>NC_064572.1:31319746-32690246 GCF_937001465.1 Orcinus orca
TGAAAGTCGACCTTCATCATCAGTCTAAAGGAATAAAAACAGAGAGCTGTTAATGCTACAGAGTAATGTAGCTAAAGTATGGAACTCTGACTTAGCAGTTCAAAGACCTGACTTTAGGACTAGCTGAGCTACTTGATTTGGGTCAGTTACGTAGACATTTTGGGTCTCTGCTCATTTATCTATTTATTTATAATTGGGTTTAAAAACACCATGATCTCTGAGATAACGTATACTAACACTATGAACAGTAAAGATAATAGTTGGATCAACACATATGCAAACTAATTAATAATATATATTCAACCAAAATGTCAATTTCACCATGTTGCTTCTTAGAAAAAAGTGAAGCTTTGCAAAAATCAGTAATAACAACAAAAGCTTAAAAGAAAACAGATTGTGGCCTTAGCTTTAGTTTACAGATTCATACGAATGAGAGGGGCCTTACAAATCATCTGCATCAGTGACGACACATACGATTTAATTTATGCTTAAGTTCTAACCAATTAGTGGAGGTGTTTTAGAATACTGTGTTGAGAAAGATTCTGTGTCCTTATTTGGGTTCAAAAGAAAAGAATGCTTTGATTGATCAGTAATATCTGCCATGGATGAAGGAGGATGACTGACAGTCTGCTGTCATGTATTTGCCAACCCTAATCTCATCTAAATTCTCATTACAAAGATGAAGAACATGTCAGTAAATATATTTTAACATAATTTTTAATGGTTGTATGGTTTGCCATAGAAAACTTTTATAAGGAAAAAAATCAGTGAAAGAAAGTTTAGTGAAAGAAAAAAATCAGTTTAGTGAAAGAAAACACAGTTAATTTCTACAAGGTTAAAAGTAATCTCTTTGAGGGACTTCCCTGGTGGTCCAGTGGTTAAGACTTCGCCTTCCAATGCAGGGGGTGAGGGTTCGATACCTGGTTGGGGAGCTAAGATCCCACATGCCTAGTGGCCAAAAAACCAAAACATAAAAAAAGAAGCAATATTGTAACAAATTCAATAAAGATGTTAAAAATGGTCCACATCAAAAAAAAATCTTTAAAAAAAAAGTAATCTCTTTGATTTAGCTGATTATAACAATAATTAGAAATTAGATTAAAAGCCCTATCTTCATGTGATAACATTATATTGCTTTAGAAATCTAAGGAATGTTAGCCAATACATATTATATATTACAAAGATACCAAAACCAGACAAAGATATCACAAGAAAAGAGAATTACAGGCCAATATCCCTGATGAGCATAAATGCCAAACTCCTCAACAAAATATTAGCAAACTGAATTCAACAATACATTAAAAGAATCGTACACCATGATCAAGTGGGATTTATCTCAGGGATGCAAGGATGGGTTAATATCCACAAATCAATCAATGTGATATACCACATTAACAAAACTGAAGAATAACAATTATATGATCACCTCAATAGATGCATAAAAAGCATTTGACAAAATTCACCATCCATTTATGATAAAAACTCTCAACAAACTGGGTATAGAGAGAACATACCTCAACATAATATAGGCCATATATGACAAATCTAAAGCCAACATCATACTCAAAGGTGAAAAGCTGAAAGCATTTCCTCTGAGATTGGGAACAAGACAAGGATGCCCACTCTCTTTTTTTTAACATTTATTTTTATTTATTTGTTGATTTATTTATTTATTTTTGGCTGCATTGAGTCTTCGTTGCTCTGCACGGGCATTTCTCTAGTTGCAGCGAGTAGGGGCTACTCTTTGTTGCGGTGCGCCAGCTTCTCATTGCAGTGGCTTCTCTTGTTGCAGAGCACGGGCTCTAGGCATTTGGGCTTCAGTAGTTGTGGCACGCAGGCTCAGTAGTTGTGGTTAGCAGGCTCTAGAGCACAGGTTCAGGAGTTGTGGCGCACGGGCTTAGTTGCTCTGTGGCATGTGGGATTTTCCCAGACCAGGGCTCAAACCCGTGTCCCCTGCATTGGCAGACGGATTCTTAGCCACTGCATCACCAGGGAAGTCCCAAGGATGCCCACTCTTACCACTTTTATTCAACATAGTATTAGAAGTCCTAGCCATAGCAATCAGACAACAAAAAGAAATAAAAGGAAAACTGGAAAGGAGGAAGTAAAACTGTCACTGCAGACAACACGATATTGTATATAGAAAATCCTAAAGACACCATCCAAAAACTACTAGAATAAATGAATTCAATAAATTTGCAGGATACAAAATTAACATACAGAAATAAGTTGCATTTATATATACTAACAACAAATTAGCAGAAAGAGAAATTAAGAAAACATTCCCATTTTAAAATGCATCATTGGGATTTCCCTGGTGGCGCAATGGTTAAGAATCCACCTGCCAATTCAGGGGACACGGGTTCAATCCCTGGTCTGGGAAGATCCCACATGCCACGGAGCAACTAAGCCCATGTGCCACAACTAAAAATCCTGCATAAAGAAACTAAAACATGCCGCAATGAAGATCCCATGTGCTGCAACTAAGACCCAGTGCAGCCTAAATAAATAAATAAATATTTTAAAAAATAATAAATGTTTTTGCACAGTGAAAGAAACTACGAACAAAATGAAAAGGCCACATACTGAATGGGAAAAAATATTTGCAAACTATATTTCTAAAAAGGGGTTAATATCCAAAGAACTCATACAACATCAAAAAAAACAAACAACTTGATTTAAAAACAGGCAGAAGACCTTAATAGACATTTTTCCAAAGAAGGCATACAGATAACCAACAGACACATGAAAAGATGCCCAACATCACTAACAATCAGGGAAATGCAAATCAAAACCACAATGAAATACCGCCTCACACCTGTCAGAATAGCTACCATCAAAAGACAACAGATAAGCACTGGCGAGGATGTGGAGAAAAAGGAAGCCTCATGTACTGTTGGTAGGATTGTAAATTGGTAAGATCCTATGGAAAACACTACAGAGGTTCCACAGAAAATTATAAATAGACCTGCCATATGATCTAGCAATTTCACCTTGGGGCATTTACCCAAAGAAAACAAAAACATGAACTTGAAAAGATATATGCACTCCAATGTTCACTGCAGCATTACTTAAAATAGATATGGAAGCAACCTAGTTGTCCATCAAAAGATAAATGAAGATGTGGTATGTATATATATATATACACACAATGGAATATTAGCCATAAAAATTGAAATCTTGCCATTTGTGACAACATGGATAGATCTAGACAGTATTATGTTAAGTGAAATAAGTCAGACAGAGAAAGATTAATACCATGTCATCTCACTTATACATGGAATCAAAAAAAAAAAGACTAAAACAAAACAAAAACAGACTCAGAGATACAGAGAAAAACGGGTGGTTGCTGGAAGGGGTGGGAGAAACAGGTGAAGCAGCTTAAGAGGTACAAACCACCAGTTATATAACAAATAAGTTACAGAGATATAATATACAGCATAAAGAACGTGGTCAATAATATTGTAATAACTTTGGGGACAGATGGTTACTAGACTTATCATGGTGAACACTTCATAATGTTTGCAAGTGTCAAATCATTATGTAGTACACCTGAAACTAATAATATTGTGCAACAACTATATTTCAAGTTTTAAAAAAGACTTTTTGCAGGGGACATTTCTTAGGCTATTTCCCATGGTTTTCTTCTTCAGCATGATAGGAAGCAACTGTTGGCATAGTAAGTGGGATGAACTGAAAACACAGTCATTTGGACAAATGCATTTATTTTTATCATAAACAAACAAACAAAATACAGTAGAGAACTTTTCTAGGCTCATCAAAGCTGTATCTTTTCAGAATAGTAGTACACCTATGAATCCTATTACTCTAATTAGTGGGCTAAAACAATTTAAGTAGGTAAGTCTAAAATAAATTTAGAAAGATGTAGTAGGTTGAACCATATTGCCAATATTTAACTACTTTTGATGTATTAAAAGGTTATTTGGGGGCTTCCCTGGTGGTGCAGTGGTTAAGAATCTGCCTGCCAATGCAGGGGACACAGGTTCGAGCCCTGGTCCGGGAAGATCCCACATGCCGTGGAGCAACGAAGCCCGTGCGCCACAACTACTGAGCCTGAGCTCTAGAGCCCGCGAGCCACAGCTACTGAGCCCATGCTCTGCAACAAAAGAAGCCACCGCAATGAGAAGTCTGCACACTGCAACAAACAGTAGCCCCCACTTTCCGCAACTAGAGAAAACCCGCACACAGCAACGAAGACCCAATGCAGCCAAAAATAAATAAATTAAATAAATAATTTTTTTTAAAAAAAGAAAAGAAAAGCATAAAAAAAAGCTATTTTTCATGGTTTTACCCATGTTAAAACTATAATAAAGAGCTAGAGGAAAACAGGATAACTGAGAATAAAGCCTAAATAATTGTTAGTGGACAATAGGGAACTAGGGTTACCAGTCATCCTGATTTGCCAGGAACAAGGGAGTTTCCTGGGATATGAGACTTTCAGCACTAAAACCGAGAAACTATTAAGCAAATCAGGATGAGCTGGTCACCCTAGGGAGCAGCCACACAGTTCATACTTTCCTTTGGTATCAGAATTAGAAGCAGAAAAACAGGTTGGGTCTGACCCAGCATTTCTTATATAAATATTTTTAAGTAAACTAATTTACCTTCTCAAATTTAGCAGATTTCCCTTTGGGTACAGTAACCAGAGGAACCCTTGTGATCTCTACAGGCCAAAATCGACAATCAGCAATTCGCTTCTGAAAACTGCAGATCAAAAATCAGCCCATTAGCATTACATGCAAAAATGGGGTTAGTATAATTTAGGTCAAAAGGAAGTATTCCTCTCTTAAAAAGTAATGGAATACACATATGTAAAAATTTTTATTAGGCGTGTGGGCTTTTAAAACCTTCTCATAGGGCTTCCCTGGTGGCGCAGTGGTTGAGAGTCCGCCTGCCGATGCAGGGGACACGGGTTCGTGCCCCGGTCCGGGAAGATCCCACATGCCGCGGAGCGGCTGGGCCCGTGAGCCATGGCCGCTGAGCCTGCGCGTCCGGAGCCTGTGCTCCGCAACCGCAGGGGCCATGACGGTGAGAGGCCCGCGTACTGCAAAAACAAAACAAAACAAAAAAACCTTCTCATAGCAATAAAATTCCAAAAATAATTCTACTATACTGCTAGCAGAAGCAAATTGTATATTTTTGAGAGCAGTTTGACAACATGAATCAAAAGTCTTTAAAATGTTCATAGCCTTTGACCCACAAATTCCACTTCTAGTGATTTATTCTAAAGAAATAATCAGACAAGTATGCAAATAGTATAAAGTACATTTATTTCTACTGTGAAAATAATCATAGTAAGACTTCCATTGTCAGCTCAAACACATAAAGAGCTTGGAAGCTATCACTCCTGTCCTCACAACAAGAAAAGAGCTGGTCAGGGACTTCCCTGGTGGTCCAGTGGTTAAGAATTCACCTTCCAATGCAGGTGATGAGGGTTCGAACCCTGGTGGAGGAACTAAGATCCCACATGCCACAGGGCAACTAAGCCCGTGCGCCACAACTACTGAGCCTGCGCACTCTGGAGCCCTAGCGCCACAACTAGAGAGACTGTGCGCAGCAACTACTGAGCCCACGCACCACAACTAGAGAGAAGCCCACACGCCGCAACAAAGAGCCTGCGTGCCTCAACTAAGACCCAATGCAGCCAAACAAATAAATTAATTAAAAAAATAAAGGCATATGTAAGAAAAAAGCTGGTCAAACTGAAAATCAATGACTTTTCTTAGATCCATCTAAGAATTAAGTTCACAGGGCAAATTGCCACCTGGAAGTTTAGAGAAACAGGCAAGTACAGAGAATCACAGCTGAGATCAGCTTACAGGCATCAGAAGCCATTAGAGCCAGTAACTGGTAGAAACACTTTAATGATAATTTTGAAAGATTGTTGGAGGCTGAGAGTGAACTAACCAGAGAGTTAAAAACTCCTGGGTGCCCAGTCTTAGGGGGTCCCCACACGTTCTTGGGTTTTAAATCAAGGAGCTCCATCAGACTCTCATTGTGAAAGCAAGAGAATAGCCTTAGGCAGGGAGAAAGGAAAGGTAACCATATTAAAATATGTCCAGAGTATTCTCCATAACAAAGGCCTGCTCTGTAAGGGAAACTACTTCACCAGAGTTTTATCTGACCCAGGGAAAGGGCAATTAGACAACTCCAGTCCTATTTAGCCTTCCTGTCTCACACGAAGAGAGGAAGAAAAAAAGACTATTACACACTTATGAAGTCACAACCTACGGGCTCAAACCCATTAAAATACTGAGATTTAATCACAGGATTATAGAACACTTCCCTTCCCCAACACCTTACCGCCACACATCAACAGGATCCAGTATAATAACAGTGAATTATAACTGAGAATCTGCAAAACACAAACCCTGTTTAGGAAAGAGCTCTTAGCAAAACCAAAGACAACAGAGAAGGAGCAAAAGGACACTGAAGCCTCTAGCATCTACAGCTACAGCAAGTGTTAAACACAGCCTACCTCCTAGCCAGGTTAACATAAAAACTCACAGTAAAAAACCTAATTACCACATTTCTTACTACGCAAAACATAATGTCCAGTTTTCAATAAAAAACTACAAGGAATGGTAAAAGGCAAGAAAAAATACAGTCTGAAGAAACAAGGCTAGCATATGAACTAGACTCAGATATGACACAGATTTTGAAATTACCAGATAGAAAATTTTAAATAACTATGATTAGTATGTTAAGAACTCTAATGGATTAAGCAGACAAAATGCAAGAACAGATGGGTAATGTAAGCAAAGAGATGGAAATTCTACGAAAGAATCAAAAGGAAATGTTAGAAATCAAAAACACTAAAAAAAAGGAACAATTCTTCTGATGGGCTTATCAACAGACTGGACATAGCTGAGGAAAGACTCAGTGATCTTGAAGCCACTGAGCCAATAAAAACTTCCCAAACTGAAATGGAAAGGGGAAAAAAATTTAAAAATCACAACAGAATATCTAAGAACTGTGGGACAATTACAAAAGGTATAACAGGAATACCAGAAGGTGAAGAAAGGGAGAAAGAAGCAAAAGAAATATCTTAAGTCATAATGGCTACAAATCTTACCAAATTAATGGCAGATACCACAGATCTAGGAAGCTCAGAGAACACCAAGCACAATAAATACAAAAAAAAAAATCTACACCTAGGTATATCATACTCAAACTGCAGAAAACCAAAGAGAAAGAGAAAATCTTGGAAGAAGTCAGAGAAAAAAACACCTCACCTATGGAGGAATAAGGATAAGAATTACATTGGGCTTCCTTTCAGAAATCATGCAAGCAAGAAGAGAGTGGTGTAGAAACAAACCACCAACCTAGAATTCTGTATCTAGTGGAATTATCCTTCAAAGGTGAAGGAAAAATACTTTCTTAGTCAAACAAAAATGGAAGGAATTTGTGGCCAGTAGACCTGCCATGCAAGAAATGCTAAAAGTTGGGGGCTTCCCTGGTGGCGCAGTGGTTGGAAGTCCGCCTGCCGATGCAGGGGACACAGGTTTGAGCCCTGGTCTGGGAAGATCCCACATGCCACAGAGCAACTAAGCCCGTGCACCACAACTATTGAGCCACGTGCCACAACTACTGAAACCCGCATGCCTAGAGCCCGTGCTCCCCAGCAAGAGAAGCCACGACAATGAGAAGCCCACGCACTGCAATGAAGAGTAGCCCCCACTCGCCGCAACTAGAGAAAGCCTGCACACACAACAAAGACCCAACACAGCCAAAAATGAAAACAAATAAATTTAATTTTTTTAAATGCCTATTAAAAAAAAAAGAAATGCTAAAAGTCTTCAGAGAAAAGGAAATGATGTGGGCCAGAAACGTGGATCTACATAAAGAAAGGAAGAAAATCAGAGAATGAAACAGATTAAAGTAAAATAAATTAAAATTTTTTTCTTATTTTTAATTAGTCAAATAGATAACTGTTCAAAGTAATAATAGTAACAATGTGTCCTTAATAACATATCAGCAAATCAAATCCAACAATGTACATTAATATTATATACTACTGTCAAATTGGGTATATAGAAACTCTGAAATATCTGATCAATTTTTCTGTAATCCTAAAACTGTTCTAAAAAATAGTCTATTATTTGAAAAAAACAGAGATTTTCATTCAGATTATACATATATTGATAATCCTCTATTTCTCACCTCTCCCTAATCTCCAGGTCACTGTGACAGAGGCCGATAGTTACCCACACAAAACTGTGTCATGTTCTGCTTTAGTATATAAATCCTGATCTAGTCTGGGTGACAATGTGTCCAACAAAACCATTATTTCCTAAGCCTCTTTTGCATCGAGAGATGGCCAATGAGATGTAAACAGGGGTTGTCAGATTCCAGGAAGGTTCTATAAGAGGGGTTAATACAGCCAGCATGTGTCCTTTTTTAATCCATAAGCACTCCCCTCTTCCAACATTCTGACAGGAATGTGAAAGTGCAGGCTGGAGCTCCAATAGCCATCTTGAACCATGAGACAACCTTGTGGATGGAACGTACATGTTAAAGAAGGTAGAGCAAAGAGGAAGATTGAGCCTGGATATCTAATAATACTGTAGAGCCACCACACATACCAGCTCTGAACGAAACAAGAATCCCCCATGGTTAAGCTACCATCACTAGAAGCCTGCTATTAGCAGATGTGGTGGAAGAGAACCTCAGGATCACCTTAACTCAAATATAAATAAACAAAAGTAACATTTCTTCCCACCTACATCTCTGTTGGTTAGACATATTCCCTCCCTCTTCCTACCTGATCACTGCAGGAGGATCAAGGTAGCAGCGACTTTCCAAGTCCCAAGTAATCCTTTTCTTTATGCACTCTGCTTGGTTCCTAAATTCCCTGTCCTATAAAATCATAAGACAGAGACTTTTACTCTCTCAGTATGCCATGGTTGTCTCCTGCTCCATCTGTGGGGCATTCTTTTAATGGATTTGGTCACAATACTTTTATTACTACTACTAATACTACTATAAGTATGACTACTACTGAAAATACTACCACATCTTAAATTTTAGGGTACTTTACTATTAATACAGTATATAAAATAAAATACTTATATTATCCTTATATCAATCTAATACTAACTGCCAAATATTCACTCACATAACCTTAATCAGTGATTCTCAACCGTGGATGCATATTAGAATTATCTGGGAGCTGATAAAAAAAAAATCAAAAACTGGGCATTGGTATTATTTTAAAAGTAAATTCTTATGTAATTGATCTGGGTTAGAGCTTGGCCATGGTTACTATTTTAAAAGCTTTCCAGGTGACTGTGATGAGCAACCAGGGTTGAGAACTAGTTATCTAAATTAAAATGCAATATAAAATCTAAATATCTAAAATAAAATATCTGATCTAAATGAAAACATTAATGTAAGAAGAGCATGAATTTTTAGTAATCACAATGATGAGAAAAGACACTGCACAATGTTTTTAAAATATTGCTAGCCTTATCCCTATTTAAAATATTTAGAATCAGATACTGAAAGTAATTCAACCACTCATTGTAAAATTACTTTATTGAATGTTTCCACTAATGATTATCAGCTCATTCAAAATACATTTGCAAATGTGTTTACAGCATTTTCTATGCTCTTGACAAACATAGGTTGTAGAAAAATGTGAAGAGTGAAAGAGAAAGAAAGAAAGAAAGAGGAAGGGAAGGAACAAGAAGAAAATAATTTCAACAACTGAAATGTTCACCAACAGGAGACTGGTTAAGCAAGTTAAAGTATGTCTATACTTTAAAAAAAGTATATCATAAAGCAAGTGTTAGCGCAAGTTCGTGTGCCGAATGCACAGCGAGGCCAAACAAACCAAAACGTTGGAGTTTGGAGCAGAGAAAAAAAGGTTTATTTCAGGGCCATGCAAGGATACGGGTGGCTCATGCCATAAAAACCCCAAGCTTTCTGAAGAGTTTCAGCAAAAATTTTTAAAAGCCCGGTGTGGGGGGGGCAGGGGGGTCGCAAAGTATGTGATCAGCTCATGCACAATTCTCTAATTGGCTGATGGTGAGGGAACAGGGTGGTGTCACAGGGGTTAACATTTTCAGTACTTAGGCTCCAGGAGGCCTGGGCCTATGTGCTTATGGTCATCTTCCATTTGGTGGGGGGTTTTCACATCTGTAAAACAGCTCAGGAAATGTGCCTCAAATATTATTATCTAGGTACTTCAGAGAGGAGCTAAAGCAGAGGATTTGGGGGAAAGGCCTGTCCCCAGAAGGTCCCATAGGGTCCTGCTCTGTTATACAAGTACAAATAAAGAAAGAAAAAGAATGTGGAAGAAATCTCCAAGATACACTATAAAGCGAAAAAAGCAAGTTGCAGAAGTGTGTGAGTATGCCACCATTTGTGAAAAAAAAAATGACAGGGAAAGAATACGTGTAGGTATACGTGTGTATGGGTATGTGAAGAAAAAACACATTTTCCCTACTTCCAATATGATTAAGCACTTATATATACTCAATTAAAAAGAAATAAATAAACATTTCACTCTTGAGATAAAGCAAAAATAGCAGAGTCTTCTTGACAGGTTCTAGATCTCAAAACAGCAAGACTTTGAATACTTCCTATAAATCTGGACTCCCTAAAGAAAAACAATTTGATCCCTGACTTTTACTACACTGATGTCTTTGAGCCAGTCTTTCTGAAATCTGACTCCCTTGCATCCTTTTCGAGGAAACTTTACTTTTCTAAATGTTTTTGCTTCTGAGTCTTCTTTTGACTATTTACTTTTGCTTTTATATGTGTAAAAATGTAACCAGAAGGAAACACAAGAAACTATAACAAAGGTTAACTACCAGGGTGATGATCTGGGAAGGAATTAGGAAGAAGAGACATGGAGGAGGGGGGAGACTTTAACTGCATATCTCTTAATGTTTTATTTTGACCTGTAACTGTATTATAACCTACTCATAAATAAATAAATTTCAAATAAAATAAAGAATAAATATGAATTAAATCAATGATTTTGTTTGTTGGACTTAAGAAGTCAGGAAATATTTTAATCAGAACTTTATAGATAATTGTTTTATTTTGACATACACCTGTTTTATTTTAAGAGGTGATGGATGTATATGAATTACAGTGATTTACAAACTGTAAACATATGTTTTATCATATGTCAGTGCACTGAGATTATCACCAAACCCGCCTAATTCTCTCACCTCAGGATGGTTGAGTTCCCCTTCTTCTTCCTCATAGGGCCCACCAACAATGAAAGCATCAGGAATGTTATTAGCTCCTGGAGCCAGAATGTTGGCAATAGGCCATTTTTTGGGCCGAGGAACAGGTTCTCTTTCCCCTCCAAGCTTCAGAGTTCCATTCTTGAAGAAAATGGGATAGTCTTTCTACAGAAATAAATACCATGTATCAGGAAATTTTGTGAAAGACTTTGAAGTGGACAAAAAAAGATTACTGAAGTGTCTTTTCAATGGAATGCCAGGTGTTGTCTAACAGATCCTTCTGTGATTATCTGTTTCTAAAGAGGGGCCTGTGTCCTTCATTGTCTTGCTATTTTATAATTCCATAATTTATAGAAAATTGATAATAATGCAAATTATTCTTGTCCATAGATATGGACATGTATTTTGTCCAGTGGAGATATAATTGATCATTGCACTATGGCTGATAAGTTTTGAATTATTAGCAAATATATTTCAAGATTCCTAGTTGCTTGTATATATGGGTCATTTGTTCAGATTCTCCTTTTTCAAAAATATTTCTTTATTTCTTTATTTGGCTGGGTTGAGTCTTAGTTGCAGCATGTGGGATCTTCACTGTGGCATGTGGGATCTTTAGTTGTGGCATGAAAACTCTTAGTTGCCACATGTGGGATCTACTTTCCTGACCAGGAATAGAACCCGGGTCCCCTGCATTGGGAGCACAGAGTCTTTAGCCACTGGACCACCAGGGAAGTCCCTAGATTCTCCTCTGAACTGGTTTAAACACTTTATGTCATTTTATATTTATATGAGAGTCATGATGTACCTTTTTAAAACTTATCTTTTAAAAAATAAACAAATCTGACAAAGGGCTAAAAATATAGGCATTTTCATATCTGTAATTTATCTAAAATATACTTGCAATAGAAAATTGATAAAGTTATAAACAGACAATTTATAGAAAGAGAAATTCAAAAATCCAACATTTAAATAAAAACATGCTAAAAATCATTAATAATAAGTGAAATGCACATTAAAACAATGAGATACTATTTTAAACTGTAGATGGGCAAAGTCAAAGTCTGAAAATATTGTGTTGACAGCATTGTGAAGAGAATGGTATGCTTATACATAGTTGATGGAAGTGTAAATTTGTACAACTATGGAAAGCAATTCTGTAGCCTCTTATAAAAAGTAAAATTGGCATAACCTGTAACTCAACTATTCTAGTTCTTTGGGTTAAGTTTTAAAACTTCTGTGAAGGAGGGGCATTTCTAGAATAGCAGAGTAAGAATCTTTGAAAATCTGCTCCTCTAAAAAAACCCAAAAAAACCAATGCCAGCAAAAATTGTCAAAATTAAGGATGCCAAGACCACTCAGGGCTTCCCTGGTGGCGCAGCAGTTAAGAATCTGCCTGCCAATGCAGGGGACACAAGTTAGAGCCCTGGTCCGGGAAGATCCCACATGCTGCAGAGCAACTAAGCCCGTGTGCCACAACTACTGAGCCTGCGCTCTAGAGACCATGAGCCACAACTACTGAGCCCACGTGCCACAACTACTGAGCCCACATGCCACAATACTGAAGCCTGCACACCTAGAGCGCATGCTCGCAACAAGAGAAGCCACTGCAATGAGAAGCTCGCTTACCACAATGAAGAGTAGCCCCCACTCACCGCAACTAGAGAAAGCCCACGTGCAGCAACAAAGACCCAATGCAGTCAAAAATAAATAAATAAAATAAATAAATTTATTTAAAACAAAAGACCATTCAATAGGGACAGGACAGTCTTTTCAACAAATGGTGCTAAGCAGGTGCTAGTTATTCACGTGCAAAAGAATGTAGTTGGTTCTTACCTAACACCATATACAAAAATTAACTCAAAATGGAGCAAAGGCCTAAACATAAGAGCTAAAACTATAAAACTCTTACACACAAACACAGGGGGAAAAGCCTTGTGACATCAGATTTGGCAATGATTTCTTGGTTACAACAACAAAAGAAAAAAATGGACAAATTGAACTTCATCAGAATTTAAAATTTTGGGGTATCAAGAGACACTAACCAGGGACTTCCCTGGTGGTCCAGTGGCTAAGACTCCATGCTCCCAATTCAGGGGGCTGGGGTTCGATCCCTGGCCAGGGAACTAGATTCCACATGCTGCAACTAAAGATCCCACACGCCACAACTAAAAGATCTCACATGTGGCAACCTAACGAAGAATTTATGTGCCGCAACTAAGATACGGCACGGCCAAATAAATAAATTAATTATTTTAAAAAGACACTAAACTTGGGCTTCCCTGGTGGCACAGTGGTTGAGAGTCTGCCTGCCGATGCAGGGGACACGGGTTTGTGCCCCGGTCCGGAAAGATCCCACATGCTGCGGATCGGCTGGGCCCGTGCGCCATGGCTGCTGAGCCTGCGCGTCTGGAGCCTGTGCTCCGCAACGGGAGAGGCCACAACAGTGAGAGGCCGGCGTACCGCAAAAAAAAAAAAAAAAAAAAAAAGATACTAACCAGAGTAAAAACGGCAACCAATAGAATGGGAGAAAATATTTGCAAATCACATATCTAATAAGGGAGTAATAGCTAAAATATAGAGAGAACTCCTAAAACTCCAACAACAAAATGACAAACAACCCAATTCAGAAATGGGCGAAGGACTTGAATAGACATTTCCCCAAAGAAGATATACAAATGGCCAATAAGCACATGAAAAGATGCTCAACATCATTAGTCACCAGGGGGATGCAAATCAAAAACACAAGGAGATGCTACTTCACATCTATTAAGATAGCTATTATCAAAAAACAGAAAATAACAAGTGTTGGTATATGTGGAGAAATTGGAACCCTTGTGTACTGCAGGTGGGAATGTTAAATGGTGAAGGAGAATTGGAGATTTCTATACGAAAAATGTAAAATGGCAATAAAGCAGGTAAGAGTATTAACTAATTACATTTTTTTAGCAAGCAATTTGGAAATCTCAAGAGCCTCAAAAGACCCATACACAAGCATTCTATAGAAATCTGGACTAAGAAAATAACCTGGAATTAAAAGAAAGTTTTGTATAATAAAGTACATTATATAAAATATATGCATAAAAGTAATCTGTGTAGAAATACTACATCCAGGGCTTCCCTGGTGGTGCAGTGGTTGACTGCAGGGGACACGGGTTCGTGCCCTGGTCCGGGAAGATCCCACATGCCGAGGAGCGGCTGAGCCCGTGAGCCATGGCCGCTGAGCCTGCGCGTCCGGAGCCTGTGCTCCGCACTGGGAGGGGCCACAACAGTGAGAGGCCCGCGTACCGCAAAAAAAAAAAAAAGAAATACTACATCTAAAATTGTCAGATTTTAAATGTTTTATATATTTTCCATCATAAATATGTATGTATTGATATAAATTATATGTAGTATATATATATACATGTATATAACATGTAAACTATAAATATTAACATGCATGTATAAAACAGAAGTAAACTTTATGTTTTTGAGCCTAAAATAAATCTCAGCCATTAACAGAGCCTGCTTTGAATGAAATCTTAGAAGGTGAGGAAGAGATGACCATATGAGTGTTTAAATCTCTATAAATATCTTGCTGTAAGTCTTTACCTCTCCAGCTGATGGAACTTGCAGACCAACCATGAAGTTCTGCAGCAGCCCCATTGGAATGAAGGATTCAGGCACAGAGTAGGCAGCCTCCAATGTGACCTTCAGGAGATTGCCTCCTGAGATCTGGGCTGTGGTCAATAAGGGCTCCGCCACAAATACTTTAACTTCAAGACTGCACTGCTGTATAAGAATAAAATTACGCAGACATTTGAAAATGCTAGAGGCCTCCCTTTTTTCACATTATCTCATTTGAACCTCACATCATTGCTCAAGGTAAGAAGGTCAGGTTTAATTATTTCCATACAGAGGATTCAAATAGCTTTTTTAAGGTCCCATGAGTTAGAGATAAATCCAAGAAGAGAACCTTATCCCTAAGCTAGAGCCCTTCCCTTCTCTTCTTCTATAAGATCTAAGGGAAATCAACAGTACATAGACTGGGACACTGGACCAAGGAAGGCAGATAGAGCCCAGATATCTACCTCTTTCCAGCACAAATCACATGGAATGACAGAAGGATATTAAATGATTATCTTTATATCCAATAAAACAATAATGCTACAATAGCCCTGGAAAACAAGAAATGCCATCACTGGACTACACATTTTTAGGAATCACTGAAAGACAGAAAGCAAATTAAATCAGATCTACCAAAAAAACCTAGAAGAAACCAATCACATCCTAAAATAAGAGGAGAGAATCACAGCAGATGTAGGAGTGGATTGTGGCAGCTCGAAGGTCAGAATCAACAAGAATCAGGAAGGGGCTTACATCAACAGTTAAGTAAGGAACTGCATTCAGAATAGTTGGGGCAGTTGGGTCTTACTTGTGCAAACCTGAAGACAGCTGTGGTATCTGCTGAGAGTGAGTGTACTTGCACAAGAGTGGCAAAAGCAGTGCCCCAAGAAGCTACTGATCCCAGGAGGAACTGGGAAACAAAGTCCAGAACACAAACCAGTAACACAGCCTACCAATTCATGCTTCCCCTCCTCCAATGACCAGAGGCAGGCTACCATGCCAGAAAGTGTGTTAGATGCATTCATATACTATTTAATTTAATTCAACAGGTCATAGTTAAAGAGGCATTTCCATGGTTAAGCCTTCCCTGCATCTACCCCTGGGCAAAGTAACAGATACCTACTCTGTGTCCATATGCCCCAACCCACCATTTAATCACACTGGTCATAACCTCTGATGTGTAGATTATGAACTCCTAAAGTAGGAGTTTCCTTATTCATCTTTGTTTCCCAGAACCTAGCACTATGTGTGCCTGTGAAAAGAAGGTGCCTGATGAATTGGACTCAACTAAATTTAACCTTAAGAGCAGACAGGCTTGACTGAATATCAGGCTGATATGTTAAGAGTTAAAACTCTAATTACCTTAATACCTGATCGAAGAGCTTCCAAGGGCGAGCCTGGCACAGGGTGCAATGGGACCATCGTTTCAAACGAACTCTCTCCTGCGAAAAGAAGGCCAAGTCAAGCCAAAGAAGGAAGGGTTAGGCAGAAATAACTGTGCTCATCTTTCAGTGAATCCCTCAAACTCACTGAGGCTGATTTTTGCACTTCTCTGGAACTAAGTTTTATGAGAAATAAGTTTATTTCTGCTTTTGAGCAAATCACACATCTGACCTTCCAGTAAAGGAAGAAGGTCCACCACAGCTTGACCAAGAATCATGGTCTTCTCCTCTTTCTGTTTCTTTTCCTTTGGTAAAACTTCAGTCATCGTTACTAGAAAAATCAAAACAAAGAAAATGAGAACATGTCTAGCTCACACATCAGATAACCAAGGTGCAACAAACAAATCATTGTCAGAGAAATTCAAGTTAAGAGAAATGAACTTGAAACTTGAGAAGGCACCATTACTAGTGACTTCCAGTGGAAGATACTGGACCTCCTCAGTGACTTATTAATCTTTTTGCATGCAAGTTATTTTTAAAAAGGATTTTTACATCATAATCATGTACACACATATGTATAAACTTACTGATACATATGATTATAACAAAGTTTCATGTAATATTCATCCTTAGCTCAAAATCCTTAGGTATTTTCTATTCTATTTCATGTATAAGAAATTACTGGTCATGACTCCCTCAATCAATTTTAGGAAAGACTAAAAATCATCATCTGGGACTTCCCTGGTGGTGCAGTGGTTAAGAATCCGCATGCCAATGCAGGGGACACGGGTTCGAGCTCTGGTCCGGGAAGATCCCATATGCCGCAGAGCAACTAAGCCCATGTGCCACAACCACTGAGGCTGCACTCTAGAGCCTGTGAGCCACAACTACTGAGCCCGCATGACACAACTACCGAAGCCTGAGCGTCTAGAGCCTGTACTCTCCAACAAGAGAAGCCACCACAACACGAAGCCCGTGCACCACAACTAAGAGTAGACCCCGCTCGTCACAACTAGAGAAAGCCCACGTGCAGCAATGAAGACTTAGTGCAGCCAAAAATAAATAAATAAATAAATTTTAAAAATAAAATAAAATAAAGAAGGAACCTGAAAGTCCCTTTTTCCTTTTTTTAAAAAATATTTATTTATTTGGATGCATTGGGTCTTCGTTGCGGCACGCAATATCTTCATTGTGGCGTGGGGGCTTCTCTCTAGCTGTGGCACGTGGTCTCTAGAGTGTGTGGACTCAGTTGTTGCAGCACACGGGCTTAGCTGCCCCGTGGCATGTGGGATCTTAGTTCCCGACCAGGGAACAAACCCATGTCCCCTGCATTGGAAGGATTCTTAACCACTGGACCACCAGGGAAGTCCCCAGTCCCTATGTTTATTTGTTTTAATTCCATGATTTCTTATGGTACCTACTTACATGGTTTAACTTTGTACACATTTTTATCCACCTAGAATTTATTTTGGTGTAATTCTGAGATATTAGTTACATCTTTTTCCAGAGAGCTACCCAGGTGTCCTTACACCATTGATTACATAGACCACCTTTTTCCCTACTGATGTGAAATGTCATCTTAATCAGATGCTAACTTACCAGAAGTACTGGTGACGATCTCTGGACCTGCTAGTCTGTCCTAATAATCTGTAAGTCTCTGCATGCACAAACACCTCATTGTTTTATTATGGTCTTACACTATGTTTTACTCTCGTGTAGGATTAATAATCCCTCATTAACTTTTTCAGAAATTCCTGATTATTCTTACTTTAAAAACTTTTTTCTGGGCACTTCCCTGGTGGTGCAGTGGTTAAGAATCCTCCTGCCAGTGCAGGGGACATGGGTTCGATCCCTGGTACGGGAAGATACCACATGCCACGGAGCAACTAAGCCTGTGTGCCACAACTACTGAGCCTGCGCTCTACAGCCTGTGTGCCACAACTACTGAAACCCGTTTGCCTAGAGCCCATGCCCCGCAACAAGAGAAGCCACTGCAATGAGAAGGACGCACACCGCAGCAAAGACTAGCCCCCGCTCGCAGCAATTAGAGAAAGCCCATGTGCAGCAATGAGAACCCAATGCAGCCAAAAATAAATAAAATATAAATTTTTAAAAAAAAACTTCTTTCTGTAAGCATTCTATAATTAAAAAAATAGTGTTGGCAGATTTATAGAGATCATGTTAAACTTATAGGTAAACTGAGGGAGAATGACATCTTTGTTATGTTGAGCATTCCTGTTTAATATGGTATGCCTTTCCTTTTGTTCCACCTCATACCTCTCAACAGCATTTTCTTTGAATCAGGATCCAAATAAGGTCCACACATTGTGATTAGCTGGTGTCTCTTAAGTCTCCTTCACTCTACTGATGTGTTTTCCATTTCTTTAGGTTTTCTAAATTGTCCATTTTATCAGTTTTCATGAGTAATGGCAGAATATTCTTTTTTATGTCTTTTTAAAATTGTTTTAAAATACACATTACATAAAGTTGATCATCCTAACCATTTTTAAGTATCAGTCCAGTGGTACTAAGTATATTCACATTTTTGTGCCACCATCACAGCTATCCATCTCCATAACTCTTCACCTTCTAAAACAGAAATTTTATACCTGTTCAACAATAACTCCCCATTTTCCCCTCCCCCTGGAAATCACCAGGATACTTTCTATCCCTATGCATTTGACTACTCTAGGTACCTCATATAAGTGAAATCATACAGTACTTGTCTTTTCATGACTGGCTTATTTCACTTAACATAATGTTCTCAAAGTTCATCCACGGTATAGCATATGTCACACTTCCCTTCCTTTCACAGCTGAACAATATTCTACTGTACGTATATACCACATTTTGCTTATCCATTCATCTGTCAATGGACATGTGGATTGCTTCCACATTTTACCTTTTGTGAATAATGCTCCTATGAACATAAGTGTACATATATCTCTTTGAGACCCTTTCAATTCTTTTGTATATATTGCCAGAAGTGAAATTGCTGGATCATACGGTCATTCTATTCTTAATTTTTTGAGGAACCACCAGTTCCTACAGTAACCACACCATTTTACAGTCCCACCAAAAGTACACAATGGTTCCGATGTGTCTACATCCTTGCCAACACTTGTTTTCTGTTTCTTTGACAGAAGCCATCTTAATGGGTATGAGATTGTATCTCATATTTTTGGTTAGCATTTCCCTAATTAGTGATGTTGACTATTTTTTCATGTGTTTACTGGCCATTTGTAGATCATCTTTGGAAAAAAGTCTATTCAAATCCTTTTCCCATTTTTGAATTAGGTTGTTTGGGGTATTTTTGGTATTGAATTTTAGGAGTTCTCTATATATTCTGGATATTAACCCCCTATCAGATATATGATTTGTAAATATTTTCTCACATTCTGTGGGTTGTCTTTATACTCTGTGGATAGTGTCTTTTGATGCCCCAAAGTTTTAAATTTTGATGAAGTTCAATTTGTCCATTTTTGTATTTTGTTACCTGTGCCTTTGCTATCCTATCCAAGAGTCAATGAGAAATCTAATATGATGAAGTTTTGACCTATGTTTTTTTCTAAGTGCTTTATTGTTTTAGAACTTACATTTAGGTCCTTGATCCATTTTTGCATTAAGTTTTGAATGTGGTGTTAGGTAAGAGTCCAACTTCATTCTTTTGCATGTGGATATCCAGTTTTCCTAGCACTACTAGTTGAAAAGACTTACCCTCCCTATTGAATGGTCTTGGCATCCTTGTCAAAAATCATTTGACCATATATGTTAGGGTTTATTCCTCAGCTCTCTATTCTATTCCACTGTTCTGTATGTCTCTGTTTCTGTCAATATCACCCTGTTTTGATTACTGTAGCTTTGTAGTAGGTTTTGAAAACAAAGTATGAGACCCCCAACTTTGTTCTTTTTTAAGACTGTTTTGGATATTTGGGGTCTCTTAAGATTTCATATGAATTATAGAAAGGGTTTTTTTTTTATTTCTGCAAAAAAATGTCTTTGGAATTTTTATAGGGATTGCACTGAATCTGTAGATCACTTGGAGAAGTGCTAACATTTTAACAATATTAAATCTTCCGATCCATGAACATGTGATATGTTTCAATTTATTTGTGTCATCTTTAATTTCCTTCAGCAGTGTTTTGTAGTTTTATATTTATGTAGATATATCTTTCTCTATTCTTTTACTTTTTACCTTACCATATGGTTATATTTTGAGTTTCTTGTATATAGTGTATTTCTTTATCGAATTTGTAATCTCTGTGTCTTGATATATTTAATGTAATTATTAATATATTAGGGCTTAAGTCTGCTGGGTTTTGTTTGGCCCCTCTTTTTCATTTCTCTGTTTTCTTTTCTCAGCCTTTCTCTGGATTACCTGAGCATTCTTTAGAATTCCATTTTTATTTATCTATAATACTTTTGAATATATCTCTTTGTATAGATGTTCTAGTCATTGCTATAGGTATTGCATTATATATATACTATTTATTACAATCTACTGATGTCATCATTTCACTAGTTTGAATGAAGTATAGAAACCTTACCTCCCTTTATGTCCCTTGCCCTCCCTGTTTATAATTGCCAAAAATACTTTCTCAATATACAGAACCACATCAGATAGTGTTATGCTTTGTTTCAAGTGTGAAACACAATTTAGAAAACTCAAGGAGAAGGAAAGCTTATTTTATCTGTCCAAATTTTTGCTTACCATATTCTTTCTTCTTTCCTGATGTTTCTAGGTTCTTTCTTTTATCACTCCCTTTCTGTTCAGAGAACTTCCTTCAATCATTCTTTTAGGGTAGGTCTTCTGGTGACAAATTCTTAGTTTTCTTTCATTTGAGAATATCTTGATTTCCACTTCATATCTTTTATTTAGGTATTCCATTCTAGGTGAGCAGTTCTTTTACCACTTTGTAAATATTGTTCCATTTCCTTTGGGCCTCCATGTTTTCTGATGAGAAACTGATACCATTGTAGTTGTTTTCTCCTGCTTTCAATTTTTTTTTTCTGTGTCTTCAGTTTTCAGAAGTTTTACTATGGTGTTCCTTAGTACAGATTTCTTTTGGGTTTATCCTGTTGGGACTTTGCTCAGCTTCCTGAATCTGTAGGTTTATGTCTCTAGCCAAATTTGGGGAGTTTTCAGGCTTAACTTCTTTGAATATTTTTCGAGCCTCACTCTCTTTCTTCTCTCCTTCTGATACTCCAATAACACTGTTAAATCTTTTGGCATAGTCCCACAGGACTCTGAAGTTCTGTTCATATTCTTTTAGTCTATTTCTTCTACATTACTCAGATTGAGTAATTTCTATTGTTCTATCTTCCAGTTCACTGATTCTTTCCCCTTTTTCCTCCATTCTGCTGTTGAGCCCATTCACTGAGCTTTTCATAGCAGTTAATATATTTTTCAGTTCTAAAATTTCTACTAGATTCTTCTTTATATCTTCTATTTCTTACTGAGACTTTCTATTTCCCCTATGAGTCTATCTATTGTTTTTTCATTTGTTTCCAACATGTTTACAATTGCTCATTGAAGCATTTTTATCATGGCTTCTTTAAAATCTTTGTCTAATAATGCTAACATATCTATCATCTTGGTGTTACCATCTACTGATTATTTGTTTAATTCAGTTTGAGATCTTCTAGTTCTTAGTATAATGAGTGATTTTCAAATGAAACCTGGAATTTTTATATTATGCTATGAAAATCTGAATCATACTTAAACCTTCTTTTTTGCTGGCATTTTTTGACACCGCTCCTACACAGGAAGGGGAGAGGCAATGCCTCATTATTTTCAGGTGGAGATAGAAGTCTAGGTTCCCCACTCAATCTCCATTAATACCTGAGTGGGGCAGCTCCTCCGTACTGCTGAGGGAAAATGGGGGTTCTGATTCCTTACTTGTTCTCTACTGATACTATAGTGGGTGTAGATGCATTACCACTAGGTGATGGTGAGTTTTGATTTTACACTAGACCCCGTTTGACACACGCCAGTGGGGAGTGGAGGAGCACCTCATTACTGTCAGATTGGGGCAGAAGCCCTGGCTCCCTGTGTGGTCTCCATTAAAACCACATGTGGAAAAAAAAAAAAAAAAAAAAAAAACCACATGTTGAGGGAATTCCTTGGCAGTCCAGTGGTTAGGACTTGGTGCTTTCACTGCCTGGGCACAGGTTCAATCCCCGGTCAGGGAACTAAGATCCCACAAGCTGCGTGGCATGGCCAAAGGGAAAATAACAAAAAACAAAAAACACATGTTGAGAGAGGGGGGTCATTACCATAGAGCACAAAAGTCCTGGCTTCCTACTTGGTCTTCTCTGACACCACTCAAGTAGGGTGTTGAGGCATGTTATTTCAGCTTTGTGCGTGTGTAAGCCTAGGTTCCCCACTTGGCTTGGGTATGGGTGGGGCCACAGTTTTTTTTTCTGGGCATTTGACTGGAGTAGAGCAGTTTCTGTCTAAATGTTTTCTGTCATGCTAGGCTGCCCCCTTTCCTGGTCTTTTGATTAGAGAGAGCACTTTTGTTGGTGGTTGGTTGGTTTGATCTGTACCCATTTTTGTTTCCAGGCTGCTGGCTTCTTCAGCATACAGTTTGGGATAGATGAGGCGAAAAGAAAACCCAAGGAACTCATACTGTCTTTCCTCAAGTCTCATTTCTTTCTTCTCTCTACCTTTCAGAGTCTGTTATATAAATAATGTCCAGGGTTTATAGCTCTGAGAGGAATAGAGGAAAGTATATCTAGTCCATCTTCTTGGAGGCAGAAGTTCTGTTTAAAATTCTTCTTGATGGGCTTCCCTGGTGGCACAGTGGTTGAGAGTCCACCTGACGATGCAGGGGACACGGGTTTGTGCCCCAGTCCAGGAAGATCCCACATGCCCCGGAGCGGCTAGACCCATGAGCCATGACCACTGAGCCTGCGCGTCCGGAGCCTGTGCTCAGCAATGGGAGAGGCCACAACAGTGAGAGGCCCGCGTACAGCAAAAAAAAAAAAAAATTCTTCTTGATTTCTAATGACTGTACTTAAGATTACAAATGTATCTCTAAGCACTACGTTAGCTATATCCCACAGTTTTGGTATTTGGTGTTTTACTGTTGACTTGATTCTAACTGCTTTGCAGTTTTTATTATGATTTCTTCTTTGTCTCATGAATTATTCATAATAATTTTTGCTATATATTTATTATTTCTTATTTTTTTGACTGTTGTATTTTGGTCAGAAAGCTTTGTCTGTATGCTATTGATTCTTTGGTATATGGCAGGACTTGCTTTGTGGCCTGGTAAGTGGCCAGCTTTTATTATACAAATGTTCCTTGCATGTTTTAAGAAAATACATATTATTTAATGATCAACATAACTCTATGATTACTAATTCTTAGAGAAATTTTTTTTGTCTACCCAGCACCTAGACAGATATGATGGTGAGTCAACTTTTTTTCTAGTCCAATCTTTTTGAGAGTCTCGGCTTACGACAAGGTAGGTGGTCTCACTCTCAACTTCCCATCTACAGCAGCCCAAGTCTCTGTCTCTGTAAGAGCATTAAAATCCAAGCCCCTGGGTTTTAGAATACTGCCCTCTCCCTCCACACCACCACACACCAACGGCAGCTGTTCAAGAGTTCCAGGTTTCAGTTTCTGTTTTGTTTCTGGAACAAAGGAACTACCATTTCTTTCTCACGAGTTCAGTGACATGCTTAAAATAAGGGTCCAGTATTGCCTTTCCTATCCAGTATGCTAGGGAAGAAGGCAATTGAGATACAACTATTACTTGGGGTGACAGAGAAGCACAGAAGAAAGAAGAAAGAAGTAGAAGAGAGTGGGTGGGATAAAAGAGTGCAGGTCAGATGGATGCCTCCGTGGTTGACTGATTCCCACCTATGCCAGAGCTAGGAATCACTGCTCTTGAACAGTGTTTCCCAGTAATCACCTGAGACATTTTTTTCCCAAGGTACAGCTACCTAGGCTCTTCCCATGGCAATTGTGAATTTAGTGGTATGGGGTTGGACCCTGAAGATTATTTTCTCCCAGATTACTTTCTCTCAGGTGACTGTTATGGAAAGAAAGGTCTGGAAAGCATTGCTCTAGAATACTGTATAGATTCTCAGGTCCACCTCTCCGGGTTTGGGATCTTGGAATCTGTGGGTTTTCGCACGCACCTTAGGAGATGTGCCACTAAAAAATAATAAAAACAAAAAATAACAAGTATGGGTCATCAATTGGATCAAGATTGCAGAGGAATAGGATGGGGAGCTCACCTTCTGCCACAAATACATCAAAAATACATCTACATGTGGAATGATTCTCACAGAACATCTACTGAATGCTGGCAGAAGACCTCAGACTTCCAAAAGGGCAAGAAAATCTCCACATAACTTGGAGAACAAAAGAAAAGAGAAAAAAAAAGAGAGAAAGGAATCAGGATGGGACCTGCGCCCCCAGGAGGGAGCTGTGAAAGAGGGAAAGTTTCCACACGTTGGGAAGTCACCTCACTGGTGGGGAGATCAGCCAGAACAGAGGGGGAGCTTTAGAGCCTCAGAGGAGAGTGCAGCAACCGGATTTGCAGAGGGCAAAGCAGAGAGAAACCTGCACAGATGGTTGGTGTCACCACCCGGCACTCGCCAGCCTGATACGCTTGTCCACTGAGGTGAGCGGGGGCTGGGTGCTGGGGCTCAGGCTTTGGAGGTCGGACCAGGGGAGAGGACTGGGGTTGGCTGCGTGCAGACAGCCTGAGGGGGCTAGGGTGTGGTGTGCCTCAATCAAGGGAGTACAGGAAGAAGCCTGGGCCCACGAGAGAGGCAAGACGCCATTGTTGGGGGTGCGAGAGGAGAGAGGCGGGACCTCCATAGGAGTTTCTTTCTCCACACACACTCTCAGGTGGCAAGGCACTGCCTACCTGAGCTCCAGGGGCAGGTACGAGCCGCCACTGCCATCTCGGACTCCAGAGGTGGGCGCAGACTGCTGCCACTACCAAGGGTCCCACAACTGGGCATCAACCGCTGCCCCAACCGCTGCCTTCCTGGGAGTGTGCTCAGGCTGCGCACCCGCACACCCACTATCAAGGGGATAACGGCCAGCACAAACTGTGGAAAGAGACAGCAAGCATCCAAACCAAAAACAGCCCTCGTGCCAAAAATATATTTAACCCACACAAGCTATGCAGGGACATTCCCACATATAAATAGCCCTCCAAGACGAGAGTAGATAACCATTTCTCCTAAACTCACAGAGTAAGAGAAATATAAGCAAAATGAAGAAGCAGTTAAATTGCTTCTTTGACTCCCAGTTAAAAGACCAAGAGAATTCCCCAGAAGAAACAAACAAGGAAACAGACCTCTTCAGTCTAAGACACTGAGTTCAAAAAGGTAATGAAAATACTGAAAGTATTAAGAAAGGCTATTGGCAGAAACGCAGATTACGGTAAAAAGGAACTAGAAATTACAAGGAGGAGCCAAGAAAAATTAGAAAATTCATTTGCCAAGACAAAAGCTGAGCTAAAGGCAATGAATAGCAGAATGAATAATGCAGAAGAAAGAATAAGGGATCTGGAAGATAGAATAATGGAAATTACCCAATCAAAACAGCAGAGAGAAAACCAAATGAAAAAAAAAAGAAAGCAATATAAGAGACCTATGGGATAATATAAAGAATGCCTATCTATGCATAATAGGTATTCCAGAAGGAGAAGAAAGAGAAAAGGGTATTGAAAATGTATTTGAAGAAATTATGGCTGAAAAAATCCCAAATCTAAAGAAGGAAACAGATATCTAGATACAAGAAGCACAGAGGGTCCGAAACAAGATGAACCCAAACCGACCTACACCAAGACATATTCTAATAAAAATGGCAAAAGTTAAAGATAAAGAGAGCATTCTAAAGGCAGCAAGAGAAAAACAAATAGTTAATTACAAGGGAACTCCCATAAGGCTATCAGCTGATTTCTCTACAGAAACGCTGCAGGTCAGAAGAGAGTGGCAAAATATATTCAAAGTTTTGAAAGGGAAAAATCTGCAACCTAGAATACTCTACCCAGCAAGATTATCATTCAGAATAGGAGGGGAAATAAAGAATTTCTCAGACAAGCAAAAACTAAAAGAATACAGCAATACTAAACCTATCCTAAAAGAAATATTGAAAGGTCTTCCCTAAATAGAAAAGAAACAAGAAGATATAGGAAGGAGGAAATCACAGTTTACAGTTGGAAAGTAAATCACTTAAATTAGTCAGTATACAGATCAAAAAGAAAAAAAAAACTTATTTGTGAAAGTGATGAAAAACACAAGGAACAGAAAAAGGATAAACATGAAGATGTAAAAAAGGACATCAAAATCCTAAAATGTGGGAAAGGAGGGTAAGAAAATGTAGATTCTTTTTTTTAGAATGTGTTTGAACCTATATGACTATCAGTCTAAAGCAAGCAGATATAGGAAGAGGTTACCATACTTGAAAAGCAGGGCAACCACAAATCAAAAATATACAATAGATTACTAAACCCAAAAAGAAGAGAACACAAGCATAAAATAAAAGGAAATCATCAAACCACAAAAAGAAAAACTAAAAGAAAAAGGAACAAAAAAGAAACATAGAATCAACTGGAAAACAAGGTTTAAAATGGCAATAAAGGACTTCCCTGGTGGCACGGTGGTTAAGAATCCGCATGCCAATGCAGGGGACATGGGTTCGAGCCCTGGTCCAGGAAGATCCCACATGCCGCGGAGCAACTAAGCCCATGCGCCACAACAGCTGAGCCTGCGTTCTAGAGCCTTTAAGCCACAACTACTGAGCCGACATGCCACCACTACTGAAGCCTGCAAGCCTACAGTCTGTGCTCTGCAACAAGAGAAGGCACCGCAATGAGAAGCCTGCGCGCTGCAACAAAGAGTAGCCCCCACTCGCCGCAACTAGAGAAAGCCTGTGCCCAGCAACGAAGACCCAACACAGCCAAAAATAAATAAATAAATTTATTTTTTTAAATGGCAATAAATACATATGTATCAATAATTACCTTAAATGTCAATGGACTGAATGCTCCAATCAAAAGACAAAGAGTGGCAGACTGGATTAAAAAAACAAGAGCCTACAATATGCTGCCTACAAGAGACACACCTTAGGGCAAAGGACACACACAGGTTGAAAGTGAGGGGATGGAAAAAGATGTTTCATGCAAACAGAAATGACAAGAAAGCAGGAGCTGAAATATTCATATCAGACAAAATAGATTTTAAAATAAAGGCCATAAAGAAAGATAAAGAAGGATATTATATAATGGTAAAAGGATGAATACAAGAAGAGGATTTTACACTCGTCAACATATATGCACCTAATCCATTCACGATAAAAACTCTTACCAAAGTAGGTATACAGGGAATATATCTCAACATAATAAAAGCCATTATGACAAACCCACAGCCAATATAATACTCAACGGTGAAAAGCTGAAAGACTTCCCATTAAAATTTGGAACAAGACAAGGATGCCCACTCTTACTACTTCTATTCAACATAGTATTGGAAGTCCTAGCCACAGCAATCAGACAAGAAAAAGGAATAAAAGGTATCCAAATTGGAAGGGAAGAGGTAAAACTGTCCCTATATGCAGATGACATGATACTATATATAGAAAACCCTAAGAACTCCACGCAAAAACTACTAGATCTAATAAATTCAGCAAAGCAGCAAGATACAAGATAAACATTCAGAAATCGGCTGCACTTCTTTACACTAACAATGAAATATCAGAAAGGGAATGTAAAAAAACAATACCTTTGGGAATTCCCTGGTGGTCCAGTGCTTAGGACTCCATGCTCTCACTACAGAGGGCCTGGTTTCAATCCATCCATGGTTGGGGAACTAAAATCCCACAAGCCACTTGGTGCGGCCAAAAAAGAAAAAAAAAAAAAAAAAAGCTTTTTAAAATCGCACCAAAAAAAATAATACCTAGGAATAAACTGACCAAAGAGGTGAAAGACTTATGTGCTGAGAACTATAAAACATTAATAGAGGAAATTAAAGATGATTCAAAGAAATAGATATCCCATGCTCTTGGACTGGAAGAATTAATAGTTAAAATGGCAATACTACCCAAAGCAATCTACAGATTTAATGCAATCCCTATCAAATTACCCAAGACATTTTTCACAGAACTAGAACAAATGATCCAAAAATTTATATGGAACCATAAAAGACCCAGAATTGCCAAAGCAATACTAAGGAAAAAAACAAAGTAGGAGGCATAACTCTATCAGACTTCAGACAATACCACAAAGCTACAGTAACCAAAACAGCATGGTATTGGTACAAAAAACAGACATACACATCAATGGAACAGAATAGAGAGCTCAGAAATAAATCCACACACCTATGGTCAATTAATCTTCGACAAAGGAGGCAAGAATATACAATGGGAAAAAGAAAGTCTCTTCAGCAAGTCGTGCTGGGAAAGTTAAGACAGCTGCATTAAATCAATGAAGTTATAACACATACTCACAGCAGCACAAAAATAAATTCAAAACGCCTTAAAGACTTAAACATAAGACAAGACACCATAAAACTCCTATAAGAAAGCATAGGCAAAACATTCTCTGACATAAATTGTACCAATGTTTTCTTTGGTCAGTCTCCCAAGGGAATAGAAATAAGAACAAAAATAAAGAAATGGGACCTAATCACCCTTACAAGCTTTTGCATAGCAAAGGAAACCATTAAAAAAAAAGAGAGAGAGACTTCCCTGGTGGTCCAGTGGTTAAGAATCCACCTTCCAATGCAGGGGATGTCGGTTCAATCCCTGGTTGGGGAACTAAGATCCCACATGCTGGGGGACAACTAAGCCCGTGTGTCACAACTACTGAGCACACGAGCCACAATTAGAGAGAAGCCCGTGCACCACAACGAAAGAGCCTACATGCTGCAACAGAGATCCTGTGTACCGCAACTAAGACCTGACACAGCCAAAAATTAAATAAATAAATAAATAAAGATTGGGACTTCCCTGGTGGCACAGTGGTTAAGAATCCACCTGCCAATGCAGGGGATAAGGGTTCAAGCCCTGGTCTGGGAAGATCCCACATGCCGCGGAGCAACCAAGCCTGTGCGCCACAACTACTGAGCCTGCGCTCTAGAGCCCATGAGTCAGAACTACTGAGCCCATGCGCCTAGAGCCCATACTCTGCAACAAGAGAAGCCACAGCAATGAGAAGCCTGCGCACCGCAACAAAGAGTAGCCCCCGCTCACCACAACTAGAGAAAGCCCATGTGCAGCAACAAAGGCCCAACACAGCCAAAAATAAATAAATAAATATTTTTTAAAAAAATTAAAATAAATAAATAAATATTAAGAAAAGAAAAAGAAAAAAAAAGAAAAGACAACCTACAGAATGAGAGAAAAGATTTGCAAATGATGCAACCAACAAGGGCTTAATCTCCAAAATATACAGACAGTTCATACAACTGAACAACAAAAAAGCAAACAACCCAATAGAAAAATGGGCAGAAGACCTTAATAAACATTTCTCCAAAGACATACAGATGGTCAGTAGGCACATGAAAAGATGCTCAACATCACTAATTATTAGAGAAATACAAATCAAAACTACAATGAGGTACCACCTCACACCAGTCAAAATGGCCATCGTCAAAAGTCTACAAATAACAAATACTGGAGAGGGTGTGGAGAAAAGGGAACCTTCCCAAACTGTTGGTGGGAATGTAACTTGGTGCAGCCACTATGGAAAACAGTATGGAGATTCCTCATAAAACTAAAAATAGAACTACCATATGATCCAGCAATCCCACTCCTGGGCATATACCCGGACAAAACTATAATTCAAAAAGATACATGAACCCCTATGTTAATAGCAGCACTATTCACAATAGCCAAGACATGGAAACAACCTAAATGTCCATCAACATATGAATGGATAAAGAAGATATGGTACACATATACAATGGAATACTTCTCAGACATAAAAAAGAATGAAATAATGCCATTTGCAGCAACATGGATGTAACCAGAGATTATCATACTAAGTAAAGTAAGTCAGAAAGAGAAAGACAAATACCATATGATATCACTTATATGTAGAATCTAAAATATGGCAGAAAAAAAAGTGGATATATGTGTATGTATAACTGACTCACTTTGCTGTACAGCAGAAACTAACACAAAATTGTAACCCAACCATACTCCAATAAAATAATTTTTTTAATTAAAAAAAAGTCCTCATAAGTCAAATTACAGTATATCTTAATGTGAACATTCAAAATGACAATTCTAATTTAAACATATCTCGAGGTTACTAATGTTAATAATAAAAAGACAAAACAAAACAAAAATAAATAAATAAAATATGGCACAAATGAACCTATCTACAAAACAGAAACAGATTCACAGATATAGAGAACAGACTTGTGCTTGCCAAGGTGGAGGGGTGAGGGAGAGGGATGGACTGGGAGTTTAGGGTTAGTAGGTGCAAACTATCAGATTTAAAATGGATAAACAACAAGGTTCTACTGTATAGCACAAGGAACTATATCCAATCCCCTGGGATAAACCGTAATGGAAAAGAATATTAAAAAAGAATGTATGTATGTGTATAACTGAGCCACTTTGCTGTACAGCAGAAATTAGCACAACACTGTAAATCAACTATACTTCAATAAAAAATAAATTAAATAAATAAATTTTTAAAAACCACACTACCAAAAAATAAAAAAGAGTATGGGTTAAAACAAACAAAAAAATAGCCTAGAATACAGGTTTAGGAACAAAGTATTTCAGAGATAATATTATGTAGTTAGAAACTGTAAAAGTGTGAATACAGAAACTATCCATCTATTTATCCATTCATTCATTCAACAAACATTTTTTGAGCCCCTTTCTATCCCAGATATTTCTAAGCACTAGAAATTCTGAAATAAATAAGATACAGCCCTGATTTCAAAAAGTGTCTCCTCTAACAAGGGAGGCGAATTAATAATTGCTATACAGTTTGGTGAATATACAGAAGTACAGATAGGGCTGCCAGGTAAAATACAAGATGCCAAATTAAATTTGAATTTCAGATAAACAACAAATCATTTTTTTAGTGTAAGTATGTCCCAAATTTGGTTTTTGGGTTTTTTGTTTCTTTGTTTTGTTTTTTTCCCCTAAATCTGGCAACCTTAAATATAGGAATACAAAGGAAAAGCTCACAAATCAGCTTAGGAGACGAAGGCTGCAAATTTCAGTTATATGTCTATTCATATACGCCCATGGATTGAATTGAGCATTATCTACATTCTTACTTGTTTGACTGTTAATAAGAATTGATTAGTTACTAAAAAGTTATTAAATAATATTTTTTAGGGAAATTAAAATGAGTTGTACACATGAATAGATCAAATTATCTATATATGATTGGTCTTGTTTCAAACTGGGGGCTGTTTTTTCCATAAAAGAGCATGTTTGCTTCATGTTATTGCTTATTGTTCTTCAAAATTGTATAAATATTCTTTTTTTTGATCATATGTATGTTTTACTATCAGCTGCTGGAAAAAATAAAGTCAATTTGGAAAATAAAAAAAAATTTTTTTTTTAAAGTTCAGTTATGTGTCAAAAGGTCTTCAATACAAACTGATTAAAATTAGTAGGTCATGGTGACAGCTGCCAGAACCAGGTGGGACTCAAAGTATACTGTGTTATTCCCAGATTAAAAAGGTAAGGTGTGTTCATCTGTCCCTACAACAGCTACTAAATATCTCACAATATCCTGATCACACATGTAATTAACATATTTAGAATCCCAAGCACTTACAGAACACAGGTTTGTGGGCGAGGTCATGTAAAGTGACTCCTCCTTCAGGATTGAACTCAAAACTGCAAGTGAAGTTGTATTTTGCAGTTCCTTCTGGAGAAACAGCAATTTTTGCAGAGTCTCCCAGAACCACCTGATTGAATTCTGCACGGATAAAGGTAACTGGAGTATCTCCTTTAAAACCTTTCTGTTGACAGAAAAATACTTTACAATTATATTCAAATAGAGAATTTTCCTACATATCTGGCAACCCATTTTGACTTTATATAGCATTTTGCACGTTTTCCTAACAAGCTATGTTACAAATACAAACGGGGGAAGTAGAAAGTCATTAAAGAAATCTAGTTGTAGCTAAATGCAACATTCTATTTAAAGGCCGTTAAGTTGGAAGCTTTGAAAAATAACAGTAACTGTGTTTATATGATTATATAATTGTGGAAGATTTGAAAAAGTGAGGAAAGCACATAGGAAGACATTACCTGTAATAATATATTTTCTAGTGTTTTGCTGTGTGTGTGTGTGTGTGTATATATATATATATATATATATATATATATGCACACACATTTATATATACATTTTTATATATACCCTTTAAAAGAAAGTAGAGGTCATTTATTACATCCTGTTTTGGAATAAGCTTTTTGACTTCATAGTACTGAATGAATTTTTTTTTTTTTTTTTTTGCGGTACAAGGGCCTCTCACTGTTGTGGCCTCTCCCGTTGCGGAGCACAGGCTCTGGATGCGCAGGCTCAGCGGCCATGGCTCACAGGCCCAGCCGCTCCACGGCATGTGGGATCTTCCCAGACCGGGGCACAAACCCGTGTCCCCTGCATCGGCAGGCGGACTCTCAACCACTGCGCCACCAGGGAAGCCCCTGAATGAATATTTTGACGTTTCATTATTCTTGTAAATTTTAATACTTATATCATATTGTAGTTTTATTATTTAAATTCATCAAATGAAATTAATCACAAGAGAAGTTCTGGAGGAATTCAGATCCTTTTCAGGAGAAAGGAACTGCTGTCTAGGAAAATGAAAACCAGTTGTTTCACCCCCATTAAATTTAGTATTCAAATTGCCAGATATTTTACACATTAATATGACTTGCTGATTATAGACTAACAATAAGGAACACTGAGAAGGAAGTGCCATTGCTATGTAAAGCCAGGAGGTTTGGTGGTACAGAATAATGCAGAACTCCATGCCTCCTGCTAACGTTCCCAACACATCTTCCCCAAGCCACAACTGGAAGACTGACAGGGAGACCTGAGCCCAAAGACAAAAGTACATTCAAGGAGAATGAATAAACTAAGGACTTCCAGGATTCCCAAAAATAACTTTACCAAGTCATATCCATCTGTCACAGTGATCTGCACGGGTCTGCCTGTTGATGACACCTGCTCCATATCAGCACCTGGGCAAAGTCTCTCTGGTCTTCTTTGATCTCTGTGAACATAATGAACGAACCTGTCCCCTTATATACCATAGTTGCAAAAGTATCCACATTACATCATAACCAATACCAGGGGAGAACCTAGAGAAATGCCCTAGTCCAGCACTGTTTTGTGCACTTTCCAACCTTTGTTGCCAGATAGGCAGTGCCTTAGGGACCTGGTCACAAGGATGATTCTGCTGGTTAGTGCTAAAAAGATTCTTATACATGTAACTAACCCATTAAGCACAAATTATCACAAGGCAAAGAGGGTAGGAATGCCATCACTCCACCTCCCATCCCTCACCTCCTTCAAAGTGTTTTTTGGTAGCTTTTTTTTTCTTTGTGATGTGCAAAACTCCCCTCAAGCATTACTTAACCTCTCAGTTTTAGAAAAATATATTTTGATAACAAGAAAGAGGCAGCCCCACAGAATGTTAGTCCACTGGAAAAAGTCCTGATGTATGTCTTATTTAATCAAAGGTATTTTCAAATTATTTTACAACACTAAGGATACAACTTCAAAAATAAATTGGATATATGTTAAGGAAAAAAAAAGGTCATGTTTTCTGACTCAATTCAAAGTGGAACTTGATGCAATTCAAATATTTACATCGGCTCTACTATGCTAAGTGTGTCTAGGACTGGTGGTAGAAAAAAGAAAGAGATATCTTGCTGTCTCCAAGCTTTATAAGTATTCTGCATCTTTCTAGCAACTCCCTCATTTTCCCTGTTACCTACAAGTCTCAGATCACTTGCTCAACGTTATGTCTCCAGGCTCATTAAGGGCCTAAGTGGCCCTGACAACTTTCTTATCAAGTTTACATTTGAAATGATCTTTTACATTAGTCTCCTTTCCTTTTCAATAATAGCATGTGAATTACGCCTTCACTAGCCTGACCCTGGACAAATGCTTAACTTCTCTGAGCCTCAGTCTCACCTTCTATAAAACAGATAACATAACTTCTGACCTGTTTCACATTTGTTGCAAATATCCACTAAAACAGTAAAACTGCTTAACCTATGAAGCACCGCACAAATGGTGTTATTAATAAGCACTACGTTTCTTGAATGCTTAATTATATCTTTAGAGACAAGTAATCTATCATACATTTCTGCAGTCCCCGAGTGTCTGGCACTATGCCTTGCCCGCAAGAGGCATTAGCAGCATATCTGTTGAACAATGAGTGCAAGAAATCTGGCTAGTTAAAAGTTATGGTCAAGGCAGTTAAGTGGGGGCTCCTGTTGCCGCTGACAAGGCACGCATTTCTTGTCATCTGCTCAGAAGAAGGGGAAAAGTCAGATTAGAAAATGGTTAGATGCACAACACTGTAAATCAACTATACTCCAATAAAATTTTTTTAATTTAAAAAATTAGAAAAACAAAAAATAGCTTAAACAAACAAACCCCAAAAAACAAAAAGAAAGAAATCGTTTAGGTGAAGGAGATGATGTGACTAGGAGTGGTCTGGGGACAGGAGCGCAGTCTGCGCTTACTGTAGGGGAATCTCGGCGCAAAGTGGGAAGTGGGGTCTCAGTCTGGCTTATGGGTGGGAGGCCTGGGCTTGGCGAGAGCGTCCGCGCGTAGCGGGGTCGGTGGCGTTCGAGTCTGTACGGGAGTACAGTAGTGCAGGGATGCGGCGTGTGCGTTTCAGCCTGGCCGAAGCTTAGGGAGAAGAAACTGAGGTAACACGGTGTGGCCGCAGGACCGGGGTGGGGAGGCCGGGAAGAGACAGTTTTCTAAGGAGTAAGAGCAGACTTACCTGACTTAGCCGCAGAGGTGTGGTTTTTTTGCAACTATAGCAACCAATTACATCTCGCGAGAAATTTGTCTCCACAATCACCGCAAGTTTAACCCAAGACTCGCGATAACATTGTCCGGGAGGGAAAGGGGGACGGGGCGCAAGGTGAGTTCCGGAAACCGTGCTCCTCAGCGACAGCCTCTGTATTTGCGGTCACTTGTGTTTTCGCCGATGCCACTTTCCCTTGGCATAAGTGTTGGTTAAGTACAAAGATTTCCACCTCTCGAGTTTGCTTTTTCGACCCCTTTCTTTCAGTATCTCTCCATAAATAGGAGAAAAACCAAAAGCAAATTTATTTAAAGATAAAAGCCTTTATTAAACGGTTTTGAAAACAGGTCATTTAAACCTTTCTCCGTGAAAAATGCAGATAAGACAATACTTTAAAAGGGAGCCTGTGTCTCACACACTGTTGGGGAGGATGCAAAACCGCACTGCTTCTAGTGCTAAATATTTATACAATAAACAGACTCAAAGTATATGATGTTAATGCAAAAATTTAATACGTTTGAAATTCAACATTACTTTAGAGTTGGAATGGCAAAATACAATGGCAAAAGCCTGGAAACAACTCAAACGGAAGAGTGGATGAATACACTGATATATATTCACAATATCACATATTACAAAGGAGTCAAAATGAATGAACTACAGCTCTTCACAACATGGATGAATCTTAGAAGTATACAACTTTAAAATGTTGCACTGCTAAGAGCCAGCTTGAAGGGGCTCCTGGCCAAATCACAGACAATTTGAGGATCAAGATAAACAATGATAATAATGGATTACAATCCATTGAATAAAATAGGAATACACAAGTTCACATTGATATAAATAAATGAAGAGAAAGGAAAGCTCTTTCTAACAGTAGAATGCCAGCCCAATAATGGAGAGGAAATGATGGAAATAGAGAATTACCATTTGGCACCAACTATAGAAGTGGATGATTTAGACATGAGTCTTCAGTGGTAAGATTGGTGTGTGGAGTTTTGATGAGGAATAGGATACTGGCATGATTTTGGAATACTAATCAATTACAAAGGGAAAAACAGTGAATTTAAGAAACCAGCATGACCAAGTGATCAAGGTTAACATCACCAGTGTCGGGAGGGAGTCTACATTTTGTGCCTCCTGATGAGACTCACTGGGAAAAGCAAAACATCATTTTGTGGTACTCCTGCAAACAAGGCACCTTGGTTGTAAGCCGTCCTGTAGAAACTAAGGTCTGTACCCTTTAATAAAACTGTCAAGGCCATGAAAGACTGGCAACTCTTGCAGATTAAAGGAGTCTGAAGATACACAACAACTAAATGCAATACTTATTCCTGTATAGCATGTTGACCCAGAAAGGAAAAGAAACATTGTTGGGATAGTGGGCGAAATTTGAATGGGCTTAGTAGATTGGGTAGTAGTGTTGTACCAATACTGATTTCCTGGTGTGGAAGATTGTTTGCTGTTATGTAGAAGAGTGTCCCTGTTTGGGGGAAAATACCAACTGGAGTGTTTAGGAGTGATGGGACATCATGACTGCAGTTTGCTCTCTCAACCCTCAAAAGTTTCAGAAAAAGACTAATAACAAAGGATATATGCGCACACACACATACTCAAGAGTGAGCAATGAACCAACAACATGTTAACTATATGAGAATCTGGGTGAAGAGGAAATAGGAGCATGGAAGTTCTTTGTACTGTTCTGGCAACTTTTCTATACATTTGAAACTATTTCAAAAGAAATTATTAAACTATACACACACCCACACACTACTCCCCATGGAAACTCTGCTTAGGATACAATTACCAGAGCCAAAATTTAAAAACAAATTGTATTTCTGCTAATAAACATATTAAAATTATAAAAATTAAGAAAAAGATTTTTTTAAGTTGCAGTGTTATAAGTCATAACAGTTCTCAAAATAAAACTATGCAACTGTTGAGTAAGGCATTTATCTCTGGATTTTTTCCCCAGTGAGGGTTGTGAGTGAATCTGCGCTGAAATAACTATCCTACCTTGTGCACACATACCTTTTTTTTTTCGCTGTAAGGCTTGCAGGATCCTAGTTCCCCGAATTTAAAAATGGGTATTTGAATAGACATTTTTCCAAAGATATGCAAATGGCTAATAAGCTCAAGAAAATATGCTCGTTAGTCATTAGGGAAATGCAAATCAAAACCGCCGTGAGATGCCACTTCACATCCACTAGGATGGCTATATTCAAATAGACAATGATAGTGTTGATAAGAATGAGGAGCAATTGGAAGCCTCTTTCATTGCTGGTAGGATCGTAAAATGGTGCATACAGCTGCTGTGGAAAATAGTCTGGCAGATCTTCAAAAGGTTAAACATACTCTCTCTGTGTGTCTCTTTCTTCCCCCCAACACTTTCTTAGTCTCTTTCTCTCCCTTTTTTTTTTTCAGCCTCTTTGAATCTTTCAGTCTCTCTCTGAGTCTCATTTTTAAAACTGCTCTTTTAGAACGGGAAACGGTTCAGGTCCTGCTGTGGCATGGGGCTTATGTCTCAGTCACGTCTGCTGTGAAGCACACGATGCTCTATTTATTGTAGAAAGTGACTTTATTTGCTTTCTAGAATTGTTTGTAACAGATGGTATAAGAGAGGTAATAAAGAGAAAAATCTATGCTTGTAAAGAATACAGAAGTTAGTTTTACTTACTGTAATATGACTGTCTTAAACTTATTTTCTGAGAAATAAATGTTCTAATGAGCAGCAAAAAAAAAAAGTTAAACATAAAAATACTGTATGTACCAGCAATTCCACTCATAGTACTATAGCCAAGAGAATTGAAAACATGTGTCCACAGAAAAAACTTGTACATGAATGTTCATAGCAGCATTATTCATCACGGTCAATAGGTGAAAACAACCCAAATGTCCATCAATTGATAAATGGACAAGCAAAATGTATATCCAACAATGGATTATCCAGCCACAAATCAGAATGAAGTATTGATTCACGCTACTACACAGGTGAATCTTAAAAACAGTATGCTAATTCAAAGAAGCCAGACACAAAGGGCAACGCATTGTATGATTCCATTCATATGAAAAGCCCCAATAGGGAAATCCAGAGAGACAGAAAGTAGATTAGTGATTCCCAGGGGCTGGGCAGGAGGAGGGGAAAGGGGGAATGACTGCCAATGGGTATAAGTTTTCTTTTTGGGTGAGGAAAATGTTCAAAAATTGATTGTGGTGATTATTGCACAAATGCATGAATATCCTAAAAACGACTGAATTGTACACTTTAAAAGGATGAATCGTATGATATATGAATTATATATCAATTTTTAAAAATAATTAATTAGTTATGTCTGTGCTGGGTCTTCACTGCTGTGTGCGGACTTTCTTTTTATTTGCAGCGAGCAGGGTCTACTCCTCACTGCGGTGCGCAGGCCTCCCATTAAGGTGGCCTCTACTGCTGCGGAACATGGGCTCCAGGCGTGTAGACTTCAGCAGTTGTGGCACATGGGCTCAGCATCTGTGGCTCGAGGGCTCTAGAGCACAGGCTCAGCAGCTGTGGCGCACAGGCCGAGCTGCTCCACGGCACGCAGGATCCTCCCGGACCGGGGCTTGAACCTGTGTCCCCTGAATTGGCAGGCGGACTCTTAACCACTGCACCACCAGGGAAGCCTTCAATTTTTAAAAGTTTAAAAATATATAGCCCATATCTTTCCCTAGTACCTTACACCCCTCTTTCTCACCTTTACCAAATCCCATCACTGTTACTTTTCCAAAACCTATATCAAAAATCTATCTTAGGGCATCCCTGGTGGCGCAGTGGTTGAGAGTCCGCCTGCTGATGCAGGGGACACGGGTTCGTGCCCCTGTCCGGGAAGATCCCACATGCCGTGGAGCGGCTAGGCCCGTGAGCCATGGCCGCTGATCCTGCACGTCCAGAGCCTGTGCTCCGCAACGGGAGAGGCCACAACAGTGAGAGGCCCACGTACTGCAAAAAAAAAAAAAAAAAAAAAATCTATCTTAGCCAGTGATCCTTCTACCTATGTATCTTGCTTTTGCCCTGCGCTACAGTTGTACATAGGTCTATCTCTCTAAGAGTAAAGTTGTGTCTTATACCACCTTGTATGTATGTCCCTTGGTACTTACACAAAACAAATGTTTATCGAAATATAATTGATAATTACTATTCTCCCCCTCAATTTTTAGTACAATCATTCACCAGATCTGTATTAAATATCTGCTTTGTACCGGGGAGCTCAACACAAAGAACAAATAGGGTTATTACCTTCAGCAGAATTTATAATCTAACATTTACAATTTCCTTGTATCCTAATTTTTGTTTAGAACCCCCCACTAGATTACAAACCTCCTTCCTTTGTATTGATACTTTCCCTAGCCTACTGTAATGCTCAACATACTCGATAAGTAATTGCTCAGTACTGGGAATAAAGCCAGGTTTGAAATCACTGACTCCCTGAACTACTTCTCCAAAGAGCTAGTATTCAGTCTCCCAGGAAGATGATTTAAGCCTCGTTTATTCATTAATTCAGCACCTCTTATGTGTCAAGCTTCACTGTCTTGAATCATGATTAAATTGCAACTAAAATTAAAGTCTTTCATAAATTTTTTTTAAAAATCAAGGGCCAATAAAGATCTCTAGGTAGTCTCAGTAGACGTAAAAGTAGGCTATATATTTTATGCACATAAACACATAATCCCTCTTTTAAAAGTTATTACAGGCAATACTAAACTATTTTCTATGTGGGAAGTTTAGTGTTATGAATATAGAATACCTATTTATGTAAAGTAAGATGCAAATTGCTCTTCTAGGTCAAAAGAGCTGAATTTTTTAAAAAAATAATACAGTTTTGACATATTACCAACTATAACTGTCCAATGGAAGGCAAGGGTTTTTTTTAAATTCAATATTTATTCAAATTTATTCAATATTGAATTTTTTTATTCAATATTATTACACAGAATTACAGACTGTTGTGACTTTTATTCAATTTGGTATCCTATTTAGAATAAGAGCAGTGAGAATTATGCTTTACAAACATTGCATTATTACTTCATCATTTGTGATATGGCTTTACTTGATCGTATATAGAGAAAAAAATAACATTGGAATTAAGGCAATAACCACATGTGCAAACCAAGCACAATACCCTGACACAGTCTTTAGTACAAAGCTCTTTTGGTTAGGTGAGGATTGATGTTGCTGCATGCAGGTCAGTCATTGCTTTGAAGGATAAGCTCTGAATAGCTTCACTCATTTAAAAAAATCTCTCCTACTGGCCCACAATGGCCAGAAGAAGCCTTCGGTAATCTCCACTCGTATCACTTGCAATCCTTTTGCTCAGGGTCTTCTGATACATCTGACTGAACATCTGTTTTATTTGTACAAGATCAATCTGCATGCAAGACATGATATTTTTATATTAGAAAACAGCTGTTAAAGAAAACTGATATTAGAATTATTCTTTAATAGTGAAAAGATCCTAATTATAACCAAAGCAGAGGGGAAAAAACACCAGATGACTGGCATTTTATAGCTAGCATTCATACCAGTACTAGCGTCACCCAGTGAATGTCTGATTCACTGTTCTGTAAAGATATTGAATAAGGGTGATACTAGTTTCATCTACTATTCCAAATATATTAGTCATTTAAAAACCATTTGATAGAATGGCTATTATCAAAAACACAGAAAATAACAAGTGTTGGCAAGGATGTGGAGAAGTTGGAACTCTTGTACATTGCTGGTAGGAATGTAAACTGGTGCTGCCACGGGAAAATGGTATGGTAATTCCTCAAAAAAATAAAATAAAAACAGAATTACCATATAATACAGCCATTCCACTTCTGGGTATACACAAAAGTGAAAGCAGAGACTCAAAATTTGTACACCCATGTTCACAGCAACATTAATCATAACAGCCAAAAAGTGGAAGCAACCCAAGTGTCCATTGACGGATGAATGAATAAACAAAAAGTTGTGTATGCATACGATGGAACATTATTCAGCCTTAGAAAAGAAGGAAATCCTGACACATGCTACAATGTGGATGAACCTTGAAGATGTTAAAAAGGACAAATACTGTATGATTCCACTTATATGAAGTATCTAGAGTAGTCAAATACATAGGACAGAAAGCAGAATGGTGGTTGCCAGGAGTTGGGGAGCAAGGAGAATGGTGAATTATTGTTTAATGAGTTTTCAGTTTTGTAAGGTGAAAAAGTTTTGGTGGTGATGGTTGCACAACAATGTGAATGTACTTAAAGTCACTGAACTGTACACTTAAAAATGATTAAAATGGGAATCTTGTGTTACGTATATTTTATTATAATTAAAGAAAAAGGGATCCTGCTTAGAAAATTTAAGTCTAAAAACAAATACACAAGAAGGTTTTTCCAAATACTGTATTACGGTTCTCTTTTAAAAAATGATTTACCTTCTTTCATATAATTTCATAGCATATGTTTTCTTTTGATTAAAAAGAAGTCCACTAAATAAACAAAGTCAAAGAAAGGAATACATCTGAGGCTATATTTAGGTAAAAAGATAAATATAAAATTTTTTACAGTTATTTCATAATAAAGTGTATGCTAAATTTTAAGAATTTTTATGTCCAATGGGATTAATCTGCATAGGTCTTTCATACAGTTCTTTTTTTTTCCCCCCGCACCTCGTGGCTTTCAGGATCTCAGTTCCCTGACCAGAGACTGAACCCAGGCCATGGCAGTGAAAGTGCCAAATCCTAACCACTAGACCACTAGGGAACTCCCTCATACAGTTTTTTACATAAGCAAAATGAAAACCAAAAAATAAACATCTGGAGTTCCCTGGCGGTCTGTTTCACTTAAGCAAGCCTCTCTCACAGCATGAGGAAAGTGAACACTGTGCTTTATACAATCGCTACCAGCCGTGAGAAAGAGAGCCCTTTCTTAATGTCAGTCCTGAGGGATTGACAACCAACTAAGGAACTTTTAAGAAATTAACATTCTAAGTCAGACAGAGAAAGACAAATACTGTACAATTTTACTTATATGTGGAATGTAAAAAAACAAATGAATGAACATAACAAAACAGAAACAGTTATAGACACAATGAACAAACAGGTAATTGCCAGAAGGGAGGGGGTTGGGGGAAGGAAAGAAATAGGTGAGGGAAAGTAAGAGGTACAAACTTCCAGTTGCAAAATAAGTAAGTCACAGGTATGAAATGTACAGTGTGGGGAATATAGTCAATAACTATGTAATATCTTTGTAAGGTGACATGTCATAACTAGACTTATTATGGGGATCCTTTTGAAATGTATAGAAATATCGAATCACTATGTTGTATAACAGAAATAAGCATAGTGTTATAGGCCAATTATACTTCAAAAATGAACAAACTCATACAAAAAGAGATCGGATTTGTGGTTACCAGAGGTGAGGGGTTGGAGAGGGAAGATTGGAGAAAGACAGTCAAAAGGTATAAACTTGCAGTTATAAGATAAGTAAGTACTAGGTATGTAATGTACAACGAGATAAATATAATTAACACTGCTTTACATTACATATGAAAGTTGTTGAGATTACATCCTAAAAGTTCTCTTCACAAGGGAAAACATCTTCCTTTAATCTTGTATCTATATGAGATGATGGATGTTCACTAAACTTACTGTGAAAATATTCATGACGTATATAAGTCAAATCACTATGCTGTATACCTTAAACTTATACAGTGCCGATTATAAACTTATACAGTGTCAATTATATCTCAATAAAACTAGAAGAAAAAAATGTGTTTAATATTGCTAAGAAAAAAGGATCAACATTCAAAATCAAGTAAGATCAGACAAACAGAGAAAGCCTCACCTCACTTCGAGTGACCACAATCCTGACCAGGGTGGAGTCATCTGTGCCGGCACCTTTCATAGAATGGTACAGCCTCTCAGCGAAGAAGGCAGGGCGGTTCAGGGCACACTGCACTGCAAGTGAGAGACGCTTCAGACGTGAAATGACTTGAAAAAGGTGTGCACACACCATCTATCACTTCTAGATGCTTTTGATCATTTTCTATGTAATCATCTCAGAAATCTGAGGTGAGCTGAAGATATTCTCCCCTTGATTTTTCTCAGCCTCCACCTTTCTTTCCAGCAGCATCAGACAGGCTACCTTCAATTCTACAAGATTCCCTCTGGCCAAAAAATCCCATTTTCTCTCCATAGATGCAGTCATTAGCTTCTTAACATTTTCCCCGTTAAAGTGAGAAAATCTGTAGCAACTGTGCCCTGGTAATATCTTACTTAAAAGGAATAATGACTAAAATCTGAATTCTAGATGTCAAATATATCATTTGACTGAGAGAAGGATGTAAGATACACTCCAATATAAAAAAAGAAATCACAGATTTGAGCAAAGATTTGAGAATGATAATAAGAAATCTGACATGTTTTCTCTTAGGAAAATTAAATTAGCAAAGTCTCTTCCTGCAGATGGTAGAGATGTACTAACTATACATCATTACGTTAGCTACAATTACTATAGTAGTATTTGTAAGATATTCAATTGCTAATATCAATGTGTTACTAATAGTCTCTTTAGTATTATATTCTCCATGAGAATGAAATTTCCATTTCATTAAACATCTGAATGTCAGGACACCAAAAACTGGGTTTTTAATTTCCAAATGGAAAAGGGTCTCATTGGGCTAAGTACTTGAAAGGTGTTTTGGAGAGCTCAAAATGACGCTTTGTGTGGTGGCACTCCGTAGTTCCTTAGGGCTTTCCTATTCACCTTAATGGAAATGCTACAATCTATCATATATTTTTGTATAGTCCTCAAGAAGGGCATAGAGAATAAAGACCAAATAATTTCAAAACAATCCTATTTGATCACACCACCAACCATTCATAGAGAATTGCATATAAAAACAGAGGGTTAGCTTGGCCTCTGCCTAAGCAGATTCCAGGGAGGCTATATTAATAATCACCACTTAATGGGAACAACTATTCAAAGCCTCACTCATTTACAAACAAAACAAAGCAAAACACTAAAGTATCTTACAGATGGTCTTCAAACCACTTTCAACACTTCCAGAAAACTCACGGCCGACACTGCTTAACAAATCTCGATTAGCCATCTGTAAACAAAAAGTATAGTGGTTAAAATATTTTCACACCTTAAAATAGAAGCCAAATCTTCAAAAGAAAAGCTCATACCCTGCAATAGGCCTCCATGGTAGCTTTCAGCTGAGGAAAGCTTCTTGTGGCAAGAATCATGTTAAAGCAAGATTCATCTGTCCCTAATTTCCCCTCACCAGCCTGATAGAGACGCTGAGCATCTTCCTGAGCCAGCTGGTGGTTAACATTCTGGTTCTCATCGCGATTTCCCTGCAAAAGAGGAAGGCAGGAATTAGAAGAAGGTGATACAAGTTCTATTAAAAAAAAAAAAATTTTTTTTCTGGGACTTCCTGGTGGTCTGGTGGTTAAGACTCTGCACTTCCACTGCAGGGGACAGGTCCCTATGACAGGGACACGGGTTCGATCCCTGCTCAGGGAACAAAGATCCTGCATGCCATGTGACAAAAAAGTAAAATAAAATTGTAAAAGAAAAAAAAAAGTTTTTCCAATCTAGTCACTTCTGGATTTAAAGGAACAATTTACTAAAAATTAATGCATAAAGTTTGTCACACTTATCTTTCATTTCCAAAGAAACTATACTAGTGTAACTAGTACTTTATTACACTGCCAACTTTGGATTTTATATGACCATGGTTTAATGAGGTTATATTAAAATGAGAGGTTTTCAGGGCTTTGAGAGCTAAATTAAATCAGAAAAGGTTTCCATGAAAAATCACACACACGTTTTATTTTTGAAAGTGTGGAAAATTTTATTAACATTCACTTTAAAAAGCTTTCTCTTGGTACACCAAGAGAAAGGGGTTCTTAAAAAACTTACTCTTCAGGGTTTGGTCCTTGGTTTAGAAGTTTTGGGGTTTTTGTTTTTGTTTTTATTCAATAAACATTTATTAACAGGTATTAAGAGACTAGGCATGATAGAAACCACAAGGACTGGAAGTGACTATGGCCACTCCATTCCTCCCATTAAGGAGATAAAAGATGCCTCCACAATGGGATTAGGGTTATAACTGAGGTCTCTGGGAATTAAGTGCGGGCTCAGAGCAGGGAATGACAAATGGCCCAGGAGAGTCCAAGAATGCTTCTCTGAGCAGGTGGCTTGAAGGGTGGTAATTGGGCCAGGAGAAACAGAATGGTGTGTGTTGAGACTGCAAAGTATGACACCTCCAGAGGCTGTGGCCACACACACACACTCGTGATCTAGCAAGTCCTGAACACTAACAATGCAGCCACTTCTATCCTCCGGGAGAAAGCCTTCTGCCACCAAAGGAATTTCATTTTTCACTTCTCTTGTGATAGGGTCTACTTCTATCGGTTCATGTTCTGAGCCAATAAGCACCGTCCCCTGTTCAGTTCGGAGAGAGAAGCACTGAGGTTTCCTGGAGGCTGGATATCCCTGAACTCCAGGGTCTGAAGTAACTTTAGATTTCTCATGATGAAGCGACCTCTGAGCCACGCTGAGGACCTCCTCTAATAGGAGATATAAACTACCACTCAAATAAATTATGAGTCTGCTTAGCTGGGATTTAAGATCAATATGCATTATACTGAGTTCCGCTTTGTATTCATCCATATAACTGTAAGGTATGGAGCACTTGCTTTGTACCAGGCTGTATTAGTCAGGGTTCTCCAGAGGAACAGAAACAACAGGATGTGCTAAGTGGTGGGGACACAAGAAAGACAGGGCCCCTCCCCTCAAGGAATTTAAGTCAAAGGAGGGAGTATATAATATGGAGGTTTCATGAACGTCCTTTCATTCATCCAAGTGTAATATTAATATACACGTATTTATTATGAATGTATACATGAAAATGACATGTGAGCCTTTTAGAAGAAGTTATAAATAACTCAAGTACTGCTAGCCTGTACCAATTTATAGACCAAACTCTTCACTGGGAAGAAGAGAGGGAGGGCCTGGGCCTGAACAAGAGTAAAGCTTAGATGGGTAGTTGGTTTCTCTCAAAAATATCAATAGAAACACAAACCCAAACAAAGGAAAGGCTGCCCTCTGGAGTCTCAGTGTCTGTCTGAGCAACAAAATGGAAAGGTGTTCCTTGAAGGTGAGAAACTGTCTCCTGAAGAGCACTGGGCACAAGGCATGTGTAGAAGCATATTCTAAATGGGCTACTGAACACAGCACAGGCAAAGGAGCTCAGGAACAACTCCCCAGATGATTGCCTTTGGATTCAAGCACACAATGCAGTCCCATTTTCCTAGGAAGCCACTCCCTGGAATAGGGACCTTTACTTTGAAAGATGGCTGGGCCTTGAACCCTGCATAAAGAAATATTCAGCACCTCATTAAAGTCTTAATAATCATTTTTTAGCATTAACTCTCTGGTCCTGATTTTCTTTTCATGCTAACCTACTCCCCTGCTCTGTTACTCTGTTGTGGGTAAATTCAATGTCCTCCCATCCATTTGCTTTCTTTTCTCATTTCCATACCCATGCACTTTGGCACACTGTCTTTTCTGCAACTACCTCCTTTTGCTGTGAAGAGCCTCTCCTCTACTTTTAGAATCTTCAAGACTGTCCAACCTGTGCACTAGCAGGATAGCCAACAACTCCTGATACTGAATCAGTGTGCTAGTATTTTGCCTCATCTCTTTCAAATATACCCTGATTATCTCATTCTAAGTGTATTTGTAGTATCATTCCAAATACCCTATTTGGAGAATTTTCTGCCACTTTTCCAGCACATTTGGGGAATCAGAACAAGGAGGGTACTAAGCACAGTACCCACAGTACTAAGTACTGTGAACGCTGAAACATTTTCTGCATTTCTGGCTCTCCTCACAGTCCTCACTCTTGTAGCACTTGCATGGCGGACCTACATACCTTCAGTTGATGGTCCGACTTAACTGGCAGTACAATGCTAAGCTCAAAAGTACAGATTCATCGCCATTCTAAGACACAGAGCCTCAAGTTGATTTCTGATTTCATACAACCTTAAAGAGGTTAATTTCTGATTCCTTACAAAGGCCAGATTTGCAGAAATAAATTTCAGTAGTGACTACAAAGAAACCTGTACAGTGGATTCTGCATTGTCCCTCTTAAAGATGTCAAGATTCCAAGGGGGCTAAATATTAAAAGGAATAAAGAATGGCCACCGGCAATAGGCAGTAAAAAATGTTCCCTCCACCAACACCCAAACTTTCATGCTATACTCACCTGGCACATGGATACAAGTAAACGTTCAAAATGCCCTGATGTATCTGACCTAATGTCCTTTTCAAGGTCTCGTCCAAATTCTGATTGATAACATCTGACAATTTCTCTGATTTCCTGATTTGTTCTTGTGCATAAAATTTCAATCAATACACGTTCCTGAGTTCCTACTCCCTATGTGAAGTGAAGAAAGGGAGAATTATACAACAAATCATGAAATTTCTGAAAGTAGTTAAATCTTACTGTTCCATCAAATATTTCTTTGGCCTCCAGACCTGAAAAGCTCTATATATTCAGATGATATAAAATAATGTACTGATTTAGCTATCACTATAAATTCAGAACTGCCAAAATTTATGGGGCTTTACATTTGAAATAGGATAAAATACTCAAAGTAAATGCCATATAGTACCTTCATTGCATTCTGTAAACTCCAGGCATCATAATACGTAGGTGGCATGAACAGGGCAAGGATCAGTTCTTCCATATTTCCACTTAACTCTGACTTAAGATCTTTGATTAAATCCTGTTAAATTACAAATACAAACTAAGTATATGTGCTCTCCAAATTTTGTTTTGCTTAAATTTTTTAAGGACAATATGAAAAAATGGAATTGAATTGCTATATGAAAGCCTCAATTGCTGTTCTGAATATTATATACTAAGGAATAAATATTTAAGTTTATTACACTCAAGCAGATATATTTTACTCATTCTATCAATAAACACTTAATAATAAATTTATTATAGTTCCACCACTACACTAGGTACAAAATAAGAGGTATAGGAAACAAAGAATAATTCAAATTAACAAAATGATAAACAGATATTTACTTAGTATAAGAAACTGTTCTTACTCTATGAGGAAATAGAAATTGTCATCATCGTGTTCTTATTTGAAAAGATAAGATAAACATTTTTAAAAAGTTAATATAAAGCAGCCTGTACTCCAGCATGAGATGAGTAAGTAGCACAGAAATAAGCTGAAATAGGAAAAGTTAAAGTGGGCTAGAGAGCTCAGAGAAAACTTTTAGTCCAGATCTTGAAGAATATGTAAAAATTAGCAGGCAAAGAGAAAGAAGAAAGGTATTTCAGGCAAGGAGGAAGAACACAAACAAAGAACAGAAAAGTGGTTCCCAGCCTTGGCTATATGCATTAAAATCATCTGCAGAATTTTTCTAAAAAAAAAAACACAAACAACACTTACGTCAAGAATGAATACCCAGAGATTCTGCGTGTGTTTTTAAGTTTGAAAAGAGGTTATGATACTCAGCTAAGATTGAGAATCAACAGTATAGAGGCAAGAATGAGCAAAGCTTGTTCAATGGAACAACAAGACAACCAATTTTGTTAGAGGGTAATGTTTTCAGAGATTAGTAAAACAAAGTTGTAACTACATGCTTGGATTATTACCTTGAATACCAAGCTAAAGAGTGTGGATTTGATTCTGCATGTTGGGAGGAGTTGCTGGAAACTTTTACGTAAGAAAATGGCATTGATATAGCAATAACAGGCAGTATCAACAGGCAGTACGGACTATGACGACAGAGGCTATAAATGAAATTTAGGCTACTGGAATATTTAGGTAAGAAGTAATAAAGGCTTGGACTTGAGTGGTGGAAAGAAAAAAAGGAGACAGAAGACACATTTTTAAAGAGCTCTTTTACAGATTAGATCAACAAGACATAGTCAATAACCAGTTGCTAGGACAAAGCAGTGCCTGGCATACAGTAGGCACTGAAACAATATTCACTGATTAATTGACAAAGAAGAGTGTGGCATCAAAGAAGACTCCAAGGCAGGCTAGAGGAATAGTATTTTTATTAATAAGAAGTCAAGAGAAAAGGTGGCTGTGGGTAAGGAAAATAGGCTGGGAATTTAGTTTTAATTCAAAGGTGCTGTATGAGAAAATTCAGGACAACAAAGCACAGACCACATGTGAACTAAAGAAATTCATAATGTGGAAAATACTTTTGCGAGAAAAGTGAGTCTGATGTTGAACCCTAAGAGAAACTTGAGTTTGTGTCACTTAATCAGCCTTAAGACTAAGGAAGTGGATTTTGGGTTGGGCAGGGAAGGTAGAAAAGATGAGGTGGGACCAGCCAGTGGAACTCTACTTCCATTCTGAGAAAAGTAAACTGGATTCAGAGGATATCGGAAAATGTTTAGGATTCCTATCTAAATGGCAAACCAATGCTACCCAGTCTTGCCCTTTATATTTAAGAAACGATGACACCTTTCAGCCACAGAATCTTGCTGGATTTAGTCACTGATCATCCACTCAACAAATATTTAAGTGGCTATCTGTTAGTGTTCCTGTACTTGGTACTATAAATACAAAGATGAATATGACATGGTTTGCCTGATGGGAGCTCACAGTTTTGGGGAGCGGGCAGTGACATTAGTTACAGCAGAGGTTTTACAAAGTGCTATGGGACCACAGTGGAAGAAGCAGCCAAATTATGCCCAGAGCAATGAGAGAAACTTCACAAAGTAGCTTAATCAAGACAAATCCTGGAGAATTTGTTTGCCATGCAGGAAAAAAGGAAAAGTTGTTCCAGGACAAGAGAACAACATATACCAAACACAGAAGTATGTGTGCAGGGAATGGCAAGAAGTTCTATAAAGTCATAATACAAGATATGTTTAGAGGGAGGGAGAGGAGTGAAAGATGATACCAGGGACCAAAAATAAGCAAGGGCTACATAAGAAGTCCTTGAATCCAACTGTAAGGAGCAGATTGAGAACCAAGCTACTGATCAGGATTGTGGTCATAATCTACTTTTTACTGAACATGTGTCACCTACCAGACATAGTAAATAGGTATGACTGTGAGATCAAGGACTACTCTAGAATTGGAAAGCCTTCTAAGAGAAATAAATATTGATGGGACTTCCCTGGTGGCGCAGTGGTTAAGAATCCGCCTGCCAATGCAGAGGACACAGGTTCGAGCCCTGGTCCAGGAGGATCCCACATGCCGTGAAGCAACCAAGCCCGTGCACCACAACTACCAAGCCTGCACTGTAGAGCCCACGAGCCACAACTACTAAAGCCCGTGTACCTAAAGCCCATGCTCTGCAACACGAGAAGCCACCACAATGAGAAGCCCACGTGCCGCAACGAAGACCCAGCGCAGCCACAGATAAATAAATAAATTTATTTAAGAAAAAAGAAAGAAAGAAATATTGAATACACCTCTCCTGGGGTCTCTGAAATCTGTTGGCTCTTCTTTGTACTCACCAGTACGAGTAAAAAGATGGTAACCAACCTGACAGAATGCAGGGCGTAAGGCCACTGTTCATGCTCACTCCTGAAAAGGAAACAAAACATACCTTGCCATACATGGTCTTAAAAGCTGCTTTAATTTTTTGCCTTTGATCATTGGAACGATTGGCCACAACGTCTACAATTGCCTGTTCGTCTGTACCTGAAAGAACCATACATGTCTAAGTAAGGATGAGGTCTGTGTGGGGTGCTCCTTGATGACATCTTTTAGATGCTTACAAGGTGTCTGGTGCCAGATTAAATTGAGGAATGTGCACACAGGCTCACATATAAACTTGGTTTATGATATAAAGCTTATTTTTACTCTACATTCAATCACTTGAATTTGATTGTAAATGAGACAAATATATGTTTTCCTCACCAAAACCCTTCATTGCTTTACGAAGAATTTCTGCATCTCTCATGGCATCGAAGTTGGCAGCAGGTTGGATTGTTCCTTGAGTTCCCTGAGTCATCGAAGCAGGCTGAGAACAAGAGGCATAAAATCCAAATCAGTTATTGTGGTAATCATTTCACAATACATACATATACCAAATCAACATGTTGTATACCTAAAACTAATACAGTGTTATATTTCAATTGGGTCTCAAAAAACTGGAAGAAAAATAATATGAAAAAATGTTCAACATCTTATTAAAAAAAATACTAACTTAAAAAAAAAAGCCAACTCCGGTTTCTCTGCTTACAGGAAGACAACTTAAGACTTCTCCGATTATGGGACTTCCCAGGTGGCGAAGTGGATAAGACTCCACACTCCCAATGCAGGGGGCCCGGGTTTGATTCCTCATCAGGGAACTAGATCCCACATGCATGCTGCAACTAAGAGTTTGAATGCCACAACTAAGGAGCCCACCTGCCGCAACTAAGGAGCCCATGTGCTACAACTAAGGAGCCAGTGAGCTGAAACTAAGAAGCCTGCCTTCTGCAACTAAGACCTGGTGTGACAAAATAAATAAATAAATATTGGGGGGATAAAAAAAGACTTCTCTGATCATCACTCTTAGGCATGGAAGCCAGTACTTAGGTTTTAGGATAAGGATATTTATTTTCATGGCTCATTCTGGAACAGACAGAGACTATCCTTCTCCCACCAAAAGATAGCCAGACACCAAACTTTCAGGAAACAAGAGAGTCAAGCTTGTGAAGATAGTCACAATCTTTCCATGCCTTGGTTTCCTTCTTGGTAGAACAGGAGGGCAAAAAAGAGATTGATCCCTGGGTAGTGCGAGTGGCAGTGTTTTATTTAAAGAATACAATAATGGCTTTAGTGAGGTAGAGCCAGACTTGCCCAATGAGATTTCAAACAAGCAATATACTTTTGGTAATAGCTCTTCATTTCCTGTACGGGCCCTGATTATTAGACATAAAACATTTTATAATAAGAAAAGCATGAAAATGAAATTGATGACTACAGACTCTGGGAGTTACAATATTCTTCATCGATTTTATAAGGAAATAAACCAGAAAGCAAAACAAGGACTATATGTTTTTAAATACAAATCTATAAAGAAATTTAAAAATCACCATATGACAAAGACCACAGTACTAAGTGTTTCAGGCAAGAATCATCAATGGATGCTAAAATCAGTGGGTAAAAGTATAATGAGAACCAAGATATTTGCATACTTTGTAACATTACAGCAGAAAACCTAGCAGACATCATCTGAAGCAAATGATCAAAACCAATTATCACCAGGAATGGGGTAAATCAACAACTAGTGCCTCCTGATATGATTCACTAGGGACACGACATCATTTCTGTGGTATTCCTGCCAAAATGGCATAACCTAGATTTAATCAGGGGGACTTATCAGACAAACACAAATTAAGGAATATTTCACAAAGTAACTGGTAGTATTCTTCCAATGTATCAAGGTGATTAACAACAAAGACTGAAGAATTATTTCATATTAAAGGAAACTTAAGAGACATGACAACAAATGCAATGTTTCATCCTGGATTTGATCCTGAACCAGAAGGACATTACTGGGACAACTGATGAAGTCTAAAGGTTGGGTAATAGTATTATAAAACTGTTATTTCCTGTACTGTATTTATGTAAGAATCTGAGTAAACTGTATGTATACAGGAATTCTGTATACAATTTTTACAACTTTTTTATAAGTCTGAAATTATTACAAAATTAAGTTTAAAAAATTTTAAATACAAAGCTATGAAACAATTCATTAGTTTTCTTAAAATATTCGAATCAGGGTTTAAGAGAGATGGGATACAGCAAGATGATATCCCTTCACATTTTTTTTTTAAATTTATTTATTTTTGGCTGTGTTGGGTCTTCGTTGCTGCACACAGGCTTTCTCTAGTTGCAGCAAGCAGGGGCTACTCTTCGTTGCGGTGCGCAGGCTTCTCACTGCGGTGACTTCTATTGTTAATGGAGCATGCGCTCTAGATACGTGGGCTTCAGCAGTTGTGGCACGCGGGCTCAGAAGTAGTGGCTCACGGGCTCTAAAGCGCAGGCTCAGTAGTTGCAGCGCACAGGCTTGGTTGCTCTGTGGCATGTGGGATCCTCTCGGACCAGGGCTCAAACCCGTGTTCCCTGCATTGGCAGGTGGATTCTTAACCACTGCGCCACCAGGGAAGTCCCCCCATCACATTTTTTTAAATTTAATTTTAATAATATATTTTATTTAACCAAGTATCTCTAAAATATCATTTAAAGATGCAATCAACATCATTTCAAAACATAAAATGATTCAGTTGCTTTCTAGGCAACTGAAACGGTATTTCGAGTTATACCCATTGAATACAGCAACAGCAATATGCCAACCAATATGCCCCTTTGTAGGGGCAAAGTGATTGGGGAGAAGGAGACCAGACCCTTCGACAAACATTTTTATGGTCGGTAATTCCTCCCACTCATCTCTACTCTCACGCCAACATTTTCTTCTACCAATAAGCCCTAACAATCATCCTTCAGTAGTTTCTAAGCCAGGAATGTAAGCAGAGAACTAACAAGAAATATTTGTATATTGGTTTTAAGGAAAAACTAAAATTATTCTACTTGTAGCAAATATTCAAGCAGAAAAAATTTTTCAACATATTGCCTTTACATGAGGCTTAATGTATCAAGCACTGATGAAAGTTTTCTTTGATGTAACCACTGTCACTAAAATCCTAAGCAGGGCAGAAGCTTCTGTTTATAATACACTGAACTAGACAGTAAGAGAAACTAACCCTCATCATGCACTATTTGACGACTATCATTTTCTGTCATCCTCTTGTTTCTAAAAACGAACAACCACCAAAAGACTTATTCCATTTTTCATCTGGAGGGAAAAATGGTTTTGTTTTATTCTTTGTTGAAAGTCTAAGTTTGAAGTGAATCTTCATCAAGAATACTATCATTCTGCAGGCATTATACTGAACTCAAAGAAATCAGGGTCTATATTCTTGAGGTCAAAACTCTAACTACAGAGGATTTCTCAGTACAGCAAAGCCCATACTATCTGCCACCAAAAGTGCCACCCTTTGCCTTCCATTTCATTCCAATCTTCCTGCTGAAAAACTGCCATAGAATTAGAATTGGGTCAATCAGGAGAGGTCACCTGGCCCCAAGACAAAAACTTTCTTTACATCTTCCTGTACACACACACACACACACACACATACACACACACCAACTTCTATCAGGGGATTTTCAGTGACAGGGAGCTCACCCCTCACAAGGTAGTCTATTTCACTTCCATCTATTCCACTTTCCATCTCCCAAAATCTACTGCTCTGTAACTTCCTGGTTTCAATTTAGGGTCGTAATTGTTATGCAAGATAAGCTGCATGTGTATGTGTGTTTTACTTTTAGTGTTTTTATGTTTAAAAATCTTTTATATTCAGTCATAAAATGATGTCTTTAAAAGCAAATGCATGCTTAAACTAAAATAAAATAAAAATTCTCATAACAAATGATTAGAATAACTACAGATTTATAATATGATTAATAATCAACAATTTTTTTAAAAAAGGATTGAAAGCAATTTACTATGGGCTTTGGAGGAATATCATTTACTGTATCAGCAAAGTAGCACTGTATAACAGAGACCACTGGTCTGAGAGGCAGAAGAGCTAGGATCTAGTCTCAGCTTTGACTTTCACTAGCTGTGTGGCCTCTCTGGAGCTCAAAAATTCCTCAAATCTGGAAAGGAAGCCAGAAAATGGCTAAGTTGTTTTTCTTCCAATTCTGTAACCCCTTACCAATCCCAGCCTAAAAAAAGCTTTAAAATGCTAGATCTTTATGAATAGACAATATGAAATGAGAAAATCAAGATAAGGTAAACATAAAACTGCTTATGTTCCTAGTAACTTGCATAGGATATAAAAGAATTAACAAGTCAATTAAAGAATAAAACTTAATATTAAAATAAGGAGCTATATTGAGATAGGGCAAAGATTTGATATACGGGAGACCTTCTGAGACTCCTGAAAAATCAATTTAACAGACATTAATTGACTACTGTATTTAAAGCCCTGCCAAGCACTACAGGGACATAAAGATAAAAACAGATACAATGAGCCCTCAAAGAAGTGGTGAGAGACAAATACAGGAGAAATTAGAAACAAATGAAGGCATATATAGGAGATCTAGTGATTAGTGAACATTAAAAAACCTTACTCACTTCACTGCTATAATCCACAGAAACAGGAGAGAAAACAGGATAGGAAGGTAAGGATTCTGTATTGATCTGAAAGAAGAGTGGAAAGATATAAAGGTAAAAAAGGAAAACAAAACCATACTTCATAAAACACTGCCAGAAATATCAACCACCCAGTCACCTGAGTTCATAGTTATACTGCCAGCAAGGGAGGAGGAAAAAGAACTAAAACCAACGCCAAGAGTCCAAGTGAATCACTATGAAAAAGAGTATGGGTGTCATCACCTGTGAGAAGGGACCTATGTTTGTCTTATTAAAGTCATCAGGACAGTACTTAAAAGCAGGTGGACCAAAGAGCATGGAGTCTAACAGAAGCAAAGATTAAAGTCTTAAGTGAACTGTTTTAGACCATCTCCTCTGCTTCATGGAAACCTCTAATGTTAGCAAAGGAGTAGTGCCCTTCTTTAGCATTATCCAGTTACCCAGACTAAATTTAAATGGTAGGAAAAAAAAAAATACCTGACTAGGGTAAGGAGCTTGTCCTCCAGGGTACTGAGGAGGCATCGGTCCCCCAGGAAAACCACCTACATATTAAGAAAAAATACAGCAATCAGGTCTTAACTGATTTAATTTTTCAAAACAGCACTGATTTATTATGAATATGGAAACATATGAGAATATTCACACTATTTATTCACTAGGATAATTTTTAAGTTTTATAATTTACTGAATCAAAAACCAACTTTGGTCACAAGGACCTTTTAAAATATTCCATGTCCTAATTTCTTTAAAATAATTTAACATAATTTCTTTATAAACAATACTCTAAAAAAAGAACAAAACACTTGAACCAGATTAAATTCTGATTCCATCTGGAAAGGATGACAGGACATAGTTCTGGGGGTTGTTTTCTTTGTGCTATACTAATGAGCAGAGAAGTTCCTGAAGGTTTTGCTTTTTGGCTTCAGGACAGATAAATTTTTTTGATTGAAAAAATAGGTCCTTATTACCATCTTGCTGATTAAACTTTTTCATCAAATTAATACACTTCATGAAACCATATACTACCTAAGAAGTATTTAGTATAAACGTTTACTAAAGACGATCCCAAACATAAACTACAAAGTTCCTTCAACAGCAACTGCAAGATTCAAAATATCAAGCTACTGTTTTTCTCTGGAGAGTTAGTACATACCAGGTAGTGGGACCTGGGATGGGCCCCCGCCATAAGACTGTGAGGGTGCCTGTGGATAGCCAGAAAAGCCTGCTCCACTTGGTGGGGCTCCAAACCCTTGGCCTGGAGGAAGAACAAGAGAAAAAAAGAAACAAACTACAGTGACAGTTCTCATGATTGAAGTGAAAACTTTAGAAACAGTAGAAGAAAATATACTATTAATGCTATAGCAGTAGTCCCTTTTGGTCTAAATTCAATTTCTCAACAAATCCTTCCCCATTAAAAAATAAATTTAAAAAAAAGGTTACTTCATTCATCTGCCTTAATAACTTATAATACAAAAGTGCTAAGATTTTTGTTCGTTTGCTTGGTTGGTTTGGTTTTTTACATACTGTGGACAAAGCTGTCCTAAGGTCACAATCATACCAAATGAAATATCTTAATCAGTTCTTAAGATTACAAATTATCAACCAAACCATTATATATTGGTCCTTTATTACCATGAGATTTATTCTAATTCCTTTCACAACAGAATTTTGGAGACTGCTCCCAGCTTTCATGCCTCCTGAGAACCTTTATCCTTCTATCTTGCCAGCTAGGTCCTTACTGTCTAAGGTAGAAAGTAGGCTAAGAGCAACTCTGACCTCGTACAAAACAAGAAGGAACCGAGAGGATTAAAGAGAGAAGAAAAAAAATGCTATACTAATTCCACAACCCAGGACTCACCTCCAGGATAGGATGGAGCTCCCCCTGGCTGTGGGGCACTGGGATAGCCTCCAGGGGCAGGGTAGCCTCCAGCTCCTGGGTAGCCTCCAGCTCCTGGGTAGCCACTACTTGGTGTTGGTGGATAGGCACCTCCTCCCACTGGAGGAAAGCCACTAGGATAAGAATACTGACCAGGAGGAGGAAAAGATGACTCCTGACCCGCAGGCTGAAAAACCAGAAAAATTTTCAAATGAATGTGATCACCGAGAAATAGAACCTAGCTAAGGAAACAAACAAAGATAACTGTTAAGGTCTAGCTTATTCTTTTACATATTAAAAAGCCCATTAGAAGTCCTGGTATCTCATACTAGTTTATCAGTATACTAGTTTTTCAGGACACCTGTTTGTCAGAATTCAGTTATATATAAATCTACCTGTGTTAGGCAAGAAGGGTCTGTTTCTCTATTTGGGAGTAAGAACCAGGCTCTTTCCAAACCTCAAGCCTTCAGGAACAACTAGCAAAGCTCATTAGTTCCTTCATTTTCCTAGCACCTGGAAATAATAGGAAGATTTGCCTCTCTACCCTAAAGAGAAGAATTCATGGCTTTCTTGCAACACATCTGGACCTGTGCATAACAGGGGGAAAAAAAAAAAAAGGTGACCTGAGTCATACACTGGGTGTGACATTTTGGACCTCAGTTCAGATCACACAATGTCTAAGTGTGGAGAGACTGTTACATGTTCACTAAACTTTTTCCCAGGCCACAAAACTAGACTACATTTCCCAGGACCCCGTTACAGTTAAATAGGACCATATGACTGAATACTGGTAAACGAATGTGGACAGAAGTAACATACACGACTTCCAGCCTGGTCCCCTTAACTTTCTGCCCAATCCTCTAAGCTCTCTCTTCCCCTCTCTTTTCCTTCATCTGCCAGCTGGAAGCAGAAGATCCAGTGGAGGACTCCAAGGCACTAGAGGATGGTAGAGCCAATATACCAAGGCACTAGAGGATGGAAGGAGCCTGGGAACCCGCAAGACGACATGGAACAAAGCCTCCTAGCTCCCCACCACACCCTTCCCCCGGCCACCCCCACCACTGACTTCCAGGAGACTGAAGTAAGCAAGTAATAAGTTTTTATTGCTTTAAGTCATTGGGATGTTAGGGTTGTCTGTTTTAACAATTAGCTGATATTGACTGAAATGGTGGTCAGAGTCTAGTTTAGTACATAGGGACCTGGGAACATATTCATAATTCTCATCTCTTCAATGATAAATTCAGGAGAGCTATATATTCACTTTACATAAGAATATACACATTATCATTAATCTGTATAGGCCCCTCTTTCTATTCTCCCAGAGTTAGAAAGAAGCCCTGCATACTTATGAGCATAAAATTGAAACACAATTCTTACTTATGCCTCAGCTATGAGGTTAGTCCTCAGAATAGTATAGACATCAACAAGGCAGAACTTGGTAGCACATTTATAACATGCACTCTAAATACTAAAAGTCTCAGAAGTACTAATCCAGGGACCTCTAATCCACTGCAATTTGTTACCTATGAGTCAAGCTCCTCTTAAGTTTTTTTTTTTTAAAGATGTTGGGGGTAGGAGTTTATTAATTAATTAATTTATTTTTGCTGTGTTGGGTTCGTTTCTGTGCGAGGGCTTTCTCTTAAGCCCCCTCTTAAGTTATTTTAAATCTTCTAACACAAAGATTAAAAACCAGTAACTCAGGACTTCCCTGGTGGCACAGTGGTTAAGAATCCGCCTGCCAATGCAGGGGACACGGGTTCGATCCCTGGTCCGGGGAGATCCCACATGCCGCTGAGCAACTAAGCCCGTGCGCCACAACTACTGAAGTTGGCGTGCCTAGAGCCCGCACTCCGCAGCAAAAGAAGCCACCATAATGAGAAGCCCACGCACCACAACAAAGAGTAGCCCCTGATCTCTGCAACTAGAGAAAGCCCACGCACAGCAACGAAGACCCAACGCAGCCAAAAATAAATAAATACTTAAAAACAACAACAACAACAAACCCCAGTGACTCATAGGATCGATTTAGCTTACCTACATGTTGTACTGAATCATACAGCATTTAACATTTTAAAATATTCATTTCCCAATTTTAAAAATTGGGCAATTTCACATAAAATCCAGATTGTTGGCTTTACTTGAAGATATGGAATTATCCAGCAACACTGGGTCAGCCTCCCTGCATGGACACATGCGGCTTAACCTGACTAACTGCTGCCTTTCCTCAGGTGAGCCAAGTCCCTGTAGTTCCCCACAACACCTGCCTTCACTCATGAACTCTACTCAGTACTTCTGGCCATTTGAATTTATGACCCCTGCTCTAGCATATTTGTAAGATCTGTCATGGGCTGGCTAGTTCTATACAAGATCTGTGCCAAGGACATGAGCTATTTTAGTATCATAAGTGGCAATACTTACAGGATATCCAGGGAAAGCTGGGTAGCCTGTGGGGGGATAGCCCGGGTACGACATTCTGCAACAACAATAAAAAATGTCTTCTGTAATTTCCTATAAGGATTAAGGCCTTTGAAGATATATTTTGTCATAGGGTTTAATCAAAACACACCTTCTTTCAAAAGAGTCTAGCAGGCAGACTGATTCAGTAGTTCTGAGATGGAGCCCAAGATTCTGTATTCCTAACTAAGCTTCCAGGTGATGCTATTGCTGCTGGTCTGTGAATGATATTTTGATACCAGAATGTTTTGGCATTTCTGAATCTACCACCTAATTTGCCAAATTTTTCAATATGTGTTTTGGCTCGTCTCCCCAATACAGCTACAAATGATTTGTATTTCTTTTTTATCAAGACCCCAAACAATGACATATACATACTATTATATATAAAACAGATAACTAATAAGGAGCTACTTTATAACACAGGAAACTCTACTCAATACTCTGTAATGGCCTGTATGAGAAAAGAATCTAAAAAAGTGTCAATATATGTATATGTATAACTGATTCTTTGCCATACACCTGAAATTAACACAACATTGTAAATCAACTATACTCCAATAAAAAAATTTTTTAATAAAGGACCCCAAACAAATCCAGTTCAACATTTACAAAAGCCCACTATTTAATAAGCACTGTCCTAGGTGCTGATACAGAGATGGGGGGAGGAAAATGAGAAAATAAATTTAAGTTATTATAGTGCTCCTTATGACATAAGCACAGTATAGAAGCTAAAAACTTGCTAAATTGAGAATGAATGGGCGTATATTTAGTCGAAGTTGAAAGAAAATAAGAAAACTGATCCAGTCAGTTTTAAAACAGTCATTTGGAATCCAAAGACCTGGATGCAAAGGACGTTAAATCATTTTTTGCTATCTTCTTCCCCAAGCCCAGTTGATAAAAAAAAAAAAGGAGTAAAGGAGAAACAATATCATCCAAGAACAGTCAGATGGACCAAGGGTAAAAGAGGTCAGGGTCAAAATAAAGTGAAAAAGTCTGAAAATAATTTATGGGAGAAATTAATAATTATTTTATTTATTATTATTATTATTTTTTTGGTACACGGGTCTCTCACTGTTGTGGCCTCTCCCGTTGCGGAGCACAAGCTCTGGATGCACAGACTCAGCGGCCATGGCTCACGGGCCCAGCCACTCCGTGGCATGTGGGATCCTCCCGGACCGGGGCACGAACCCGTGTACCCTGCATTGGCAGGCAGACTCTCAACCACTGCACCACCAGGGAAGCCCAATAATAATTTTAAAGGCAACAAGTTTTATAGCACCAAAGACTACAAAAACAGTTTAAATTTCTAAATCTCAGGAACTGTTCCAGTGACAAAGTCCTATTTCTACAGCCTTTAGCTACTACATTAAATCTTAACTTTAAAGGCACTAGAGGAATTACGTCAACAAGAGTTTCTGAACAGAATGAAGATAAAGACTATCCGTACATGAGAAAACTTAAAGCAACTTTAAGAAAATGAATCTGGGTACATTTTGAAGTATAATTATATAAAAGACTAGAATGCAATTCTATTTCCAGGATGTACCTCATAAAAATACTTACACAAATGCAAAATTATATACGTTCAAAGCTATTCATTACACACTATTTGTGACAGAAAAAGGTTGGGAATTCCCTGGCAGTTCAGTGGAGAGGACTCAGTGCTTTCACTGCCATGGGCTGGGTTCAATCCCTGGTCAGGGAACTAAGATTCCGCAGGCCAAGTGGCATGGCCAAAAAAAAAAAAAAGACGGTTAAAAACAATCTAAAAGTCCATTAATAAGGAACAGGTAAAACAGATTATGGATAGCCATACAATGAAGTGTTAGGCAACTATTAAAAATGAGCAGCTCTCTTTTTACTCATATGTGAAACCACTCTAAGTCATATTAAGTGGGAAAAAAGCAAGATGAAAAACTACATAATTTGCAACCAAATGTGTAAAAATTACATTTATTTGCTTGTATATAGAAAGAATATCCCTGAAACTATACTCAAGAAAGTAGGAAACAGTACTCCACTGCTGCCTCTGGAGAGGAGAGCTGGGGCATAACAAGGAGATTTTTCAATGTACTAAAAAAAAAGGGCTAAGTGTCCTTTTGGAATTATGCATGTATCATCTATTCAAAACGCAGATTGAAAAAGCTTTTGTAAAAAGCTGAAACAAACCCGAGTTTGGTGACTCAACAAACTACTCAACTTTGCCCAAGGAATAATCAGACTATACCAATGAACCAGAACTTTTATTTCCTTTTCAACATCCTCCGTCAGCAACTACTTTTAAAAGACTAGAAAAGCATTCTTGGTTTTCCAAACCATCTCCACCCAGTGAGTCAACTACTAAAAGGGGTGGGTCTCACTATTCAAGTCTCAGAGATGGCATGAAGCCCAGGAACACAGGAGGCAGCTGTTGCAAATTTATGAAACAAATACAAAATAGAAAGGGTGTATGAAGATGGCCAACAGCAGATACTACAATTTTCCAAAACCTGCCTCTTGATTGGGAAAGACCATTTAAATCTGTCAGCAAGGGCCCTTCAATAAAGAATTGGAGGCACGACTAGGCTCTGCATGGACAGGGTAGGCAGTCACCACCAGTGAGGACTGAAAGGAGGCTTCACTTTGCAGTGGTCAAAATTCTCTCTTCTACCTCCCTGTCTAGTACTTGAACTCCTTCCCTGCCTGATAGGTAACTCATTACACTCATTATCTAATTAGGACAGATTATCAGATCAGCTCCCCACCAGCTGGCAGAAATTAGAGAGTTTAAAGGCAGTTGGACGACTTCTTTTCATTTCTGTCACTTTATGGTAGACATCAGCCATCTTCTGTAGAATTGTTCACACAGGTTGGGCTCAAATCAGCACGTTTGCTGCTGCTAAGGTACTAGGAATCAAATCTGGAATGCCACTTCCCTGAATAGTTCCCAAGAATTATAAACCTGAACCAGTGTACAGTTTTAGGCTTCCGCATTCTGTCCTAGGTTCACTAAGCAAGTACAAACGTCCCAAGTTTCCCTAAATTTGCTGTGTCACCAGGAAGTCTAGTCACCAGCCGGACCTAGCTTTCGGTGCTGCTCACCGGTTTTCCTACGCAGCCCTCCTTGGGGTCGTTTCAGCAGGGCCATCCTCTGGCCTCAACCCCTCCACCTGTGGTCCACCTGCCTGCGCGGGAGGCCCCTCGGGCAGTGAGCTCCCTCGGACCTCCGGACAGCCAAGGGGCACAGACGACCGGCGAACAAGACTTCCCGTTGCCCGGCCGCCTCGCCGATCCCGCCCTAATGCGCCCCCGCCCGAACGCCCCCACCAGGCAGCCCGGGTCCCAAAACGCGCACACCGAGTCGCCGGCCACTCCCGGGGCCCACAGGCTCCTCCAGCGCCCCCCTGCTCGGGGACACACGCGGGGCCCCGCCCTCTCCCGGCTGGCAGGCCTCAGAGCAGGCCGGGGCGAGGCGACCGAGGGGGACGAAGGGTGGCAACGGTAGGGTACGCCGTTCCTCACCTGACCCGGTGGAGCAGCGTCTCGTCCCAAACTGATCTCGGGCAAGATGGAGCCGGGGGCGGGCCCGGGAAGGGCGGGGCGCCGAGGGCCGCCGCCCGAGGCCGTTAGGATCGCAGGGGGCGGTGCCGACAGGGCCAGTCCAGGCGGCTGTCGGTGCCGCTGCTCCGGCTTTCCCTTCCGCCCCGCCTCGCCGCCCCACCTGCGAGAAGACGCTCTCTTCGGGTGCACCAGCCAGTTTTATCACAGTTCCTTCTGGGCTCTCTCAAGCCATTTGGGAAGTTGAAGCCGTCCTGAGGAATCCCGAAGCCCCTTCAGTGGTGGGCGGCAAAGAAGGGCTCGAAACTGGGAGGCCAGGGGCAGCCTCTCCGCCTGATGTGCCGTCCTCCCTATCTTCTGAGGACAAAGACGGTGTCTTTTATTATTCCCTTGTGAATTGAATTAATATTTATGAGGCTCCTAGATAGCGGGAACAGGAGATGCACTAATCAAAACCACTCCAGAAGGGAGTTGTTAGGTGATTCCAGGCTCCCCTCACACTAGAGCCCTACCATTAAACATTTGAGGCAATTTCAAGGGCCCAGACCAGTATCTTAAACTCATTAAGAAAGTTTATATTCCAGAGCAAAGAACCAGTTGGCTACCTTTTACAGTGGTTCTCAAACTGTGGTCCCCAGACTGGCAGCCACCACATTACCTGGTAACTTGTTAGAAATGCAACTCATTGGGCTCCACCTTAGACCTAATGAATTAAATTCTAGAGATGAAGCCCAGCAATCTGTTTTAACAAGCCCTCCACGTGGTTCTATGCACACTAAAGTTTGAGAACTATTAACCTATTACTCCACATGCTTTTCTACCCAAAACCTTCCTCATGGGGGTGGGATAGGGTGGATTAAATTTTTAAGTGGCAAAAGCAAGATATACTTGGCCCTAAAACAGGGGTGAAGTGGAAGGTACTTGAGAAAGGTCACTGCCAAATTTAAACAAAACTGCACAACACTCTGGATACCCAGCATTACATCCCCAGCTCTCACCAATCGGTCTGGAAAATATTGGGCCTTTCTGTCCAATCTGCCTGGAGACCTCTGGAATTTAAGCATTCCCTAAGAAGCCTGTCCTTACTCCTTTGCTCTATATCACTACCTAGGTGATCTCATCCCCACCCTTCCCTCTGCCTTAACTATCAGCTTGAGAGGTTATTTTCCAAACCTCCTATTTCCCGCCCACTTTCCTGAGCTATAGGCCCAAATATCCGATAGTCTATTCAGGTAGATACCACTAGATTTCCCACTTCATCCTTTCAATTTGTCCTTCTTTCTTGACATACAAGGACCTCCAGGGCCAGAGACCCTTTCCTCATGCTGCCTCTGCCTAGAAAGCACTGCCTGCCTTTTAACAATTATGAATCTATTAAGACTCAATTCAAAGATCACCCATCTCCTTCCTGCCTCAAGAAGCTTTTCCTGACCTTCTTTTCTTTACCTTCCCTTGGGTAGACTCCCTTTTTTGCACCCAAGAAAACCTTTTATAGATGTCTGCTGTGACACATTTAACAGTAGTCATGGGCTTCCCTGGTGGCGCAGTGGTTAAGAATCTGCCTGTCAATGCAGGGGACATGGGTTCGATCCCTGATCCGGGAAGACTCCACATGCCACGTAACAACTAAGCCCGTGTGCCACAACTACTGAGCCTGCACTCTAGAGCCTGCAAGTCACAACTACTGAGCCCACGAGCCTAGAGCCCGTGCTCCGCAACAAGAGAAGCCACCGCAATGAGAAATCTGCGCACTGCAACAGAGTAGCCCCCACTCACCGCAACCAGAGAAAGCCTGCGCGCAGCAACAAAGACCCAACGCAGCCAAAAAAAAAAAAAAAAAAAACCCAGTAGTCATAGCACATGAGTATTTAACTTGCCTGTATTCAACCACATGAACTTAGCAAAAACAAAACACCTCTGAAGGTCATCATATGCTCCAGAGTTCACATAAAATAGGAGACATTATGCTTCTCCTAATGTGAATATTGCACTGTGTTTAAACACACATACCGGACTTCCCTGGTGGTCCAGTGATTGAGACTGTGCTTCCAATGCAGGGGAGCGTGGGTTCAATCCCTGGTCAGGGAAGTTCTGCATGCCAAGCAGTGTGGCAGCAAAAAAAAAAAAATATATATATATATATATATATATATATATATATACACACATACATATATATATATATACACATATAAAATTAAAATAAACACACCTACGTTTTGTACAGACAGCGCAGTAATTTTGTCCCCAAAGGGACATTTGGCAATGTCTGGAGACGTTTTTGGTTGTCACAACTAGGGAGGAGGGTTTTACTAGTATCAATGGGGAGAGGCCAGGGATGTTACTAAACATTCTACAATGCACTGGACATCCCCCTACAACAAAGAATTATTCAGCCTGAAATGTCAGTAGTACTGAGGTTAAGAAACTCTGAGTTAGACTAATCTTCCTAAATAACGGATTTGGTCATATAATTCCCTTGATTAAACTCCTCCACTAGCTTCCCACTGGAACCAGAATAAAATCCAAACTCCTAGCCATGGTCTATTAAGTCCCATATAATCTGGCTACTGCCTACCTCTCTGATCTCATCCCTCTTCACCTTCCTTCTCAAGCACCAAACTCTGGTCAAAATGGCCTTCTGTCTAAACATACCAAGCTTGTGACCAAACACACCAGAGATTCCCAGGATCTTTACACTTGTTATTGCTCCTATTTGCAATGTTCTCTATTGCATGTTACATCTCAAATGTCATCCATCTCCTCAGAGAGGTATGTATTCCCTGAACATTGTAGCATTAGTAGCCCCACTGTCACTAACACCACTACCAGTTATACACACTAATTACCCTATTTAATTTTCTTTATAGCACTTAAAAGCATATAAAATTCTGTATTTACTGTTTGTCATCTTCCCCTGCTGCCCTCGGAATGTACACTCCTTGAGAACAGGGATATCTCTAGAGTCTAGAAATAAAATGTTCAGTAAATACTTGGTTGACTACAACAGGGCCTCCCAGACTCAAGCCAATTATTTCATCCAGTGATCAACTAAATAAACAGAGGTCTGTTTCCAATAGTGGAGGAAATAACTGGCTCTGATAGACTTGTTGAGATAAGGATATGTTGGAATCCACAATGGAGTGTTATCCTAAGGGAATTTCAATGTAGGTTTGAAAATACAGCTTTTTCACTTCATATGCTGACTTTAGAAAATGTAACTCATTATATTGCCCCTGCTTAACATCAGTCTTTTATTAAACTGTAAACACTCTAAGGGTAAAAGCCATTTGGAATCCTCAGCATCTAGCATGAAGCTAAGGCACTTTTATGTACTGTCACCACCACTCTAAGCTGGAAATTTTTGTGTCACCTGTTACTGTGTGGTTTCTGTCTCCTGATTAGACTCTGATAGATATATCACATTTCACCCAAAACAATCAGTAATTAAGCCCTATAGATTTTACTTTCACATTCCAGCTACAAAATATTATCTACCTGTTTACTTTCCTTGTTATAGCTAGACCTCTTCTTTTCCCTAACTACTACCATTGGTCACTTTAGCTGATACATGCATTACATCATCTGAACCACAAAAATGGCATTCTGACTGGTTTTTCCATTGTCGAACCATCTTGCTCAGTAAGTTCAATCTATTTATGTTACTGAATAATATTCAAAGTGGTATGTATTCAATAATAGCTACGATTTATTAAATACATACTATATGCTAGACACTGTTAAGCACTTAACAAATATTCTCATTTTTTACACTCTGATTTAAAAAACTGTTTTTGGTAACAGCTTTATTGAGATATAATTCACTGATGTAAAGTGTACAATTCAATGGTTTTTAATATATTCAGAGTTGTACCATCACAATTTTAGAACATTTATATCACCCCAAAAATAAAGCCCATACACTTTAGCCATCATCCCCAATATGCTCACCATCCTCATCTCTATGCTGCCACTCATCTACTTTCTGTCTCCATAGATTTGCCAACTCTAGACATTTTATATAAATGCACTCAGACAATATGTGGTCTTTTTATGACTGGATTTTCACTTAACATGAACATGGATGAGCGTATTTTCAAAGTTCATCCATGTTGTAACATGAATCAGTACTTCATTCTTTTCTATGGCCAAATATTTCATTATATGTATATGCCACATTTTGTTTATCTATTCACAAGTTGATGGACACTTGGGTTATTTTTACCTTTTGGCTATTATGAATAATGCTGCTGTGAACATTTGTGCACAAATATTTTCATTTCTCATGAGTACACACCTAGGAGCAGAATAACTGGATCAAATGGTAACTTAATGTTTAACTTCTTGAGAAACTGCCAGACTGTTTTCCAAAATAGCTGCACCATTTTACATCCCTACTAGCAGTGTACGAGGGCTGCAATTTCTCTACATCCTCGTTAACACTTGTTATTGTCTTTTTTATTGTTGTCATCCTAGCAAAAGAAGCACTTTCTTTCACTGTGGTTTTGATTTGTATTTCCAGATGACTAACGATGTTGAGCATCTTTTCATGTGCTGATCGATCATTTGTATATCTTCTTTGGAGAAACATCTGTTCAGATCATTTGCCCACTTTTAAATTGAGTTATTTGTCCTTTTATTATCGAGTTGTAAGAGTTCTATATATATATTCTGGATGTAAGTGGAGAGGCTGAGGTCACAGCAAGTTGTAGAAATGAATATCCAGGGAATATCCTAATCCTGAGAGTGTGATAAGAGAAGGATGACAATAGACAGGGTGTGGTAGAATGGCAGACCCAAAAAGAGAGCTGATGTTAATCACTCCTTTGGCAAGAGAGAAACCTCCAATCTTGAGATGTTCTGTGTAGACAAGTAACACTTGGCAGTGAACAGGAAATAAGATAAAACAAGTGACTTAAGAAGCCCCAAACTGAGTTTATTGTGGTATAGACCAGGTGATAACAAACTCCAGTGTATTCAAGTAACCCTGATACACCCTGGGATACCTAAAATACAACACAAGGGCAAAAAGCTGCTCTAAAATTAGAAGTCCCCAAGAGAAAATAGGAAAATGAGACATGTATCTCGAAAAAGCCAGGAAGTAGAACAGTGTGCCAATCCTCACAACCTCCCCCACGTTCCCAACCACTTCTTTGACTTCCTCATTTTTCCACTACTTCAAGTCATTAAGACTTCTGCATTTTTTAGCCCAAATTGCTGTATAAGAAGAAAGTCTTTTTCAGAAGAATAAGGTGCCATTCTTCTCCTTGGTGCCATCCGGTTAAAGTCAAAACGTATAACTTTCTCATGAAGGAAACTCTTAGGAACTTAAGGCTCTACAAAGACTGATATAAGGGCCTTTTGTCACACACTAAATCTAGAATCCTGTCTCCACACACTAAATCTAGAATCCTGTCTCTAGAAGCTACATGTGGCTAACCTCTTGGAAATGAGTCACATCATACAGGAGCTCCCATTCAGCTTAGAATCTACCAGGACAAGTGAATTAAGTTTACGATATAGTGGATTTGAAAGTTGGCAATAATCTGGCATCAGCAGGTAATTTCATCACAATCTCTGCATTTTCTAGACATCCAGTCAGGATCTGGCTCAGCTATTTATACCCTGCCATTTACTTTCTCTTCCAATTGCCTCTTATCCAGCTGGCAGGAGCTTCCAAGAAACGTGATATAGTAGGCACTGCAGTATACTGGCTGCTTGTTGGGGTTGGAGTAGACCTGTTCAGGTTTGAGGGACGCAAAAGGATTAGCTCCACAGGCTGTGATGTGTGTATCCATGTCCACCAGAATCTGCAAAGAGGCTGCCAACTCCTGCTGGCTATGGGAGACAGATAAGAAAAATTGCCCTGCTGATTATGAAAGAGATAGGAGAGGAACTGCCCATCAATCCCAAAAATTACCTAAGGCTGGACTAACGCAACAGCTATCCCTCCCTCCCAAATGTCTAGACTAACTACTCAATTAACTAGCATAGCACTTTGAAGGGATGAGAAAGCCAAGCATGGGAAGGAAGAAAATCCTCACCAGAAGGCAGAAGATGAGCAAGGGGGAGAGAAATGAGCTCATCTACATAGAGGTGTGAGTGAATTGGGGAGGTATCACAAATAGGAGGAGGTCAAAACCTGTAAACAGTAATCATTGTAGGGATCTCATAATCACGAAGTAGCAAGAGGGTGGGCAGCCAAGCCTCCATCAGGTCCAGGGAAGCATGGAAACCTATGGAACAAAAATGGAGATGGTAATAGAAAGGGGAAACGCTAAGGCAGACCCTAACCAACATACTTCTTTGCCTGCGTCCACCCCTCACCTTGCTCACCTCCAATGCTCATTTACCACCATCACCCGCCCCAGATTCTTTAATGGAAAATTATGGACCCAGGTGTAGCACATATGGCTAATGATCAACCAAGGTCTTCATTATATTACGCTCAACCTGACCAAATGAATGGGGTTCCAAAGGTACAAGAGCCAGGATGGAAAACTCCCAGAGGACCGACCCTGTATTCCCCTAAACAAATGACTCTTACCTGGATGGAATGCCACCACCAAATCTGGATGGGCTATCTGCCCAGACTCTACCTGCTCCTCCCAGAAGTCATGATAGAGGCCCCTATGGCTACTAAGCTGAACTGTGCCAGGTTCCAGGAGTGAAGGTGAGGCACTCTGTGAAAAGCCAGCAGCTACATCTACACCAACCATGATTACATGGAGGCCAAGGTGCCCAGGAAACATGTAGCCAAGTTCATCATAGTCCCAGGGTGAGTGAGGAATGTCTCTGCATGAGAAGCACCAACCACGTGCACTGTGCTTCCCCCGACCTTCCCAACATTTATCCCCAAGGCCCGAAGCCCAAAGCCCAGTGTCAAGGGCCGTGACAGGGCATCTGTCAGCAACCGCTTCAAAGAGCCCTGCAGGACATCTGGATCTGGCCTTGGCCATCCTACACTGGCCCACAGGGTGGTCATGGCCTGACTACCAAGCATAGCATCCAGAGTAGCCTCTAGCTGTAAACGTCACATAGAAAACCAGGTGTCCCAGCCCTGTGCGCCTTCAGTCAGCCAAGACCAAGGTCCTGAGGGAAGGACAAAACCACCTGCAGGAAAGAAGGAATAAGAAATGACCTAATCCTTCCCTGGCTTCAATATTCCCTCCATGTTCATTCTCCCAACCTGTCCCCAGGACTGCCCTGTCCCATTCAGTTCCTCATTTTTTCCTCAAAACAACACGCTTTCATATATTTCTCCAAGTACCATCAACTATGACCATTATGGCAAAATTCCCCAATACTGTCACTCCACCTGTGACCAGAGGCCATTCCATGAGACGGTCCACAGCTACAAGACGCAGCTCTTGACAAACCCTCCTGTGTGCTGGCCAGTCTGACCTCTGGCACTCTGGACCACAGTAATAGACACTTCTGCACCTGAGAGAATGAGGCCCAGAAACAGATGTTCCTATACCTCAAAGGTGAATGGGGGACTCCTGGGGAAGGGAACTGATATTCCTGCACCTGGGAAGAAAGATCACCAGGTGAGGAAAGTAGGGAGAGGAATGACAGCTGCTGCAACAAATTTGGGGACTATGTTTGGCACAGGAGGCAGGAGGGAGTGGGAACGTAATTTTTCTCTTGGGTTACAGTGACACCTCAGCCTCTGTCTAGAACTAACTTTTTACATCCCTTACAGAAACAAAAAAATAGCAGGAGTTTGTGGCTGCCCTGTTATCACAGGTGTGGCTTGACCCCAACCTCCCCAGACAGATACGGTCTTACCACTTAAGTGCTCAAGAGAAGAGAGGTAGGGCTTCCCTGGTGGCGCAGTGGTTAAGAGTCCGCCTGCTGATGCAGGGGACACGGGTTTGTGCCCTGGTCCAGGAAGATCCCACATGCCGCGGAGCGGCTAGGCCCGCGAGCCATGGCCGCTGAGCCTGCGCGTCTGGAGCTTGTGCTCCGCAACGGGAGAGGCCACAACAGTGAGAGGCCCGCGTACCGCAAAAAAAAGAAGAAAAAAAAAAAAAAAAGGAGGAGAGAGGTAGAAAGGATTATACTCTGGTCTCTGTCTAACCTCCCCATAATACCAAAATAATCAGGAGTCTTATAAGCAACCCTTTTCTAATTTCTCTGTGGCCTAGATCACACAAAATGAGGAGCAAGCCTGAAGTTATTCTGAAAATTCTCAGACCTTTCCTCCTGCAATGAGGTCTTAGAATAGGATCATTCCGGATGTCTCCCCTATTAGCCCCCAACTAATCACCTCTTGCCGGAGGACCCTGGAGTTTGAAAGGCCACTAGGGAGTACTTTACAGTGAGCACAGAATCGGAATGTGTCCTCCATCTTCTGGAACATTTCTTGAAGGCATCGATATCCAAAGCCTGATACAGGAGTATCCCCATCTAGCACCAACCTGCAGAAACAGCATGAAGAAGGAGTGGCAATAGGAAAAACACCTCCAAAATTTCTCATGACTCTTACCTTGTCTCCTATATATTTGCACCTCTCCTACTCCCATTGTTTCTCTTTTAAGCAAATTATATTTCTTCTATAGTAATAAAACTGGCAAAAGTCAGGATGAGAAAATCCCTCATTGCAAATACCCCATATTCCCCAAGCTATACTCCCTCTCCACCTTATGAATCACTTCTACCAGTGACAATATATCACTCTTCCATAGAGTTAGTCACTCACTTGTATTCTTCATAGCTTTTCATGTTCAGCTTTGAAGGATCAGCTGGGATAGGCCAGGAACATTATTCTCCAAGGAGAAGAAGCCAAGTGTTATCAATGCTAGGTCCAGGTTTTGAGAGGGTCAGAGGCACAGGAGTCACAACTGTGGGTGGGGTCACAACCACGGGAGCCACTGATGAGGGGAGTTTCTTGTGCCTTCGTCATCGGGACCGTGGAGCCATGGCCTGTCCAGTGATACCTGGGGACTATACGTAGAACAGATATGGAATGGAATTTTGTAAGTTGGACACATATGATGCTTTTTCATATGTTTGACCTTTCACTTGTCATTCCAGTCTCTCAGGCCCAGGTATCAGTAAGATTTATTTCATATCTACAGATTATTGATCACCACAGGCAGTTGTGAAAAAGAGAAATAATTATATGTGACTATAATTATACATATATGTATTATACATGAAGTTCTATATACAATATAGATGCCTAGAAAAGTCTGGCAGGGCTCATATAAAATTAATAACAGTGATTAACTCTGAGGAAGGGAAAAGGCACTAGGATGGGAATTGGATCGATAAAAGGGAACTTTAGACTTGTTTGTAATGTGTGACTTTTTATACAAAGAATATATTCGTATACTATTTGTGTATTTTAAAACATCAACTTAGAGGAAAAAGCAACAAAAGTTTTGGTTGGGCTTCCCTGGTGGCGCAGTTGTTGAGAGTCCAACTGCCGATGCAGGGGACATGGATTCGTGCCCCGGTCCGGGAAGATCCCACATGCCGCGGAGCGGCTGGGCCCGTGAGCCACGGCCGCTGAGCCTGCGCGTCCGGAGCCTGTGCTCCGCTATGGGAGAGGCCACAACGGTGAGAGGCCCGCGTACTGCAAAAAAAAAAAAAAAAGTTTTGGTTGTCCGAAACTACCATCTAACTAGAGAAACAGTCAATCTAATCTAGTTGGGGAAGGAAAACATTCATTTTAAAAGACCTATCATCACATTTATAAGCAATAAACCAAAAAGTAGAAATCAAATGCAATACCAAATTAGCACTACAATGCCAAGTTATGCACATTATTAGGAAAATTTTCTAAAAAGGTGAGTTCTGAAGTAGAACTAAACCCACACCCACTCACTACCTAGAGAGAACTCTTGTGGTGTCCTCCTTCCCTGGCCTGTCTTTTCCCATTCCTTCCACGAGGGTTGAGTAAACAAAAGGGACTATACTGGAAAAAATAAAACATAAATATTTATTGATAAACAGATAAAATCATTTGCAAAATACTATAACAGAAACAAATGTGAAAAAACATACTTAACATCTATATGTCTTAGACGTTAGATATAAACTATAATATAAGGCAGTGTATAAATCCTACAAGAAAAGTGAAACTAGAGCACTAATGGGAGATCAGAAGAAGAGAGTCTCTCAGTTGGTGAGCTACAGACAGACTTTATGAAGCAGCAATTGGAACAGACCATGAAATATGGCAATACTGTGAATACACAAAGATAGGGAAACAGGAACTCTAAACACAAAGAAGAGTGTGACCATAACAAATGTAGATGGGAAAATTCTGGGAACTAAGGAACTAGAATGGTTTGAGCTGGATTATTAAGTCTAAAGACCTAAGTGTAAGAGAGAAAACTATAAAGTCTTAGGGGCTTCCCTGGTGGCACAGTGGTTAAGAATCCACCTGCCAATGCAGGGGACACGGGCTCAATCCCTGCTCCGGGAAGCTCCCACATGCCGCAGAGCAACTAAGGCCGTGCACCACAACTACTGAGCCTGCACTCTAGTGCCCATGAGCCACAACTACTGAAGCCTGCGTGCAGCAACAAAGACCCAACACAGCCAAAAATAAATTAACTAATGAAAAAAAAATTTTTTTAATGGTAACTTTCATGTTAAAAAAAAAAACCACTATAAAGTCTTAGAAGAACACAGGGGAAAAGCTTCATGATATTGTATTTGCCAAGTTCTTGAATACGACACCAAAAGCACAAGCAATAAAAGAAAAAATAGATAAAATGGACTATATCAAAATTTTAAAACTTTTGTGCATCAAAGGACAAAGTGAAATGGCAACCCATAGAATGGGAGAAAATACTTGTAAATCATATATCTGATAAGAGATTAATATCCTGAATATGTAAAGAACACCTGAAACTCAACAACAACAAACAGCCCAATTACAAAATGGGCAAAAGACTTGAATAGACATTTCTCCAAAGAAAATATACAAATTTCCAAGAAGCACATGATACTCAACACGACTAATCAAAGGCAAATCAAAACCACGGACACCACTTTACTCCCATTAGGATGGCTATCATCAAAAAACTAGAAAACAACAAGTGTTGGTGAGGATGCAGAAAAACCGGAACCTTCCTACACTGATGGTAGGAATGTAAAATGGTGCAGCTGCTGTGCGAAACAGTATGGCAGCTCTGCAAAAAGTTAAATAGAGAATTATCATATGACCCAGCAATTTCACTCTTAGGTATACACCCAAAATAACTGAAAACAGGTATGCAAACAAATGCTTATACACAAATGTCCATAGCAGCACTATTCACAGTAGCCAAAAGGTAGAAACAAACTAAAGGTTATCAAAAGATAAATGAATAAACAAATTGGGATATATATATATATATACACACACACACACACACACACACACGTACACATATATATGTGTGTGTATATATATATGTATATATATATAAATTCAGCCATAAAAAGAAATGTACTGATACATGGTACAATGTGGATGAACCTCAAAAACATTATGCTAAGTTAAAGAAGCCAGACACAAAACGACACATTATATGATTGCATTTATATGAAATATCAAGAATAGGTAAATTCAGAGACAAAGCAGATCCGTGGTTGCCAAGGGCTGGGTGGAAGGGGGAATGAGGAGTAACTGATTAATGGTTATAGGCTTTTTGGGGGGGGTGATGAAAACGTTTTAGAACTAGATAGAGGTAATGGGTGCACAACAATGTGAATGTACTCAATGTCATTTAATTGCTCACTTTAAAAGGATTAATTTTATGTTATGTGAATTTCACCTCAATTTAAAAAAGAAGAAAGGTATCTATAGAGATTTTGAAGCTAAAAAATTGTTTTATTCCCCAGATAAACTGCCTTCAGGGACAGGGAAATGAAGAGGATAATGCTGACAGTGGTTGTTTTTTATTGTGAATGAGGTAAAAGTTCAAATCAAGAATTGTGTTTTGTTACAAAAATGGTCTGACATTTAATCCTTCTGAACTAGATCTGTTAGGAAAATACTCCAGAATCATCATTCAGCTGAGATGTAGGTGGCAGAACAATCAAACAAAAACCCTCCCCAAATCATCCAGCTAATATCCATTATCTTACAACATGGCTCTTGCAAACCACGGTCCTCAGGTTAATGGAGGAACTAATTTGATTTTCCTTTGTAGTTTCTTTCTCCTCGTCCTTTCATTCCACCCCTATTCTCCCCCCTCATCCCACAGATGAACGGCCAGTTTCAGAGTCCACAAAACAGAGATAACTAAGTTCATCTGCGTATCATATCTTCTACATTCCCACCAATAAAGAAGAAATTAGACCTAAAGATAGTACATTATTTTAGGATTTAAGGGTTATCTCTCTTTCCTAAAGGGCAGATGGAATTGCCTTCAAACCTTAGGACGCCATTTCCAAAAACTGACCTGGCTCTTCCCTCCACTTTTTTTTTTAAAAATTTATTTATTTTTGGCTGCATTGGGTCTTTGTTGTTGCGCACAGGCTTTCTCTAGTTGCAGGGAGTGGGGGCTACTCTTCGTTGCGGTGCGCAGGCTTCCCATTGCGGTGGCTTCTCTTGTTGTGGAGCACGGGATCTAGGCATGCAGGCGTCAGTAGTTGTGGCTTGCGGGCACTACAGTGCAGCCTCAGTAGTTGTGACACACGGGCTTAGTTGCTCTGCATCATGTGGGATCTTCCCGAACCAGGGCTCAAACCTGTGTCTCCTGCATTGGCAGGTGGATTCTTAACCACTGTGCCACCAGGGAAGCCCTTTCCTCCACTTTTAATCACCAAACATTCTCATCACATTCCCAGAACCACTGCAATTCTAGAATAAGTACTCATATGCTGTATCTACCCAGCCCCCTCTGGCAAGACACCACCTTCTTAAACCTTGAAAGAATGGACTCATCTTTTCTTTACAGGTATGGAGGAAAAGTATCTTTGAGATAAATCAATAGTCTTAAATTCCAGAAGTAATAATAAATATCTTCCTGATATTCAACCAAAGGCCTTTATTCTGCAATGGAAGCCAATTAAGACCAGAAAGGTACTTATCCACCTTTCCAATGAGCGATCTTCCTCCCATGGAAGATTAAGTCCACTGGAAGACTGGATGAACTGGCTGGAAGTCAAGGGATCGATCACACAGCTTGGCGAGGCATGAAGTTGGTGAAATCCCTGATGCCATATTTTCCTCTGTGTCTACAGTTGGTTCCTGATACAAATGGATAGTTTTCTGGCAGGAAGGTAAGAAGGTGGGAATGAGGAGCCAGGTCTTTGCATTTGCATCTGTATATATCATCAGGCTCATGTCTGAGTTTGTGTACCCAGCCCCCCTAGTTCTAACTTTCCTGCAATGAGGCCTAGTATCCTCCAAGTTCGGGGGTGGGGAGTTGACCTAAGAGAAACAAAGGCAGTGACTTGGGGTCTAATTTATTCCCAGTATATAAGAGAGAGAACACCAACACCAAGGACTGGAGAGGAGACATGAACTGGATGGCCTACAAAAACTCTTATCCTTCATCTCTAAATTCTCTAAAATATTAGCTAGCTTATCCCCACACCTAGGTCTCCCATATTCACCCCTCCTTACCACCAACAGCCTCAAATTTCACCTAAATCATAGTCATCTTCTCACCATCTCCAGACCAGTGAGGCCCATCTAATTTTCTCAAGTTCACCAGCAAACAAAAAATGTCTTTAGGGAGTAGGGAAGAGAAGGGTGAGTGAAGCTCATCATTGGGGATCCTCAAAAGGGGTTAGGAAAGAGAAAAAGAAAAGGAGAAACACATTAGAAACATTGCTATTAGGACAACATTCAGCTGCTTTATCAGTGATTAACACTCCCTGGAGTGATAAATACTTTACTCAACTATAAACTAAGCAAGCAGAGGAGTTGATGGAAAAGTAACTTACCCTGCTAAGCCCTCAGCTTCATTCCTTCTCTCTTCCTTCCAAGTGAAGTAAATGCTTGATCTCCTCAGATCTACGTTGTGGCTGATTTGCAGCTGTCCCTTCATATCACTTTCCTTTGCAAACTGCTGAAATGCTGAGTCTCTGTGATAAGGTATGCCCTGCCAACCAGACAGACAACACTGAATTCTCCCTAACGAGGCAAATAAGGACCTGGCCCCCTGCCCTTGGACTTCTCTCTTTCTGACCTTCCTTCTCTGCCAGGAAGGCTCAGAACTCTGTCAACACTCCCAAACTCACCAAAGGCCAGGCAGGCTGAGGAAAGATGAAGCTTACTGCTTCCTGGACCTCTCTTACTAAGGCAGCATTTCTGCTCCCAGTCCACAGCGTCAGGAAAAAGCCCTTGGGATTAGTTCAGAAGTCAGTATTTGATTGGAAAAGGTAAACACTAGCCCAGAGGAACAGGAACCCCTAGAGTTCTAGATGTCAATCTAGACACAGGATGAGTTCTCCCAAGCCCCAAGTCCTTTTTAACGTAACAAACACTGCTCAAACACAACTCAACAGTGACCAATGTAGGTTTAAGTACAAATATGATACCCAGAAAAGGAGAATACAAATGGTCATTTAATGGTACAGAAAGAAATCAATTGGAGGGGAAACGTCCAGAATTAATTTGTAAAATTCAATTTCCCTGAAAGGAGAGCAAGGCACTTTCTGAGTGAATGTCATCAGGGGCATTCCACCTGTTTATTTTAAAAGAGGAATAAAATTTTCTGGAATATTAAAGTAAGCAAGACCAAAAACACACACTATTTCTAGGAAGAGAAAATAGAAAAGAACTCAAACATCTCATTCCTTCCTGTAATGGATGCTGATCCAGGGAATTTAATTCCACATTTCTAGCTCCTTTTCACTTAGAGCTATCAAGCTCCAGAACCTATCAGAGTTGTTAGTGCAGTGGTCCTGTATGACTCTACAACCTGACGCTGCTTATATGTGGGCCCAGCTATGTCACTTACCTGCCTCTGTGAACATCAGCAAATTGGGGAACAGAACCACTTGCAATAAGGTCCTGGACCGTGGCAAATAAATCTATGCATGAACAGATGCAGAGAATGGATTCCAAAGGAACCCCAAAATGTAGAAAGCACAAACTACAAGCAGGGAAGGTGGAAGAAAAGTGTTAAGGATGCAAAAAAAACATTACATAACATTATGTAGAATAGCTGTGGACAAAGGAAAATCAGTTGCAACAGGCAAAAATCCTGAATAAAATAGGGGTAATTCATTTTAAGCAAAGGTTTCAGGCCAATTTCAAGTTTAACTGGCAGAAAATTGAAAGGTTTTGAGGTTTGTTAATGGCTGAACTGCAAAAGGTAAAAGAACTCAGATTGTCTTTTCTAACTCAGAAGTGTCATCTTTGAATATAAAGGGAGATGATATATAGAAAAAAACTGACATTGAATAGTTTACATTTCACCATCATTACTACTGTTCTGGTAGACATTTAAATTTACAATTTAGAAAGATCTGAACTTTTCACAATTTGCATTCATCATGAGTTACATTAAAAAAAAAAACCTTTAAAAGTACTTCTATGGTTCGTTGTGAAACTAGTTAGAAGACAGACTAGAAAGAGCTGCCTATTCAACAAGTACAAAGGGGGCTTCCCTGGTGGCGCAGTGGTGAGGAATCCTCCTGCCAATGCAGGGGACACAGGTTCAAGCCCTGGTCTGGGAAGATCCCACATGCTGCGGAGCAACTAAGCCTGTGAGCCACAGCTACTGAGCCTGTGCCCTAGAGCCCGCGAGCCTAGAGCCCATGCTCCGCAAGAAGAGAAGCCACCGCAATGAGAAGCCCGCACACCGCAACGAGAAGCCCCCGCTCTCTGCAACTAGAGAAAGCCCGTGCACAGCAACAAAGACCCAACTCAGCCAAAAAATAAGTAAAATAAATTAAAAAAAAAAAAAAGTAGGAAGGGATCTATGAGTGAGTGATATTCTACCACTCTTCATGTATACCACTTTTTCTGAGTTCCATTCCTTCCTCTTATTTTCTTCTTAATTTTTGCCATTAACCCTAATTCTTCTGATTTGCTAATGATATTTTATGTTTACCCATGATTCCCATAAACACTATATAACCCTAGTAATGGACCTAAGGAACTAAAGAAGTTCCTGCTACCTGATATATTAGTTAAGCTCTTAATTTAGAGATGCATAGTTTTCACAGACCAATAACATCAAGAGAATATTTAAGGTATACAGTACATAATAACTGTAAAGGCAGCTCATGGACTGGGATGCAAGTTAATATTACAGCAAGCAGAAGCTGTAATGATCAACAATTGGAGTTCTGCTTGCTACCTTGAATTAGGCATGTATATATACTTCAAGTTAAATTAATGCTTTTTTTTTAAGTCTTTATTGAATTTGTTACAGTATTGCTTCTGTTTTATGTTTTGGTTATTTTTTGGGCCGCGAGGCATGTGGGATCTTAACTCCCTGACCAGGGATCGAACCCACACCCTATGCATTGGAAGGCAAAGTCTTAACCACTGGACCACCAGGGAAGTCCCTAAATTAATGCTTTATAATGTGTATCATTATAATTATTGTTGAAAAATGTAATTAAAGTTGCTATACAATTATATTATTATAAAATGTTGAACAATATGCAAATTTCGCTCAATTTGCAAAATTCTATACTTATTTTGATTGTGACAAAGAACGAAAATGCAGTATTATTCTTTTCTTATTGTTAAAACTTAATAAATTCGAAATACTACTGTAACAAAATTCTAGACAATAACATTTTCTTTCAGTTAAAAGTTAAGTGAAACACTGATTTTAAATAACAGATTTAGGCCTATAATAGGCACCCAGAGTGCTCAGTTACTAATGCTCATGTAAAACAAGTATAAGCAAAGTAAAAAAAAAGAAAAAAAAGGAAAAATTTATGAAGACAAGAATTTAATTCATCATATTACCATGAACTACCCATTAGATAATTTTCTCTGAATATCCCAATTCTACTAACAGGATTTTCTGATTTGCATGAGGTCAAATCAGACTACATCTTCCAAATAAAACCCAACACAGAGATAGGAGCAGCGGCCCATGCATGGAATTTATTGTGTGCTACTGTTTATAAAATACTCAAATAGTCCTGCACATGCATAATATTTCCAACTTAGAAAGGAGACCATACAGGGTGCACTTTCTGGCAAACAAACAATAGATGGTTCCGCTGCCTGGAGCTCTGAGTTGTATTCCAGGGCATGAGGGAAGCAGGCCACCAAAGTAAAGGGAAATACCAAACTACTGTGGCAATCAATACAGGTCAGTAATTGTGAAAAATTAGCACATGGTTCCATTTAGTCTAACCAAGCAGTTCTGTAACTATCGAAAGAAAATGTTCAACATGCAGTCTTGACTTTTATGCTTCCACTAACATCTGAATGACTGAACAGAACTGTTGCTTCTATGCTGCACTGCTTAATCAAAAACACTTCCAGAACATTTTAAAATTTCCTTTGCATCAAAACATAAAATGATAGGAAGCCAGCAGTAAATCACCCTGGTGGCTATTTAAGCAACTTGAGTACTCACAGTAAACTAAAATTTCTCATAACATCTAGGTAACCTATACATGTCGTACCTGTACATCATAGGTCTATATATTAAATATTTGCAAAATGAAAACATGCATACACAAAATACGTCAAGTTTTACAGACATGATTTGAATTAAAATTTACTTTGACAATGTACAAACTTCTTTTAAAGTACCTTAAATGAGTAATTCTGTAATTCTTCATAATTCTGAAATTTAGAGATTTTCTTCTTAAATCTCTGGGGTGTAAATCTCAAAAGATCTGGGCAAGAAAGATTCTAAATTAGTTTTTGGATTTGTGTACAAGTAAGAGAGTCTGCCTAGAAATAGGTTATGCATTCATAATTGAAAAATACCAAGACTATATTACAGAATTAGCCACATTTAGGAACTACAGACCTGAGGTCAGCATTTTGTATAAATGCCAACTGGGTTTCTCAGCATTTTGCCCATAATTCAAAACACAGCTTAGTAACCTCGGAAATGTATTTTAAGACCATGCTAACTCATCCTTTAAAGACATTTCATGGGGGAAAAAAAAAGTCCACATTATCTCTTAGGATTGTATTTGAAGTTATGGTTGAAAAACAAAATCTAATTCTACTGAGGGGAAAAAGAAATCTCATTTGTAAACTTAAATGTGTGAACCACAAGCATAAATGGAGGTGTAGTTGCCCTCCACTGGAAATTGCCCCAAGCCCCTTGCTCACTGCTCTCCACCTTGGCAGCGATGACCCAATCTTATCAGATAGCACAACATGTCCCAGGGCCCTCAAGCCTCCATCCAGGAAGGGGGCTGGGGTCTCAAAAGCACAATGGTTTCTCCAGAGGGACTGTGACATTTACAGTCAGCTTGACCGACCCCTCCAGCTCCTCGGGTGATCTGTCCATTTGGGGCCCGAGCTGTGAGAGTCCCTGGGAAGCCGTGGGTCACTGGGCACCATGGTTGCCAGTCCCGTGGTTCTCAGTGGCATGTGCGGTGTTCAGAGAATTGAAACCATCTTGCTGTACAGCATCTTTCCGGGGTGGCATTCTCTCATTGATCCTATCCAAACCCTTTGCCTCTTCAAAACTGCAGATTCTATGTGGTGGAGAGAATCCTCGTATTGCTTAACAAAATGCAAATTTGATACGTCAGTAATTGAAAAACATTTCTGAGATTTCAAAAACATAATTAATGATTTTTAAGAAGAAAGAAATTAGTTGTACATAGCAACATTTAAATCTTACTTTAACTGAAGCCTATCCCCATTCTAGATTTCCCCTTAAAAATGTGACATGTTTAAACCTAAATATAAACATGACAGCTTCATAGACGACAAGTGTTACATAGCCTTAAAAAAAACACACACACAAAAATAATCCTCCCCTGCCCCCAAGACCTCCAGGCAATGGTCTCAGGGTCTCAACCTGACTTCTACTACATCAATTATCTCCTACCTCAGGCCCTAAGATCACCAGTGACTATCACAGTAAGGCAGCAACAAGAGTAGGGGCAAGTGAGGAGGCTAAACAAGGTTAATCCTCAACATACAAATCTGTACCAAGAGCGTGGGAGAAGAAAAGAAAGTTAAAATTTAGCAGATCAGAACTACCTTGGAGGTCAAGGTATTATCGCCCCATTACCGCCAATATGAAATGAAAAAGGTAGGAAATGCCTCCAGGAGTTAGATCTGTGTTTGGCAGATTGTAAAACGTATTTATAGTTCCATATTTTAGGAGATGTTTTCCTTAATTCACTGGCCATTCACTGCCTGTTCTTTGGAAACCCAAATCAAAATAAACGGCAATCCTCCTCCAATTGTTATGGTTTCTCATTCACTTCATCTGGAGTGATGTATCCTCTATTATTAAAATGTACATTAAAAAAATTTCCATACTATTGGTTATAATTTGGTTGCTTTAATATGCAATCCCTGGGACTCAGAGTCTGTGCATGTGAACCAAGTAAGGGGTTGGGGCAGCAAAGCTTTCAGCAACGTGGAATACCAACCCAATACATGATATACGCGATGTAATATTATCAGCAAACACTAGCCCAGACTGCAGCACAAAATCACAGTGACAACTCTGCACTCTCAGGTGAATTACTGAAAATGAGTATGTCATTTTTATATCATGAGTATACCAAACCTACATCTAGAGAGGATTGCACTTCAGAATTTAAAAATCTGAGTAGCACAGAATCATGCAAAATATGGAACAGATCTTTATTTGCAACTGTAAATGCTATAATATTATACCATAACATGCTGTACTCTAAAGAATTCTGGAACATTAAATGCTGGTCGCATTACTATACTAGAAAAGGGAAAAAACCAAATTGTCACTATGGAACTCAGTCCTTGTGATTTAAAAAGAAGAAGAAGAAAAAGATATGACTGTTAAACTTGATGAGTCAGTGAGTCTGATTCATCTTGGACTGTGCAAGCTAGAAGTAAGACACACCCACAGGACATTCACTGATGCCCACCCACACACCACAGATCTCTGCCCAGTGCAAGGACTCTGATCGTACCTTTTTCAGCCTCAATAGCCTCAACTGTGGCTGTACAGAAGTGAGCAGAGGCATGCAAAATGAATGAGAGAGATGAGAAGGGTCATATCGTACAGCAGAAAAGGCAATGATTACTTAAAATATAACAGTACCCCATACTACATTATCATTTACAATTTAACATATATAGTACCCGTATTAGAGAGCCCCATCCAATCCCCCAATTCCCGACACAGCACAGTTTACACACAGCACTAAGACACCATCGCTCAGAGCACAGAACACATAGACCTATTGTAAACACAGACACCTCAGCATCCATGCAAATGCACACTAGTATTAATTACCCATCTTGAATTCAGTATTTTGATGACGTTAGAATTTTCCAACATGTTTATTATGTCACATCCATCACAATCACAAGGAAATTCTCTAGAGTGAAATTATGATGGTAGAATTGCAGTAGAGCAAACAGAATGAGATTCTTTTCTTTCATGTCTAACTTATCACCAGTTGGTCCCCTAAGATATAAACTAGAAGGGGTCAGCAATGCTTTTCCTGTCACTTCTAATTCATAGGGCAAAGCATAAGCTGCAAAAGTTGGTATGGCTACAATGAAATTTATGGTCAGTAAACTTGGTGAATTACTCTAATTAGAACAGTTCCATAGTGCTGTCCTCTGTGGGTAATCTAAAAGGACTCCTCTTATCTATTAGAAACGTCCTTTCTATTATAACTGGTGTTCCAAATATCTAAAGATATCTAAAGATATCAACATGTAACATATATAAAAATCCATTTATGTTCAGTGTATCACGAACTCAAATCTACCTCAGTTACTAACAGCCTCAAGTGACAATAAGAAGGCTACTGAGCATGTTTTCAAGCCCATCTACCAACTAGAGAGGAATCAAGAGATAGAACTGAGGTCTTACAGGCAATAAATCCTGTTCATTTCATGATATGGACATACATATAGGTCATATAAATGAGAAATACATTCTTGGTATAGCTTGTCTCTGGCCCATTTAGAGAATTGCAACATATTTAGTCATACATATTTTTGTAGTCAAAGATTCTTTTGGTTCATTTCTGGGTTCAAACTGTATAAAGCACTCACACTGAGGACCAGGACCAAAGATTGCAGAGGACATTATTGCCTGATAATACTGCCAAGTCTCAATTCTTACTTTACCCAAAGTGCACAAATTCATACTATTGATAATGTTCCATCCCTTCTACTTTGCTTCTTCAATGATAAGGCCAATTAGAATAATTATTCCTAAAATGAACTTTTAGCAGTACACATGATTTAGAAATAATAAAATTTATCCAAAGCAGTTATTAATGTGAAAGGACACTGATGAATCTAAGGAATTAAAGAAGGCTAAATTAGATGTTTGTAATCTCAATCAGATAGTAAAGTGGGGACCCCCAAAAAAGGAGCATAAACACTGAATAAAGGAAGAATTAATTTTTCTCAACTGTTAAATCATATTACAAATTAAAGCAGATATACTTATTGTATACCCACTGTACTTATTTAAATCACCATTTAAAAAATCTAGCCCTGTACACTTGGAAAATACTCTTGGAATTTGTCCAGACAGAAAACTGGGATAAATGACCCACCTCTACTGGATCAGCCCTGGAATTCCTATTCTTCAAAACATGGACTATTTTCTTTATAATTTAGAAATTAAATAGGGAAAAATAAAATGCCTATCAGAATCTATGTTTTAAAGAGCTTGTGGTAACAGAAGTGATTTTATATGAGATATTTCATAATTTGTATTTTATATATAGTAATAAATTAAAAATAAAAAACTGATTATCACTGTAAGAATTAGTATCTATTTTAGTATGTCAATAGTTTTAAAGTCTATAAAAATTTTTTTCAAATTATGAAAATGACAATACACTTTTGGGGGCTTTTAATTTTATATGCATTTTCTAGGTCAATTTATATTCTCTGCTCTTTCCCAAGGCCTCTAAATGCTCCTAAATGCTTTTTAGGACACAAAATGTACATCACACTCAAAATTGCATACCATGTTAAGTTTGAATGCTTAGAATTCAAAGAAGATCATTTGAAGCTTACATATTAAGCTGGAAAGAAAGAGATCTGATAATTGCAAAATTCTATCTGAAGAGCACTATTTTTCCTCAATTTTTTTCAGTTTTATGGGGCATCTTGACATGACCTTACTAAGTTTGAGTGTAATGCTGTTTCAAACTGTGTTCCTCAATACTACACAGGATAAGTGATCAAGAGGAATTGACCTTACTATAATATAGATGGCCACATATTTTCTCATATAGGTCCTCATGAAGGTAGCATTATAACGGCTAGCTCCCAATCAAACTTCCAAGAAGAAAATGCACATAAAATATGATTATCAAATCCTACTCCAACAGAGTTATGCAGTTTGTAAAAACACTTGAGAAATATCATAAATTAACTGTAAAGTTATTGATGAGACAATTTCTATTTTCTGACAATAGGACGGAGGTCTTAGAATTTTAAAACTTTCTTTTTGCAATACTTAGCTCTCAGGTATTCACGTCAGGGGTCATGTCTACTAAAATTTTAAATGTTACATAAATTTTTAAAAATCACATGGGTGATCATACTTCTGTATGAGTTTTGTTATTTGTTTCAAAATGGGTTTGTCTTATGATAGAGAAATCACTTCAACCAAATGTAAACCACACGATCAAGATCCATTGCTGGCAGAGCTAGGGAGCTATCTAGTTTCCCAAATCGGACCCCTTAAGCTCAGCACCATCCAGTAACTCACTCTACGCCGGGAATAGACAGTCCCTTCAGTAAAGCTGTCTTTCAATCCTTCCCTGCAGTTGGGGGTGATTTCAAAGTTGGAAGACTGAGCTTCAGGCTGCATGCAAATTAAGAATAAATAGATGTGCTGAGCTCTCAACAAAGCATGTAATTAGCAGGCACTAATTGCGAAATCTGAAAGAAAGGTTCGCTGTGGATACAACATAAAAGTAACAAAATATCCAAGGATAACTGAGAGATGACCATAGTTTAGATTTACTTAAGTGTGAGACCCTTTAGGTTTTCTTTTCCTTTTCTGAACAAACAGGAGGAAGGATATGGCATTTTTCAAGTTATTAAAATTCATCCTTTTCTATTAACATTCTTGCTAGTTTTATTGAATGTTTAAGGTCTTCTTAATTTGTTTTAATGAAATTATTTTTTGCTCATTTTCCTAATGTTTACAAGATAATAAGAAAAATGAAGGGCAAGAAATATAAAGAAAATCAGAGCAGATTTTTTTTAAATCAATAAAAGAAACCTCATTCAAAATGAAAATTTGAAGATATAATTTCAAAACATACTTATATATCTCACATATACCAGTAGTGGTAGCAGACAACACAATAACATATAAATAGAACATGTATAGGCTACAAGTAGAAATTATTTATCTACAGAAAAATTCTTTTTATTTATTTAAGCATTTATTATGAGACCGAGTGAAATGAAATTGTGAAAAGTCAATCTAATTTAAATTTATTCAAAATTTAAAATTAAAATTTCCTATTTTTTTGCCTTAAAAATTTGACTAATTACAACACCAAACATGACTGAGAAGACATCAGATCTGTTGCTTCCTGTTTTAATACAACAATGACCCTTGGAGGGCTGTCAAAAGTGACTACAATAAAACATAAATTAAGGCTTTACATATCACATTTTCTGCTTTCCAACCACAAGGGAAAGAAATCTAGACTTTCAGTTATTGGGTATAGTCTATAACATTCACATCACTTTCTTCTATTTAATCTGTAATGGGCTTTCAAAAAGTTAACCCAGTATTTACACAAATACTTACTCCAAAAAAACTTAAGATTTTTTTTTAAATATAAAATATTCAATGAGCCAGATTACAGGAATGCTTTACGTATAATTCTTTTTATTTTCATGCAAAATAAAGGCACACTTAATAACACCCTTTCAATTTTGACTTACAGGATTTAAATTCCACCCCTTATAACAATGACTTAATATCTAACGTTACATTCATGTTGAGAATGCACAAAGTACAGCAACAATGCAGCAAACCTCAAAACAAGGTGCTACAAAGTTGCTTCTACATCAAGACAGACAAGTGTCTGATAGAGTAATTTAACTTAACATACTTTTACAGACATACAGCTAACCTAAAGAGAGACAGACAGATTTAGGAAAGCAGCTACATCTGCAGAGGAAGGAAACAGCGTGTTACAGACAGTCAATTATACATAGAACATTTGACAAACACCACAGAAAACAAACTTTGGCATCATTTACCAGGGTACAAAACCTTGCACAAATGTTTTGGCAAGTGAAGTGCATAAGTAATGTTCTGGGGCTCAAGCAGATTGTTAATTCTAAAATTAACATCTGAAAATGTAAGCACAGTCTAATACAATTACATAAATTAGAAAGATAAAAAAATAAGAAACTTGGAATTACATTTCCATTTAAGTAATATGGATATCCTTGATTCACATTCTGAAACTGAAGCTTTAAAAAGAAAATGGTGCATTAGACAAACGAATAAATATTTCAGACATTATGATATGAGTTATTCCCATATCATTTCATGAAAAGCTGAGAGACCGATCATTATTTTCAATTGAAAGGAATACCCATTTTATCATTTTCTGGCCTGGTCAGGTTATTAATCAGACACTACCTATCATATAGTATTCTGCTTGTATCAGCTGCTGAGACAAGAACTAAAAAGCAGAAAGAATTCCCTGCATGCATTATGTGTATTGTTAGCAAAAGAGTGAGGTGTGCCCCAGTCCATGTGAGGCACAGCAAGTTGCATAACATCATTACCACTTTGCAGGGTCTGCCGTCCTCCAGCTAACACTCCACTAGGCAACATCCCTGTGGGAGTCAGGCCCTTGAGTGTCAGCACACTTTCACTCTCCTCCCTATAGCAGAGAGATATAACAAAGATCAGAGACTTCCAACAAGTACTTAGGTTAAAAGAGGAGATGGGGCCCAGATGTAGGCCATGTATGTAACTTATGACATTCATTGCTATTACCATATTTTCCTCAATTCCAAGATATACATTTTTCCACGTTCTAAATGTTTCAGATATGAGGGTATGCCGTACAACTGAGACACATATTGTTCTTCCTGAAAAGCTTTATTAAATATGTGGTGAGATTCATCACCAATGGGTATCATAATATTGATAAAATATGGTATTTCATGTCTGATATAAGCAGTTTTGCAAACAAATTTTTAAGGACTAACCCATTCATGTGCACCCTTAAACCTGGTCTTCCTGAATTAACCCCAGGAAGACAATTTGTGACTCCAGCAAAAAGGACTTCCTTTATAGATGAGCAAGTTCATCAGGAACACTCTAAAATGTGCCCCCTCCTCCTTATTATGCTCTAATTTTAAGGTGTAGATCTAATACTTTCATCACAGAAGGACAAGAGATGCCAAAGGTGAACAATAATAATCACAAGGGTCAAAAATACTAGTTTCAAAGGGACCTGTGTTCCCCTCTTCAACATGTAAGTATACAACTTCTTTATAGAAAGAATGCTACTATATTGCTTTTAGATATCAAACAGGACACCGCTTATAATAAAGTATAATAAAAGTGATTTCTGTAAAACAAATCATTGGGAAAATATATCATTACCTGAGAACAGAGAAGACCCTTGCCATCTTGCCAATTGCTCGAATTTTGTTTCTTATGATTTCTTTCCGGGCTGCAGCTGAACCTACTTTCAATGGAATAAATAGAAAGAAAGACTCAAGTTTAGGGCATCCATACTTGTACCATTCTATTAGCCTGCTTCACTCTCATCTGAACCAACACCAAGCCCCTCGCCACCAGCTCACATGGAAGAAACTAGATGAACTCATGCCAAAAAGCTTCTCTTTCAATGTTTAGCTCAGCACTGATCTAATACTGGGATCTGACACAGATACAACTGAAAAGTAATCAGCCAACTTTATCACTCTCACACTACTGACTAACCAGTAAAACAGCAATGGGAAAGAAACTAGAGTCCAACCTGTATCACAAACCAGAGGACAAAAAAATGGTAACAATTCTACAGTCATTGTTTAATTCTCATGAGAGCCTATGGCATGCAGACTAACAGACTAGAACTGGTCATAACCTTTAGACTTCTGTTTGATTATCATAAAAGCCTTTGACATGCAGGCTGGAAATATCCCATCATACTATGACAAAAGAAGCTTCCTTGCTCAAAGTTGGTCTGAAAACAGTGATATGAAGCGACTACTGGGCAGGTGTCCCAGAACGAGGGACCATAGCAGCATTTCAACAATGTACATCTCAACCTCATGGACTAAGTGTCCTCTAAGGTCATGCAAATATATACAAGCTTTTACATCCCTAGGTGAGTATGACACAAGGAGAGTGAGCAATGAGAAAAGACTCCCCAAAAAACATGGCTAAACAATCACTAATGCTTCATCTCCAAATGGTTAGCTGCACTGCCTATCACTGATACAGAAGAGAATATATCAAAATAACTGAATCTTTGCCTGAATAAAGACTCAGAGGTTGTTATCTTCCTTCCCTTGGCCTCCAGAAAGAACAACAACAATCTCAGTCCTGTTATCTCATATACAGCAACTAGAATCACTCTGGACCCAAGAGTGTGGTTCCTTAGAACTGTGCTTCAACATGATGAAAACAAACATATGGAAGCACCGTGGTTGAGGAGAAGGTTAAGGAAAGGCTAAAGACACTAGACCAAAAGGGGCCTTAGGTACACAGAGGTCTGAACAACCAAAAGTCTTTTGGGCTAGAGCATCTTATTTAAAATTCAAGCAGTCCACAAATACATATAATTAAAAACTAAGATGATGACTGGACCTTACTGCAAGGAAACAGAAAAAGAGATCCAATTTCAAAGATGAAAACAAAAGACATATTTTAGAGAAAATAGGCTCCACAACCATGTTTATGATGCTCTAAGTGTAATATTATGAGTGCTGAAGCTATAGCTTTTACAAATCCAAAACTGTGTAGGTCCATGGTACTACACAGGTATTTCTAAGATGCCAAAAAAATTACTTAAAATCTCAAAATCATAGAATATTGGAATCTGAAGACATTAGAGATACTGCAAAGTTCAATTTCCTCATTTTATAGACAAAGAAACTAACTTTACTAAGTGTCTTGTCCAAGGACATAGGGTAAGTCTGATTCTCTTCAAATAAATTAATATATTTTGTTTTAAAATTGACAGAATTTTTGAAATAGCCAGACTGGGGGAGAGGAGTACAGAGATGGGGGAGGATGGCTGTAATGAGATACATTCACATTTTCAGCCTTAATTTATATATCTATAAAACTGAATGATATGTAAACTATACTGATTTCAAATTAAAAATTCACTGGAATATAAAAACACTTTACAAATCAGGATTTTAAATCAGTCTACAAACACATCATGCATAATATTAAAGTAAATGTCCACAGTAAAATTACTTTGGGGAATCAGACAGACAATCAAACACCCCTAGTCATGCAGGGAAAAGTACAAAACATTACAAATAAGCAAAAGAATGAAATTTTAAAACAAGAGGAATGAAAAAGAGGGAAAAATATTTCCATGCACAGAAAGACAGATATCTTGGAATATGACTTCTAAAAACATCAAATTCTAACTTAGATAAAACTTAAACTAAATTTGCACAAGGCCCAAGAGGACTCTGCATAAGTATACTTAATGAATACACAAACTTACATGGACATGAGAATAACTTATGAAGTCATATTTCAAAACAATGTTACTCTGTCTGGTCTGTACCTTTTTTATTGCCATATATGAGCCGTTCTTCAGATGGAGAGTCCAGAAAAAAGGAAGTGAATGATGGAGAAAAGGTGGTTGAGACAAATAAAAAGATAGAGATTTAACTTGGCAGTGGTACTGAAGAATGAATGTAGAAAGAAAGGGAGAAAAATGAAGGTCCTCATATTTGAAATTTGAAAAATGTAGTACTGTAAGATCTGGCAAATAAAGGAGGGATGCCACTGGGTAGAGCTCTAAAGGAAAGATTTCTTAAAAGATATGTGTTCAGAAGAAATTATGGACAGAATGACTATAATATTTGATGAAAGTAGACAAATTAGGGACAGAAAAAAACACGTGAAAACACATAAGACTGATAAAAGACTGTGCTAACAACAATCGCACATTTATATTAATACCCTTAAGGAAATGTGTCACCCATGGAAGTATGTTAAGTGAAAGGTAATGACACAAATGAGATACAAACTCATGTGGTTCTTCAAGGACACCAACATCTGCAAAATCTGTAGCATACACAGAGAAATGTAGGTAACTTTATAAACTACCTCAGTGGAAAACCTTACCCACTCCCAATAAAGGAAAGGCTAAGCCTCCCACACTCCATAATAACAAGAGCACACAATTTCTTGAATCAGAATTGTGGAACTTTTGCACATACTCAGGATCAACAGTATGTGCTGTCTGTTCCCAGTCCAATCTGGGAGTTTTAGGGACATCTTTTTGCACAAATAGCAACAGATTGTTTCAAAGCAAGTAATAGCTCTTAGAGTAGGCAGCAGAGATGTCTCATTTGAGCTTTCCATTCTAATGCTGAGATACATGATTCCATTATAGGAAATGCAAAGTTTCAGTTTAGTAAAACTATAACACATATGGATTATGTATTTCCTTTACCAAACTCAAGACAAAAGATAAATAACTGAAAGAAACAGTATGCATTCTAAATATCATAGAAATCAGTGTTCAGAAATTCCCTTTAATGATTACATAACACCTCTAAAAGGAACACTATGTGCATTTACACATGCAATATGTTTATGCAAATTTTTGCCTTTAAAAATAAACCCACATGTACATTAAACAATACAGAATACCAAAGGCCATCACTTAAGAAGAAAGAGAGTCTTATTCCTTTAGCCAATTTCAGCCTTGAATATGCAAAATCTACTCTTTCCTTCCTCCCAGTGGGAAATGTCCAATCCTGTTCTTTCCCTTCCCCCACAGAAAAGCTAAACCCTTATTGTGTCTCCACAGCAATCCCCAACCCAACAAGTTTTCTTTCTAAGTCAGATTTCTTCCCAGGCCCAGTCCATAACATGGTTCCACTGCTGAGTAGGAAAAGGGGAAGGAGAGGAGAGAAGGTATGCTATCATGCTCAAAGGAAAGAAGAAAAGACAGGGTTAAGGGGAAGAAATAAGGGAATATGTGTAAGAAAGGGAAACAAATGTAGTTCTAGTAGCTCGTTTCCCTATCCCATCCTAGTATCTATCCTAAACTCCTCCCCTTTCCTCCATTCCTCAAGGTTCTTTCTCCCCCAAGCCACTCTCATTCCTTGATGCAAACTCCCATACCCATATTCAAAAAATTTTCTTGGGCTTCCCTGGTGGCGCAGTGGTCGAGAGTCCGTCTGCCGATGCAGGGGACACAGGTTCGTGCCCCGGTCCAGGAAGATCCCACATGCCGCGGAGAGGCTGGGCCCATGAGCCATGGCCACTGAGCCTGCGCGTCCGGAGCCTGTGCTCCGCAACGGGAGAGGCCACAACAGTGAGAGGTCCGCGTACCGCAAAAAAAAAAAAAAAAAAAAATTTCTTGGCGTCCCTGCTCTTAATACTTGGTAGTGTAAGGGTGAATAAATGTGGAGTAATTGCACCTGCCATGTTGGCAGTGAAGGGAGATCTATTTCTAGTATTCAAAGATGGAACTCAGTGTATTTTCCCGTAGAAACATTGTCATAATTTTTTAAATTACTTAAAGAGTGGGAAAGAATTTTCATCCTCTCTATTCCCTCAATCTATGGAAGAGAAGATTTTGAGAAGTTGGGTGACTTTCCCAAGATTACACAGCTAGTATAATGGTAGCACCAAGACACCTGAACCACTGATCCTTTTCACTAAACTACAGTGCCTCTTTAATGATCAAATTTGATTCATCTCTGGAGTGTAAGAATGATATAACAAGTTGATAAATAAGCATAATTTATCATTAATAGGAAAAATGTTGATAAGATACATAAAATCTCATTAGAAGGAATATAATAAAATTTTATATTTACTTCTGGTTGAATTCCCAAAAATGATTCAGTATCTATCTTCTTATAAATCATCAGTATCTAAACCAAGTACTATATTAGACTTAACAAGGAAACTTTTTTCCCTTTTTACTATGGAAAGAGGACTAAAGCATCACCTATCACTACTCCTATTTAACACTATTAACAATATTGATACAATTTTTTTTTTCTTTCCGGTATGCGGGCCTCTCTCACGTTGTGGCCTCTCCTGTTGCGGAGCACAGGCTCCGGACGCTCAGGCTCAGCAGCCATGGCTCACGGGCCCAGCCGCTCCGCGGCATGTGGGATCTTCCTGGACCGGGGCACGAACCCGTGTCCCCTGCATCAGCAGGCGGACTCTCGACCACTGCATCACCAGGGAAGCCCAGATACAAAATTTTTGAAGAAAAAGAAATAAAAGGTAAAAATGTAGAAAATAAACAATATCAGCCTTATGCAAATGACATATTTTTTAAAGTGAAGGAAAACAAAAATTACCGTAGGAAGTAATTCTGCTGATCCAACTTGTTGAACATAAGATAAACCCACAAACATATAATTCCTTTATACAGTCAGAAAATATAAGAGAGATACCAGTTGCAATAGTAATAAGAACATAAAACACTGAAATATTAATTTAACTTGGTAATAACAGATTTTTCCCAAAGAAAAACTATATAATTTTAAATAATTATATATTAAATATATTAAAAGGAGAAATTATAGTAAATGAACTAATTATATAGAGCAAGAGATTTTGATCTTAGTTTAGAAAATTAAATATTATTTTTTAAAAACTTCCTAGATTCAGATATAGATTTAATGTAACACCAATTAAAACCCCTACTAGATAGTTCACAGAATTTGACAAATTAACAGAAAACTCTATTGAAAAAATTAGTGGAACATGTACAAAAATGATTTCATTATATTATTGATCATTACATCAGTACCTATAACATTATGAAGTAGGAACTATTATCTTCATTTTGAAGATAAAAAAACTGAGGCTCAGAAAGGTTAAGTAACTTGCCCGAGGTCACATAGCCATTATGAGGAACTAGAATCTGAACCCAGAACTAGTCTTACAACAGTGATTGCAGAACATGGAAAATAAATATTTAGTTAAAACTATTTAAAAATTTTATGGAAAAGACAGATATGATGAAATATGTTAGAACTAAAAGCGTCTACAAAATATCATAGAGAATTAAAATAAGGAAAAATTAATATTATTCATTAAATCTTATTATCCAAACAAAAAAAGAACTGATATAATTTATTTCAATGAACAAAACTATAAACCAGAGTAAAAGCACATCCCTGCCTGCCACCAACAGATGGCACTAGCAGACACTTGTATATAGTCACTTTGTGCTTTCAACAAATGGACTTAAAATTGTGGTTAAGAATCAAACCTGTTGGTAAGTAGAGAAATTTCTAAACAGTTTTTACTCAGATTTTACTTGTTAAATGGTCACTTGATAGGGACAGTTTACATAGTTGGGAAAGCAGATAGTAATTTCTCCCTTAGCATCATGAGAATTCAAAGAAATGTAAATTAAACCAACTGTAATTTATAGCCACCAAGCAAAATAAGTAAAAACAACCAAAACCCAATTAGGTGGGCCTGTGAAGAAATACAGGTCTATAGATTCATTGCTAGAAACACTTCATATTGGTCCAATTTTTATGCAAAGTAATCTGGCAGTTCATAGCTAAAATAATGAAGCTAAAACTCTTCATTCTCTTTAACTCTGTAATTCTCTTCAAGAAATTTATTCCAAGAAGGAAAATTAAAACTATTGTATGAATGTTTATTGCATGCTATTCATAATAAAGATAATTTAAAGCAACCCAAATGCCAAACAATATAATACTAACTACAAAGATTATGGTATATTGATATACTTAGAAATATGTAGGTATCGAATTTTACCAATATGTAGACCATGTTTAATACATGGAAACATTTATATGCGAATTAAAACTATGAAAAGTATGCTGCAACAAAGATGTGAGGGGCATATGGAAGGGAATAAAGAGTTTTCAGCTTACAAACTGTTTATGTTTTTGTTCATTCAGTTAATTAATATAAATATTTAAATTTAAGTTCTAAATAAAAACTTCAGAACATAAAAATAAAAGTAATTTTGTTTCTATTGTATTAGTTTATACTATAAATGTGCATTAGGTACATAGGCTGGTTGGCTTACATAAGAACTAACAACCATGTATAACTTTGTATGGAAAAAATGCTTGCTGAATTTTAAACTAAACTAACAAGTGGTCTCTTAGAACATAACCACTCATAAATTGAGAACAGCTTACTTTGAGTTTTCAAAGGAAGAAGTGACAACGGCATTGGGTATTCAGGTATGTTTCTGATGCACTAAGAATACAGTACCAAGGGAAAAAAAGCCTTTTTATCCTCCCTTCTCTAAGTAGTGTCCATATTCATGAAGAACCACATTCTATTAGCACTTCAATTTTCCTTTCCTTCTGTTCTTTCTTCCAGATTTCCCCTTTCCCTAAATTCATTTTCTTCCCCATACCAACAGAAAAAAAAAATTACTAAAATGATTTTAAAATCTTAAAATAAATAATATCTGAAAAACTGACTTGTCACTTATCAAATAGCATAGCCATTTGAGAGCAATGACTATATTTTACAAGAGTATATTAAAGCTGGGCAGTTAAAAGATTCTATTTCACAATAAAAAACAGTAAAATGAATAGTCATACCATCAAACTGGTCTTCTCCTTCAGTCATAAGTTCATCATCAGAGCAAATACTCAGAACATTTACCAACATTTCTGTCACTATTAAAAAAAAAAGTTACACATTAGTTTATCATATTCAACTATCTATATGTATACAGGGCAACTATTTATACAAATGATCCAAGAAGACGAACATATTCTGATAGCAGAAATGATGGAATTAAAAGCTATGAGGGCTTTTAAAATGAAAGAAATTAAGTGGCTAACGAGCCTGAGAGATTCTTTATGGAATAAGTTTTCAGGTCTCTCAGGAAAAAAAAAAAAAAAAAATGAAGCCCCCACAGGGCTAAGAACAGGGATGAATAACATCTAAATACATACATTTAAATTCTTCATTTATGGATACAGCATTAAGGAGTAAGAAAGGGACCTCTCTGGTGGTCCAGCGGTTAAGACTCCGTGCTCCCAATGCAGGGGGCCTGGGTTAGATCCCCAGTCAGGGAACTAGATCCCGCATGCTGCAACTAAGACCCGGCACGGCCAAGTAAATAAATACATATTTAAAAAAAAAAAAAAAGGAGTAAGAAAAAACCATGGCACAGTTCCACTGTTTCAAAACGTTTCAGGATTCAATCTTTTAAAAACTGGCTCCAGCAATTCCCCTGAAACTTAATTCCTAAGACTACTAATGACTATCTAACAACTGGAACCCATGGTTCTTTCTTAGGTTTAATTCTCCTTCACCGTTCTATATATTTTTTTGCCTTCTCTTTTCCCTTGGTTTCCAGGATTCTACTCTTCTGTTTTTTCTACCTTTCAGACTATTTTTCCCATAAATTTGGACATTCTCAAGATTCTCTCTGCAGTCCTGTTGTTTTTATATGTTCAATCTCTTGGTGATTCCATCCATTATTATATATTTTCAACTACCACCTTTTGAAGATGATTCCAAACTCTTTATTGCCAGTCTCGACCTCTCCTTCAATCTCTAGATTTCCCTGCTGGTTTTACTGCCAACTGTCTCAGACTATTTGTATATCGTCTGTTTCCCCTACTAAAATGAAAGCTTCATGAGTGCAGGGTGCTGTTCTGTTTACTACTGCATCCCCAGAGCCTGGTACTATGCCAGGCACATGAGAGGCATACAGTAAATATTTGACAAATGAGTAAATAAAAAAATTAAAGGTATAAGCAAATTTCAATTAATCATAAAAACGCCTATTGAATATTAGCCCCTGGATGTCCTGATGGCACCTTGAAATGAACACATTCAAACAAAATTCAATACTGCCCCTATTATTTCCCCTATAGTATATTAATAGCACACCACATGTCAGGCACTGTGCTCAAGTTCTGGGATTCAGATATAAAAGGTCCAGTCTCTACCCTGTAAAAGCTTACTAACTACTAAGGATAAATAGTTATATATATACATATTACATCACAAAAAAGTGATGAGCACTATGCTGAAAGTACGCAGAGTTATGCACAAGATCTGCTGAAGAAAAGAAGGCTTTTGGGACTTCCCTGGTGGAGCAGCAGTTAAGAATCCGCCTGCCAATGCAGGGGACACAATTTTGATCCCTGGTCCAGGAAGATCCCACATGTCACAGAGCAATTAAGCCTGTGTGCCACAACTACTGAGCCTGCACTCTAGAGCCCGCAAGCCACAACTACTGAGCCCGCATGCCATGACTACTGAAGCTCACGCACCTAGAGCCCGTGCTGTGCAACAAGAGAAACCACCACAATGAGAAGCCCGCACACCGCAACGAAGAGTAGCCCTCGCTCACTGCAACCAGAGAAAGCCCACGTGCAGCAAAGAAGACCCAACGCAGCCAAAAATAAATAAATAAATTTATTTAAAAAAAAGAAAAGAAGGCTTTTGGTAGAGGAATCATGAAGCAGAAATTTGCCAGGTGGAGAGGGTAGATAAAGCACTCTAAACAGAAGTTAGAAAAACTATGAAGAAGTCATATAGATCAGTGGAATAAAATTGAGTCCAGAAATAAAACCTCACATTTAAGGTCAACTGATTTTCTACAAGGGTGCCAAAACAATTCACTGGGGAAAGAATAGTCTTTTCAACAAATGGTGCTAGGACAACTGGATATCCACATACAAAAGAATGAAGTTGGACCCCCACTTCACACCACACACACACACACACACACACACACACACACACATTAAGTCAAAAAGGATCAAAGACCTAAAAGTAAGAGCTAAAACTATAAAGTTTTTAGAAGAAGACACAGGAGTAAATCTTCATGAGCTTGGCAATGGTTTCTTAAATGTGACACCAAAGCACAAGCAACAAAAGAAAAAATAAAGAGGACTTCATCAAAATTAAAAACTCTTGTGCTTCAAAGAATATCACCAAGAAAGTGAAAAGACAATGTCACAGAACAGGAGAAAACATTTGCAAATCGTGTATCTGATAAGGGACTTGCCTCTATAATATACAAATAACTCTTACAACTCAATAGTAAAAAGACAAATAATCCTTTTAAAAATGAATCCATTTAGAAATAAACATTTCTTCAAATAAGATATGCAAATGTCGAATAAGCATATAAAAATATACTCAACATCATTATTCATTAGGGAAATGAGATACAATTTCATATCCAATATGATGGCTATAATAAAAAAAGATACATAATAACAAGTGTTGGCGAGGATATGGAAAAACTGGAAACATTATACACTGCTGGTAGGATTGTAAAATGGTATAGCTCCTTTGGAAAACAGTTTGACAGATCCTCAAAAGGTTAAACACAGAGTTATATGACCCAGCAATGCTTACTCCCAGTTACATACCTAAGAAAAATGAAACCATATTGTACAGGAATGTTCATCGCAGCATTATTCATAGTAGTCAAAAAGTGGAAACAACCAAATGTCCATGAGCTGATGAACGGATAAATAAAATGTATATCCACACAATAGAATATTATTTGATCATAAAAAGGAATAAAGTACTGATTCATGCTACAACATGGATAAACCTTGAAAACATTATGGAAAGAAGCCAGTCACAAAAGACTACATATTGCATGATTCCATTTACATGAAATACCCAGAATAGGAAAATCTATGGAAATAGTGAGTAGATTAGTGGTTGCACAGGGCTGGAAAGAAGATGTGGGGGGAACTGGGGAGTGAATGCTAATGGACACAAGGTTTCTTTGGGAGGATGGTGAAAATGTTTCAAAACTGATTGTGGTGACAGATGCACATCTCTGAATATACTAAAAACCACTGAATTACACAGTTTAAATAGGTTAAGTGTATGGTATTTGAATTATACCTCACTAAAGCTGTTATGAAAAAATAAAGAAAAAGTAAGAAGGCATGAAACTTAAACAGCATATAGTACATTAAGGAAGTTGGCTGGGCTGTTTCATACCTGGAACATAGAGAACGTGAAAGAAAAAGACAAAAAGTGAGGCTGAAGAGAAAGTAGGGAAGGTCCACATGTGACAGGCTAAGGTTTATCCTGAAAGTTACCAGAGTCATTTATGGATACTAAATAGTAGCTTTTAAGTGTGTAGTGCTTTCCATCTAGAAGCTTAGCTGTGAAGGAAAGGCAAGAGAATCATAGCACAGTAGTAGTCAATGAAAGATATCAGAAAAAGGAAATGTTATTTATTTTTTATTTAAAGATCATATACATTTGAACAATTTACAAAAGAGCTTAGAAGAGAGAGTTTGAAGATATAGAAGATGTAAATAATACAGTAACTTTCCTGAAAAAGCAGAAGGGTAATGAAATATAAGGACAAGTTAGAAAGGCTAGCCCTGGATAGAAGGGTCACATCTTCAGCAGGATAAGAATTCAAGATGAGTGCAGTTTATTAGGAATTCCCTGGTAGTCCATTGGTTAGGACTCCACACTTTCACTGTCAAGGGTCCGGGTTCAATCCCTGGTTGGGGAACTAAGATCCCTGCAAGCGGTGTGGCATGGACAAAAAAAAAAAGACTGCAATTTATAAAGCAGGGGAACAGTCAGTACAGAAAGCTCCCATTAATGGTACGTGTTCTCTCTGAGAGTAACGGAAGTGGCTAGAAAAAGAAAATGTTTAAGTAAAAAAGATAAAATTTTAGAATATATCCTAACGGAAATGAGTGAGGAAGCAGACTAGTGATATAAAGGATGTTTGGGTACTACTGAGAGCCTAGCTAATGCTAGAAATCAAAGGGTGGTACCAAATCATAAGGCTGTATAAATATCTCCAACAGTGCTTTATATGTTGACTGTAAGAATGGAAAAAATGGATAGTTAGACTTTACTGGGGCTAACATTTATAGAACAAAGTAGAAAAACGAGAGAAAGGAGTTTGGAGGTGTGTTAAGAAGAAAGAGAGGCAAGGGGGGATCTGACTAAAAAAGAAAACACGTTCAAAGGCCTAGCAATCCCAATGAAGATGAAGAGAAGCTATAACTGAAGTAAGCGGTTGCTAGAATAACAGAAGTTTCATCAGAGTGTGTTAATAGCACTATCATTACCAGACTCAACACATCCAAGCCATTTTCAACCATTCCCTCCTCTTAAACATGCAATCTTGTTAAGTCTCACTGATTCTTTTACAGTTCTTGCAGTTCTCCCATGCTCTCCATTCCTAATGCTAACAGGGTTTCATTATGTTTCCATTTTGACTCCTGATGAAGCTTCACAACAGGTCTCCCAATCTCTAGTCTTCCTTGCAGTTCACTTCACCAGAGTAATTTTTCTAAATGACTATCATGATTATATTCTGTTGCAGTTGCTTCTCACCATTTATCAAAGTTCCAGATTCTCTGTTTAAGTGATTAAGATCCTCCTGATCTAACCCTGACTTAACTTTTCATTCTTTTTCTACTACTGTCCTTCATACATCTTACTTGCTAATCTAATTGAACCCCTCAACATTTGTCAGTGATGTTATGCTTTCTTCCTTTCAGACTCAGGATTGGGAAGTTCTCTCACCTAGAATTCTCTTGCCCAGATCTACCAGCACAATTCCACCATTCTTTAAGCCCCAGTTCAAATGCTACTTTAATCCCTCTGACAGATATAATCTCCTCTCTCTTGTTAATTCCTATAAAACTATGCTTGTCTTGGAGCGCTTACCATATTACATTTTATCATTACTTATGTATCTTTAGTCCCCTATTAATCTGCAGAGACCCAATATCTTACTTGTATTTGTGTATCCTTAGTACCTTGAATAAAACAGACTTTCCAAAAAAATCTAGCAAATGAACAAATCCTACATGTATGACCTTCTACAGAAGATCACACTATGCTGGACTCTCTGAAACAGAGGTTCTTAAATTGGGGCCAATAAGCCTGAGTGGGGTTACCAATCCACTTCAGATCTGTAAACATCCTCAAAATGTTACATACGTACAGATGGTACATATATTTCGTACATGAAATTTTCTGGAGGAAAAGTCTGTAACTTTCACGAGATTCTCAAAAGGGTTTTGTATTAAGAAATTAATAAATGTATTTGTGTACTTTAATTTTTTAAGAGTCCTTATCTTTGAGATTCATTCTAAAATATTTATAGATACAAAAAATAACAGCTGAGATTTGATTCAAAATAATTGAGGTGTGGCATGGGAAGTAGTGGATGGCGATATAAATGACACAGTATTGGCCATGATTTGATAACTGTCGAAGCTGAGTAATTAGTACATAGGAATTCATCATATTATTCGCTCTACCTTTGTATCGTGCTGGAAATTTTACAACTAACATTTTTTAAAAACAAAATAAAAAGCCCCCAAAAGGCTAAAAAACACTACTTTCATCTAACTTTGGGATTAAACCAGCCTCCAAGGAAGCCTCTGGCTTAGTTAGGTTAGTTGCTTCCCAGGGACTAGATCAGAGTCAAACTGGCTTTTTCGATGCGGAATCAAATGAAGTGCCATTTGCTGCTTTTCACACCAAAAGAACATTTTCATTAGAATGAAGAAGTAGTTAGGCTATTTAAACAGCTAACATGTATTAAAATGGAAAACTAGGCAAAGAGTTTGAGAAAATTTTCTTACTGTGCTCAACATTGGTTAGGATTCTATTTGCATATAATGTTCAAATCTGAGATTCCCATTTTTAGAAAGATATGAATAATTTAGAGAAGATCCACAGAAAAACAACAAAAATGGTCAAAGGGTTTGAATACGTCCTCACAATAGCTAAGATGATTTAGAGTGGCAAAAAAGAACAGACGATCACTTAGTAGCAGACTTCAAATGTAGGATCACTGAATTCCACTGTTCTTCACTTATGAGAGAGCCACAGAAACTAGATTAAATTTTCTCATTTCTCAAAAGGAGTTAGACGACATGGTTGTTAAGTATACTATGAGATCTAAAATTCTATGATGTCCTGGTTTTTGATAGGTGCATTCGTTGAGAAAACCTATTATCTTCTCTCTCCTTGTTTGAATACTCATAGCATAAACATTTAGATTAGATATAATGAAATATTTCCTTTTTTGTGGAGGCATAAGAAAATCAAATTAGAAATATCCATTCTCCTCCTACCTTATCTTCCCTGCTCTCCCCACCCCCCACCCCACTCATTCTTCATTAAAATATTTGTGTTGCAGTCTAGCCTGGAGGCAGGAGAATGAGTAAGATGAATTCTTAAATTTCCTTTAGCCTGATGATGCTATCATTGAACTATTTCTCATATACCAAAGATAGAAGGTTATAAGTGTAATGCATCCCTTGCACCTAAGCCCTTTACTGGCCCCCTTCTCAAATGCTAAAGTGGGTAATTCTATCCCCATATTAATGTTGACCTACGGAATAACTGACAAAGACCAAAGGCAATCTGCAAAAAAACTGTTTAACATACACAGTTTAAGTATTAACTCTGAAATGCAGAACGAAAAATTGCCTTGGCAGAAGTAACATATCTCAGACAGAAAGGAACATTTTGTAACACAGAAGAGGTGAGAAAAAATAGAGAGGGATATAGAACAAAATGTTTTACAATCATGTCTGTACTCTAATATTCTTATATTCCACGTATGGAAACTGAGGTATTGCTTTGTGGGAAAATTAACACTAAAATGGAAAAAGAAGAATGTGATAAGGTAAGGAAATCTTAGGAACTCTAAAGAACTAGAATAAAATACAAAAACAAAATCTCTTAAATAGCATTTATTTTTTTTAAAAAGCCTATTAAATACATAGTAATAGGAATCTCTAAATTATCAGAAAAGCATTACCACTAAAATTGTATACATATTTTTTTACATAAGAGAAGAAATATCAGGTCAGAATCTGAATTTCTCTTTATCATTTTTGAGAGTACAGAACTGCTACAAAATGACTAATATTGCCTCAAATGAGGGCAATTAAATTCTCCCATGAATTGCCATGACATCCCCAAAAGTGGTGTTAAAATATGTAAAAGTGTCCATTCCAAAGCAAAGCTATTCCTCTATTCCTTCATAAAATATTTAAGCTAAAGAAAAAAAGAAAGAAAACCCAACAGCTGAAGACAACATCAGGCTATTTATAAGTCTTCTCCCAGTCCTCCAGACACCCTCAGATGGGGGCTGTAAACAGCTAACTAAAATATCTTTGAGGCTCTCATATCCACACCCACTGACACAAGTAGAGCTGTAGCCACAGTGAAATTAGCCTTCAGCTTCCTTTAGCAAGTAGTATATGCCTGCAATAGTACACTGGAGCAAATATAACAGTAATAAAACAATTTTTTAAAATAAAAATCATACCTTTTTCTCCAACAAATGGTAAAGACCATGTGAAGACATCCATAAAATTGGGCAACCAGTAAGGATGTGGAGAACAGTTAAATTGTCGAATATTCATCACATTATTTTCATACTTTAATACAGCAGCTGCAAGATAAGTCTGAATGTCAATGTAACAATTTGCCTTTAGCTCTAAAAGTCTAAAAACACATATAAGCAGAAAAATATCTTTTTAAGGGGGTGGGGAATCAAGGGGTGAGTAGAATGAGGGCTAGTGGCGGGAGGTAGAAATTTTTAGTAGTAACACACTTTTGCTTTTAACACACTCTTATGTAGAGCATAGTCAGATCTTCACTTGTCATTATTAATGAAATTCCCAGTCTTTCTCGAATGTTTATTTTACTTTATAATCCAATGATAAACATGCACTTTTACTAAATCCAAAATTGTGAAAACTCAGTTTTTAGAGGAAACACAGAATGACAATGAGCAATTTTCTAGGTTTAAAATTTCATACAAGTTGGAAGAATTTAAGAGGGTGTTTTTAGTTGCAGGCAACCTGAAAAGGACAGCTAAATGGAAATAAAGCAAGAAAAAAAAAAAAAAAAGAAAAAAATTTGGAACATTTTATTTATGAATGTAGGAATGTACTTATTTCATGTATTATAAGAAATCAAATGAAACTACTACAAAAAATATTTTACTTCATATAGAAAAAAATTCCATTAAAATACCGAAAGAGAAAATATTATACAGGTAACATACTCTTCTCAATTTCAGGTATCTTTTTAATGTTTCATAAGTTGATATAAACAATACCTTAAATTAATCTGACATAGATTTCAGTCACTAGTTATATTATTTTATGGGACACTGGACTAGATGGGCTAGATTCTAATCTAAGCTACAGCATATACTAGCTGTGCAATAGTTAGCAAATTAACTAATCTGTTTCTCATTTATAAAATAAGACTAATATGTTCACCCTGCCTACCTCAGAAGTTTAAGGTCAGAGAATGTATTTCACATGAAAGTACATAAAAGTATAAAATGCTTTGTAGATACTATAATAATTATGTGGTTACTTTTCTTTTTTCATTTTAATGTAAAGCACTGAAATGTAGATGTTAAATTCCAAGATTTGGGATTCTAGCTCATATAGAGTCAAAAGTAATATGTTTGTTTCCCTTATGAAATTCCCATGAAATAAACATATTTTAAATTTAGCCTCAGAAATTAAGGGCTGATACAAAGCATTCGGCTTTAAAAAAGAGAGAGAAAGAATCTAGAAAATTGCCTTACAGATGGAATGAAACATTACAAACATATCCCATACCATGTAAGCACTCAAGTCATTAACACTATGTACAGAATCAGAACTACCAAGAGACATTTGATTCTGACAAGACAGATTCAATGGTTTGAGTTTCTTTTCTGAGTACTAAGAAAACTGATCCCTTAACCTCCTGAGTTAAACTGACAAAGGACAACCAGTAAGTCAGTAGTCAACAGAGCACTGAACACTATCTCCTTTAGTACTGACAAGGGGAGGTTACAGGTAGAAAGTTAAATGTAACAAATCAATTCTGAGGATGGCATCCAAACTTAGATATGTTCCTCTTCAAAAATGAAGCCATGCTTCATTAGGTATCTTTATAGAAGCGTCAAAATTTATAAACCAAAATACAATTTAAAAGACTATTTTAGCACTGGCATAATCCTTGGAGGCTACAATGATACTAGCTTCTAAAGATTACCAACTCAGTTAATGTCAATGGTATGGTTGTTTTGGTAATTAATACAGTATGGAGTTCTTGTAGCATACTCTGTATCCAAGTTATTATACAGCTTGCTACTGTCTGATCTCTGGCAAATGTTTTAATCTTTTAACTATGATCTATACTCTTCCAAAAACTCTTATTCCACTCCTCTTTTGAACTCACACCACAACCCATATTTAGCAACGACCTCATTATTTCTCTAAACGTACTTTTAAAAGTCTTTAACCTTCTGTTCTTTCCTCCTGGTACAACCACTCCAGTGTGACCCTGGAAACTATGGCATAGTCAACTGAATTCCAGACATGTCAAGACAGAATAGAAGCTGGCTTCTTAATTTCCTCTTCTGAAAATGTGAACTACGTAAACATACTCAAGCTCATCTTTAGTGTCCCTGGCACACACTTAACTAGATTAAGATCCTTTGGTATTATCTCTCAATAAACTGTGTTCAAAGTTAAAGTAAACCCAGTTATTACAGACAGAGCAAATTTGGAGGGAAGAAGGGGGAACAGGAACCACTAGAAAGAAGGGAAATTAAAAAGACGTAAGAAAGGGCTTCCCTGGTGGTGCAGTGGTTGAGAGTCTGCCTGCCGATGCAGGGGACATGGGTTCGTGCCCTGGTCCGGGAGTATTCCACATGCCGCGGAGCGGCTGGGCCCGTGAGCCACAGCCGCTGAGCCTGCGCGTCCGGAGCCTGTGCTCCGCAACGGGAGAGGCCACAAAAGTGAGAGGCCCACGTACCGAAAAAAAAAAAAAAAGACGTAAGAAAAAAGGAAGAAAGATCAGTAAAAAGAAAGGAAAGGGAAGAATGTATCCCAGAAAGGAGGTCAGATTGACTTAATCAAAGCCTCAACTACAAATCATCATGGGGCAGTAGAGATAAAAGTAGGGAATAAGAAAGGGAAAGCAAACCTAGATCAGTGAACATAAAACAAGAGACATGAAAAACAACTATGCGGTACAAATACATGAAATGGTCAAAGCAGCAACAGCAGCTTTATGCAAACAAGAAAACATTCTCTTGACTATAAGGGGGAAGATTTAAGAAAGGGGAGTTTGAGAAAATCATGTTTATTTTTGCTTGACGTAGTTACCTCAGAACATTCTTTCACAAGGCAGCTTTTGTGAATGACAAGTTGTGGACTGGTTACATATGACTTAAGTTTCACATTTTGGATTTTTATTTCTTGCCCTCTCCCCTCCCTTATATCTTATACTTTTTTATAATAAGATTTGGATAGTTACAGTTTCAAACAATACCCCTTTTCTATTATATTTTCAAAAAAAAGTCAATTTATATATTAAGTTGTTTAACAATTTTTTTATCAACAACATCTTACCTTTATTATTGTAGACATCTAAGTAATTAGGTGCCGAAAAAATTGTTATTAATGAAGGGAACCCTGTAGTTTGACTTTTTCTGTACATTCTATAGCTGCAAAACAAATAGCTTAATATGCATCGTAAAGCATCAATCATGGTTACTAAGTTTGATTTGTATATAAGGTGTTAATTTGGGTCAGGGAAACAGAATTCTTACCCTGCATCTTGAGCTTCATGAGCTCTAATAATCGATAACAAATTATTGTTTTGCAAAAATTCACACACTGCTGGATAGCTGTGGGGAAAAAGAGTAAATTAAGTAAAATAATGACTTTCTATATGAAGCATATGCTATTTTAACAACTACAATGTGATTAAACTTGGATTTTTTTCCTTACTTATAAAAATAAGAACATCCTCGAACTGTATTGTGACTAAAATGTTCCTGTGATTTTTCATTTCCAAAATCTTCAGAAGGATCAGACCATAGCAAGTCACACATTGGTCCAAATGCAGGTGGCTCTTTGAATCTATCTAACTGTGAAAGAAGAAAAGAAATAAAGAACAGAAATAACTTGTCAAAAAGTGAGAATGGAATGGACATAGGAAAGTGGTACCAACTTTAAATATCGTCCATACTACATTGTTCTGAATGGTTAGAAGATATTTCCATAAAATATCAGTATATTAATTTTTACCATTACCTAATCTTGGCAGTGAAGAGAGGTTTGAAGCTTCTAGTCTCTATCCAACAAAATACTATAAATAGGAATCAACTCTTGGAACTAAAATATATACTCACTCTCCTAATATCATCCAGTGTGTGTATTTCTGGTGAAAGTCCACCATGAACACAAAGAAATTGTTGGTTTAAAAGTGCAGCAAGAGGCAGGCTATCAAAAGCTTCCATACAAGCTTCATAGACTCTTTCTGAATATTTAATTTTACCTAGAAAAAGAAAAAAATTCAATAATTGAAAACTGCATAACTTGTTGATCATTTTGAAAACATGTGTGTGTGTATACACACGACTATTAAAACCAAGGTAAGAAAATTAAAGATACGGGAAACAGCCAAGTGGCAGCCAGGGGTTCCGACTGGGTAAAGGGGTGAGTTTAAAAAGGCAGCAAGGAGAAATTTAAGGGACAATAAAACTTTTCTGTATCATGACTGTAGTGGTAGGCAGCTCTATTCATTTGTCAAAACTCAGAACTAAACACCACAAAGAGTAAATTTTACTGCGTAAAAAAATTTTTTTTAAAAAGGCCAGCATCTTGCCCCATTGAATCAAGAAGGATAAGCAATGTTATTGATCTTGTGAAGACAAAATATGTGCTCTCTCTAAATTTATTTTGTGTATGCAGCAGATAGTCATAAAATGTTACTAAAAATAAATAAGTCAAATCTCTAAAAATAGTTAAACTCTTCACCTTTATAGGCCAAGAAAGGCAAAACTAGAACTAAAAGTTAAAAGTGTTAATACTTTATTTTATTCTAAGAGTCAGTGACTACTTTGTTGTTATAGGCAAGACTACTATATCACCACAACAAAACTCAAGGTCCATCCAATTAAAAAAAAGATTTTATTCATATGTTGCAGGAGCAGAGGCTTTCCTTTAGCCTACAATGAACACTTAAAATGGGCAGTGAAGCAAGAAGCCAATATAACACAAGAAAGACTACCAAACTAAACTCTCATCTACTTTTAAGTAGATATCATACACATTCTCTTGCTCCTTTATACTTTTAAATTCCTGGATATTTTATGTTTTGGGTGGGATTTTGGCGGACCGCTTGTTCCTTATCTAAGGGAAAAAAAGAACTTAGTTCCTACTTCACTTTTTAATATTGTAACATTCAAATACGAGAAAATCTATATCCAGCAAGCAGAGGTTATAAACTGATAGTCTGCTGACAGATCTGTTTTCCAACACTGTGGTTTAATAAAAATTTTAATTTGATTGCTTTTAGGTCAAGCATGCACTTCCCAGGTCTCATCTTATATTCTTTAGGTTACCCACCTGATCCTTGAAGTTATATGAGCTTGCCACCTCTGCCATTATCCATCACTATATCGATCTTTATTGAATCATGTATTGAGCCTCAATAATTCTGAAGTTATTTCTAATTTTAAATCTTAACTCTAAGACTTAATACAGCCATGAATATTAACAAGTACACAGCTATGAGGTGTGAAAAAAGGTCAAACACTGCTCCATACCATATGGTTGCTTATAGCTATTAGATTACCACAGCCATAATAATTTAAGAGAGAAATGGGGTAAACTTTGTAGGTTATGACCTTCCATTCATTAATAGTGTGTTTAAAACCATCTGCATAATTAAAAAATAAGTAAAACAATCTGCAATGATGATTAATCTGCTAAGAATTTTCATGGGAACGCCTCAATATTGATGGAGAGAAATCTCCAACGCAACATTTCTTTTCTTTTGGTTTATATTCATCCTGTTAGAAAAAATAATTCTAACGTTAAAACTACATACAGAGCTCAAAACTGTTCCTAGGTACATATGTAAAAATCAAACTTAATAGGAAATACTGAAATGAAAATATCTGAATAAAATTAAACACTAGAGATCACTAGACAATCTTCCTCAAAGCTTGACACATTCGGACACAAAATCTGTTCTTACATGTTGCACTGTAAAAATCGTCAAACTCTTACTACCGACATCACTCCAAAAGAATACTGAGGAAGTGAAAATATTTCTCATGGCAGTACTCACATTCCTGCTTAAAGGTAAAATATTCAGTAAGGTGTCTGCATTCATGGTTGCCTCTCAGAAGAAATAATGTGCTTGGGTATAGAATCTTCAGGACCCATAAATATAAGACACACTACAAAAGAAAATGTTTCCAGTGAATTAATCTTATATTTTTGTTTAACTAAGCTGTTTGATCTTTGCTTCTTTTCTTCTAACCCTATTACCCTTACAATCTCTATCACTCTTCATTATCTTTTTATTATCTTTTTCTCTTTGTCCCTTACTAAAACATAAGCTCCATGAAATTAGGGACTTTGTCATCTTATTCACTTCTGATTCTCCACTCTTAGAAAAGCACCTAGCAAATAGCAGAAGAGCAATAAATATCTGTTGAATGAATGAGTCAAATAATTTAATTACTTTAGATTTACAAATTGTTTGCTGTAAAAACAATTAGCAGATTGGGCTCCTCCTTAGGTATACCAATAAATAAAACAATAACAATGTCAAAAATAATAGCAGCTAACATTTATTGAGTACTTATAATGTGCCAAGCACTATATAATTAATTCCCCTCCTTTATTCCTCAAACAACCCTACGAAGTATATAATATTATCTCTATTTACAAATGAGGAAACTGAAGCAAAGAGCTTAAGTAACTTGTCCGAAATCACAAAACCTCTAAGTAATGGAGATAGGATTCTGATCCTCTGATCTTAAACATTATGCCATGCTGCCTAATGAAGAGAATAACCATGCTTTATGTTTACATTGTTGGTTATGAATGTTGCCTTATATAATGTAGGTGCTTATTATGTGAAATGATTCAAAGATAATTCAATTTCTTAATAAAAAGAATATTAAAACAGTACAGCAACTATTTTTCCCTAAATACACCTAACATAAGAAACAGACTCAATCCCACTACTGGGCATATACCCTGAGAAAACCATAATTCAAAAAGAGTCATGCACCACAATGTTCACTGCAGCTCTGTTTACAATAGAAAGGACATGGAAGCAACCTAAGTGTCCACCAACAGATGAATGGATAAAGAAGATATGGCACATATATACAATGGAATATTACTCAGCCATAAAAAGAAACGAAATTGAGTTATTTGTAGTGAGGTGGATGGACCCAGAGTCTGTCATACACAGTGAAGTAAGTCAGAAAGAGAAAAACAAATACCGTATGCTAACCCATATATATGGAATCTAAAAAAAAAAAAATGTTTCTGAAGAACCTAGAGGCAGGAATAAAGGAACCTAGAGACAGGAATAAAGATGCAGACATAGAGAATGGACTTAAGAACACAGGGAGGGGGAAGGGTAAGCTGGGACGAAGTGAGAGAGTGGCATGGACTTATATATACTACCAAATGTAGAATAGCTAGCTAGTGGGAAGCAGCTGCATAGCACAAGGAGCTCAGTGCTTTGTGACCACCTAGAGGGGTGAGATAGGGAGGGTGGGAGGGAGACGCAAGAGGGAGGAGATATGGGGTTATATGTCTAAGTATAGCTGATTCACTTTGTTATAAAGCAGAAACTAACACACCGTTGTATTATACTCCAATAAAGATGTTAAAAAAATAAAATTTAAAAAAATAAAAAAAGAAACAGACTCACATTTTACTTATTTGGTTAAAAAAAAAAAAGGAAAGACTATTTCATATGTAAATAAGCTTGGTTTACATAATCATATACAAAAAGAAAAAACAAACTTCATTTATTTATTTTTTTGGCCGTGCTGCTTACGGAATCTTATTTCCCTAACCAGGGATAGAGCCCGGGCCCTTGGCAGTGAAATCGCAGAGTCCTAACCACTGGACTACCAGGGAATTCCCACAAACTTTATTTTAAACAAGTTAAGGTATATGAAATGTGTAACTATTCACATCTTCATTTTATTCACAAGAAAAAAATAATTAAACTGGGGAAATACTTATTAAACACCTGTCCTTTTTCCTTATTCTGACTCTTTATTATTTTCCTTTTATAACAATAAAATATATTAACAGTCAGCTACTAAACCCTCTAATACAAAGACATACATACCAACATGCTCAGGTACCAAGTAATCTTCCTAAAATTTTTTATTTTATTGTTTTTGTCAAAGCCCCCAATCAGAATAGAATTTAAAAAAAAAAGCCCCCAATCTTTATATTAAGGAGGGCAATTTTCTAGTTTTCTTGAAGGCTCCAGGGAAGTTTGAGGAGGCTGATGATGAAACTATGAATGGAAAGAGGAACAACTAAGGATAATAAAATTCCCAAGGGAATTTGGGTGGACAGAGCCCTGAGCTCTCTTCCCCACTAAGGATCCTAGCATACCTCAGAAAGGAGGTTGAAAACACTGGAGGAGAATTAAACAACAGTAATCGGCATGGAAATTCACCAGGTAAAGCTTCAGTATCTAGTGGGGGAGATGGTTAAGAGCACAGGCTTAGAGTCAAACTGCCTAGCTCCACCATTTACTAACAATATGACCATGGGCAAGTTATTTAACCTCTCCAAGCCTCAGACTCCTCTATAAAATGGATAAAATAATAGTACTTACCTCATAACTTTGTTGTAAAGATTAATCAATGTGTATTAAGTGCTTAGAATATGCTTGAAACACATTAATGCTAACACACCTATCTATTTGTAGAGCTTCTACCCAACAATTTTACCTGTAAGAATCTGTCCTGTAGAAATAATTGGGCAAGTATATGAAGATGTATAAATATATATATATAAAGTATATAAAGATGTATAAATAATATGGCTCACAGAAGCATCACCTATAATGGCAAAAAACTGGGAACACCTTATATGCCTAATAATAAGTTGATTAAATTGACTGTGACTTGTTTAGTCGATGGAATACAATGCAGCTATTAAAAATGATGCTATAAATTTATAATTATTTACCTGGAATGACATCACAGCATAGGGATTTATGAAAAAAGGAAGTTACAGAACCTTATAATAGGGTTCCATTTTCATTTCAAAAAAGGAAAGAAAGAGATGCATATATTAGAAAATACAAATTGTTCTATATTTATATCTTAATTTATATAATTAGAAAAGTAAAAGGAGCAAAAAGAACCATCTACTGCTAAGTGATAATCAACAGGTCACTTTAATGTCTCAAGTTTTTTAAAACAAATACTTTCAGAATGCATAAAGATTCTATATGATATATTTGGGTTTTAATTGCTATGGAAGGAGGGATAGAAGTACTAGAGTTTGAGCAATAAACGCACTGTAATATATTTTATTTAATCGGAAAAAATATAATTAATCTTTTTTTTGCATGGGTGAATGCCTTTAAGGGCAAGAGAGATAAACAGCATTAGCTCCTTAGGGCCACTAGATAACAGGGCAATAAAGACCCCTTAGTTTGCTTACAATTTCCACTGGGAAAAATGGCAATTATAATTACATTAAGAGTGGCACAAAGAAAATTAAAAGAATAGTTTGAAAGACAGAAGAGTAATAAATAGTAGTTTTACTAAAAACTTTAGAATATGCAGAGGTATTAAAAACAACCCAATACAGGTAATTTAAGGAACTTATTTTATTAGGAATTAATGGAAATCATCTATGATAACACTTAAAAGCAAATCAAATGACAGTATATGATTATTACCTCTATACTAAAATAACCTCTGTCCACATAATCACCAAGAAAAAGGTATCGTGTATTAGCAGGTGATCCTCCTACTTCAAAAAGTTTCATCAGATCAAAAAATTGGCCATGGATGTCACCACACACTGAAACAAGAAGATTATTAGATATGAAAAAAAAACTCTGAAATAACAAATTTTACTTAAATTCTAATTTATTTTACATAAGAGATAGTGTAAAATTATATCAAGAAAGGTCTAAGAAGGAAGTAATCTATGAGGAGTCATGATAGGGATGATGTGTATACAAGTGTTCATGTGCTCAAGATCTAGAACGAGATATAACAAAAGTAATGAAATTTGTAGTCAGTGACAAAATTTTCATCTAACTTTATAAAGCTCCTCTTTAGGAAGCCAAGCATGCATGTCTTAGGATGACAAAATTATAATGGTGGCAGTAAAATCTCCATTCTAACTCCATACTTTCTGTTGACCTGTAAATGATCACTTTTGGTATCTGATACAGCATTGAGGTATTTGCCCCTAATGACTGAAAACAAAGTAAATAAGTATTTGTTGAATCAAATTCAGTGATGGCCAACACAACTAATGAAACCTTCACAAAAGCATACTAGACTAACTTCTGCACTCAGATTATTTAGGATCATGTTTATTCATTGAAAACAGGCAAAAACTTTAAAAAGAAAATAATCTGGAAATTCAAGATAATGTCCATGTAATATTAATTTAGTATACAATATGAATGAAGAAGAAACAGCTTTATATTTAGGTAAGTAAATAATGGTGCAGTAAAAAAAATAATATCCAAAACATAAATAAGTGTACCTGTAATTGGAGCCTCTACTTCTATCATGGTTTTCTCTCTCCGAAGAATGGCAGCACCCTCATTGATAATTCTAAGTGCAATTTCTTCATCTACCCGACCTTCTTTTACTAAGTGGTTCTTCAAAACATCAACCCTGGGTATCCCATCCATATCAAAAACTTCTTCAGATGTCAAGCGATGCGTTGGGGGGAAAGGGACAGCTGCAATTTTTTTTAATTAATAAAAAATAAATCACTATTAATATATTAACATAAAAACTAATCAATGGATCTAGGTAAATAAGAGTAAAAACTGAAAAGCTGAAGTTTTGCTTCTTCATTTACTGGATGGGGTATTAATTTTTTAAAAAAAGAGTAATCAAACTATACTTCCTTATTAATAATCTATATATAATAACAGAAGAATTATTAGAGAAATAAACTGTCTCACAAAATTAAAAGTTCTTTCAGGATAACTAAAGCTTTTTTCTTTAAGCAAAAACATTTTTTGGTAGAATTCTCAAAACATATATTCTTCATCTTAAATGAAGTACAATAAATATAATTTAATACCACATAGGCATGAATAGAAAGAAATCCCAAATATAAGGTGATCTACCAACTTCCTATTAAAAATATATAAAACAATGCCTGCTAGCCAACTTGAATAGAAACTTCTAGGGATATAGATTAAAACAGCCAAATGCTTATTGATGGAATTTAAATTAATTCAAATGCACATATAGATTTGAAATAACATTAATAAATCACGATAATTTTGAAATACTGCTTTTTCTCTTACCTTCATGTTTCATAAAATACTTTCATTCAAAATCTTTACACAAATTTTTGACATCAGTGTATTCCTTATCACTGGATTCATTTTTTGAGTCATCTAACATACTTTTCAAAAGCAAATCATCCTCACTCCCATTTAAGTTGTTTGAGATACAGCACTTTTTAAATACATATTCAATGCTATCACTGCAAATTTATCCTAAGCCACAATTTCCATTTGTCTAACTACTGAAAGAGTTGGCCTTTTTACTCCTGTAGCATATATTTACGATTTCCACAAGTAATTACCAACTGTATTGTTTTAAACTGATATTTGCTTTTTTCTATTCGTAAGAATTTAATCATAATAAGAAACGCCAGATGAAAAAACAAAAGACAAACTGATTTCAACCTAAAGCTCTAAATCCATTGTCATTGAATAATCCAGTCACTTATTCTTACTTATAATGTTAAAATCAATATTTTTCTCTCATGCCTGTGATTCATTTCTCATGACTGTATTACCATTCTCTTTAAACATTATTGTCTTTAAACATTATTATCTTCTTCATATACTGGGAATTTTCAACAAAAAATAGTACAATGATTTTTGTCTTCACTATAATTGAAAATACTTTGCTCCTGTTCAAATGAAATGAGATTTAAAATACTGAATTTAAACTGATATTTGTTAAATGGAATGGAAAACGTGAAGGTCCATTTTCAATGGTATCTACCACAATTTTGAGGTCATATACCTAGGAAAAGTTACTACATATCTGTTAAAATTTTTTATTCCTTCTTTACTGAATCCAACAAATGACCTCTTTATGCATTCAAAATCAGCTTGGATTGAAGTAGTTTTAGGCCCTTTACCAAACAGTACTTTGCTTTTCAAAATAAAGAAAGCAAGAGGGCTTCCCTAGTGGCACAGTGGTTAAGAATCTCCCTGCCAATGAAGGGGACACGGGTTCGAGCCCTGGTCCGGGAAGATCCCACATGCCCCAGAGCAGCTAAGCCTGTGAGCCACAACTACTGAGCCTGCGCTCTAGAGCCTGCGAGCAACAGCTACTGAAGCCCGCATGCCTAGAGCCCGTGCTCCGCAACAAGAAGCCCACGCACCGTAACAAAAGAGTAGCCCCCACTCGCTGCAACTAAAGAAAGCCGGTGCCCAGCAACAAAGACACAACTCGGCCAAATAAATAAATAAATATATATATATATATTTTTTTTTTTTTAAAAAAAGCAAGAGAGAAATTTATAGTAAGAATTTAGTCTACCTATAGACTCAAATGTAAGGCAGATCTCTCTTTTCTGAAATAAAATTTTTAAAGAAAAAAGTCACTTTATATTTGGGCATACAGTACATACTATTTTCTTGATGTTTCAGGGCCATCACTGGGATCATCAATTATTATGCAGAAGACTGGAAAAGTATAGGACAAACTGTTTCTTCACAGTACAACTTAAAAAAAACTAAAAGCAGGGGGCTGGGTTAGAATTACATCAATTACCTAAGAAGAGTAAATAACCACATTCTCATAGGAGGAAAAAAAGTTAGGAAGAACTCAGTTCTTATAAGTGAGATAAGAACTAAGGCAGAGGGATATCAACCATTTCGAAAAGACTTTGAAATAATCAATCCCTGTTGCTTTCATCTTTTTTGATACTTAGTAAAACAAAACTTGAACTTGCATTTTCCCCCCCTTCTTTAGAACACATCTATTCCCATTACTTTTTACTGCATCTAGAATAAGACATTAAAATACATTTTGTTCCCCCAAATATAGTATGTCAGATTCCAAAAAAATAAAAACCTTTCTTAACGTACGTTCTTCTCCAACCAAAGATTAAACAAACCATCATACTATATGCTATAACCAAATTTGCCCCTAACAGTAAACCAATTGTTTAAAAACTACAAAATTTAGGTTGAGAGTCCGCCTGCCCATGCAGGGGACACGGGTTCGTGCCCCGGTCCGGGAAGATCCCACATGCCGTGGAGCGGCTAGGCCCGTGAGCCATGGCTGCTGAGCCTGCGCGTCCGGCCCGTGAGCCATGGCTGCTGAGCCTGCGCGTCCGGAGCCTGCGCGTCCGGAGCCTGTGCTCCGCAACGGGAGAGGCCCGCGTCCCGCAAAAAAAAAAAAAAAAAAAAACCTACAAAATTTAACAATTACTAAATAAAAGTTACTTCTGGGACATCATGAAAATGAAAAGTTTAAATATCTCTTAAATACAAATTTCTGAGATCAAGATGGGGTCATATTTTTCTCATCAGACCAAGAGAATTTTTCCTCTACTTAGGAAAAAAGATACTGTTTAAAATGTTGCATTCTAGATTATGCATACTTCCTAATAATCAACAACATAAGTCAACTAACAGGTGAATTCTGTTCAAAATACAGAACTTCCTAAAAACCGATCTGGGAGACAATCTCTCTCTGCCCCACTCAGCCAGTCGCCTGTGGTACTACATGTTTTCATGCACATTGCGAATGCCCCACTGCAAGTCACACTGAGCTATTATTGCTCCTCTTTAACCAAGAGTCAGAATGTCTTTATTCATCTGGGGAAAAAAAGTATAAACTGCCTCCAGACCTATGTTTTCTACTTCTTTTTCAATTCAAGGCATACTTTTAAATTTCAACACCAGTTGGTATACTTTTTAAGGAATGGGTACAGGTTGAGGGGTGAAGAAATGCCACCATAGGTGAAAGTAGATGAAAACTGTTGTTCTAACAACACAACACTGATAGTGGAGAATAGAGAGTTTCAAAAGAATGTTTTAATATGTCAGTAAATAAGAAAATAAGAGGCAAAGGCATTGTGCTCTTTGGCAGCTGGAGAAAGGAGCCATAGCAGGTGATCTAACTAAGCAAAAGAAAACTAACCAAATAGAATTTGGCCTAATAGGAAATTAATTACTGACCCTGTTGGTCAATAGAGGGTTAAATTTTTTTCATCAAAAATTAATATTCTCAACTACTACCACCAACTCCTAAGGTACTTTAAAGCATTTCCATTTAAGTTCAGGTTTTAAATGATTGGGTTTTTTGGGGGGTTTTTTTGCGGTACGCGGGCCTCTCACTGTTGTGGCCTCTCCCGTTGCAGAGCACAGGCTCTGGACACACAGGCTCAGTGGCCATGGCTCACAGGCTCAGCCGCTCGCGGCATGTGGGATCTTCCCGGACCGGGGCATGAACCCGTGTTCCCTGCATCAGCAGGCGGACTCTCAACCACTGCACCACCAGGGAAGCCCTAAATGGTTTTTTACATTTCTAATTCATCTTCAGCCAACTATTCCTGTTTTTCTAGGGTTTTCATCCTATATATTTTTTTCTCCTTATTTTCAGAGTATTTTTCCAACTCTTCTATGTTTGAGATAGGGAAAAACCAGTACATAAAATGTATGTAAATATAATGTGAATGGTCAATAACTGAAATGGGTAAAATGGAGGATTAGCTTGAACAACCTAAAGAGCTATAAAATCATAAAATCACCAAGTTTCCAACACTAGAAAACTTGATTTGGTAATATTCACTTTAACCAAACTGTTCTGTTGAAAAATTTCCTTTAACACAAATTTTGGCATGAAGGTCATATCTGTATAGTAATCAATAACCTTCACAAGCTATTTTAATTCAGATTTAATATATGGTGGCTGATAGACAAGGCCTCAAAAAATTTAATGTAGGAAGTTGAAAAAATAAACCAGGGACACAGACTGATCAAGGATGGGGGAAGAGCAGAGATCTTATTTTTTCTACTAATGGTAAGAAATCCTGGGACTTAACTAATCCTGTTGCCCAACTCTAAGCAAAGGCTGCAGACTATTAGCCCCGTGAGGCCTCCAACACCAACTGGGGTGCAGCCTGTGCCACCTAAAAACTACTCCAAAATATCATTCAGATGTCTGTGCTGCTCACCATTGCCATTACTGGCAACTGTCCAAAATAAAGTTCCTCCTGATTTTTTTCTCTGTGTTTCTTTTGTTCACACCATACCATCCTCAGGCTGTTCTCCTCCCTCCCAATCCTCTTCATTGAGGCCTGCAGAATTCCCATTATAAAAAATTTTTTAAAAATTCACCCTTCTTTCCTGTGTGCACATGCGTGGGCACGCACACACACACATTTTAGCTCTTCACAGAATGCTGTCTTCATCTCTCTAGCTTAATTAAATCTTAGTCCTCCTGAAGGACAACACTTCTGAAACACTTTTTCCAAAGTTGACGATGCTCATTTTTCCACACTCCACTATTTGAGCAGAAAAGGCTACAGTCTTCTTTCAGCTCCCCACTACCACTTCCAACATCATCACTCCCGTGAAGAAGAAAATGCTTCCTCGTTTGAGGTTCATGATTTCTGGCTAGTTTATTCTTGTCCCAGCCATCTACTAAATTTCTGGTCATCTCTCACATGAAACTCAGTTTCCTGGTTCGAAAGCTTTCTCCACTCTAAGCACCACCATCATCAATGTCCATGTGGATGACCTATGTAAACCCAAGAACTGAGAGGTTGGAGCTCCATTCTACTTCAACTCCCCTAGCCTTAGCCATAATTTCTGCTCCAGCTCTGAAATCCTGAATTCTAACCTCTTACTCCATGATCAAAATCTCTAATCCTTTCAGATTCACTCCCTTTTCTTCATCTGTTCTCCAATTATATCAAGAACGTGGACAGCCTCTCCTAATCAACCCCCTTCTGGATACCTTTGCTTGCTGCAATTCTGAAGCTATTCCATCACCCACCCACTTTTTAAACAACATCCTGAATTGTTTAAAGTCCTTTTGTCCTTTTACCCTACTTACAAAACTCCGATTCTTGGATGAGTTAAATTTCTAAACTTGGATGCTAAGTATAAAATCATCAAAACAGGGCTTCCCTGGTGGCGCAGTGGTTGAGAGTCCGCCTGCCGATGCAGGGGACACGGGTTCGTGCCCCGGTCCAGGAAGATCCCACATGCCATGGAGAGGCTGGGCCCATGAGCCATGGCCACTGAGCCTGCGCATCCGGAGCCTGTGCTCCACAACAGGAGAGGCCACAACAGTGAGAGGCCCGCGTACCGCAAAAAAAAAAAAATCATCAAAACAGCTCAGTGCTACTACAAATTCATGGTCTCCAACTTAGTTGGTCACTAGCACTTGCCATCAATCTATTCAACGTTCTAGTCTGTGCTCTCTCCCATTCTCCTCAGTGGAGATTTCAAATGATCACCTCTTCCTTGAACCCTACACTTAATTTCTCTCTTACTCAGTAGTCAACTTGAATCTTTTTCAGAGAAAATTGAGACCTTCAGACCAAATGTCACTTTTCTGTCCCTCTCCATCCACATCTATGCCAGTATCCACTTTACATTTCTTCCTATCAAGGAAGAGGTATTCCATCCATCCAATACTAAACATTCTACTGTGCTCTGAATCCCACTATCCCAACCTCTTCACTTCAGTTCACCCTTCCCACCCACCCATGCCCCTATTCTGTTTCTTCTGCCTCTGACTCTCCATTGGTTCTTCCCTTTGAGCAGATAAACATACAGCCAGCCCTCCACAACCACAGGCTTTCCTGTGCAGAGTCAACCAACCACGGATAGAAAATATTTAAAAAATAAAGTTCCAGAAAGTTCCAAAAAGCAAAACTTGCATTTGCCTCTCTGGCAACTATTCACATGGCATTTACATTGTATTAGGTATTATAAGTAATTTAGAGATGATTTAAAGTAAATGTGAGGATATAGGTAGGTTATATGCAAATACTAAAACATTTTACATAAAGGACTTGAGCATCCACAGATTTTGGAATGGGGAGGGGTATCCTGGAACCAAATACCCACCGATACCGAGGGGAGACTGTACTAAAGTCTCTATGATCTTAAAAACAACCCCAACAAGTAATTCTCCCTTACTTCTCATCCCTGTTTTTACCATATATATCCCTTATTTTACAACTAAGCTTCTTGAAAGAGTAATCTACAGGGTATAGCTTCATTTTATCACTTTTTTGTCTACTTTCCTCAATCCACATTTATCTGGCTTCTGCTCTATTCCTTCACCTTATATCTCTCTCCTCTCTTGGGTTCTTGAACTCACTCACCTGGTTTTTCTCTTAATTCTCTGGTCATACCTGATCAGCCTATTTCATGAACTTCTAGTCCTTTTTCTGGTCCTAGGACAGTGTGACCTAGGATTCTGTCCTTGGCCCTCATATCACACTCCTCTCATTCATAACTATGGCTTCAACTAAAATCTGTATTTTGTGGACTCCCAAATATATTATTCAGTCCAGACCCTGCCCCTAACTAAACTCCAAATCCTTATTAAACTATCAAATATCTTCATTTGGATGTTCCATAAGTATCTTAAACTTAATATGTCCAAAACTTAATGTCCTCTAAACTATCACCAATACAGCTACTCATCTGGAAATTATCCTAGAAGTCTTTTTCTTCCTCGCCCTAACATGGTCAATAGGTCCTAAATAATTCTCTGATCTGGTTTTGTCTCTTTGGTCCTGGGACACTGAATAAGGACTTTTTTTTTTTTCTAAAATTACTAAAATCTTTTCAATTTTGCCCATGCTTCACAATAACTCAGAATACTTTTTAAAATTCAAATCTCAACATCCTCCTGTTTCAAGACTGGCTTCATCATATAAAATCCAAATTGTGTCTCTTAACATACCATATGAGATCCCTTGTAATCTGACCCTTCCCTACATTTCCAACCCTCATCTTTTGCCACTAACTCACATTCCGGACACATCCTATACTTCAGATATTTAATCTTCATTTTTAAAGTTACATCACTTAAAAAAAATCTCTGTACTTTGCACGCCCTATTATTTGGGGGTACACTAGTCCCACCTTTTGCCTAACTTCTCCTTGTCCTTAAACCTCATTTCAGTGTTCCAATTCTTGAAAACGTTTCCTGTTCCCAGGCTAGGTTAATGGTGCCCCTCCTTGTGGTCCCATAGCAAAGCATTTGATGCACACCTACATCATGGCACTTATCAATTGTACTGTAAGTATCTTGTCTCCCCCTCAAGTTTATGAGCTCCTTGAAGGCGAGGGAGCTGTCTTTCATCTCTACATACCTAGTGATTTGAACATGTATACTAATGTCTACTGAATTAATGATACATTAGTTACAGTTTCTAAATTACTTATCTTACACTAATTTATGTAGCAATGACAATATATTTATAGTGCTTTATTTACAGTTTACAAACTGCTTTCACATACATAACGCTATGATTCTCAGAGACATCCTGTGAGTTCAGTAGGGCAAGTTTTATCTCAATTGCACAAATAGGATAACACGTTCAGATAAGTTAATGGCTCTCTCAAGGTGTTTCAACTAGTAAGGGGTAGAGCCATGATTGAAGCTGAGTTCTTCAGAATGCTACTCCAGTACTACCTGTCTTATACCAACACAATGACAATGCTCTTCTGACTAAAAGAGTCATCAAAACTCTCCTCTTCACCAAGAACGGTATAACCCCTTCAGATGCCACAGGTAGAAGCATGCTCTAAAGAAAGATTTCAGCAGATCCTACAACACTGTCTTCAAAATTTCCAGGTATCCCTTGGATTCCTTTTAATGTGTGGTGGTTCTTTGAACACAATAATCTTCCCTCAAAAACTGGTTCCCCTTCCTGGCTTATTTTTGTTATGGTATCATCATTCTCTGTTACTCTGACTTAAAATTTTGGTGTCATTGTTCTCTTTCTGGACTCCAAGTCCTACTGATTCTTCAAATTCTCTCTTTTTTTTTTTTAACACCTCCATTGCTGCAATGTTAGTTCAAGTTCTTATTACTTTGTGTACGAGAAAACTCTAACTAAAATCTCTACTTTCCCTCCCCTTTTTTGTACAAAGCATAGGTAGATAAATCTACCCCAAAATTTGGGGTGGTTTCTTAAGGACTAAAGAATAAAGGGAACAACAGCCTGAAACTTATTTTCAAAGTCTTTCTTAACCATTCCCAGTATCTTCCATGTCACTCCAATCTCTTCTGCTTTCAACTACCAATGCTCAAACAATCACTAAAGCAAAATTAGTCTGATTACTGTTTTCTCAAAAAGGTTTGCTCTTCCACCTGTTTCATTCCCACACCCAGTCACTGATCCAATATATCTACTTTCTAATATTACTCAGAATTTGTGTCATATCTGGTTTTTCTCCTTCTCTTAATTCATACTGTGGTCATTCTGCACTTGGACTACTCCATTAATCTTCTGACATCCTGATTTAAGCCTCTCCCATTATAATATTTCATTCTACACAATATCACGTTAGCTTTCAAAAACCAAAATACTGGGTCATTCCTTTACTTTAAAACCTTCAATAATAATAATGGTGATGGCTATCATTAGTTGAGTACTTACCATGTGTCAGGCCAGGCACTGCGGTACAAATTTTACATGAATTGTCTCTATTAATCCTTCAAAAATCCCATATTATTAACTCTATTTTGCAGATGAGAAAATTGAGGGTTGGTGATATTAAGTATCTTGTCCTCAGTGAAAAGGTTAAAGTAGAACTAGGTTCAAACCCAGGCAGTCTGACTCCAGAGGCTTAATCATCCAGTGTTCTTAATTATCCAGAGGCTATACTGCTTAGCTTAAGTTTCAGATCCTCAACTTGGTGTACAAAAAATCCTTTCCAACTTCATCTCCTGCTTGCCAAGAACTTCACACAATACTGTCACATATTTCATGCTTTTTTCAAACTCCATGCCTTTCTGCTGCTGTTTTCTCTACCAGAAAATATTTTCTCTATCCCAGCCCTACCTTATATCTGAAGAAATTCTACTCATCCTTTAAGGCTCCACTCAAAACATAATCCTTTCAGTAAAGTTTCCCTCCAATTAAGACAGTTAATTCCTTTTTTACAGCTCCAACAGCACTTTGTATCTAATTCATTATATTATTTATTTGCAATAATGTCTCCCCCACCAGACTGCCTCCAAGAGAATCTATCTTACTTATTTCAATTCTGTATCCCTAATGCCTAGTATTATGTCTGGTACAAAGCACATACTCGATAAATGTTGCACAAATAAATGGTCCCAATCTTTTGCTTATTTGAATCTTACCCATTCTTCAAGACCTCTTTCCTCCTATACAAACCCTTGCTAGACCACTCCAGTCCAGAATCATCACTACCTTCTTTGAACTCAGCTTGCTGGGTCTGCCACTTATCTGGCAATTATTAATCACACCCAGCCTTATGACATAAATGATTAACTTTTTATGAGTACTTATTTCCCCAAGGACCAAGACTGTAATTTATCTTTCACACTTCTGTTGTTTCCCTACAGTTTTTAGCTATACAGCAGGCATTAAATAAATATTTGCTATTTGATTACTCTGAATTTCCAAAATAAATTTTACATACCATACAAGGATGCCAATTAGCTTTAGCTTATTTCATCTCTGTGTATAAATAAACATTTTTATAATGAAATGAAGTCATATGATTGGCACTAAAACACACCTCATCTAATAAATCAAAATTCTTTCACCAAACTTTTCCTTATAACTCTTGCCAATTCATTCAATAGCTCCGAACCTAAAACTTTTGCCTCACTACTGAACAGCTTTCCTCCTTGGCATTTTCCTTCTAAGATGACCTGTTGCCAGTGTTCTCTTTCCTTCTTTCTCTCTCTCTCTCTCTCTCTCTCCCTTTCTCTCTCCCTCTCTCTCTCTCTCCCCCCCGCCCTCTCTCTCACACACACACACACACACACACACACACACAATATTCTCTGTTCCTTTGCTTTCTATAGGACACATGGTACTGAAGATTTAGTTTAGTATGCTGAACAGTTTAACAAAGGTGGAAAGAAAAAGAAAAATCATTTTCAAGAGTTATATTTTTTAGATAGGTAAGTCCACAAAATAGCTTTTGTAAACAAAAATTAAAATGCAAGTTGCTTTAAAATATAATGAAATAGAACTAGTAAAAAACATTGAAGTAGCTATGTGACCCCGAGACCTTTGTGGGTCATCTAAAAATCTGTAATGAAAATAAGCAATCCTAATAAAGCTAAGGTACTGGAAAACACGTTAGCCTCAGATTTATAAGCAGGGCAGCTGGCAAGAGAACCTAAATGAATCATAAGGCTGCCCATCAGATATATAATAGCTAAAAAACTTACAACACACACTCTTTAGCATTTTGGTTCAATCTGAAAGTCTGATAATTTAAGAGATAAGGATAATATAACCTATGAAATAAAGAAAACATGTTGAATGCAAAAGAGAGTCACATTGTGGGTGCTAAAATGAACATATACACAATATAGACAATGCATTCTAAGTGATAAAGGTGAATTTTTGTATCAGGAGTAATAGATTTAATAATCTCAAGGGATAATCTAGTTTTACAAATCTGGGACCTGATCTATACGGCAAAAAGTACATTTTAAAAGTATCTGGAAAGAAAAGGAAGTACCTGAACAATTCAGGTCAAGCAAACTTCTGGGCGAGGAGGGAGAGCAATATACATAAATTCAGGGTTTTATGCTTAAATTACACACACCAATTTTGCTGATGTGTCAATAAGGCATTCACGCCAATACAGTCAGCTGTTTTTCCTAGTTTGTTTCTATTTTCTTATTTTCAACTTCCTATCTTAGCTAAAGATAGAAAAATGCTTAACAGAAAATTGTCAAGAGGGCATACTATCTCACCTAAACCACTTGGGCTACACCAACTTTCCAACAGAATTTGACCAGAGCCAGCAGCTGGAGCAGGCTCAGAACTGAACTTCTTTAACTAACCAGGAAACCTAATCACCCATAATCAGTGATATGGAATTACCACTAATAATTTCAGTGAATAGATAATTTATACATGAATCACCTATAGTATCCCAAGATCTCAAACTTCACATGATGTGAATTTCAGGCATTTGATATTAAATACAGAAAGACCTATTTCCCCTTCAAAACCTATGTGACCATAAAATATAGGCCTCCTGACTAGAAGTGTAAGAGTATAAAATTTAGAGACAACAAGGAAAAGTTTCAGGGAGTAAAAAGACTACTTGTATTCAACGTCAACGATGGTCTCCATAACATTACTACTATGAAATGGTACTGATGCAAAACTAGCACATACTGGACTTAAAAGAAATCTGGATTTTTAACAAGTTAAACCTAAGTTGAACTAGCACTGTGGTCATATATCTTCAGGAAACTGGTGTTCTTTGTCATCAAATGCAACATGAGAGTACAATTATTGACTGAGAAAGACAAGAAAAGCTTGAAGATGAAATCTAAAAGGAGATTTGTATACGAAAGGTAAGTTTCCCAGTAACTTCCAAGGAAGCCAGAGACTCCATGAGCAGCACAAACCAGTCTGTTGCACACTATATCTAAAGCATGTGATCCATATCAGTCATTCCAACTAGCTAACAAATTCCATGAAGAAAATTGTCTTGAAGAATATACTACAAAGCACATGAGATCTTATATCCATGAGCTCTACTAAACTATAATTTTCTTACCAACAAACTCCTATTTACCTAAATCAAGTGACTTTTATTTCATACCAATAAACTGCAAACATGACTGTGTCTTGCATTCAAATCTCACCCCTAAGGAATATGCCTTATGTCTGGAATCTTATTTTTACTGTATTAAAGCAGTACAAGGGAAATATTACCACATATTTGACAAGAAACAAGAAGATTCACAAGCATAAGGAGAGCATAAACTCACTGTTCAGCAATGTGACTGGTTGTCCCATCTAATAGTAGGGTGAAAAGTACCCAGAGAAATTAACAGACAGCACAAGTATACTGTCAGGAAATTAACAGGCAGCCCATGTCTCCTATTCCCACCCCCACAGAACTTCAGGATTTCACAATAGGATGAATGCCTGAACTACCAATCATTTTTCTTTCTCTTTTTTAAAAGATTTCTCAGGACAAGGATTCCATAAACTCTTTTTTAAGTTCATTCCAATAACTGGCCTGAAAAGATATACTATTAAGTTTTTTGAATTATCTACATAGCCTAGATACAAATTAGTGTTATTATTATTAAAGGAGACTCGAATTGACAAATTAAAATTAAAAAAACACAAAGGAAAAAGTTTTTCTTGTTTTTAAATATTTTAATGGAAACATGTCTAGTCAGATTTCCAAAACTGGGCTAACAGTGTTTACATTGTGCCAGTATACTTAAGAAGCTGAATTAAATAAATAAATAAAACAAAAGTATCTATCTTTCAAAAATAAATGTGATACAATAAGGAAACCTTTATTCTAAAATGATTTCAATTTACTGACCAAGCTACAGGATAAAGAAAAATCATTTCAAATTATGTTTTTCACCTCCGCAGCAGTGCTTCAAGTTGATGGGCTCTCCCAGAAAGCGTGGAAATCTTAAGCAACTCTCAATTAGCCCTCAATTTCTCTATTTTAAATTAATCTGCTGACCTGTGGTCGTTAAACAACCATAAATTCTGCACCAGCTGAGAAATATTTAATTTTTTCTTCTAGGGGGAGTGTGTGGGTGTCTGCCTGCAAAGGAGGGCTAACCCCTCTTGGCCTTTGACCAAAAAGTGTTGACGGTTTTCTACGTAAATGCTTCTTCCTATCCCTGAAGCTTTTTTCTCTTTTATGCTGTCTTTTTTCCATCTATTCTGCACTTAAAGCCGGGGCCCCCAAATTCTGGCTCGTCCCTTCACCCTTGTCCGATCCCATACAGTTCCCCCAATTTCCGCGCGGGGTGACACCTGAGGGCCGAACCCCTGCGGCTGGCGCTAACTAGGCGCGAATAGGGCAGACGGCTGTCATTGGGGAGCAGACGTGGGCCAAAGCCGAGGTGATTTCTGACTGCTCATCGCCCGGCGCCGCGTGGCTGAAGGTCTCCGAGCCCCTCGGTCCGCCCAGGCAAGCCAGGCGTGCAGCTGTCGCGGTGCAGGAAGCTAATCGCGGCCTTTGGGCCGCTTTTGACAGACCGGGCAGGAAAAGAAAGGGGCTCTGCGACTAGTAGCCTCACCCCTTCGGCTAGGAGACCCCCCAGGGCGAAACCCCCGCCACGGCCAGAAGGCAAGCGAGAGACCGCGGAGCCGCCGCCACCAACTCAGCCCAGCCCAGCAGGGGCCCGCCCAGGGGCCACTCCCCAAGGGAGGCAGCCAGTCATTCGCCCGCCCTTCCGGGCCCGCTCCGGAGGGGACGGTCTCCCGCCCGCCCTCACACAGCTACCTCCTCAGGCCAGGCCCTCAAGGCTTCGTCCACCTCTCACCTTTGACGACTCGGTCAGCCCCGGGAGGGGGCGGCGGGGGCGGGGGTGGGGGCGGTGCAGCCCGGGCCGGCTCCGGGGCGGCCATGCTGGGCCCGGGGCTCGGCTAGGCGCTGGGCCGGGCGGGGTTGGGGGCGGGGGCGGCGGCTACCAGAGCCAAGCGGCGGCGCCGCTGGGGAACATGGCGGACCCTCTTTCCCTACAGAGGGGCTAAGACCGGCATGCACCGCGCGTGCGGGGGCGGGGGCGGAGCAGGCTCTAGGGACTTGGGCAAAATTACTGAGGCTAGGAGAGAAACGGGACGAGCCAAGGGATCAGGTGAAAATTCTGGGCAGGCAGAAACAAAAGAGTGAGAAGAGATGGCTGTCTGCATCTAGTTGCTGCGGTGAATGAGTGCTACGGAAAAGGACACCGGCTTTTATGGAGCTCCCAGTAAGATGGGGTGACGATCAAACCTAAGAATCTTCTACTAATAGAGAAAAAATATATAACAATTTGACTACCGAATCCGGGTACTTTGGTTGGTAACTGAAAGGAGAAATAGAGGAAGCATTCTAGATTCTAGAGCAAAGCAACAGTTCAGAATGGAGTCTGAGAGAGAACCTGACTGACCCTTGTGTTTAGAGCCTGGAACTGTCAAGAGTCTGGAGGCACAGAGTAACAATGCAGGTAGAGCAGACTAGGCTCCAAGGGTTAAGAATCAAAACACGTAAGAGGAAAGAAAGGGATGACACCAAGAGACGTTCAAAGAGTACAGAATTCACCTGAAAAGGACACAGCCTCCCTCTTGATTCATTCAGAAAACAGAGATTCCGAAGGCAGAGGAGTAAGTAGGGAACTGGAAATTAGTTCCTCATAAGAAATACCTCACAGGATATTTCTCTGCGTATACAGAAATGTCGGCCCAGGTTTTCTATGGAAACTTTATAGAGACGGACATTCATGGGGAACGGAGTAGTAGGACAAGAACTGACTGTTCGGGACTTCCCTGCTGGCACAATGGTTAAGAATCTGCCTGCTAATGCAGGGGACACAGGTTCGAGCCCTGGTCCGGGAAGATCCTACGTGCTGTGGAGCAATTAAGCCTGTGTGCCACAACTACTGAGCCTGTGCTCTAGAGCCTGCATGCCGCAACTACTGAGCCCGAGAGCCACAACTACTGAAGCCCACGCACCTAGAGCCTGTGCTCCGCAACAAGAGAAGCCACCGCAATGAGAAGCCCGTGCACCACAACGAAGAGTAGCCCCCGCTCGCCACAACTAGAGTAAGCCCATGCGCAGCAAAGACCCAGTGCAGCCAAAAATAAATTAATTTTAAAAAAAAAGAACTGACTGTTCAATCAATAATTATTAGAAGTGTGTATGACACCAGGAAAGGTACTGGATCATGAACAGAGACCAGCATATCCACTAAGATCTATATATCTTGATGGCATAGGATTCAAGTAGCATAGGGTGAGAAATGCCTGCACATCCTCCTGCTCAATACTACATGTGCTCAGAATCTGTTCATAATAGATGGAGATAATTAGATAAGCAGTTGTTCAAAGGTCTCAAAGAGCACCTCTCTACCTCTTCATTTCGTCAATCTCAGTGATCGTGAGAGCTGGGGTAAAACAAGAGAAATGCCCAATGGGTATTCTTTGCAAAGGGAACTCACAAAATATTTTTTAGAGGGAGGTGAATTTGGGAGTGAGGCAGGGGTGAAAATGGATCTTTCTGGCATGGAAGTGCAATAATTCCACAGGGGAAGGGGAGGGGCAGCCATGTGAAGAGAGCAAGGAAAGGATACGAGGCGCATCACAAACTTGTAGAGGGAGGGCACCAAGAGTACCTAGATCAGGAGTGAGTTTGTAAGAGGAGTTTGAATCCCCAGAAAATCTCCCTAAGGAGGGAAGGAGAAAGTGTGTAATGTGTTGAGTGCCTCTTGGCAGGAAAGGGATAGAAAATATACTAGTGGCAATAATAACAAGGAAAGTCACTCCATATTAGGACCCATTGACTCCTACCTTGAATATATACCCTTCAACTATCCTTCAATTCCTCTTTGGCTGCTCACTTTCACTCAGTCAAAAGCCATATACAGAGCCCCAGGCCTCTGGGAATTGGTATTTCTTGCTTCTCCAGGCTTCCCCACCCCAATACAAAAGAGCAAGAGCATACAAAAGGGATTAAATAGACAATTAAGTGACAAGGAATTAAATAGAACTATCTTATAGATTTATTAATGAAAAATACTTTACAAAAACAGTATGTTTGGCCCTAAAATAGTTCAGCTGACTCTCAGGGTTTACAACGGCGACTGAGCGAGTGGCAGTAATGGCTCTGCTGCTGAGGACAGGAGGGTATGTTAGTGTGCCTGACTCCATCTGTTCAGAAGAGCAATTGTTATGTTGGCAGCCTCGCATTCTAGGCCAAAAGTTTGAGGGCAGAGGGACAATCTGGGCAGGTGGGTTAGCCTGAATGTTGTGGTCAAGACCAAGACTACAGGGCTACATGTCCCTCCAAGGATGGGGGATTGGGAAGACAGAAGGTCAGGTAATAGGGACAGGTGGATAAAACAAAGAAGTTGGTAATATAATAAGGAACAGAATACGAGGGCTCAGGTGGAGGTGGGGGCATAGAGTATTCAGGAATAAAACGGTGACCCTAAGATCCTAAGGAATGGCTAGTGTCCAGAGTAATATGGATTCATCTTTAAGGTGGGTCAAATAAAGCCCTAAACAGCAGCTGCTTCCTTTTGCTAGGTGAATGGAAATTGGAATTTCAAATATTCCCTCTCAAAGAGCCAGGTCTCTTTAGCGGTTCCTGGCACCCCTAGGAGAAGGTGCCAACTCTATGCTGAGATGAGACTAGCACAGCCCCAGCAGGGATGCAGGGTACCAACTCTATAGAGAAAGCTGTGGCTCCAGGAGAGGAAAGGGGTGACCTTTACCACCTGCTGTGCTGCATGGCTCTAGCCCTGATCTGCTCTCTTCCAGGGGCATCTGCTAGAACAAACAGAAACTCCTCTCTCCCTGTCCTCCTGTGCCCAGATTGCAGGGTATAACTGCTTTGCCTCCAGTCATCATCTGGGGGCATATCTACTCTTCGAGGACCAGGGGCTCGAAACCCTGGAACAGGACCTGAATTCCAAGCTGACCTCAGGGGTACACGAAGACTGCTTGACGGCAGAGACACAGGGTAAACAATGGGAACGTGGGAGGGTGAATGGAAAAGATCCTCCCAGGACTGAGCATGAGGAACCTGAAGGCCCTGGTGTCTCTCTGGTAGTGTGGCAGTGTGAGTTAGCTGAGGCTTGCACCCTGGAGTAGTCAGGAATCTGGCGCCAATATGCTGGTTGGTCTCTGACCATGCTCCCCAGGAGGCATCTGTTCTGGTTCGATGGGGGAGACTCCGGTAGTTCAAAGTCCTTCCTGTGTGCTTGACCGCTTCGGAAGTTTCACCCCTGTCACACATAGCCAGAAACTGCTGGACACTCCTCGAAGTTCCTGGGAAGAGAAAAGAAACCCAACGATTGAGCATCTTCAGTAAAACCATTCTCCTTTCCAGAGGACCATTTCTGGCTGTTCCTTCTAACTCCCCACCTCTCCAAGAACATACACATAAGGGAAAGAAGGAACCTAGTTTTGCTTTTAATTTCATTTTTTAAAATTCTTAATAAACATTAAAATCAAGTCTCTTACCTCCAGCCTGTGCAAATGAAACAGTCTCCTGGATGTTGCCATACTTCTGTCTCACTGCACTATAATCCTTCCTCCAAAAGACACACACACACACACACACACACACACAGTCACACACAAATGGCTCTCTAATATTGCAAATGTATGTTCTCACTGTGACAACTTTACTCCTTAAGAGCCACCACTCCAAAACATCACTCAGTTTTTCTGAACATGGTACCTTCACTGAAGTTAAGCTGTGTCTGCTTACATTCTTGCTCATTCTCCAAGATCTCTGCTTTTGTTTGCACCACTCCCACATACATAATGTGAAATGCCTTTTCTATACATTGATTCCCCTTTACTTAAAAGAAACAAAATAACTAATTTTCAAAAAATCACTTCTAAACAATATTTTTCATTCTTTATTTTAAAATTCCATCAACACCTGTACTATACTTACACATATGTATATCTGACTATTGAAACTCTGAGCTCTTTGAGAGCAGAGAGCTGCCTTCATTCTTCCCTGTATTCACTGTAGCATTTGGTGCAGAACAAGTTGCAATAAATGCTGCCTGACTAATCAGATACCCCTAATAACTGTCAAAGGAGGCTGGCTACCTGGCTGTTCCACTGAGTAATATGAAGTCCATTCGTCCAGAAGGCCTGCGTATCCAAAGCTCCCTAAAATTTGGACACAAATATCAACAATACTACTCTATCTTCTGTTCTAAGAATGACAACCATCCCTTGCCCTGGGGATTTACATATCCACAGACAGGTTTCTCAACCTCGGCACTACTGATATTTTGGGCTGACAGTTCTTTGTTTTGGGGGTGGGATGGGGTGTGCAAAGAAACTGCTTGTGCATTGCTGGATGTTTAGCAGCATCCCTGGCCCCTCTACCCACTATATGCCAGTAGCACCTCCCCTTTCCCGTTGAGAATCACTGCCTTAAACTGTAGATTCAGCCCATAAGGAGGAAAAGGAACAAATCTAGCTGTGGAGGGTCAAAGCCAAAAGGATACTGTCCACCTTCCCCAGGATTGTCTGGGTCTCTATACATGGCATGGATATTCCAAGGGTCTTTCCAAGTCTCCCATTCACACCTCGTCCTCCTAGATCAGGGGTCCCCAACCCCGGAGCCACGGTCTGCTATCTGTCCATGGCCTGTTAGGAACCAGGCCACACAGCAGGAGGTGAGCAGCAGGGGAGCAAGCGAAGCTTCATCAGTATTTACAGCCACTCCCCATCACTCGCATTACCGCTGGAGCTCTGCCTCCTGTCAGCATTATGGCGAGTTGTATAATTATTTCATTATATATTACAATGTAATAGTAATAGAAGTAAAATGCACAATAAATGTAATGCGCTTGAATCATCCCCAAACCATCCCCCCTGCCCCTCCCATCTGTGGAAAAATTGTCTTCCACGAAACTGGTCCCTGGTGCCAAAAAGGTTGGGGACCGCTGTCCTAGACCATCGCTCAACTGAGACTCGGGATAGAAGGAGAGGAAACTAGCTGATAGAGATGACACTTCCTGTTTTGGGGGATCTTAAAGACTAGGTATTAACTCCCCTTGGTCACTTAAAAGCATATCCTGGGCTTCCCTGGTGGCGCAGTGGTTGACAGTCCGCCTGCCAATGCAGGGGACATGGGTTCGTGCCCCGGTCCGGGAAGATCCCACATGCCGCGGAGCGGCTGGGCCCGTGAGCCATGGCCGCTGAGCCTGCTCGTCAAAAAAAAAAAAAAAAAAAAAAAGCATATCCTATCATGACTGAAGCAATTCATTTTCATGGGTAGTTAGATTCTGGGAACTCTGGTCTAGACCATGTTGCCCAAGAAATGATTCAATCATAATTCATCTTTAAAGCAGTCATTCATATCCCTTTACAACCCCACCTGTGACCCCTCTTCCCCCACCCCCCAACAGGTGTACTGATTTGATTCTTCCAAGTCCCTGGAAATGTACCACATTCCAGCACATAATAGTAGATTGTGGGGAGAGTTACCTGGGGGTCTATGGGGCTCCCCTGCCACGCTGGGCATCAAGACATCTGGGGACAGGAACTGTGGTTGGGATGGGTAGAGTTGGGGACCAAGGAGAAACACAGGAGGGTCATGGATGACAGGGAGGGAAGAGGAGCTGGAACAACGGTGCCCGGTTTCCAAAGGCTTTTTCCTCGCGTTTGATGAATCCTTATAATGAGACAAGACAAAAAAACATAGAGATGAGGATTAACACAGAGCAGGATATGGTTGGGTAAACAGTGAGGAAAGCAGGGGGAGATGGAAGGAACTAGAGTACAAGCATTCCTTAATCTAGAGAGGGACCCAATTTACTTGTCACTCTCCCTATCAGCCCCTCTAGGAAACATCCTGACCACTATGAACTGGAGACACCAAACTACAGATTCTCTTCCCTTAATCTATCTTCCTCATAACCCTCACCTTCCCAAACCTAACATCAAGGTCTTTAGCAAACTCCTTAATGCTAATAGTAGAATTAGAGAGATTGTGATAGAAATTTAAAAATAGAGAAGAGGGGAATTCCCTGGCGGTCCAGGACTATGTGCTTTCATTGCTAAGGGCACAGGTTCAATCCCTGGTCAGGGAACGAAGATCCCACAAGCTGCTCAGCATGGCCAAAAAAAAAAAAAAAAAAAGTAACAAAAGCCTCTAAAAAATACATATTTAAAAATTAAGAAATTAAAAATAGAGAAGAAATGAGAGAAATTCAGAAAGCCTGAGAGATTGAAAAAGAAAATTCTACACTCTCTCTAAATATTGGGAACTAATATATATCTCCCTAAATGTACAATCAAAAACTCTCTATTCCATCTCTCCCATTACTGCTACACTCTACAGTCTCCACTTTGGTGCTGCCTGTCAAGTTTGTACCCATTGATGCTTATGACCTGCTCTATGCTCCATTCAACATTCACTTCTGTGGCAAAATCTCTGAAATATCCCCTTTAACATATGAAACACTAATATGTCCAAAATTGAACCAACATTCTTCCAAACTCCTCCTCCTGGTACCGTATTTTCTTGTCACCTAGACTGAAATGTTGACATTGCCCTTGATTTTGCACTTTTCTTCCACAATTCCATTAGTTACCTATGCCATGTAATGTCATTTCTACCTATAGGTTTTTTTTTTTTTTGCAGTACGCGGGCCTCTCACTGTTGTGTCCTCTCCCGTTGTGGAGCACAGGCTCCGGACTCGCAGGCTCAGCGGCCATGGCTCACGGGCCCAGCCACTTAGCGCCATGTGGGATCTTCCCGGACCGGGGCATGAACCCGTGTCCCCTGCATTGGCAGGCGGACTCTCAACCACTGCGCCACCAGGGAAGCCCTCTACCTATAGGTTTTATATTTAAACTCAATTGGACCACTGCAGCAGCCTCCAATTTAGTCTTCCTATCTCCAGCCCACTACCTCCTTAGTGTGGCCTGCAAGTTCCTATGTGATATGGCAATGCTGATCTTTCTCACTTTATCTCCTACCATTCCTGTGCCTTTTACACTCTAACCTTCTTAACATTCCTCAGACACACCAAGCTCATTCCACCTCAGGGCCTTTACACTCTGCGTTTCTGTTACCGGGAATGTTCTTCCCGTGGCTTACACCTTCATGTCACTGAGGTCTCTGATCAAATGTTACTTTCTTAGAGCTGATTTCCCTCACTACTCTATCAAAAATAGCCCTGAGAATAACCACTATTACCTCTTTACTCCTTATCCTCTTCCTTTGCTTTATTCTTCTTTATCACACATTGTCTGGGGTTTACTTGTTTATTGTCTTTCTCTCCTAGTAGAATACACTTATTTTCACTCCAGTATCCCCAGCACCTTGAACAGCTCCTGGAACATTACAGGCACTTAATAAATAATATATTAAATAAAATAATCTATATTCCAGTATATCTTATTTCCTTTACTAGATTGTAAGATATTTTGTGTTGTTCCATCAGTGTGTGCTCATAGCACCTAACAACAGCATGGCACATGGGAGGCATTTACCATATAGCATAAGGACCAGGTGCTAGTCCTCTCGGCATGTGACACAGCCATAGAAGAAAGAGACACCACTCTTCACTGGTTTCCTTTCTATCTCTCTGGTCTCTTTTACCAAGTCTCGTTTTTGGGTTCTTCAGAAGAACCACCTCAAATCTGATACTCTTCAGGGATATGTCCTGGTTCCTCGCCTCTTTTTGTAATACTCTTTTCCTCTTTTTAGTGGCTATGATTCTCGAATCTCAATTTCAAGTTTATATGTCTCACAACCAAAGGCCTACCAGATACCTGTCTCCACTCAAGCTTAATATATCCAAAATTGCAGATATCTCTCCCCCCAAATATATTCCTGCTTCTCCTCCCTCAAATATTATCATTATCAACCTACAACTCCTAGATATTATCCTTGATTCTCCTTTCTCCATATCCAGGCAAGCAGGTACCAAACACATTAATTTTTACTTCCTAATTGGCTCTCCAGTATGTCCACTTCTATCCTCCTGAACTCCTTACTGTGGTTCATGATATGACCCTTGTTTATAGTGTTTCCAGTCCCACTTGTCAATACTCTCCATCCTTCCCTCACCAGACTCTAATCATGCCATACCAATGAGCTTCTTTTAACTCAGTTAATGTCTGCTTCAGGTCCCTTTATCTGCTACATTCTTTTTACTTCCTGTAGGAAGACTTCCCTGATTCTTCAAGCCTGGTTTAGATGTCCCCTCTATTATGCTTCCATAGCATTAAATCCTATCATATTATATTACAATTGTTTATTTATCTGTCTCCCCCAGTAGACTGTAAAGTCATGAGAGCAGGGACTGTATCTAGCTCACTCACCACCACTTCCCCAGCATCTGGCACAATACCTAGAACATAAGCTCAAAAAGCATTTGTTTAAAAGAATGAATCGGGACTTCCCTGGCAGTCCAGTGGTTAAGACTTCGGCTTCCAATGCAGGGGTTGTGGGTTCGATCCCTGGCAGGGAGCTAAGATCCCACAGGCTTCGTGACCAAAAAACCAGAACATAAAACAGAAGCAATTTTGTAACAAATTCAATAAAGACTTTAAAAAAATGGTCCACATCAAAAAAATAAAAAAAAGAACGAATCAATGAATAAATGAATGATACAGAAGTCAGGACAAAGGAAGCCAACTCTCCTAGGAAAATAACAATTCGCCATTAAAGGTATATGAGAACAAATATTGGGAAGAAAAGGCCACCTTTTCCAAAAAGAATGGCCAACTGTTCAGAGCTCTTTAGAAACTTATGAGCAATAAACTGGAAAAAATGACTACCTCTAGGGAAAGAAGTTGGATCTGAAGAAGTGGTGGAAGAGACAGTTTTCTTTTTGTACATTTTTATATCACATATTTAAGACCTGTTTTTTAGTATTTATCAAACTGACCTGGTGAGCATGCTTCAATATACTGGTGCTTTGTATCCTGACCCCTACTGAAATAAAAATTCAACTTGCTTTGGGCAAGTGTGTGAAATTCTCAAAAGGCACATTTTAGAAACCCAACCACTGAAACTATTTGAATTAGCTGATCTCTGCTGACTTGGGTGTCCCTGTCCCTTTCACATATAGACTACTGCATTAATGCCATATGAAAAGCCCCAAGGATGAGGATTTTAAATCATTTTCCTTCTCTTGCTAATGTACATGCTTCATTTCAGCTTGAAAGCACACTGGACCCTACTCAGTCATGTACTAGGATGGGGAAGAAAAGGCAAAAAAATACTCCAACCCCTCTCTTATCTTCTTCCTTTGATTAGTACAGTGGGTTCTAACCCAGTCAGCAGCAGTGGCTTCTCCAAGACTCCTCTTGAGGCTGCTAGTACTCTTCTCATCCTGGGGAAGCCTATAATACACCTTCCAGAACTGCTACAGAGAAGGGACATTCTTCTAGGCTCCAAGTAAATGTGTGTCAAGAAAATAATGACTATGTGTCCTCATTTTTGCTGAGTGCATATGGCTTTCCCCCAGATTACAACTTTCAGCTTCTCCTGCCCCTTCACCTGCAGTATATTTTTACCTAGCAAGAGAAAGAGGATGCTCTGAATAGATAGACCCTGATTCTACTTACAAAACTGTGGGAAGAGACTGGGACGTCCTCCCTCTCTGAGACAACGGTGCCACTGAGACTGCGTGAGATGCGCCGAAAGTTCTCTGCACCATACTGATCATCCTCCCCACACTCCCTGCTGGGGCCTCGGCCAGGTGCAGCCTTCAAACACACAGACACACACAGGCAGACACAGAACACCAGACATGTGGTTTTCCCACAGACCCTGTCCCGAGGGATATGGGAGAGAATAGGGTAAGACTCACTAGTAGATATCTGAATTAGACGTATTTAAAAGGTAGTGGCCATGTGGCTATCTCCTCTCACTCAAAAGAAGCCCAATCTGGGACGCAGTGAGAGAGTAGCATTGACATATGTACACTACCAAATGTAAAATAGATAGCTAGTGGGAAGCAGCCGCATAGCACAGGGAGATCAGCTCAGTGCTTTGTGACCACCTAGAGGGGTGGGATAGGGAGGGTGGGAGGGAGATGCAAGAGGGAGGGGATATGGGGATATAGGTATATGTATAGCTGATTCACTGTTATACAGCAGAAACTAACACAACATTGTAAAGCAATTATACTCCAATAAAGATGTTAAAAAAAAGAAAAAGAAGAAGCCCAATCATAGACCTTCTTCTCTTCCAACAGCCCCACATTACCATGCCGCTGCTTTACCACCAACCCTACCACTCATCTCTCTCCATAATTCTTTCCCAACACATCACCCCATGCCCAAAACTTTAGCACCTGAGGTGGCTACCTGAGAAGTGGACACTGTATTGGCTTCATGGAGACTGTGCTCTATTTCTGCTGTTGGGGTCTTTGAGAGATCAAGGCCAGGGGCTGAGCGCAACCTCCTTCCTACACCATCTGTAGAGCCTGAGGAGGAAAACATAAATACAAGTTGAAGCCATCTCTTCTCCTGGAGTCTAAACTCAGCCTGGCAGCACAAAACTCAGGAATTCTTGTTTCATTAAATAACAAATATGCATCTCTGAATCCACTGGAGGATGGGCTCCTGGAATGTAGAAACAGGAGTTTCAGAATATGGATAGCTTCCTATAAGACCATAAGGATCTCAGAACACAGGCCTTGAAGAACCTTGTTGAGAAAGGGCTCTGTGGACAGATAGCTGAATAGTAAATATAATCAGCTTTGCTTCTGTCAGCCTTGGGCCCAAGACTTATAATACATACAGAGGAAATTATCTGATATAGTGATTCTCTAGAGTGTCTGTGATGACAAAGGAACTATTATCTCCAGTCTGGTTAGGAATTGAAAATTATCATAGTAATCACATATTAAACCGACTCATTTTACAAAGCAGGAAAATGAGTTCCAGGATCTGACAAGTAGTAAGTAGTTTAACCAGGATTAAAACTCAAGTCTCTGCACTTACACTTCCAGTTATATACTATGAGCAGGAGCTCTTCAGCAACATTTTGTATGTGCAGTGCTCTTTTACTTCCCCCATTAGCTTCTCTCTTTTTTTTTTTTTCCTGTACACGGGCCTCTCACTGTTGTGGCCTCTCCCGTTGCGGAGCACAGGCTCCGGACACGCAGGTTCAGTGGCCATGGCTCACGGGCCTAGCCGCTCCGCGGCATGTGGGATCTTCCCGGACCGGGGCACGAACCCGTGTTCCCTGCATCGGCAGGCGGACTCCCAAGCACTGCGCCAGCAGGGAAGCCCCAGCTTCTCTCTTTTCTTCACTTAAATTCTAAACAAATTCTAAATGTTTATCTCTTCCTCAAAATCTTGCGAGACTATTAAGAGATGAGCTGTTCCAAACTGGATATGTGACTCCCAAGGCGCTCACCCCAATACAACTAATTAAGCCTTCCATTCTGAAAATGCACACATCCTTGACCTACATTTGATATATATGTCTATTGCCAATTCATGTCTTGATTTGTTATTTTGATTCTGATATTGCTGATATACTAAGCAAGAAGGCCAGTTATTTTCAATATTTCCTTGTGCTTAAATGCAGTGGTTCCAATACTACCTCAGATTCATCTAGAACTTTTAAAAAATACAGCTTTGTGTACCTCTCTGCAGACCTACTGAATCAGAATCTTTCTGGCTGGAGCCTGGGAATATTTATTTTTAAAAGGTTTCCACAAAAAGTGTGGGAGAATATCCTCAAACATTGTTGGAAGAAATGTGAAATGTTATAGTTTTCCTAAAAAGCAATCTAGAGATAACCATTAAGACTGAAAATATATTTATCCTCTTAACCAACAGTTCTACTCCTGGGAATAAGAAGCAAAACTATCTGTTTATTGCGGCCTTGTTTGTAGTGGCCAAGAACTAGAAATAAAGTAATGCCCATCTATAGCAGAATGGCTAAATACATTACAGTATCCTCAATATCAAATATTGTCCAGCCACTAAAAAGAATGAATTGAGTTAAACTAGATGACTTAGAGGAATTTTCATCAAGTATTGTTGAGATAAAGGAAAAAAATCTGTAATATTATCCCCAAACAAAAAAAACACTATATATGTAGGTCTATATAGGATTATATGAACAGAGAAATACAGAAATATGCACATTAGACTATTGTCTGAGAAGGTGGTGGGGGATAAATGGTAGGGATTGATTTGAGGGAAGGAGAGAGAAACAAAAATTGTCTGTAGTAAAAACAACATAGGAACTTCCCTGGCTGTCTAGTGGTTAAGAATCTGCCTTACAATGAAGGGTACATGGCTTCGATCCCTGGTCAGGGACTAAGATCCCACATGCCATGGGGCAAGTAAGCCCATGCCCCGTAACTACTGAGCATGCAGGCCACAACTAGAGAGCCCATGTGCCACAACTACTGAGCCCACGTGCTCTGGAGCCTGCACGCTCTGGAGCCCGTGCACCACAGCTACAGAGAAGCCTGCCCAGCGCAGCAAGGGGCACATATACCGCAACGGAAGATCCTGCATGCCACAACTAAGACCCGACGCAGTCAAAAATAAAATAAAATAAAATAAATAAATAAATATAAAACAACAACAACAACAATCATGTGTGCTATGATCCCATTTATATAAAATTATTCTGGGCTTCCCTGGTAGTGCAGTGGTTAAGAATCTGCCTGCCAATGCAGGGGACACAGGTTCGAGCCCTGGTCCAGGAAGATCCCACATGCCACGGAACAACTAAGCCCTTGCACCACAACTACTGAGCCTGTGCTCTAGAGCCCGTGAGCCATAACTACTGAGCCTACGTGCCACAACTACTGAAGCCCATGTGCCTAGAGCCTATGCTCTGCAACAAGAGAAGTCATCGCAATGAGAAGCCCGCGCACTGCAACAAAGAATAGCCCCTGCTCGCTGCAACTAGAGAAAGCCCGCGCACAGCAACGAAGACCCAACGCAGCCAAAAATAAATAAATTTATTTTAAAAATAATAATAATAAAATTTTTCTTCCTTTTTTAAAAAAACCCATTCTTCAGGTGACTATGATGGACAGCCAGATTTAAGAATTACAGCTGTAATGGTTAGAATTTGGTGCTCCTCTAATCAAGTCAAGTGTGATTCCTACCTAGACAAGAAGGTAGCCATTGGAACCTCCTGAAGAGAGTAGACACTGATTCCTTTAAAGATACTTAAACAGAGGTGGAGGTGGCCTTCTGTAAGGAGTACTGTTGAGGGGACTTCTTGATTTGATAGAATTAAGGTGACATCTACTCACTGATCAATAGTAACAAGAAGAAAGACTACCAGACATTATGTACTTCTTGATATGATATAAGAAGTCTAAGTACTACCTATGAAATATTCTTATTTTTAAAAAGTAAACCTGATTTTAATCAAGAATCAAACCTTCTAGCCCTAAGTACCAAGTTATAGGGAAAAAGAGGGTCTTAGGAGAACATGTTTTAAAAACAAAATGACAACAAAAAAACCTCTCCTAGAATATAATCTAAAACGCGGAAGACAAATGACCAAATTTCTTCAACAAATAAATGGCAAGGGGAAAAAAGAGACAGGAATCTTACAGGCTTAAAAGAAGCCTTGAGACACATCAACAAAATGCAATGTGTGGATCTTGTTTGGATTCTGATTCGAAATAAACCAACTGTGAAAAGACACCTGTGGGACAATTGAAAAAAATTGAATACTGGCTAGTTACTGTATTATATTAAGAAATTATTGCTAATTTTTTAGGTATAATAATATTATAGTTCTGCGTTTTAAAAGAGTCTTTATTTCTTAGAGATGCATTCCAAACTATTTATGGAGGAAATGATATAATGTCTGGGATTTGCTTTAAAATAATCCAGTGGGGAGGGAAAGTGGCAGGGGCGGGGGAGGGGTCCCTAAATCAAAATCAGCCATCGGTTGATAATTGGGCAAGATAATCATCTTGGAAGTTAGTGATAAGAACAAGGGGGTGATTATAGCATTTACTCTTTACTTTAGAATATATTTGAAGTTATCCATAACAAAACATTATTTTTAGTTTTTAAGATGATGTGTGAGCAACTTCAAAATACTATGAAATTTAGAATATAGGTCAAGGGCAGTGTTCACATAACCCTTTAGGAACTACAGTCATGTCAAAACTAATCTGGTTGCAAAATACCACATTCTATATGATTCTATTTATATGAAATGTCCAAAATAGGTCATCTATAGGCAGAAAATAGATTAGAGGTTTACTGGGGAGTGAATACTAATGGGTACAGGATTTCTTTTGGGGGTGATGAAAAAATACTTTAACTGATTGTGGTAATGGATGGACAACTCTGTCAATATCCTAAAAAACCACTAAATTGTACACTTTAAATAGGTGAATTGTCCAGTACATAAATTATATATCAATAAAGCTTTCTTTTTTTTAAAGCAATAAGTCATACAGAGAAAGACAAATACTATATGATCACACTTATATGTGGAATCTTTAAAAAAGCCAAACTCATAGAAACAGAGAATGGAATGGTAGCTGCCAGGAGCCAGGGGGTGGGGGGAATATAGAGATGCTGATCAAAGGGTACACATCATTTCCACTTATAAGATGAATAAGTTCTGAGGATCTAATGTATAGCATGGTGACTATGGTTAACAATATTGTATTACTATATACCTGAAAGTTGCTAAGACAGTAAATCTTAAATGTTCTCACCACAAAAAAAAGAAAGAAAGATATTGTAATTAGGTATGGTGATGGCTGTGTTAATTAACTTTGCTGTGGTAATCATTTTGCAATATATACATGTATCAAACCATCACACTGTAGACCTTAAACTTATACAGTGTTATTTGTCAACTATATCAATAAAATTGGAGAAAAAAAGTAATTTGGTGCTTAATAAATGCTTTACAATAAGATAAAGCAAGACTCCCCTAAAGATATATTCTGTCATATATGGATCCTAACTGGCATTTTCCTTCATCGTCCACTTCTTGATTTATTCCACTGATCTCTTCTTTATTCTGCCACGTCAGTTCTGAAAGACTCAATTTAAAAAAGAGACTCTAAAAAAAATAAAAATAAAATAAAAATAAAAAAGAGACTCTAACCAAAATAAAACCTAGTTTGGTTTCACAAGTTGTTTTGAGGACTGATTCATTAACTGGATTTTTTAAATTAGTTTTTGTTCACTATTAAGTAAAAATTAATGGTTGCTAGGTACGCTTTCATACTGTTTTCAGAAGTATAGGGCTTCCCTGGTGGTGCAGTGGTTAAGAGTCCACCTGCCGATGCAAGGGACACGGGTTCGTGCCCCAGTCCGGGAAGATCCCCCATGCCGCGGAGAGGCTGGGCCGGTGAGCCAAGGCCGCTGAGCCTGCGCGTCCGGAGCCTGTGCTCCGCAATGGGAGGGGCCACAACAGTGAGAGGCCCGCTTACCGCAAAAAACAAACAAACAAACAAAAAAAACCAGAAGTATAATCTTCCTGAGTTTGCCAGTATGTATCAAGAGATTTTTTAAAGTTTATAACCTTCAACTAGTTATTACCCTTCAAAAAGTTTATCCTAAGGAGTTTATCAGAAATGTGGCCAAACTCTTAAGTATAAGGATATTCATCACAATGCTGTATTATCAAAAAATTTTAAGTAACCTAAATATTCAACCACAGTAGAATGGTTGAATATATTATGGTGTATTTATATGCAGCATATTATAGTCATTAAAAGCAGTTTTTTCCAAAGGGAAAATGCTTATGGATATAATGTAAGAAATCATGGGACTAAACTATATACATATATTATAATCCAGCTTTTTGTAAAAACAAAACAAATAAATATATAGTATATATGCATAAAAAACAAAACCAGAAGCAACATAGATGGAGATTATTATATTAAGTGAAGTAAGTCAGAGAAAGACAAATATAATACGATATCACTTATACGTGGAATCTAAAAAAATGACACAAATGAACTTATTTACAAAACAGAAATACTACAGACTCACAGACGTAGAAAACAAACTTATGGTTACCAAAGGGGAAAGAGGGGGAGGGATAAAATGGGTGTTTGGGATTAACATATACACACTACTATATATAAAATAGATAAACAACAAGGACCTTCTGCATGGCACAGGGAACTATATTCAATATTTTGTAATACCTATAATGGAAAAAATCTGAAAAAGAATATATATATATATACACACACACATATATATATGTATATATATATATATATATATACATATATATATGAACTAAATCACTTTGCTGTACACCTGAAACTAACACAACTTTGTAAATCAACTATACTTCAATTTAAAAAAAAGTATGTCACGACACTATTGATACTATGTATAAAATAGATAACTAATGAGAACATATTGTATAACACAGGGAATTCTACTTAGTGCACTGTGATGACCTGAATGGGAGGGAAGTCCGGAAGGGAGGGGATATATGTATATGTATGGCTGATTAATTTTGCTGTACAGTAGAAACTAATACAACATTGTAAAGCAACTATACTCCAATAAAAATTAATTAGAAAAAAAAAGTAAACTAGGGGAAATTTGGAAAAAAAAAAGTATGTCAACCAGAGGTGGGGGGCGGCAACCCAAAGCCAGAAGTAAACTCATGAAACTACTGCCAGGGTTATCAATGATTTTTGTTACTTTATATATTTTCAAAACCATCTACAATAAAAAATGTTGCTATCTGGGGTAACATAAGGTTTGTTTTGTTTTGTTTGTAATATAATGTTTGACATTCAATTGGTTAGTTCAGTTTTAATTGCAATATACTTTTATATGTGTTTATGATTCTTAAAATACTTGACATTCGTATATTCTTTCTCCCTTATATGAGAGGAAGCTAATTGAGGCAAACTCCAACTTTTCCTCATTCTTTGTAATCTTCCCATACTGCCCTGTCCTATGTATTAATACCTAAGGAGCACTTAATAAATGTTATTGCAAAGTTTACACTAGAGTGGAGATGCTAAAAAACATATCTTAATATTAAATCTTATATTTATATGATATCCCCCACTCTGATGCTCCTGGGAATATAGCAGATTTTCAATAACCACTTGTTTGGTTATAATTAAATATTGGTTGGCTGCATGCAAAGAACTATACCACCTAAACTGAAGATAAATTTCTGAGTTTAATTTTACAGAATCATACATATCATTTAAAGAGTTGGAAGGTATCTTTAAAAAATAAAATCATTGGGGCTTCCCTGGTGGCACAGTGGTTGAGAATCTGCCTGCCAATGCAGAGGACACGGTCTGGGAAGAGCCCTGGTCCAGGAAGATGCCACATGCCGCGGAGCAGCTGGGCCATTGCACCACAACTACTGAGCCTGCGCTCTAGAGCCCGCGAGCCACATCTACTGAGCCCACATGCCCCAAATACTGAAGCCCACGCGCCTAGAGCCCGTGCTCCACAACAGGAGAAGCTACCGCAATGAGAAGCTTGCGCACCGCAACAAAGAGTAGCCCCCGTTCTCCACAATCAGAGAAAAGCCCACGCGCAGCAACGAAAACCCAATGCAGCCAAAAACAATAAATAAATAAATTTTAAAAATAATAATAATAAAATAAAATAAAATCATTGAACCAATTCTCTCATCTTATAAGTAAAAACTTGGATATTAAATGACTTGTCCAAATTTTTACTGACAGTTAATGATGGAGACAGAACAATAGTTCAGGCTTTGGAGTTCTTAAGTACATCAATCTTAAGTTATAAATATCCTTCATGTCTTCAGTTTACAGAACTAATTCTGTGCTGTGCATTTAACATTAGACTTCACTCTTCACACAACATAATCTCACAAAGAGTTGGTGAACAGGTACCCTACAAGCATACCACCTTGAAAATTCTAAACCTGGTAGTTCCTGAACGGATCAGGGAAGGTCTTGATATTGCTGGTTCAGTACGATCTGGATATGCCACACTGGAGACTTGGCTCAACGTGAACATCCTCATTGCAAGTTGGAGCTTGTTCCTAAGCCATAGAAGAATGACTTTTCCTCCCAGCCTCCCATACCTCATGCTAAGTCACTCTCAAAGGCCTAGGAACCACTCCTTAGCATTCATACTCAGCAGCCCTGGGCAAATACTCACTGGTCTCTTTAGAAGGAGGGAACTAGCTTGTGAGTGATGATTCTGCCCCCATTCTCCACTCTAGCCAGAAAAATGTCTAGCCCTTGTCATGAAGTCTTTATGAATAAAGTCAGAAGTTCTACTGCTGCCTCCTAAGCTGAGGATATTATTTACATAGAACACCATCCCCCTTCTGATCTTATCTTCCTGCCTTCAGCTTTTCGATGCCCCCCACACCCCCTGCCCCTGGTTGCATTCTTACCTGTTTGGCTCAGTGGGTTCCAGGCCACTTCCTGCTGCCCCCATCCAGAAGAGCCAGATTGAGAAACCTGAAGACTGGCCTGGTAGAGAGACTCCAATTCTGAGGTCTCCTGCTCTGTGTCTTGGTTCCAATGTGGATGCAAAAGGATGTGGTTTCTTTCTGGATAAGTTACACAGGTATGGGAATCAGGAGGGGAGGACTTCATTCCTGGCCCAGGGACCCCAAGCTGAGAATCACAAAGCCTTGTAACATTCAACCAGGAATCCAAAGGCAAGGAAGTTCCCAAGTTGACACTGCTGCCCAGCTCCTTAGGCCTAGCATCTCTCACTTGAGACGGTTTCCCATGGTAAATACCTGACTCTGCCAACCTGGACTGTCCTCCCCTAGAAGTTTCACCATTAGGCAGCCCAGAGTTCATGGCAAGAGAAGGATGATCAGCAGGCTCTCCCCAGGAAGGCAGTCTGTTCCTACCATCCACAGAGGGTTGTTGTTTTGCCCAAGGCCAATGACCTTTCCCTTGACCCTGTGGGAATGGAGGCTTTGAGTCAGAAAGGGAAGAGTCCTTCCTTAGACTGTTGGGCAAACTTCTATCCTGGGAACCTGTACCAACCCTTGTGGAGGTGCCCTGCATCCTCTGGAACTGCTCTGCCAGAGAGCGGACAAGCCCCTTTGCGGTAGGAAACTCTGGCCTATAGGGCTCCTCGCTGCCTCCGTCCACTTTTGAAGTCAATGAAGTTTTGAGGCTTTGGGTTTGGAGGCATTGGTTAGTTTTCTGTAAGGTATTAGGAGAGTGAAGCACAGAAGAGGAAGGAGCAGGCATTATGGAGTGGCAGGCCCTGTACAGAGAAAGGCTGGACTGAGCTGATGAACTTGAAGGACCACAGCCTAGACTGTGTGCATCTCCTCTCTCAGAGGTGGTTGTTCCAGTTGGGTGTAGCCAAGGCATCACCTGGGATGAGTCAGCAGGATCCCTCTTTTCTTGAAATAGCTGTTCTTGATCAGTGCCTCTTCCTCCTTGTTGGGGGAACCTTGTGCAGCTGCTGTTGTCCCCCCTGTAGCTTTGCAGCTCACCCTCTGGTTCCCAACCATGATGAGAATTCTTCTCAGTTCTCCCTGGTGTTTTATGTAAGCCCTGCCTGTGGAACACAGAGGGGTCAATGCTGTCCACCTCAACAGAAGTAAGAAGGTTCGAGGCAGACCCACCAGAGGAATTGTGCTGTGGAGCAGACAGGGCAGATGACTCTGGGAATAATGGCGAGTGTGACTCATGGCAGGAAGCGGATGAGTAGATGAAAGAACTGGCCCCAAACTCTGTATTCATGTAGGGTTCCAGTTGGGCCTCCTGGCTTAACAATACTTGGAGCGGGATAGGCTGTTCACTGAAATAAACAGAGAGAGCCAGTCATAAGCTGTCTTAATTGACAAGATCACTTACAAAAATAACTGTTCATTTGGTTTCCATTTCTAGCTACTCACAGAGGTAATAGTGAAAATAAATGGAAAGACAAGCATAAGTAGAGTCAACAGATCAGAGGTTCACAAGAGAAGGCACATAGTCGGCTCACACCTAAGTAACAGGTAATATTAATTCTCTTTATTAAATACCCTCATCAAAGTTGCCCACAGTAATAGTAAATAAAGCTCTTGCTAATATTCTTCATTCCCTGTAAAGTCCCATTCCAATCATATTCTACTTACAAATTCAAAAACAAAAATTGCTCATGCCATATGCAAATGACAATAGAAGGTAAGCAAAGCCTAGAAATCACTCATCCCTAGGGTCCTGAGAGGCAGATCAGCCAAAAGAACCAGAAGGCCACATTTACAGAGTACAGGATGATTTGGGCTCCTGGGATTAATATAAAAATCAACCATTTCAATTTTTTTTTTTTTTTTCTTTTTTTAGTACGCGGGCCTCTCACTGTTGTGGCCTCTCCCGTTGCGGAGCAGAGGCTCCGGACGTGCAGGCTCAGCGGCCATGGCTCTGAGCCGCTCCACGGCCAGCCGCTCCACGGCATGTGGGATCTTCCCGGACCGGGGCACGAACCCGTGTCCCCTGCACCGGCAGGCGGACTCTCAACCACTGCGCCACCAGGGAAGCCCTCAAATGTATTTTTATAATCTGGATTTGGTTGTATTTGTTTACTGAGATATTTCCCCAAAGTAATGTGCTGTGACTCTCTTGAGATTTGGGAGTGGAAGTAGGGATTAACTGCAGTTAGATTTCTTACTAATTGTTTTGTATTTCTGACCTAAAGAACTCAGGGCTAGAAGCACTTAGATAAAACCTCAATCACTCACACACATCTAATGGCAGAAGTTTTCTGAAAAGAGTTTAGCTGCCTAAATTGCTTATAATCAAAACACATCTCTGATCAGATTCTCAAATTAGCATTCAGCGAATGGGGTAAACAATAGGAGAAAAGAAGAAAGAAGAAGATCCTAGCTATGAGCATTAAATTTGAATGATAATACACTATAAACTTTTGTGGGCATAGTCATTCAATCACCCTTACAACATTTTGAAGAATATGATATTACTTATAAGGAAAGCCTAATGGAGTCAAACAGACCTGGATTTAAATTCCATGCTTCTACCACTTACTAGCTGAGTAATCCTGGGTACCTTACTTATCTCATCCTCTCTGAGCCTGAGTTTTCTTATTTATAAACCATTGCTAAATAGTAATCCCTGTCTCCTAAGGTTATTGTGAGAATTAGATAAAATAAAACATAAAAGAGTTTAGCTTAGTGCCTGAGCAAATATTCAAAAAATGTTAGCTTCTTTTATAATGTTTATATTCTGAAAACTACTCAGGCTTGTTAACAGCCAAAATTAATTCTTACTTAAATCTATCTATTCTCAGTAACAGCCAATTTCAAGGGCTAAAATGGGGAAACTACACCAATGGCCATGGGGACTTTTTTCCTACTCCTGACCATAGGGAAGCAAAACAAAGGGAATCTTTGTGTCTCCTCTCAACGGATCAATCAGAGCAAGGAAGACTGCTTTCTCTACTTCCTTGAGGGACAGGAAGCACTGAAATCCCAAAATAAATCACACGGTTTCTACTGCAAAGTGAAATGTAATTCAGATTGCCATGTCTAAGACCATAATATGTACAAATTTAATAGTCATGTTATTACACAAGTCCAGAGACAAACTCACCCACAGGAAATATAGACAAGTGGTCTATTTATTATGCTATACTCTCTGCATCTTTCTAGGAACTATTAAGGAAAGGACTCAGCAGTGGGATGAGCTTTTCATTGTATGTCTGACCTGAGAGAAGAAATCTTTTCAGAGGACTCTTCTCTCTCCCCTGGAGTCGCCAAGACAATGAGAGCTGGCTATGGAGCACCCATGGTCACTTCCTCCCCTGGCGTCCATAAACTACAATGGTTCCCAGGCACTACCTTGTTGGCTGAGGGAGGGCTCCCCTCTGTGAGGGGAGGCAGGCTGAGGGCTGCGACGGCGGCTGAGATGGTTGCTGCTGCTGCATGCGATCCTGCAGGCTCCGTGCTTTTCGAATAGTGATTTGCAGCTTCTTATCGACTAGGGCTCTGCTGTGCGTGCTAGAGCTGGCACCATGCAGGGCAAGTCTTAGTTTAGCTAAAATGCAAAAGAAAATATAGCAGAAACAGAACACAAAAATACAAACAAAAATAAAAAGAATAAAATTCAACCAAAAATGAGCAAAGATATGCAGTAAAACTCAAAATATGCAGCAGGAATACAAGGCGTGGACCATGCATATGTTGTCCAGGGCACAGAGCTGCCTCTGGCTATAAGGAACATTCATGGAAGCCATGGAGGCCAAACAGGTTAATTCAAATTTAAAAAACAAACAAAAAGCTAAACTAAAATGAGTCAGGAAGATAAACTGGTGCTTCCATCTTAGACGTTGCCACTCTCATTGTCCTTTGCAACTGACCTGTCCGACTCTGGTCTCCATTCTCTGCTCCCATCTCCCCCTTCCTGATGGCCAACAGCAGAAATAAGATCCAAACCTGCATCTGTCTTTATAGAACACAGTTTCTTGTGGGTCACATTAAAGAACCAGATACAAATTCTAAGCCTTAGTCCCTTGCTGTAACCTTATGGTGCAGCATAACAGGAAGGCAGGGGAGAAACATAAAAAATCAAATATGCAATACAAAGTCACAGGCCTGGGAAGTCACAGTCAATTTATTCATTTCTTCCTGCCCTAAGCTCCACCTCACTAGTCAGTAACTAGAGAAAGAGCAGACTAACCTCACATCTGAGATCTAACTTTATTTTGGGATTAGAAGGTAGGTCTGGCTGGATAGTTCATTTGTAGACTTCTGCTGAGGTTTTCCCAGTAAATATCCATAGGCCACAGTGACAACGCCTAGCACATTTAGAAATCTGAAGGGCAAAAGATAGCTAAAGTGCCTCAGTTTGGGGGAGTGACAGTGAGGAGACTTAAAAGCTGTTTTTATCCTATCTGAGTGACGACACTAATAATACCTATTGTGAAGTTAGTGAAAAGTGCCATAGCCATAGCGGTTAAAGTTACTTACAGATAGCTTCGTTACAGAGAGCCAAAGCGGCAGCACAGTCTCCCTTCTGTTCCAGATGCAGCGACTCTTCAAACACTGAATCTGCCTCTTGTAGGGACCTCTCAAAGCCGTCACTCCTCCCTGAAAGGGCCAGCACTTTTCATTTTCATAACAATCTGTTCCAACTTTTCCTATGTGCTGTTTTTTCCCTTCAGTGCACATAGATCATTGCTGCTGAGCCTCTGGTCCACCCTTACTCCAACTGACCATAACTATTAAGAATTCTCTGAAACACGTAGGACATCCATTTTTGCCTTAGCTGAGACTTTACCAAAGCCATGAAAGAGGGGCATGTCATTGTCCACCACATATTCCAACTCCAAGACCTCTAAGGGAGGCCCTCAAGGAAAGAACAAAGTACTGTCTATAATAGAAGGGTGGGTTCTTATGCCTGGAACTGACGTGCTTCTCTACAGTGCAACAAGATACATCTTGGCAACCTGTGTTCAACGCCCCAGATCTCCACCAAGACCTCCACTGCTGTGTTAAGGCAAAAGTGGCTTCAGTACTCTGTGAAAAGCCATCTGTAACACTTCTTTCCTACATAATTCATAGTTTTCTTTGTACCACCTGCACCTGGAAAATCAATACCCCTCTTGGGCACAGGTGTTCTACGGTTCCTAACTTCAATGTATCTACCAGGCCAGTGGAAATGCCCTTGTTCTTGGTTTGCACACACATACCTTTCATCAGCACTGCTAATTTACTTCTATCACGCCCTTGCTCACCAAACCTACTGTAAAAAAGTCACCTTCCCTTGCAGTGAGCATAAGATGTTGCTTCCTCCCCTGAAAGTGAATGTGTGCCAAAGCAGGTGCAGGACAGTCTAGGGACAGCGCCACATGAAAAGCAAGAAAGTACTGTAAGGGCAACTTTTGTAAAAGAATTCTCAAGTTTATATATCCCCTTGCCTTTTACTCACTCATAACCATAAATTAGTAGTAACCTGTAACCCAAGTTCACCTACAATGGGATTAACGGTGAGTTTTCACAAGCTCACAGGAAAAAAAAAATCATTTCTCCCCTCATGCACCTATCCTCCATTAACCTCCAGCTGTACATGGTAAGAAAAGCTCTTCCATACCCCTAACATTCACTCCCTAATTCACCAATAGCTTCGGAGAACAATGAGAAGGAAGTAGAAGTAACAAGTTGGTTCTGAAGATCTTGACATTTGGGTTCTACTCCACTGCTAGAGGTATGGTCCCTGGGGTAGGGGGTACTCAGGCCTGAAGTTTTCTCACTATATCTGAAATCAATTGAATCTATACAACCTTTATAATCAGAGGTGGTGGCTAGAGCAATTAAAACAAAAAAAGTTCTCTACAGAGATATAGGCAAACTATATAGTTGGTCAATGATTGTACTAAATTTTAATTCTTATCCTCTAGAATCTTAGCACTCCATTCCTTGCTCTAAACCAAAGTGTATGGAGAACTGACAATGAAATACAGCCAGAGGGATCCACTCTCAACTCTAAGGTACTACCCAACTGACAGAGCGGGGAGAAAGGCAAGGGAGGAAGATGACAAGACCCCTCTTTCAGAAGCAATATGAACCTGAGACACCAATGTGATATAGCTTAAGGACAAAAAGGAAGAAAAAACTATTGAAACATAGGGACATCTAAGAAATTAGGAATGGTAAACTAATTTGGAGACAAAAAACAATGCCTTGGAAAGTATAAAGCAACAACTGCCTTGAATCAAAAGACAGTAGGATTAGAAGAGAAAAGTAGTCCCCAAATAAGCCCAGGAAGTTTTCCTAAGAGTTGATAAGAAGAAAGAAGTGATCAAAAGAAAGCAGCCACCCAAAACAGCATCGGCTCCTATTCTTTACACTACTTTAGCACAATTTGTTGCATCTGGAGGTTCTGAATAATAAACTCATTTCATAGAAAAACACAGATATAGGTTTCAGGGCCTATTTAAAATAGATACCTCAGCCTTTTTGAACTCTTATTTTGAAGGCTAGTCTCTGCTGGTACAAAGTGATGTCCTAAAGCAATTGAAGGGAGAAAAAGTAACTAATGTGGGGCAGCTGGAGAAGCTGAAATAAAGTCCATGAAAATCGTGTGAGATTGGGATATGAATCATCAGAGGATCAAAAGGAAATCAGGCTCTGTGTTCTTAGAACCTGTTTGGTAGATCCACTTCCCTGAAGCTCCAGGTAGGAAATCTCAAGGGCATATTTCTGCTGAGCGAGAAGAATTCCCCTCACTGTCAGTGTGGCTCACTCACTGCCTTTTTCTGCTGTTTCTGAATTGTGAGTAGTTTAATTTACATCTTATATAGCTGTTCATCAGAAATATTTTTCATGAACAATATACTATCTCCAATCTACAAGCTTTTAATAAATGGGCCCCAAATCAGTGCCTGTCTCTAACCAATAGGCCTGTCACCTCCTACTTTAACTAGCTCTCACTGAAATGGCTGAATTAAGATAAAATATAACTTGGCTAAAGAGAAGACAGAATTTATGAGCTTGAATACTTTTTTCCTCCCAGCTTTCTCTGTCCCCATCACCCACAACCTAATGCTCACAACAATTACCCTGATTCTGCAGTTCATCTAAGTCCATGAAGCGGCTGGGATGAGGGTTAAACCCTTTAGCTGCCTCTAATTCCTTCTCTCGTTTCCTTTGAAGTTCCTGTTCCTGGGCCCTTCTGGCCACCTCTTCCTGCAATTCATCCAGTTCAGTTTTGGAAGATATCTCCCCACCTGGAATAAAAGCAAGGGAGAAGAGAAGTCGCCACATTTCCATAACCAAGACTAAGCACTTGCTGTATTTATGGCCACAGCACTGCTTTTCCTTTGGAACTCTTGGCTTCAGTCTGGAGTTCATATCTGCATAGTGCTTTCCATTTCAGATTCAGGATGATACCTAGGCCATGAATAATAATAATATTTATTGGGTGCATTATAACAACAATAACAACATGACAACTAACATTTGTTGAGTATTTACTACGTGACAGGCATAGCTGTAAGCACTTTTACATATGTTATTTAATTCTCACAATAATATGTGAGGTAGATACTATAATTGCCCACATTTTAAGAATGAAGAAACTGAGTCACAAAGATGATAAATAACTTACCCAAGGTAACAAAAATGGCAAACGGTAAAGCTGAATTAAAGTCAAATAGGTTAAATTCATAATCTATGCTTTGAACTACTAGAGAGCATTCTCTACCATGTGCTACCAGTGACTCACCAGGAAGCTTCAAACAAGTCAATTTCTCCCTCTTAATTTCCACCACCTTTTTAATGAGTTTGGAAAATATTGATAGTAGTAAAAATTTAATTTTTTCAGTGTTCACAGATGGAACCAAACAGATCTAAAAGGATGTCCATGATATATTAAGTGAAAAATCAAGTGACAGAATAATATCTATAGTATGACTCCCTTTTATTTATTTTTAAATGCTAGTAATAAACTTACCTATGGACAACTAGGGCAGCTGCCAGATGCTGGTGGGGGACCTCGATGCCCAAGGAGACAGGAGGAACCCCCAAGCGACCCGGTAGGACATTGGGGGACTAAGTGGGGGAGGAGAAGTGGAGGCAGGACAGGACCTGCGCCCCCAAGGGGTAGCTGGGAGCAGGGAGGGGTTCCCATGTCTGGAGGGAGCCTCGGGGGCTCAGATCAGGGGGAGCATGCCTGGTGTTTCCCCTGCCCAATTGGCCCGGGAAACTTGCCCAGCTCTCAAGCCCGGTCCTACACCCTCAAAAGGCCCCTTCTACTACACTGGTTCTGGGGGCATATGAGGCAGGCTGGAGGAGAACAGAAGAGGCAGGCAGGATGGAGGGGCCCTCCAGGACGGAGGAACAGGAGAGTCACAGAGGGAGTGTGCCCTGCCCACTTGGGCTGGGAAGCCTGCTGGCTCCCAGGCTGGGTCCCCCACCTCCCAAAACCAGAGGCATGCCTGGACCCCTACTGTTATGTTGAGCCTAAGCCCCACCCCCCCATGGCCTTTTCCAGCCCTGTGCGTCCTAAGCACAGGCCCCGCCCACCACCTAAACCTCACCTGTGCCTAAGCCCTGCCCCCACAGCCAAGGCCTTTTCTGCCTTTTTTTTTCTTTTTTCCCCCTCCTCTTTTTTTTTACTATTGTGGTGCTGTTTTACCTTCTGGTTGTTGTTTCATCTATATTTTTATTTTCATTTTATTTCTAACATATCTGTTAGTTTCCTAGTCTAATTTTATTTTTACTCTTTGTTATTGTTCTGTTTTATTTTTTGCCACCCCACACAGCTTGCGGCATCATGGTTCACAAACCGGGGGCTGGGCCCAAGCTCCTGTGGTGGAAACTCCAAATCCGAACCACTGGACTAACAGAGAACCTCAGACCCCAGGGAATATTCATCGGAGTGAGGTCTCCCAGAGGTCCTCAACTCAGCACCAAGACCCAGATCTACCCAAGAGCCCACAAACTTCAGTGCTGGAAGCCTCAGGCCAAAAAACCAGTAAGACAGGAACACAACCCCACTCATAAAAAAAAAAAAATTAGCCAGCAAAAAAATATGTCATAGATGAAGGAGCAAGGTAAAAACCTACAAGACCAAATAAATGAAGAGGAAATAGGCAATCTATCTGAAAAAAAATTCAGAGTAATGATAGTAAAGTGATCCAGAATCTCAGAAATAGAATGGAGGTACAGATTGAGAAAATACAAGAAATATTTAACAAAGACCTAGAAGAACTAAAGAACAAACAAACAGAGGTGAACAACACAATAAGTGAAATGAAAAATACACTAGAAGGAATCAATAACAGAATAACTGAGGCAGAAGAACGAGTAAGTGAGCTGGAAGACAGAATGGTGGAAATAACTGCTGAGGAGCAGAATAAAGGAAAAAGAATGAAAAGAATTGAAGACAATCTCAGAGACATCTGGCGCAACACTTAATGTACCAACATTCGAATTGTAGGGGTCCCAGAAGAAAAAGAAGGGTCTGAGAAAATATTTTTGAAGAGATTATAGTGGAAAACTTCCCTAACATGGGAAAGGAAATAGTCACTGAAGTCCAGGAACTGCAGAGAGTCACATACAAGATAAACCCTAGGAGAACCACACCAAGACACATATTAATCAAACTAACAAAAACTAAATGCAAAGAAAAAATATTAAAAACAGAAAGGGAAAAGCAAAAAATAACATACAAAGGAATCCCCATAAGGGATTTTTCAGCTGATTTTTCAGCAGAAACTCTGCAGGCCAGAAGGGAGTGGCAGGATATACTTAAAGTGATAAAAGAGAATAACCTACAACCAAGATTACCCAGCAAGGATCTCATTCAGATTCAAGGGAGAAATCAAAAGCTTTTCAGACAACCAAAAGCCAAGAGAATTCAGCACCACCAAACCAGCTTTACAACAAATGCTAAAGGAAACTTCTCTAGGCAGGAAACACAAGAGAAGAAAAAGACCCATAAAACAAACTCAAAACAATTAAGAAAATGGTAATAGGAACATACATATCGATAATAACCTTCAATGTAAATGGATTAAATGCCCCCACCAAAAGACACAGACTGGATGAATGGATACAAAAACAAGACCCATTATGAGCTGTCTACAAGAGACCCACTTCAGACTCAGGGACACATACAGACTAAAAGTGAAGGGATGGAAAAAGATATTCCATGCAAATGGAAATCAAAAGAAAGCTAGAGTAGCAATACTTGTATCAGATAAAATAGACTTTAAAAGAAAGACTGTTACAAGAGATAAGGAAGGACACTACATAATGATCAAGGGATCAATCCAAGAAGAAGATATAACAATTATAAATGTTTATGCACCCAACATAGGAGCACCTCAATACAAAAGGCAAATGCTAACAACCATGAATGGGGAAATCGACAGTAACACAATAATAGTAGGGGACTTTAACACCCCACTTACACCAATGGACAGATCATCCAAACAGAAAATAAATAAGGAAACACAAGCTTTAAATGACACAATAGACCAGATAGATTTAATTGATATTTATAGAAGATTCCACCTGAAAGTGGAAGAATACACTTTCTTCTCAAGTGCACACTGAACATTCTCCAGGATAGGTCACATCTTGGGTCACAAATCAAGCCTCGGAAAATTTAAGAAAACTGAAATCGTACCAAGCATCTTTTTTGACCACAATGCTATGAGATTGGAAATCAATTACAGAAAAAAACTGTAAAAAACACAAATACATGGAGGCTAAACAGCGTGCTACTAAATAACCAAGAGATCACTGAAGAATCAAAGAAGAAATTAAAAATACATAGAAACAAATGACAATGAAAACACAATAACCCAAAACCTATGGGATACAGCAAAAGCAGTTCTAAGAGGGAAGTTTACAGCAATTCAATCTCACCTCACGAAACAAGAAAAATCTCAAATAAACAATCTAACCCTACACCTAAAGCAACTAGAGAAAGAAGAACAAAGAAAACCCAAAGTCAGTAGAAGGAAGGAAATCATAAAGATCAGAGAAGAAATAAATGAAATAGAGATGAAGAAAACAATAGCAAAGATCAATAAAACTAAAAGTTGGTTCTTTGAGAAGATAAAATTGGTACACCATTAGCCAGACTCATCAAGAAAAAAGGGAAAGGATACAGATCAATAAAATTAGAAATGAAAAAGGAGAAATCACAACTTGACACCACAGAAATACAAAGGATTATAAGAGACTACTACAAACAACTATATGCCAATAAAATGGACAACCATGAAGAAATGGACAAATTCTTGGAAAGGTACAATTTTCCAGACTGAACCAAGAAGAATTAGAAAATATAAACAGACCTATCACAAGTAATGAAATTGAAACTGTAATTAAAAATCTTCCAACAAACAAAAGTCCAGGACCAGATGTCTTCACAGGTGAATTCTATCAAACATTTAGAGAAGAGCTAATACCCATCCTTCTCAAACTCTTCCAAACAACTGCAGAGGGAGGAACACTCCCAAATTCGTTCTACAAAGCCACCATCACCCTGATACCAAAACCAGAAAAAGATATCACAATAAAAGAAAATTATAGACCAATATCACTGATGAACATAGATGCAAAAATACTGAACAAAATACTAGCAAACAGAATCCAACAACATATTAAAATGATCATCAACCATGATCAAGTGGAATTTATCCCAGGAATGCAAGGATTCTTCAATATACGCAAATCATTCAATGTGATACACCATATTAACAAATTAAGGAATAAAAACCATATGATCGTCTCAATAGATGCAGAAAAAGCTTTTTACAAAATTCAACACCCATTTATGATAAAAACTCCCCAGAAAATGGGCATAGAGGGAAACTACCTCAACATAATAAAGGCCATATATGACAAACCCACAGCAAACATCATACTCATTTCCACTAAGATCAGAAACAAGACAAGGATGTCCACTCTTACCACTCTTATTCAACATAGTTTTGGAAGTCCTAGCCACAGCAATCAGAGAAGAAAAAGAAATAAAAGGAATACAAATTGGAAAAGAAGAAGTAAAACTGTCACTGTTTGCAGATGACATGATACTATACATAGAAAACCCTAAAGATGCCACCGGAAAACTACTAGAACTAATCAATGAATTTGGTAAGGTTGCAGGATACAAAATTAATGCACAGAAATCTCTGGCATTCCTATACACTAACAACGAAAAATCAGAAAGAGAAATTAAGGAAACAATCCCATTTACCACTGCAACAAAAACAATAAAATAACTAGGTATAAACCTACCTAAGGAGGCAAAAGACCTGTATGCAGAAAACTATAAAACACTGATGAAAGAAATCAAAGATGACATAAACCGATGGAGAAATACACCATGTTCTTGGATTGGAAGAATTAACATAGTGAAAATGACTATACTACCCAAAGCAATCTACAGATTCAATGCAATCTCTATCAAACTACAATGGCATTTTTCACAGAACTAGAACAAAAATTTGCACAATTTGTATGGAAGCACAAAAGACCCTGAATAGATAAAGCAATCTTGAGAAAGAAAAATGGAGTTGGAGGAATCAGGCTCCTTGACTTCAAACTATTCTACAAAGCTACAGTAATCAAGATGGTATGGTACTGGCACAAAAACAGAAATACAGATCAATGGAACAGCATACAAAGCCCAGAGATAAACCCACGCACATGTGGTCACCTAATTTATGACAAAGGAGGCAAGAAAATACAATGAAGAAAAGACAGCCTTCAATAAGTGGTGCTGGGAAAACTGGACAGCTACATGTAAACGAATGGAATTAGAACACTACCTAACACCATACACAAAAATAAACTCCAAATGGATTAAAGACCTAAATGTAAGACCAGACACTATAAAACTCTTACAGGAAAACACAGGAAAAACACTCTTTGACATGAACCACAGCAAGATCTTTTTTGACCGACCTCCTAGAGTAATGAAACTAAAAACAAAAACAAACAAATGGGACCTAATGAAACTGAAAAGCTTTTGCACAGCAAAGGGAACCATAAACAAGATGAAAAGTCAACCCTCAGAATGGGAGAAAATATTTGCAAACAAAGCAACTGACAAAGGATTAATCTCCAAAATATACAAACAGCTCATGAAGCTCAATATCAAAAAAACAAACAACCCAATTAAAAATGCGCAGAAGACCTAAACAGACATTTCACCAAAGGAGACATACAGATGGCTGAGAGGCACATGAAAAGATGCTCAACATCACTAATTATTAGAGAAATGCAAATCAAAACTACAATGAGATATCACCTCATACCAGTCAGAATGGCCATTATCAAAAAATATAGAGGGCTTCCCTGGTGGCGCAGTGGTTGAGAGTCCGCCTGCCGAAGCAGGGGACACGGGTTCGTGCCCCTGTCTGGGAAGATCCCATATGCCGCAGAGCGGCTGGGCCCGTGAGCCATGGCCGCTGAGCCTGCGTGTCCGGAGTCTGTGCTCCGCAACGGGAGAGGCCACAACAGTGAGAGGCCTGCATACCGCAAAAAAAAATAAAATTATATATATATATATATAGAGAGAGAGAGAGAGAGAGAGAAACAATAAAGCTGGAGAGGAGGGTGTGGTGAAAAGGGAACCCTCCTGCACTGTTGGTGGAAATGCAAATTGATACAGCCACTATGGAGAACAGTATGGAGGTTCCTTAAAAAAACTAAAAATAGAACTATCATATGACCCAGCAATCCCACTACTGGGCATATACCCTGAGAAAACCATAATTCAAAAAGAGACATGTACCACAAAGTTCACTGCAGCACTATTTACTACAGTCAGGATATGGAAGCAACCTAAATGTCCATTGACAGATGAATGGATAAAGAAGATGTGACACATATATATAATGGAATATTACGCTGCCATAGAAAGAAACGAAATTGAATTATTTGTAGCGAGGTGGATGGACCTAGAGTTTGTCATACAGAGTGAAGTAAGTCAGAAAGAGAAAAACAAATACCATATGTGAACGCATGTATATGGAATCTAAAAAAATGGTACTGATGAACCTAGTAGCAGGACAGGAATAAAGACGCAGACCTACTACAGAATGGACTTGAGGATATAGGGAGGGGGAAGGGTAAGCTGGGACGAAGTGAGAGAGTGGCATGGACATATATACACTACCAAATGTAAAATAGATAGCTAGTGGGAAGCAGCAGCATAGCACAGGGAAATCAGCTCGGTGATTTGCGATGACCTAGAGAGGTAGGATAGGGAGGGTGGGAGGGAGGCTCAAAAGGGAGGGGATATGGGGATATATGTATGCATATGGCTGATTCACTTTGTTGTACAACAGAAACTAACACAGCATTGTGAAGCAATTATACCCCAATAAAGATGTATAAATAAAAAAACTTATCTATGTACTTCTACATAGAATAGAAAGCACAGAAAGAGATGTAGGAAGATACATGCCATAATGATAACAGTGGTTCCTTCAGTTTGAAGAGGCAATGGGCAAGTTACTGAATTGTTGGGCTAACATTTACTTCTGTAATGTTTTAAAAGGGTGGTCAGTGTCACCAGATTAAAAAAATAGGGTTTACTATACAAAGAGGATGGTGGGGTGTTTGGTGTGTGAGGAATTTATTCTAACTCCTTGCCAAATATCTTTTACCAGTTGAGGAATCCAGTTGGTGAATTCTATCCAGCTAATCTAGAATTAGGGCTATCAGTGAAATCATGAGACTCAGTCTTTAGTGTGCTGAAAAACTATTGGCTGTCGAAGGAAAGAGAAGGGGGAACAGGCTCATGGAAGAGCACAAGTTTCTCAAAGCAATGTTAGTCAATATGAGATAAATTAAAATGTGGGAAATAAACCAAACCTATAATTTCATTAGGAAGAATGAATCTCTTCCATGGATTTCTCACTATAACCTACTCTAGCCCAGGATTTCAGAGATATCTGCTTCTACAGGCATTGTTCTGCTCTGCCAGATGTTAGCAACCTATGGCACTCACACCTAAAAGTGTTCATGCCTTTTTATTTCTGCTGCATATCACCCTTCCAGCCACCTTTAAGAACTTTCAGTGGCCATTAAGAGAACTGGTGGTCAGACTAGTAATGTTCCTGGTGTCATCTCTACAGGTTGGCACATAATATTCTGTCCTGGTCTCCCTAGTGAGCTGGCCACATATCTATATTCAGAAGCTCATTAAACCAGACCATAGTTAGGTTTCTGCCCACACACCCTACTCCCAACTGATCTAACATACAGAAAAAAAAGGGATGAAACACATCTTTCAGAGAAGGTTGATTTCTAAGTTAGACGAATGGACCCCAAAACTCCTCAGCCAACTAAACAATACTGAATACTCACCACCTTCCTTCAAGCATCACAAAAAGTCTCCATGTTCGGGAGACTACATAGTTACTACCTCAATTTTCAGCTGTGAGTAAGTAAAGGATTTATTTTACTTATTTGAATACGCACTGTAAGTATATATGTGTGCTGTGAGAAGAATGTAAAAAGGATATAAAACCTATGACTACCTCAAATGTCTATGCTTGGTGTCTCATACCTGAAATTCCAATATCCCTTTATCTTCAGGCTTTGACTTGTTAAAATGCTAGTTTCTCTTAGAGAAAGCATACTTTAAACTATTCTCAGTCACATTCATCTAGTGTAAAAGAGTTAGATCATTCCTTTAAAGCTTGTTTTGAGAAGGAGGGACAGGCACATTCAAGAAGGAAAAACAAAGCAGGGATACTAGACAGGATATAGAGGCAGGGGCAAGGGGAGTTCTGACCTGCTTATTTCCCAGTTTTGCCCATAGCCTACATGTCCCCTTTGTTATCTCAATTCATAATACTAAACAATAAAAAATCCGTTCCCACAAGAATGCCTCTATACCAAGGAAAGCCCTAGGAGTTATTCTCCTGAAGAAAGCAGGTGCTACTGATACTGTTCACCATATTTCTGTTCCTTCTTGCTCCCTCCAGGGCTCTCTCCAAGGTGGAAAGGAGCAAGCAGGCAAGCCATGATAGAGAACAACAACAAAAAAAAAGATAAATCCAGAGATGGAGCAGATCAAACGTCTTCACATTTACATTCTGATGGAACAAAGTACAATTGTCCTCTAATTTCAAATGTGCTCAGGTTAGGCTGTTTCCCAAATAGAACTGGCAGTAAAATCCAGTTCTCCAAATCCAACGTCCTTGCGCTTACCTGAGAAGGGCTGATTCTTTGTCCAGCCACTCCTGGATACTGTGGAGTCTGCCTCCAGGATGCTACTACTGTGAGACTTTGGGATGTGACGCCAGGAAGGGGCCAACCCAGCTGATCTCTTAGCACTTGTATCCCTTCAAAACAGAAACCAGTCTAGTGAAAGCATCAGAAGGCAGATAACTAGCAACATTCCTAGGACTAAATTCCCTCCAAAAACTACAACAAAAACCCCAAACATCGAACTAATATAATTAAAATATCTGCAAAACTACTTCTGAAAATTGAAATACTGACTCGTTCCCCCATCTTATCTCACCTCATTCACATTTTGTACATCTAGCAGTGTCTGGCACAAAACTTATTTAATGAATTAATAAACAAATGCTCTCATATGGATTGGCTTCCTCTTTCTTATACTTTTGTAGCATCTTCTCATGTGTAAAACTAAACAGGGTCTGATGTCAGGGAAGAGCAGTGGGAAAGTATGAGGATACAGTTATCACTCTTACAGAAGATATCACTCCTTTCAAAGCTATATACTGTTAGGAAACTTGTCTCTGAGGCAACTCAGTAAAAACAATATATGGAGATCTGAAAGTTATAAAGCAAATGGGCCCTATGGACAGGGTGCAATGACCACTATTAAACTGTCATCATTATCTTATGGAATTATGAATATCACTGGCTTCGTAAGACACAGAATCCCCGGTGATCTTAAATAAAAAAGCCTAATATAAAAGGCAAGAATAAATAAAAATTGGGTTTTCTCTCTGATTGTATAACTATGTAAGTTTTGGTTCACTAACTCATTCTTTCAATAAAAGTTATTTACTGGGCTTCCCTGGTGGCGCAGTGGTTGGGAGTCCGCCTGCCAATGCAGGGGACGCGGGTTCGTGCCCCGGTCCGGGAAGATCCCACATGCCGCGGAGTGGCTGGGCCCATGAGCCATGGCCGCTGAGCCTGCACGTCCGGAGCCTGTGCTCCGCAACGGGAGAGGCCACAACAGTGACAGGCCCACGTACCGCAAAAAAAAAAAAAAAAAAAAAAAAAAAGTTATTTACTAAACAATTATTTTATATATAATACTTTAAAAGTTGCCTCTCCTTTCTCAAATGTCTTTGCTGCTTCTCCCAGCAGAGGGTACTGTTGCCATAGAAAGTTGATCGAGCACATTTTGCTTGCCCACAAGATGGTAATAAAGTCCATCTCTTCACTTGTCTGAGTTTAAAAGCCTCTTGCTGGCTCACATTTCTGCAAGGGACAATGTAGCTATTCAAAGGCCAAACAATACCTGCAGACATTCGAGCTCTCAGGCAGGGCTGCATCCAGGCTGACAGGGCTGCTGCTGTTCCTCTCACTGCTCTCATAGCCAGATTCCATTCGCTGGATTAGGCGAGGGTGCTGCTCTAAAAGGTGACAGCCTGGCCGTAATGGGCCCCAGATCTTGTACTGGGGTCTTGGTCCGCCAGTCTTAATGTCGTAAGCAGGTGGCTTGCTTAATTCGTCTGGTGTAAATTCTTTAGCTATCTCAATGAAAGAACAAGTATGGAAAAGGAGGTAGATTTAGCATCTGCCTCAAATCAAGATATAACTAACCCTTCCCTCTAGCTACTCATTCACTGAACTCATATCCCCAAAAGGCGACCCATGAGGGTAAAATTTTTACCCTTCAAGGTAAAAATGCACCTTGCCAAGTCTACCAGAAAACCCAGGTTTTTTTAAAAATACAAAAATCAACTTTATTCAAAAGCTCAATTCTTCCCTAATTATCTCCTTACCTGAATCCTCAGAAAAGGGGCTAAGCTGCGTATAGCCAGCGTGCTTCCTTTTTTCCTTACTAAAGATACTGTCAATATTGAGAGACTCCCGTTTGGGTCTCCATGTTGGACGATACTTGCTAGAAGAACTGGATTTTGACTCACTGCTGGTACTCTCTACTTCCCAGTCACGAGAGTGTAAAGGCAGGTTCCGAGGAGGTTTTTTGTCAGTCTGGTCTCCTCCCCTCCCCCCACAGGGAGATCCTAGGTTGGTCTGAGAAACCAGGGATGGTCTGTTATGGATAATATTGCTGACTGTCTCTTTAAAATCCCTTAGCCTGTTGGTGCTGCTGGATGATTTGGAGGCATTCCTAGGAGCCTGCTTCTCTTTCAGTGTTTCTCCTAAAAACACAAAGGATGAAACAACTGTAAATGTTTAAAGTCATCACGGGCACCCAGACCCCAGAGTCAAAAAAGAATGAAAGGCCTTTGAGCAGACAGGAGAAGCCACAGTTGGAGTGTGAGTGTGACAGAGTGAGTAAAGAAAGAGAAACTATGCAGGGGGGCTTGCCTTCACTGTGGTACCCTGAGGCCTGAAGCTCATCGCCTTTCCTTCTGACCCGACCAGAGCTCCTCTTGCGCTCTATCAGTGACCCTTTCTTGGATGGGAGTTTCTGATTACATTCACTATCAGTCAGGTGTCCTGAAAAAAACAAGGAAATGGGGGTAAGCTGGTATCTGAGACTGACCTCCATCCTTTAGAGAACCTACTCTCCCTTTGGGATTCATGGCAGTACCACAAACTTAGTGGATCGGAAGCTGTAGAGGCCAAGACTATGTGATTTAAGTGTAGCAGGAATCTCTCAATAGATAAAGGCAGAAAAGCTCAAGTATTTAGTGGGAACTTCCAAATTTACAATGTCTCCTGAGCAATTACCAATCTCGATCCCACTCATAATCCTTCCCAGTGACCCAGAAGGACACATTACTTGGTAGTTTTTAAAAGGCAAAAGTTTTAAAGATTATATAAGAATATCATGGTAGCAACACATACCGAGTGAAGTTTAATTTTTATTACATCTGGTATTATCCTAGGTGCCCCAGCCTTTGCCCACAAGAGCTCTGATCGTATATGGCTTTAAGACCCAGTTCTAAACATTCCTTAAATGTGAATCATTCCAAAGGACATCTGAACTTTGAATAATTCTCATTCCCAGCCATAACCCATGCTTTACCAAACTTGACTTCGCCCAGAGATTACACTTCATAGTTCCTCAATACTAATCACTGGGAAACCCAGGAGATCTGGGCTCTTTTATGTAACTTGCCATACTTCACGCCCACAGTATGTGAATGTATAAGTGTGATCTGACAACAGCAAAGGTCAGATTCTAAAGGATATAATCATCTAAGCTGCTAGAAGCCAAAGGTGAATTAAGCAACTGAATTAAATTGGAATATAGGCTTATAGGAAATCCCCTAGGGTTCTCAAACATCTGAGAGCTAACAGAAATTTGCTTCCATATGTTAGTTATGAAAATCCTTGTACATATTCAGGTATGATATGCAATGATATGGCTACATATTTTCAATTACCAACGCAATCTCTTATTGCTTTTATCTAATCATTTGCTATCTCTGGGCCCATAAGAAAGACTTATCAGTTGGAACAACGAAATCCACTAATGTAAAATCCAATGGGCATGCTCCTCCACCCCCAGCCATTCACAAACCCTTAAAATAAACCTGACTCTCCTTATTTATCCTGTGACTTGGTTTCTCCCTGTTTCACAGTTTCAGAAATACAATCTAAAAAAATCACACTTTGCAGTAGTCACCTATGCAATAGTCATCAAAAGAAATCCAATATGAATCCAACCAAACCACTAGATCCAACTACCAATTCATAAAAAATATAGAGGAGAGAGAAACACTCTACAGTTTACCATACAGACACAATCAGCAAAACTTAAAATGTGGGAAAACTACAGCACAAACTACCTAGTTCTTCAACAATAAATAGAAAGGAAGAAACAGAGGCAAAACCTACAGATTAAAGGAAATGTAAAAGACTTATTAACCCATCACAATGTGTAGACCTCATTTGGATTCTGAGTCAAAAACAAACCAACCATTAAAAAATATGACATTTATGAGATAATAGGATATTTGAATGCTCATTGGTTAAGAAGTTATTAATTTAAAAAATGATTCTTTTAGAGATATATACTAAAATATTTATGGAAAAGGTGATATAATGTCTGGGATTTGCTTCAAAATAATCCATGAGTAGGGGAAGTGGGCAGAGGTACAGATAAAACTAGACTGACCATGAGTTATAATTATTGAAACTAGGTGATGGGTACATGAAGGGGCTGTATACTATTCTGTATGCTTTTGAATATGTTTGAAATTCTCTCTCTTTTTTTTTAAAGGGCATGCACAGGATGTAAACCACCAATCTGAAGCCATGGGATCACTAATTCCCAAGTCTCTAAGAGTATGGGCACTGTCCTATGCCTTAGGTGATGAACTTTTCATCTCAGCAGTCAGTCACTTACTGTTCTTACTTTTGTGCCCTGTAATGATTTCTTCCACTAACACAGGCACAATCTTCTGTAGATTAACAGAGCAATTCAAGAATGTTCTCTGCATGGAACTCACAATAACAAACAGGCTAGCTTTCCATCCTTTTATTTCTCTGTCCTTCAGGAAGCCCAGCAAGGTGATGAGCAGGTTTCCCCATCCATAAATATGCCCCTTCTCTCAAAACCCTTCAGGGCTTTGAAACAAAGCCTGGCATGAGAAGGAAATGAGGTGCAAGACCACAAGGTTTAATGGGGCACTATGAGAATGACAGGGATCAAGAGCACAGCAGGAAAAAAGCCTTCAGAAAAAGATTTCAGAATAAATAATCACATTACAATTGTCCTTACTGATAGGCTGCTGTTGACGGGAACATCATCATTCATTCAGAAGTGAGTTGCTTTCTTTCATCCTTCTCAATTACCCAAGTTCTGTGCATTTCCCCCTTTGCATGACAAACATTTCTGACTTGCCCCAGTTTCTTTTTCTTGGGAGACCCTCTATGCAGAACTGAATCAGGCAAGCAGGGTCCACTGTATAAGTCCCTACCTGTGTCCCGACTGCTCTGAGACATGGAATCGTTCTCCACATTATAGATGACTGTTCCCTGAGAATCAGAAGAGAAGTGACTGACCACAGACTCATGGTGGGAGTGTTTGCAGGGATAGCTCTCCGTTGAGGAATCTGTTCGAGTATCACTTGAGATGGAGGGCTCCCTCCCTGAGGGAAGGAGGAGACATGCAAAGGTGAGGAAAGAGAGGACAGTGATAGAGAGGGGGCGAAGAGCTGGATGGCAACAAAGGTTCACAACGTAAGAATTTCCTAAATGGAAGGGTGAGAAGGATATACCAGAGCCGTTCTTCCCAACACCCAACTTCAGATAACCCAGACACACAATTCCTCCCACTCCTGCCCCTACCTTGCTGAAGCCCTCCCTTTGCCTGCCATTGTGAAAAACTGTGGGGCTTTTAGAAAACCTACAGGGGGGAAAAGTAGAAGAAAGGAAAAAGTTGTGAAAAGTAAGATCTACTTAGATGGCAAGTCCCAGGCCAACCTGGCACACATAACCTGTTGTTTCCCTATCCCTTGTTTCCCTATCCCATAATTTTTCTCCTATACTGCCAGAAAAGTCACTTTTAAAAATTTAAAAGCATTTTTAATATCTATGAGACATTATGGGGCAGTTATTTATACTTTGGTGTGAATTAGTTCAATTAGACTACTTTCCTCTGAACACCTAGCTGAGATAAGCACAACAGTGTAAATGGGTGTTTGACTGAAGGGAGAAGCAGCAGAGCAGGTCTGGGTGGGGCACAAGGGTGGGAAGAACATACCAAACAGGAGGGAGGTACAAAAGGGAGGGGAAAAGATTCCAAGGATAAGTATCTTCTCTTTCATTATACTCAGGGCCAGCCAGCCTTAGATCCAGAAGAGGAAAAGAACATTACTTTTTCCTCCTTTTAGGAATCAAGCCAAAACCATTAGGGTTGTATTTCTATTACAGGATGAGTTTCTGAGGGATAGCCTGAGACTTTAGTAATAAAGCTGCAACTGTTTCTACAGGAAAACATGATTTAAGTTCCAAATAACTGAATTAGAAGTGAACAGCTGATTCATAAGCTAAGAAATATTGCTACCAGACTTGGCATTTTAAAACAAAAATCTCTCATCCCAAACAAAATGACGAGCTTTGTAGTAACTCATATCATTTTCTGGGTCTTAACAACTCAAGTCACTGTTAAATTGCTAGTAAGAATGAGTCATCTTAGCGATATTAGAAGGTTAAATAGTGAGGTTTCCCTCACAAACTTAATACCTCATAAGTTCCTTCTAAATGAACATAATTGAACATAATTTGAACATAATTTCCTTCTCATTTTGAGAAATGAACATAATTTCATTCTCATTTTTGAAACGGGGCCAGGTGATCTAGACAATATATTCCTAAACACTGAAGGAAACAAAGCCTGACACAACTTGGGCTTCAGCATGAGTTGGCACTTCTTTCTTATTTCTGATGAATCCTCTTTCTCCAAGCTAGGTTAAGTGCTAGGCTCATGACTGTGAGACCCTACTGTCCAGTCATCACATTGGAGTGGGGAGGGAGAAGTAAAGAGCTAGGCTGCTCACCTGAATCTTCACTATCGTAGCATGTCCCACTGTACGACTGGAACTCAACTTGGGGGGGCAGGTCCTGGGTGGACACTGGGGTACCCTGGGGGTCTGCATAAAGCAGCAGCAAAGGCTGATAATGTCCCTTGATGCATTTGGTCACCACATCCTTCCATTTGGGCCCAATCTGAACCAGAAACAACCAGAAAAAGCATGAAAATTATACTTCATATCCATAATTCAACACATATCTTTCTACTCTATTTTTCTAAAGAAAATAAAAGAGATGAAAAGACAAGAACTGGGTAAAGAAACAACAAAAGAGATCTTGGACCTAAACTTAATGAATTTTTTTTTTTTTTTTTAATTTTTGGCTGCGCCATGTGGCATGTAGGATCTTAGTTCCCCAACCAGGGATCAAACCCACGTCCCCTGCAGTGGAAGTGTGGACCTTCAGGGAAGTCCCAATTAATTTTTTTTTTTTTTTTTTTTGCGGTATGCGGACCTCTCACTGTTGTGGCCTCTCCCGTTGCGGAGCACAGGCTCTGGACGTGCAAGCTCAGCGGCCATGGCTCACGGGCCTAGCCACTCCGCAGCATGTGGGAGCTTCCCAGACCGGGGCACGAACCCGTGTTGCCTGCATCGGCAGGCGGACTCTCAACCACTGCGCCACCAGGGAAGCCCCCAATGAATTTTTTGTTAAGTCTTTTTTAATGAAATCCTTTTAGAAAGCACTAAAACCCTATAAGAGATAGGAATGATGAATAAAATTACTTTTATTCCTGTGAAACATCAATTCAATTATGAATAAAAGTTCTCAAAGCTGAATATGCTATGTGAGGGGACTTCAGTTGACTTGGTGATCAATTTCTTTTCACAGACATCAAATAAAAGCCCTTGCTTGAAATTTGCATTTCTATAATTTTCTCCTAAATATTAAAATCACCTTCATGAAGCTAAAGAGCAGACAGAAACCCTCTCACAGACTTCCTGAAAATAAATGACATTCCGTCTCAGAGTTCACACAAGGCAGGACATAAAATGTCAAACTGCTTAGAATATACAGCTGAACCTCTCAGCCTTAGCTTTGTGCTGGATTCAGCGCTGCCATGGCAGTGGAAAAAAGTGGCAGAAGAGCCATGGAAACAACAATCCAATCAAATCCCCAAACTCACTCTCTTTTAAGTTTGATCCAGTCACATTCTTAGATGGTGTGTTCTTGGAGTCAGACCACTGGCACAGTGTTTATTTCATAATAGACGTTCAGTAAATTTATAACTGAATTATCATTTTAACTGAAACATTTATATACTTTTTACATACAAATCTGATTTAATATTTTATAAGGCAGGTATTATTTTTCAAATGAAAAACCTAAAGCTCAAAGAATTTACATAAGTTGCCCAAGATTACAACAGTAAAAAAGAGATGGAGAAGAGAATCAGGGAATTAACAAAGACTTTACTATTTGTAGAGGACACTACATAAGGCCCATGGGTTGGTGTAGATTATAGTCAGCAGTCTCCTAGCTGCTAATCTTATCACAAAAGGCTTCCTAACTCACACAGATCACCTAAACTACTTCAGCCACACACTCTGTGGTTTAGATAGTACCAAATTTCCAGCTTTAAATATCATTATAGCCTTATTTTCTCTACACTATCCCCAAAATACGTTAATCCGTGATAGAGTACTTCAGGGAGATAACAATCAGAGAATAATTTATAGCAGCCCTGGGACAAAGTATGACCCACTGTTAATTACAAGATTTGGAATTCTGAACTCTGTGCTAAGCTTATAACCTAATTTGAGGCATTAGATTGTTCTCGCTCAAATCAACGAATTAACACATTTTTTGAAAAGCCCTTTCAACTATAAATTCAGAATGGTTCTGAATGCTGGTGAGGTGATTCCGAGAAAATAACAGAAGATAAATTGATCCTGTCCTCAAGGAACTTGGTCTGTTGGGGAAGACAAGACTGACACTCTCATAAATTCAATAGATAGGCAGACAGACATTAAAATTATGAAAATGAAACACTGAAGACAAGTAACTGTCCACAGTTTTTTGTTCCATTCACCAAACACGTCAAGAAGGACTTGAATATTCCTACCTCCTTGACGTGAGCATCATCAAAATACATCCATTTGCGGATCTTTGTTTGGAAAAAGAATGTAGAATAATGTTTGCCGTAGTAACAGATCATTCCTACTAAGTACAGTTCAGACTGCTTGGCCCGGTCATCTGTCACTCTGAAAAACAGCTGTGGGGAAAGAGGAGAAAGGAAAGAATAGTCACATACTCAGCCCTCTCACATCATCTCTCAGCAGACTCCATCATTTCTTAATTAAGGTACTGACTTGCTTCTCCTTTTGCTAATCCATATTAATCATCAGAAATGAACATAAAAAGGCAAAATTTTAGCGAAATGTCAGAGAGATAGTGACCAAACTGGTAATGTGGTGATGTTTCTTCATAACTTTTATTTTATTTATTTATTTATTCATTCATTCATTCATTCAAATTGCAGCAAGCGGGGGCTACTCTTCGTTGCAGTGTGTGGGCTTCTCATTGCGGTGGCTTCTCTTGTTGTGGAGCATGAGCTCTAGGCGCGTGAGCTTCAGTAGTTGTGGCATGCAGGCTCCAGAGTGCAGGCTCAGTAGTTGTGGTGCACGGGCTTAGTTACTCCGCAGCATGTGGGATCTTCCTGGACCAGGGATCGAACCCGTGTCCCCTGCATTGGCAGGCGGATTCTTAACCACTGTGCCACCAGGGAAGTCCTCTTCATACCTTTTAATAATATTTTCTTGCTGGGGCCTATTCTAATATGAGCCAGGAATGTTAAAAAAAACATAAAAACAAAACATTCTCAAGTTTCAAAGGTTATTTATCAGCTGGTGCCACAAATATAAATTTCCTGTTGAGACACTAAGTAGAAGGTAAGAAAGCCCTTAGGGGGAGCAATCCCACCATACTGGTTACCAACATTTCAATTCCTAGATATCTAGCACTGTCCTAGGTGTTAAGAGACATACAAAATATTTGAAGGCAAGGACTCTTGCCTTGAGGAATCTGTTTGGTTGAAAAATCAATCATAAAAATAAAGCTAGAATAGAACAGAATATGTAGGCTATAGAAATTTAGAAAAATGATCTTTAATTGTGCATAGCCTACTATGTCAGAGACTCCTTGGCAAGGAGACCTAAAGTAAGATCCCAGATGGTTCACTTATTCTCAACCATGGCTTAATGACATTAAAAAACAACAAGGGATCTCCTTAGTCACAGGACCCTCCCAGAGGGAAACCAGCAGAAAAGAAACCACAGACTTTCTGACTGAAGGAAAACCCTGGCTGTACCTATAATAGGGTACGCCGCTGATAAGGTAAACAGCCCGTGTCTGAAGTCTGTTTCCACTAGAATTCTCTTCCAAGCCACTTCATTACCTTCTCAGCAGATGTTGGTTCCTACCATGAATTTAATATTCTAGGACTCATGTCATCAACTTCTACCTTCTTCTCCTCCCATAGCAGAACTAGTCAGGACTGCTCACTTCTTTGACCTTACTACCTCCCATGGTTGAATACACTTCCCTATTCTACACTGGTATTAACTAATGATAAGTAGAGCATATGATAACTCTATTTGATTTTTAACAGTAGCTAAGCTCTGCCCATTCTGTCTTTCAAGGCCAAGATCATCCCATATCTTCCCAAAAGCCTTTGCTTTTGAGTGTACAGATACACACAATATATTTTTTCAAAACTCTTTAATATTTGTCATTTAGGATATACTTTTGTGTTCAGAGTTCACTGCCCTTGAGCAATAGTAAGTTAGAAGAACTCCAAGTAAGAGATAAAGGTAACTAACACTCACGTCACCCAGCTTAAGGCAGGTGCCCAGGCTGTGAATGACATCCTCTGCCAAGTCTGAGTGGTCCGAGTCCCATACCAGCCCAATTGTGATAATCTGTGGAGCGTTCATCAACACACGGCGAATCCGAATCCTCTCTCCACAGTTGCTCTGAAATACATATATAATGCTAGTGAGAAATGTTGCCCACTGACTCTGCCTCAATTCCACTAATCTCAGGGTTTCCCTCCCCACTCTGAACCCCACCCCTCACTTAACTCACCGGGCAGTTCCGCAGATCCCCCATGGTGCTGGCATTCTGCAGCAGCTCACCAAACATGCTTGGTGAGGGTTTTTCTCGTCTTTCCAGCATACAAATAGCCTGATTGCTTCGAGATGGAGAATTGAAGGGGGATGATGTTGGGAGTTGTACAGGGTTATAGCTAAATCATTCATGCAAATTCCTAACTCACATGTTTGACTTTCTTCCTCTGCCCACTATGCCAAAGCCCCTCATCCTGACCAGCCTCAGTATCCCACAGAGTAAGTGTGCCTGCCTGTCCCTAAATCCAAAGCTCATAGAATCCCCATTCCTCCTCCCACTCTGCTGGCCAGAACCTGAGACTAAGAAAAGGGGACAGATGGGAGAGGAAAGAAGGAAAACAAGGTTATTTTTAAATTACTGTTCTGAGTTCCTACAATACAGCAAATACTCAGCAATAAGGATACAAGCTATTTGGGTACCTTCAGTTAAAACCCAGTCAACTGAAGGACTGCCTAAGTATACAAACAGAGAACCCTATAAGACTCACCAAAGGGAAGTAGTGGAGATATAATGCACCATCTGGATGAAAGGCAGCGGATCAGAAGTGGCGCCACAGCTAGTACATACACACTAAGCCCAGGGAGAAAAAAGCAAAACCAGCAGCCACAGTCATTAACTGTTTTGGCACCCATTTGACATCCTACATCCTAGGATAAAGTGTTCTTGAAGAAAAGGTCTAAGAAGTGATGGGAATAGAAATAAGGTTCACCTGCTCAAACAACGTCATTGCAAATTTCTGGTGGGAGATGCAGTGTTGGGCAGTGCATATGTCCTCTTTGGTTTCATCAGCAATGTGGAAGTGAATCCGCATCAGGAGGTTTTCCTAACAGGGAAGGACAAAAAGCAGTACGTAGACAAAAGTACAAATTTGTTGGCAGTTTACTCAGAGAAACAGCAATCCTCCTTGAAGGGAGGAATACCTCTGATTTTTTTTTTTTAATTTTTAATTTGAAATAATTATAAATTCACAGAAAGTTTTCAAAAAAATTATACAGGAGCTCCATGTACCCTTCACCCAGTTTCCTCCACAGGTGACATGTTACTTAACTATAATACAATATCCAAACCAGCAAATGGACATCAATAAAATCCACAGAGCTTATTCAGATTTCACCAGTTTTACATGCATTCATTTGTGTGTATGTGTAGCTCCATGCAATTTTATCACATGTATAGTCGTGTAAACACTCCCACAATTAAGATATAAAACTCTTTCATCACCACAAAGCTCCCTTCTGCTATTCCTTTAACACTGTACCCACTCAATTCCAAACCTAACCCTTAGCAACCACTAACATGTTGTCCCATCTCTATAATTTTATTATTTCAAGAATGTTAAATAAATGAGATCATATAGTACATAACCTATTGATAGTGCGTTTTTCACTCATCATTACTCCCTTTAGATCATTCAACTTGTTACATAAATCAACAGTTCATTCCTTTTTATTGCTGCACAGTATTCCCTGATATAGAAGTACCCCAGTTTGTTTCACCATCTACCCATTAAAAGCATCTGGGCTTTTTTACTTTGGGGCTATCACAAATAAAGCTTCTCTGAACATTCACGTACAGGTTTTTGTATGAACATATGTTTTCATCTCTCTGGGATTCACGTACAGGAATCTAACTGCTGAATCATATGGTAGTTTGCAAGTTTAGTTTTTTAAGAAACTGCCAGTGTTTTCCAGAGTGGTATACCATTGCTCATTCCTACCAGCAATAAATCAGTGATCCAGTTTCTCAGGGGCACCCCTGATTTTGGCCTATATTTTACCCTATAATAGGATATATATCACTCAGATTGTTTAATGGTTGCATAGAGTCTTTTGAAGGTTGATGAATAGAACCCAGAGTTGAGAAGAGTTAGGGTCCTCTACTAAAAGTCACTGGGAGCAAAGTAGTCATGTACATAGCACATCACACTTGTGCTAAGGACTCAGCTATTCCCTGTTTAATTATCTTTACTATGCAGGAGCTCTCAAACTGTGGTCCCCAGACCGGCAGCATCAGTGTTAGCATCTCCTAGGAACTTGTTAAGAGATATTCTTGGGACCCATTCCAGACATACTGAAACAGAAACTCAAGGGAGTTGAGCCCAGAAATTTGTATTTTAATGGGCCTTGTCTCCTCTGAAGGTGAGAGCTACTGTTCTGTGCGATGGCAAGCACAAAACTACCCTAAGCCTGAAGGAAAAAGAATAAATCCACTAGGCAATTCATACTTTAGTAGCAGAAACAACTTATAGAAACTAGGGAAATTCCTAGTTATAACTGTAGAGACCAGGAGCACAGTAAAGTAGCCAGTCCCTGATGGAGACCATCCACAGTCTCACCCCATATCAAAGAGGGCCAGAGGCCAGCACTTACAAAGCACTCCGCAGCATCGTCCATAATTCCCAGCTGGAAACGCTGTTCATCCTGAAAAGTCTTTGCCAGAGCACTGCGGAGAGTGTCAGATGGAAGCACTTTTTCAGTACTGCACTGAAACTGGTTAAAGATTCCCTGTAGGGAAGAGGTTAGACAAGGGGAAAAGCACAATGCTGTTACTGAGCTTCGAGGCATCCCAGTCTGTCATGCTAGGATCTCCATGCTTACAGCTATGGAGCCAAATGTACTTTGAATGTGTTGATATGCTTGCAGTTAGTTATAAAAAAGTAAAAAAAAATGAGACTCATAATAAAGGGCATGATATGTGCTAATAAGGATCCTTGCTCTTCCATCTGAGTGTGATACCATCAAGGACTCATTAGGAGAGACGGTTGTCATGAGTTAATGCAATGCAGTTACCTCTGATTTCCTCTGATATAGAAAGAGGTAGATGGTCTACAATAAATAAAGATAAATTATATGTCACTGAATTGGTAAATTATTCTCTGGGGGCTCATCGTATGAAACTTGGCCCCTTCTTTTAAATTGTTTAGCTACTATAAAATTACCCAAAAGTAAAAAGAATAATATAACAAATACCTACGTGTCTAACACTAAGAAATAAACATTCTATCATGTTTACTTCCAATCTACAGATAAAGCTAAAGTCCCCTTTAAGACCAGTCACTCACTATGAGTTTGTTGCACAATCTTCTGTTTATAATACTTTTACATATATTTGTATGTGTGTATATATGTGTGTGTGTATGTATATAACCCTCAATAATACATAGTATGCTTGTGTGTATGTGTCTTTCATGTAAAAAGTATCACACTGAATTTTAATTTTTTAAAAAATTCAGCATTCTTTTTGAGGTTAGCCATATATTTCATCCTTTTCCCCTGCTGTATAGTATTATATCATGTTACTACATCACATCTATTTATCCATTTGTATAGTATTATATCATGTTACTATATCACATCTATTTATCCATTTCTTTATTGACAGATATTTTAACAGTCTCCAATTTTTTGCTATTGTAAAGAGGCTATGCCAGCTTAAACTTCTACCAGTGCATGAATATAAATAAATTTCCCCATATCCTTATCAGCAATTAATACAGTCAGACTGGTTAATTTTAGTCTTTCTAACTACATTTAGTTTTTCTGGGTCTTCTATGAGTATTACTTGCAGAAAATACCTTCTTCTAGTCTTCTGGTATCTTTCAAGTGCAGCAGTTTTTTATTTTGGTGTAACTAAATGTATCTACCTTCTCCATCTTTACCTATATCTGAAACAATGATGAATATGATATCCAGAGAATGGAAACAAAGAGTGGCAACAAGTGGCACCTGCTTTGAGGTGTCCTTCTCAAGTGGTATTGGATCCTCTGCACAGAGATTTTAGAATGTGCTCCTTGACATCACATAGCCCAGATCCACACTAAACCACCAGATAAATTAGTTACATGTCAACATGCCAAAGAATGTCACCAGCTTGAAATCCTCATTAGTAATTTATTCATATTAAAAAATTCCAGGGTTACTCTCAGACTTACTAACGAGACCAGAAATTAGATCACTTTTATAAACCTACTTATGTGAGCTAAGAATAGGAGGTCCCACCAACCTAGAATGGCTAATTATTGGTCCTCATTTTACTTGACATTTTACTTGCAGTAGCTCAGTCACTCATTCCCTTCAGATTTTTACCCAAATATTACCTTCTCAATATAGTATTTCTGGATCATTTTATTTAAAATTGCAAGCTCCACCCACTCTTTCTAAACTTCCCACCCTTACTTGTTTTATTTTTCCCTTTGGCACTTTTACCAGCAGTCATACCATGTATATTACTTATTTATTGTCTAACTGTACTCTCTAGAATATGAAGACAGAAATTTTTGCCCTTTAAATTCCTTGCTACACTCCCAGCATCTATAATAGTAATGGCATGTAGGCCATCAACAACTAGTTTTGAATGAATGATTTTATATGGTTAGATCTTATTAAGGGAAAATATTAACTCCCTTCTCTCTCTCTTTTTTTTTTTTTTTTTTGCGGTATGCGGGCCTCTCACTGTTGTGGCCTCTCCTGTTGCAGAGCACAGGCTCCGGACGTGCAGTTTCAGCCGCCATGGCTCACGGGCCCAGCCGCTCCGCGGCATGTGGGATCTTCCCGGACCGGGGCACGAACCCGTGTCGCCTGCATCAGCAGGTGGACTCTCAACCACTGCGCCACCAGGGAAGCCCTCCCTTCTCTTTTATAAGCACATAAAGAATCACCTAGAAAAGGTGAAAATTTTTCTTAAGGTAACACAACTGGTTCAAGCAAAATGGGACTAAACCTTGTTCTGCTAATTTCAAGAGACCTCTGTTCTCTTACTAGCATCATTCCACCTCATACACACTGAACATCTATCCCTATAGCAACTTGAGAACAATTTACTATGAACTCTGCTATTATTTCCCTACAAACAATTCCATATGATGTGGAGGAGGCAGCACCAGAAAAACATATTTAGTATTACTTAATAAGCATGGGGCTGGGGGGAAATCTATTATAATTACTTTATTTTGGAGTGACCTAGAAAGTTTTAACAAGTCTATTATAAGATCAGGTAAAGACAAAGCAAGACCTTCCATAATTTGTGCTGGAAGTGGAAGAATGTCTATCAGTGACTCCTTAAACTAGACCAAAAGTAAAGGTCTGGGTCCACAGTTAAACACTCCTAGAGGGCAACTGGATATCTGCCAAGTGACCAATGGGATTTTGAAACTTGGGGAAATGTGAAGAAAAAAGGAAAAGGAAGGTAGGAAAAGAAGTAGTGGCTGCTTCTACATAAGGTGATCTGAACACTTAATGATATGCTGAAGGGAAGTCACCTCAGCTTTGCAAAACTTAGTGACCACTATCATATCCTAACCTGCCACTCTTCTCAACTGTTAATGGTAAGACATTAATGCTGACAAAGGCTCTACCTCTAGAGCAAGGGATGGATGAGGTTTGGTCCTTTGTTCAGAGTCTCAAACCGGTTCCAAGACAAACCGATGGAAAATTAGTTTCAGGATAGTTCTGTACAAACACAACAAATGCAAACTGCAGCCCCTTTAGTCTCTCTCAACTGGGTTTCCTCAAGAATTAATACTCTAAAGCAACAGTTCCTAATGAATTAACTTCTCTCCTATGCATAGTACTAGTTATGTTACCATCCTAGAGAGAATTAAGAAAATAGTCACTCAAAATACTTTCTGTGTTCTGTGGTTCAGATGACCTTGTTTGAGAAAGGACAGAGATCCACTGAGAGATGGCATAGAGTAATAGTTAAGAGTATGGACTCTGGAACCATAGTATTTGGGTTCAAAATCCCAGCCCTGTTACTTACCATCTATATGACCTTGGACAAGTTACCTAACTTCTCTATGCTTCAGTTTCCTCTTCTAAAAGAGAATTAATAATAGTATTTACCTCCTAGGATTATTTGAGGATTAAATAAGTTATCTATCTTTCTACTTATATCTTAGACTAAAGTCTGACCGTATCAAAGTGCTATCTAAGTGTTAACTGTTATTATAATCATTCTATTTGGGATTCATTTTAGGTTACTGCCTGCTACTGATGTATGAAGAAGGGCCTTGAGAGTCAGAAAGGCTTCTACCTTGAGCTACCTACCCAGTCTCTAAGGTCTAGGTACAAAGGAAGAAATTCTTCTCTATTCTGCTGCTTGTATTCAAGAGAGGCAGATTTCCCATGACCTAGATAACAAGGGTTTTAGCACAGAAAAAGAAAGACTTAAAGTCAGAGCTCTGACTGCGCCCATAGTGGATATGCAACAACAGATCTGGCTCTTGTGTTCAGTGGCATCATCTCCATGCTACTCTTTTTTTAACCTCTTAATTACGAACAGCTTTCTCCACACACACTGAGTATCTGAATGTATTCAGAATAGCCTCTGCCTGCATCTTCTTTATTTTCTTATTCAATATTTTAATTATTGTTACCAGTATTGCTCTGCCACTGTTAGGAAGAAGCAAGTGTATCAGGGATGACGCAGCCTGAGCCTGCCCAGCATGCATCTGTGAGCTGCAGCTCTGGAAGAAGCTGTAGCACAAAGCCCCTCTGTTAGGGCAGCACACTAACCCCTGTGTGTCCCTCTCACATGAGCACAAGGCAGGAATGGGCCTCCTCCTGTTCCCTTTTTCACCCTCCTCCCACCTTTCCCAGAGGGAGATCCTGTTCACACCAAAGAAAGCCAAGAACATTTAGTTCAGCAATAAGAACAGGTGGTAGCACCAATAAGGAACAAAAACTGGTATTCTTCCAATTGCTGAGTTCTATGGCAGAGAGGGAGAAAGGGCAGGAAGAACCAAAACCCAGGAATCATTTTCCCCTGTGGGGTCCCTGATGGTTTCACTTCAATAAAGAAAAAACCCACCTTTGAGGTTTCTCTCTGCCGTTCTTCACAGAGTGAAACCAAAGAGGTCTTCCTTTTCACTCTCAGGAAAAGGCAAATTACTTTTTGTCTGTTAACTATTTTCTTGGATGCAGTGCAAAAGCAACAAGACTAATGACTAAAAGCAGGTGCTTCCCCATCCATCTCTCTTGGATCAAGTAGCAAACAATTCTACCCACAGGAGCATATAATTATTTGGATTAGTAAAAACCATGTAAATAAGATAAAAGTGCCATAAAGACAGAAAGTCTTTGTGCTTTGTCATCTACAAATGCAGCTGTTGCTTAAGTTCTTCCTTTTTTTCCCCCTAAAACACAGACTTTGTCTTTAAGGAGGGAACAGCTGTCTATTTCTCTCTCAGAATTTCCTATCTTTGCATCAAAAAGAAGTCATGAGTAGAGAAGATACAGGTCAAGAAAAAGGGCTGTCACTAAATTTGATGCTTTATGGGCCCAAGGTCTTTGAAAAGTGCCCCAGTCAGCAGTTCAACTCATCCCTGAGAGGTGTCCAGCAACACTTTCTACAAAGGCGTGACACATGTTATACACTACTACTAACTCAATTCTTAGAGTTTCTCTTCTTGATCTAAGCTTCCCAAATCTATCATTTTGGCTTTCATAACTATCCCTTTTTTTCCACACCTCCTGTAAATCATAGACCTAAATAAACCATAAACCTAGATGTGGCCAATCGAGTCTGTTTGTAAACACAACCCTTTGAAAGGAAAATAAAGGAGCTACTCCTTGAGAGTCACTGACTGCTGGAAAATAGAACTTTCACCCTAGATTTGTATGTTCAAAAGAATTTTGAACGTTTTCTTTCAAGAGGGGAAAGAATATTGAAATGTTTACCATTTTGGCATCCAAACCAGTAACACTGGATTTTTAACATTTTATTGCCAAAAAGTTCAAACAGGGCTTCCCTGGTGGCGCAGTGGTTGAGAGTCCGCCTGCCGATGCAGGGGACGCGGGTTTGTGCCCCGGTCCAGGAGGATCCCACATGCCGCGGAGCGGCTGGGCCCGTGAGCCATGGCCGCTGAGCCTGCACATCCGGAGCCTGTGCTCCGCAACGGGAGAGGCCACAGCAGTGAGAGGCCCGCGCACCGCAAAAAAAAAAAAAAAAAGTTCAAACATACAAGGGTAGACAAAATAGCACAATAAATTCCCATGTACCTATCATCCAACCTCAACCATTACTAACCTGTGGCCAATCTCATTTCATATATACCACCCACCCTCCTCCCAGATCATTTTGAAACAAATGCCAGACATTATTCATCTGTAAATACGTCAGGATATGCCTCTAAAAAATAAGAACCCTTTTTGTTTAAAACATAACCATATAACAAACCCTTTCTCTAGTGTTCAGTGATTTTTTTGTGATATAACAGAATCAGTGATTACATCTCCCCTGACAAGTGTGAGCTGCAACTCCCAAGGTTTGTAGTCTATGAGCTGACCAAATATGTGTTCTTCAAATTAAAGTTGTTAAATATAACAACTTTAGTGACAATTCAGTGACAATTCTGAAGTGACATTTATGCAGTAAAAACAAAAGGAAAGGTACCTATGTAAAGTGATGGCTATGTTAATTAGCTTGTTGTAGTGATCATTTCACAATATATGTATATATCAAAACATCAAGTTGTGTGCCTTAAATCTCATAATTTTTATTTGTGAATTATACCGCAATAAAACTGAAAAAAAACACTTAACCATAATACCACTACCACACTCAGAAAAAGGTATGCAGTCAGTTTAACAGAAATTCTTGCTCCAGGAAGAGAAAGCAGAGAACAGCTGGCCAGTTTCTCTCTTGAGATTCTTTAACCTTATGTCTTAAAATAGCTACCTTCTAGACTTCCTTATTAGAAAATTACCCACATATCCTATATCAGTCCGTTTAAATCAAATTCAGTTACCAATACCATATCTCCCCATGAGTTTAGGGCTTTATTTGCATTCAATTTATAACCCAATACCTTGGACTTACAGTGGTGAAGCAAAAGACCATCATAAACTTACCTTTCACACGCATTCCTGCTACCTATGCAAAAATGACACCCACATACACAAAGGCAGAGACACAGATAGAAACAACAAGACCTCAAGACAGTGGACAGACAGAGACAGGCCAAATTCACCAGGGAATAGTATTGCTTTTAGTGGGAAATCATAAACTAATATTGAGATTTATAAAAATGTAACAGTCATTCTGGAATTTTTGCCAAGATCAGAAATGTAGGACCTTAAAGATGACCAACAGTATTCAAATCAAATTTTAAGAATCAATATCAAAGCCACTTACCCCACAGGGGAAATAAAAAGGGGGACCCGTCTGGACATGAACAAAGATTTTGAGATTGTATAAGTTTCAGGTTCTGCCATAAACTCTGGAAAGAATCATGATGATCTGCTATATTTTTCCTTATAGTCATACCCCTCTATTTGAAATACCATGTAAAATTCTGAACTCCAGAATTTTTAAAAGGATAAGAGCCTGAGTTTTATACTATCCAAGTTATGTCAATGACTAAATTAGTCAAGAATATTTAGGTACAGGGCTTCCCTGGTGGCGCAGTGGTTAAGAATCTGCCTGCCAATGCAGGGGACAAGGGTTCAAGCCCTGGTCCAGGAAGATTCCACATGATGCAGAGCAACTAAGCCTGGGTGCCACAACTACTGAGTCTGCACTCTAGAGCCCGCGAGCCATAACTACTGAAGCCTGCACGCCTAGAGCCCGTGCTCCGCAGCAAAAGAAGCCACCGCAATGAGAAGCCCGCGCACCGCAACGAAGAGTAGCCCCAACTTGCTGCAACTAGAGAAAGCCCGCACACAGCAGCAAAGACTCATGGCAGCCAAAAATAAAATAAATTAATTTTAAAAAAAGAAGAATATTTAGGTACAGCCTAATACAACTTTAAGAAAGGTTAACCAGGGCTTCCCTGGTGGCGCAGTGGTTGAGAGTCCGCCTGCCGATGCAGGGGACACGGGTTCGTGCCCCGGTCTGGGAAGATCCCAGATGCCGCGGAGCGGTTGGGCCCATGAGCCATGGCTGCTGAGTCTGCGTCTCCAGAGCCTGTGCTCCTCAACGGGAGAGGCCACAACAGTGAGAGGCCCGCGTACCGCAAAAAAAAAAAAAAAAAAAGAAAGGTTAACCAAAAGACCACATGTTCATATATGAATATGTTCATATCACATAGATAAGCATAACAGGAAGGAAGTTCAATTCAAATGGATAGGTGCATTAGACATAAGGACATACCTTCCTTATGTGAGGGCTATTTATTACTAGCTAAAATTTCCAGGTAACATACTAGAAATCTAATTTCCTGGCTTAAATAAATAGCCAGTCTAGGATAATGGGTTTACTCCTCTTATAGTGGCCATGACTATAGGACAATGAAGAACCTTCCATTCCTACAGTCTACAAAAAAATGACCAGACTAATTCCTTATACCACTTTACTCGATATGTTTATGCTTCAGTCCCCAGTAAAGGAATAGCTACATGGTACACAATAAAAAAATATCGAGAGATTTGTTCCCTGAACTCTCAAATTTCCCCTCAATTAACAAGTGAGCTATCAGCAGAACACAGACTTTCCTGCCCCTTCACAACAGTCTTACTGTTCTACAGGTACAGACTTACATTCCAGGACCCCTATATACAAAAACCTATTTCCTACCTACCTACCTCCATCACCACCACCATTCCCTGGCTTTTATTCCTTATACTAACATCCTTTAAAAAAAATCACTAATTGAGAAGGTTTGTTGGATTTAATCAATCAATGCAGCATTCTTCTTTGCCTATAACAAAAAACACTCTGTCCTACATCCTGGCACTGTAAAGCCTCTAGTACAATCCCTGGAAGGAGAACAAAATCTTTGTGGCATACTAAGTACAGAGGACGGATTTCCTCCTCTGGACAGAGATAAATAAATAAACCAATACCAAAGTCAAGTCATACCCTGGGGGCCAGGGTGTAAGAGCAGACTCAATATGAATAATAAATCAGAGCTCTGGGCTATAGGCATGACAACAGTTTAGGTCAGGAAAAATCTTTCAGTAATACTAGGTGGGAATAAATTTGGTATTTTAGAAGGGACAGGGTAATTAGCACACAAATTTCTCTTTTTTTTTTATAAATTTATGTTTTCATTTATTTATTTTTGGCTGTGCTAGGTCTTCGCTGCTGCGCAAGGGCTTTCTCTAGTTGCACGGTGAGCAGGGGCCACTCTCCATTGCGTTGTACGGGCCTCTCACTGCGGTGGCCTCTCCTGCTGCAGAGCATGGGCTCTAGGCACGCGGGCTTCAATAGTTGTGGTGCACGGGCCCAGATGCTCCGCGGCATGTGGGATCCTCCCAGACCAGGGCCCGAACCGGTGTCCCCTGCATTGGCAGGCAGACTCTTAACCACTGCGCCACCAGGGAAGTCCCCCACAAATCTCTTCTATTTGCTAAGTCAGAGTTGAAATGCATTGCGGTTCAAAGTAAGCAGAAAGACAAACTAACACAAATTCTTCATTAATAATTTGCATGCAAGATTTTGAGACTGTAATTACTTTAGGGACTTAGTGTCAAGTAACACAGAAAAAAAAAAAACAGTATATTTTACAGGACCAAAAGAAATGGATTATCATAAACACTGTGTACAAACCACCAAAAAGTACTGGATGCAACATATACTATGGTACCAATGAAGATCACTAGGCACAGGACTACTGGCAGACGTTCATAGAGCAGAAGAAAAAAACAAAAATATTGAAGAAGACATGATCCAAAAGGTATTCACATAAGGCCAGTAGTAAATGCATTTTAAGTAAACAACTGCAGAGAGAGCAGGGACACATATCTTTCAGCCAGACTTGGAAGGGCAAATCCTTCATCCAAACATCAGATTAAGGGAAAGTTAGCTAGCTTCTGACTCATCAAGGAACATGTTTGTGTTTCTTTTTGTACTTAATAGTAGGTTCTAGAGATAAGCAATTATGCTCTAACATAAATAATTCTGACTTTATAAAGAACTGGCAAGTTTTGCAGAGTACTTCAAATTCAGGAAGTTTGGAATCTCTTGTTTTAAAAAAAATCTAAGAAATAAGAATTTTACAAATCAAACAGCATTAAAGAATGCAAACAGGTCATGAAGTATCAGCAAAAAGGAATTCTTATTAGCCTCATCAAATATTCCTCCTTTTTAAATAGGAGGCAGAGAAAAATATATATAATTACACCCATAGAGAAAAAAATATATAGAATACACCCACACTGGGACACCACAAAGTTAACATGTAACTTAACGGCAGGATACCAGATAACTGCTCTGCAGACAGAATCCCAGACTTTGACTTCTTACATCAGCAGATCTTTCCCACCATCAACCCCCCTTCCTGCCTCCCTCCTCCCCTCCCCCACATCTCTCCCTTCCCTTACTAAATGAGGCATGAAGGCCTAGATTAGTAGACTTAGTAAAAAAAGTATGAGACCAAAAGTCACAATATGAAAATCTCTATTAAACAGGACAAGAGTGAGAGAGAATATAAAAGACAGAAAGAAAAAGAAAAGGAAAAGGCAATACCCTAAACTCCATAACTAAAATACCAAGAAGTACTAAAAGACTATATGAACCCAGAAAAGTTGTGTTTATATTATGGTCCAGGCACTGTGAGGAACACCAAAAGAGAAGAAAAGCTGGGCCACCTTCCCAAAAACCCATTCAGCCATGCTAAACACTGTTAAAATCAATTACGGATGTAGATATAGTATTTTTAAAACTTCATGAAGAAGATAAATTTCTGAAAGGCAGATGTGGTTTGGCTTAAAAGGGATGTGTTATTGTTCTGTTTATTGTTATTATTTTTGTTATTATTTTGGGTGCCAAGGGATGCAGGCAAAGTGAATGACATCTGTCTGCAATGCAATGTCTAAGAGGCAGGCATAGTAAGTATACCATCTGCTATCATAGATGAAATGGAGTGCCTGGGGAAGGAGAGGAAGGGAAAAGGAAGTGTGAAATTAGTTTTTTAAATGTCCATAATCCTGCTTTTCTAAGTGATTTAAGAGACAACTGGGAGCCACTTCAAGATTATAAGAAGGTAGTAACTTCAAAATAGCACTCCAGGGTAGTCTTAGGTTAGAACAAATGAAATAGGAAGATACTAGAGATGGAAAGGCAATTAAGGGCCTGAAAAAAAGAAGTACTCTTTTTACTAAAACGGTGGGCAAAAAGACCTATTACTAGAAATATTATAGACCAGAGAAGAGGCATAAAGAGAAATGATAATTCCTGTGGTGGAATTCAGGCTATTTTCAGTTTTCCTCTTTACACTTTAGTATACTTTCCAGAATGATTGCAGTATTTTTCTATATTTATAATAAAAATCATCATTCAAATAAAGAACAAACATGATGTGTATACACAGCCAAAGAATAATAAATAAATGCCCATGTGCCTGCCACACAATTTAAGAATGGAAAAATTGAGTTTGAGTATCCACAAATGATTATATCCTACCCATTCCACCTTCCAGAGGTAACCATTATCCTGAATTTTGTGAAAATCATTCCTTTTTTCTCTACAATTTTATCATATGTATGTATCCCGGAACAATATGTTATTTATTCTGCCTGTTTTGGATTTGTATATAAATGGAATCATAGTTTAGCAGTCTTCTGTGACTTGCTTTTTTCATTCAATATACAAATCTTCCTTGATTTATGATGGGGTTACATCCCAATAAACCCACTGTAAATTGAAAACATGGCTAACTTATCTTCTGAACATCATAGCCTAGCCTAGCCTACCTTAAACTTGCTCAGAACATTTACATTAGCCTACAGTTGGGCAAAATCATCTAATACAAAGCCTACTTCATTATAAAGTGTTGAATATCTGATCGAATTTATTGAATACCGTACAGAAAGTTAAAACCAGAACGTTTGTATGGGTACAGAATGGTTATAAGTGTATCGGTTGTTTAACGTCATGATTGTGTGGCTGACTGGGAGCTGAGGCGTGCTACAGCTGCCTAGCATCACAAGAAAGTATCATACCATATATATCACTAGCCCAAGAAAAGATCAAAATGCAAAGTAAGGTTTCTACTGAATGCATATTGCTTTCACATCATCATAAAGTCAAAAAATCGTTAAGTCAGACCATCGTAAGTTGATGGCTGTCTATAATGCTTGTGTGATTAACTCAAAATGATACATGTAGCTGCAGGCTATCCATTTTCACAACTATATAGAAGTGAAATAAACTACTACTCTAGGAATAAACCATCATTTTTTAATCGATTATATTAGAGTTGGAATGGGTTGTTTCATTTTTCTGTAATCACAAAAAAAATGCTACCTTAAACATCCCCAAACATATCTTCTGGTATGTATGTACAAGGAAGTTTCTTACAATGAATATCCAGGAGTAGAATTACTGAGTAGTAGGGTACCTGCTACTTCAATTTTATTTGACAAATGTAATGACAAACTGGTTTCCTAAATAGTGGTATCAATTTATATTCCAACCAAAAATTTATGTAAATTCTCATTATTCTACCTTGTAGGTAACAATTTTATCTGACTTTTAAATTTCTACTAATCTGAAGGGTATGGTTTAATCTACATTTCTTACATTACTAAAGAGGGTAAGCCTATTTCATATGCTTAAATATCAATTGAGTTTCCCATTCCGAGAAATGCCTGTTTATGTGTTTTGTCCATTTTCCTGTTGACTCATTTTATTATTTACTTATTCTTCATGAGAATTCTTCTCTGGAGTTCTATGTTGGATACCAGTCCTCTGTTGATTATATATATTGCAGATATTTTCTCCCAATTTGTAGCCTTGTATATTTATTGTCTTTATGGAGTCTTCTGATGAATAGAAGTTCTTGAATTTTCTATAGTAAAACGTATCAAGTTTTTTAACTTTGCATTTTTCATGTCTTATTTATTAAATCCTCTCTATCTCTTAGGCCATGATATTCTCTCATAGTTTCTTCTAAAATGAAGTATATTGTCTTTCACATTTTCCTCCTTAATTCATCTGAAATTCTTACTTTTGGTATAACATGAAGTAGGGATCTAATTTCCTTTTTGTCTATACAAATAAAGAGTTATCTAAGCACGTTTATTGGAAAGTCTAAGAGTATAATTTTCAAATTAAGTGCACAATAATTAAAAGAATGCAAACAATGCCATCTAAAACAAAGTATGTGCAAATTAGAGCCTAATTATTTAACATTTATTTAGCACTGAGAGATTGAAAAGCACTTTAGGGGAAAAAAAAATCAAATTTTTAATCTTCCAATACAGCAAAAGAGGCAGTGAAGGAAAAGAAATCTAATGGATAGATCAGGCAATGATGTGATGAGGAAAGCATCAGAATTGCAACACATCCTCAGCTTATAAAAAGACCCAAAACACAGCCTTTGATCCACTAAGCCCATTTACCTATCCATCATAAGCAACTGCTTCTCTGAAAAACTCCCAAGATACAACCTCAGCCCCTTTAGCTTGAAAAACAACTTCCTTTCTGTAACTGGCTATTTCAGAAGGTGTCCCATAAGGTCTGGTGATTGGTTTCCTTCATCTTTCTGACTTATATAATTATATTGATTTATATTAAAGTAACAATTTGTCCCTGTGGAAAATGAAACATAGCAAGATTATGACAGCCAATTCTCCAGAGTCCCATCTGGGTCAGTGAAGAATATGGCACAGTCCTGACTAATCAAAGGCATGTCAGAGGGTCATGTAATTTCCGTCATCCCTTCTTGTTACAGATAGGAGTTTCCAGTTTCAGGAGATTGTTCTACCAGGGATTTCTCCAGTATTCAGATCTCTAGCAAGTAACTTGCCTTGTTTTTTTGGTTTTAATGCCATGAACCAGACTCCCCTTGGACTTGCTGACCAAAGGACCACTATGTTTCTTGTTTATCTAAAGTTAGATACTTAATGCCAATGTACCTTTCAGAAAAATCAAGCCGAATGCTCTTTTGGATGGACTTCTGTCTGAATGGGCATAGTCAGAAATGTTACAACTGTAAAATATCTGGTTTTATTAAAATTTCATATTTAAACTCCCCAATTAACCAATAATTTTTTAAAACATCTTTATTGGAGTATAATTGCTTTACAATGTTGTGTTAGTTCCTGCTGTATAACACAGTGAATCAGCTATATATAGACATATATCCCCATATACCCTCCATCTTGCGTCTCCCTCCCATCCCCCCATCCCACCCCTCTAGGTGGTCACAAAGCACCGAGCTGATCTCCCTGTGTTATGCGGCTGCCTCCCACTAGCTATCTACTAGCTATCTATTTTACATTTGGTAGTGTATACATGTCCATGCTACTCTCTCACTTCGTCCCAGTTTACCCTTCCCCTTCCCCATGTCCTCAAGTCCATTCTCTACATCTGCGTCTTTATTCCGGCCCTGCCCCTAGGTTCTTCAGAACCATGTTTTTTTTTTAGATTCCATATATATGTGTTAGCATACAGTATTTGCTTTTCTCTTTCTGACTTACTTCACTCTGTGTGACAGACTCTAGGTCCAAACACCTCATTACAAATAACTCAATTTCGTTTCTTTTTTTTTTTTTGCGGTACGCGGGCCTCTCACTGTTGTGGCCTCTCCCGTTACGGAGCACAGGCTCCGACACGCAGGCTCAGTGGCCATGGCTCACTGGCCTAGCCACTCCGCGGCATGTCGGATCTTCCCAGACCAGGGCACGAACCCGTGTCCCTGCATTGGCAGGCAGACTCTCAACCACTGTGCCACCAGGGAAGCCCAATTTCATTTCTTTTTATGGCTGAGTAATATTCCATTGTATATATGTGCCACATCTTCTTTATCCATTCATCTGTTGATGGACACTTAGGTTGCTTCCATGTCCTGGCTACTGTAAATAGAGCTGCAATGAACATTGTGGTACATGACTCTTTTTTAATTATTAACCAATAATTTATATTCTATATTTTGCTAAAAGTTATAATGGTTCCAAACAAAGGGTGGAAAAAAAAAAGATATTTGTGACCCTAGTGGCAAAAAGTTCAGAAGACTCAGTTATCTCTTTCCAGAAATATCTGCCTACCATGGACTAAAACTTCAAACTGATGTTGGTCAAAAAACTGTTTTGAGTCAGTTGTTGCAAATTTAACTGTGAAATTCTCCTGGATTTTTTGGTCACAATTCCTGCTCTCAGGTATAAAAGCAACTAAATTAATAATGATCACAACCAAGCATCCCTGTGACAAACCAAGAATTCAGACTTCATCAGACTGAAAAATGACTCTAGAAGCTTACTCAGAACTTAGGCATACTCATCCAACCATAAATAACCCATTGTATATCAGGACCAAGAAAACAGCAAGGATAAGTGTTGGAAAAGTAATAGAGAATGGGCCCTTCCACATCCTAGTTCTTTCTCTTTAGCAACTTACCTAAAGAGAACTCTCTCACATTAGGGCATTTTATTTGTCTCTAAATGAATCCTCAGTTTCATTTTATTCAGAAATGGAAAACTCGGAGTCAGATAATGGGGTACGCAACTGATATAAAGAACCTATTGATTATTACATGTGATAATAGGAAATATTAGGGAATGGGAAAATGGGAAAATTTTAGTACTGGATTTTCTTTTTGTTGTTGTTGTTGTTGTTGTTGTTGTTTGTTTTTGGTGGTACGCGGGCCTCTCACTGCTGTGGCCTCTCCCGTTGCAGAGCACAGGCTCCGGACGCGTAGGCTCAGTGGCCATGGCTCACGGGCACAGCCGTTCCGCAGCATGTGGGATCCTCCCAGACCAGGGCACGAACCCGTGTCCCCTGCATCGACAGGCGGATTGTCAACCACTGCACCACCAAGGAAGCCCTGGATTTTCTTTTTTTAATAAATTTTTTTCTTTTTATTTTTGGCTGTGTTGGGTCTTCGTTGCTGCACGCGGGTTTTCTCTAGTTATGGCGAGCGGAGGCTACTGTTCATTGCGGTGCGCAGGTTTCTCATTGCGGTGGCTTCTCTTGTTGCGGAGCACAGGATCTAGGAGCACAGGCTTCAGTAGTTGTGGCACACGGGCTCAGTAGTTGTGGCTCGGGGGCTCTAGAGCGTAGTCTCAGTAGTTGTGGCACACGGATTTAGTCACTCCGTGGCATGTAGGATCTTCCCAGACCAGGGCTCGAACTCATGTCTCCTGCACTGGCAGGCAGACCCTCAACCACTGTGCCTCCAGGGAAGCCCCCTGGCTTTTCTTAATAGAAAGAGTTTGTTGCTAAATTTAGCTTTAATAGACAATAGTTAATTCCATGAAAAACAGTTGGTTGTTTATTCTTTCAAAACGAAAATTTAGTGTTAGCTTTTCGGATAAATACTCAAAGTCTAAGCAAGTTTGAATAGTATCCAATCACATTAAATAGAGTTGTAAGGGCAAAAGGTTCAGAGAAACAGAATACCTAAACCAAGTAGTAGTTCTTTGAAACAAGCAAAACTAATCATACTTATCCTTTGTACTAAACCACATGCAAATAATGCAGTAACAAATTCTTTAGCATCAACCTGAATAACCAAACCACCTTAATATTGATCATTAACCTAATGACAGTGAGAAGAAACAAATTTGAAGTATTTACCTTGAGAGCACAAAAGATGCAGGAATCTCCCATGCATTTGTGAGTTGTAAGCTGCCTAAAGCTACGTCTGAAGATGTCCAAGTGCCATAAAACCTGATGAAAAGGGAAAATACTTCATTACTCTACGAAAAAACCCCATTTAATTTCAAATTCAAGAAGTCAAGCAAACATAGGTAGACAATAGACATTGTTACTCCCAAGAGAAAAGCTCATTCTAGTGTATTAAAAAAAAGGTCAAAAACGGTGAGGTATCCAACCAGAGGGATAGGTGACCATATTCTGGAAAACACACTAATTCGAACATAAAGTAGGTCACACAGAGAAAATATGATACTAGATACATCAAATGTGATCCTAAAGAGGGAAGTTATGGGTTAAAAACTGCGGAATAAGGATTTATTTCAATGGTCCACACAGGAAAACCATGAATATTTTAAAACTTATTTAGAAGCTTGAATGGTAGTGTGGAATTTTGTCTTTGTTAGATTTCTCAATTTTTGGACCTTTCTGAGAGAGGTGTGACCTCCTTAAGTCAACAGAATAAAAAAAATAATGGTGATATCAACAGTAATAAATCGGTTCATAGGGGGCAGAGTCAAGATGGCATACTAAGAGGACGCGGAATTCACGTCTCTGCACAACTAGGGTACCTACCAGGCACCGGTGGGGGACCACGGACACCTAAGGGGACAGGAGGAACCCCCAGCAACCAGGTAGGATGTGGGCCATTGGGGGGAGTGAAGGGGGAAGAGAAGTGGAGAAGGGAGGGGACTGGCATCCCTGAGGGGCGGCTGGGGGAAGGGATCCCATGCCTGAAGGGGGAAACTGGGTGAGCATTGGGAGGGCAGAGGATCAACAGGGATCGTGGCCAGGTTTCTCCTACCCACTTGGGCCCCCGGGAGCCTGCTGAGATGCCAGGCCTGATCCTCTGCCCACTGAGGCCCCCTACAGCCGCACGGGCCTGCAGGAGTGGGAGGGAGGGAAGGGGGAGCAAAAGTAAAGGCTGGACCTCTGGGACTGGCAACCCTGAGTGGTGGCTGAGGGAGGGGAGGAGTTGGTACACCCAGCAGGGCCCACCCATGGTTAGGGGTCCATCAGCAGCAGAGGGGACCCTGAGGGAGACAATGGGGGAGGGGCACAAAGGAACGGAAGGGAACCAGGCCAGCACCTTCTCTGTCCACTTATGCACCAGGGGGTCTATTGGGCTCCCGGGCCTAATCCTCTGTCCTCAGAGCCTCCCTCCTGCCGTGCAGAACACAAGCCCCGCCCCCACACCCCCACCAAAGGTCCCACCTCTACACTCAGAGACACCTTCCAACACACTGGGCCTAAACCCCACCCATACACCCTCACTAAGGGCCCTACCTCCAAACTCCAGAACTCCACACTTCAGAGGCCCTCCTTTCCACGTGCAGCTTCTCTCCTTCCCGTGCAGGTCCTAAGCAGAGGCCCCGCCCCATGTTTAAACACTGCCCCATCAAGGCCCCACCCCCAAGGCCTTTTACGGCTGAGTGGGTTCTGGAGCCTAGGCCCTGCCCCACACCCAAATGTCACTCCCCAACTCACCTATATCCTGCCCCACCCTAAACTCCACCCCTGCTAAGTTCCACCACCACCTAAACTCCGCCCCCATAGCCAAGGCTTTTCTTTTTTTCCTTTCTTTCTTTTTTCCTCTTTCAGATTGGGGTTCTGTTTCACCTTGTTGATTCACTGTTGTTGATGCTTTTATATTTTTATTTTTCCTAATAAATCTTTTACTTTTTCTAATTTTACTATATTCTTTATACTTTGTTATTATTCTCTCCTTTTGGCTTGTTCACCCCACCCCTTTTTTTTCTTCTTTTTTCTGTTGTGGTTTTATTTTACCTTGTTGCAGTTGTTTAAATTATAGTTTTATTTTTCCTAACATTTTTTATCTTTCTAATTTAATTTTGTTTTTTACACTTTGATATTCTACTGCTCCTTTCTTTCTTTCCTTCCTTTTCTTTTTCTTTTTTTTACCACACCACAAAGCTTGCAGGATCTTGGTTCCCAGGCTGGTGACAGGTCAGCCCCGACTTCCTGTGATGGGAGCTCCGAGTCCAAACCGCTGGACTAACAGAGAACCTCAGACCCCAGTGAATATTAATCAGAGTGAGGCCTCCTGGAGGTCCTAATCACAGCACCAAGACCCAGCTCTAATCCAACTGCCTGCAAACTCCAGTGCTGGATGTCTCAGGCCAAACAACCAGTAAGACAGGAACACAGCGCCACCCAACAAAAAAAAAAATCAAAGGACAAAAATATATGTTACAAACAATGGAGCAAGGTAAAAACTTACAAGACCAAATAAATGAAGATGAAATAGGCAACCTACCTGAAAAAGGATTCAGAGTAATGATAGTAAAGATAATCCAAAATCTTGGAAACAGGATGAAGAAAATACAAGAAACATTTAACAAGGATCTAGAAGAACTAAAGAGCAAACAAACAGTGATGAAAAACACAATGACTGAAATTAAATTACTCTAGAAGGAATCAATAGCAGAATAACTGAGGCAGAAGTACGGATAAGTGACCTGGAAGATAAAATGGTGAAAATAACTGCCAGGGAGTAGAATAAAGAAACAAGAATGAAAAGAATTGAGGACAGTCTCAGACATCTCTGGGACAACATTAAATGCACCAACATTTGAATTATAGGGGTCCCAGAAGAAGAAGAGAAAAAGAAAGGGTCTGAGAAAATATTTGAAAAGATTATAGTTGAAAACTTCCCTAACACGGGAAAGGAAATAGTCAATCAAGTCCAGGAAGCACAAAGAGTACCATATAGAATAAACCCAAAGAGAAACACGCAGAGACACATATTAATCAAACTGTCAAAAATTAAATACAAAGAAAAAATATTAAAAGCAGCAAGGGAAAAACAACAAATAATATACAAGGGAATCCCCATAAGTTTAACATCTGATCTTTTAGCAGAAACTCTGCAAGCCAGAAGGGAGTGGCAGGACACGTTTAAACTGATGAAAGGGAAAAACCTACAACCAATATTATTCTACCCAGCAAGGATCTCATTCAGATTTGATGGAGAAATTAAAACCTTTACAGATAAGCAAAAGTAAGAGAATTCAGCACCACCAAACCAGCGTTACAACAAATGCTAAAGGAACTTCTCTAGGCAGGAAACACGAGAGAAGGAAAAGGCCTACAAAAACAAACACAAAACGGTTAAGAAAATGGTAATAGGAACATACATACTGATAATTACCTTAAATGTAAATGGATTAAATGCCGAAACCAAAAGACATAGAAGGGCTGAATGGATACAAAAACAAGACCCGTATATATGCTGTCTACAAGAGACCCACTTCAGACCTAGGGACACATACAGACTGAAAGTGAGGGGATGGAAAAAGATAATCCATGCAAATTGAAATCAAAAGAAAGCTGGAGTAGCAATTCTCATGAGACAAAATAGACTTCAAAATAAAGACTTACAAGAGACAAAGAAGGACACTACATAATGATCAAGGGATCAATCCAAGAAGAAGATATAACAATTGTAAATATTTATGCACCCAACATAGCAGCACCTCAATACAAAAGGCAAATGCTAACAGCCATAAAAGGGGAAATCGACAGTAACACAATAATACTAGGGGACCTTAACACCCCACTTTCACCAATGGACAGATGATCCAAAATGAAAATAAATAAGGAAACACAAGCTTTAAATGACACATTAAACAAGATGAACTTAATTGATATTTATAGAACATTCCATCCAAAAACAACAGAATACACTTTCTTCTCAAGTGCTCACGGAACATTCTCCAGGATAGACCATATCTTGGGTCACAAATCCAGCCTAGATAAATTTAAGAAAATTGAAATTGTATCAAGTATCTTTTTCAACCACAACGCTACAAGACTAGATATCAATTACAGGAAAAAAACTAAAAAACACAAACACATGGAGGCTAAACAATATGCTACTAAATAACCAAGAGATCACTGAAGAAATCAAAGAGGAAATCAAAAAATACCTAGAAACAAGTGACAATGAAAACACGACAACCCAAAAGCTATGGGATGCAGCAAAAGCAGTTCTAAAGGGGAAGTTTATAGCAATACAATCCTACCTCAAGAAAAAAGAAAAATCTCAAATAAACAACCTAAGCTTATACCTAAAGCAATTAGAGAAAGAGGAACAAAAAAACCCCAAATAGCAGAAGGAAAGAAATCATAAAGATCAGATCAGAAATAAATGAAAAAGAAATGAAGGAAGCAATAGTAAAGATCAATAAAACTAAAAGCTGGTTCTTTGAGAAGATAAACAAAATTAATAAACCATTAGCCAGACTCATCAAGAAAAAAAGGGAGAAGACTCAAACCAACAGAATTAGAAATGAAAAAGGAGAAGCAACAACTGACACTGCAGAAATACAAAAGATCATGAGAGATTACTACAAACAACTATATGACAATAAAATGGACAACCCAGAAGAAATGGACAAATTCTTAGAAAAGCATAACCTTCTGAGACTGACCCAGGAAGAAATAGAAAATATAAACAGACCTATCACAAGCATTGAAATTGAAACGGTAATTAAAAATCGTCCAACAAACAAAAACCCACGTCCAGATGGCTTCACAGGCGAATTCTATCAAACATTCACCTATACTTCTCAAACTCTTCCAAAATATAGCAGAGGGAGGAACATTCCCAAACTCATTCTATGAGGCCACCATCACCCTGATACCAAAACCAGACAAAGATGTCACTAAAAAAGAAAACTACAGGCCAGTATCTCTGATGAACATAGATGCAAAAAGCCTCAACAAAATACTGACAAACAGAATCCAACAGCATATTAAAAGGATCATACACCATGATCCAGTGGGGTTTATCCCAGGAATGCAAGGATTCTTCAATATATGCAAATCAATCAATGTGATACACCATATTAACAAATTGAAGGAGAAAAACCATATGATCATCTCTATAGATGCAGAAAAAGCTTTTGACAAAATTCAACACCGATTTATGATAAAAACTCTCCAGAAAGTAGGCATAGAGAGAACTTACCTCAACATAATAAAGGCCATATATGACAAACCCACAACCAACATCGTTCTCAATGGTGAAAAACTAAAACCATTTCTTCTAAGATCAGGAACAAGACAAGGTTGCCCACTCTCACCAGTATTATTCAACATAGTTTTGGAAGTTTTAGCCACAGCAATTAGAGAAGAAAAAGAAATAAAAGGAATCCAAATGGGAAAAGAAGAAGTAAGCTGTCACTAAGCTGTTTGCAGATGACATGATACTATACATAGAGAATCCTAAAGATGCTACCAGAAAACTATTAGAGCTAATCAATGAATTTGGTAGAGTAGCAGGATACAAAATTAATGCACTGAAGTCACTTGCATTCCTATACACTAATGATGAAAAATCTGAAAGAGAAATTAAGGAAACACTCCCATTTACCATTGCAACAAAAAGAATAAAATACCTAGGAATAAACCTACCTAAGGAGGCAAAAGACCTGTATGCAGAAAACTATAAGACACTGATGAAAGAAATTAAAGATGATACAAACAGATGGAGAGATATACCATGTTCTTGGATTGGAAGAATCAACATAGTGAAAATGACTATACTACCCAAAGCAATCTACAGATTCGATGCAATCCCTATCAAACTACCAATGGTATTTTCCACAGAACTAGAACAAAAAATTGCACAATTTGTATGGAAACACAAAAGACCCTGAATAGACAAAGCAATCTTGAGAAAGAAAAACGGAGCTGGAGGAATCAGGCTTCTGAACTTCAGACTATGCTACAAAGCTACAGTAATCAAGACAGTATGGTACTGGCACAGAAACAGAAATATAGATCAATGGAACAGGATAGAAAGCCCAGAGATAAACCCATGCACATATGGTCACCTTATCTTTGATAAAGGAGGCAAGAATATACAATGGAGAAAAGACAGCCTCTTCAATAAGTGGTGCTGGGAAAACTGGACAGCTACATGTAAAAGAATGAAATTAGAACACTCCCTTAAACCAAACACAAAAATAAACTCAAAATGGATTAAAGACCTAAATGTAAGGCCAGACACTATCAAACTCTTAGAGGAAAACATAGGCAGAACACTCTATGACATAAATCACAGCAAGATCCTTTTTGACTCACCTCCTAGAGAAACGGAAATAGAAACAAAAATAAACAAATGGGACCTAATGAAACTTAAAAGCTTTTGCACAGCAAAGGAAACCATAAAAAAGAAGAAAAGACAACCCTCAGAATGGGAGAAAATATTTGCAAACGAAGCAACCAACAAAGGATTAATCTCCAAAATATACAAGCAGCTCATGCAGCTCAATATCAAAAAAACAAACAACCCAATCCAAAAATGGGCAGAAGACCTAAATAGACATTTCTCCAAATAAGATATACAGATTGCCAACAAACACATGAAAAGATGCTCAACATCACTAATCATTAGAGAAATGCAAATCAAAACTGCAATGAGGTATCGTCAGAATGGCCATCATCAAAAAATCTGCAAACAATAAATGCTGGAGGGGGTGAGGAGAAAAGGAAGCCCTCTTGCACTGTTGGTGGGAACGTAAATTGATATAGCCACTATAGAGAACGCTATGAAGGTTCCTTAAAAAACTAAAAATAGAACTACCATATGACTCAGCAATCCCACTACTGGGCATATACCCTGAAAACCATAATTTAAAAAGAGTCAGGTACCACAATGTTCAGTGCACCACTATTTACAATAGCCAGGACATGGAAGTAACCTAAGTGTCCATTGACAGATGAATGGATAAAGAAGATGTGTCACATATATACAATGGAATATTACTCAGCCATGAAAAGAAACGAAATTGAGTTATTTGTAGAGAGGTGGATGGACCTAGAGTCTGTCATACAGAGTGAAATAAGTCAGAAAGAGAAAAACAAATACTGTATGCTAACATATATATATGGAATCTATTAAAAAAAATTGGTTCCGACGAACCTAGGGGCAGGACAGGAATAAAGACACAGACATAGAGAATGGACTTGAGGACACATGGACGGGGAAGGGTAAGCTGGGATGAAGTGAGAGTAACACTGACATATATAGACTACCAAATGTAAAATAGCTAGCTAGTGGGAAGCATCTGCCTAGCACAGGGAGATTAGCTTGGTGCTTTGCGACCACCTAGAGGGGCGGGATAAGGAGGGTGGGAGGCAGACGCAAGAGGGAGGGGATATGGGGATATACGTATGCATATAACTGATTCACTCCGTTATACAGCAGAAACTAACACACATTGTAAAGCAATTATACTCCAATAAAGATGTTAAAAAGAAAATCTGTTCATAGTTTGTAACCTTGATACAATGTGATGAGAACAACATTTTACTTCTATGGTATTCCTCTCAAAAACCCATAACGCCAATCTAATCATGAGAAGCATATCAGACAAACTGCAGTAGTGGGACATCCTACAAAATACTTGACTAGTACCCTTCAAAATTGTCAAAATCATCAAAAACAAGGAAATTGTGTGAAACTGTCACAGCCAAGAGGCGCCTAAGGAGACAGGACAAGTAAATGTAAATGTAGTATCCTGGATGGGATCCTGGAATACAAAAAGACACTTCATAAAAAAACTCACGAAATCTGAGTAAACTATGAGTTCAGTTGAAAGAGAAATGGTGTAATATATAGCATAAATGCCTTAGGAAGCTCCTCTTATCTGGAAAACATTTAAATAGCACCATATATGAAAAGGCACTACTTTTGGAGCACCAGATTATAGCACACCTCCGAGGCTTCTTCATACTTTGGTGTCTATAGATATATATTTCCAAAAGTTCTTTGAAACACGTTACACTTCCAAATAAGCAACGCCTTTTTATAATAAATGTAATGGGTTCAATACATCTGTGGTGAACACAGCTTTCATACCAAAAGTTAGAATATTAGCTCATTGAAACAATTACTTTCAGCTTGTAACATGATTATAACAGGCACTCCAAAACTATCAATGTCTTCCAAGTATAAATATAAAAATAGGTATGTGTGTGTAAGTTATATGTTCTATATGGCACTGGAAATTAGAACAGAAATTTGTAAATATTATTGCTTAGACTGACAATAAAAATAGAACATATAGAAAAAAACAGAATTATAAAAACAGGACTATGGCCTGATAGGAGCTAAACACACACACATCTATATCAACACCTTTTTTTACCTTCCTCTAAATTACAAAAGTATTATTAGTTTATGCAAAGTGACTCAAAAAACTAATACGTGGGGGGAAAATAGCCTAACCAAACACCCACACCCACCCCCGCCCCTGCTGCAACTGCATACAATTTGTGGTAGTAATTAGTGAAGGTACTTACACTCTTTCTTTAGTTTGACAGCATAGAATTTTTGACTCTTGACAGCATAGAATTTTTTAATGTTTTCAAATAAAAATTTGAAAACAGAGTATGGAAGTTTCATTACATAAATAATCTTGACAATGAAACTTTGTCATTTGCAACATGGATGGACTTGGAGGTTATTATGCTAAGTGAAATAAATCAGAGACAGAAAGACAAATACTGTATGATATCACTTATATGTGGAATCTAAACAATAAAATAAACTAGTGAATACAACAAAAAAGAAACAGACTCACAGATATAGAGAACAATCTAGTGGCTACCAGTGAGGAGAGGGAAGGTGGGGGGCAAGATAGGGGTAGGAGATTAAGAGGTACAAATTATTCTGTATAAAATAAGTAAGCTACAAGGATATACCATACAACACAGGGAATACAGTCAATATTTTATAATAACTATAAATGGAGTATAACCTTTAAAAATTGTGAATCTCTATGTTGTACACCTGTAACCTATATAATATTGTACATCAACTTTACCTCAATTTTTTTTTAAAGACATTTTTAATACTACTGAGAAGACTAAACATGGACTGGGTATTAGATAATATTAATAATTTTAGCTAAACTTTTTAGGTGTGATAAAGTCTTTAAGATTATGGTTTTTTTCATGTCCTTATGTACTAGAGAAATACACTGAAGTATTTAAAGATCACATAATGCTTGGGAGTAGCTTAAAATAATTCAGCAAAAAAAGGGGGCCAGTGAATGAACTAAGACTGGTAAATATTAATCATTGTTGAGCCTGGTTGATGTGTACATGAAGATTCATAATACAAAATAAATAAGTAAATAAATAAATAAGCTTGACAAGATCCTTGTACTACAAATGAGGAAATTAAAATACTATTACCTGTACAAGGTCACAAGGCTAGTCTAAAGAAAGGCTAAAACTAGAACCCAGGTCTCCTAAGTCCAGTGCTTTTTATATCAAATATGTTGTCTTGTCTTTTTTTGGGGGGGGGGGGTATAATTGCTTTACAATGGTGTGTTAGTTTCTGCTTTATAACGAAGTGAATCAGTTATACATATACATATGTTCCCAATTGTCTTGTCTTTTTTTCTCTCATAACAACTTATTTTCTCATACATCTGAGGTGTAAAGCTAATATTTTACCCAAGCATAATTATCTTGGGTGGCAAATTTCATTTACTTTTACTGTGAAGAGGAGAAAAAAGGGGAAAGCAATCACTTGAAAGTTAGACCAAGGGGGATGAACCGAACACGCTATGGCCCTGATTGGGCAGGGCAGGCAGACAGACAGGAAGCTTTGGGATTCTGAGACAGCTAAAGTGGCAAGCAAGACAAAAAGGGAAAATTTAGAGTAGATAATCACCTTAGAGGAATTTATTTTCTACCAGCTCTGTGCAAGCATATCTGACCAGACACTGCAGGAGAGCTCAGAGGAAGGAGATGAAGAAGTAGACAAAGACTGGACCCCGATCAGAACGTGTGCTAAGAGCCTGAATATTATGAGACAAGAATAATATACCTGATTCATTTAAATTAAGTTCAAAAACAGGCAAAACTAATCTATGGTTGGTGGTTACCCTTCAATAGTGTTCACCCTTGGGGAGTGGTTAGTGACTGGAAGAGAGCACAAGGGAGTCTTCTGGAAGCTGGAAATCAGCTCTTTGTTAATCTGGGTGCTGTTTACATGGTTGTGATCAGTTTTGAAAGCTGAATTGTATAATTATGATACATGCATTTTCCTGTATGTATATTATACATCAATAAAAAGTAAAAAAGAATAACATACCTGAGAATCTTTCACTTGTGGAAAGAATTTTGCTTTCTATACTAGAGGAAAGCAACTAGGGTGATGAGACACCTTCGTCTCAAATGGAAAAAAAGGAAACAGTAGAGACTGTTCAGGAAAAAAGTCAATAAACAAGTAGTAAGATCATCTAGTCCATGTACCTCCCTTTAGACAGCTAAGTAGTAGTAGTTACAGTTATTATTTCTACTATCATTATTACTCTCCTCTTTTACAAATGAGGTAATTGAGACTCAAAGAGATAAAGTGACTTGCCTACGATCACAGAGATTAACTTAAAAAATGATCTTAGGCTGCTGACCTCAAACAGAGACTATCAAGTATTAGATTTAAAAGAGTAATCAGAAATACAGCATCAGCAAGTGAAAGTCAAAGTTCACCAAAAAGAAAGAAATTACCCTTACCTGCAAGGCACTGTTGAGGAAGCAGCTGTTTTGTCCTGGCTCATTGCTGAGGCCTTTGCTGGGGGCTATGGAGGTTGAGCTTCGAGGAGCAAACATCCCTTGGACACTACCACGGCCCCCTGAAAAATAATTTCTCTTCCAAGACATTATTGTTCACATTTAGCCTGAAAACACAGAGGAAGTTTTGTATCTTTTGGGGAGGGAGTTTCTGTCTGCTGAAGTCCTTAATATAAAGAGAATCCAGAATTTTTAACAAATTTATGTTGAAAGATTTTAAATTGACAACATTTCAAACATCATATATGCAGCTCAAGAAACTCAGGTATCCTTAGATCCACATGACAGAGCTGTCCTCTACTTGCTCCAAGCAATGCCCAAAATGTAACATGGCACAGGATTAATTCAAACAGAGAAATCCTTCCTTCGATTTTTCTTGAACTGCCTCCATAAAACCCTGGTGAAGTGGCTGTACTTCTCAACTCCAACAGAATCCAGGATCAGGGTAGGATGTGTTCTTTAGGCTTGTTTATAATGCTTCTTGTGGATTGAAGAATTTTCCAACTGGAAGGAGAGGCAGACGGATAAGCAAGAATCCAACGCAACCCTCCTCGCCTTCTATTGCCTCGTCCCATCATCCTCTGAAGTAAAAACCCAAGTTCTAAGCAACTGACATAGATTCCACAAAGCTAAGAAGCTTGTCTGAAATAAATGGAGTTTCTGTTGTTGTTGTTCTGCTGCTGTTTTTTAATATGCCCCCAACATTTTCTAGTATTCCATCCAGAACTTCAGAAAGTCTCTTCTCTTTTCCTCTGTGACTAGACTAGCCAGCTGTGCCAGAGAGCTTTAAAGAAAGAAAAAAAAAACAATCAAAAGCTTGCGTCATTTAATGACTCTACTAGCTTTGTGCGCTTCTGCCAAGATCAGCGTTGCCTCACCTCTCACTAAAACTTGAAACCGAGACAAACAATGCTCACCACCCCACCCCTGCAAAGAAATCCTAACAACAACAAAAAGGAGAAACACTCAAACCAAAGAGGTGGGAAGAAAAAGGTGTGCGCAGCTTTAGTCTCATAGGAGCCTCCTCCCAAATTTTCTAGGAGGAGAAGAAAGTGGACCTGGACAAAAATAAGAACTGAATGCAAACTTTCCAAAATCAGGCTAAGAAAAAAGTTACCAAGTAAACACACACCAAACTAGAAATTGAAACAGTTTGTTTTGGATGTTGTGAGTACAGAAATTTTTCAAGGTATTTTAAATGCTCATGGCTATAAAAGCCTATTTAAAGGTGGGAGGGTCATGTTATCAGTCTAGGCTCTGAGTAAAGATGTCCCATCCCAGAGAAACCCTCATGGTGAGTAAACCATATGTCCTTAACATCCAGTCCAAAAGAACTAAATCTTCTTCTGACCTGTTTGTTTGTATGTTACATTTTTTGCCAGAGGATCAGAGAGATAATTTGGGTTACAAATCACTTAATCCTCAGATTATATCCAAGGCATTCACAATCAGAGGCCATCCATTGACCAACATTAATTTTCAACTAATTAAAATGCCAGTGAGGCAACAAGGGAAAATTTCCTTGGAAGGAAATGCTTCTAATATTCACCTTTAAGTTTTCCTGTAAGGCTGCCAGGTCCACAGAAGGAAAAAATTAAGAATGTTAAATATTAAATTTGGTTTCTAACAGTTTCCCAAGCTTCTCCCTTCCTTCCCACCATCGTATGGATGACCTAAAAAAGCAAAAATGCTATAACATCTTAATCATTCTTGGTTCACCTAGCACTATCCATAGTGTGTTCAGTGGAAAAGCTGAGGCACAGGAACATTAAACGGTTGCACAGACTGTTCTTTCCCTTCTCTAAATTCCCAGACTATTTATAATCTACAGGTCACAGTTAAAGTATTAGATTATACATTATAGTGTCATATTATTCTGTATTTGTTTTTATTAATCTCTATTTGTTTTATATGGTGTCAGTCATATATCCTGACTATGACTGTATGAAATGAAATACTAACTAGTGTCAGACATGTGCTAAACAATACCGATATTCTTTATTTTATCTTCATAACAGCCCTATCATGTAGGTATTAATAGTTCCGTTTCACAGAAGAGTAAAGGGAGGCTTAAAGACATTAACTTGCCCAAATCAAAGCTGGTGTCAGAGCTAGAATTGTTTGACTACTTACTGTGACTTAATTATATATTTTATTATACTATTCCAAAAGCTCCTAACACAGTGCTAGTCTAGTCATAAGCAGGCACTCAATAAACACTGCCTGATGATTAGCATATAGCACCAGGCAGGACCCCATGTCTCCTACACAGACTACATGACCCTCAACCCTCTACACACACCCCATACACACCCCACTCGAGGCCACTAAGCAACTTCCAACAAGCCATGCAGCATTCCTTCAGCTCAACTGCTGCAAAAGAATGACAAATACCAACCCTCCACTTTGCTCAAAGCCAAAAGGACTTGGCAGGCAGGTGGGGTTTCCAGTATCCACATTAGGAGCTCACTGAAACTCAGCCTGCCCTATGATACACACCCCTGAGTTCAGGGAGCAAAGGGAAAAAAGGCAGTAGCAGAAAAAAAGATTCTCAGGCTCTGAATGGCAGCATTATGTAGAGTAAGGCAAAAAGCTCTCACACTTGAGCTAGGTGTGTCAGAAACCAGAGGTGAGAGCCAAAAAGAACAAAGCCAAGAGTGGTAATAACAAATGGTCCAAGAAATACTGATGACAAAATATTTCACTTAAATTACAGGTCTAGCACCAAACAATATAGTCCATCTACTAAAGATACATGAGAAAATAAAGAGTTCTACCAACATGGCTCTAACAACCTATTTTTAAAAAGAAAAAGAACTTCCTAGGCAATACCAGAGTATTTTAGGGGTAAAAGAGCATAATGTCTGTAACCTACTCTGAAATGGTTCAGGAAAAAAAAAAAATTTGTGTGTATGCATGTATACTTATGTATATATGGAGAGAGAAGGAGAGAGAAAATAGTAAAGCAAATATAGCAAAATGTTAACAATAAATAAATCTGGCTCAAGGGTATATGAAAATTCTTTGTTCCATTTCTTGCAACTTGTTTGTAAGTTTTAAATTATTTTTTAAGTTGAAAAGGAATTGATATCTGCAAATAATACAAGAACTTAAAATTATGTAAGAATTAGCTTGTACTGTATGAAGTATTAGTAACTCAATGCAAAATCATGACTAAAATCATTAAGCTGGTAGATAATAACCATGCCAGATGATATTGGCAATCCCAAACTGAAAATAAAAGAAAGAAAAAGAAAAATACAAAAATGTATAGATATGAGGAAAAATTAAAAGGAAATAAAGCTTGAATCCTATTTCTATGACAAGGAGAGGTCGAAACACAGTGTAAGTTCAAGCTGTTGTCAGGAGCAAGTGATGTAGAGTAACTGTGATATTATTAAGAGGACTAGGACTAGACCTGGAGTTGGAAAAACATGGGTTCAAATTCTACATTTTTACTACTTTATGTAATCCCAAATAACTTAGGTGTCCTGAACTTTGTTTTCTGGGTCTATGGAACGGTGGCACAATACGTATTTCACACAGTGACTAAGATTTAACGTGCTAGGTATGTGAAAGCAAGTTTTCAAAACAAAGAATTAATAATGAGTTCACTGAATGAGTGAATTGCTGAGCCTAAAAACTGAAAAGTAAATTTCTGTTTGGGGACCTCAGGATACTAGAAAGTTGTAAGCCAGCAGGAATAAGTCTTCTAATTATATAAAAAGAACAATAGGCCTCACATAGAACAAGGTACATGTCAGTATGATTTAGCTATGTGCTTGAAGAAACATTTGAATTTTACAATTATTTAAAAAATACAAAGTTTAAAAAAATAAAATAAAAAGTTTAACATAAAAAGGTAAACAACTGAGTCTATTACAAGGAATAGGGTAACATTTTAGAAGGTCTACAAACACTGACCATGTTCAACTGATCAATGATTCAAATGGAAAAGCCATGAAGAGTATCTCAGTTTCTAAGGAAGGAACAGTAGCCCCATCCCTAGTGATTAAAGTCAAAAGTAACCCAAACAATAGGAAGTCAAACTGTACAACACTGAGATATCCCAACAGTTTCCAGAAAATTTGCCCACATTTCTGGTTCTGTTATTCTATATAGCAGTTTACTTATAATTTACTGAAGAATCTATACTTGCACTGATAAATCAGCAGGCAATTACCTCAATTCCTTGGTACACTCCACATGTCAATAATTACAAACTATATCCATAGTATCTTCTCGCTTATTATGAGGATATCAATGTCTGGCATATAGTAACTGCTATATAAATTATTGTTATTGTTATTATTACCATCCAAACATTCCCTTCTCATGAGCTCTTTTCCCTTTAAAGATAACCACATAGATATCCTATATTCTTTAAAAACCCAGTAACAGCAAAGACCACCTTGAACTTATTAAATCCTTACGCCTACTGTCCTAAATTTTTTTCAACCTTTCACTGCGAAAAGTCTCTGTAAAATAATTTACAACTGCTGCTTCTCCTTGCTCATCATTAATGTCTTCAGAACATGGTACTGTTCCTTTATTCCACCATCACAATTCTACTTCATGGAACATTTGCCTTCTAAAGAAATCTAATTTCAAAACCCACTGGCTTTTTCCATATGCCTCATTCTTCTTAACTTTTCTGCAGCACCTAACACTGGCTGCCTGATGTAACACAATCGTGAATTCATAGGGTGAATTAATAAGAAAATAAAAGAATGACAAAAATGAGAGAATGACAAACACTGGTTCTCCTACTGCTCTGACAGTCGGTTTTCTCTCTCTTTTGTTGCTTTCTTAAAAGTAAGCATTCCGGGACTTTCCTGGTGGTGCAGTGGTTAAGAATCTGCCTGCCAATGCAGGGGACACAGGTTCAAGCCCTGGTCTGGGAAGAGCCTACACGCCGCGGAGCAACTAAGCCCGTGAGCCACAACTACTGAGCCAATGTGCTGCAACTACTGAAGCCTGCGTGCCTAGAGCCCTTGCTCTGTGACGAGAGAAGCCACTGCAATGAGAAGGCCATGCTCTGCAACGCCACAACTAGAGAAAGCCTGCGTGCACCAATGAAACCCAACACAGCCAAAAAAAAAAAAAAAAACCTAAACATTCCCTAAAGTTAAAATTAGACCTTCTTGGTCTTGTCTAGAGTACTTTCCATGAGTGTTCTCATCCCCTTTTCCATCAGAACTTCAACCATAACTTCTGGTTTGATAAATCACAAATCTTATGAACTCTGAAACCAAATTACCAACTATGTGCACACTGTCCCACTTTCAAAACAAGTTTAACATGTCCAAATCTGAAGTCACCGCCTTCCCCCCCAAAACAGTCCCTCCTCTTTATCCCCCATTTTTTAAAATTTATTTATTTATTTATTTTACTAATGGCATTGAGGCAGGAGATAGATGGGCCCCAGGCTGGGCAGCTGGAGTTGTCCCCTGTGGACAGATACTCCAAAATAGCAGGCACGAGAGAAGAGCTGAGCACTGCCCAGATAAAGATAGAGACAACATATTTCTCTTTCTTGAGGTCAAGAAGACCTTCCTGACTATACATGCACAGAAAGGCTCTTTGGAGGTCAAAAGGGAGGGGGCATCACCTCATAGCAAGAGATGTCAACCTACCTATAGGTCGCTTCACTAGAATCCATCTTGGCTAAGAGATGTGTGCGCACACATGGGAGGACCCTGATATATACCAAATACGGACTCAAAACCAGGCAAAGCGGGCTTCCCTGGTGGCTCAGTGGTTGAGAGTCCGCCTGCCGATGCAGGGGACACAGGTTCGTGTCCCAGTCCGGGAAGATCCCACATGCCGCGGAGAGGCTGGGCCGGTGAGCCATGGCCCCTGAGCCTGCACGTCCGGAGCCTGTGCTCCGCAACGGGAGGGGTCACAACAGTGAGAGGCCCAATTACCGCAAAAAAAAAAAAAAAAAGAAAATACACAGGACTTCTCTGGTGGCACAGTGGTTGAGAATCCGCCTGCCAATGCGGGGCACACAGGTTCGTGCCCTGATCCAGGAAGATCCCACATGCCATGGAGCAACTAAGCCCGTGCGCCACAACTACCAAGCCTGTGCTCTAGAGCCTGCGAGCCACAACTACTGACCCCACGAGCCACAACTACTGAAACCCACGCACCAAGAGCCTGTGCTACACAAGAGAGCCACCCCAATGAGAAGCCCGCGCATCACAACAAAGAGTAGCCCCCGCTCGCTGCAACTAGAGAAAGCCCGTGCACAGCAACAAAGACCTAACACAGCCAAAAATAAATAAATTTAAAAAAATACACAGATAGCAAATAAACATATAAGAAGATATTCAATATTATTAGTCTTTAGGGAAATGGAATTAAAACCACACTACATGCCTACTAAAGTAGCTAAAAACAAAAACAAAAATATTTAAAACCTGACAATAACAAAGGCTAATGAGGAAGTATCAGAGCGACTGGAAGTCTCCTAAATTGTTGATAGAAATGCAAAATGACACTGTTGGCAATTACATATAATGTTAAATATACTTTTACCATCTGACCTAGCAATCCCATTCCTAGGTATTTTACCCAAAAGAAATGAAAGCTTATGCCACATAAAAACCTTTACACAAGTGTTTATAGTGGCTTTACACATAATCACCAAAAACTGGAAACAACCCAAATGTTCTTCAACTAGTAAGTGGTACATACATACATTAAACTCAACAATAAAAAGGAAAGAATACTGACATATACAAAAATATGGATGAATCTCAAATGTACTATGATGAGACTCAAAAGGCTATATACTATACGATTTCACTTTTATGACATCTTGGAAAAGTCAAAATTAAAAGTCAAAATAGACCAGTGTTTCCAGAAGTTGTGGGTGACAGTAGGGGTTGATTGCAAAGGGGCAGTACCAGGCTGATGAAACTGTTAACGTATCTTGATTGTGCTGGTAGTTATACTATACTACCTCTATGCATTTAGCAAAACTCAGAACTCTATACCAAAAAGATTGTGGTATTTTAATATAAATTTTTGTAATTTTATATAGACTACCAAAGATTCTAAAAAACACTTTTTAAAGCATATTTTAAAGTGTCAATTAAAAAAACAAAAACCTTTCCCAGGTCCCTCCTGAAGAATAATGTCCAAACTTCTCAGTCTGATTCTTAATAACATAATCTGACCTTAATTTATATTTTATATTTATCTCTTTTTATCTCACTACATAAAACTTCTCCACCCAGGGCTTCCCTGGTGGCACAGTGGTTGGTTAAGAATCCACCTGCCAATGCAGGGGGCACGGGTTTGAGCCCTGGTCCGGGAAGATCCCACATGCCGTGGAGCAACTAAGCCCGTGCACCACAACTACTGAAGCCTGTGCGCCTAGAGCGTGTGCTCTGCAACGAGAAGCCACCACAACGAGAAGCCCATGCACCACAACGAAGAGTAGCCCCTGCTCGCTGCAACTAGAGAAAACCCGCACACAGCAACAAAGACCCAATGCAGCCAAAAATAAACAAATTTATAAAAAGAAAACAAAAAAACTTCTACCCAAACATTTTTCCCATTTCTGTGATCTTATTAATAGTTTTACCTACTTGGGATGCTCAGTAACCTACTTCCCCTCTATAGGTAACCCAGCCTCCTTGTAAAAACCTTTGTAAAACACTCCTTGACTACCCCAAGCCTGAAGGGATCTCCCCCATTTCTGAATTCCTATATAAATTTTCTATAATTGTAAGGGAAATTAATGTTTCTATCAGACCATTGTTTCTAGGGTCCTTCCCCTCTCCCTGTTCCCCTCCATCCCATCTGAGAATAGAGAAAGGATGGAGGTCAGAAGCCAATTGTGTTATATACAAATATCTGTTATTGTGTATATACAAATATCTGTTATTGTGGGGATACATTACATAGTTCACTATAGTTTATTTTATTTGTCATATAATCTATCTTTCTATTTATAAATTGTGATTCTAACTAAAAAGCATGATTCTAAATATATATGTGTGTGTATATATGTATGTATGTATGTGTACACATATACATAAACTTTCCATAATTACTTCATCTTATAAAGCAAGGTATTCTAATATTTATGTGATTCAGTTAAAACTTCAGGCTTTCCTCGCTGTCAATATAAACATTTTAAGGGACATCACACAGCTTTGGGCAGATGAGATCCTAGTGAGGTAGTTCTGTATAAATGCATCTGAGTCATATCCTTAGATACTTAGTTTAAAAAAACAAACAAACAAAAAGCCCAAAGCTAAACAAACTTGGTGAGCATTGCATTATTTGTTTAGTGGAAATCTTTTCCAAAGAAGTTGTCCATATGCAGTTTGTTTGTTGTTGTTCTTTAATTTATTTATTTTTGGCTGCTTTGGGTCTTCGTTGCTGAGCAAGGGCTTTCTCCAGTTGCAGAGAGTGGGGGCTACTCTTCGTTGCGGTGTGCAGGCTTCTCATTGTCGTGGCTTCTCTTGTTGCGGAGCACAGGCTCTAGGCATGCGGGCTTCAGTAGTCGTGGCACGTGGGCTCAGTAGTTGTGGCTCGCGGGCTCTAGAGCACATGCTCAGTAGTTGTGCCACACGGCAGCATGTGGAATCTTCCGGGACCAGGGGTCGAACCCGTGTCCCCTGAATTGGCAGGTGGATTCTTAACCACTGCGCCACCAGGGAAGCCCCATATACAGTTTTCAATACGGAATCTTGCTTAGTTTTCAGGTTAGCCAATTAGATGATGATTAAAAACAACCACCACCTGATATTGGTAACTAAGTGCTAGATGCAAATTTATTCAAATTTAAATTTAAATGGCTCCATAGTCCATTATCTAATACTCCTATCTGATTGATTTTGCCTTTGTAGCAGTAGCAACCAAAGGGCATGCAGCATCCTGCAGAGAATAGTCCTAGACTACAACAAACTAACAAATAGTAGGCTATTTGTCAGCTAGTTATTCCCAAACTCTTTGCAGAAAATGTATCATTATCTATATCCACATTTATTAGTTTCCAGCCAACTCCAAACAAAATGGAATATTCAATCAAAGATGGAAGGAGGAGAAAGAGCCTACAAGAATCTTATTGCCGTGTTGCTCTCAACTCTGAAGAAGATACAGCAACCTATATTTTACTATTGCTGAATAGACTCTGAATAAGCTTGTTCATAAATTCCTTTTTTCCCAACTTTATTGAGATATAATTGATAAAACTGTAATGTATTTAAAGTGTACAATGTGATGATTTTATATATGAATACATTGTGTGAAGGGATTCTCATATCAAGTTGATTAACACATACTAGAAAGGCAACAGAAAAGACCAATGAAACTAAAAGCTGGGTTTTTGAAAATATAAATAAAATTGACAAATCTTTAACTAGACTAAGAAAAAAGAGAGAGAAGGTTCATATAAATAATATCAGAAATTAAAAAGGAGAAATTACAACTGATAACAGAGAAATACTAAGGATCATAAGAAACTACAGTGGACAATTATATACCAACAAACTGAATAATCTAGAAGAAATAAATTAAAATATAGAAATATACAACCTACCAAGTCTGAATCATGAAGAAATAAAAAATGTGAACATAAATACTTATATTTATTTAATCTTTAATCTACTTTATACTTATTTAATCATCATTACGACCTAGCTCCTGGGCTTTACTAAAGTCAAAACAGCCTGCATTACCTTGTTGTCTCTAACATCAGGTAAACTAGGAAGCTTAGAAGCCAGAATTGGGAAAGAAGCATGTCATCTTATCACCTATTACCTATTTCTTTATGTAGTAGAGTTACTAAATTGTATGTCCCACATTGTTCCCAATCTGAACACACTAACTTCCTGTGAGCAGGCTAAAAAACCTTTCCCATGTGTGAAATGACAGAAAACAGTGGGTCCCAACCTTTCTGCAGACCCCCACATCCAGAGGCAAGCTTAAGAAAAAACCATGAATTGTGACAGGAAATGATATTAGTAAAAGCAATTCCTTGGGAAGGGAGAGGCACCATATGTGCAGACAACACTGAAAGGCAAGGGCAAGGTGGGGTAGAATTAAGAAAAAAAAAAAAGAAGAAGAAACCATGAAGATTAAGGGCCCCTCTCTTGCACAGGCCCTCAGGCCCAATATCTACTTTTCTCTTTTAAAAAAACTGTTTCCCTTAAAGTGGGCCCTCTGAATTATATAAGCTCCAGGTCCCACAGACTCTGAATCATATTACAGAAACTGAGCTTTTATAGTATACGTTACTTGAGAAAATATATGATTCATAAATCTACTTTAGGGCTTCCCTGGTGGCGCAGTGGTTGAGAGTCCGCCTGCTGATGCAGGGGACGCGGGTTCGTGCCCCGGTCCGGGAAGATCCCACATGCCGCGGAGCGGCTGGGCCCGTGAGCCATGGCCGCTGAGCCTGCGCGTCCGGAGCCTGTTGCTCCGCAATGGGAGAGGCCACCAAAAAAAAAAAAAAAAAAATCTACTTTAAATTCGGTAATAGTAATAAATATGTATTTTACTAATCAAAGCCATCTAATACATTATGCGTTATATAAATTTTGTTAGCACTAAATAGATCTAAATTGTACTCTTTGAATTTTTCATTCTTGGGCTGACTGTAATAATTCTACTAGGGATCCACACACAGTTGACAGAGTAGAAATGGCAGGGCTAAATTTAAAAGATCATGGCTCAAGACTGCCAGTATTAGAGGTACAGCTCTAGAAAATGAAGACCTCTAGAAAATGAAGACCTCTAGAAAAAAACATTTCTCTATATTAATGAAATACAGAGAATGATTACTTCACAACGAGTATACACAATGCATCATAATGTGCTGCCATTTTTCTCAGGCCAAAGTATTAAACCAGGCTATAGACGTAGCCGCCCTAATTATCTACTACTATATTCCTCACCAACAAAGTCAGCTTCTCTTAGCCTCTGTGTCTGAAAAAACCCTGAAAAAACAGTCATTCAACTGTTTGCAAAATGAAACTGGCTTAACCATAAAGAGAGATGAGGCCTGGAAGGACACTGGGCCACAGGAAGAGCCTGTCACCCTAAGAGACAGTGGGGTAAAGGAGGTTCAGAGATCTATAGCTTATTAGCATTAGCATTGGAGACTTCTTTATGAATGGGATATGAGTGTAACTGAGACCAATACTGACTAGAAAGGATTTATTCCTGCAGAACCTGAAGGTCCTTTGATGAAACCAGGAGTAAGGTGCAGATATCTCAGAAAGGGATAGCTCCCTTAAGGGAATTCATTTCATAATCATTAAATGAAGTTCAATGAGGTCTCTAAGTAATACTACTAATTCTATACGTAGAGAATTCCATGACATTCATGCAAATGATAGTATCAAAGTATCTCCACCAAGACATTTATTAACCACAAAGGGAAAGATAGTAACTTTACTGTAGAGAAATGAGGCAGAAACCCCCTTAACCAAGTGATCAAGTCAAACATCACGAGCAATAATACATATTGACATCATGAATCCCATGGTAATAATGCACTGAGAACACATTTCTTGACGTTCTTGCCTAAACCATATAATCTCAGTTCAATCATGAGGAAAAAAAAAAAAAATCAGACAAATCCAAATTGAGGAATATTTGACAAAATAACTGACTAATACCCTCCAAAAATGTCAAAGTTATAAAAGACAAAGAAAGACTGAGAAACTTTTACAGAACCTCGGAGACTAAGGAGGAGAAAAGTCTAAAATGCAATGTGAGATCCTAGATAGGATCCTCAATAAAGAACAATGGTGAAGAAACTTGAAGTTTGACGGTCTTTATGTAACAGTATTGAACCAATGCTAATTTCCTGGTTCTGATCATTATACTATGCTTATATAAGATGATAAGATTAGAGGAAGCTGGGTTAGGGCTATATAAAAACTGTACTATTTTTGCAACTTTTCTGTAAGTCCAAAATTGGTTCAAATAAAAAACTTTTTAAATGTGCAAATAATTCATTGAGGGAGATGAAAGCTTGGGCCCAATGCGGAATAGAGGCAATTGGAGGATTAACATCTATACTTATAAAGGTAAGTGGACTAATAGTTTGTGATCATGGGAAATTTAGAGTCCAATGAAGGCTTGTGTGAAATGTCTGGGGTTATCATGTTTAACATCAAAGTTTAGCAGTTAATGGGTTATTAGTTCAGAAACCTGTTTCTCAGAGCTTGATTTACCTAGAATGAACTATTAGAAAAGTTTTTAAATCTACAAGATCAAGGATAAGTAAATGTAAAATAGCAGGGGTCTTGTTAGGGTGATGAATTATTTTTTTTCCTCTTTTCTCTATTTTCTAAATTATCTATAATTCATAGATGAATTATCTTTAATTTATAGTTTCCTTACTTAAAGTAAAACTAAAATTGGAATTTAAACTCATTTTCCCTAAAAACAGAATGAAAGGACTCTGGACCAGAGGTAACCAACCATTGAGAAAGCTGTTTAATAATTGGTAACTACTTCCTATTTAGAAACAGGGGGCCAGATGTGGATTTCTATTTCCTTTCATTCTGTTTTCATTGCTGCTGCTGCTGAGGTCCAGATCCTCTCCCCTCTGGACTACTGGAACACATTCTGACTCTCTGACAGGTCTCCATTCCTATATATGTGACTACCAGAGGACTCCTAAAATACCACGACACTCACCTTTTCAATGGCTTCCAGAGATGGGTATTCTTTTGGCTAGAGAAAAATGGTATTTTTATAATTCACAAGGGGAGAAATTAATGGATGGAGTTTTCACAAGTTTCTCTCCCATAATTTTTTCTTGTCCACTTATTCCACTGCTTACAAGGCAAAAACATGAACAAAGAGTAAACTTAAAAAAAAAAAAAAGCAGGGACAGTTTTTCGGGGGCAGGAACCCGCTGTGTCCCCCTTTGCCTGGCAAAGCAATAAAACTATTCTTTTCTACAAAACAAAAACAAAAAAAATCCCAAAGCAGTCAACAGGACCTATTTTGACAGGTTTTTTTTCTTATTGACTCATGTTCATGATTGTGCTTTCTTTTTTTTTTAATTAATTAATTTATTTTTGGCTGTGCTGGATCTTTGTTGCTGCGCGCGGGCTTTCTCTAGTTGTGGCGAGCAGGGGCTACTCTTCATTGCAGTGCTCAGGCCTCTCATTGCATTGGCTTCTCTGGTTGCGGAGCACAGGCTCTAGGCGCACGGGCTTAGTAGTTGTGGCATGTGGGCTCAGTAGTTGTAACGCACGGGCTTAATTTCTCCACAGGATGTGCGATCTTCCCAGACCAGGGCTCAAACCCATGTCTCCTGCATTGGCAGGCGGATTCTTAACCATTGAGCCACCAGGGAAGTCCATGATTGTGTTTTTTTTATTGCATATTTTTACATTCACATAGTCCGCTAGTAAAATTAACTACTAATTTATAAGATTGAATTAAATATGTCTGGCACCTACACAAAGTTTGAGAATCATTAGACCTTACCACCATTTTCCAGCTATATCTACTCACTCATTTATTCATCAGACATTTCACTGAGCACCTATTAAGTGCCCCTCACTCATCCTCCACTCTAAGATAAGCATTCCCATCCTCCCCCATATTACAGTTATTTGTGTACATGGAGTACCTCACATATTCCTTAAGGGTATCTTTTTATTCCACACAGAAGTTGAATATAATAGGCACTGAATCACTGAAAGTTTAATTTAAAGAGAAAACTTCTCGTTTGAAGGGATAAGTACCTAGAACAGCCAATTCCAACATTCTGATAAACTCTGACTCTCCTTAAATAAGAGTCCTCCAAATCTCCATATCTAGCTTGAGATATCACAGATGGTTTTTTCTAATGAAGACTGTATCAACTCAATCAATATTTGCTCTGATTCAAGCTTAAAAATAAAAAGAGATAGCATCTACAACCATAAAAAAGTCCACGTTATTTGTTGATTTATGGGCTGGTTATCACAAACTCCCCAGTGAATACAGTTACTCAACTCAAACAATTTCCTGAGGGTTGGACTTTGGCAGCTTCAAATTATTACATCATGTACAACAAGAAAAACTGTATGCTGATAAAGGAGAGAAAGCCTTATATTTTTTCTTTTTGTAAGAGCTTAGAAAACTGTCATTTACAATAAATTTGTCCAAAAGCAGCTGGAAAAAAAAACAAGACATGTTTCACTTTACTATTAAGTGACAAATGTAACGACTAAGAAATGACATTTGGGGACTTCCCTGGTAGTCCAGTGAGTAACACTCCGTGCTCCCAATGCAGGGGGGTCCAGTTCGATCCCTGGTGGGGGAACTAGATCCCGCATGCATGCCACAACTAAGAAGTCTGCATGCCACAACTAAGAGCCCACATGCCACAATCAAGAGTCCACATGCCATAATTAAGAAGTCCACATGCTGCAACTAAGACCCAGCACAGCCAAAAATAAATTAATAAATTAATTTTAAAAATAAATAAAAAGAAATGACATTTGCAGGCTACTTAGCCCCTCCTTATAAAGATCCAGAGCTATATAGATAATCTACTGACTTCCAAGGGAGGCAGCATGATAGTAGAAAGAACATAGTGGTTTAAAGTGCAGCCTTTGCAGGGCCAACCACATTATATAACCTCAGGAAACACCATGATCATAGTGGAGATCCAGGAGGCACCATTCCCAGGGAACACAATGTGATTTATAAAACTTAGGGACCGGGCTTCCCTGGTGGTGCAGTGGTTAAAAATCCGCCTGCCAATGCAGGGGAAATGGGTTCGAGCCCTGGTCCGGGAAGATCCCACAGGCCGTGGAACAACTAAGTCCATGTGCCACAACTACTGAGCCTATGCTCTAGAGCCCACGAGCCACAACCACTGAGCCTGTGAGCCACAACTACTGAAGTCCACGGGCCTAGAGGCCACGCTCTGCAACAAGAGAAGCCACCACAATGAGAAGCCCGCGCACCACAATGAAGAGTAGCCCCCGCACACCACAACTAGAGAAAGCCCATGCCCAGCAACAAAGACACAACATAGCCAAATATAAATAAATAAAATAAATAAATTTTCAAAATAAATAAATAAATAGAAATAAAACTTAGGGACCTAGAGTTCACATGGTAGAACAGGTTTGGACTCTACCACCTAACAACTGTGTTATCTTGACCAACTTATTGAATCAATTATTGAAGTCTCAGGTACCTCATCAGTAAAATGGAATTTAAAAATATATATATGTCTCTCATACAACTCTTACGAGAGTTAAATGAAATAGTGTGTGTGTATACATACATATATGTGTATATATATTTTATATATATATATATATATATATAATTAGCCCAGTATCTAGCAAATGAGACATAAATGTTTTGATGATAATTATGAAGAAGCAGGATAAAATGAATCTAAATTCCAATCCTGCTACATCACTTTCAGGTCATTTACTACATGTAATAAATGTGATTTCTTGAGAGTATTGCAACAAAATTATAACACTTAGGGCCAGGTACAAAATAGGAGCTCCATAAATAGTAGCTGTGATTATGATAACTGCATCCCCTATACCCATCCTCTCTCTTTCCTTCTCCCTTTCTCTCTTACACACACCGCCCCCCTCCCACACACACACTTACTGTAAAAATTCTATGAGATTAAACTATAATAGATAGCACAAACCAAAAGCCACATCAAAATGAGGGAAAATGTATTCTAAAAATAATGCATTTTCAATACAATTCACCTCGACTACTGTGGTAACTTCCAAACTATTCTCCCCCTTCTAATCCTACCTATAAAATGGTGCCAAAAGCAATCTCTGATCAATTACTATTTAGCTCAAAAAACTTCAGTGACAAAATACTTACACTTAAAACACAAAAAAATGAGTTGTTCTATGTATACACCCGGCATTTTGCTCAATAAGGAAAATGTATATTTATTGAAGAAAACCTGCATATAAGTGGACCCATGCAATTCCAGTCCCTGTTGTTCAAGGGTCATCTGTATTACCCTTCCCCCAGCCCCATCTTCCCAGTATTTCCTAATACTAATAATCCACTCCACTCAGCAAACCTGTCTGAAGAAGCCATCCTGCTGGCAATTTATAGTAATAAAGACTAATGATAGTCACACCCTATTAGGAAGGAGTAGTCATTTATATTTAATTCATTTCCCAAAAGATTTTCTAAATACTGTCCCCTACCAATTGGGATTTAATCTCTCCCTCCCAGGAACATTTTGTTAATCAGTTCTTAACCAACACCCGAGTACTTTATTAGAATAAAAAGCAGAAAGTGACATTGCCTTACACTCAGCAGATGTTCAACACTTGTTAAATAAAAGAATAAATGAAGGACTAAGTTTTTTGAAATACATTTTTCAATTTAGAGATAACTCAGTTATAAGTATAACCAGTCATCTCTTTATTTCTTCCCTGAATCTCCTGCCTAAATCGTATCATACCTAAATCATACCTTCTGTTTCCCAAAGGTCTATGGAAGAAAGATACTCTACCTAATAGCCAGTAGAACAAACACAACATTCTTCCTCAAACACGCTGCTAGTAAGGCTTCCCTGGTGGCGCAGTGGTTGAGAATCTGCCTGCCAATGCAGGAGACACGGGTTCGAGCCCTGGTCTGAGAAGATCCCACATGCCGCGGAGCAACTGGGCCCGTGAGCCACAACTACTGAGCCAGCCCGTCTGGAGCCTGTGCTCCGCCACAAGAGAGGCCGTGACAGTGAGAGGCCCGCTCACCGCGATGAGGAGTGGTCCCCGCTCGCCGCAACTAGAGAAAGCCCTCGCACAGAAACGAAGACCCAACACAGCCAAAACTTAAATAAATAAATAAATAAATAAATGTAAAACAAACATACTGTTAGTAGCGCCAAACTAGTAACTGTGGTAGATAAAGGGAAAAAAGTCAATAGTGAATACATTAGGCCCCAGGATAGCAAAATGATAACTATGAGTTCCATAAAGTTGCCTTATATTATCCTCTAGTTCAGTAACTTAGAACTAGAGAGTTTTTTCGTAATTTTTTAAACCCTAAGATTGTTTTTCAACTTAAATGTTCAATTGCAACCATGCAGTATTTATTAATCATTATAAACATACCACTTAAAAAAAAAGGAGCTTACAATTTAAAAAATTAAAAAAAAATAAACATACCACTGCCCAAATTATTTGAGCACAAACAATAATGAAAGCATGATGGCTCTATCTAAAGCCACTGACTGCACTGGCTTGACTCGTTTCTGCTAGGAGAACACTGGCACTGAATGGCACAAGCAACTCCAGTGTGAGAGACCAAGCACATGACTGGGAAGGTGACAGAGGATACGAAGGAAAGAAAGGCATGTATCAAGAACCCCTCCTCTCTGGGGGCAGGAGTGGAGGGATGGGCGGGGATCCACTGAAATCTACTCTAAAAGCCTTCTAATACTCAAACAAAATCATGCTGCCAGACTCCTGGTTTTGAGCCAGTTCGAATCCCACCTCTACTTCTGACAACTGAGAGACCTTAAGCAAAGTACTTACCCCCCAGCTCTTTCAGCTGTAAAATTATAATAACAGTAGCCACCACTTAGTGAACACCAACTTTATGCTAGGCACCAGACACATGGTACGTCCTTTAATTCTCACAATTAATCTACCAAGTAGGGATTATTTCCCTCATTTTCCAAAAAAAGAAAAACCCATGTTCTACCTATGCATGACTGTTTCCCAAAGGGATAATACTACCTATCTGACAAGGTCATATTGGGAATTAGAAGTAAATGCAAAGCACTTAGCATAGAAACTAGCACTTGCCACATGGTAGTAGAGCTCAGGAATTCATTATTATACAAGTGCACCTATCACTTGAGTAAGTGATTCAATTGAACCGCAATGAAATACCACAAACAAGTTTTCCCTCACATCATCTACCATAAAAATGACTTTTAATTAGCAGTACTTCTGAAGAACCCAAGGCTTATAACTTTATAACTGCTTGAAATACCAGAATATCATCCATTCAATGTCAACACATACACACACACACACACACACACACACACACACACACACACACTGTTTCTTAGTTGAAGATCAAAACGTATAATCCAAGGAAATAGAAAGCCCATTATGAAAGTGATATTTGACTTAAGCTGAACACCGAATATTAAATATTTTACTTTCAAAAGGATTATAGACCTCACATCTCAAGAGAGAAGGTGCTAATGAACAAATCTAACTTCCCAAAAGTAATTCCCAGAACCATCTGTTATCCTCAGTACTCAGCAAACCATTTCCCAGAATTGACAATATATTGCCAAAATTTTAGTGAATTTTGCCAACATTTGCTGAGAAGAAAAAAGAATCATTCCAATTCTGGAAATAAATGCTACTTTCCAGCTTAGCCACAAAATAAGACCTCTTCTTCATTATTTCTTTTATCAGTATGTTAATACTGAAAATAAGTATAAAGAAATCACAAATAACCTTCTATCTGAAGGAAATTTAAAATACTAAACCCACAACCCTTCCCTTTAATTCTATGAGCTCAAGAAAATCTATGAGAATGGGTTTTTAAACCAATAATAAAAATCAAAGTTCCAAAGCCTTAATAATTGAATAAGAGGAGGGAAGCACAGAAACAACAGTCAGCATTAAAGAAGCCTTCTGAAAGTTAAGAAGTTAACCTCACTTTCAAGGTTTAAACTTTGCCCGTTAAAAGCAACACTTCACAAAGACTGACCAGTTCCCTACATCCCTCCACCCACCCAGTTTTACCATAAGCACGTACTTACCAGAGAGCACACTCAAACCTCCAGCAAAAGGCCACCAGAAATCACAAGGGCATTTGTGGGACCAGTGATACAGGAATGGGGAGGGGCAAGGGAAGAGCTAGAGTTCTGGGGAGGGAAGGGTACGTTGGGAGGAGACAACTGAAGCTAGCAACAATGGGAAACTGTGAATTTAAACCACAAAGGCTTCCCGCAGAACAGAGTAACAGGGAAAGGGCAATTCTTTTTACCACCTACCAGGAACTCAGCACTGACAATTCATGATAAAGCTAAAAACATGGAGCTTCCAACGAAACACAAAGTAAACTTAAGAAACTAACCACAAGTAACTTGAAAGGACACACCACAAACTTCATAAAGGCTTAAGAAAAACATTTAGGAGTCTGTTTCCTCCCGGAGCATTCCTGATGACAGAGGTCAGCAGTATAACAATAAGGTTTGCGGAGTGGCAGCTGCTTTCAAATGGAGGGCCAGCACTAAAAAAGTCCTTTGCACTAAGTCAAAAGGAGCACTTGAAGACGCTTTCGTAGTGCTTTTGAGAAAACCAAAACAGTGTCATGTTTGAATCCTTAATTCATAATTCCAAGACTGTCTAGACTTAAATTGAATTAAATCATTTTAAGACGCAAAACTCTTCCAACTATCTTAAACAAGACACACTCTTAAAGAAAATTAATGTGTAAACTGAGAGGTTGGATTCAGGAATCAATTTTTAAAAGCTTGGACTCTCAAAGATTCCCAACCTGAAAGGCGAGGACAGTGAAAAATCTCCCCCCTTCTCTCAGGGAAGAGGCCAAATTATATCACCAAGAACAAACAGCAGGCAGAGTCCTACCCCCAAACATGTGATCATTCCACCCAGAACTCACATTTGCAGGCAGGGCACAAAGGCCCCAGAGGACCAACGCACACCCTTCTATGTACTACTCCCTGTTATAAAACAGCTTTATTGAAAGGAGTTGTTTTATAAGCATACTGATGAAAAAACTCATCAGCAGAATCCTTGCCAAATAGGAAGTTCTGTTGTATTTCTATAGGTTGAGAGAAAATGTATGGGTTGATTTTTTTAAAGATTTAATTAAGATTTATTGGCAAAATTAAACAAAAGCAGGCACTACCCAAAACTAATTAAGCTCTTACATTTTAACAATATACTAGTCTAAAGTAGTCCTTTCACAAGAAGGGAAGTGCCCAAATTAAAAAAAAAGAAAGAAAGAAAGAAAGAAACTATTGCTTTTCTTTTGCTAACCATTAGCATTCTAATTCAGGTCTCCTAGTGCTTGGTGGAGGGGGTGGTGGAGATGTTAGTGTCATTTCAAAATGTGAAACACAGGATTTCTACGATCAGTGCTAAATACAAAAAAAGAGTGTACAAATATCAAGGTCAAGCTCTCCAATCAAGTCCTTAAGAGATGGTTATATACTCCTTGTGGAACTAATCAAATAAAACTAAGAATACTGGGGCAACCCTGGTTACAATGCAACTAGGTAACATGACTTCTCATCTCAGCCAGGCAAGGGAGGCGATCCACAGGGAAATCTTACCTTATGAACTGTAATCTCTTTTGAAGCCCCTCAGAAAATACTTCATGCAAAACTCTCCTACATACTCACATTCTGCCTTGTATAAGTTATTTTTGGACATTTCTTATTTCCTTTTCAAGACTGCATAGGAGATTCTGTCTCATATAAAGAGAACCCTGTGTCAACCACTAGGCATCTCAACCCAAAATAAATTGAGTAACTACAGCTTTGTGCTAGATGAGTGCCAAATTGCTTATAGGAGTGTTTTTGTGGGCATGATTGCTAGGTCAAGATGTTGCAAGAAGGGGGACCACTTCCAGGGCTCGAGAGTGGGCTCTTGTCTAACACTCGGAAATGAATCCGAGGAGACACACATACTGACAAAAGCAAAAGACTTTACTGGGAAGGGGCGCCCGAGCAGAGAGCAACAGGGTAAGGGAACCTAGGAGAACTCCTCTGCCCCGTGGTTCACAGTCTCAGGTTTTAAGGTAAGGGGATCAGTTTCCAGGTGGCCAATCATCTTGCTTGGCCCATATTCGGTCTGACTCAGGGTCCTTCCTGGTGGCACAGGCATGTCTCAGCTAAGATGGATTTCATCGTGAAGGTTTATGGGAGGTTGCCAGGACACATTGTCTCCTCCCTCCTCCTTCTGGCCCCTCCCAAATTTTTCCAGGTTAGTTTTACAAGACATACTACGGACTGGCGTGTCCTCCCTCCTTTCAGCTCCTCCCAAATTCTCCCAGTTAGTTTTCCACGGCAGAACCATGTTCTTCTTCAGGACCTCCTACTGTGAGACAATGCAGGCAAGCAGTTATCATCCTGCCTCCCCAGCCAAGGTGGGGAGTTTCAGTCAAGGGTTCCCAAACAAAGAGGGAGACTAACATATATGGGTTTAGATGTCATTTTTAAATGTTCAGGGATCCTGAAGTTGGATGACACTGGTTACAACAGTGAAGCTGAGCAGGAGCCTGCAGAGCCTTCCCAGGTACAAAAGCCGCTCCGTGTCTCAGTTTCTTGGTTGTAGAAAAAAGGCTTTAGTCTCCTAGGCCTTCCATGAGTTCCAAAGAGCAGCCTCATGCAATCAATGATTAGATTAGTCACAGGACTCCTGGTTCCTCCTGAAGGGATACTGATAACAATCTGATGCATATCTTCGAGCTGTTCTGCAGAAACTAAGACACACACACACACACACACACACACACACACACACACACCGACCTCCCAGGTAGAGAATGGTGACTACATCTAACCACAAGCACTAGACCCCAGACTATCTGGAACCAGAAGATTGATGACTGAGATTCCAGGAACATTACCCTGTTACCTCACCATCAACCAATCAGAAGAATGTCCATGAGTTGATCAGGCACCCTGCAACCCTCACCCATAATGTTGCCTTTAAAAAACCCTTCCCTGGGACTTCCCTGGCCGTCCAGCGGTTAAGACTTCACCTTCCAATGCCGGGGGTGCGGGTTCGATCCCTGGTCAGGGAGCTAAAATCCCACGTGCCTCGTAGCCAAAAAACCAAAACATAAAATAGAAGCAATATTGTAACAAATTCAATAAAGACTTTAAAAATGGTCCACATCAAAAAAACTTTAGACAAATAAAGCTTCCCTGAAAGTCACTGGGGAGTTCAGGTCTTTTGAGCACAACTGACTGTTCTCTTTGCTTGGCACCCTGCAGTAAATGCTGTGCTTTCCTTCATCACAACCTGGTATCAGCAGATTGGCTTTCCTAGGCTCCAAGCATGTGAACTCAAGTTCGGTTCAATAACAACAGTACTTTGTAAAACTGTGCTTCAACAAAACTTGTCCTATTTTTCAAGTACTTTGCAGGGAATGTTACACCATAAGAGTCCACCTTTGACTATACAGACAAAGACCTCTGAAAAAATATAAAAAATTTTAGCAGGGAGAAACTACTTCTAAGACTTGAATAAAACAATCAAGAGAAATCCTTGTGTGGGTGGGTGGGGTATGTGGGGGGGTGATATGGAAGAACATAGGCCGAAAACTCCCACTTGGTCACATCCACTATCCAGAGGGGTAGGGTACAGCAGAATGTTCAATTTAATAAGAGAATATTTTGCTTCTCTTAGAGTCATAAAAGAGAAACAGAATTTCTCTAAGAAAAACCAAGGTGACTCCCTCCTGGAGTAACCCCAAAAATCATTTTTGTTGGGTTTTATTTCTGAGATGCTAATGATAATGCTGATATTTGTGGAAAGGAAGGAGTTGAGTGGCTCCAGAGTAGGAGCCAGATTGGAAAATAAAAGTGCCTTGATTCTAGCACTCTAGGGAGCAGTGAGGAAATTTGGAGACTTTTAAATAAATTATGGAGGATTGAGGTGGGGAGGGGCAGAGTAAAGACTGCTTTATATCAAGTGGAAGCCCATGGAACAGTAGCATTTGACTCCTGGCTATGTGTTCACATGGGGGAAAAAAAAGCTTAAACTGGAGTTTGGAAAATGAAAATAAAATATGGACTTGATCTTAGTTAACAAGGAACCCAAGAGAAAATCTTCTAGCCTTTGACTCTAGATTGTAAAGAAGAATATACTGGAAAGTCCATAGAAAACAATAAAAACTATATAGCTAATTTGTATCTAGTTTATATTCTGAGATTTATTTAGTGTCAGTAAATAGCATATGTACCTTGAATAGCTGATTATTTTACTCAAGTACCCATTACTAAGAAGAGGTATAATGCAAAAAAGGAAGAGAGAAGAAAAAAAAAACCAAACAATTATGATCCTAAGGACATACTTCGGATAAACTCTGGCTGTTAACCACAGACCTAAGCAACAAACCATCCAAAAACAGTTCTGTGTATTTCTCACACAAATGGACTCTGAAAAAAGAGGAAAGGCAGTCAGGGGCCACTTATTTGAGTTTCTAATGTCATAATATCATTATCATTTAAATTCATATATTTAATTACATCTTGCATTATCCTAAAAATTATTTGAAATAGCACTATGTCATTATGAATATAGCCAACATATCTCTAGAACAATGGTTTAAAATTTCTTCAAAGAGACTGAAAGCTTCTAGAGAGGAGTAAGGATGTCAAATATCTCTCAAGCACCACAGAATCACCTAAATGCTAGTGAAACCTAGCAGGACTCTGTGGGGCTCTTGGGCCTGGAAGCCTTTCAAACAGTTGCTAATCAGGGAAGGGAGGGGATGCAGAGACAAGGGAGGAGCAGCCAACAAACAACAGTGTAGCCTTGGGGCAGGGTCCTCAAGGGATACTCATAATGATATCTTTGAGCTCTTTTACAGAACTAAAATCCCCAACAAATGGAAGATATTAGCATTCTTTATTCCAGAGAAGGTCACAGTTTAATAACCTCCAGAAGCTCATCAGGAAACCACCTGAGGCCAGATTAAAGGTGTGCAGGGCCTGCACACACCCTGATCCTTATCAGCAACCCCACCCTTGAACCACTGCTGTAAAACTCCTCATCAGGAATTCCCTGGCGATTCAGTGGTTAGGACTCTTTGCTTTCATTGCTGAGGGCCCAGGTTCAACCCCTGGTCAGGGAACTAAGATCCCACAAGCTATGTGGCATGGTCAAAAAAAAAAAAAAAAAATCCTCACCAAATCCCCCCACATTGGGACACACAGTTTTTCAGGGCACAAGTCTTCTGTGTCCCCCTTTGCCTGACAAAGCAATAAAGCTATTCTTTTCTACTTCACCCAAAACTCTGTCTCCAAGATTCAATTCGGCACCAGAGCGCAACTTCTAGAGCTCTTTCTTCTAGTGCTCTTACTCCAAATCTGTGAAGATTTAGGGCAGGCACATAATGAGAGGACTAAAGGACAGTGGTGACTGTGCCAAAATTTCAGGATGGCCACAAACTAAAATTGTGAATAAAATGAAGAGCAATTTGCTCCCAGTTCTGATAACACCTTGCTATGTCACTGAAATAATTATGCGTGTTAACTCAGAAGATTCTAAAGGCAAAAACTCTCCTTAAGAGGTTTCACAAGAACCAAATTGAGTCTACAGTTGTGCTATGCTGTCAGCAGAGTAATTTACATTTTGGGCAATATTTATCCTAAATCGTCTCTGGTCTTCTCTAGCTGTAGTGAAAGCCTTTGAGATTTCTACCACATTTCAGCATTTTATAACTGATTTGGGGTAGAGTTACTAATAATGTATTAAGATATACATGCTAGGGGAAATTCCCTGGTGGTCCAGTGGATAGGACTCCATGCTTCCACTGCCAGGGCCTGGGTTCAATCCCTGGTCAGGGAACTAAGATACTGCAAGCCACGTGGTACGGCCAAAATATATATATATATATATATATATATATATATACATACACACACACACACGTGCTAAATTTTTCCCCATGTTCAACTGAACCTTAATAACCACACCATCATTGGCACAGTGGTTAGGAATCTGCCTGCCAAAGCAGGGGACACAGATTCAAGCCCTGGTCAGGGAAAATCTCACATGCCGCAGAGCAACTGAGCCTGTGCACCACAACTACTGAGCCTGCACTCTAGAGCCCGTGTGTCACAACTGCTGAGCCCGCATGCCACAACTATTGAAGCCCACATGCCTAGAGACCGTGCTCCGCAACAAGAAAAGCCACCACAATGAGAAGCCCGTGCGCTGCAACAAAGAGTGGCCCCCACTTGCTGCAACTAGAGAAAGCCCACACACAGCAACGAAGACCCAATGCAGCCAAAAATAAATAAATAAAAAATTTTTTTAAATCCTTTAAAAAAACAAAGTCACACCATCATGCCAGGACAATTCAAGGGGGAAAGAACAGTCTCTTTAACAAACAGTACTGGGGACTTCCCTGGTGGCGAAGTGGATAACACTCCACGTTCGATCCCTGGTCAGGGAACTAGATCCCACATGCATGCCACAACTAAGAGTTTGCACGTCACAACTAAGGAGCCCACCTGCCACAATTAAGGAGTCTACCTGCTGCAACTAAGGAGCCGGCGAGCCACAACTAAGGAGCCTGCCTGCCTCAACTAAGACCCAGCACAACCAAATAAATAAATTAAATAAATAAATATTTTTTAAAAAAATAGCGTTGAGGCTGTTACCCGAAAATTGGGTTCGCCTCTTGATGCATGTCCAGCCAAAAGACACAACCAAGCCAAAGACTGGGAGAAGGAAGGATTTATTACTTGCAGCAAGTAAGGAGAACACCAAGGATCTTTCCCAAAGCAGTGTCTCCCCAAATAGCAAAATTGGGAAAGTTTTAAGCTAAGAGTACATGCATATTCATGAAGGGACTTGGGCCAACGACAGAGTCCAAGCTTTAGTTGACTGAAGTCACAAGGGTCAGAAAAGGTCAACATAATCATCCCTCAAGTTCCAGCTTTTCTGGTGGTTGAGCACTTCATGCTAATCTTTACCACTGAAACAGAACTGGGAGTCTTTACAACTGATATATTATCTTTGCTATTGTTACTTCTCTTGTCTGACAACTGGTCTGCTTATTTTTGCATTCTTTTGTTCCCTTAAGATCACTAATTACTGAGACTTGTTCAAGGACTAGCACTGTGACCAGGCTTAGATCATAAAATGGCTTAGGCCAAAAATGGCTACTCTTATATCAAGAAAGCCATGCCTGGTTCTCTTTCTCTGGGGAACCCCAACCCTACCTGCTTACAAGGGAACTGGATATCCATATGCAAAAAAATGCAGCTGGACTCCTATCTCATACCATATGAAAAAAAATTAACTAAAAACGGATCAGGGACTTCCCTGGTGGTCCAGTAGGTAAGACTCCATGCTTCCGATGCAGGGGGCCCAGGTTCGATCCCTGGTCAGGCGGGAAACTAGATCCTGCATGCATGCCACAACTAAGAGTTTGCATACCACAACTAAGAAGCCCCCATGCCGCAACTAAAGATCTGGCGTACCACAATTAAACAGGCCACAACGAAGATCCCACATGCAGCAAATAAGACCCAGCACAGCGAAAATAAATAAATAAATAATTTTAAATAAATAAATAAAAATGGGTCAGATATCTAAATAAATGAGCTAAAACTATTAAAACTTTTAGAAGAAAGTTTAAGCATACAACTTCATGATTTTGGGTTAGGCAAAGTCCTCTTAGATATGACACAAGCAGCAAAAGGAAAAATAGATAAATTTGACGTCATAACAATTAAAACTTTTATGTTTTAATGGACACCATCAAGAAAGTAATAAGATGGGGCTTCCCTGGTAGCACGGTGGTTAAGAATTCGCCTGCCAATGCAGGGGACACAGGTTCGAGCCCTGCTCCGGGAAGATCCCACATGCCACGGAGCAACTAAGCCCATGCACCACAACTACTGAGCCTGCGCTCTAGAGCCTGCAAGCCACAACTACTGAGCCCGTGTGCCACAACTACTGAAGCCTGCGCCTAGAGCCGTGCTCCACAACAAGGCAAGCCACCGCAATGAAAAGCCCATGCACCACAACGAAGAGTAGCCCCCGCTTGCCACAACTAGAGAAAGCCCACACGCAGCAACAAAGACCCAATGCAGCCTAAAATAAGTTAATTAAAAAAAAATTTTTTTAAGTAATAAGATAACCAAAAAAATGGGAGAAAATATTTGCAAATTACATTTCTGATAAGAGACTTGTATCTAGAATAGATGAAGAATACTTACAACTGAATAATAAAAGCAATCCAATTTAAAAATGGGTATTTCTTAAAACCTCAATTTAAAAAAAGTTCTGAATAGACATTTCTCCAAAGAAGATACACAAATGAATAAGCACATGAAAAGCTGCTCAACAATACAGTATGGAAATAGTCAAGAGGAGTGACTTTACAGTGAAGAAACCTGACAGCCAGTGCCTCAGGCAGGTGATCAAGGTCAATATCAACAATGATAAATCATGTTGACAACATTTACCCTTGATATGATGTGATGAGAATGATACTATATATCTGGATCTTCCACCCAAAAACCCATAACCCCAGTCTAATCATGAGAAAAGTATCAGATGAATTCCAATGGAGGGGCATCCCACAAAATACTTGACCAGTAGTAGTCCAAACTGTCCAGGTCATCAAAAATAATCAAAGTTTGCAAAACCATTATAACCAAAAGGAGTGGTGATAAGTAATGCAATGTGGAATTTTAGATGTGGACTTAAACAGAAAAATAACTAAGCTGGGATGAAGTGAGAGAGTAGCATTGACATATATACACTACCAAATGTAAAATAGCTAGTGGGAAGCAGCTACGTGGCAAAGGGAGATCAGCTCGGTGCTTTGTGACCACCTAGAGGGGTGGAATAAAGAGGGTGGGGAGGGAGACACAAGTCGGAGGGGATATGGGGATATACGTATGCATATAGCTGATTCACTTTGTTATACAGCAGAAACTAACACAACACTGTAAAGCAATTATACTCCAATAAAGATATTTTTTTTAAAAACTGGGGCTTCCCTGGTGGCGCAGTGGTTGAGAGTCTGCCTGCCGATGCAGGGGACACGGGTTCGTGCCCCGGTCCGGGAAGATCCCACATGCGGCGGAGCAGCTAGGCCCGAGAGCCATGGCCGCTGAGCCAGCGCATCCGCTGCAACGGGAGAGGCCACAACAGTGAGAGGCCCGCATACCCAAAAAAAAAAAAAAATGAAGACATCTTAACAAACTATGGGCTTTGGTTAATAATGTTTCAATATTGGTTTATTAACTGCAACAAATGTGCCACACTAGTGTAAGATGTTACTAATAGGGGAAACTGTGGAGAGACACAATAGGGTAACTCTCTACTACTGAAAGGAAGCGGGACCCTGTGAGGCCCACCTGGGTATAAATCCTTTCCATGTCCCCTGTTTCCTGTTTGTAGGAAACAGGCTTCATTCAGCCACCTTGACTTTCCCTGAGTTCCAAAGGGCAGATTCAAACAGTTGCTTATCAGGGAAGGGAGTGAATGCAGAAACAAAGGAGGAGCAGTTAAGAAACAACAGTGCAGGGACATCCCGGGTGATCCAGTGGTTAAGAATCCGCCTTCCGATGTATGGGATGTGGGTTCAATCCCTGGTCAGGGCCACAGCTAGAGAGAAGACCGTGCGCTGCAATGAAAGATCCCGCATGCCGCAACTAAGACCCGATGCAGCCAAATAAATAAATAAATATTTTTTAAAAAGAAAGAAACAGTGCAGCAATAAAAGCAGGGTCCTGGTTCCTCCTCAAGGAATATACATAATAATACCTTTGAGGGCTTCTGTAGGAAATAAGGCCCCCACCTAGGTAGAGGAGGGTAACTTCAGGCTGTGCACAAGATTCTTGGAACACCACCCTGTTACTTCACTACCAACCAATCAGAAGAAAGCCTGCACACAAAATAAGGAAGACTGACCTCCTCCCCAAATGATTCTCCCTTAAAACACTTTCATGGGGCTTCCCTGGTGGCACAGTGGTTAAGAATCCACCTGCCAATGCAGGAGATACAGGTTCGAGCCCTGGTCCAGGAAGATCCCACATGCCGCAGAGCAACTAAGCCTGTGCACCACAACTACTGAAACCCACGCGCCTAAAGCCCATGCTCAGCAACAAGAGAAGCCACCGCAAGGAGAAGCCTGCGCACCGCAACGAAGAGTAGCCCCTGCTCGTCACAACTAGAGAAAGCCCACGTGCAGCAACGAAGACCCAATAAATAAACAAACAAACAAATAAATAAATAAATAGAACACTTTCATGGTTAAGCAGAATCGTCAGAGTTGGTTTTTAGGCACAGGTCTGCCATCTCCCCAGATTGCCAGCCTCCTGAATAAAGTAACCTTTCCTTTCCAACCAACATGTCTGTCAAGTATCAGCTTTTGAGCAGTGAGCGAGCAGCAGAATCTGAATTTGGTAACACTATTTGCTCAATTTTTCTATAAATCTATAACTGTTCTAAAAAATAAACTGCTTTTTATTAGCTTGTTAATAATTAATAATTTTTAAAAAACATGGTTAAATTAAACAAAGAAATGAAAATCAAAACCACCTCTTCACACCAAAATGGCTAAAATAATAAGGGTTAACAAGAGTGGAAAGAAATCTGAATCTTCCTGCACTGCTGTTGGAAATGTAAAATGGTACAGCCACTGTAAAAAACAGCCTGGTAGATCCTCAAAAGATTAAACATAGAGTTACCATATGACCCAGCAATTCTATTCCTAGAGATAGATAGGTAGGTAGGTAGGTTAGGTAGGTAGGTGGGTAGGTAGAGAGATAATCTCCAAGAGAAATTAAAACATATGTTCACTTAAAAACTTGTACATGGGGCTTCCCTGGTGGCGCAGTGGTTGAGAGTCCGCCTGCCGATGCAGGGGACGCGGGTTCGTGTCCTGGCCCGGGAAGATCCCACATGCCGCGGAGCGGCTGGGCCCGTGAGCCATGGCTGCTGAGCCTGTGCGTCCGGAGCCTGTGCTCCACAACGGGAGAGGCCACAACAGTGAGAGGCCCGTGTACAGCAAAAAAAAAAAAAAAACTTGTACATGAATGTTCATAGCAGCATTATTCATAATAGCCAAAAAGTGGAAACAACCCAAATGTATATCAACTGATAAATTGATAAATAAAATGTGATATATTCATACCATAGAACAGTATTCTGTCATTATAAGAATGAAGTACTAATACATGCTACAACATGAATAAACCTTGAAAATATCATGCTAAGTGAAAAAGGCCAGTCACAAGGACCACCTATTGTATGATTCCAATTATATGAAATATCCAGAATAGGCAAATTACAGAGATAGAAAGTAGATTAATGGTTGCCTAGGACTGAGAGGAGGTGTGAAAGAAATAGAAAGTGACTGCTAATAGATATACCATTAATTTTGGAGGTGATAAAAATATTCTAAAATTAATTGTGGTGATGGTTGTTCAACTCTGTAAAGATATTAAAAACTACTGAATTGTAAAACTTTAAATGGATGAATTGTGTGGTATGTGAATTATATCTCAATAAAGCTATTATTTTAAAAAATCACAGTTTTCCTCTTTGCAAAACAAGGACACTGTTCCATGTCTGTGGTTTAAATTAGGTTCCCATAAACAACAGCAGCTGCCACCTGGTAAAACTAGATGGCTTCAAATGCTTGGCAAACAACTTATGTGTGTATGAGATTTTGAATAGCTGTTTTTAAAGAATACATAAGCAAGAAAATCAGGCTGTCAGGGCATTCTTACTGTCTGACATTGTCATTTAGTTCAGGACAGAATGCAATCACGATTTCTCTAATCAAGAAGTCAACAGTACTGATTACATGTATGTCCAAAGTGAATGGACACAGATAATTCACTGTGACAAAAATAAGGCTGAAAATGACACCAACATGTCACAGCAGCAAAAGTCAGAGTACAAGTGTTACGTTTGGGTGGAAAGACAGAACAGATGAACAAGGCAGCCTGAAACGACACTTGCTGGGCACACCCTTTGCTAAACAATTACAAACATTTCCCTACATGTCTGTAGAAATCCTTCCTGTTGCTTTTTGGGCAAATTTCCCCAGAGTACTCTCAGAAGCTGACTTAAAACCGTCTGTTTGAAAAACAATCTGACTGTGCTCAAGGTGCAAAGAAAGCAGAGAACTAATGAACCTTTGGTGAGTGAAAAGGGGGACAAAAGGATAGGGGGAAAAGATGGGCAAGTATTTACCTTCATTAAAGAGACTTAAACACCACTCCCGAGTTGGTGATCTGAACTGGGAACACGGGAAAAGGGAGACATGACAGCATGGTATTAATGGTTTGGGAAAGGAACTGGTCCTTTGTGCCACTTTATTTTCTTTCCTTAAACAAAGAATTTAAATGTCCAGTTCACAGAGAGAAAAAATAGATGAACAATAAAGATAAGGAAAATGTCCTATCTCATTCATATTAAAGAAATGTAAAAGAAAAGTACTATCACCTTTTGTATCTCAGAATGCCAAGTATTTAAAAGTTTGGTGAAACCAGAGCAGGTGAGGGTGAGGGGAGGGGTAAATTCTCATTCACTCCTGGTAGAAATAAAATTAATTTGGTGGTATTTCTCAATTTAAAATGCTTATACTGGGGCTTCCCTGGTGGCGCAGTGGTTGAGAGTCCGCCTGCCGATGTAGGGGACACGGGTTCATGCCCCAGTGCGGGAAGATCCCACATGCCCTGGAGCGGCTAGGCCCGTGAGCCATGGTCGCTGAGCCTGCGCGTCCAGAGCCTGTGCTCCGCAACGGGAGAGGCCACAACAGTGAGAGGCCCGCGTACCGCAAAAAAAAAAAAAAAAAAAAAAAAAATCCTTATACCCTTTGTTTCAGCAATTCAACTTCCAGAAATTTACCCTGCAGTTTGCAAAGATAATGTAGAAAGATATTACAGTTGCACCGTTTGTAATAAGTAAAAACTAAATGTCTGTCAATAGGAGATTGGTTAAATTACGGTAAGTCTCATTTGGGAATATTTACAGATGAAATAATATGTAAGAAATTTACTTCAAAATAATTATGGGTTGACTAAGGAGGAGTGGGGGAAGGATAGATGAAACACAACTTACCATGTATTTAATAGTTCATGAAGCTGGTGATGGGTACAGGTGAGTTCAACACACTCTTCTCCTTACATTTGTATATGTTTGAAATTTTCCATAATAAAAACATACAAATGTATAAACAACCTCACTGAAGGGGGTAGTGGATAAAGGTACTGACCTAAGCAACTATGGAAATGACTGGAGTTTTTAAGACTAACGGCAAAGAAACTGAACGTTACCACTGCCATTCTAGCTAGTACAGATGCTTCCCACAGGTGTACAAGTTAACAATTCTGAAAAACACTATACATGTATACTGGAATTGAACAATTAAGTAAATGAATGGGAGATAGTGGAAGGTTTCTCACGTTTGGAATGGGAAGTTACAGATAAGACAGAGGAAAAGGCTAAAATTATCCATGTGGTAACAGATTAGAGTTGGAGTATAAACTTGTGTTTAGCTTAATAAAGATACAGATGGGGGACCTCCCTGGCAGTCCAGTGGTTAAGACTCTGCGCTTCCAATGCAGGGGGTGTGGGTTCGACCCCTGGTCAGGGAACTAAGATCCCACATGCTGCATGGCGTGGCCAAAAAATAAAACACTTTTTAAAAATAAATAAATAAAGATGGTTACATCTAGAAATATTTACAGATGTGTATATGTATACACGCATATATTTACTTGCTGTCAGCTGAGAATGTTTAGAATCAATGACACACCAGTTGCAACAAGCACACCTAGACCTGACATCTTAGTTTCAAATACTGTTCTCCAATAAAGGAATCCAAGGTTCCTTGGAGAAATGGCTAATTCTAGGCCTGGGACAAGAAATACATGAGATGAGCCTGGAGCATCTTATAATGTCAAAAAGTAAGGAAATGCTAAAAACAAAACACAACAAATATCCTAAATTGATAGAGGTATATCAAAGGGACACAGGAGACAACCAAAGGAGTGCCCAATGGCCAAATCTGAAACAATTTGAGAAGAAAAAGAAAGTAATATTGGGTTATAGGCTAAAGAATAAGATAAATATCTATGAGTCCATACCAATTTAAAGAAATGTATTCCTGGGGAATTCCCTGGTGGTTCAGTGGTTAGGACTCCACGCTTTCACTGCAGGGGGCATGGGTTCAATCCCTGGTTGGGGAACTAAGATCCCGCATGCTGCGCAGTTCAGCCAAAAAAAAAAAAATGTTTTTTTTGAAGTATAGTTGATTTACAATGTTGTGTTAGTTTCTGGTGTACAGCAAAGTGACTCCATTTTTTATATATACATATATATATTCTTTTTCATATTCTTTTCCATTATGGTTTATCCCAGGATATTGAATATAGTTCCCTGTGCTATACAGTAGGACCTTGTTTATCCATTCTAAATGTAATAGTTTGCACCTACCAACCCCATACTCCCAGTCCATCCCTCTCCCTCCCACTTCCCTTTGGCAACCATAAGTCTGTTCTCTATAAGTCTATTTCTGTTTTATAGATAGGTTCATTTTGCCATATTTTAGATTCCACATATAAGTGATATCATATGGTATTTGTCTTTCTCTTTCTGACTTGCTTCACTTAGTATGATAACCTCTAGTTCCATCCATGTTGCTGCAAATGGCATTATTTCGGTCTTTTTTATGGCTGAGCAGTATTCCATTGTGTATATGTACCATATCTTCTTTATCCATTCAACTGTCAATGGACATTTCAGTTGTTTCCATGTCCTGGCTACTGTGAATAGTGCTGCTATGAACATAGGGTTGCATGTAACTTTTTTTTTTGTTTTGCAGTACGCGGGCCTCTCACTGTTGTGGCCTCTCCCGTTGCGGAGCACAGGCTCCGTATGCGCAGGCTCAGCGGCCATGGCTCACGGGCCCAGCCACTCTGCGGCATGTGGGATCTTCCTGGACCGGGGCACGAACCCGTGTCCCCTGCATCAGCAGGCGGACTCTCAACCACTGCGCCACCAGGGAAGCCCTGCATGTAACTTTTTGAATTATAGCTTTCTCTGGATATATGCCCAGGAGTGGGATTGCTAGATCATATGGTAATTCTATTTTTAGTTTTCTGAGGAACCTCCATACTGTTTTCCATAGTGGCTGCACCAACTTACATTCCCACCAACAATGTAGGAGGGTTCCACACCCTCTCTAGCATTTGTTATTTGTAGACATTTTAAGGCTGGCCAGTGTGAGGTGGTACCTCATTGTAGTTTTGAATTGCATTTCTCTAATAATTAGTGATGTTGAGCATCTTTTCATGTGCCTACCGGCCATCTATATGTATTCTTTGGAGAAATGTCTATTAAGGTCTTCTGCACATTTTTCAGTTGAGTTATTTGTTTTTTTTATTGTTGAGCTGTAGGAGCTCTTTGTATATTGTGGAAATTAAGCCCTTGTCTGTTGTATCATTTATAAATGTTTATAAATGTTATAAATGAAAATATAAATATTTTCCCCCATTTTGTAGGTTGTCTTTTCGTAAAAAAAAAAATAAAAATTTTTAACAAAAAATTTAAAAAATAAATAAAATTGGCAACTGCCTAGAAAACAAACTTAGGGGAAAGGAGTAGGGGAGGGATAAATTAGGAGGTTGGGATTAATAGCTATACGCCACGATATATAAAATAGATAAACAACAGGGTCCTACTGTATAGCACAGGGAACTATATTCAATATCTTATAATAACCTATAATAGAAAAGAATCTGAAAAAGAAAAAATATATAGATATATATAAAACTGAATCATTTTGCTGTACAACAGAAACTAACACAACATTGTAAATCAACTATACTTCAATAAAAATTAATTAATTAAAATGGCCAGGGCTTCCCTGGTGGCTCAATGGTTAAGAATCCGCCTGCCAATGCAAGGGACACAGGTTCGAGCCCTGGCCCGAGAAGATCTCACATGCCACAGAGCAACTACTGAACACCACAACTACTGAGCCTGTGCTCTAGAACCTGTGAGCCACCACTACTGAAGCCTGTGCACCTAGAGCCCATGCTCTGCAACAAGAGAAGCCACAGCAATGAGCCCGTGCACAGCAATGAAGACCCAACGCAGCCAAAAATAAAATAAGTAAAATAAATAAATTTTTTTTAAAAATGGCCAATTGCGAATAAAGTCAATATTTGTTTACCTAAAAAGAGTATATTAAATTAAGATAATAGGGACTTCCCTGGTGGCGCAGTGGTTAAGAATCTGCCTGCCAATGCAGGGAACAAGGGTTCGATCCCTGGTCCGGGAAGATCCCACATGCCTTAGAGCAACTAAGCCCATGTGCCACAACTACTGAGCCCATGCGCCACAACTACTGAAGCCCACACACCTACAGCCTATGCTCCTCAACAAGAGAAGCTACCGCAATGAGAAGCCCACACACCGCAACTAGAGAAAGCCCACACACAGCAATGAAGACCCAATGCAGCCAAAAAATAAACTTCTAAAAAAAGAAAAACAAAATTTTTAATTAATATAATAAAATAAAATTACCAACTGCCACCCTATCTCCTTACCCTGCCTTAGTTTTTTTAATTGTACTTATCACTACCAGACATTACTCATTATCTACCTTCCCCATTAGAATGTAAGCTCCATAAGGCAAGGGCTTTGTTTATCTTATTTGCTACTGTATCTCCAGAGTCTAGTACACTATGTGGACACATAGTGGCATGCCATAAATAACTTGCTGAATGAATAAATGATTAGGGTGTTAGGTGAAAAGAGCAGATTATAACAGTATTTTCAAAAATATTTCATTTTTATAAAATCAAGCAAAATGGAAAACAAAAGCTACTATACACGCGCAGAGTCAATTCTCATTACATGGATTCCTCATATGCCAATTTTCCTACTCACTAAAATAATTTGTAACCTCAAAATCAATATTTGCAACACTTCTGTGATCACTCATGGACATGTGAATGCACAGAATGGTGAAAATTTTGAGTTGCCTGAGGTGCACATTCCCAACTAGGTCAAAGCCTGAAGGCAATACTCAGCCTTCTGTTTCAGCTCTCATACTACTAACTAGTGTCCTTTTAGTGGTTTATTTAGTACAACATTTTTCACATTTTTGTGCTTTTGGTTGGTGATTTCACTGTTTAAAATAACCCCCAAGTGTAGTACTGAAGTCTATTGTTTCTAAGTGCAAGAAGGCTGTGATGTGCCTTCTGGAGAAAATATGTGTGTTAGATAAGGTTCATTCAGGCATTAAGTCACAGTGCTATTCACCATGAGTTCAATGTTAGTGAATCAATAATATATATTAAATAATGTGCCTTTAAAAAAAACACACATAAAACAAGGTTACATGTTGATTAGTTAACAAAAATGGGACCAGAGACTCATAGGAACCTAATCCTGTATTTCCCCTAGGAGCAATGATTCAGTATTCATTAATTCAGTGTTTGCTGTGATGCTATAGAACATATTAGCACAAATAATAAATCTGTGCGTATTTGTACATGTAAAATTAAATTAAAAGGTCAGAGAGATTATATACCATTATACCATGAGGTTAACATAGTTATTGTTAATATAATCTTTGGGTGGGAAGATTATAAAGTATTCTTATTTTTTCCTTATTTGTATTTTCTATTTTTTCTTTTACAATGAAAATATTTTTTGTTAGAAGAAAAAACTGAGTTGCTGCTAATATTTTAAAATAAGAATTATAGTAGTAAACATTCTATGGTAGCCAAAGGAATATAAAAACAGGAAAAGAGGGCTTCCCTGGTGGCGCAGTGGTTGAGAGTCCGCCTGACGATGAAGGGGACACGGGTTCGTGCCCCGGTCCGCGAGGATCCCACATGCCGCAGAGCGGCTGGGCCCGTGAGCCATGGCCGCTGAGCCTACACGTCCGGAGCCTGTGCTCCGCAACGGGAGAGGCCACAACAGTGAGAGGCCCATGTACCGCGAAAAAAAAAAAAAAGCAGGAAAAGAACAGTGATTTTAAATAATTAAAGTGTAAATTTATAGCTCTCCTCTTAACTTTTTAACCTGGATCTTCTAAATGAAACCTCGTATGTGCAAATACACATGTAAGCCTATACACTTCTCCCTGATTAGTGATTAACAGACTACTCAAATACTAACAGTTTGAAACTCACTCATTTATAATTATAAAATTTTAGAGTAGAAATAATCTTTGGAGAACTTAAAGTTTCTAATCTAATGCAAGAAAATTTTTTGTAATCTTTTTTACAAGAGGTCACCCAGCCCCTAACAGACTATGTTCAAGAACAGAAATCACATCATCTTATAAGGCCATACATTTTAATTTCCACCCACTGCTCTTAGTTCAATCTCTGATCAAAAACAGAGGAGATCTACTATTTCCTCTTTACATATGCCTTTCAAATTATATAAGACAAAACTCATGTGTTCCCTTAGTCGCCCTTTCCAGGCTAAATACTCTAGTACAACCAAGACTCGGAGCAGTTCACAACTTTATTCATCCCCTCATGTAATCCCCACTCTTTTAAGTATGCACTGGATCTGCTGACTTGCTTCTAACAAAATATAGCAAACGTGATGGGATGTCATTTGCAAGATTAGATTAGACTCTGGCTTCCATCTTCTTCACTGTCATGGAAGCCAGCTGCCATGTTGTATGGAGAGTCCCACAAGGCAAGGAATTGAAGGATGCCTCAGCCAACAAGCTAGAAAGGAACTAAGGTCCTCCGTCAGTTAACCCGTGAGAAGCGGAATCATGCCACAGGAGAGGCAGAACTTGGAAGCTGATCCTCCCCCAGTTGAGTCCTCAGATGAAATCAAAGCTCCTGTTAAAAACTTGTTTACAAGGACTTCCCTGGCGGTGCAGTGGTTAAGAATCCACCTGCCAATGCAGGGGACACAGGTTCGATCCCTGGTCCCGGAAGATCCCACATGCCACGGAGCAACTAAGCCCATGCACCACAACTACTAAGTCCGTGCTCTAGAGACCGCAAGCCACAACTACTGAAGCCCACACACCTAAACCCCATGCTCTGCAACAAGAGAAGCCACCACAATGAGAAGCCGGCCCACCACAACAAAGAGTAGACCCCGCTCTCCGCAACTAGAGAAAGCCCACACACAGCAATGAAGACCCAAAGCAGCCAAATAAATAAATAAATAAATAAATAACTTGATTACAGCCTATGAGGGACACACTCTGATTCCTAACTCACAGAAACACAGATAACAAATATTTGCTGCTTTAAGTTGCAAAATTTTGAGGTAATTTGTTATGCAGCAATAGATGAATAATACACTAGTAATTTCACTTCTCATCATAGCCTAGAAAAATTCTCACACATGTATCTTCCTTAATTAGAGGAAAACTGAAAACAAGTTAAATGTTCATCAAAGGGGAATGAATAAATACAATGTGATACAGTCTTAAGATTTAATGCTATGTATCATTTTAAAAATGGAATATACAAGGTAGATCTCTAAGGGTGAAAAAAAGGACTGATAACTTATCTACTGCATTTGAATGAATGGAGCAGAGTTTTAGGTCCTAGCTAAGGGTCTGGGAATGATTTAATAATGATTAGAACTTTAAAAACCGAGCAAATGAAAAAAGCAAGGCAATTATGCTTAGGAAAATGAAAAATTGTATAAGAAAAGAATTATCTGGAAAGGGCGGGCCACAGTGACCCAGGAAGCAGCGAGGCAGCGGGCTCCTGAGCGGGAGTCCATGTGGGTGCCGGCCAGCAGGGAGCAGCGCCAGGTCGCCATGGCAGAGCTGCAGCAGCTCCTGGTGCAGGAGGCGGTAGACTCTATGGTGAAGAGTCTGGAGAGACAGAACATCTGGGAAAGATGCAGGGCCTCATGTCCCACTGCAGCGCCATCTGTTGTGAGGACAGCCAGGCGTCCATGCAGCAAGTGCACCAGTGCATTGCGTGCTGCCATGCACCTCTGGCTCAAGCCCAGGCCCTGGTGACCAGCGAGCTGGAGAAGTTCCAGGATGGTCTGGCCCGGTGCACTATGCATTGCAACGACAAAGCCAAAGATTCAATAGATGCAGGGAGTAAAGAGCTTCAGGCGAAGCAGCAGCTGGAGAGTTGCGTGAACAAGTGTGTGGATGACCACATGAACCTCACCCCAACCATGACCAAGAAGATGAAGGAGTGTCTCTCGTCCATTGGGAAATAGATGTCTGCTATTGGCCATTCGGGCTGAAGGCAGGAATCTGTTTAAAAAGAGGAATGGGGATTTGAGTTTTCTAAGGAAAGTTTATGAATGAGGAAATTAAGGATGGCTTCAAGTTTAAGGCCTATGTCACTTGCCTCTGGACACTGGTTCCCTTGTGTTTGAATCCTAGAAAGTGAAAAAAATTGGTGCTAAAATTTGGGTCAGAGATAGCACAAGATAGCACAGGAGAGTTTTTGTGAGCCTGAATTTCATGTGGCAAGTGCTTATCCTGGCACAGATACTATGAGCTGTTTACCAGAAGGATCACTACAACATTTTCCACAAACTGGAAATAAAACAAAATCCATGAGGTCACTAATTTAGAAGGGGGCTTCTGGGGATCTGTTTTGCTTGGTTTTGTTTTATATACAAGGGCATGAAGTTACTTTAAGATGTAGAGTTGGGGGAGGTAGTTTGGATAAAAACTTTGAAAGGGTCCTTGCAGGTATTCATTTCTGGCCGTCAAAATGTGGATGCGCATTTCTTAAAATTCTCACACATGACATCTTTCGGCCTGGAGACCCTGTAAAAATATAAGAAGCGCTATCACACTGGTAGGGGAAGCAAACTTTCCCTCTAACTGGCAGCCATGATGAGCCCTGAGGCTGTCTGCAGCAGAGCCAGCCGAATCACAAGACAATCTTGCAGTGACACTCACCCTTGAAGGGAAATGGGATTTTGATTGTGCTATATGCTAGTATTCAGGAATGAACAGCGAAAGATGAATTGTTAGCTGCTTAATTAAGAGAGTTATGAAGTACTGGCTTTGGAAAAATCTGGTTTTCATAAAACAAAATAGAATGAAAGCCTAAACCCAGTATTGCTTACTTTGCCCCCTGTAATAACAAAGCTCTGTTGAAACAAACCCTTGGCAACATGAAGGTCAAAGGAGAAAAAGTAAGCAACTCAGGGGCAAGCTGTGACTCTTTTAGAGCAAAAAATGGGACACAGCCCCCCGCCCCCGTTACCAAATACCACTTTTGCGACATGGGTTGTTCTTGCCCCAGTTCTGGCACCTTATCGTTTTATTAAGGACCTTGTTGTGTTTTTAGCAACTTATTACTTGATAATATAGCCTGTCTGTTTGCTGTTTCAAGACGGTGATATATTTTCCTAGTGGTTTGGTTTTAAAAATAAATAAGATGAAATTTTTCAAAACAAAACAAAACAAAAAAAGAATTATCATCATTGTACATGATGTAGCTCAGGTTCAATATTGGTATAATATAAATAATAAATAACGACCCCAAATCACATAACTATGGTGAAAATATACCGGAGAACACATATATGTATTTAAAAGCGCCAACACTTCATATTCTTTATATTGAACACTTTATATACATTTAACAGTTTTTAAAAGCAATTGATATGATTATATTATTAGAAATATTTAAGACACTTGATTATAGTTGCCTCTGTGGGGGGGGGATAACTGCTATTTTTCCTTCTACACATATAAACTATTCACATTTTAAATTTTATTTATTTTTATTTATTTTATTTTTGGCTGCGCCGGGTCTTCGCTGCCACACGCAGACTTTCTCCAGCTGCAGCGATGCGGGGGGCACTCCTCATTGCGGTGCGCGGGCTTCTCATTGCGGTGGCTTATCTTGCTGAGGAGCACGGGCTCTAGGCACGCCGGCTTCCGTAGTTGTGGCTCACGGGGTCTAGAGCACTGGCTCAGTAGTTGTGGTGCATGGGCTTAGTTGCTCCGCGGAATGTGGGATCCTCCTGGACCAGGGCTCAAACCTGTGTCCCCTGCTCTGGCAGGCGGATTCTTAACCACTGTGCCACCAGAGAAGACCCACATTTTTAAAACTATGCACATGTATTACTTTGATAAAAATAAGATAAAGTTCCTTGTAGGGAGGTAGAGGGAAGGGGCTTTGGTTTTATCTCTGTTGTTTTATTTCTAAGACAGAAAGAAAAATTATATAACAAATACCCATGTTTCCATTTTAAATTGCATAAAATTTAAATAAATGTTTAAAATTATTTTAAAATTTCTCAATACTCCCCTCCTCAAATCCCAACAATTTCCTACATAAATGGTTTTCAGACCATTTTTGGTCCAGTCTCCCTTCCTTAGAATGCTCTCAACTTTATCAGTGTCCATTTAAACCAATATGCAAAATGTATTTCCAACCTAGCACAAAAATATATTGGAACCAAAACTTTTATGACCTGGATAAACATAATATAGCTGAAGGTGCTTTTAGCAGCCACATTGCACAGGCAGTTGCTGCTACATTTGTGATTAACCAAAATTCCCAGATATTTTTCACATGAACTGCTGCCCAACCAGCTCTTCCTCATCCTGTTATTGTGCATTTGAAGTTTTGAATTTAAATATTCAAGGACTTACTCCTGCTAAGTATAATTTCAGTTTGAGCCCATGATTTCACCCTATGGACGTAATTTTTAAGGCTTTATTTATCATCTGTCAAATTAACTACTCCTGCATCTTTGCAATACTTACATCTCTGATTAACTTGTTTTAAAAATGTTTTAATGGGACTTCCCTGGTGGCGCAGTGGTTAAGGATCTGCCTGCCAATGCAGGGGACATGGGTTCGAGCCCTGGTCCGGGAAGGTCCCACATACTGCGGAGGAATTAAGCCCATGCACCACAACTACTGAGCCCATGTGTCACAACTACTGAAGCCCATGCGCCTAGAGCCCCATGCTCCGCAACAAGAGAAGCCACCGCAACGAGAAGTCCGCTCACCGCAATGAAGAGAAGCCCCCGCTCACCCCAACTAGAGAAAAGCCCACGTGCAGCAATGAATACCCAACGCAGCCAAAAATAAATAAATAAATAAATAAAAATAAAATTGTTTTACTCTATCCAAGGTCCAAAGAAAATCCACCAGAGGCTTTTCCTGGTGAAATCAAGAGTCTAAGTGGATACAATTATTCAATCTTCAACACATTCATTTAGTCAATCAACCAAACCATATTTTACTATATAACAGCTATAAATGTATCATGAAAGACTGGGAGAAAGAAAAGACAACCCTCAGAATGGGAGAAAATATTTGCAAACGAAGCAACTGACAAAGGATTAATCTCCAAAATATACAAGCAGCTCACGCAGCTCAATATTAAAAAAACAAACAACCCAATCCAAAAATGGGCAGAAGACCTAAATAGACATTTCTCCAAAGAAGATATACAGATTGCCAACAAACACATGAAAGGATGCTCAACATCACTAATCATTAGAGAAATGCAAATCAAAACTACAATGAGGGGCTTCCCTGGTGGCGCAGTGGTTGAGAGTCCGCCTGCCGATGCAGGGGACATGGGTTCATGCCGCGGAGCGGCTAGGCTCCGGGAAGATCCCACATGCCGCGGAGCGGCTAGGCTCGTGAGCCATGGCTGGTGAGCCTGCGCGTCCGGAGCCTGTGCTCCGCAACGGGAGAAGCCACAACAATGAGAGGCCCGCGTACAGCAAAAACAAAAACAAAAACAAACAAACAAACAAAAAAACTACCATGAGGTGGACTTCCCTGGTGGCGCAGTGGTTAAGAATCCGTTTACCAATTCAGGGGACATGGGTTTGAGCCCCGGTCCAGGAAGATTTCACATGCCGTGGAGCAACTAAGACCATGCACCACAACTACTGAGCTTGCGCTCTAGAGCCCGTGAGCCACAACTACTGAGCCTGCGTGCCATAACTACTGAAGCTCACGTGCCTAGAGCCCATGCTCCACAACAAGAGAAGACACCACAATGAAAAGCCCGCACACCGCAACGAAAGAGCAGTCCCCGCTCTCCGCAACTAGAGAAAGCCTGCACGCAGCAACGAAGACCCAACACGGACAAAAATAAATAAATTAAATTAATTTTTAAAAAAACAACTATAATGAGGTATCACCGCACACAGGCCATCATCAAAAAATCTACAAACAATAAATGCTGGACAGGGTGTGGAGAAAAAAGAAACCTCTTGCATTGTTGGTGGGAACGTAACTTGATACAGTCACTATGGAGAAGAGTATGGAACAGTTTTTTTCTTAAAAACTAAAAACAGAACTACCATATGACCCAGCAATCCCACTACTGGGCATATACCCTGAGAAAACCATAATTCAAAAAGAATCATGTACCACAATGTTCACTGCAGCACTATTTACAATAGCCAGGACACGGAAGCAACCTTAGTGTCCATGAACAGATGAATGGATAAAGAAGATGTGGCCCATATATACAATGGAATATTACTCAGCCATAAAAAGAAACGAAATTGAGTTATTTGTAGTGAGGTGGACAGACCTAGAGTCTGTCATACAGAGTGAAGTAAGCCAGAAAGAGAAAAACAAATACCGTATGCTAATACGTATATATATGGAATCTAAAAAAAAAAATGGTTCTGATGAACCTAGGGGCAGGACAGGAATAAAGACACAGACGTAGAGAATGTAATTGAGGACACGGGAGCGGGAGAGGGTAAGCTGGGACGAAGTGAGAGAGTGGCATGGACATATATACACTAGCAAATGTAAAATAGATAGCTAGTGGGAAGCAGCTGCATAGCACAGGGAGCTCGGTGCTTTGTGACCACCTAGAGGGGTTGGATAGGGAGGGTGGGAGGGAGACGCAAGAGGGAGGGGATATGGAGATATATGTATACATATAGTTGATTCACTTTGTTATACAGCAGAAACTAACACAACATTGTAACACAATTATACTCCAATAAAGATGTTTAAATAAATTGCATTAATTTAAACATTAAAAAACATTAATATCGCGATGAAGAGTGGCCCCTGCTTGCCACAATTAGAGAAAGTCCTCCCACAGAAACTAAGACCCAACACAGCAAAAATAAATTAATTAATTAAAAAAACAAAAACAAAAAAACCCTGACAACTGGAGCCCTTGTACAATTCTAGGAGAATGTAATGGTACATCTACTTTAAAAAAAAAAAAATGCAATAAACCAAAAGCCATTGAATTGTATACTTTAAATGGGTGAATTATATGGTATGTGCATTATATCTCAATAAAGCTGTTAAAAAAAGAAAGACTGGGGCTTCCCTGGTGGCGCAGTGGTCGAGAGTCTGCCTGCTAATGCAGGGGACATGGGCTCGAGCCCTGGTCTGGGAAGACCATGCCACGGAACAACTAGGCCCGTGAGCCACAACTACTGAGCCTGCGCGTCTGGAGCCTGTGCTCCGCAACGAGAGGCCACGAAAGTGAGAGGCCCGCGCACCGCGATGAAGAGTGGCCCCCACTTGCCGCAACTAGAGAAAGCCCTTGCCCAGAAAGGAAGACCCAACTCAGCCAAAAATAAAAATTAATTAATTAATTAAAGTACCCTTAATTTAAAAAAAAAAAGAAAGAAAGACTGGGAAACTGTGGGATTATGACTGTAACAAGAACAATCTCTTGATCTATTAACCTTGTAATTCTAAATAGAAGTAATAGAATTTAAGAATAGAAATAGAAGAAATTTGTTATGATAAATCAGCCTATACTAAATCTTTTGGGTTAATACTCCATATCATCTGTTTGATCACTTATAATTTAATTTTTCTGTATTTAACATTAATTTTACAGGTCTGCACTTTTCCAACTACTTTCCTCTTTTTGGATATCAGGACATTTGTCTCTCTCTGGTTTTTATGATTTCTCAAAGATTAACAACAGTGACTCTGAGATCATCAGCCAGTTAATTCAGTACTCTGAAATTCAACTGAGCCTTAAAATTTAAATTCACTTTAAAATGATCATTCTTGCCATCTGGGATAGTTTGTAGTTTACAATTTGCTATATACTTCCTAGTTTGAAAACTATTGTCCTTGCTGCTAGTAATAATCTATAGAGTGCTTATTTTTTAAAGAACTTTAGAATTTCTCAAAAATCCTATAAATAGGTTAAATAGAAATTAATATACCATTATCCTATTTTACAATAGGGAAACCGAAGAACAGAGAAATTTAAATTATTTACCCAAGGTCAAAGAGCTACAATGAACCAAAATCTCCTATTGCAGCCTAGGGCTCTTTTCATAAGGTCATGTAGATCTCTAACACAAAACTACTTAAGACAGCACACAAAGCTTCTTGCTTAAAAACTGATTTTTCAGTTAGTGGTTGACAGGGGTTAAGGAGTGGGTAGATGCAAAGGAAGTGGGTATAGCTGTAAAAGGGTAATATGATGTATCCTGTGGTGATGAAAATATTCTGTACCCTCACTGTATCAATGTCAATATGCTGGTTGTGATTTGGCACTACAGTTTTACAAGATATTACCACTGGATGAAACTGGGTAAAGAGTATATCAGACCTCTATTTCTGTGTGAATTTTGAGAAGTATCTCAAAAGAAAAAAGTTTACTAAAAAATAATTAATAATTGATATTTCTTTTTTAAGCCAACTTAATTTTAAAGAAGCTTACTTATAGTGAATAGTTTAGGTAAATTAAAACAAAATACAATCATGCATAGGGCTCTGAAAGCCAGCACAGGGGACTTAAAAAGCGGCTAAGTCCCATTAACTAAAGCTTTAAAAAAGCCATAGAGATCCCTGGAAATTAAAAAGGAACCCCCAGGATTTTTGTTTCCCAAAGAAGCAAAATAAAACAAGACAGTATAGGAAATAAACTATTAAGTCACCTCAAAACGAATCACTAGAATAAAGTTAAAACCACCAAAGCTTTCCTCAACCATCGACACACTTTACTGCAAACCTCAACTTAGAGAAAAAAATGAATGTGCACATGTGTCACCTTCAACTTGATATTCACAACCACACATTTCAAAAGAGTCCCAAAATTGCTTCTGTTTATTTGCTACTCACAAAGTGCCTGAAGCTTCAACCATTTCCTGCTTCTCCCAGCTGCAGGACTTGCAATTAGGAAAACATTCACTCAGCATCTAGAGCAGGTCTGGTTAGAAGGATGAGCTCATCCCTTCAGATGTGCACCTGATCCTCAGGAAGTTGCTCCTCCTCCAGCCAGCAGGTCTTTGTATGTTTAAAGTGACACCCACAACCTGTGTAACCACTTGGACAGAGCCAGAACAAGTCCTTCTCTATACATGCCTACTGCCACGGAATCATTTCCTGCTCTGGCCACCTCACATAGCCACCAAATTCAGGCGGCAGCATAGCAGTAGCAGCTGCTGCTGCTCCCAGTATGGCCTCACTAGAGAAGGATTTCATTTTCAGCTTATAATGGAGGTCAGGTTCTTCACTTCTACCCTGTGAACATCACACTATTTGTTTCAACAGGTCCTTGCCCAGAGTCAGACCTGACGAATCACCCTTTTCAGAACTTACAACTCATTTTCTTCAACCAGGAATGTAATACTTCTCCATTCTCTTATTCTGCTTGTCTTGTCTACAAGTCTCAATTAACAGAGGCAGCTAAATGCACTATATGCATTTACAGCTAAATGCTCCAAACCCAAGTTTGCCCCTCAGTTTCATTACTTCTAAGAAAACATTTACTCTGCCATAGCTGTCCATTTATTGGTAAAACACATAATAATACTAACTCAAAAGATACGTAGAATTCACTTCAAAGTGATGTAATATTGGTACTTTAATTGTCTTCAATCAAAAGTATCTGGATATTGGGCTTCCCTGGTGGTGCACTGGTTAAGAATCTGCCTGCCAATGCAGGGAACATGGGTTCAAGCCCTGGTCCGGGAAGATCCCACATGCTGCAGACCAACTGAGCCCGTGTTCCGCAACAAGAGAAGCCACTGCAATGACAAGCCAGCGCACCGCAACAAAGATGAGCCCCCACTCACCGCAACTAGAGAAAGCCCGTTCACAGCAACAAAGACCCAACGCAGCCTAAAGTAAATAATAAAATTTTTTTTTTTTTTTGCAGTACACGGGCCTCTCACTGTTGTGGCCTCTCCCGTTGCGGAGCACAGGCTCTGGACGCGCAGGCTCGGCGGCCATGGCTCACGGGCCCAGCCGCTCCACGGCATGTGGGATCTTCCCGGACGGGAGCACGAACCCGTGTCCCCTGCATCGGCAGGCGGACTCTCAACCACTGCGCCACCAGGGAAGCCCTAAAATAAATTTTTTTTTAAAAAAGTACCTGGGTACCAAATAGTCATTCAACAAATATTTCTGTGCACCTATTATATAAAACTGTCTGACGGTGCTGGACTGGGCTTTCAACTTAAAAAAAAAAATCTAATAAATAGCCCTTCGCATCTCAGCCTTCCACAGGACCTTTGCAGTATTTTCACCTCTGTCATGGTAAGCTTCTAATACACTAACAGGCTGAGTTAGGAATATAAACTAGTTGGAATAACATCAAATTCATTAGTGGTTACCTTTGAGAGATGGCAAGGGACTTGTGATCAAGAAGGAGAAAACAAGGAGGCTTCAACTTATTTAGTAATATTTAATTTGCTGGGGCTTCCCTGGTGGCGCAGTGGTTGAGAGTTCGCCTGCCGATGCAGGGGACACGGGTTCGTGCCCCGGTCCGGGAAGATCCCACGTGCCACGGAGCGGCTGGGCCCGTGGGCCGTGGCCGCTGGGCCTGTGCGTCCGGAGCCTGTACTCCGCAACGGGAGAGGCCACAACAGTAAGAGGCCCGCATACCGCAAAAAACAACAACAACAACAACAAAAAAAACAACAACAATATTTAATTTGCTGGATAGTAGACACAAGGTTCCTTATTGTATTATTCTTCTTAAATGTCTTAAATAATAAATAATAAAAATTTTTAAACAGAGAACTTCTGAGCATCAAAAGACAGTCAACAGAGTGAAAAGACAACCCACAGAATCGGAGAAAATATTTGCAAATCATTTATCTGATATGGAGTTAATATCTAGAATATATAAAGAACTCCTAGAAGTTAACAACAAGTGATTGAAAAGTGCACAAAGGACAATAGACGTTTCTCCAAAGAAGATATACAGATGGCCAATAAGCATATGAAAAGATGCTCAACATCACGAGTCTTTAGGGAAATGCAAATCAAAACCAAAATGAAAATTGAAAACACCCATTAGGATGGATACTATCAAAGAAAAAAAAAACAGAAAATAGCAGCTGTGAATGAGGATGTGAAGAAACTGGAACTCCTAGTGGGAATGTAAAATGGTACAGCCACCATAGAAAATGGTAAGGCAATTCCTCAAAAAAATTAAAGACAGAATTATCATACGATCCAGCAATTCCACTTATGGGTATATATCCAAAAGAACTGAGAGGACTGGCCAAGATGGTGAGGTAGGAAGATCCTGAACTCACCTCTTCCCACGGGCACACCAAAATAACAACTATTTACAGAGGAAATACTGATGAGAAAAACTGGAAGACCAGGAGAAAAGATCTTCTACAACTAAAGAAATAAAGAAGGAACCACAAAAAGTTGGGTAGGAGGGGTGGTGACATGGTATAGTCAAAACCCATATCCCCAGGTAGGCAAACCACAGGTGGGAGGACAACTACAGTTGAAGAGGTTCTTCTCAAGGAACAAGGAGTCCAAGGCCCACAACCAGCTCTCCAGGCCTGGGTCTTGCACCGGGACAACAAGCCCCACATTTGGCTTTGAAGGCCAGTGGGGCTTACTTTCAGGAGAGGCAGAGGGCTGTGGGAAATAGAGACTCCACTTTCAAAGGGTACACACAAAATCTCACACACTCCAGGACTCAGCACAGAAGAAGTAATTTGAAAAGAGCCTGGGTCAGAACCCCCTGCTGATCTTGGAGAGCCTCCTGGAGAGGCAGGAGACAACTGGAGCTCATCCTGGGGACAAAGACACTGGCAGCAGCCATTTTGGGGAGCTCATTCTACCATGCGGACATTGGTACTGGCAAGCGCCAATTTGGAATCCACCCTTTAGCTTATTAATGCCGAGACCCAGCCCCACCTACCAGCCTCTCAGCACCAGTACTGGGACACTTCAGTCCAGCAGCTAGCCAAGCAGGAACACAGCCCCACCTACCAGTAGACTGGCCAGAGACACTGGGACACAGCCTCACCCACCAGTGGGCCAGCACTAGCCTCAGGGCCAGCCTCTCCCACCAGTGGGCAGGCACCAGCAGAGGAATCCAATACCAGTAGGCTGATACCACCTTCAAGATACCCAGGACCCCAGAGTCAACCATATCAGGAACCTGCCCACCCCCACGCCCCTGGGCCCTGGCCCTACCCACTAGCAAGCTGACAACAGCTCTGCGACACCTTGGACCCCTCAGCTGGCTGCCTCAGGATCCAGCCCCACTCACCAGTGGGCCAATACCAGCTTGGGACACCCCAGACCCCACAGCCAGCTCTGTCAGGAACTAGCCCTACCCATAGGCAGGCCAACACTAGATCCAGGACCCCCAGCCCCACAACCACCCACCCTGGAACATGGCTCTGCCCATCAGTGTGCCAGCACTAGCCCCAGGACCCCTGGAGCCCCAGAGCCAGCCTCCTCATGACCTGGCCCCATACACCAGCAGCCAGTAGCCTCTGCACAAGTCAGGACATGGCAACCAACCAGAGAGGGGGCCAGCCACACCTACCAGACCACCCATAGTAGTCAACCCACCACAACAGAAGGACCCACGCACATAGCTCTGGTGACCAGAGGGAAGTGCACTACTGGGATGCATAGGATGTCTCCTACAAAAGGCCACTTCTCCAAGATCAGGAAACATAACCAATCTACCAAATATATAGAAATAAAAACAGCAAATTAGGCAAAATGAGGTGACAGAAGAATATGTTCCAAATGAAGGGACAAGATAAATCTCCAGAAGAACTAAGTGAGTGGAGATAAGCAATCTACCCAATAAAGAGTTCAAGGTAATGATTGTAAAAATGTTCAAAGAAAAAAAAAATGTTCAAAGAACTCAGGAGAAGATTGGATGAAAAGAGTCAGAAGTCAGAAGTTTTTAACAAAGAGTTAGAGAATATAAAGAAGAACCAAATGGAGTTGAAGAATACAATAAATAAAATAAAAAATACACTAGAAGGAATCAACAGTAGATTAGATGATACAGAGGGATGGATCAGCAAGCTGGAAGACAGAGTAGTGAAAATCACTGAAGCTGAACAGAAAAAAGAAAAAACAAATGAGGACAGCTTAAAAGACCTCTCAGACAACATCAAGCATTCTAACATTCACACTGTAGGGGTCCCAGAAGGAAAGGAGAAAGAAAAGGACAGAGAACATATTTCAAGATATAATACCTGAAAACTTCCCTAACCTGGAAAAGAAAACAGACATCCAGGTCCAGGGAGCACAGAGAGTCTCAAGAGGATCAATCCAAAGAGGACAACACACAGACACATTGTAATCAAAGTGGCAAAAATTAAAGATAAAGACAGAATACTAAAAGCAGCAATGTAAAAGCAACAAGTTACAGATGAACTCCCATAAGGCTATCAGCTGTCTTTTCAGCAGAAACTCTGCAGGCTAGAGGGAGTGGCACAATATATTTAAAGTGATGAAAAGGAAAAACCTACAACCAAGAATACTCTACCTTTCAAGGCTTTCATTCAGATTTGATAGAGAAATCTAAAGTTTACAGACAAGAAAAAGCTAGCTAAAAGAGTTCAGCACCACCAAACCAACTTTACAGAAATGTTCAGCAGACTTCTCTAAGTAAAATTTAAAAAGTCCACAACTAGAAATATAAAAACTACAAAAAGAAAAATCTCATTGGTAAAGATAGTAAACCAACCACATGTAAAGCTAGTAGAAGAGTGAAAAGACAAAAGTACTAAAATCATCTGTATTCACAATAAGTAGTTAAGGGATACACACAGATGTAGCATATGATGTCAAAACCAGCAAACATGGGTGGGGAGTCAGGGGGGAGTAAAAATGCAGGGCTGTCAAAATGCATCTGAATTTAAGAGATCAGTAACTTAAAATAATCACATACATATAGATATATAGCTATATATAAACGTCATGGTAGGGACTTCCCTGGTGGCACAGTGGTTAAGAATCCGCCTGCCAATGCAGGGGGCACAGGTTCGAGCCCTGCTCTGGGAGGATCCCACATGCCACAGAGCAACCAAGCCCGTGTGCCACAACTACTGAGCCTGCGCTCCAGAACCCACAAGCCACAATGACTGAGCCTCTGTGCCACAACTACTGAAGCCCACGTGCCCAGAGCCCGTGCTCCACAACAAGAGAAGCCACCGAAATGAAAAGCCTGCGTACCACAATGAAGAGTAGCCTCCACCTGCTGCAACTAGAGAAAGCCTACACGCAGCAACAAAGACCCAATGCAGAAAAATAAAATAAATAAATAAATAAAATGTTTTTAAAAGATATTAAAAAATATGAACCCCATGGTAACCACAAGCCAAAGATCTATAGTAAAACCACACACAAAAAAAGAGAAAGGAATCCAAACAGAACACTAGTCATCAAATTACAGTGCAAAAGATCAAAAGAAGAATGATTTCACTTATATGTGGGATCTAAAAAACAAAACAAATGAGTAAACAAAACAAAACAGAATTATAGATACAGAGAACAAATAAGTGGTTTCCAGAGGGAATGGTGGCTGGGGGGAGAAAAGAAATAGGTGAAGGAAATTAAGAGGTACATACTTCCAGTTGCAAAATAAATGAGTATGGGTATGAAATGTACAGTCTGGGGAATATATTCAATATCTATGTAATATCTTTGGTGACATATCATAACTAGACTTAGCATGGTGATCATTTTGAAATATATAGAAATATCGAATCGCTATGCTGTGTAACAGGAACTAACATAGTGTTGTAGGTCAATTGTACTTCAAAAACAAACAAACAAATTCATAGAAAAAGAGATCAAATTTGTGGTTACCAAGGTGGGGAGGGGGAGGAGGGAGAATTGGATGAAGGCAATCAAAAGGTACAAACTTCCAGCTATAAGATAAATAAGTACTAGGGATGTAATGTACAACATGATAAATATAATGAACACTGCTGTATGTTATATATGAAAGTTGTTAAGAGAGTAAATCCTAAGAGTTCTCATCACAAGGAAAAAAATTTTTTTCCATTTCTTTAATTTTGTATCTACATGAGATAATGGATGTTCACTAAACTTACTGTGATAATAATTTCATGATGTATTTAAATCAAATCACTATGCTGTACAACGTAAACTTATACAGTGCTGTATGTCAATTATATCTCAATAAGACTGGGGAAAAAAAAAAGAACTGAAAGCAGGTTCATAGCAGCATTATCCACAATAGCCAAAAGATGGAAGAAATGCAAGTGAACGGGTAAGCAAAATGTAACATACACATACAATGGAATATTATTCAGCCTTAAAAAGGAAGGAAATTCTGACACATGCTACAACATATATGAACCTTATGCTAAGTGAAATAAGCCATGCACAAAAGGACAAATACTCTATGATTCCATCTATATTAAGTACTTAGAAGAGTCAAATTCAGAAACAGAAAATAGAATTGTGGTTGCCAAGCACTACAGGGAGGGAGGAATGGGGAGTTGTTTAATGGGTGTTGAGTTTCAATTTTGCAAGATGAGAAGGGTTCTGGAGATTGGTTGCACAACAATGTGAATATGTTTAATACACTGAATTGTACACTTATAAAAGGTTAAGGTGGTAAATTCTACATTGTGTATTTTACCACAGTTAAAAAAAAAGAGAGAGAACTAATCAAAATAGGTCTAAACCTGCTAAATATAAATTACTGAGTGAGAAATATTTTAAATCCTAGTTCAAACAGTCTGGTGCTTTTCTCTTCTTTCAAAAATCAATTCAAGCTTGGGACTGCCCTGCTGGTCCAGTGGTTGGGACTGTGCACTTCCACTACAGGGGACACCGGCTTGATCCCTGGTGGGGGAACTAAGATCCCACATGCTGTGCGGCCGAAGAAAAAAACAAAAATCAATTCAAGCTTTACTGTGATATTTGTTGAAAAAAACTGATGTGCCCTAGGCAATAAATGAATTTATTGCTCTGATCAATTTCATAAAACTGAAGAACCTAATATATTGGGGGTAGCTAATGTACACCTATAGAAGGAAGTCGAAAGTACAAACACACCTCACTTTATTGTGCTTCACTTTTTCATTATTATTATATTTGTTATGGTGGTCTGTGATCAGTGATCTTTGATGTTACTATTGTAATTATTTTGGGGCACCACAAACCATGCCCATATAACACGGCAAATTTGATAAATGTTGCTTTCTTCTTACCACTCCACCAACCAGCTGTCCCCCCTTCTCTTTCCCTCTTCAAGGGCTTCCCTATCCTCTGAGACACAACAATATTGAAATTAGGCCAATTAATAACCCTACACTGGCCTCTAAGTGTTCAAGTGAAAGGAAGAGTCACATGTCTCTCACTTTAAATCAGAAGCTAGAAATGATTAAGCTTAGTGAGGAAGGCATGTCAAGAGCCGAGATAAGCCAAAAGCTATGCCTTATGCATGAAACAGTTAGCCAAGTGGTGAATGCAAAGGAAAAGTTCTTGAAAGAAATTAAAAGTGCTACTCCAGTGAACACACAAATGATAAGAAAGTGAAACAGCCTTACTGATGATATAGAGAAAGTTTAAGTGGTCTGGGTAGAAGATCAAACCAGCCACAACATTCTCTTAAGCCAAAGCCTGCTCCAGAGCAAGGCCCAAACTCTACTCAATTCTATGAAGGCTAAGAGGAGTAGGGAAGCTGCAGAAGAAAAGTCTGAAGCTATCAGAGGTTGGCTCATGAAGTTTAAGGAAAGAAGTCACTTCCATAACATAAAAGTGCAAGGTGAAGTAGCAAGTGCTGATGTAGAAGTTGCAGCAAGTTATCCAGAAGATGTGGCTAAGACAATTAATAAAGGTGGCTACACTAAACAACAGATTTTCAATGTAGACAAAATAGCCTTCTATTAGAAGAAAATGACATCTAGGACTTTCATAGCTAGAGAGAAGTCAAAGTTTGGCTTCAAATCTTCAAAGGACAGGCTGACTCTCTTGTTAGGGGCTAATGCTATTACCAAACTGAACTCAGGTCCACTTGTCCAATAGGCAGGAAAGCCAATCTACTGACACTAAGTTGTGGTGAAGGAAAGTACAGCATTTATTGCAGGGTGCCAAGCAAGGCAAACAGGTAACTCATGCTCAAAAGACCTGCATTCCCTGTTGGCTTTCAGGGAAGGGTTTTTAAAGGCAACATTAGGGGTGAGGGTTGCAGGGTGCCAAGATCAGCTCATGGACTTTCTTCTGGTTGGTTGAAGATGAGATAACAGGATGACATTTTGGAAATTTTAATCATCAACTTTCTGGTTCTAACCAGTCTGGGGTCTAGCACTTGTGGTCAGCATGCAGTCACCTCCACCTGGGTGGTGGTTTTATTTTCTGCAGAACAACTCAAAGATATGCATCAGATTGTTATGTATATCACCTGAGGAGGAACTAGGAGTCCTGTGATTCTGTTTTTATTTATTTATTTATTTATTTATGGCTAAGTTGGGTCTTTGTTGCTGCATGGGCTTTCTCTAGTTGTGGTGAGCAGGGTCTACTCTTTGCTGAGGTGCGCGGGCTTCTCATTGCAGTGGCTCCTCTTGTTGTGGAGCACGGACTCTAGGCATGCGGGCTTCAGTAGTTGTGGCTCGTGCGCTCTAGAGCACTGGCTCCGTAGCTGTGGCACATGGGTTTAGTTGCTCCATGGCATGTGGTATCTTCCTGGACCAGGGCTCAAACCCGTGTCCCCTGCATTGGCAGGCGGATTCTTAACCACTGCGCCACCAGCAAAGCCCGTGATTCTGTTTTATAGCTGAACTATTGTTTAAGCTATCATTACTTTTCTTGCTTGACTGCTTTTCCTTTGCTTCTGCATTCCCTCACTTCTCTAATTACTAACTGCTTGAGTCTACTCTGTGGAACTCAAGGAAGGCCTAGGAGACTAAAACGTTTCTCTACAAACAAGAAACAGGGGACACAGAGGGGCTTTTGTACCCAGGAAGGCCCCACAAGGTCCTGCTCGGTTTCAATGCAACTGGTGACTTTGATAGGGATAGGATAGGATAGTTATACAGGTAGTTGTAGAAGTCCCAGTATGGGATTATAGAGAGGGAAACCTAGGAAACTTTGGGAGACCACTGTAAGTTAATGATCGCTCAAGAAAGCTATCAGAATGTCGTGGAACACAGCAGCCTTGCTTAACTATAAAGTGATAAATAAAAGCAGGAGATATGTCCCAGGTCATTAGGTGAAAGAAAAATGTTACCACCCTTCTACTGATTTGAATAAGCGCAATGACAGTCCTAGTTTGACCCATACGGTCAGACACTGTCCTGCCCAATACGAAGGAGGAGCTAGTGATGTAAGCCTGAGGTCTACTTGAAGAAGGCTGTCTTTTCCCCTCCCCTACTCTCCTTTTATTATAAAATTGTAGCCCACTTAATCCTTGGGGCAGAGCCTCCTTGCCTGACCACTTGCATCTCTCACAAGCGTCCTTTATTAATAAATCTACTTCTTGCCTATTACTTTGCCTCTCCCTGAATTCCTTCTGCACTGAGACACAAAGAACCTGAGCCTCAGTAAGTCCAGACACCAGGTGAGAGATTCTAATTAAAGGACCGTGGGTTCAAGTCCCAATCAGTGTTTTGGCCAGGTTCAAGTCCCAGACTCATGGGTTCAAGTCCCAATCTGGGTTTAGGCTGGGTTCAAGTCCCAGCACGTGGGTTCAAGTCCCAATCTGAGGTGCACAGTTTCAAGTTTAGGTTAAAACCAATGCTCATTTACCATTTTGAAAATCCTAGAGCCCTTAAGAATTATGCTAAGTCAGGACTTCCCTGGTGGTCCAGTGGTCAAGACTCTGTGCTCCCAATGCAGGGGGCCCGGGTTTGATCCCTGGTTGGGGAACTGGATCCCACACGCCACAACTAAAGAGCCTGCGTGCTGCAACAAAGATCCCGCATATTGCAACTAAGACCTGGCACAGCCAAATTAATAAATAAATATTTTTTAAAAAAAAGAATTATGCTAAGTCTACTCTGCAAACGGAACAACAAAGCCTGGATGACAGCACATCTGTTTACAACATGGTTTACTGAATATTTTAAGTCCACTGTTGAGATAAGAAAAAAAGATTCCTCTCAAAATATTGCTGTTCACTGACAATGTACCTGGTCACCCAAGAGTCCTGATGGAGATGTACAACCAGATTAATGTTGTTTTCATGCTTGCTAACACAGCATCCATTCTGCAGCTCATGGATCAACGAGTAATACTGACTTTCAGGTCTTATTGAAATAGAAGGGAAGGGGGCAGGGAACAACCTCTAAAAGAATGACATAGGGACTGCCCTGGCAGTCTAGTGGTCAAGACTCCACGCTTCCAACGCAGGGGCCGTGGATTCGATCCCTGGTCAGGGCACTATATCCCACACGCCACAGGGCGCGGCCAAAAAAAAAAAAAGGACATAGCCCTTGAGGATATGACATAAACTGGTTAGAATCAACTACATCCAAGACAGCAGAAGATTCGACTGCCAGTGCACCTTGAGCCTCATTATATGCTCACTATAATACACTAGCATCTAAGTGCCACACCTACAGTGTCATTGGTGCCATGAGTTTGGAGGCTAACCATAAAAGGTCAAAAAGTGGGCAGTGGTCCAATTCCTGGAACTCTCCACCCCTTCCCCAAAATAGTTGGAATAATCCTCCCACTCATTAGCCTATGAAATTATTCAGCCCATAAAAACTAACCACCCCATATTTCAGGGCCTCTTGCCTTCTGAGATGGCCCACACTCTGTCTGTGGAGTGTGTTTCTCCCAAAACCATTCTCATCTTTTGAGATGGAGCACATTCTGTCTGTGGAATGTGTATCTCTAAATAAATCCACTCCTTATCTATCACTTTGTCTCTCACGGAATTCTTTCTGTGATGAGACATAAAGAACCTGAGCTTCAGGGCTTCCCTGGTGGCGCAGTGGTTGAGAATCCGCCTGCCAATGCAGCGGACAAGGGTTCAATCCCTGGTCCGGGAAGATCCCACATGCCACGGAGCAACTAAGCCCGTGCACCACAACTACTGACCCTGTGCTCTAGAGCCCGTGAGCCACAACTACTGAGCCCACGTGCTGCAACTACTGAAGCCCACGTGCCTAGAGCCCGTGCTCCACAACGAGAGTAGCCACTGCAATGAGAAGCCCGCGCACTGCAACGAAGAGTAGCCCCTGCTCGCCGCCACTAGAGAAAGCCCACGCGCAGCAACGAAGACCCAACATAGCCAAAAATAAATAAATAAAAATAATAAATAAATTTATTAAGAAAAAAGAAAAAGAACCTGAGCTTCATTAAGTCCTGAGACCAAGTGTGTGATCACAATTAAAAGACAGTGGGTTCAAGTCCCTATCTGGGTGTGCAGCTTCATTATTATTTAAGAAATACATTTCGTAAGGCTATAGCTGCAATAGATAGTAATTCCTCTGATGGATCTGGGCAAAGTCAATTGAAAACCTTCTGGAAAGGACTCATCATTCTAGATGCTGTTAAGAATATTTGTGGGTAAATCCCTGGCGGTCCAGTGGTTAGGACTCCATGCTCTCACTGCCAAGGGCCCGGGTTCGATCCCTAGTTGGAGAACGAAAACCCCACAAGCCACGTAGCGTGGCCAAAAAAAAAAAAAAAGAATATTTGTGCTTCATGGGAAGAGGTCAAATTTCAATATCAGCAGGAGTTTGGAAGAGGTTTATTCCCAACCTTCATAGATGACTTTGAGGGGTTCGTGATAAAACTTGAACAGATATGGAGTTACTCCTTATGGAGGAGCAAAGAAAGTGGTCTCTTGAGGTGGAATCTACTCCTGGTGAACATGCTGTGAAGATTGCTGAAATGACAAGAAAGGATTTAGAATATTGCATAAACTTAGTTGATAAAGCAGTGGCAGGGTTTGAGAGGATTGACAATTTTGAAAGAAATTCTACTGTGGGTAAAATGCTATCAAACAGCACTGCATAGTACAGAGAAGTCATTCATAAAAGGAAGAGTCAATTGATGTGGCAAACTTCATTGTTTTCTTATTTTAAGAAACCATCACCACCACCCTAAGCTTCAGCAACTGTCACCCTGATCAGTCAGCAGCCATAAACACTGAGGTAAGACTCTCTACCAGCAAAAAGATTACAAATCATTACAGGCTCAGATGATGGTTACCATTTTCTAACAATAAAGTATTTTTTAATTAAGATATGTACATTTTTGGGAGTTCCCTCACGGTCCAGTGGTTAGGACTTGGCGTTTTCACTGCTGCGGCCCCGGGCTCAATCCCTGGTCAGGGAACTAAGATACTGCAGCCCTCGGAGCGTGGGAAAAAAAAAGTACATTTTTTAGACATAATGCTATTGCACACTTAGTAGACTACAGTATAAATATAATTTTTATATGCAGTGGGATATAAAAATTCAGGTGAGTCACTTTATTGCAGTATTCTCTTTATTGTGGTGGTCTGGAACCAAACCTGCAATGCCTATAAATATCACCACTAAGGTTTGCTGAAAAAACAAAGACTTAACCTAAAGTACACAGTCCCCAAATACTAAAATGAAAGCTTAGAAATAAAATAATTATTCTTCTTCATATTCTATACAAAGTTTGAAATCTGCATTAAAGTGTATTAGCCCCATTCCTGAGGCTTATTTAGAAAGGGTGGAAGTAAGGAAACTACAATTAAAAAACTAAGAAATAATCCTTCAGAGGAAGTATGTGCTTCATAGGTTATTGTAAAGATTAAATGGATTACTATATGTAAAGTGTTGAGCATAGTGGCTGGCACATTATATTGCTCAACAAAAGTTATTCAAACTTTCTCCATTTTCTCATGTCCCTATTTTTTCCCCTTAAACCAACATAATCAAAATTAGTTTGACTGTTTTTTGTTGTTGTTTTTTTTGTTGTTGTTTTTGGCGGTACGCGGGCCTCTCACTGTTGTGGCCTCTCCCTTTGCGGAGCACAGGCTCTGGACGCGCAGGCTCAGCGGCCATGGCTCACGGGCCCAGCCGCTCCGCGGCATGTGGGATCTTCCCAGACTGGGGCACGAACCCGCGTCCCCTACATCGGCAGGCGGACTCTCAACCACTGCGCCACCAGGGAAGACCAGTTTGACTGTTTTTAACACAAACATGAACAGTATTTGAAAAAACTTTCTGCGGTTCACAAAGTGATTTTACAATCACTATCATTAAATACAGTTCAATGAAGAAAAAAAGGAAAGAAAACTAAAATTTGAGTGCCTACAACATGATAGCTACTGCACTGAGAATTAACATTTATTATTTCACTTAATTTGTTCAAGTAGGTTATTATTATACTAATTTCACAGATAAGAGAGCTAAGGTTCAGAAATATTTCATAATTTGACCAACTTTGCACAGTAGTATTAAATTGAAGGGCTGAGATTTGAATGCTGTCTGGCTCCAAAGTTCATACCCTTATCACTAAAAACTATCTTAAGCCCTGTGAGAGAGAGTTTTTTATTCTCTTGTTCAATTACTCATTCATTCACTCCCTCACTCAATCAAACAATTCAATGGTGCCAGGCACACTGTTCTAAACTAGTGATATGAAAATTAGTAAAACAGCATCTGCCCTCATAGCCTAGAGGGTGTATGTGTCTGAAGGAGGGATGCATGAACACAAATCAACCAGAAAACAATTAAGAAAGAGTTCAGTAACAGTAATATAAGCAGAATGCTGTTGAAACATGGAGGGTAAATATTAGCTTGGGAGAATCTGGAGAAGCACTGCAGAAGAAATATGATTTCACCCGAAATTTTTAAAATATGTGCTTATAACTTGATAAAAAAGCATCTACACAAAAACCTACAGGGGCCTTCCCTGGTGGTCCAGTGGTTAAGAATCCACCTTCCAATGCAGGGGACGCAGGTTTAATCCCTGGTTGGGGAACTAACATCCCACATGCCACAGGGCAACTAAGCCCACAAGCCGCAACTACTGAGCCCGCACACTCTGGAGCCTGCATGCCACAACTAGAGAAGCCCGTGCACTGCAACAAAGAAGAACCCACGAACCAAAACAAAAGACCCAGCACAGCCAAAAAACAAAAAAACAAAAACAAAAACCTACAGCTAACATCACACTTAAAGGTGAAATACTAAATACTTTCCCCCTAAGGTTGGGAACAAAGCAAGGATGTCTGCTCTCACTACTCTTAATCAACATAATATTAGAAGTTCTAGGCACTGTAATAGGCAAGAAAGAGAAATAAAAGGCATACAGATTGGAAAGGGAGAAATAAAACTCTATTTGCAAATGACATAATGTCTACATAGTAAATCCCAAGGAATCTACAAAAACACTCCTAGAAGTAATAACAAGGCCACAGGATACAAGATTAACACCAAAAAAATCAAATGCATTTCTTTTTTCTTTTTTTTTTGGCTGCGCTGGGTCTTCGCTGCGGGGCGTGGGCTTCTCTAGTTGTGTTGCCTGGGCTTAGTTACCCCACGGCATGTAGGATCTTAGTTCCCTGACCAGGTATCAAACCCGCATCCCCTGCATTGGAAGGTGGGTTCTTAACCACTGGACCACCAGGGAAGTTCCAATTGCATTTCTATATACAGTTGACCCTTGAACAACACAGGGGTCAGGGTGCAGAACCCCCTAAGCAAGAGGAAAATCCACTTATAACTTTACAGTCACCCTCCAGTATGGGCAGTTCCATAACCTCGGATTCAACCAACAGAGGATTATGTAGTACTACAGTATGCATTTATTTTTACAAATCCATTTATAAGTGTACCTGCATAGTTCGAACCTGTACTGTTGGAGGGTGAACTGTACTAACAACAGAAATGCAGAAAACAAAATAAAAAACACATTACCATTTACAATCACTGTAAAAAAAACTAAATACTTAAGTATATACACTTTCCAAAAACATGTACAGGGTCTGTATGCTAAAAGTTTGATGAAAGAAATCAAAGATGACATAAATAAACAGGCTTGTTCATTGATTGGAAGACTCAACGTGATAAAAATGTCAATTCTCCCCAAATTAATCTATAAGTTTAATGCAATTCCTATAAAAATCCCAGAAAGGCCTTCTTTAGACCTAAACAAGCTTATTCTAAAATTTACATGGAGGTCTTCCCTGGTGGCACAGTGGTTAAGAATCCGCCTGCCAATGCAGGGGACATGGGTTCGAGCCCTGGTCCAGGAAGATCCCACATGCTGTGGAGCAACTAAGCCCGTGCACCACAACTACTGAGCCTGCGCTCTAGAGCCCACGAGCCACAACTACTGAGCCCGTGCTCCGCAACAAGAGGAGCCACCGCAATGAGAAGCCTGAACACTGCAACGAAGAGTAGCCCCGCTCGCTGCAACTAGAGAAAGCCCGCGCACAGCAACGAAGACCCAACGCAGCCAAAAATTAATTTTTTTAAAAAAACGCACAAATTTTTTATCTTACACTTCTGAGGTTAAAAGTCCCAACACACTCTCACTGGGCTATAATCATGGTGGTAGTAAGGCTACTGTTCTCTTCTGGTTCTATTGCAGAATCTTTCCTTGACTTTTCCAGATGCTTAAGGGATGCCTGCATGCCTCTGCTTACGGTCCTCTTTCCTCCATATTCAAAACCAGAAACAGAGATTGAGTCCTTCTCACATAGCATCTCTTCTGCCTCCCTCTTCCACTTTTAACAATCCTTTTAATTACATTGAACCCATCTGGATAATACAGGATAATCTCCCTATTTTAAAATCAGCTGATTAGCAACCTTAATTCCTTTTTGCCATGAGGGAACATACAGGTTCTGAGGATAAGGACACAGATATATTCGAGAGGGCTATTATTCTGCTTACCACAACTAATTTAACCAAAAAAAAAAAAAAAAAAGTAAAAGTGGGCTTCCCTGGTGGCGCAGTGGTAGAGAGTCCGCCTGCCGATGCAGGGGAAACGGGTTTGTGCCCCGGTCCGGGAAGATCCCGCATGCCGTGGAGCGGCTGGGCCCGTGAGCCATGGCCGCTGAGCCTGCGGAGCCTGTGCTCCGCAAGGGGAGAAGCCACAACAGTGAGAGGCCCGCGTACTGCAAAAAAAAAAAAAAAAAAAAAAAATGTTATACTTACATTGGGAGAGAAAGTGTGTGTGTATGGGGGTGGAGGTAGGAAATAGCAGTTTAAGCATACTATTTAGAAATATATATGAAGGTAAATACAAAAAAGAAAAAAAAGACAACATTTAAAAGTGCTCTGGGGCTTCCCTGGTGGCGCAGTGATTGAGAGTCCGCCTGCCGATGCAGGGGACACGGGTTCGTGCCCCGGTCCAGGAAGATCCCACATGCCGCGGAGCGGCTGGGCCCGTGAGCCATGGCCGCTGAGCCTGCGCGTCCGGAGCCTGTGCTCCACAACGGGAGAGGCCACAACAGTGAGAGGCCCGTGTACTGCAAAAGAAAAAAAAAAAAAAGTGCTCTGAAGAACAAGAATCAGGAGTCGGTAAGGAAGAGTAGAGCAGAAGAAAGATGTTTTTCCTTATAAGCCTTAAAGTATCATTTCACTTTTAAATAATGTACATGCATTACTATGACTTGATTTTACTTTTAATGGCCTCAAATTTGCATGGCTTTATTGGCACAGAGATTGGCACAAACAAATCAGTTGCATAACGTTAGTAATCCCCTTGGGCACTGCTCAGCAAGAACTAAGCAAAGCAATTTGAGGATACTGTAGGAAATGTAGGAAAAATAACAATTTGGGGACTTCCCTGGTGGTCCAGTGGTTAAGGGGGTACAGGTTCAATCCCTTGTCAAGGAACTAAGAACCCACATGCTGCACTGCGTGGCCAAAACAAAAAAAAGAGAAAAATTTAAACCATAACTATGGAATCTGTCCTGACTAGGGACACACATCTTTCTGCATTCTGAGTAAGAAATCTAGTCAGAAAGTTCCTAACTAGTTTCCTGAAAAATACCTGTGATCTAGAGAGGAAGGAGATTATGTCTAATACTTGGGAACTAGAATCTGAACAAGATTAGTTTCATAAGCTCAAATAGTGGTTCACCCTCATCAATGCCACCACAAATAGGTTCTGTTCAATGTATCAGTTCCAGGTGAAAAATGGCACTTGGCAAACTCAGGATAATAGAAAAGCTTTTGACTTGTTAGGGAATAGAAAGTAGTTTACACTGGCTGAAATAAGACAGTGGAAATCTAACTAGAAATAAAACTAGAATCACAAATCACAGGTTAGTCTTTGATAGTCAATGGCAGATCACTGAACGCTACTGAACAGGAGAGTGACAAAGAGTAAAGCATACCTTCTTACTCAGTGTTTTTAGGTGGTTGATATTCAGTGAAGCTCAAGGAAAGCCAATCCACTGCCAAGACTATGGGGGGACACTGGAGGCTCCCAGGTACAAAATTTAAGAAGGCACTCACTCTCAAGGTCAATCAAGTAACCCTGCACTTGCACAACCCTGAGAGTAAGTGACTGCCTCCTTAAATGTTGCACTTGCACAACCCTTAGTATCCTTATTTTGTGGGCTAAGCACCTCATTTATCTCATTCGTAATAGCTAAAAAGCAGAAAGAACCCAAATGTCTCAACTGATGAACAGATAAAAAGAATGTGCTTTATTCATATAATGGAATATGGAATATTTTTGGGGGCCATAAAAAGAATAAAACATTGATACATGCCACAACATGGATGAACCTTGAAAATACTATGCTGAATGAAAGAAGTCAGTCACAAAAGACCACATATTGGTATTTTATGATTCCATTTATATGAAATGTCCAGAATAGGTAAATCTATACAGAGAGAAATAAATTAGTAGCTGCCAAGGGAGGGAGGGGTTGGGATGGAGAATGACTGCTTATGGATATATAGTTTCCTTCTGGACTGATAAAATGTAATAAAATTGATTGAAGTGACAGTTGCACAACTCTGCACATATAGTAACTTTTGAACTATACACGTTAAATAGGTGAATTGTATGATATGTGAATTATACCTTAATAAAACTTATTTTAAAAGCAGATACTTAGGGCTTCCCTGGCGGTGCAATAGTTAAGAATCCGCCTGTCAATGCAGGGGACACGGGTTCAATCCCTGGTCCAGGAAGATCCCACATGCTGCAGAACACTAAGCCCGTGCGCCACAACTACTGAGCCTGTACTCTAGAGCCTGCAAGCCACAACTACTGAGCCCTCATGCTGCAACTACTGAAGCCTTCACACCTAGAGCCCATGCTCCACAACAAGAGAAGCCACCACAATGAGAATCCCGCGCACCGCAACAAAGAGTAGCCCCCACTCGCCTCAACTAGAGAAAAGCCTGCACGCAGCAACAAAGACCCAACGCAGCCAAAAATACAATAAATAATTTTTTTTAAAAACCAGGGACTTCCCTCGTGTCACAGTAGTTAAGAATCCGCCTGCCAATGCAGGGGACACGGGTTCGAGCCCTGGTCTGGGAAGATTCCACATGCCGCAGAGAAACTAAGCCCATGCACCACAACTACTGAGCCTGCACTCTAGAGCCTGCAAGCCACAGCTACTGAGCCCGCGTGCCACAACTATTGAAGCTCATGCACCTAGAGCCCATGCTCCACAACAAGAGAAGCCACTGCAATGAGAAGCCCGCACACTGCAACGAAGAGTAGCCCCCGCTCGCCGCAACTAGAGAAAGCCTGCGCACAGCAATGAAGACCCAACACAGCCAAAAATAAAATTATTTTTTTTAAAATTCACTTTATACATTAAAAAAAGCAGATGCTTAGTAACTATCTATTGAAATAAGGCATAAAAAGGATGAAAGTCATTGTGAAATAAGAACAAGTACAATTTTTAAAGGGAGTTGTTTCTTTTCATGAATTTTTAGAGGTGGCATAGGAAAAGACACCTCTAAATCAGACTTCTATACTTTGCCCAATTAAAATCATTACCAGAGTTTGGTTCATACAGATTTCCTACCCAAAATAACTTGCTATGTGGCAATTTGTGATTTAAACATTGGTGTTGACTGATAAAGCATGAATAATTTAAACGTGTATTCTCAATATCAATAAATACTTTGTAACTCTGAGGTGTCTAAAACCTACCTTTGTAATTACAAAATTTCTTATTTCAATTCTGTTAAATAACTAGAAGTTTCCTTAGACCTGGTGGGCCCGAAGAAGGGGAAAAACCCAAGATTAAAATGATATTGCCTCTCTCTGGTGTTCCCCAACACTGTAGGAACACCCATGATGTAATTCTCAATTGTTCACAAACACCTTTCTGGTCTTCAAAGACCACAAGTAAAGATAAATAAGAGGCTGAAATAGCAAAAAAGGATCAAGGAACTTGTTTTTTTTTGGCACCATACAGCTTTGACTGGGGCCAACACCCAGGACAGGATGCACCACCAAAGGAAGTGGATCTGCACAGGGAAACAAGAGCTGAGCCCAGGTCAGAAATGAGACAATGACATACAAAGAGAAAGCTCTGTTTCTATAGTAAGTGAATTTTTCTACAAACCTACTATGAAACTAATGTATTAACTAAAAAGTATTTATCCAAATTTTCTTCTCAGGAGAAAATGAACATTTTTTTCTTCTGGGAAGTCACTGACTTACCACCAGCTTTATATTAAAAGCCTACTTTTCATGTCTTAGGAAAAAATGAATCTATACACAGGTCAGAATAAGACTGACAAAAATATATTTTGCAAGAGTCCAATACAGTCTTATCCTCAGCTTCTGTTTTCATTTAAAAACTCAAATGTTATTTGAGGGAATTCCCTGGCGGTTCAGTGGTTAGGACTCAGCGCTTTCACTGCCGGGGCCTGGGTTCAATCCCTGGTGGGGGAAGTAAGATCCCGCAAGACCTGCAGTGCAGCCAAAAAAAAAAAAAAAAAAAGAAATGTTATTTGAAAAATGTGCTTTTTGGAACATGTTTCTTCCTTTCAATGTGGTACAGGAAGGTACTGTTAAGGGAAAGTGTTAAAATACTGAAATGTCAATGTCAGAAACTTCATTAGTTGCATACCAACAATGAAAGGACTATATTTTCTATTTGCAAAACAAATGTAATAGGTTTTTCTTAAAAGCCACTGGTTTGGACTTCCCTGGTGGTCCAGTGGTTAAGATTCCGTGCTTTCACTGCAGGGGGCGCAGGTTTGATCCCTGCTCGGGAAGTTCCTCATGCTGCGCGGTGTGGCCAAAGCCACTTGCCTACATAGCCAAACTGAAATAAGGAAAACTCTGAAAGAGTAACACAAAATTTAAAACATTTTTATACATACAACAATCCTACATTCATGTATGTGTCTGATATAAACCATCAATAAAGAAAGAGAAGTACAGGAATTCACAAATTTACTATATGGCACTGTCCCCCAAAAAAAAACAGATAGAATTTGGATAGCCTTTTCTACAGATGTATTCTCTGGGGGGAAAGACTGAAAAGTGAACCTCAAAACAAAAATAAATAGAATTTGGATAGCCTTTTCTATAGATGCATTCTCTGGGGGGAAAGACTGAAAACTGAACCTCAAACTGAATTCTACTTTCCCATTAATTCTCATTAAACATTAAAAAAATGTTCATATTTTTAACATTGATAGACCAACTTAAAAACTTTAGTGAAGGGCTTCCCTGGTGGCGCAGTGGTTGGGAGTCTGCCTGCCGATGCAGGGGGCGCGGGTTTGTGCCCCGGTCCGGGAGGATCCCACGTGCCGCGGAGCGGCTGGGCCCGTGAGCCATGGCCGCTGAGCCTGCGCGTCCGGAGCCTGTGCTCCGCAACGGGAGGGGCCACAACAGTGAGAGGCCCGCATACACCAAAAAAAAAAAAAAAAAAAAAAAACTTTAGTGAAGATGTGATCAAGTTGGTGACTGGTTCGGCATTAACGTGGACATTAGAATTTATTTTCAGTATTATTTCTTCTAGGAACAATGGTGTTTTACTAGCAGCTAAATTATCTCTTTTAGTACTTCATGTGATTTTCCTAACTCCATACCCAGCCATTCCTACTCTTCCCAATGTTCAGCAATTTCTCCAGAACATTTTCCTTGTCAGGAAAATTTTCCTTGTCAGCTTCTGCCCTCTCTTACCTTTTAGTTGATGCTTTCACTTGCAGGCACACCCAGGCCTTAACAGGACAGGGAATTTATCAGCAGCTATCAGCAATGGAAATGTTCTGGAACGGGATGGGGAGTTATGTGTGTGACCAGCAATTCATGGATTTTTCTCTGCCTTCTATACTTGGCCATTTTGACACAGCCTTTAAGGCAAATACCCAGCCTACCTTGGTAGCTCTGCCTATTCCTCTCAAGTGCTATCCAACAGAACTTTCTGCACTAATGGAAATGCTCAATATCTGCACTGCACTGTTCAATACAGTAGACACATGTGACTACCGTGTACTTGAAATGTGGCTGGTATGACTGAGGAACTGAATTTTTATTTAATTTTAATAGCCACATGTGTCTAGTGGCTTCCATATTGAACAGCACAGATAGCCTAGATTCCTGCAGAGACTAAAGCTATTGCTCTAATGCCAAACCCCTTGGCTAGTGACCAGACACCCAACCAGGATCATGCTAGCCCTGTCTTCTAGAAGATGTTCCTTGTATCCCCCAGCTTGGTGAGAGGGTCCTACAGTGAATAAATGAATAATCTGGAACCACAGAGTGACTACCTGCCTAATCTTCTATAGCTCCTACCATCTCAACCCCTACTGCTTTGAGTTGGAGTTACCACCTTCCTTTAGATACTGCACATTAGATCACTGCTTCTCAGACTTTAAGGTGTATATGAATCACCTGGGGATCTTGTTAAAATGCAGATTCTAATTCTGCATTTCTAACATGCTTCTAGGTGCTTGGTACCTAACCTACATGGTACTAACCCTAGGTTCTTGGTTCTCCTAATCCCTAATCTGACTTGTGTTACTGATGGTTCAGCAGCAAACATATGAATTCAGACCTCCTCATAGTATGCTTTTCATTGAACAAATATTTGCACCATGTAATGAAGCTGCACAGCAGTATCAATTTTGAGCAGTAGATGATGTTATTTGATGTGATAGACCATTTTTTAAGCATACTATTTTACAGAGGAGGCTATGACAATGAGCTAAAGATCACAGTTCTAATAAGTGAACAACTGGAATGGGAACCAAGGTTTGTTTGGTTCCAAAGCCCACATTCTTTCTGCTATGCCAACCACCCCCTCAATGCTAAACTCAGGAATGTCCACATGTCAGGATTTCCCTTCAGAAGTGAGCTGTGAAGGAACATTGCTGCTAAAGAGTTATCCTTTTTCCCCAGGTATAACAGTAATCAGAAAAACCAGCTTCTTCCATATGTATGATTAAATATCAGACATGATTATTATTTATATATTCTATTGTGTATTTTCAACCTGATCAATTTTATTCAGCTATTGTCTCCCCAAATTTAAATTCAACTACTTTAACTCAGATGACACATCACTATACACAAGATTAAAAGAGTTTCTGACTTTTCTAATCAAATCCCACTTGAACCCAGAAGTGACCTTTTTTCCTCTATTTTTTTTTTTTATTAATTTATTTTATTTTATTTTGTTTTTGGCTGTGTTGGGTCTTCGCTGCTGTACACGGGCTTTCTCTAGTTGTGGCGAGCAGGGGCTACTCTTCGCTGTGGTGCACGGGCTTCTCATTGTGGTGGCTTCTCTTGTTGGGAGCACGGGCCCTAGGTGCACAGGCTTCAGTAGTTGTGGCACACGGGCTCAGTAGTTGTGGCACACGGGCTTAGTTGCTCCGCGGCATGTGGGATCTTCGCGGACCAGGGCTCGAATCCATGTCCCCTGCATTGGCAGGCGGATCCTTAACCACTGCACCACCAGGGAAACCCCTTTTCCTCTATTTTTAATTCATAGTTTTATTCACCAGACTTGGTTTGAATAATTCTAACTCTCTTAGAATTTTCCTATTGTCAAGATAACTTCGAACTATTGCAGTAGCCCATTCTAGTGTTTTACCCATTGATGGTCAAAAGGTTTCCATAGGGCTTCCCTGGTGGCGCAGTGGTTGAGAGTCTGCCTGCCGATGCAGGGGACATGGGTTCGTGCCCCGGTCCGGGAGGATCCCACATGCCATGGAGTGGCTGGGCCCGTGAGCCATGGCCGCTGAGCCTGTGTGTCTGGAGCCTGTGCTCCGCAACGGACGGTGAGAGGCCTGCGTACCGCAAAAAAAAAAAAAAAAAAGGTTTCCCATAAAAACAAAGAGCAAACTAAAAAACATTGCAAGCTATATAATAAATGATTAATATTTTTACCATAAAGAGCTATAAAACATGTCAAAATAAGAAAAAAACTGCATACACCAAAATGAAAATTGGCAAAGACATGAAGAGCTGAAAAAGATAACTATCTTGAAAATCCAAAAGAATCAAATGAAAAAACATTTAAATCATTTTTAAAAAAGATTTACTATGTTATCCAATTCAAGATCAACACAGAAGTATCAATAGCTTTCCTATATGCCAGCAATAACCAAGTTTTTATATGTCATGAGTAGAAGATCCCAATTGCCATATCAACTTTAAATAACCATAAAATAACTAGAAAAGTAGACATGTGCAAGACCACTATTAAGAGAACTATAAACTTTTCTAAAGGATTTTTTTAAAACCTAAATAAAGAGAATACACTGTTTCTAAATGGAAAGTCTCAACATTGTAAATTCATGGGTGTACAAATTCACCCATAAAGTAATTTATTTGTTGCAATCAATCCCAATTACATTTCCAACAGAATCTTTGTTTGTAACAAAACCTGAAAGACTGTTTCTGAAAGAAAAAAAAAAAATCTGTTTTTTGTTTTTTTTTGCGGTACGCGGGCCTCTCACTGTTGTGGCCTCTCCCGTTGCGCAGCACAGGCTCCGGATGCCCAGGCTCAGCGGCCATGGCTCACGGGCCCAGCCGCTTCACAGCATGTGGGATCTTCCCAGACCGGGGCACGAACCCGTGTCCCCTGCATCGGCAGGCGGACTCTCAACCACTGCGCCACCAGGGAAGCCCCAAAAAAATCTGTTCTTATATATATTCTAAGACTGAGGGGGACCTGACCTTCAGCAATAATTAAAACTGGGTGGTATTGGGAATTCCCTGGTTAGGACTCTGCACTCTCACTGCCAGGGCCCAGGTTCGATCCCTGGTTGGGAAATTAGATCCTGCTAGCCTCTTGGTGCGGCCACAGAAAACCAAACCAAACCAAAAAGCCTGGGTGGGACTTTCCTGGTGGCACAGTGGTTAAGAATCCGCCTGCCAACGCAAGGGACACGCATTTGAGCCCTGGTCCAGGAAGATCCCACGTGCCGCGGAGCAACGAAGCTCATGCGCCACAACTGCTGAGCCTGCACTCTAGAGCCCGCGAGCTACAACTACTGAGCCCGCGTGCCACACTACTGAAGCCCACATACCTACAGTCCATGCTCTGCAACAAGAGAAGCCACCGCAATGAGAAGCCCGCGCACCGTAATGAAAAGTAGCCCCCGCTCGCCGCAACTAGAGAAAGCCCGCGCGCAGCAACAAAGACCCAACGCAGCCAAAAATAAATAAATTTTTAGAAAAAAGAAAACCCAGTTAAAAAATATGCAAAGAACAGAATAAGAAATTTCACAGAAAGAAATGTAAACAGCCAATAAAGAAACAAAAAGATGCACAAACTCACAAGCAATCTGGAAACTATAAATTAAAATTTACCCATTATATTAGTAAAACTGTACAAGATTGATATCAAGTATCAGAGGCAATTTCATCAACTGCTGATGGAATAAAGAATGGTACACAGACTGTAGGGCAAATTGGCTGTATCTTTCAAAATTAGAAACATGTATACCTTTTAAACAACAATTCTAGGCACCTACTCTAGAGTTATTCTAGGACATTTGCACAAGAGACAAGAATAAAGGATGTTCATTTCAGTGTTGCTGATAACTGCAAAAATCTGAGAAAACTTAAATGTCCATAGATAAAGAAACAATTAAATAAATTACAGACATTCAAACTGAAATACAATCAGCTGTTAAAAAGTGTGTACTGACAGGATGAGATCTCAAAAGCATATTGCTAGGTTTTAAAAAAAAAAAGAACTACAGGAAAAAAAATTATCAATCCACGGACTTAAAAAAGATATAAATAGATATAGAAATTGCATATATTGCAGGAAAAAGAACTAGAAGAAAATTCACCAAACAGGATAGTTCTAGAAGAGGAACCTTTGCTTCTTAGCCTCTACATAAAGAATTATTTTTTTAAAGAATGTACTTTTTTCTCTTTCTTCAAATTAAGTATACAATTTAAACATTCGTAAGATTTTTAAATGTTTTTAAAGACAGGGGCTTCCCTGGTGGTGCAGTGGCTAAGAATCCGCCTGCCAACGCAGGCGACACGGGTTCGACCCCTGGCCCAGGAAGATCCCACACGTCACGGAGCAACGAAGCCCGTGCGCCACAACTACTGAGCCCATGTGTCACAACTACTGAAGCCCACATGCCTAGAGCCCGTGCTCTGCAACAAGAGAAGCCACGACAATGAGAAGGCTGTACACTGCAATGAAGAGTAGCCCCTGCTCGCCACAACTAGAGAAAGCCCACGCGCAGCAACGAAGACCCAACGCAGCCAAAAATAAAAACAAATAAATTAATTAATTTAAAAAATTAAAAATATTTTAAATAATAAAAAAGACAAAGAAGTCAACAAAAAATATTGTTTTAATTTGCAGTTTCCAGATTATGTGAGTTTGAGCATCTTTTTCTTTCTTTCATTTTTTAATTGAAGTAGCTATTTTACAACGTTGTGCTAGTTTCAGATATACAGCAAAGTGATTCAGAGATAGATAGATAAATAGGTAGACAGATAGATAGAACAAATTGTTTTTCAGATTCTTTTCCATTATAGGTTATTCCAAGATATTGAATATAGTTTCCTGTGCTATACAGTAGGTCCTTGTTGGTTATCTATTTTATGTATGGGGACTTCCCTGGTGGTGCAGTGGTTGAGAGTCCGCCTGCCAATGCAGGGGACACGGGTTAGAGCCCTGGCCCTGGAAGATCCCACATGCTTCAGAGCAACTAAGCCCGTGTGCCACAACTTCTGAGCCTGCGCTCTGGAGCCCGTGAGCCACAACTACGGAAGCCTGCATGCCTGGAGCCCATGCTCTGCAACAAGAGAGGCCACTGCAAGGAGAGGCCCGCGCACCGCAACGAGAAGTGGCCCCCGCTCGCCGCAACTAGAGAAATCCCGTGAGCAGCAACAAAGACCCAACGCAGACAAAAATAAATAAATAAAATAAATGAAAAAGAAAAAAAAGTATTAAAAAAAAAAATCCACCTGCCAATGCAGGCGACACGGGTTTGATCCCTGGTCTGGGAAGATCCCACATGCCAAGGAACAACTAAGCCCGTGTGCCACAACTACTGAGCCTGCGCTCTACAGCCCATGAGCCACAACTACTGAGCCCACATGCCACAACTACTGAAGCCCATGCGCCTAGAGCCTGTGCTCCATAACAAAGAGAAGCCACCGCAATGAGAAGTCTGCACACTGCAACAAAGAGTAGCCCCCACTCACCGCAACTAGAGAAAGCCCGCACACAGCAATGAAGACCCAACGCAGCCAAAATAATAATAATAATAATATTTTATATATAGTACTGTGTATCTGTTAATCCCAAACTTCCCCTCCCTCCCCTTTTGGTAACCATAAGTTTGTTTTCTATGCCTGTCAGTCTGTTTTTTATTTCTTTATTGGCTGTTTATATTTCTCTCTTTGAAACTGCTTATTCTATTCTTTGCCTAATAAAAAATAATAAATACGGGAAAATGTTCAACTTCACAGGTAACCAAAGAGATGGAAATCCAAAATGAGATATCACTTTTCAGCTACCATGTAAATTGTTTTTGGTTTGTTCAATGTCTATGTACTATTGCTAATATAAATGCTGAGAAAGTAATACTTTCTCCCAGTGGACGGAATCTTTCCAGAGGCTGTATGTATCAAAGTAGAAGAAAAAGTCTCCAGGCTCTCCTGTCGTGGGTGGAGTTACAGAAAGCTTTTAGACCATTATTCTCTTTACACATCATCAACTGCTTTCAGTTTTCAACCCTTCTGGAGAAGTTCCCGTTCTCACCACTGAAGGCTCTTCCTATCATCTCACTCTCTTGCTCTAAACCTTTCTTGGAAAAATGTCTCAATGCCTCAAAAATAACTCACATTAAAATATGGGCACACAGCCCACTTAGTTAAAAGATGTTAGAAAACATTGGAATCTCATTCACACCCCCGTGCTATTCCAGCTAAAATCTATACTGACGAGGGACTGATGCAGAAAGTCAACTCAATGAAAAAAAATCACTGACTCACTGTCAAATCTGCATGTAATTCTTAAGAATATCTGGGACACTGCATTAAATGACTTTGGGCAAGTCATTTAAAAGTTCTGTTTCCTCAATATAAAAGGAAGATATAAAATTTGAATTTCAACCAGAAAATCAGATTTTGGACTTTGGAATATAGAGTTTTAAAAACCTGAAAGTAAGTATACAAAAAAATAAAAATTTTTAAAAATGTAGTGTACAAAAATTTTTACCTAAATCCCTTAGTCTGCTGTAATAACATTTGCCCTGTATATGAATATAGATAACCATTTCCACTGTTAAAATGATCACTTTCTGGAAGTTTACAGATGTTAACAATTGCTTATTATAACTATTTTCCCAAGCATAGCTCCCAATACAATCATATACAATATGAATATGGTAATGTACTCAATTCTCTGTACAATACAAACCTCATATTCAGCATCATGCTAATATTCAAATTAGTTCCTCATATGTAGTGTCAATATTTGAGGGAGAAAACTCTATGAATAAAGAGACACAGAGATTGAATTCTGATCTTCTGACCAATTCCACGTTCAATGACTGGCCCCCTACCCCCATTCCAAGGCCCCCTTACTGCAAAAGAAAGGAATCTTGCTTAGATTACCAGTCACATATATTTCCAACTCCAGTCCCTAATCTGCCATTTACTAGCTCTATGATCTTCTGCAACTTCCTTAATTTTTTAAGCTTCAGTTTTCTTACGTTTAAAATTGAAGTATTAGTACCAGCTGACTAGCAGAGTGCTGTGAAGATAAAATGAGATAATTGGGGGTGTGGGGGGATAAATAAATAAAATGAAATAATGTGCCTAGGACATTAATAATCAATCAATGAATGTTAGCATTTATGCTTATTATTATCATTATTATTGACTTAAGAATGTTCAGGGGCTTCCCTGGTGGCGCAGTGGTTAAGAATCCGCCTGCCAATGCAGGGGACACGGGTTCGAGCCCTGGTCCGGGAAGATCCCACATGCCGCGGAGCAACTAATCCCATGCGCCAAAACTACTGAGCCTACGCTCTAGAGCCCGCGAGCCACAACTACTGAAGCCCATGTGCCTAGAGCCCGTGCTCCGCAACAAGAGAAGCCACCGCAATGAGAAGCCCCCGCTCACTGCAACTAGAGAAAGCCCGCGCGCAGCAACGAAGACCCAACGCAGCCAAAAATAAATAAATTAAAAAAAAAAAAATGTTCAGTGATATTTAAGAGTACTTTAAAAACACTATTAAATTATGAACTGATCTGTGAATTTTCTCCTCAAGCTTCCATTCTAATTTTATCTCTTCTGAAAAACGTAATGTGTTTTATTGATGCAGCATAGTTTAGAATTTGCTTAATATTTTTTTAAATAATTTCTTCCATTTTAATCTTGTCAACTATTATGTAAACTCCTCAGGGCCAGAACCTTGTTTCATAAGCCTGTGTTCACATATATATTGTGTTTACTACAATGTAATGATTTGTTACTCTATTTCTCTCCCTTCCTAGGCTCTGAGCAATTCCAAGGCAAAAAGCAAGGCTTACTTATATTTGTATCCTGGAGACTTAGTAATCAGAAACAAAATAGGTCTCAATAAACGTTTGTTGAAGGGATAAATGAATGAATTAATCTTTTTTCCCCCCTGCAGTGCCTTACACAGTACTCTACACATAATAGGAACTCAGTAAAGCTCCTTAATGGATTCATGGAGAAATCTTTTGGACTCAACCACATAAAGCTTTATCTTGCCTCAGAAAAGCATTTCGACTTTAAAGGTTAGCTACTAACATTACAAATTAAAAGTTTTAGTCTAACATATATCAAATGAATAGGTTCAATAACTAACCACATCAAGGCTAGCTCTAGAAGGATTAAAATCCACTATTCTAATTAATGAATTTGTGAACCTCAGCATGGAGAAAGCCAGTTACATAATCAAAAGAGAGGTTATCAAGGATGGAACCCACACCTCCTGCAATGGAAGCCTGGAGTCTTAACCACTGGACCACCAGGAAAGTCCCTGTTTTTCTTTAATTAACAATGATCTTTTGATGTTCCTACTACCTGGTTTCTTGCAAAAACTCCTATATATCCTGGCTCCTCCCTTACATCTTCAGAGCAGTCCCTCAGAGTCATCTGAGAGGCTGTCTTCCAGGCTTAAGTCCTCAGCAAGTCCGTCAAATAAAACGTTAATTCTCAAAAAAAATAAATAAATAAAAAGAGAGGTTATGCCTTTGCAATTTATACCTACAAAAGATAGTGAGAAATAATTATCAGAAAGCTTGTATCTGTATATTGAAATGAACAAATTATTTTTTATGCCTGAATTGATGCCACTGTTTTCACTAGAAATAAGAGTTAACAGCATAGTGATCCAAACCTGTCTCTAGAAAACAGTCCTTGAGACTCAGAGAGTAAATGTTTTGCCTCTCAGTGATTTTTAACTCCCGGAAGACTCCTTTTATTTCCAGACTGACGGATATTCAAAACTCTTTCTGTCTCCTAAAAATAAAACTGCATCCATTTCTTAAAAGGCAAACAACCTGAAAAGACACACTTTCGGAACACTAGGTTTTTATATTCAAGTAACTAAAACTATCCCTAGTGTTCAGCCTTGTGCTGCTGCAGTAGAAACACTTTTCTTAGTTTTTAAATTACATTCGTGGAGGATTTAAATGTCGTACTGTACATTCTTTCACTGTATGATCTAAACTGATTTTACACCGCATATATAATTTCATAAGTACACCGTAAAGGAATTCTACACTTGAATGAAACTGGAAAGAAACGTGAACTTAGCGCACACCCCCTTCTTCCAACTCGATACGCACATCTTAGGTTTTTTTTCTCAAGAATTTCTCTCTCCCGCCCCCACCCCACACTTTATTTCAGAGCAGCATCATTCATTATCCCACTCACCACTACCGAAAGAACCTTTCCAACTAATACTATTTCACCAGGACCCTCCTTTCACATCTCAGAGTCCGTGGGGGATTTCTTTGGAAGGGGGGTGGGCGGTAAAGTTCCGGGACGCCACCATTCCCGCCATGTCCTATAGGACCCAGGTCCTAGCGCGCAGTCCCCGACCAGCCTCAGGCGGACCCCAGGAAACTGCGAAGGTCTGACACCGCACCCCCCATCTCCGCCAGGGCAAAGCAAACCGGGCCCAACCTCTAGGCTCCTATTCAACGTACCCTCCTCCTCGCTGTACCCCATTTCTTCCCACTTACTTTACCCAATTCTGAGTCCCCATAACCATCTTGCTCCCAACACGAACACCCTTTTTACAGTCCGGGCCCTGCCCCTTGAACCCTTATACACCCCGGTCCCTCCCCCTGGACCTCCCACCAGCTTCAACCCTCACAGCGTGCCCTAGTGCAGACACGCGCCCTGTCCCTATAGCTACTGGACCCGGGTCCTACCCCACACGTCACACTCGAGCCCATTTCTCCCGCGACCCGACCTTCCCCACCCCCCTCCCCAAGCGCTACCACACACACCCCCCAGCACCCTGTTACCTCCGGCCCCGCCCCCCTGAGTGTCGCACTCACCGCTTCTGCCGCCGCATCATTAACCGCCGCGGCTGCTATAGCTACAGGGAGCCAAGGCAACCAGCTCTCGCGACACTTTCCTCAGCTACGGCGAGAACGGCCGGGAAGAGTCTCTCGCAAGAAAGTAAATGAGTCAGGGTCGAGACGGCTAAGTATATCTCGCGATAGTATTGTGTAAAATGGCGGCCGCAAGGCGCTTAAGGGGTGGCCTGGAAAAGTCTGGAGGTGGGCGAGGGCGGAGAAGGATATGGAACTGGCAGGAGAGTCGGATAAGTATTGTAGGCAGGACGCAGGACGGTCTGGGATGGGGTAAGTTAGTATGACGAACCCTACACTGGAATAACTTGAGGTATGGGGCTGTCTTCCCAGTGCCTCAAACTTAAAGCAGTGTCGCCTTGGCTGAAGTTCAGTCTTCCTGGCATTTTCCTTATGCATGCAGAGTAGAGATGGAGGGAGCAAGCCAGAAATTGACCTTTCCATCTCCTCCTTAACCTTCCTTCAGGAAACTTTGATTCGTTCTTCCCCTACTTTGGTTTGTGAATGGTGTTTGACTTAACAGAAATATTTACGTTTATACACTCGTGCCCCGCCCCCATCAATTTGCCCAACGCAACTAGGAAATCAAAGTGTTTTGTTGTTGTTGTTTTTAGTCGAACATTATTACAGATGTTTGGCCTTGAATGTGGAAGGGGGCCGCATTGGTTTGTGATTTGAACTTTGCAGTTGTTGCTTGCCACCCTGTGGGCACATCCTTACTTGGTGACTCTCTCAACACTTAGTTGTAAGGGCTTTCTCTCTGCCCTCAGAAAGCTGTAAATGCAGACTGAGTAGGATCTGGAACAGACGACAGACATGTTAGGGGACACACTGACTGAAGCTGCCCACCCTGGCCAGGCAAGATAGTAGCCACTTGCATGAGTCATCTTACAACAGGAGGTCCTGGTAAGGAACGAGGAACTAACAAGCTACCACCAACCGGTAGAATTCAGGAAAGGTCAAAATGAGAGAGGAGACACCAGTCCATATGTCGTACCAACATCCCAGAATCCTCACTGGAATCTGTTTTGTCTGAGCAGTGCGCGCACCACCAGGAAGGACCCTGAGTCAGAATGATTGGCCAGAGACCACCCGGAAAGTAACCACATTCCCATAAAACTCAAGGCTGCAAGCCACGTGGCAGAGCAGTTCTCCTGGGTTCCCTTACCCTGCTGCTATCTGCCTGGGCACCTCTTCCTAACAGTCTCTTGCTTTGTCAGCACGTGTGTCTCCTCGGACAATTCATTTCTGAGTGTTAGACAGCAGCCCACCCTCAGGCCCTGGAAGGGGTACCCCTTACTGCAACAGCTATATAAAGAACGTTGTTCAGTGAGAGTAAAACAGAGGAGAACAAATAAGGGAATAAAAATAATAAATGGAGAATTCAGTTTCTTCTCTCCAATCCCCTGAATACCTCTCATAGTCTAGACCAGTGCTGTCCGGTAGAAACATACTGTGAGGGACATCATGCAATTTAAAATTTGTAGAAGCCACATTTTTTTAAAAAGTAAGAAAAATGAAATTTAGTTATTCACTTAACCCAACGTATTCAAAATATTTCAACATAATCAATATTTTGAAATTTTTAAAAATTTTTATTGGGGGTATAGTTGATTTATAATGTGTTAGTTTCTAGTGTACAGCAATTTTTTTAACATTTTGAAATTATTAATGAGATATTTTACATTCTTTTTTCATACTGAGTCTTCAAAATCCATTGTTTATTTTTACAGAGCATCTTAATTTAGCCTAGGCAAATTTTAAGAGCTTAATAGCCACATGTGGCTAGTGACTGCAGCATTAGACAGCAAAGCTCTAGACCCTATACCAGGGAATGCATTATCTGGATGACTTTAGGGGCATAGTATTATGGGCAGGTGGTTTATGTAAAAGAAAACCTTGAAGTTGCTAACTCAAACGGCTGCAGAGTCTAGGTGGGTAACAATAAAAGAGATCTGATGTAAAACAATAGGTGGTAGTGGGGACTTGTGCCCACTGAAGAGTGCAAGTGAAACAGGAGGAAAGGGGGCAGGGCACAACCTTTGAAAGAATGACACAGCCTAAGGACGGGACATAAACTGATTAGAACCAAATGGGTCCAAGATGGCAGAGAAGTCAACTTCCACTAGACCTTGAGCCTCAGTATACGCTCACTGTAACACATCAGCAAGTTAAATGACACACCCAAAGGCACCATGACAGTGGCGGTGCCCACTGTCAAAAAGTGGACGGTGGTGGCCCAATTCCTGGAAATCCCCACCCCTTCCCGAAATAGCTGGAATACTTCTCCCACTCATTAGCCTATGAAATTACCCACCCCTGTAAAAACTAACAACCCCATACCCTGGCGGCCTTTCTTACCTTCTGAGATGGCCCACACTCTGTCTGAAGAGTGTTTCTCTCTAAATAAATCCACTTCTTACCTATCACTTTGTCTCTCACTGAATTCTTTCTGCGATGAGACATCAAGAACCTGAGCTTCATTAAGTCCTGAAACCAGGTGTGTGATCTCATTTGGAAGACTGTGGGCTTTGGTGGGGTTCTGGCACGCGTGTTCAAGTCCCAATCTGAAGTGCATGGTTTCACAAGCTTCTATATAAAAAGAGTTTTCCTGCAGCCATTATGGAAAACACTATGGAGATTCCTCAAAAAATTAAAAATAGAATTTACGTATGATCCAGCAATTCCAATCCTGAGTATCTGAAGAAAAAAAAAATGTTAACTAGAAAAGATATATGATATGCACCACTGTGTTCCTTACAGCATTATTTACAGTAGCCAAGATGTAGAAGCAACCAAAGTGCCCATCAGTAGATAAATGATGGGTATATATTTACAAGATTTCAGATATTCTGAGGTAGGAAAAATTAAGTTGCTAGGTTTTCAGAGCTGTTGACTATTAGACCCTGAACTTTTTTTACCCCAACTTTAAGGGTAGGCATTTAATAATTATTTTATAGCTGGGAAATCTCTTTGTCACATGAATGTTGTTATTTACTTTTGTACATCTGATGCCTGATTTATAGTACCTAGTGTATAGTGGGCACTCAATAAACATTTGTTGAAGGAATATAGTCCTTAACTTTTGGGGAGGGCTCACAGACTTTTTTTTTTTTTCAATTTTTATTAATTTATTTTTGGTTGTGTTGAGTTTTCATTGCTGCACGTGGGCTTTCTCTAGTTGCAGTGAGTGGGGTCTACACTCCGTTGCGGTCGGTGGGCTTCTCATTATGGTGGTTTCTCTTGTGGAGCACGGGTTCTAGGTGCTTGGGCTTCAGTGGTTGTGGCGCGTGGGCTCAGTAGTTGTGGCGCACAGGCTTAGTTGCTCTGCTGCATGTGGGACCTTCCTGGACCAGGGCTCGAACCCGTGTCCCCTGCATTGGCAGGTGGAGTCTTAACCACCGTGCCACCGGGGAAGCCCGGGCTCACAGACTTTTAAACATGAGAATCTCATAAAAGCTATGAAATCTTATCCACATCCTGTCTGTGCCCTGCCCATATTCCCTCAGCCTATCCTAGAGTTCACTACAGCTTTGGTAGACAAATCCTGTACAAGCCATAGCTTCCTACCTTAAACACCTGAGTTATCTCCTTGCCTGGAAGTGCCAGCAGAGTTAACATTCCCCTTGGCAATCCGTAACCAATGAGAGATGGGATTTGGTAGCTCAATATTCCAGTTACTACTGGAATAGTAGTAGAATTGCCTCAGTGAGGCAATTCTGAAGTATGTTTTACTATAGCGTTTCTCAAACTTTACTAACACTTAAGAATCACCTGGAAAGATTAATAAGACACAAATTCTTGAATTTGCAAAAATTTTTTTGGCCTTGCTGCGCTGTTTGCAGGATCTTAGTTCCCCCGACCAGGGATCGAACTGGGTGCCTGACAGTGAGGGCGCCAAGTCCTAACCACTGGACTGCCAGGGAATTCCCTTGAATTTGCACTTTTAACCAAGCTCCCAGGAGAAAATGTTGCTGCCAGTGCATGGACCACACTTTGAATAACATTTTTCTCAGAGAGTCTCTAGTGAGATTCAGCCCCAGTTGCTGGAAGCACCTTTTTGGCCTTCTTCTCATTCCCTTATACTGCTTGGATTCTGGGACCGCCTCCCAAATTTACTACTTGCATCCAAATCTTTGTTTCAGGGTCTGTTTGTGGGGGAAGCCAAACTATGACAACTCTTCTTAGAAAAATGCACATAGAAATAGAGTTTTGTGTACTAGTTTAGAGGAAGTATGAATTCCCTGAAATTTATTTATGTCATAAAGGAAGGTGACCAGGGTAAATGTCATATGACCCAAGTTCCATGAAAATTGAATCAGTCCAGGCAGTCTAGGAACCTAATATAATCATTAATGGCTCATGGAGTTAGCTGAATTCAGCCAGCTCTCCTCAAAAGTTATTTTTCCAGATATGCATCAAACTCTGACTTTGTGGGACATAAGAGTAAGTCCGGGACTCTAAAGAAACCCCATGCTTGAAGTTAATAAAAAGAGTATTGTTACTCATTCCTATTGGATTCTCATGGTTTCTTCCCAATCATAGTGCTTTCTGGACACAACTGCAGTGCCCCTATGACCCTTAGATCTTTTCTTGATGTGTTCACAGATGAGCCAGGCATACTATAACTGCAGATGGTTTCTCCCACTTCCTTCTGGATTCCAACATGGCTCCCTATTCTATTTCATCCTTTTGGGAACCTGTAACCTTTGACATATATTCCTAAGCTCACTCTCGTGTCATCTGGAAACTTTATGGCATGCTCTCATTCTGTAAAAATTGGGTAATCCTGATTATCCCAGTTTCTAATCAGCTTCTTAAAGAGAGCTAACGCCAGGGTCACCAACGCCTATTTCCTAAACACAGCACATAATTGCTGCTTAGCTTTGCCCACATATGGGCCAGCACATGTGTTTGTCCATGATTATTTGTCTTATGTACTATTCAATAAGCATGTCTTTGTATATACCTATGAATGTGCTTTGGCAGGTGCGGATGTGGGTGTGGGTGTGTAAGTAATCAGGTCAGTCTTGAAGTCCGAATAATGGATGTATGGTATTTTACTTTAATTAGTCTCTGTGCATTGTTAGCCTCAGTTTTCGTCTGCCCTCAAATATCAGAGGAAGAATGAGTTCATTTCCTTGAAGTTTATTAACTGTTACCGAAGGCAGAGAAAATTCCATAAGAGAAGGTTCCATACAGAGCAAGTGGAAGGGGAGCTCTGAGTTGGTAAGAAAAGATGCTTGGAGTGGGGACTTGGAGTGAAGGATGGAAGGGCAGATCTCTCCTTTCTTTTTCCCTCCATTCCCACAAGGATACTGGATTTTCAGTGGGGGTATCCTGCTCAGCATTCCCTCTCCAAAATGGAACCAGAGAGGGGAAACTTGATACAAAGTAGAGGTAAAAACACCTCACAGCTCCTCTGTTTCTCCATCCAAGGGGATGCCAATATCCACATTGTAGTCTACAGGCTCCCCGGAGCTCAGCCAGGGAATAGGGGTTCGATTGAAAGAAGGCCTGTTGGAGAGGTTCTGGTTGTAGAGGACTAGGGGTTCACTCAGCAAGGGCCCCAGGTCAAACTTGGGCATCTGGAAGGTCATGCGTTTGGAGGCCTTCTCATATCCACCATAAGGCATTGCTGTCCTGAAAAGGGGACACATTATTTAATTAAAAACCAGAACAAAAGAAAGAGTTTTGTCAGTGAGATGTTACACTGTTTTGAGGATAGGGAAGTCTGTGAATTCTAGTTGCAGATTGCTTCTGCACTCCTTATTCTTCTTCTCCCTAAGTACTCCATTCCCCCTTCTGGTTTGCTTGTTTCCCCAAAGCTAAAAATGAGAAAAGTAGTCTAGTGTGTACTAGATAGAGAGTCTCATGGATAGTTGTAAGCCAAACCAGTCACATTTTCAGAGAATTTTACCCCAAACACTATAGACTCAAGGGTCTGAGGTCGCCTTAAATTATAATGACCCCCCTCAAAACCCCTACCCCACCTTCAGTGGATAGTGCGTGCCCTGGATGAGAGGAATTAACATTTCCTGGAAAATCCAGGTACCTTAGGACCAAAAGCACTTCTCTAGGGCTTCCCTGTCCTGTTTTCACACAGTCTAGAGAAGCCCAGTTCCAAAAGGATAGATACTTGAACCTTACTAAAGTAGGGTATAAAGAAATAGAATCTTCAATAGTATAATAACTTGCTGTGGTGCATAATCTATAAAAATTCTGAATCACTATGTTGTACACCTGAAACTAATATAATGTTGTAAGTCAACTATACTTCAATTAAAAAAAGAAAAGAAAAGAAAAATAGAGTTATACTATAAGGACAGTAATGGAATTGTAACCTTGAATGAAGGGAGCCTCAAGAAGCCTTTAAGTGTGTAATATATTATTCCCATTTCACAGTCAAGGCAACCAAGGCTCAGAAGTAGGGTGACTTTCCCACACCGCTATGAACAGCTATGAACATAACTATGAACTAAAATTCAGATCCTGCCTCCTAGCAAATTTTTCCTTCATCATACCATGCTGTTTCTCTGAGCTAGAGTGAAAAGACCAAAAGCCTTCAATTGTGGCCCCCAAATTCCTCCCATGCCTCCTCATCCCCCTGAAACATTTGAACCAGTCTCCATTCCAACTAAGGGCATGTTGCCATACACTGGAATGCATCAGGTTCCTTCCACATCCTCCTTACCTGTTGAAGGACTTATACTGAGGGAGATCAGCTTTGGCCCCGTGGGCCAGTAGGTTGATGCCAAGTTCCACTTTTTGCTGGGAGTCAACCCCCATGGCTCTCTCCCATGGGGAAATATAGGTCTTGAACACAGTGATATGTTTTCCTTCTCCACCTGCCTGGTCGTCTGGCAGCCATGGGAGAGAAATAATAATAAGTCAAATAATAGCAGTTAGTAGCCAATGGAAGTTAGTCTCAGAGCCCTGCACTAGAGAAGTTGCTGGGGCCAGGGACCAAAGGTAAAATATCTTGGTAATTGTAGAAGGTTTGTGAAATAATGACAGCCTGGAGTCGGATTTGTGATACAAACTGAAAGGCTAGAAAGGTGACTGAGAGACAAGGCTTCTGGGTGGAATAGACATGTCTCTGTATCCTTATGGACCCAGAAAGTCCATCAGGCTATCTCAACAGGCCACTCCTGCTTCCTACACCCAGTCTAGGCCTCATTCCTGGGTATTTCTCTGCTTTAGAGACCAGACACCTTATTCTTGGGTGAGGATACTTGCCTAGTCCTGTCTCGCCAACCCCTGCAGTGCCAGCAGCTCCTCCTTGGCCAGTCTGGCCCCCAGGACCATCTGTACCCCGATATCCAGACCCAGGGCCCTGATGATGGTGATGCTCGTCAGAGCCATACTGTCCGGCAGAGCCACTTCCCCCTGCCTGGCCTCCACCGCTGCCCTTGCTGTAGGAGAATCCCTGGCCAGCTGTACCCAGCTGTCCCCCAACTGTGGGAAGGAACTTCTGGAAGTGATCCTGAAAAGAAAGGACAAAGTAAGGGGAAGGTTAGCAATGGGTATGGGGAATACCATAGCAAGTAGGAGGTGATCAGAGACAATGGACAACCAGAAGACACTGAATCATCTGAGACTCCCCCCTTCAATAGATGGTTAGCAGATAGCCTGACTGAGAGAAATTAAACTCTCCTTAAGGCATACAACCCCTATGGCTCAGTTCGAATTACATCTAGGATGGGGGCAACTCATTCTCCAAAATCCCCTTTCCCTCCTTACCAAGGCAAAGAGAACCAAGAGTTCTGCTCAACTTAGGTTTGAGAGATTGGGGCTGGCATGGAGAACCCAGCCTCAAGTTAAAGAACTAGAGAGATCTCTGCTCCTCCCCTGCACCTTGTCTAACAGATAAAAGTCTCTTCTCTCTCTTCCTCTTCCTCTCCCTTTCTCCTCTTGGTGCCTGTTGGACCAGGACTTCCTGACAGTGAAACTGTAGTGGGTAGGGGGAAGGGAAGCCCAAAGGGCAACACTGGATCCATCCCCAAAGCCTAAAAATAACCCTGCCAACTCCTTCAGGAGGCTCTCCTGGCCACCCACCGAACACACCCCCATGCTCCACCCAGTGTAACCAGACACAGGCAGGGGGGAGGGCTTTTGGCCTCCTAAAGTTAGATACGACCGGCTCAGCATTTTTATTCTGCTCCTACATACGGGCAAATGGCAGACACTCCTGCCCCTGGCCCCATGTAGGCATCTATTTTCACTCTCCCCTGGCTGCCCAGGAAAGGTGGAGGGGGAAGAAAGGAAATGGAAACGATCCCCTCCTTCTCAGCTGAAATATCTTGTGCCTGGTCCCTCTCCAATCTCTACTTCTCTTCGGAGAATGATCCTGACTAGGAGACGTAGGACCTTAAAGCATGGTTTCAGTCCCCACATCTGTGGTCCTTACACTGACCCTTTAGATAAAAGAATGGCTCGAGAAGAGATGGTTATAAAAATTCACTTACCTCTTTCTACGGTTGCCAGATTTTGCAAAAAGAAAAAATCACAGGACACCAGTTAAATTTGAATTTCAGATACACAATAATACTTTTTTAGTATAAATATGCCTAAGTATTGCATGGGACATATTTAGATATGAGAGTATTCATCATGTACCTGAAATTCAAATTTAACTCGGTGTCCTGTATTTTTTAATTTAATTTTCATGTCCCAAATATTTCATGGGACATACTTATATTAAAAAATTATTGTGTATCTGAAATTCAAATTTAACTAAGTGTCTTCAATTTTTTTTTTTTTTTTTTTTTTTTTGCCATGCTGCGTGGCTTGCAGGATCTTAGTTCCCCAACCAGGGATCGAACCCAGGCCCCTGGCAGTGAGAGCACCAGACCACTGGACCACCAGGGAATTCCCTAAGTGTCTTCAATTAAAAAAAAAAACTTATGTCCCAAATATTGCAAGGGATGTACTTTACTAAAAAATTATCTGTGTATATCTCAACTTTATTTTTTTAATTGAAGTAGCATTGCTTTACAATATTATATTAGTTTCAGGTATACAACATAGTGATGCAATATTCTTATAGACCATACTCCATTTAAAGGTATTATGAAATATGGGCTTTATTTACTGTGCCTACAATATATCCTCAGTAGCTTATTTAGTGTGTATCTCAACTTTAAAATATAGGACTGGGCATCCTGTGTTTTATCTGGTAATCCTATCTTTAATACTTAACCATACTGGGAAGGAGTTTTCTCCTTGAAGGTGTGGACTCCCCACCCTGCCTCACCAGCTCTAAGATACAGATTTAGTTTCAGAGGTGGGCTGTAATTCACCCTGGAGCTATTGGGGGCTCGCTGTATCTGGGGGGTTAATGAGCTTATAAATTAGCTGGGAGGGGAGGTTGGTCATATTTTAGAGACTTGGGCGGGGCCTACCAAGAAGCTGTCAAAAGAGGCACGAGGCTTTCAGAGTAGTAAAGTTCTGAACTCACCATTGAGCTGTCAGAGAAGACATCAGGGTGGTTTTCATAGATAAATTTCTCCACCCGCATCTGCCGCAGTTTGAACATCTTGGAGCCCCGGTTAGTGAGTAGCGACAGCTCCTCCAACATCACATCCCTTGGGACGCTGATCTTCTTGCCCAGGTTCAGGCCTGAGCTCTCCTGTCCACCTTTCAGGGAGGTGGGGAGGCAGAGGCAAGGGAAAGAGGAAAGTAGGGTTTTCTAGCTCCAAATGAAGCTGCCATCCACAACTAATTAAGTGTGTGTGTCCCAGCAGAGATCACTGAGGGAAGCAGATGCTGTCTGTGATGTCTGATCAAATTCTATCTAGTTTATGAGGGATTTTGATTTCCTGGGTTTGGAGTTGGAGAGAATGTATGGGAAATGGGGTGCAGAGTGAGACAGTGGGGATACTAGAATGGGGTGAAGACGGTGAATGGGGTAAAAGGTATGGGGTACAGGGCAAAAGAGTAAAGAAACATCATAGATGGAGGTCATTGGGGAAACTGTAGCACGGGGGAAAGCCCAAAGCCACCTCTAAATATATACTCCTATCTTAACTCCTTTGCCTTCTCTTCCCCTCAGTAAACTGGCTGCAAACGGCTTCTAGGTATTGATTGGGAGAGCTCTTCACATGCTGTACTCCTACCACCCCCAGGAAAAATGCCTGAGCAATTTTCCATTTTAAGTGCCTATACGAGGCTCCTTAGCTCTGGGGAAAGAAGTAAGGAAATTAACCATTTATTGAGACCTTACTCTGTGCCAGTCTCCATCATACATATTTTCTTCTCAAACATACCTCACTGACCTGTGGGTCCTGTTGTCTTGGACCTGTGCTGGGTAACATGGCATGGGTGTTATTGTCTCAGATTACAAGGTGAAAAGGGTGGAAGGGTGAGTAGTCAGTGTTGAATTCTTTCTTCCTTTCCCCCCTTCCCCCCACCCCTGCAAACCTCACCCCCACCCCAAATTCCTCTTGTCTCTCCTTATCTCTTCGCCTTAAGACACATATAACCTTATGATACTTCTGGGGCTCATGGGCCAGAGATACTCTCAATAAGAAGTCCCACACTAGGTAGGTGCAAACATGCCATACCTCCAGTGAGTTCCATGATCAGCTTGCTGGATTTCCGCTTCTTGTTGGGGGCAGGGGTCCCTGAGAGTGGCATTGTGGAGGTGGATGGAGCCTGGATAGGGTAGGAAGGAGGAGGTGAAGGATGGACAGGGACTGCGGTGAGTGTCTACAGTAAGGCACTGCTTAAGGACTTCAGGGAGCAAAATTTCATTAGATTTTTTAAAAGAAGTACATATTTCTCTAAAAGGTGAAAAACCATTGCTTTAGGGCTTCTCTTCTTGGGAAGCAGGGCAGAAAGTATAGAGGCACCCCTTGCCCCTGCCTTCTACCAACCTCTTTTCAGCTGTTTTACATAGAGCTGGTGCCGGGCTTAGGAACACAATATGTGTTAGGAGGGCCTGGGGGTAAAACAAACACATTACTTACAGGTCAGGTAATGCACCCAGGTTTCATTGGTTTGGCATGACTTGAAGCTTTTATTTGTACGGGGCTCCCAGACTGGGATTATCATTGCAAACTCTGGCCTCTCAGTCTTCCCCAAGCCCCAGAGTGGGGTGGGGCGGGGGGTGGAGCAGAAAAAATGTTCTGCCAGGGTTGAGGAGATCCAGCCAGAAACATTCTCCATAGGATGGAGAGGTTATTGCCCCTCCACCGGGCCAGCTGGATCATGGCCTGGGAGGTGACAGCAGTGCTCCCACTCAGTTTCAGTCACTCCCCACCCCCCAGACCTGGAATGGAGAGGGAGGTCAATCTTGATGCATGTCAATTCAGCAATATCATAGCAGTGGGGAATTCAGGGAGGACAGGAACATAATCATAGGATCTGGCAGTGGAGGGGGACAAGCTGGGAAAAGATACAGATTCCAGCCCCTCCTTAACAGAGGTTGGCACTCAGCGAAATGTCTTCTGCTGAGTCCTGTCTCACAGCACATCTGCGATTCTACTAGCTTAGTGGGGTCTGCTGAGGCCAGAGTCCAGGAACTGCTAAATAGATTCTCCCCATACCTCTCTCAGCCCCAACTAGGTTCTTGTTTTCCATCCAGCCTCTCAGACCCCCTTCTCATTCCTCCAGTGCCACCCCAAAATCTCCAATCCCCCCACCCTCTTGGGCCCTTCTCCTTCCAACTCTCTGTGGCTCCCCTGAACTGGACAACTGGGAACTGAGTACAGATGGAGGAGGGAGGAGCTCCCCCCAGGATCAAGGGTCACTATTACAGACACAGACACAGCAGTCAGCAGAGTGGGCTCCAGCCCCTCTGACTATAAAGCTGGAGACTTACCGGCTGCTCAAGCGGTGGTCAGCTCTCCCTGGGGTCCAGCAGCTTTAGAGGACTGTGCTGCTGTGACGAGAGAACCCGAGCTGGGCAGGCGTGGGGGCAGCACTGGCAGTGGGGGAGGGAGGGTGGTTATTAATAGAGACGATGAGCGCAAGCAGCTCAAATGGCACAGGGGTACTGAGACCCTGGAACCAAGATCCCATCCTCCTTGCCCAGAGGCTCAGGAAGGGGAGGAAAGTCCTTTGGAATTCTCTCACTAAGCTGTCTGAGCCAAGGATCAGTCTACCCAGGGACTCCTCTTCTTTGGCACCTCGAGGCTGAGATCCAAAGAAGCACTCAGGGAGAAAGTGAAAACTGAGAGGGAGAGAGGAAGCAGGCAGCAAGTGGTGAATAAGAATTCGGAGTGGGAAAGTGAGAACCAGGAGAATGTGTCTGGAGAGCCATTCGGAGACAATCCAGGCTGGAGCTGGAGGGACATGTGGGTGAATTTTGGGGGTGGGAGGGTTTAAGATGCTATGTTTCGGGAAGGAATTTCTGTTCACAATGGAACTGCCCTTTGAAAGTTCCTGGATAGGCTGGTCTTTCCTTTGGGAGGGCCAGATTTTGGCAGGATAAGGGACCAAATTAACCAAATCCAGTAGTTAGGCTATCAGGGATGATGTGGGAGAAGACTTGACCAGTTTCTGCCTTTTCATCCCCATTTGCTGTTCGGGTGCTCAGTTTAGCCGGCTCTGCCAGATAGATGTCACTTTTTTTTTTTAATTTATTAATTAATTTATTTATTTTTGGCTGCATTGGGTCTTCGTTGCTGCACGCAGGCTTTAGTTGCGGCGAGTGGGGGCTACTTTTTGTTGTGGTGCGCGGGCTTCTCATTGCGGTGGCTTCTCTTGCTGCAGAGCACAGGCTCTAGGTGCGCAGGCTTCAGTGGTTATGGCTCGCGGGCTCTAGAGCACAGGCTCAGTAGTTGTGGTGCACGGGCTTAGCTGCTCCGTGGTGTGTGGGATCTTCCAGGACCAGGGATCGAACCCGTGTCCCCTGCATTGACAGGCAGATTCTTAACCACTGAGGCCGCCACCAGGGAAGTCCCAGATGTCACTTCTACCTGAAGGGGTACACGTAGGCTTCTGACCTGCCAGGGCTTTACTCTCTGAGGCTCCTACTTGGGATTTTCTTCAAAGGGAGCACACACCCCATAGGATCTGGACTGTCCCATTCACACTGGTCTAGAGAAGCCTCTGGGAAAGGGCACAAGCTTGAGAGCCCCCTCCAGGGAAACCTGTCATTTGCCCGGCACCTTCCTCGGTAGCTGCGTGAACATCCTGGATCCTTCTCCATCTTCTGCTCAGGTTTTGTAACCAGCTGCTGTACCTCTGCTGTATCCACCACCCTGTTGTGGCTGCCTTAGGAAGTAGCTTTTGTAGTCCCCAGAATACCTTTCTGTCCCTCTGTGAGCTACCCACTCTTCCTGACCATGTCCTTTTCCCATCCTGAACTTTATAGGTTCAGGTTAGGGGCTTAAAGTTCGCCCTGCTCCCCTCTACTTGGCCTCTGCCCAGACCAGTTTAGCCTCCAGATTCCTCATCTTTTGTCCTTTTTCTCCATTCTCTCCTAACCCAAAGAAGCAATTAGATGAAAAAACATAAATAGCAAAAGGTGATTTCGTCATCATTACCATCCTCCCCTCAAAAACCAACCAAAATTTTGGTCTCTTATGATTGAGTACCTAAAACTACCTAGTGAATGAAGACAGAATATTTAGCCTAGGCTCTCTGAGCCCTTCCTTTGAAATTCTGAGAGGCTGCATATTTGGGAGAATCAGGGTCAAAGGCCTGGTTATTGGCAAAAATCTGCCCCCTGCTGGTAAAACTGGGGCAACAGAACTTCCTCTTCTCAGAAGTCTAATTCTAGCCGCCTTTCAGTGCCTTCTCTTTTTTATTAGTCTCAATCCACGCTGATCCACCCTCTCTCTCCTTCTTCCCTCTCTCACCCCACCTTCAACTTCAGCCATTGCTTTCCCTTCATTTCCTCCAGGGTGTTGGGAAAGCAGGGCCTTTCCAAATTGTCTAGGTTCTGTAAGCTGAGGCCTCATCTGAGAAGTATGGAGCAGGGGATGGAGAAGGGGAGAATCTGGAGAGAGAGAACTGGGGGAGTGATGGAGGTGGCTACACTGGATTAGGACAGAATTGGTAGAGAAGAGCAAAAGACCAGGGGGTGAAGGGCAAAACAGTAAAAAATAGGAGGGTAGGAACTGAGAAAGAGATCAGGAATCAGGAGATCAGGGGTATGAATTAGAGAAGATGAAGGGGAGACCAGGATTTAGGTATAAAACTAGAAGAGATGACAACAACAGAAGATATGGAGCATAAGTTTATTCTTGTGCACAAACCAAAGTACTGTGACTCACACTCAATATGCAAAGGAAATTATCAATTTCCAGATCAAGCAGCAAGCGTGACTGGTGGTGGTCATGGTGAGAGGGGAGCCCATATCCCTCTAGGATCAGAGATCAGGACCTAAGCTGGAAAGAAATAAGAACTAGGGTTTGAGGGATGGGGTAGAACTAAAAAGAGGTTTTGGCTCTGGGTGTTTCCCTGCCCTTTCTCAGGTAGTTATGACAAGCTGCAGAAGACAGAGGGACAGATTCAAAGGAGGTAGCACAGATACCTGTCTTTCAACACTCAGCACACACTCTCACATCCCTCCACCATCATCCCCCTTCACTCTAACAAATACATTCTTCTCCCTCAAATTTCTCCCCAATTCCCCTTTTGTGTACATGATTGGTTTCTTATTATCCAATTTTACTCTCTACCAACACTGTAGTCTCCCTCACCATGCTTCTCTCTGAGGCTCGATCAATTTCATTCATTTCTGTTCTGCTCCTGGATTCTACCTCACTTTCCACATCATGGTTCTTTTCTCCTTTCTGTCTTAAGTTCATGAGACAATGAAGCCAATGATTTGTTCATTCTCAGAGGACATTTTCTTTCTTTCTTTTCACTTCTTGGATGCTTTGTTGCTCAGCATGGGCCTCTCCAGTTGCTAACTTTCTGAAATCCCAAGGAACAGAATTCTTAGTTCTACTCCTGGTCTAGCTGGTATAACTCAACCCATACAAACTGCCCTGGTCCTTCGGGTCTCCTCATACTCTATGAATTTCACCAGATGCTCTACGCCTGCTACAGATGATGATCTTTAACTCTAATGAGTCTCTTTCTCCCCACCAGACATTCTATGTGAGGATAACTGACTCTTCTTTCATTAGTGCAAGGGTAAGACCCAGATTGGGTCTTTATTTAGACGGTTCCTCTTACTCTCGCCTCAGACAGAAGAGCACATCTGTGTGCACGCACACACTTGCACACACACACCTAGGAAAATGCCAGACAAGCTTGGGAAAGAAGAGTGAGGAGCAGCAAATGATTTCGTGCAAATAGGGGTCAGTTCAGTCCCTTTGCTGCCTGTCTGGTGGTGAGCTTCTTGCCTGAGGTCTCAGTGGTAACTTCTCTGTCTTTCTCATTGACTGTTAAAACAAAGCCCACAGAAAAAAGCACAAATGTAGAGAAATGGAGACTAGTGGAGGAGTGTAGGTGAAGAGACAGAGTTAAAGACAGAGATCCAGGCAAGGAGCTACAAAGAGAAGCACAGACACCAAAGCAAAGATAGTATTATAGGTTGGAAAGCAGCAGGGAGGTTAGGAGTCAGGAGGAAGCTGGGAGATGGGACACCAACTCCAAAACTTTCTCTGGCAGGAGGGAATTTAGCCTGCAAAGGAGGGGTGGCGGGAGCGGGGGCGGGCGGGTTGGGTAGAAGCAACTTTAGGAACTAGCTGTTCCACCTCCCCTTGGTCCTGGGAGCTGTGTCCTGTTCAGTGGTGGCCCGCCGCAGGCCTCCACACATGAGCCTGCCATCCTGTTCTAGTAGCTGAGAACCGGGGCCTGGCTACCTGGAAGCCACAGGAGCTGGGGGAGGTCCCAAGACCCCTGGGAGACTCTGGAGGAGGGGCTGGGCTAAGGACAGGGGCTGAGGCCAGCTCTGCCCTCCAGATGGGCTCATCCAATGTAGTGGCTGCTCGGGGGGCAAGCACAGTGGGTGCCAGGGGCTCTGCAGTGGGCTGGGGCGCTGGAGTCGAAAATCGGCGGATCTCCTGGACTCGGGCAGTTTTGGGAGGCACTGAGGAGGTGGGTCCAGGAGTCGGGGGAACCTCATCAAAACAGAACATGGCACTTTTAAGTTGGTAGGGCTGGTGCCGCATGAAATCCAAAGCCTTAATGCCCTGCTTGGGGGCTGCCCGAGGCCCTTGGGATTGGATCTTACTAGGGAGAGTTCGGGCAGCTTGGGGGAAAAACGGTGAGAGCAGTGGGTTGTAAGCAATTGGAGGTGGGGCACGGATATTGGGTGAATATTTCCAGGAAGGGGGCAGGGAGGGGGTAGGAGAAGGGCTTCTGGGCCGAGGGCCAAGGCCAGGACCAGGTGCTTCCACCACATACCTGTCCGCTCGGCTCTGACGCTTGGCAAACAGCTCCCCACCCTTGCCTTGAAGCCTTGGTGGTTCAGGGATTCCAGCTGAAGGGGCCGCCCCATTCACTAACCCATCGAGGAACCCTCGAGAAGGGGGCTTGGGAGCCACTGGGGGTGGAGTCTTAGGAGTCGTAGGGGGTGGGGTCTTGGGAGCCATTGGAGGCGGGGTTTTAGCTGTCACGTGAGGCAAAGTCTTGTAACTCCTGCCCCCCGGTGGCTGCATGAAGTTGCAGGCTTCAGCCCCGAGGCTCAGGGCATCCTCCTCTGGACAAGATTCCGCACCCCCAGCCCGGGGTTTTTCATCCAGGTTCTGCACCAACGATAGCAGCTCCGGGTTGGGCGAGTTCTTCGTCTCCTCATTTCCCGGCCGGAACATCTGCTTTCGGGTCCCCCGACGCCGGGCCTCTTGGAGGATGCCGGTGCGAGCAGCTGGCACGGAGATGCGCTTCTCTCGAGCGCTGGAGGGCTCAGGGGCTGCGGGGCCAGGGGCGGGGGCCTCTGGGCGTGCAGCAGGTCGCAGAGGCGCCGATAGGAAGATAGAAGCGGTGGAGGTCATGGCAGCTCCGCTAGCGGGGGCGGGGGGCTCTGGGGCTCCGCCTGGCGTAACAGGACGATTGGGGGCTGGGATGTATAGGGAGCTGGTGGCCGTCACGGGGCCGGAGGAGCGTGGGGTGCTGGTGGAACCGGGGGTTGACACGTGGCTGGGAACCCCTGAAGAGAAGCTGGGCAGAGGAGTGGTCCCCTGCGGAGAGGACAGGAAAGGCGGTGGGACGGCGCTGAGGCCTCCCAGGCTCTCATTTGCCCTTTTGGGAGCCAGGGGCCGGAAAATAACCGAGGTGGTACCTGGCCGCTGCCCTTGTAAGCCCGGAGTAAACGGCCTGGCTGACCGGTTAAAGATGCTTGGAGCTGGGGTAGAGGCTCCACTGCTAGGGAGGAAAGGTCTGGGGCTGGCTGCAGGGGCCGGCGAAGGGCTGGATGGGAGCACAGCCGCCTCTGGCGGAGCGCTTTGTGCCCGAGGTGGTGACTGCAGGCCCTGCCCGTTGAGCGTGGCGGCTGGACCATCCCCGGCCGGCTCCTGAGTGCTGGAGTCTGCGCGCTGGCGCTGCTGTTCAAAGAGTTGGGCCCCTCGCCCAGAGGCCTCACTCAGCTGCCCTCCCAGCCCCGGGCCCTGGCCCTCTGCTGCGCCTGAGCTCGGCCTGGCCAGCTCCATGTCCAGGTAGGGGCTGTCCCAGTCGGACTGGTTGGTGAGGCTGCGGGCGTCGGAGAAGGCCTCTTCGTCCAGCTCAGACTCACTAGTTGGAGGGACGCCGTCCTCCTCCCCAGCGCCTGTCCCCGCGGCAGCCCCAAAGCTCACTAGGGTGTACTTCTTGGCTCTCTGCCGACGTTTCTTAAACATCAATACCCCCTTCGAGTGGGGGTTGGGGGCTGCGGTTAGCAGGGATGCAATCGTCCGGCATTTGGTCTTGGCCTCCTTCACACTTCTCTCTTGGAGGCTCTCTGCCCTTTGCAGTTCTGGGGAGAGGAGGAGGGAATGGTCAGGGAGCATCTTCTGTTCCCCAAGGCTCTCACCCGCCCCCCACCCCCTCCCCCCACCAGCCAGCTCCCTCAGGCCTCCCACCTCTGGTCTTCTCACTGGCCTGACCCACAAGGTCTCTCCTGCCTTTGGCAAAGTCCTCTAACTTGGGGCCAGAGTGGAGGTGAAAGGTGAAACCAAGGACAGTGAAGGGAAGGCAGAGGGTAGTTGGCTGCCCTGACACCACTCTGACCACAGCTCTCCTCCTATCCTCTCTTCCCTCCTGTCTTTCAGGAGATTGCTCTTACCCACACCACACGCATGCCTCCCCTGCTTCCCTCCATTCCTGGCTGGCAATGTGAGGCTGGGGTAGAAGGGGGTTTACTTCCCATGGCAGGCAAGGACATGAAGCAGGTCCCACGGTAAGAAAAAATAAGAAGGGGCACTTTTCTCCCACCAAAGAGACCCTGTTAGGGGACTTCTCAGAAAGTTTGGGACTTATCCCCTCTTCCTACCCCTTACCCTATAATAAGGACACAAAGGATCCTTAGCAATGAGGATCTTCATTCATAATTCCACTATCATCGTGTGATCCACGTCATATACATTCATAGAAATAACTCCCACCACACATCACTTCAACAAGGATATGGCTCTAGGGAGAGGTGGCTATGGGCATATTTTCTCATCTGTACTTTTCTCTCACATCCCCATATACTCTAGCTTATATACATCCTAGTTCATATACACATGTATAAATACACGTGTCCACACAAAAACATACATGCATACTCAAGGTGGCCCTTCTTCCCAGAATTCCCCTAGCAGAGACACTGTCACTAACAGTTGGGACAAAATTTAAGTGCCTTCTAAATCCAAGGTGCTCCTCTGTGCCTCAAACCCCTGCTACTCACAGGCAGGGATGGCTTCAGATCTGAGATGCAGGAAAAGCCAGAGTGCTGCTCTCCAAGGAAAGCTTCCAGATCTTTAGGATATCTCAAAGTCACCAGTTGATACAGTCTCCTTTCCCCCAAGCTGAGGGTGGGAGTGGGGTGGGCTTCTTTGACAGAGCTGCCCCCTATTTTCCAAGCCTTCTGGGTAGAGAGCTCAGGTAGACACTACCAGGCAGGCACGCAAGCACTGTGTGCTAAGGGGAGCCAGGACAGGGTTTCCCGTGCCACGTGGGGCCTGGGAGGTGGAGCCAGGAAATGGGAACGCTGCCCTGCTGCTAGGACCCTGACTCGGACACAGATACTCTCCGATCCATGATCCCCAGTTCCTCCTGAAAAATTCTTGAAATTCCATCTACTTTCCACTCAAGATATCAAAGCTCCCTTCTGATTAGGGCTCTCATTCCACCCGTTCCAACGTTCATAGCACACAATAGTACTGTGGACTAGAGATAGGCACTGGAGTCATAGTTTAGTTCAGATTTTTGGTTCTTGGGAGAGTTACTTCATCTCACTGAAGTTCAGTTTCCTCATCTGTAAAGAAGGATGATAACATAACGTCTACCTCATAGGGTTGCTATGAGGTTTAAGTGAGATAATGTAGGTAAATTTAGCATTTAACCTAAGCCCCACTGTGAGTAATTATTACTATCAAAGCTTTCTTGACACTAGCTACACATGTATCCAGACACTTTCTTGTTCACTCATATCTTCTCCCACGGACTCCCACATACATGCTTTCACGTATTCATAGATTACTCACACTTCTCTCTCACACATACACCCTCTCTCCATGAGTTTTCCATAGCTCATGTGGTCACAAACCCCTTTGACATGTGACCATAGCATCAGCCCATTCTGAGAAAAGGGCAGTGAAACTCTTAAGAAAAGAAGGAAGAGGAAGGAAAAAAGGAGGAGGGGGTAAGGGAGTAAGACCTTTCCCAAAGACCTCCCTTCCCCAACTGTTGATGTAGTCCCCTCCATTCTAGATTCCAGAACTCTCTTGGCTGTGGGAGGGTAGTACCTGCATAGAACGGGTCCTGGAGCTCAGGAACTGGGCTTGGGGCTTTGTCGCAACTGGCTTGGCTGAGAGGCTCTTGGCTGATGGGCTCAAAAGTCTCCATGCCGAGAAAGGCAGTGTTGGCTGGAGCAGAACCAGTTTGAGGCACCCCCCACGCCTTTTAAAGCCCCTTTGTCTTATCCCCAGAGCTGGTAGCTGAATGAGCTCACTGTGCTATTTTTGGAGCCTGGCCCCCCTCCCTTCTCTGGGCTGCCCCACAAGCCCTGGTATGATGGACATGGGCACCTGCCTACCCTTCCCCCTACCCCACCACACTGGACAATGAGGTCTGCTTGGCCAAAAATATCCCTGAGCCACTCACTAACTACAGTCTCACCCAGTATGATGGGGAAGGGAGAGGGTGCTAAAATGAGAATTGGGGATAAGCATGAGATCGTGGGTGTGCATCTGGAATTTCTTTGTGGGACATGGGACACTCTCAGGGATGTCTGATGGTAAACTGTCACGTCCTTAGCCTCTATTCCAGACTTAGAGGCACAAAATTCTATGGATCAGGAATCAGAATAGTGGAGGGGAGGAACGAAAGATGAGAACTAGAGGGGTAACCCTGAGATTTCCAAGGTGACAAGAAAGGTCTCTAGAGGAGGGGTATGGGAGGCATAGGACAGGGAGAAAGTTCACTCTTAGACTTTGTTCTGTAGCTCACATCAAAAATAGTAAAGAGGGCTTCCCTGGTGGTGCAGTGGTGATGCAGGGGACAGGGGTTCATGCCCCGGTCTAGGAAGATCCCACATGCCGCGGAGCGGCTGGGCCCGTGAGCCATGGCCGCCGAGCCTGCGCGTCTGGAGCCTGTGCTCCGCGTCTTAGGGCCTACATTCTCGCCTAAGAAGCCAAAGATCCCTCCCACCACCACTTCCTAGAGATCTCATGACTATTCCATAGTCTCCCAGTCCCCAGGAATCCTAATGGAACTAGCAATGTCAAAGGTAGCTCTGATGCTATGCCTGCAATTAACACTGAAGAGTCCCTGTATCCCTGTCCTGCTTCCAAATACTCCCCTGACCCATGTCTGCACTCTGCCCTCACCCCGTCTGACACCTAGCAAAATCATAGCAACGACAAGCAAACCCTTCATCAATTCATGTCCCTTTCCAACTTCCCTACTTATCCTGTTCCTGGGTTGGGTTGAGCCCCCTGTACTTTTTTGTCACGCTAGTTCAAACAGCAAAACTAATGGGGATCGTGAGAATAATTATTTTCCCCTCCTATCCATTACTCTTCTCCACCTGTCCCCAAGACTGTATCCAAGGGAAGCATAAGGTAGGTGGAATGTATGGTTATGGAGTGTTAGATTTAGGGCTCAGATTGAAGGATCCTGACTAAGGAAAAGGAGTTCAGGCACTCACTGGCTTGTTTGGCCTTCTGAGTATAGGTGGTAGTCAGATCTTCTGCCACTGGGTGGGGAACAGGCCCCACCATAGGGATGAGATGAGGGCCAGGCCGGAGGGGGCCATGGGGCAACAGCAGGGCCTCAGCCGGGGGTGGCTGAAGGGTTGTCCTGTCCTCCCAAGATGGGGAGCTCACGCGGCTGTCATCCTGGCTGGGAGGGCCAAGGACACCAGGTGCTGGCTCTGCGGGGCTGTCAGACAGGTAGACCTCGTCAGGTGGGGCTCCTGGAGGGGTGGGCCTTGTTGGGCCTCGGCGGCGGGGTCGGCGGGTCTTTTCCTGGGTGGCTGGGCCATCAGCATCACTGTCTGTCTCTCCATAGTAAGCCTCACTGTCAGGGGGAGAGAGGAGGCTCCCAGGCAGGAGAGGCTGGGGAACTGGAGCACCAGGGGGCTCAGGACTCAGCGGAGACAAGGGTGACAGTGCCTGAAGCTCACCAGGGGATGGAGATCGCACAGGCCCCTCGTCCTCTACCCTGGATGGAAAAGATGACAGAACTTGAGAAATGAGCTGGATGACTGAGAGCTAGAGAGATCTGGAGGAGATGGGAGAAGGATGTAAGGGGAGAGAGGGGACTGGCATGTAGGTGAAATGGATGGGCTGGGAAGAGTGGAGATCTGAAAATGAACTGGTAGGCAAATCTGCTTGGCAGGCTTTGACTGGAAGTGGGTTTAAAGAGAGATGTGACGATAAATAGACAGGCAAAGGGCCTAAATAGGCCCACGCACCCACATTCAAGTGCTTTGGGAGGCATACACAAACATCTATACTCCAGCACAGATACACAAGCAGAAATGTGTACTTGTCAGTAGCTGAAGTCAGGCCAGTGAGACATAGAGCTGAGACAGGCAATGGAAGCCCTGGACTAGGGGGATGGGTGTAGGCTGGGGTGGGAGGGGTCCATACCGCCTGACGGTGAGGACAAGCTGATTCCCTGAGTCATCGATGAGGCTCATGGCTCTGGCATGAGAGAGGCTGGTGCAGGAAACCCCATTGACGGCCAAAAGCTGATCCCTTTCCCGGAGTCCTGCTCTGCCAGCCTGGCTCCGTCTTCGGATCTGAGAAGGTGTTGGAGGAGAGACTGTAGGTGAGGGAGGGCTCCAAGGGGGGAATAGAATGAAAGGAGTTAGGACAGGAGGGACCAGTGTGTGGATGGAATTTTACTTTACAGGGTAAGAAAGGATGGGGAGGGACAAGAGGTGACAGTTAAGGGGGGTCAATCTAGACGGAAGAAGGTACAGATTTGAGAGAATAACACATCCTTTAAAGGAAGGTAGGGTAATCACTGAATGAAAAAGACGGGGAAAACTGCAAGGGGGGACGGGACGTACTATTGTAGAAATGGTGGTTATCCCCTCAAGATTTTCCTCCAAAGGAAATATCTATACTAGCCAACAGTTCTCTTCTAGTCCTTGGAGTCCTAGGCACCATTATCTACACAGTCAAGATTTTAGAACAGTACTCCAGATTGGAGGGAGTCCAGCAGATTCTGAGGGATTGCGATTGTGTATGTATATGTGTGCCGGGTGTGCACACACATGTACATATGTTAAAGTAATAATAGTAATAGTGGCGATACATTTAGTGCTTACTAAATGTTAGGCACAGTGCCAAGCACTCTACGTGTTTTATTGAATTTAATCCTTAGAAGTTAGCACCTATGGAGTAGGTACTATCATTACCTACATTTTATAGTTGAGAAAATTAAACCTGTGCTATGAAACCAAAATGGTAACAACTTCATCTGACAGACCATATCTTGCCATAACCCTCCTAGCCTTAAAAAAAGTCTTGCCTAGTGAGAGAAGGGATCTGGCGTAGCGAAAGAGGAGGACTGAAGGCTGGGGCAGGGGCAGGGCAAGGCTGGGCTGGGCTGGGCTGCGTGAGAACCTCAGATCATCACATACCAATTTAGTTAGAGAGAAATGACAACCTTCCCTACATTCCTGGAGTTTGGAGTAGAGGCAGAGACCCAGGAGAGCAAAGACTGGATGGCCAGCCCTGAGCCTCTGTTGCCAGCCCTGGACCTCTGCTTCTATGAAATTGAGGCACAGTCTTCCTTTTTCTCTGCTCCCAGAAACCAGGAATTCCCTTTTCTAATAGCCCCCCACAAGAAGGCTGTGCTCAGACACTGCTCCCCCCGTCAGATCTGAGCATGCTTCCTCGACCATCTACCCACCCCCACTCCACTTCTTCACAGCCTCCCACTTCTCCCCCCACAGGCCACCACATGACTCTTCCCAAGTTCCCTTGGGTTCCCCTTTCCCTGAAACCTCAATATAGGCTCCCTTACCTTGGATACCTGTAAAGGTTTCCTCTGCTCGGCCCCCCCCTGAAGTCGGAAGCCCCAGGGGGCTCCCCCAGACAGTGTGACCAGCACCTCCTCCTCAGCACCCATCTCTCAGCTTGGCCTATGGCCTTCAGAGTTTGGACAGTGTCCCAGGGAGAGAAGTCGAGGTGCTGGTACCCCGTCCGGCCTGTCTGGCTGTCCTGCTTCTGCTGCCCTAGGCCTTCCACCACACACCACACACCACAGGCAGGCAACTTGGCCCTGAGATCAGTACAGTCCAGAACACATGTCCTGTCAATCGAAGCTGTGCTCAAAATAGTTACGGCTGTACTCCCCTCCCTCCCCAAGCTGTATTACTCCCAGAGCTAATTATAGTGAAGACTTCTGCCCTCCCCTGTCTCCCATTCTCCTGCATGGGCTTTTTACTCAGGACTCAGAGTACTAGCTCTGTGGGCTCTATAACTAATGTACATCCTTTCAGGGACTGTGCCTTCCCTGATAGGGTCATGGACTAATCCCAACTGCTCTCCTCCAAAACTTATTCCAAAGTGGCAGCAGCAGGGGCTTCAATTCCTGAGCAAGGAATGGCTGGGTTTGTCCCACAAGATTGCAAGACCCCCAGAAAAAAGTACCCCTTTGCTGTATGAATTAACCTATTAATCAAAGTGGAGATCCATATCCCACTGCAGTGCTGGGTGCAATGTAGAGGAACTCTGTTCAGCCTGCTCCAGCTGAAGTGTTGCCTGTTCCATAAAGCTTTTCCTGCCCATCTCCTCACTCCCTACCTATAGAATTAATCCTTCCTTCCTCTGGGCAAAATATGTATCTTGTTCGTATTTCTATTATTGTAGTTTTCAGCCAATATTACGGTTTGTTTATATGCCTGTCTCCCTCCTAGATTGTGAGAAACTTGAAGGCAAGGACTGTGTGTAAAAGCCAATCAACAGCCCCCAGAGCAATGACTGATGTAACAGGTGCTCAATGTTTGGTGAAATAAATTACCTCTTACAACACATAGTTGGTCATGGAAAGGTGGGTAGAGATAGGTGTGCATAAACATGCCAACCCATGTTAATAATAAAATATTTAGTTATTTTTAGGTTTCCATTACATGAATGTGCCTTATGTTAAGAGATCTCTTTCTTTTAAAAAACATAATATTATGGTGCTGTAATTATTGAAGGCTACAGAGGTCCCTGGAATAGCTGCTCTGATAGCATGCTAAATGCTGTTTGCCTTGGTGTTTGATGTAGTCATAAAAAGCACTTGGAATTTAGAGTCAGAACTGGGCTTGGATTCTTGTTCTATCATTTATTAGCTGTATGACCTTGGGCAGTTACTTGACCTCATCAGTGAAAAGAGTATCTAAATATCCATTCATTCACTATTCAAACATTTATTGAGTGCTAGCTACATGTAAGCCATTGTGCTATACCAGTGGCTTTCAATTAACCCTGCATATTGGAATCAATTAAGTGCATGTTGGAATCACCTGGAAAGCTTTTAAAGCTACTGGCTCCCTAAAATAGGACTGTGTATATGATTAGATGATGGGTAATGACATTTTACATATTACATGAATTTATATATTATACAAATATTATACATTATACAAATACTTTATACACACACACACACACACACACTCTCTCTCTCTCTCTCTCTCTCTCTCAGGCCCCTCAGCCTTAGGGATTCTAATTTTATTGGCCTAATAGCTGGTATGGCCATTTTATTTTTATTTATTTATTTATTTTGCTATGGCCAGTTTAAAAAGCACTGCAGGTGATTCTAATGCGCAGCCAAGATTGAGAACCAGAGTGGGGATACAGAAACCAATAAAATGCAACGTATCAGCCTCTATTCTCAAGAAACTATGAATTTAAACTCTACTACTTACTAGGAGTGCAACATTAAGCAAAACAGAGGATACCTACTTTCCTATGCTGACGTGTTAAATGGGATAAATTATGCGAAAATACTTAACAGAGACCCCAGTTTATGGCAATTGCTCAACAAATGTTAGCTGAATTTCGCAAATTACTAATCTAGACTAGTGGGTCTCAATCTTCAGCATGCAATGGAATTGTCTAGAGGGCCATAGCTTGCTGGGCCCCACCTGCAGAATTTCTGATTCAATATGCCTAGGGTGGGTCTGCAATTTGTAACAGGTTTCGCAGGTGAAACTGATACTGTTGCTCCCAGGATCACAGTTTGAGAAACACTGACCTCCACTATAAACTCCTGAGGACAGGAAAAATCTGCCTGTTCACTAAAACGTGCTCAATGCCTAATAACAGATTCCAGCAACGACTAGAAGTGCAAGTTTTTCAATGAATGAACCACTTTGTGCCTCAGAATAACTAAAATTTACTGTGCACAATATGAGAGCAAGAACTTTTCCCCACATTGGTCATAAAATTCTTCATTTAATGTTTTTTTCCCTTTAAATGCTTCCTTTACACCAGTGCTCTTTTTCCCCATTTCTTTTCTTCCTTATTAAAAAAAACCTTTTATTTTGAAATGAATTGTACATAATACATATGAACTATTTGAAAATAACAATAATGTAAATATCCATGTGAATATTAAGAAATAGAACACTATTAATATTATTGATGCTCCATTATGTTCCTCCCAATTATACTTTTCTCTTTCCCTCCCCAGAGGTAACCAACAGCCTGAATTTTGTTACTTTGGGGCTTTTTTGTTTCTTGTTTTTTTGGCCCCAGGCCAGGCTGCTTGCAGGATCTTAGTTGCCAGACAGGGACAGAAACCAAGCCCTCCAGCAGTGAAAGCGTGGAGTCCTAACCGCTAGACTGCCTGGGACTTCCCACTTTGTTTTTCTTTATAGCTTTATCATACGTGTATGTAATTACAAAACCTTATTTAAATTGATGAAGAACTTTTGTTTGTTCACTACTGTATTCCTGGACCCAAGAACATGGCTTGGAACACAACAATGCTTAAAAAATAATTATTAAATGAAAGGATTATTGAAAGGATTAAATGAGGTTATGTATATTTTAAAAACTCCTACAAATATTAGCTACAATATTGTTATTATTAAATGGCGTAATAATAATTACTCCAGGAACTGTAGCTCTTCCAAAAGGCTGGGGGCATTCTAAGAGTAGAGATTATCAGGCTGTGGCAGTGCTCTGCATCTAAACCAAGGCGCTCTATAAAAACGGTTAACTAATAACGAGTGACCTTTACTGAGCACTTACTACGGTGCCAGGCAATCTTTGTGGCCTAATCCCATACTCTCAACAAGTTTTTAGAAGGGCATTCATATTCTCTTCGTTTTACAAATGAAAGAAACTGAGGCCGAGATTAAGTTGCCCTAGCTAGGGAACTGTAGAGCCAGAACTTGAACACATGACCTCAGAAAGCAGAATTAGTGCCCTTTAACGTTACAGGGTTCTAAGGGAATTCCCTGGTGGTCCAATGGTTAGGGCTCTGCACTTTCACTGCCCGGTGCATGGGTTGGATCCCTGGTCAGGGAACTAAGATCCTTCAAGCCCCATGGGTCAGCCAAAATAAATAAATTTTAAAAAGATATATTACATCAGAATAATTATATTTAAAAAAAATTGTACGCCCCGCTCCGCAAATCTCAAGACCGGCAAAGGTCATGGGTGAGAACCTCCAAGACGGAAATCAATGGGGCCAGGGGTCAGCAGGAAATCGCTACAGGACTCTAAATCAGAGGTTTCTAAGATGTCATAGGAAGGCGAGTTACTAAACATAGTTCAATCACATCTCAGCTGGTGGGACCATAAGGTTACCAGGACATCTGGGCAAAAGAAAAACAAAAACAAAAACGGAAATGCTAGGGGGCGGCCGTGACGAGAGGGGAAAGTAGCGCATGTGCGGCATCCGGGTTCCTCGGCGCGTACTTACTGCCGACGTGGCAGAAGGAGTGGCCTTGGAGCGTGGGGGTGGAACTTCCGGGGGCGACGCGCCGGCCCCCTCGGAACCGGAAGTGGAGCCTGGGAGCCTTGACGTTAGGAACGAAGTCGAACCTGGATCTGGAGCCGGGTGAGGAGTGGCTTCGGGAGGTTGGTGGGTAGGAAAGCAGAGGAGAGGCCGGGGTATCACTGGCCAGATCGGGGTCCTGTCTGAGAAGGAAGGGAGGGGCCCGGGGGCGGGGCCCGGGGAGAGACCCTCACCTCATGCATCCACAATCCAGAATCAGTCCTAGACCCTCCCTTCTCTTCTCCCGGCCCAGATTCCGGCTCCCGCTTCCTGCCCTGAGCCTGTTGAAGGGCGCAAGACGCTCGATCTCCTACTTAGTGGAAGTCTCTCTCATCGCGGCCCGAGAAGCTGGCTTGGCTTCTCGGTCTTGATCCCCAGCGCTCCCAGCCTCCACAGCTCGACTACTTTCAGAGTTCTAGGAAGCTTGCCCCGCCTCCTGGGTTGTCACCCTCGACTGTCCACCCAGAGTGGAGTTGAAACTTGAGCCTGACTCCAAACTCTTGGGTGTGTTTGAGGGGATTATTTCCTCGAGAAGAAGCTCCTTTCCTACCATCCCCACCCCCACACTGACTTTAGGAAAATAAGAGGAGGAGGACATCCGTCAAGCTTAATGTAGTGACCTGTGTGAGGTTTAGGATTTGGAAGAACAGCTCCTGAGATGGCTTTGAATTTAAAGAGTTCTAGTCCAAGAGCAGCTCAGCTTTTCTGTAGTCAAGATGGCCCTACCTAGCAAAGGGGAGAGGCCCATTGTTCCATTGCAGTAGCTGTGAGCTCTTATGCTTCCTGGGTCCCTTCTGTCTATAGGAGAGTTGGAATGATCAGGCTATGAAGAGTAGATGTGATCAGATAGTCCTGTTCTTGGAAGGACCTTGGAAAGGCTCTCCAATTTATTCCTTTGTTGCTGGGCAAGATTGTAATAATTTTGGTGGTGGCCTAGATTCATTACAAGCATACAAGAGCAGAAAAAGGAGAGTTGGAGAAGTGCATTGGGATTTGGAATACTTATAGTCCCCTCTGCTAGAAGGATAAGGTGAATGATCTTTTTCCATGAAATCTAACTTTGCCACTGATCTTTGAACTGTTTCCCTAGGTTATTGTGAGAAGTTTTTGTGCCAGGCCTGCACTCAGTTCTAATCTGATACCTTGCTAGAGTTTTGAGCTGTTCTTTACATTTAGTGATTTTAATACTTCAGTTCTAAGGTCCATACACTTTTTTGGTGGGAAGACTGGGGATGGTGTAGCACTTGATTTACTGCAGTTTAGCCAAAGAATGTCATTTTTCTAACCGGTTACTCTAAAATTTGTCTTTTGAGGGGGAGGGAATTTAGCCAATCTGTTTTAGACATGTAGTCTGGGTGATTAAAAATGACTAGCACACTAGAGGGTATTCAATTTTGTGGAATGAATGGATGCTAGAGTGAATGAATGGAAAGTGGGAGCATTGTTTCATTTACCTGTAATATCACAATAGTTTATCAGTGGCAGGACTTCTTGTATGACTAGACACTAGAAATCATACCACTGGGGAATGGAGGCTGCTGCTCCATTCCAATGGGCCTATCTGAGGTTGAAATTTATACCCTCTTGGCAGTGACAAAGCATAGGGTTCAGAGTAACAAAATCCTTACTTTGAGGAGGCAGTCTGTCTGCTGTCTGGGGAAGAAAATTACAAAGATCCTGTAGTAGTGTGAGAATGATTAGGCTGATCACTGCCTGATAAGGTCAGTCCTTTTCTATTTCTACTTCCTACTGTGAATAGTGCTCTCTCTTTAGAAAACTGATTTTGACTAATTTCTCTCTTCTCTCTCATCTAATAGGTGAGACCAAGTCGGGGATGCTCTCATAATGAACGTTAACCAGTCAGCTCCACCTGTGCCGCCGTTTGGGCAGCCCCAGCCTGTCTACCTAGGGCATCATCAATCCAGCTATGGTGGGCAACCAGGGCCCACAACCGCCCCCACTTCCTATGGAGCCTACAATGGCCCAGTACCAGGCTATCAGCAAACCCCTCCCCCAGGTATGTTTCCAAGCTTCCTTTGAGCTGAGGAGGGGAATTAGTAGTCTTCAGGTTGGGTTGTATTGCCCTACCTAAGCTGCCTAAAAGGTTGTGGTGACTGGGATTGAGGAACATGAATCTGGCTCTTGGTCACTGAGAGTCCTGTGGGCAGTCTGCCCTTCCCTGTTTTTTTTTTCCCTTTTGGCCGCATCTCGCAGCTTGTAGGATCTTAACACCCTGACCAGGGATCGAAACCAGGCCCACAGCAGTGAAAGTGCCGAGTCCTAACCACTGGACTGCCAGGGAATTCCCACCTTTCCCTGTTTTTTTATAAGGCGACTGTGTCTCTGCCTTAAGACATCTAGTGGGAGCACATCTTCCAGGTTCAATGGCAGTTCGCTTCCTGTGGGTGTCACCCTGTGCAGCCTCACCTGGCTGCATTGTTCACAGCTGGATGGAAGGGTTGTGGTCGCAGCTCGTCCAGAGCCTGTGACTAGGATTAATTATTTCTGTTGACCTAAAGTCTCTCTGAAATCACTTGTTTCTCATGTATATTGATAATGCCTCTCATCGGACTCATAGTTCTATCTATAAATGACTCTGGGACTTGGGGAACTAGTTCATGGATGAAAAGTGTGATGTTTGTGTGCCTGATTTTTGGTGCCTCTCATATCTTTCTGCTGATATCATTCCTTTTCCTTTGTTTGAGTTTCTTTGGCTTCTTAGATATTGTCTAATATCAGGGAAATAAGAGGAAACCAATCTGGTGCTGCCTTAGGATCAGTGTTTGGCTTTTACGTTACTTTTTCATGAAGAGCAGCTGGTAATCTACAGATTATATTATTCATAGGGGTTTTTTAGAAAATGGTTGACATTTGATCTTTGGTTAGGCTAGCTAAGGACTTAGGTATACCAAATGCTTTATGCTTTTTAAAACAGTAAATTCCATAAAGGGATATGGGAAAAAGAAGGCACCAAGGAGGCATAGGTAAGATTTGGGAAATGATTGAAGTTATGACCATTTTAATTATGACTTTGGAAAAAAAAATTGCGAAGTGGTGAGATTAGGTCTCAGGGCTTTGGAGAGCCTTACTCTGGGTTGGGACTTTGGCTGGACAGAGTCCACCTCTGATCTATCAAGTCCTGGCTTATCAAGATGGAGTTTGGCATTGCCCCAAGAGGAAGCTCTGTTATTGAGAGGAAAACGTATCTGGTTCTTTGATGGCTAGTGAGCAGGTTCAGATTAATCATATTCCTGTAGGCAGGTTCTATAGTGTCTAATCTCTACTGGGGGCAGAGCAAAAGAAAAACAAAAAAACAATAGTTTGAACAGGGGTCAGCAATATTTCCAAAGTGATATGCCAAGTAACTAATTGCTTTCTTCCTGCATCTCATGCGGGAAGGATGCTTGGGGGGAGTAGAAGTAGCTTTGATGGCAGCTCTGATGAGCAGAAAGGATGGAGTACAGCTTTTGTGATGACATAGTGACAGCAGTAATTGGAGGGCAGGTGACCTGTCCTGACTGAACAGTTGGGCAGGAACAAATTCTCCAACCCGTGGGAATACTTTCCTGAGCCATGTGCTATTGGGAGTGCCAACACTTAGAAATGGCTGAAAAGAAGATGCGTAGGATGAGTAGAATATATGAAGAAGAGGTTGGCAGAATAGTCTTCCTAATGTTTATTTATTTATTTTGGCTGCGCCGTGTCTTAGTTGCGGCATGCAGGATCTTCACTGTGGCATGTTTAGTTGTGGCATGCGGACTCTTAGTTGTGGCATGCATGTGGGATCTAGTTCCCCGAACAGGGATTAAACCCAGGCCCCCTGCACTGGGAGCACAGAGTCTTACCCACTGGACCACCAGGGATGTCCTGAATAGTCTTTCTAAGAGGTGCCTTTCTTTACAACCTAGTTTAGAATGTTACTTGGTCACCTTCTGTGCCACCTTTCTCAAGTATGCTCTAAGTTTCTGAGTTCTGGAGTGGGATCCTTTCCTTTTTTAAAAAAAAATTATTTATTTATTTATTTATTTTTGGCTGTGTTGGGTCTTTGTTGCTGCACTCAGGCTTTCTCTAGTTGCGGTGAGCAGGGGCTACTCTTCATTGCAGTGCGCGGTCTTCTCATTGCGGTGGCTTCTTTTGTTGCAGAGCACGGGCTCTAGGCGCACGGGCTTCAGTAGTTGTGGCTTGACGGCTCTAGAGCACAGGCTCAGTAGTTGTGGCTCACGGGCTTAGTTGCTCCACAGCATGTGGGATCATCCTGGATCAGGGCTCGAACCTGTGTCCCCTGCATTGGCAGGCGGATTCTTAACCACTGTGCCACCAGGGAAGCCCCAGATCTTTTCCTTAAAAGAGTTGACGTTTTGTCTAGGGTAAGAAGGTTAGACTGTCCTGGATTGAGTGAGAGTGTATGGTGATCATAGGAAGGCCCTACATTTTTGTGGCTCTGGCTACAGCTTCACCTGTAGTATACCTGTCTAGGAGAGTAGAGGCTCTCTGGCTGGGCATCCATGTTCAGAATCTCCTGTAGCTGGAGTTGCATGTTGATGGTGTCCTTTTCATTACCAAGCTATGGTATTATGCTTGTGATATTGCAGTAAAGGTCTGAGCTTATTGGTCTGAGCTTATTGATTCTTGCTTTGCATTCCTTGCTCAGGGTGGAGGAGAAAGTTATTTCCCAATTGCTTAGTTTCTCTTCTTTACCCTCAGGTGTTTCAAGAGCCCCACCTTCTTCAGGGGCACCTCCAGCCTCGACAGCACAGGGCCCTTGTGGCCAGACTGCATATGGCCAGTTTGGACAAGGAGATGTACAGAATGGGCCAAGCTCCACTGTTCAGATGCAGAGGTACGTATTTGTTTTTTTTTTTAACATCTTTATTGGAGTATAATTGCTTTACAGTGGTGTGTTAGTTTCTGCTGTACAACAAAGTGAATCAGCTATACATATACATATATCCCCATTATCTCCTCCCTCTTGCCTCTCCCTCCCACCTTCCCTATCCCATCCCTCTAGGTGGTCACAAAGCACCGAGCTGATCTCCCTGTGCTATGCGGCTGCTTCCCACTAGCTATCTATTTTACATTTGGTAGTGTATATATGTCCATGCCACTCTCTCACTTCGTCCCAGCTTACCCTTCCTCCTCGCCGTGTCCTCAAGTCCATTCAGAGGTACGTATTTGGCTCAACCTAAAATTGGTCTGATGAGACTGGAAGAATTAGGAATGTGTGAGGGCCTGTTTACTTTTCTTTTCTTTTTTTTTTCTTTGCTTTTCTCTTACATCCCTTTTCCTCTTCCCTTCATCTTTTTGTATTTTGTTCTCATTTTTGCAGGTTACAGGTGCTGCTGATGTCCACCCTATGGATTATTGACCCATCTAAGTACCTGGGTTTTTTTCATATTCTTTCTATTTTTGTGAACTTGGGTGTTTTCCTTGACTAGACATATCTATAATCATTGTTATGGTCCTTCTGAGCTTACCCTACGGGAAAAACAGGAGAAAAGAACCTCAGGATTATTTATGTCTCTTCTGACTTCCCCTTTTCCTTTAGATCAGGCACTTAGTAGGACTTATTGGTTAAGTTTGGGTGTGACCAGTTATGAAAGGAAAGATACTCAAAGGAAAACTACGTAAATGATGAAAACTTTGGTGGTGCATGACTCAGTAAACCCTTGTCTTTGCATGGAAGTCCATTAAAGGAGGGCAGTCATCTCTGTTGGAATGCTGTTTGTTTTTTGGTAAACAAAGAATAAAGTATAACTACGCATAGGGTATGTGGTAGTGGAAGAGTCACTTAGTGACATTTTTATTAGGTGTCCAGAATACACATTTTTAACATTGAATGTAAGCCCAGAGAAAGAGGCTAGGAAACTCTCCCTAACCCTCTGTGTTGGAAAACTCTGAGAAGCAGTATAGGGAATTCATTAGTTCATTCATCCACTTAAAAATATTTATTTTGTACTACTATGTGTCAGATGTTGTTCTAGAGGTTGGAGATAAAGCATTATCAAACAGATCAAGTCTCTGCCCTCCTGAGCTTATAGTCTCATGGAGTACACAGAAGATAACAAGTAGTCAAATGTAAATAAGAAATTAAACAGGGCTTCCCTGGTGGCGCAGTGGTTGAGAGTCCGCCTGCCGATGCAGGGGACACGGGTTCGTGCCCTGATCCGGGAAGATCCCACATGCCGCAGAGCGGCTGGGCTCGTGAGCCATGGCCGCTGAGCCTGCATGTCCGGAGCCTGTGTTCCGCAACAGGAGAGGCTACAACAGTGAGAGGCCCGCGTACTGCAAAAAAAAAAAGAAAAAGAAATAAAACAGAATAAGGATATTGAGAATGAGTAGTGAGGAGGTAGGAAGCTGTTTTAAATACATTGGTCAAGGAAAGCCTCTCTGAAGTGATGTTTGAAACCACAGTGAAATGATGAAGGGAGGTACCCAGAGATCTGGGGGATGAGTGTCTTAGATAGACGGAACAATGGTGCAAAGGCCCTGGTAGAGAAATTAATTTGGTTGATGTGAAGAAGAGCAAGAATGCCAGTGTGTCTAGGGCAGAGTGGAGAGTGGAGGAGATAAAGTAGGTACATAGGCAGGAACCATATCATGTAATGCTTTCTAAGCCATAGTTAGAAGTTTAAATTTGATTTTAGTTGCAGTGGGAAGCCGTTGGAGAGTTTTAAGCTGGAGAGTAACATGTTCCCCATTTATTTGTTTGTTCGCTTATGTGATGGATCTTTTCATTGTAATGTAAAACACATATACAAAAACCATACAAAACAAAGGTATGGCTTGGTAAATTTTCATAAAGTGATTACAACCCAGATCAAGAAATAGAACTCTGCCACGCACCCCTAAAACCCCTTCCATGTGTTCCAGTTCAATCATCGCTCTCTCCCTCCCCCCATAGGTAACCATTATCCTAACTTTTTTGTTTTTGGCCATGCAGGATCCTGGTTCCCCAGCCAGGATTCGAACGCATGCCCCCTGCAGTGGAAGTGCGGAGCCCTAACTACTGGACCACCAGGGAATTCCCTTCCCTATCCTAACTTTTTTTTCTTTTTTTTTTTTGCGGTATGCAGGCCTCTCACTGTTGTGGCCTCTCCCGTTGCGGAGCACAGGCTCCGGACACGCAGGCTCAGCAGCCATAGCTCACGGGCTTAGCTGCTCCGCGGCATGTGGGATCTTCCCGGACTGGGGCACGAACCCGTGTCCCCTGCGTTGGCAGGCGGACTCTCAACCATTGCGCCACCAAGGAAGCCCTATCCTAACTTTTATAGTAGCCACTTTCTTGTGTTTTTTTAAAATAGTTTACATCCAAAGGTACATCCCTAGACACCACAGTTTAGTTTTACCTATTAAGAAAAAACAACTTGATGTGTCTTTTAAGTCCATAGGTTCCCTTTTTATCTCTTTCTTTTTCTTACTGTTTATCTGTTGAGGACTCCAAGCTAATTGACCTGAAGAGTTTCCCACAGCCTGGATTATCTGGGTTGTATATTCATGTTGCAGTTCAGTATTTTCCGTTTTCCTTTGTATTTCCTGCAAATTGGCAGCTGAATCCAAAGACTGGATCCAGATTTGATCCCTGTGGATAGGATGGAGCAAGATTTTGAAGGCACATAATATCTTTTTTTATATATAAATTTATTTATTTATTTTATTTATTTATTTTTAGCTGCATTGGGTCTTCATTGCTGTGCACGGGCCTTCTCTAGTTGTGGCGAGAGGGGGCTGCTCTTTGTTGCAGTGCGCGGGCTTCTCACTGCGGTGGCTTCTCTTGTTGTGGAGCACGGGCTCAAGGTGCGCGGGCTTCAGTAGTTGTAGCTCACGGGCTCTAGAGCGCAAGCTCAGTAGTTTTGGCGCACAGGCTTAGTTGCTCCGCGGCATGTGGGATCTTCCCGGACCAGGGCTCGAACCCATGTCCCCTGCATTGGCAGGCAGATTCTTAACCACTGTGCCACCAAGGAAGCCTGGCACGTAGTATCTTTTTTTTTTTTTTTTTTTTTTTTTTGCGGTACGTGGGCCTCTCACTGTTGTGGCCTCTCCCGTTGCGGAGCACAGGCTCCGGATGCACAGGCTCAGCGGCCATGGCTCACAGGCCCAGCCGCTCCGCGGCATGTGGGATCTTCCTGGACCGGGGCACGAACCCGTGTCCCCTGCATTGGCAGGCGGACTCACAACCACTGCGCCACCAGGGAAGCCCCACACATAGTATCTTGATGTCTCTCTTTTTATGATGTTACTAGTTGTTGATTCATATGTATGTTAATTCACTGGGTTTACAAAATGGTGATACTCTAATTCTTTTGTTTTCCTCATTTATTTGTTTGAATACCATTTTAGACAGTTCTTGTCATCTGTTATTTGGTTACAGGTTGTGCAATTCATGTAGAATAAATGCTTGACTCTTTACCTTTATTTCCTAGTTTATAGGGAAATGAGTTGGTTCTCAGTTATGTACAAGGTGACCAACTCTTATTTTTAATATCATTATGAATTTATAGTTTTAAACATATTTGATGGGTTTCAAATTACTGCAACTATCATCATTATTGGAGTATAAAGTGTCCTGTCTTTGACCAATGTGAGCCTCTTCAAGTTGATTCCTGAGTCCTTTTGACATGACCCTAGTAATCTTTAGGTCTAATGAGATGTTTCAGGCTTATCTTGTACATTTATATTCTAGACCAGGAATTACCCATTTTTCCAAGAAATCCTTTATTTTTTTGGTGAGAAATGTTATTTTGTGACTATAACCTGGGCACTAGGAATGTTCATTGCTGCCTGATTGGTCACTTCCTAGGCCTCTTCAGTGGACGTAGCTAAGAAATACATACCTACATATATTAAAGTTACAATACCTCATTAGTTTAAATAGGTACTTTCAGTTCAAATTCAAGACTACAGAACCTTTACTTAACCTCTTCATTATATCTGTATCTCTTTTCTTCCATACCAGGAGTCTTGATTCTCAAGACTGTGGGGATGATGGAATTTGAATATTGGAATATCCCACAATTTCTCATTTATTTTATCCCTTATTATACACAACAATCTCAGTATAACAATACTAATACTATCACAAATGTGATTAGTAAAAACATTACTTTTTAAAAATTTTGCTTGTGCTCTCCTCATTCTCTAATAATTAAAACAAATATATTTATTTTAAAAAAGAGGTCACTTTGCTGAATTCAAGAGTAGAAGTAGGGAATCCTATGAGGAGGTTATTGCCGGTAGTTCAGGTAAGGGATGATCTTGACTTGGTTTAGGATGGTAGTGGTAGAGGTGGTAAGAAGCAGTCAGATTTGGGATATATTTTGAAGGTAGAGTCGGTAGGATTAGATGTGAGTTAAGAGAGAAAGAGGAATTCTGGATGTCTTTTAACCTGTTGACTTAAGCAATTTGGTAAATAGTGCTATTTACTGGGATGAAGAATATTTGAGAAGGAGCAGATTTGGGGGGTGAAATGAAGGGTTTTATTTTGTACATTATAGGTTTAAGAAAGCTACCAGCTACCAAGTAGAGATGCTGAATAGGCAGTTGTATATGGATCTGCAGCTAAGGAATAATGTCAGGACTGGAGATACAAATTTGGGAGTCTTCAGTATAGAGACATTATTTAAAGCCATGGGACTAAATGAAATCACTTAGAAAGTGAGCATTGTGAGTAAATAGTAGAGATGAGGACTGAACCTTGGAGCTTACTGACATGTAAAAGGCAGTCGGAGGGACTTCCCTGGTGGTGCAGTGGTTAAGAATCTGCCTGCCAATGCAGGGGACACAGGTTCGAGCCCTGGTCCCGGAAGATCCCACATGTCGCAGAGCATCTAAGCCCGTGTGCCACAACTACTGAGCCTGCGCTCTAGAACCTCCAAGCCACAACTACTGAGCCCAGGTGCCGCAACTACTGAAGCACGTGCTCCTAGAGTCCGTGCTCCGCAACAAAGAGAAGCCACTACAATGAGAAGCCTGCCATGAAGAGTAGCCCCTGCTCGCCCACGTACAGCAACGAAGACCCAACGCAGCCAAAAAGAAATAAATGAATAAATAAATTTATTAAAAAAAAAAAAAGGCAGTCAGAGGAGGAGCTATCAAAACACAATGAAGGGGCTTCCCTGGTGGCGCAGTGGTTGAGAGTCCGCCTGCCGATGCAGGGGACGTGGGTTCGTGCCCTGGTCTGGGAGGATCCCACATGCCATGGAGCAGCTGGGCCTGTGAGCCATGGCTGCTGAGCCTGTGCGTCCGGAGCCTGTGCTCCGCGGCGGGAGAGGCCACAACAGTGAGAGACCCACGTACCGCAAAACAAACAAGCAAACAAAAACACAATGAGGGGCTTCCCTGGTGGTCCAGCGGTTAAGACTCCATGCTCCCAATGCAGGAGCCTGGGTTCGATCCCTGGTCAGGGAACTAAGAGCCCTCATGCTGCAACTAAAGATCCCATATGCCACAACTGAAGACCTGGCACAGCCAAATAAAACAAACAAACACACTGAGAAAGAGCAGTAGTGAGGTAGGAGATTAGCCATGACAGAGTAGCATCCTGAAACTAGGTGAAGAGAGTATTTTAGGAAGTCAAGAGAATAATCAGCTGTGTCATTTGCTGCTGAAGGGTGAGATGTAGACGAAGAATTGACTGTTGGGTTTGGCAAGGTTCGACATCATTGACAGTTGTAGTTTCAGTGGAGATATGAAGGCAGGTGAAAGAATTTCAGCTGGTAAGTAGATTAATGTAACCTAAAACCCTTCTGCCACAAACATCTAGAAAGGGGAGAGGAAATAGAAACAATTCTTTTTTTTAAAATACTTAATCAAGCTTAAAAGAAAGAAAGTGAAATCCTCAAGTGCCAGAGACAAAGTGGGAACTGAAAATCAGAGTGGTTTTCAGTTTTCAGTGGTTTTCAGTGGTTTTCAGAGTGGCTGCCTGTGGAGAGGGTAGAAATTATTATCTTGAGAACCTGCAGGCTTAAGTTTAAGGGCAGAGCAACTAAGCCTGTGCGCCACAACTACTGAGCCTGCGCTCTAGAGCCCACGAGCCACAACTACTGAAGCCTGTGCCTAGAACCCGTGCTCTGCAACAAGAGAAGCCACCGCAATGGGATGCCCGGGCACCGCAACAAAGCGTAGTCCCCGCTTGCTGCAACTAGAGAAAGCCCATGCGCAGCAACGAAGACCCAACACAGCCAAAAATGAATAAATAAATTAATTAATCAATTTATTTAAAAAAAACACACAACAAGATACTCCTGTGTATCCATCAGATTGGCAAAATTAAAAAGTCTGACAGTACTAATTATTGCTGAGCATGTGGAGTATCAGGAACTCTCATCCACTGGTGGTCAGATGCAAATTAGTACAACTACTATGGGAAAATAACTTGGAATTATCTGTTAAAATTAAAGATATGCATATCATATAAACCAGTAATTTCACTCATAGCTATATGCCTTAGAAAAAACTCATGTGTGTATAAACAAGTTGAATATATGATTGAATATAGCAACATTATTGATAATATCCAAAAATTGGAAAACCCCCAATATCCATCTGTAGTAAAATGCTTAAGTAAATCATGGCATATTTATTTAGTGGAATAATATTTAGTGATGAAAGAGAATGCTAAATGCAACAGCATAGATGAATTCATAAACATCGTTGAACAAAAGAAGCAAACTCAGAGTATGTACGATGTGATTCTGTTTACAAAAGTTTAAAAACCTGACATAGCTGAATTATATTGTTTTAAAGATAAGGGAACAATTATCAAGAAGTTGGGAAAGTAGTTATCTTTGGGAGAAAGGAGAGGGCTGTGATGGAGGAGAGGCACACTGGGCCTTTGGTGTATTCTATTTCTTGAATTGCTTTTCGGTTACATGGGTTTTTGTATTATTCAGCAGTACGTATATGTTTTATGTATTTTTTTCTATTTATGTTATATTTCACAATTAAAAAGTAAAGTATTGATACATTGGACTAAGAATTGGGTCTGGGTTCTAGTTCTAGAATAGTCTGCTACTTATACCCTTAGTGTCTTAGTTTTCTATCTGCTCTGTTTCCCTCATTAATTTGCTGTGAGAATTAAATAAAGCACTTAGAGATGCTTTGTAAATTATAAAGCCATGTACAGATAAGGTGTTGGTTTATTGTTACTATGGTATGTGATAGAATACCACTGGGTAGTGGAGAGTATTATCCATGTTAATAGAGTAGTACCATGGAATATAATTATTTTGACAAGGATTTATGAGCATCTGCCATGGGGCTAACAGTATGTTTGTTGCTATGGAAGACAAAAAATGCAAAGCCCAACAAAGAGCTTAGGGAGGTAAGTTTCACTAGCATATTGCCCAGAAAATACTAGTTAAATGAACAAATGAAAAGTGTGAAACTGCAGAACTATTAGAAGCTGACCAAACATAATAAAGTTCTAGTTATTTAGTAGAGACAAAATAAGCAGGAAGGATAAATCAGAATTTCAGTTTAACAGGCTATCGTTGTGAAGAATTTGATTCATTCTTGAAATCCCAGAAAGAGCTTGTTATGTATAATAATCTATGTTATAGATTTCTGCAGTAACATTACTGTAAAACACTGTTGCAACTGCTAGTTGGTATACAATGATATTGGAATGATTTTTTTTTTTTTTTTTTTTTAAACATCTTTATTGGAGCATAATTGCTTTACAATGGTATGTTAGTTTCAGCTTCACAACAAAATGAATCAGTTATATATATACATATGTTCCCATATCTCTTCCTGCTTGCGTCACCCTCCCTCCCACCCTCCCTATCCCATCCCTCCAGGCGGTCACAAAGCACCGAGCTGATCTCCCTGTGCTATGCGGCTGCTTCCCACTAGGTATCTACCTTACGTTTGGTAGTGTATACATGTCCATGCCTCTTTATTGCTTTGTCACCGTTTACCCTTCCCCCTCCCCATAGCCTCAAGTCCATTCTCTAGTAAGTCTGTGTCTTTATTCCTGTTTCACCCCTAGGTTTTTCATGACATTTTTTTTTTCTTAAATTCCATATATATGTGTTAGCATACGGTATTTGTCTCTCTCTTTCTGACTTACTTCACTCTGTATGACAGACTCTAGGTCCATCCACCTCATTACAAATAGCTCAATTTCGTCTCTTTTTATGGCTGAGTAATATTCCATTGTATATATGTGCCACATCTTCTTTATCCATTCATCCGATGATGGACACTTAGGTTGTTTCCATCTCTGGGCTATTGTAAATAGAGCTGCAATGAACATTTTGGTACATGACTCTTTTTGAATTCTGGTTTTCTCAGGGTATATGCCCAGTAGTGGGATTGCTGGGTCATATGGTAGTTCTATTTGTAGCTTTTTAAGGAACCTCCATACTGTTCTCCACAGTGGCTGTATCAATTTACATTCCCACCAACAGTGTAAGAGGGTTCCCTTTTCTCCACACCCTCTCCAGCATTTATTGTTTCTAGATTTTTTGATGATGGCCATTCTGACTGGTGTGAGATGATATCTCATTGTAGTTTTGATTTGCATTTCTCTAATGATTAGTGATTTTGAATTTATATTTTAATATGCCATCTGATACCATGGGAGTATTCAAGACAGTTATCCAAGTAACGAGGCTTTGCTAGATAGACCCAGCTAGAAGGCTACCTGGTTTATGTCCTGTTTGTCTAGTCCTTAACTCTGGTAGAGTTAGCATCATCTTTCTGCTTAGCATAGAATGCCAGACTTAGCTGACCTGCTCTTCTAATCTTAAGGATATTTCTAACATCTTTCCCAGGATTAAGTGATACTTTGGTTTAAAAGTTAAACAATCAAACTGCATTTGTTTGAGCCCACATTATTAAGCTCCTGTTGTGTTAATGCTTCTGTGCACCTTCCCTTCGACTCCTTCAGTGCTTCAGATTACAGAACTGAGGTGGTTTGTCAACAAAGGATTAAGGCAGAGGAGGTGATAATCTAAATAGCAGAGTAAATAATACTCTGATCTGAGGGTGTTCAACCATGTTTTTGGAGTGAACCTAATGGAAAACAAGGTTTGCCATGAATAATCACAGTGTAGATCATGAGGAATGTAATTTATTCACAAATATATAAAAATGTGAAGCCATATAAGAGCCCAGATGAGAATAAGATGCTGTAAAACAATATAGTTTCCTATATGATGTGGAGCTCCTGCCAACTTTGAAGGGTATCTCAGCCCACTAGAAACCTCTGCCTTCCTTCTCTTTGCAGGCTCCCTGGGTATCAGCCATTTGGGTCAGCCATATTGGCCCCTGTGGTCAGCCAGCCAGCTGTGCTTCAGCCCTATGGCCCTCCCCCAACAAGTGCACAGGTGATGGCTCAGCTGGCCGGAATGCAGATCAGTGGTACTGTGGCCCCAGCCTCTCTACCTTCAGGGCTAGGCTATGGTGAGTAGCTGTGACCACAGGAATACTGTCCCCTTCTTTTTAGAAGCATCAGACTCTGGGGCTATACCTGAATCCCTTTTATTTCTTGTGCTTCTGAGCCCCAGCAGATGGGAGAAGTCATTCCTGCCCCTCATGTGGAAAGGAAAGTGATTTACTGAACAAGGAGGCAGAATGACTGGGGTTCTGACTCTACTTCTTCTACTTCTCAGGCCCACCAACATCGCTGGCCTCAGCCTCAGGAAGTTTCCCTAACTCTGGTCTGTATGGCTCCTATCCTCAGGGCCAAGCTCCTCCCCTTGGCCAGGCCCAGGGTCATCCTGGGACCCAGCCTCCCCAGCGATCTGTCCCACTACAGGCCTCCAGCTTCACACCCCCAGCTTCAGGGGGTCCTCGGATGCCTTCGATGACTGGTCCTCCCTTGCCTGGACAGAGTTTTGGGGGGCCCCCAGTGAGCCAGCCCAACCACGTGTCCTCACCTGCTCCTCAAGCTCTGCCCCCTGGCACCCAAATGACTGGGCCCCCAGGACCACCACTACCACCTATGCACTCCTCCCAGCAGCCAGGCTATCAGCTGCAACAAAATGGTGAGTTTTTCCCAAGGTCTACCTAGGAGCCAAAGGCTGTAGCAGTTCACGTGTTTTTGTTGTTGTTTTTATTTGCTTTTAGTATTGTTTGCTAAGTGGTGAACTAGATAGACAGCTTCAGGGTATTATTACTAGGATCTGGGGTTTATAAGATTTTTTCTTCTCTTAGTTCAGGTAGTGTGGGCTTTCTCTGAATGGTCACTACTGTACCTCTCAATTCTACATTTATAGGAGTCTAGTAATTTCCGTGAGGCCTTAAGAAGAGATAGAGAAGGAATAATTTGTTCATCAACCTTGTGTCCTTGTCTCTTAGGTTCCTTTGGACCAACCCGGGGCCCTCAGTCCAATTATGGAAGTCCCTACCCAGGAGCAGCCACTTTTGGAAGTCAGCCTGGGCCTCCTCAACCATTGCCTCCTAAGCGCCTGGACCCTGATGCCATCCCGAGCCCTGTAAGTAGATACTTATGTGGTCCTGGGGAAGGTGCTTGTGGCTGCCAGATAAGTGAGTCAACCTAGAAGAGATGTTTGCCTAGGCTTTTCTGATTTTCCTTTTCGTTCATCATCTTGTAGGTGTAGAACCTAGATGTAATTTTTGACTCTTTAACTAGAACTTGAAGTCCCAGAAATCTTTTGGGGGCACTTTTACTTCATAGCTGGGCAGGAAAGGAAGGGAAACCAGGAGTGATCAGCAGTATCAGTAGAGCTCTGGGTTGAGTGCTGCATTCTGCCACTGCTGGACAGAGCACGGTAACCTCTGCTCTTCTGTGGAGTAGTGGGTGGGTCCAGGTCTTGTCCTCTTAGATCTAGTAGGATAGCAGTCTTCTTAATGGGTAGAGCTGGTGGAAATTCTCTGGTGTTAGGTGGTAAAAGGAAAGCCTCTCTGGATTCTCTCTGCCCTTATTTGGACAGTGTTTTAGGAGGAAGCCTCCAATACTTTTGTTTGTTAGCCTGCTGCTGTGTGGATGGGGAATAGTGATCTACAATTTCAAGGGCGATGTGGGGAAGTTGCTTCTCCCAGGAAGAGGGTGAATCTCACCCTTAGAGCCATCAGAATACTCAGGCCTTCCTCATCATACACAGAATAGAGGCTGGTACTGTATTCCCAAGTGGAGGCCACTTTATAGTTCTGTCTGCAACATTTGCTATGTCAATTACCTCACCATGCTTAGCCATTGTCATATTCCATTCTGTTCTCTTCCCTCTTCCTTTGGGGAACTATCATGGTGAGGGACCCAGTTGGCAAAGGGGGACTCTAGAGGATTAAGCAGTCCCTCTTTCCTTCTCCCTCCTTTAGTAAGAAGGAGAGTCTGGTTGGATGTGAGGCTTCTTTCAGCATAAGAATAGTTCTTACATGGGAGGCTTGGCCTTTTGGAGGGAACATCCCTCTTCTTCCTTCTTAAAATTTCTCCCATTCAGCCCCTCTGTATAACCCCTCTTGCCTCCTATTTGCCCCCTTCCTTATCTTTCTACATCATAGCCTGAGCCATTAAAGGCTCTTTTTTGGCCCAGAAACATTTGGAATTTCTGATCTGGGGGGGCCTGATTTCAGCAGTATGAGCTGGGCTCCATGGAGTTAGTATGAGCTAACTCCATGAGTTAGCTGTTCATGTCTAACTCATCAGGGCTGAGAGAAGTAACATCTGCTTCTTGTTCTTTTGTCTCCCTCCCTGTATTCCCCTGCTGCCTTTATTATTAAAACACTAAAAGCAACTCAATGAGCTGCCTCCTCAGCAGAAAACCAGACACAGAATAGACCCTGATGCCATTCCTAGTCCAGTAAGTGCAGGGGGTGGGTGTGTGTGTGTCATCCCTGTGTTAATGTCACCCATGCATGCCTGTGACCTCATCTTCACCTCATCCACCATGTCCATCCCTCCGCATCCTCTTCCCTTAGTCCTTCTAGACCCTTGCTTTTACAAGCTAGAAGGATGTGCATGCCTCGAGTCACCATATAATGAAGAAGTAGCAAGCTGTTAGCAGTGCCTTTAAGTATGGGATGGTAGAAGGTCAGGATCGAAGGGTGGGGTCAGATGGCATATTAAGCTTTGGTTTTAGTCCTGCTGGCTCCTCCAGGAGCCTGCATGTGACATAGGATGGAACAGGACAAAACTGAACAGTAGATCTTTCCCTTTTGGGTTTGATTTGTCTACTGCTTGTTGTAGAGAAACATGTGGGTAGGTGGCTACTAATGTACAAATTTGGGAAACTCATTTCTTACGGGGAGGGGTCAGCTGGTTTGGGAAAGTGTGGGCCACTTTCTCATCTGGAGAGTCTGTTTGACTCTGATATATTTCTAAGCTTCAACTCTTTCTGCTATGGGATACAGAGTCTTATTCTCCCTTTACTTTTTCTGGTTTTACCAAACCCATCTTGAAGTAACTGACCAAAGGTTATCAGCCTGCATGAGGGTCTGATCACCAGCTTTGCAAAATCTTTTTTTTTCCTTTGCTGGGTCTGTCAAAATGTGGGGGACTGAGGATTGGGCTATAATATCCTCTTCTTCCATATTTACACACTGATGCTTACCTGAAAATAAGGCAGCATCTGCTTCCTCACCTTACCTGATCATTTCCTGCTGTGTAATCCTCTCCTCACCCTGTCCCTTCTACTTTCATTGAGTGTAGAGTCATTCCAGGTAGATTTCATTTTTACATGTTTACCGTTGTCTGTTCCCCTGCTCTGATTCAGAATGTGTCTTGGGAAGAGAAGGGGAGGCAGAGGCTTGATGGGGGAGGGAAGTGGAATCTGATCACGTTTGAAGGCTTGTGATAAGAGCTGGAGCTTTCCTGGAGTAGGTATTATAACAGGGTGATCACCATTTATTGGGATCAGGGCGATTCATAAAGAAGCCCTTTCTCAATGTTGCCTGTCCAGCATGTTGCTGCTGACTGTGGAGTGGAAGATTGGTATTACAGCATTTTATATGATCTCCTAAAGGAGAGCAGGCCTGGTGCATGAGGCGTGTTCCTTGGCAAATTATTAGTTTCTGTGCTGCAGCTCCAGTGTTTCTTTCTCCTGGCTCTCTGCGACCTGCTACTCCCTTTTCATCTGTCACTTCATTCATTTCACCTCTTCCCTACAGATTCAGGTTATTGAGGATGACAGGAACAACCGGGGTTCAGAGCCATTTGTTACTGGAGTGCGGGGCCAGGTGCCACCCTTAGTCACCACCAACTTCCTCGTGAAAGACCAAGGTGAGAAGGGCATTAATTACTCCCTGCGGGGACTTTTTCTCCAGCATTATCAGCTTATGGATGGGGCTTTGTCAGTCTTTAATCAGAGACCAGTCCCTCATTGGTCTCTAGGGGGAAAAAGCCACCATCAGCTCTAGCATTTGTTGGGATGATGGGGTGGATTGGCAATGGAGAGCCAGTGTCTGGAATGATTCTGTGATCTGACTCAGCTTTTCTACCTCCACTTCAGGGAATGCAAGTCCCCGATACATCCGATGCACATCCTATAATATCCCTTGCACATCTGACATGGCTAAGCAGGCTCAGGTGCCCCTAGCAGCTGTCATCAAGCCGCTGGCAAGGCTGCCCCCAGAAGAGGTGAGTCAGGGAAGGGACTAGAGTATAATGAAAGGGAGGAAGGGAGGGGGATTGGGGAGTGAGACTTCTTCCTAGATGTGATTCTGGCAGTCACAATGGAAGAAGTCTTGGTTGGGTGGGAGGGGTGAATATCTTCAATAGCTTTCTATCACAGGGCCCATGCCTGAAGGGGTGGTAGGGATGAGAGTAAAAGCCCAAGAAATTGCTGGATGGGAGCAGAGTCCACAGGGGAAACACATTATGGAAAGAGTCAAGGCCAACTTGTAGGGGAGAAGACAGCTGGTTGCAGGAACGTCTCATAGCATGGTCATCTCCAGATGATTAGAAGCACATCATTCTGTTTTTTCTTGTATGCTGTCCTGTCATCCCAGGTAAGTCGAGATGTTAGGACAGCATATTAAGGAAAAAGGTAGATTAAGATCCAGTAGTCCTTCTTACCTGGTTTGGGCCATGATCTGTCACCCCAATCCCTGGAATCAGCATTGAAAGAGAGAGAGCTTGGCAGCTGCTCTGCCAGGCCTTGGTAGGATACCCTCATATTCATGCCTAGCTTAATGAACTTGGGGTGGATTTCTCTGTAACTGGATACTCACGGCTCACTTTACATCCTGTTTCTCTGTCTTGTTCTGTGTTTTTCTCTTTCTTTTTTCCTGGGTCTCAGTGGGGATGGTTGGACACTTGGCTGCTGGTCTCTTATCTGTAGGGTGACATCTGCCTGGGCGTCAGTAGGCTCACAGAAATCCAGGGATTGGAGAGGACAAATGTCATAGATACTTTGTTGGGAAAGGAGGTAGGAGTCAAGATCCTAGAGCAGGAGTGAAGGGGATTGAAGATTGGGCCAGAAATGAGAATCCTGGGTAATCTCTGGTTTTCTCCTCATACATCCATGTCAGCCCCTGGCTTGTTTGGGCCAGTTCCACAGTTGCTCTTCTCTTTCCAGAAGAAGTGAAATTCTAGAGATGAGGAGTAAGGAGAGGGGACTATAGAATTTAGACTCTTAGGGACATTCCTTAGAGACATTTGACATTTGTCCTCGTTCCCCTTCTCTCTGCTCCCTCCCCAGGCAGACTATCTGAGCCATGCCCTTCTCCCTCCAGGTTGTTCCTCCTCATCTGTTGCCACATATAGCTCCCTGCTGTAGCTTCCCTCTATGTCTGAGCCCCTCCCCTTTGCTCTTTAGGCTTCACCGTATGTTGTCGACCACGGGGAATCTGGCCCTTTGCGCTGCAATCGCTGCAAAGCATACATGTGCCCTTTCATGCAGTTCGTTGAGGGAGGGAGGCGCTTCCAGTGCTGCTTTTGCAGCTGTATCAACGATGGTATGTTCACAGAGGCTGGGGTTGGGGGGGATCTGGATTGCATCTTCATTGTTCTCTTTCTAGTTAGATAGATGAGGGTCCGTTGGTTCAGGAGTTGGGGAAATAAGGCGCCTGTGGGGATGTGGGGCAATAGAGTGAGCTCAGCCAGGACCCAACTAAGATTGAGCGTGGACCTTTGAGTAACACTCTGCCCTACTCCCCACAGTTCCCCCCCAGTATTTTCAACATCTGGATCATACCGGCAAACGTGTGGATGCTTATGACCGTCCTGAGCTGTCCCTGGGTTCTTATGAATTCTTGGCCACTGTAGATTACTGCAAGGTGAGGGAAGGTAGCGTGGGGAGCAGCAGTGGGTGGACAATGAGACAGCTAAGACTTGCTGTGGTCATTTCCCTCACCCCGTCATTGTCCCCTTTGGTGTTGACTTCTCTCTAGTCAACTGACCTGCTTACTAATACCCCTCTCCCACCCCCGCCACCAACATTTCCTTCCTTTGCAGAACAATAAGTTCCCCAGCCCTCCTGCCTTCATCTTCATGATTGACGTCTCCTACAATGCCATCAGGAGTGGTCTTGTTAGGCTCCTCTGTGAGGAGCTCAAGTCATTGTTAGACTTCCTGCCTAGGTGAGAGTTAGGAGCCGAGGTGCTTCCTTTGGATAATGATGCCTGGGGAGGGGGCTTAGGGGTGGGTGGCTGGGTTAACTCAGCACATCGTGGATCCTGATGTCATGAAGTTGGGTGGTGGAGAAGTTGGCAACCGTGGGTAACAATGTCACCTTCTACAGGGAGGGCGGGGCAGAAGAGTCAGCAATCCGCGTTGGCTTTGTCACCTATAATAAGGTGCTCCACTTCTACAATGTGAAGAGCTCATTGGCCCAGCCACAAATGATGGTTGTATCTGATGTGGGTGACATGTTTGTGCCACTGCTGGATGGCTTCCTGGTCAATGTCAATGAGTCTCAAGCAGTCATCACCAGGTAGGAGTTAGACTGTGGGGGTAAAGCAGGGGTGGGGTGGATACAACCACAGAAGGCCAGAGAGTTGAGCAGAGCGTTCAGCAGATGTACAGAGGCTGTGCCTCAGGAGTTCGCAGAGTCTGGGGGCCAGATGACTCTTCAGGGAATTGAGGGATTTGAAATTTGGATAGCAATTTTGATTGCCTCCTATCACCTATCTCTTCAGCTTATTGGATCAGATTCCAGAAATGTTTGCAGACACAAGGGAGACAGAGACAGTATTTGCCCCAGTTATCCAGGCTGGGATGGAGGCTCTGAAGGTAAGGCTCGAGTCCCTGGCAGCCACCTCTGCAACACTGTCTTCTGACCATCTTACCCCCTAGGATACAACCCCTGTATCTTCAGTGATTGATGGCTGTGCAGTGAGTCAGCTTGTCTGACATAGTTGGCACTGAGTAAATGACGAGGGAAGGGATGAATGAATAATGGATGAATAAAGGAAAGAATGGACAAGTAGATCTCTCTTCTTTTCTAGGCTGCTGAGTGTGCAGGGAAGCTCTTTCTGTTCCACACCTCCCTGCCCATTGCAGAGGCCCCAGGGAAACTGAAGAACAGAGACGACAGGAAGTTGATCAACACAGACAAGGAGAAGGTGTGGGATTGGGAGCTGCGGGGAGGACTTTCTATTACAGAGGAACATGCTGTCTATTCACAATGCAGTACTCTTAACTTTCTTGAGGGAGACTGGGACTGGATCCTCTGCCCTTTCACATGTCACATCCGTGACTGCCAACCTTCTCCACTGCTCCCACACCTCTACCCCATCCCAAAGCCCTTGGTAGACTTTTTTTTTTTTTTTAAGAGACTGTTCTGTTACTATTGCAAACTGAGAGGTACATCTGAAGTCTTACATGTCCTTGAATATCCCATATTACATATACAGCATATACAGTTCTCAGGCAGGGTGGAACTGGGATCTTTGAACATTTTTTTCCTGTTCTTCCCCAGACTCTGTTCCAGCCTCAGACAGGTGCCTATCAGACCCTGGCCAAAGAGTGTGTGGCCCAAGGCTGCTGCGTAGACCTCTTCCTCTTCCCTAACCAGTATGTGGATGTGGCCACGCTCTCTGTTGTACCCCAGCTCACTGGTGGCTCTGTCTATAAATACGCTTGCTTTCAGGTACGGCATGGGACTCTGGGTGGCAGGTGGAAGCAGGACTGGGAATGCCTGCCTGCATGTGGAGTGGCCCCTTAGCTGCTGACTCATTAATAGGAATAGCGTTGGAGGAGAAGACTGCACAGTGTACAGAAGAGAGTGTGGCAGTCAGGAGCACGGGGCTTGGAATCAGTCCCGGGTTGATATTCTGGCCCTACTATTTACCAGCTGTGTGACCTAGGATAAATTACTTAATTATTCTCTCCTTTGTTTCTTCATCTACAAAATGGGATTTTTATAGTTATTAATTAGGATTTATCATCAGGATTAAGTAATTATATGTAAGGCACTTAATGGGATACCTGGCATGTAATATGTAATAAGTGCTTAAAAGCTATCATTATCATCAACATCATTATCTTCACTGTTACTGTCATTATGATTCTGCAGGCTTGTAGAGTGGAGGGGGTGCAGGGAGATTGTTTATATGTAGTCAGTGATGTGACTCTGAGCCTGGGGGGATGCAGGTGGAAAATGACCAGGAACGGTTCCTGAGTGACCTGCGTCGGGATGTACAGAAGGTCGTTGGCTTTGATGCTGTGATGCGGGTCCGGACAAGCACTGGTCAGTCCTAGTTGGAGAAGAGCAGGTGGGGGGGCTCAGTCTGGAGGGAGGCACCTGTCATACCTTTAGCCCTGTCCATGTGGCCTCAGGTATCCGTGCTGTAGATTTCTTTGGGGCTTTCTACATGAACAACACAACAGATGTGGAGCTGGCTGGGCTGGATGGGGACAAGACGGTGACTGTGGAGTTCAAGCATGACGATCGGCTCAATGAAGAGAATGGAGCCCTCCTGCAGGTAGGGGACAGGAGGCAGGGGTTGGGGAAGAAGTGTCCGTGGTCATATCACTGGATATAAACAGGCTGTAGGGAAGGGGGTGAGGGATGGGTAGAGAAGACTAGAAGAGGCTGGAGAAGGGATGGCTCATGTCTGTCTTCTAGTTTAAGAATATAGCAGAGGCAGTTTTCCAAGGGCTATGCTGAGGGAGGGGTGTGAATTCCCCCTTTCTCCCTTCCCCTAGTGTGCCCTGCTCTACACCAGCTGTGCAGGGCAGCGACGGCTCCGCATCCACAACCTGGCCCTCAACTGCTGCACTCAGCTGGCTGATCTGTATCGAAACTGTGAGACTGACACGCTCATCAACTACATGGCCAAGTTTGGTGAGGGCAGAGGCAGGGCAGGGTGGGATTGGGGCTAAGAGAAAGGTCCAGGATGGTCAACAATTCAGCATTCCTGAGTGGGTGTGATGGTGGGAAGGCGCATGTGATGGAGTGGCTGACCATTGACTGTGCTGTCTCCCTTTCCCATCCAGCATACCGGGGGGTCCTGAGCAGCCCTGTGAAGACTGTTCGTGACACTCTTATCACTCAGTGTGCCCAAATCTTGGCCTGTTACAGAAAGAACTGTGCCAGCCCCTCCTCTGCAGGACAGGTAGGGCAAGCATATTGGTGGAGGAGTTGCTGGGATACATTTTTGCATTGGGAGGGATTTCTCATGATTATTGACTTTGTTTTGATAACCCCCTTAGTTGATCCTTCCTGAGTGCATGAAGCTACTCCCAGTTTACCTGAACTGTGTATTGAAGAGTGATGTCCTGCAGCCTGGAGCTGAAGTCACTACTGATGACCGGGCCTACGTCCGACAGCTGGTTACCTCCATGGATGTGGCTGAGACCAATGTCTTCTTCTATCCTCGGCTCCTACCGTTGGTGCGACTGAGTGCTGGAGTGTGAGACATTGTAGTGAGAAAGGGACATCATAGGAGGACGAAGGGAAGGATTAATATTATCTGTGTCTGACACTCATGAATTTTTTACCTATCTTATCTGATGTAATATTTTCATACTGAGAGTTACTCAGGTGCTTAGCTTTCTGAAATTTCGTGTGTATGGGGGTGGAGGATGGGGGTGTGGGTGGGCAAACGAGTCTTATGGTCCTTGGTAACCGTTTGCCCCCTTCCTTTTGTCTAGACAAAGTCTCCCATTGAGAATACCACTGAACCACCAGCAGTTCGAGCATCTGAAGAGCGTCTAAGCAACGGGGATATATATTTGCTGGAGAATGGGCTCAACCTCTTCCTCTGGGTGGGAGCAAGTGTCCAACAGGGTGTTGTCCAGAGCCTCTTCGGTGTCTCCTCCTTCAGTCAGATCACCAGTGGCTTGGTGAGGGCAGGGAGTCAAGGAGAATGTGGGTGTGGAAGTAGACTCTGTGATATGAGTTAGGAGCCAAGAAAAGTGTGTTCATTCCCTTAAATAGCAGGGTACACTTAGAGAGGGAGGGTGCTGTCATTCTTCACAGGCTTCCATATTTCAGATAATGCATAAATCGGTGCTGTCCCATCTTCACTTCTGGATTCAGCATACCTTACCATAAGGATAAATGAATTTTGTGTTCCAGAGTGTTCTGCCAGTTCTGGATAATCTACTGTCCAAGAAGGTGCAAGGCCTCATTGACAGTTTGAGGGCACAGAGATCACGGTACATGAAGGTAACACTGATCCGGACCTGGATTTCTTACCTTGTCAAGTCCTCACTGGGAAGGGGGATGGGGAGTAAGTGACTAGATAATGGGATTTTAGGGCATGTTTAATTCCCTTTAGCCCTGCCTCATGACCCTGTGTTCTGGCCATAGCTTATTGTGGTGAAACAAGAGGACAAGCTGGAGACACTGTTCAAACACTTCCTGGTGGAAGACAAGAGCCTGAGCGGCGGAGCATCCTATGTGGACTTTCTCTGTCATATGCACAAGGAGATTCGGCAGCTACTGAGCTAGAGCATGTGGTAAACAGCATAGGGTCCAGGCCAGCTTCCAGAAAGTACCCCAGGACAGCAGAGAAATTGGGACAGTTCCATATATTATAAGTCATATAAGCTGACCTCAGTCTCTTTGGGGGGAGGGGGAGGTATAAGGAGACACCTTCTTTCTGGGCTCAAGTACCCTACCACTCTGTCATGTCCTGCTGTTGGAAGGTGCCCCTGTCCCCTCACTTTACCATTTTCCTGCTAATCCTGTCGTAATGAATGTAGTTTCTCAGTTCACTGTATATGATTTGGTGTTGGGGGATTTGGAGCCACCCAGACCCTGATAATATTATGTGTCCCTTTGGACCAGCCTCCAAGAAGAGAAGGGCAGACAGGAAGGAGTGAGGATCCCAGGGTATTACAGGGGGAGGGGCTGCGAAGTCAGCTCATTGTCATCAACAACTTCCTATATTAGGGATAAACATACTTACAGGTGCACAAGAGCTGGGGTATAGACCATAGATGGTAGAGAGAAAAGTGGTCAGTCTTCTTGGGCCTGGAAGTCAACAGCCAACTCAGAGTGACTGAGGGTGGTTGATTAGCTTTCTTGCTCTGCTTCCACTGATCTTTCTCTCTCCTGAAATGATTGGTGATCACTTGGTGAATAGAGGCACGTAATCAGAAATGAATGAGCCTGGGAACAGAGTTGCAAAGTATATTAAGACCTGGTAGCGGTATCAGCCTCCTTTCCAGCTGGAGAGGCCCCAACACTGGATGGTTCTGTAGGGAGCCTGGCCATCGACTTGCAATACCTCACAGAGCCAGCCCGCATCCCACTCTGAGCTCCCGCTGGAAGCACTGCTCTCCAAGCTGGAGGTTGTTGGGGAGAGAGGCAGAGGTGTCTAGTCTCTCCTGCTAGGACACCACTCAGGCTTTCGTACTGACAGAGTGGCTGACAGTTATCTTCCAACCCCACCTAGCTGGGGCAGGACAAGGGCTAGGCTTGATGGTGGCCAGGCTTGCCTGCTCCCAGCCCGGGACGCCCCTGCTCTGGACCTCTCATTTCTCTTCGTTGGTTTATTTTTCAATGCATCTTTAATTTGTAAAGAAATAAATTAAGATGTAACCAGCAGCCTCCGTTTTATCTGTGACGTATCACTTTCCTTGCAGTACTTCCTGCCAGGATTAGCGGCTCCCGCGAAGTGGCCGGCGGAGGTGGCCACTGAGCTGCGCATGCGCCATGTGCCCCTGTGGCGTAGGACCTCGTCCCGTCGCGACTCACCGCGAGGTGGGGCCTGTTGCTGAGGGGCTTCGGCTGTCAGAGTAGACATGGGGGCCGGCCGCACGGGGGCTGTGCTTGCTGCCCTGGGAGTGCTTAGTGTCTGTGCGGCCAGCGGCTCAAGGCCCGTGGCGGAGGGGGAGACCGGCGGGGAGGTGGAGTGGGCGGAGCCGTGGGACGGCGCAGTTTTCCGGCCTACCTCCGCGCTGGGCGCAGTGGGGGTGGCGCGCGGTCCAGGGACCCCGCGGCCGGGGAGGGGGGAGGCGGTGGACCTGCCGGTGCTGCTATGGTGGAGCCCAGGGCTGTTCCCTCACTTCCCGGGAGACTCGGAGCGCATCGAGTGCGCGCGCGGCGCGTGCGTGGCCTCCCGGGACCGACGGGTGCGGGGAGACTCGCGGACGCGCGCACTGCTCTTCTACGGCACCGACTTCCGCGCGTCCGAAGCGCCGCTGCCGCGCTTGGCGCACCAGAGCTGGGCGCTCCTGCACGAGGAGTCGCCCCTCAACAACTTCTTGCTGAGCCACAGTCCGGGCATCCGCCTCTTCAATCTTACCGCCACCTTCAGCCGTCACTCGGACTACCCGCTGCCGCTGCAGTGGCTGCCCGGGACCGCCTATCTGCGCCGCGCGGCGCCTCCGCTCCCGGAACGCGCGGACTGGCGCCGCCGGGGCTACGCGCCGCTGCTCTATCTGCAGTCCCACTGCGACGTGCCTGCGGACCGGGACCGCTACGTGCGCGAGCTCATGCGCTACATCCCGGTGGGTGAGGGGGGGCGGGAAGGGGAGGGTGGCGCGCCGGGCTGAGGCCGCGACCCCTGGTGTCCAGGCCGACGTGCCATATCTTTTTTTTTTTAACATTTTTATTGGAGTATAGTTGCTTTACAATGGTGTGTTAGTTTCTGCTTTATAACAAAGTGAATCAGTTATACATATACGTATATCCCCGTATATCTCTTAAGTCTCCCTCCCTCCCACCCTCCCTATCCCACCCCTCTAGCTGGTCACAAATCACCAAGCTGATCTCCCTGTGCTATGCGACTGCTTCCCACTAGCTAGCTATTTTACATTTGGTAGTGTATATATGTCCATATATACGCTACCCATACCCTCTTGACGGCGTGCTGTACCCCACTCAGGTGGACTCATATGGGAAATGCCTGAAGAATCGGGAGCTGCCCACGCCGCGGCTACAGGACACAGCCACAGCCACCACTGAGGATCCAGAACTCTTGGCCTTCTTGTCCCGCTATAAGTTTCATTTGGCCCTCGAAAATGCCATCTGTGACGACTACATGACGGAAAAACTGTGGCGCCCCATGCACCTCGGTGCTGTGCCTGTGTACCGCGGCTCTCCCTCTGTGAGGGACTGGGTGCCCAACAATCACTCCATCATCCTCATTGACGACTTTGAGTCGCCGCAGAAGCTGGCAGAGTTTATTGACTTTCTGGACAAAAATGATGAGGAATATATGAAATACCTGGCATACAAGCAACCTGGGGGCATCACCAACCAGTTCCTTCTGGATAGTCTGAAGCAGCGGGAGTGGGGAGTGAATGATCCTTTACTGCCTAACTACCTTAACGGCTTCGAGTGTTTCGTCTGTGACCACGAACTGGCTCGGCTGGATGCCGAGAAGGCCCATGCAGCCTCTCCTGGGGACATCCCTGTCCCTGAGCCTCATATTGCCCAGCCCTCACACATGGACTGCCCAGTGCCCACACCTGGCTTTGGCAGTGTGGAAGAGATTCCTGAGAATGACAGGTAAGGGTAGCTGGGGTCCCCTGTGGCTGTCAAATCAAATGATTTACTGACTTGCTTCCTGCAGGCAATAAATTAGCACTAGGTGCTGAGGGGATGTTGTATAAGGAAATTATGACATGGGATCACTCTGCCTTTAAGGTATCAAGAGTCTAGTTGTGGGGATAAGACAAACTGCGAAAGCTCAGTAAAAGATGTGAGATATCATTCAGGGCAACAACATACAAAAATCAGCTTTTGTAAACAATGTTTGCAGTAGTTCAAAAAAAGCTTCAACTAGAGCAGAGGGCCCGTTCAGGGAAGCAATGGGGGAGAGACAAAGCTGGGCCAGGTTGTACATACTGTGAATACTAGGCTCTGGAGCTGGACTGTCCTGAAAATCAACTCAGCTATTTATGGAGCACCTGCAGCATGGTGGGGCTGGGGATGAGAGATACAGAAGAGAGTATTCTGAGGGAGGTTTGTCTGCAACAATCAGGGTTTATACCTGTTAACCTGGTGTAATTATTAACAGCACCTCCTTTCATTCTTAAAATTACCCTGATTTGGATGATAAATTATGTTTGTCCTAGACAGAGTAGAAGGGATGCTTTCAAAGGATGATTAACAATGGTGGGCAGTGTGGATTGGAAGGGAAGTGAGGGGGCTACTGCAGTAGGTGGCAGAAGGTGGTGACATTGGGAAACAAGGTCAGCATGGGAGGTGGGGTGGGAAAATGTTGAAGCCACTTGCAGCAAACCACACCTGTTGGGGGAGGGGTGATAAAAGATTATTAGCCGTGAGAAAGAGAGGCTGCTAGAATGTCCTGCAGAGATCACCTTGGACAGTGGATGGCAGCAGAGGGCTGGCACAGTTTGTTCCTGGGAGTGGAGGTAATTTATATCCAGTAATTTACATCAAGTAATTTGTATCTAGTTTGTGCTGAACATAATATTATGATTTATCAGAGGAAAAGTGTAACACATTAAAAAAAGAGAAACATTCAGGTTCTGTCTCATCAAGACACTGGATACTATTGCACTTTCATTTTGATTATTGAAATAGGTGTAACATAAAAGGTAACCATCTAAATATGCCCCCTTGCTTTTCTTAGGGAGATTACTGTGTCCATAGTTTGGCCCCTGTCCTGCCTGCCTCTTAATTCCCTCCACATTTAGGGACCAAGAGCAGGCAAGTCAGGAAATTTAACTCATTGGGGGAGGGGGGGTGTTGTGTGATAAATTTGTGTTTGTGGCTTACTGCCTGTCACTTGGACTAGTACTGGGTTTACTTCACATTTCCTTCCCTCAAAGCGGATCCCTCGTCCTAGCCATAAACCACTGTATCTGCTTAAGATTTCTTTGGCCATTCAGAGAAAGGTAGGACTCACAGCTGTGCTGAGGTTCTGTAATACAATTCCCATTTTGATGTTTCAGCTGGAAGGAGATGTGGCTGCAAGATTACTGGCAAGGCCTGGACCAGGGGGAAGCTCTCACTGCCATGATCCACAACAATGAGACACTGCAGAGGAAATTTTGGGATTACCTAACCGAGATCTTCATGAAAAGGAACCAAAATCTCTAATTACTCTTGCAAGAGTCCTTAACTTGATAGAGCTAAGGAGATGGAAGTCCTTATTCTACCGTGGGACATGAAGGGTATCTGCTACGCAAGTTCTTAATGAGCACTGTCTTACCATGAGTTCAAAGAATAAGTTATATCTACTGATATTTTATCCTAAAGATGTGTAGCCAGGGTCTCAGCCTATGGTAATAGGGCCTCTCCTCAAGGAGAGATGGAGGCATCCAGTTCTTGGTTTAGTGGGAACCAGAAGCCTGAAACACCCATTTGATTAAAGGTGCTGATCAACAAAAATTTTAAAGAACTGCTTATTTTTCTAGCCATATCATCCTCTCAGTCATGATTGGGACAACACGTTAGTACTTGGCTGTGAATGAGGTAAGATGGGCCAGGTTTAGCATCTTTAGAAAACTACTGTGCTATTCCTCAAACCATTCATTATTCGGTACCTTTCCCAGTCTCCTTTCCTCATCTCTTGCTTTATAGACTGTTATGTTGGTGGTGAAGCAAAACTCCTGGTGGGTTATATTCTGGCTCTCTGGAGTTGTATTTTTTATATGATTTACTTTGCTTTTCATGTCAACCTTTTCATTTTGAATGGCTTTTTCTTTCCTGGTTTTCCACAATTTCTGATGGAGACGGAGTAGCCTTGCCACCATTCCCACATTCATTTTCCCCAGCATTAAACTGCCTGTAGATTTGACAGCTTTTCTTACTGCTGGTTTGCTTCTTATCTAGGGCATATCTGAAATTCCTTCTCCACTCATGAGTAGAAAGATTCAGTGGCTAATAAATGTCATGCCAATTTAATGAATTGTCCTGCTCTATTTTAGATTAGAGATGGAGACTCAGGCTGGAAATGACAGCAGAAAAAGCTATGATTTTGAAATGTTGAAATAGGCCAATGTGAATCTAAGTGCAGATTTTTATAAGTCCTTGATCTCTTCTGTCTGCCTAATGAACTCTTCTATTATTTTTATATGCTACAAAAGTCCATTTCCCCCCAAAACTCATGAAAATTATGGCAGAAAAAAACAGCCCAGCAATATAGCTCTAGTAATTCTTCCATATTCTGTGGCACTTTTCACTTTAAGTGGGATAAATATTCCAACTTCATTCGCTCTATTACTGTTACAACGCACAACTTTATAGTACTTACTGAGACTACATTTTGATGGAGCCCACCCACCTAAGCTCAAGGGCATGAGAAGCGAAGCAAGACATTTAAGCCATCACAAGTGGCTGGCTAAATAAAAAGTTGTTAGTCAGATTTAGGGAGGTAGCCAGACCCTTCTATTGCTGTGGTTTAAACATACAGCTTAATGGACAGGGAGACCATTTGCTTTTTCTGGGGCAGTGGAACAAGAAAGAATACCTTGGATCTTAGAACTACCCTGGTTGTAATGTTGTGTTAATGAGTTATCACTAGAGAAGTTCCATAGCTTATCAATATGTCTGGTTTAATTAGTGTGTGTGTATGTATGTATATATGCACACATTAATTTACAAACATATATATATATATAGTTGTAAAGACTGAAGAGGAAGATGATGCTTATGACTTCAGTACAGACTATGTATAATAGAATCTTGTCCTTTTATAAGGTTTTGTTGGGTTTTAATTTTTTTTTACATCTTTATTGGAGTATAATTGCTTTACAATGGTGTGTTAGTTTCTGCTCCATAACAAAGTGAATCAGCCATACATATACACGTTCCCATATCTCTTCCCTCTTGCGTCTCCCTCCCTCCCACCCTCCCTATCCCACCCCTCCAGGCGGTCACAAAGCACCGAGCTGATCTCCCTGTGCTATGTGGCTGCTTCCCACTAGCTAGCTATCTACCTTACGTTTGGTAGTGTATATATGTCCATGCCTCTCTCTCCCTTTGTCACAGCTTACCCTTCCCCCTCCCCACATCCTCAAGTCCATTCTCTAGTAGGTCTGTGTCTTTATTCCTGTCTTAGCCCTAGGTTCTTCATGACATTTTTTTTCTTAAATTCCATATATATGTGTTCGCATACGGTATTTGTCTTTCTCTTTCTGACTTACTTCACTCTGTATGACAGACTCTAGGTCTATCCACCTCATAACAAATAGCTCAATTTCGTTTCTTTTTATGGCCAAGTAATATTCCATTGTATATATGTGCCACATCTTCTTTATCCATCCATCCGATGATGGACACTTAGGTTGTTTCCATCTCCGGGCTATTGTAAATAGAGCTGCAGTGAACATTTTGGTACATGACTCTTTTTGAATTATGGTTTTCTCAGGGTATATGCCCAGTAGTGAGATTGCTGGGTCATATGGTAGTTCTATTTGTAGTTTTTTAAGGAACCTCCATACTGTTCTCCATAGTGGCTGTACCAATTCACATTCCCACCAGCAGTGCAAGAGTGTTCCCGTTTCTCCACACCCTCTCCAGCATTTATTGTTTCTAGATTTTTTGATGATGGCCATCCTGACTGGTGCGAGATGATATCTCATTGTAGTTTTGATTTGCATTTCTCTACTGATTAATGATGTTAAGCGTTTTTAATATTTTGAGCAGACTGCTAAACTGTTCTGTGTGTGATATACCAGCTTTTTAAATAATTAATTAATTTATTTGTTTTTATTTTATTTTATTTTTTTTGCGGTACGCGGGCCTCTCACTGTTGTGGCCTCTCCCTTTGCGGAGCACAGGCTCCAGACGCGCAGGCTCAGCGGCCATGGCTCACAGGCCCAGTTGCTCCGCGGCATATGGGATCTTCCCGGACCGGGGCACGAACCCGTGTCGCCTGCATTGGCAGGCGGACTCTCAGCCACTGCGCCACCAGGGAAGCCCATATTTGTTTTTATTTTTGGCTGTGTTGTTTCTTCGTTGCTGTGCGCAGGCTTTCTCCAGTTGCAGCGAGCGGGGGCTACTCTTTGTTGTGACGAGCGGGCTTCTCATTGTGGTGGCTTCTTATTGGGGTGGCTTCTCTTGTTGCAGAGCATGGGCTCGGCTTCAGTAGTTGTAGTTGTGGCACGGGGGCTCTAGAGCGCAGGCTCAGTAGTTGTGGCGCACGGGCTTAGCTGCTCCGCGGCATGTGGGATCTTCCCAGGGCCAGGGATCGAACCCGTGTGCCCTGCATTGGCAGGCAGATTCTTAACCACTGTGCCACCAGAGAAGCCCACCAGCTTGTTTTTAAATTTAGGAAATCTAGCTCTTTAGAGCTAGATCAAAGCTAACATCAAGTGTTTATTTAAAAAAATAATGGCACCTGCTTGGAATGGTGTGAAGATTTACAGAGAATTTACCATTTTTGGCTGACGTGAAACTATATAATATACTGCAAAATGGAAATTCTGCAACAGACCTCGCAATAAACATTTATATATATGGGGTGCTCATATATTGTTTATATATGAGATGCTTCAACAACTAGGGTCCTAAAGATGTGGCCAAGCAAAGCTATAATTTAGGCTGGGTTTCACTGCCAGGGTGGTTCTTTTTTCTTTTCCTTTTTTTTTTGGCTGTGCTGCATGGCTTGTGGGACCTCAGTTTCCGGACCGGGGACTGAACCCGGGCCCTTGGCAGTGAAAGCACAGAGTCCCAACCACTGGGGAACTCCCCTTTTTTCATTTTATTTAATAAAAAATGCCCTTTATAACAGCATGGAAAGTTTTCTGTTTGGACTTTTGCAGAAAAGAATTAAGAGAGAAAGACAGACCTTCGAAAATAATTATGTTAAAATTTGATATAGTAAGGACTCTTACAAAAGAAGCCAAATTCAGGACTCTGATTTCTAAGCTTGCAATCTATTTAAATGCAGATGCTAGTTTATATAGTGCAAAATACATTATTACCCAAGTGCAAAATAAGGTTAGGACTCAAATTTCATTATGTGCAATGAAAAGGGTAGGTGATGGTTATGCAAGGTGTAGAATCATCCCTACCTCTCCTGTCTAATTACAACAGTTCACACTGGCATTACCTTAGCACTTTTATGTACAAAGTAGGCCAGTTTTTTATGAATGATTGTGGCTGGAGACTCATGCCTGCTTTGTGGTCAGTGCTTCCCAGACTTTCTCCTTTATTCCTCTTACCATAAAAGTATTCAAAACCAGGTGCTACATTTCTACAAGGGAAAGCAGAACCAGGAATAGCCACATGGCTATCTAACTAAAGGCTTCACTTTCTCTGTGGAGAAAGCAAGCAATGTAATTTTCTCTGGTTTGGGGCCCAGCCTGCTCTGTATACAGTAGCAGACTTGGGGTTATTGGTGGTAGAAGTTCTGATAGGAATTAGCTTTATTTGTGTTGCTACAGTGGGGGTGGAGCATGGGGCTGATGCCTTTATTATTCCCGAGTTGCTTCTTCGATTATCACAGGTTTAATTTTGTATAATAAATGGCTTCTTTTTAAACATTGTCTTCTGCTTGGTTTTATTTCTGGGGTGAAGATGGTAAAGCTGGAGACTTGCAAAAATATTTCAAACATTTGTTCATTTAACAAGTTATTTATTGGCACTACTCTAGGCCTTGGGGATACAGCACTGAACAAGATAGACGAGGTCCCTTCTCTCATGATGCTTACATTTTAAATGGGTGTTGGGGGGTAAGGCTGTAAACAAACAATAAATGAACAAGATAATCCAGACTATGATAGGTACTCTGAAGAAAATAAAACAGGTTGGTGGTGGTTTGGATGGAAGTCAGGGAAGTCCTCTCTGACATGAACTGGGACTCAATAGAAGAAAAAGAACCAGTCATGCAGAGATAAATGGGAAGATTCCAAACATCTGTGATAAGTGATTAGCAGACACTAAATATTGCTTCTCCATAGTAGTCATCTTATGAACTACAAGCTTGTCCAAGTTATGCTTCCATTACCAGAGACACTTCTTGGAGCTCATGTGTAAATGCCTTGAGAATGAGTGGTTCATCTTTGGATTGAGTTTTGTAAACAGCTAAAAGTCACTTGGTGGGGAGGAGGGGGCGGGGGGAAAAAAGTAACTTAGAACCAAGTCTGATTAAAGCTAGGCGTCATAATTGAAGGGCCAAGTGTATAAATAGGAATGGTACTGCTAAGTACCTTCAGAGGATTGGCGAGAGGATTAACTAAAACGATGAATGCGAGAAAGTGCTTAAACCTCACCCAATCCAGTGAGATCACTACAAATGAACAAACGATATCTAAGCAGCAGCAGCTGTTAAGAGTAAATGAGCCTATTTTTCTTCGCGGCTTCGGAGTGGCTCTAAAGGTAATCAAAACCAACAGTTCTTAAAGGTTTATTAAAATAAAATCATTCCCAACGTAGCATCTTAAACTCTTATATTTTGATTCGCTCCCATTCTCTCTGCCCTTGCCTGTGTCAATCACCCGCTAATCCAGACTTTACCACCAGAAACTAGAGTCCATTTATCAGGCCTCTTTCCTGAGTGTTCCCGGCCCAGTACTGCCCCAAGACTTCAGAGCCCGGAGCCTACAAGAGTCAGCGTAGATTCACAAAAGTGTCCTAAAGACTCTCCTCCTAACCTGCACACGGGTCTGCACCAGCCGTGATCCGAACCCGGCATCAAGGCGACCCCGCCAAGAAAAGAAAAAGGTGCACGCTGGGGCGGGAGCGGGGGGTGGGGGGTGGGGGGTGGGAGAGGTTGTCGCCGAGTCTCGTCGAGCTCGTAGGGGTCACGCAGGGTCACGCACGGCGCCGCAGAGCCTGCCGGGAGCTCGGTGAGCAATGGCGACGCCCAGCCTCCGGGGTCGGTTAGCAAGGTTTGGAAACCCGCGGAAGCCCATACTGAAGCCTAACAAGCCCCTCATCCTAGCTAACCGTGTCGGGGAACGGCGCCGGGAGAAGGGCGGTGAGCAGTCGGAGCCGTGGAGGCCCCAGAGCGGAAGTCGGAGGAGTGCAGAGGGCTGCTGGGTGGGAGGGCCGGAAGGTAAGGGTCTCCTTGTGACTGAGGGTCCCCGCGTTCTGCTTCTCCAGAGGCGACTTGTATCACGGAGATGTCAGTAATGATGGCTTGCTGGAAGCAGAATGAATTCCGCGACGAAGCGTGCAAAAAAGAGATCCAGGACTTCTTCGATTGTGCTTCGAGGGCTGAGGTGACAGGAGACTTCTGGGGTGCCCTTTTGGGAGGAAAATGGGGGGCATACAGTAATGATTCTTACTGTCTCTTGCTAGGAGATAAGAAAGTCCCTCTCATTCTAAAAGGGCGAGGAAGTTTTTGGAAGCTACCTGAGTCACGCCAAAGTGGGGAAGGTTACCGTTTTGAAGGCATTGTGATCTTGAGCGATTTGTTTCACTGGTTTTAGCTTTACTTGGTGCAAAATGAGGTTAATATTAGTATCCACCTTACAGAATTTTGTGAGTGTCAAGTGAAGAGATGAATGGGAAAACCACTTTGTAAAGTTTAAATTGCTGTTCAAATAGACATTATTGTCTGAAGTAGAACTAAAGATAGTAAAGGACAGGTTGTTTGGTTTCCAGCCTAGACTTAATTGCCAGCTGGCATGGTAGCTTCAGACCATACAGTCATTCTTGGGTCCCAAGTTCTTTTGATGAAAGGGGACTGGGAAGATGACACCGATCTCCAGGCTGGTTAATACTTTAGTGTGATTTGGGGTGTTGTGAGAACTGTTAGCTTAGGTCAGGGCCAACTTTGGAGCTATCATTTTAATTTTTGTTCTGTGTTTTCAGGCAGCCCGAAAAGTGAGATCAATCCAGGAGGACCTGGGAGAGTTGGGGAGTTTACCCCCCAAGAAATTGAATAAGTTGTTAAATAGGTTTCCTAACAAACCTCATGTCAGCTGAAAATGGAGAAGCATTTTCAATGACTGGACTATAGCTTCTGAGAACTATGCAGAGGCATTTTAGAGTTGTTTGCACTGCCATGCTGTCTTTGAAGAGTAGGAGGCAAAACACTTTCTTTTACCCTTTGGAATCATTATGTGGGTGGAAATTATGCTTTATGTTGAAATAAAATCCTCTGAAGAGAACTTGGCCTTTTGTTGTGGATTAGGTACTCCCACCATAGTTGAACCTTGTGTCCTCCCCTACACTCTGGAAGGTCTTTGCTCCCTAATTTGCACCAGGTGCAGGACAAAAACCTTTGTCTTGTCCTGCATTTGAAGTCCTGTATACCATTTAATGCCCTTGCCTTTGGATGCATTAAGGATGTTGGAGTCTGTCTATATGCAGAGTTTTTTGCCATCATCTGTAAGTATTTAGCGACTACCTATTTTGTGCATAACCCCTGCAGGGTGCTGCGGGAATAATCAGAAGTTCACAAACTGATGGCCCAAAGGTACTGCAGATGAATTTTATTTGGCCCACACAGTTAAAATTTTGTTTTTAAATTAGCTGGCCACATTCAAAAATAGGAAAAATGTCATAAAAAGCCCACTTTTTAGCTTTTCTTTAGAAAATCAAAAGATCTGGCAACCGTAGTTTCTTATTCCCACATGGAAATAAAGATTAATAAAGTAGAGCTGATTATCGTTTGTCTCCATTCTCCAGGGATCTGGCCACAGGACTCTCCCAAATGATGAGACTGAGACTTAATTGGCAATTATCTTCTTTGTGTATCACCTGTTCACTTCTCTCATTAAGTTATCCGCCTAGCTGCTGAAGGCATTTACTTTTGTGACCTCCAGATATTAGAACAGTTGTATAGCATTTTATGTATACTCTGCCCTTTTAGGCATAACTGAGTTAACCTTTTCTATGTACTTTACAGCACATACATCCCTTTAAATGTACAAAGGGATCATTGGGGGTTTTAAAGCTCCAGTGGGATAATTATTAAGATAAAGAAGGGGCCGTGCCTCCTTGACCCCCCCACAGTTACCTCTTTCTATAGTCCACATACCCCATTGGTGGAGCACTGGGCAGTTGCCTAGTTCTGCAAGCTGTTAGGAAGAAGCTCAGTGCTTAGGCATTTTGTACTAGCCTTGGAAGTTCTTAACCTACAGTCAATAGACTCCCAGTAAGAGGTCTGTGAATATGGATGAGAAAAAAATTTTGTCTTTAACCACAACTTAAATTGAGCATTTCAATTAGGGCGGTGGGAAACAAACCACAGTATTACTAGCAATACCTATGTGAAATCACAGTATCTCAATATTTAAATTCATCACTTCAATATTATGGTAGTTATTACACTTGATGCTGGATCTTATTTAATGTATAAATAAAGAAGTACTATGTTACAAATTTGTTTTATTAATATTTTGATAATTGTATTTCAACATAAAAGGTTTCCTTTGTAATTCTTTTGTTTACTTATAAACAATCTGAGAAGGGGGTCTAGGGGCTTCACCAGGCTGTTAAACGGCCCATGGCACAGAAAAAGGCTAGGAACCCCTGGACTCAAAGGCCCCACTGACAAACAGTGCAACTATCTCCTGAAATCAAACGCCTTCTTTTCCTGTGGCTTCGCCAATTAAACCCCATTAAAAAGTCTTCTGGAATGCAGGCTTCTGAACTACAATTCCCAGAAGGTGATGCGGCCCCGGGGCCTATCCGGAGTTAGGACAATAACTCCACCCAATGGTTCCTGTGTTTGTCTCTTGACAGCCTACAACTCCCGACATGCGTGGCGGCTGCTTATTTCTTCGGGACATTATGGACGCCGGGTTATTGCTGGGATCTGTAGTCGTTTCGTATACTTTTGGGGGTTGGCTTCCTCTTACGGTATCTGGGGGTGGGCTCGAGAAAAAAAAGCAGGAAATGTAGCAATTAAACAGGTTCCTTATATCCGCGCGTACCGGCTCGGGTTCCTGGGCGCGCGAGGGCGGAAGTGGTGGTGGCCGGCGCGGCCGGAAGTTCAGATCAGCTGATGGGGGAGGCGGCGCCGCAGCCGCCAAGAGGCCCCGGCTTCCGAGCGCTTCGTCCGGGCCTTGAATCTCGGAGACTGGCCACGATCCCCGTTCACACCTCGCAGTTGGGCAAGGCCACGTCCCGTGTCTCTCCCAGGCCTGAGATCCTCGCCCGGCACGGCCGCCCTGAGCGCCCCGGCCACCCCCAGCCCCGGCTCGCCCCTCAGGCCCCGGGCCTCCCCACAGCCCCCGGCCGGCGGCCCAGGCCCCGGATCCGCGGGGGGGGACCCGGCCCCGGGGGGTGCGGGCCCCATGGAGCTGATGTTCGCGGAGTGGGAGGACGGAGAGCGCTTCTCTTTCGAGGATTCGGACCGCTTTGAGGAGGATTCGCTCTGTTCTTTCATCTCCGAGGCCGAGAGCCTCTGCCAGAACTGGCGGGGATGGCGCAAACAGTCAGCGGGGCCCAATTCCCCCACTGGCGGCGGTGGCGGAGGTGGCAGTGGCGGTACCAGAATGCGAGGTGAGGGTGAGCTGGAAGGAGGGGAGCGGGCAGGCCCTGCTCCGGCCTTGCTCGAGAGCTGTCCCTGCTCGGGAGCTGTCCCAAGCTGTCCCTGCTCGGGAGCTGTTCAGGACTCGCTTTTCCGGTCTTCCTGGGGCTGCCTTCTCCACACCTGCCTGCCTCTGTGTGTGTGTGTGTGTGTGTGTGTGTGTGTGTGTGTGTGTGTGTGTGTGTGTGTGTGTATTGGAGTGATGGCTGGGAAATTCTGGGTTGGATAGGATTAAAGACAGAAAGTAGATCTGTGGTTCATTTGCCGTAAGAGATGGGGTAAAGGAGAAGAATTCCCTCTTTGACTTGGGAGTACTTACCGAGTTCAGCCTGAGGCAGGCCAGAAAATAGAAAAGAATGTGGGTAGGGGGTGGATTGTGAAGAAGTGACCACTTGAGGTGTGTCACCCCATTGCAAAGTGTATTGGGAGCTTCTTGATTCAAGGTGATGATCTCTGATCCCCGCTGCACCAAGAAGGGATTCCACCCAGAGCAAAGTGGAGGTGAACTGGCCTACGAGAGGGGTGTCACATAGGTTTAGATCAGAGACTTGGTTCCTGGCCATATTGAACATCTGTCAGAAGCCAAGCCTGGGACCACTGTACTAAAGCCTTAGATTTCCCTCATCTGGGGCCTGGGGAAGAGTGTGCGTACTTGACTCTCGAGTCTCGTGAAACACTCTTCTTGCTTTTCACTTGAGTTTCTTTCATCCTTGGGTCTTTCTGATGAGTGCTGTGAAGAATTTTGCTTTTGTTAAAGAGGATGGAGAAGAGAGTGATAACAGAAGCCCCGCAGACTCAGGACTCACCACATTCTTGCCTTCCTCAAGGCACAGTTTGAGCTTCATTGGAAGTGGACTTTTTTCACCAGTTGAGGGGTTTAATTTGTGATTCTACTCTGGACATTCTAAGGTCCTGTTTTCCAAAAGGCCCCGGAGAGATTTCCAGCACCCCTTAGGGACAGAGGGAAATTTACATGTGTCACTGTTTAGGAGTGGTAATATTTACCTTCATTTGGAGAGATAGCATATGCCCTGTACACACACACACATCATAGGTAGTTTCGCTATGGGTCTTCTATGGGCTCTTTGCTTCTTTCATATTTGCATGTGTGGGTAGGCTTAGAGCTCCCTCACTTTGAGAGAAGTAACTGAAGATGGTGGTGAAGATTTTCAACATATTGGTATCTTTATGAACAGGTTAAAATCTAGGAAGGCATGGCATTCCCCCCCTCCCCCACCAACCCTACCCTTTTTCAGTTGCTCATTTATAAAATAAGAAGACTGACTTTTTATTTAGAAAGGTTCCTTTCAGCACCATTATTTTCTATATGTCTTTTAATCTGACTAGCAATTTGGTGAGATATGCAGTCTGTTGCATTTCACTGCTTTTTGATTAAAACAGTGTGGGAAACTTTGAATGGTAGCTCCATCTTACTCCAGGTGAGTCCAGGAGTGGCAGCCAGGTACCCTTGGGGTAACCTCTCCACCCCCAACCCACACCCCAGGGCATCCACTGTGGGAAGCCAGGGCTCAGGTGTGCCAAAGAAAGTGCAGACTCTCTCTTGCTTCTGGAGGTCCCTCTCAACTCTTCTGGGCTCTGGCCTATCTTCCCTCCTTAGATGGAGGCATGGAGTCATTTAGAGGGATAGTTAAAAAAAAAAAAAAAAAAGGGATAGTAAAAAAGAAAGGGACAGTAAAAAAAAAAGCACTTAGAGAAGCGAATGCCAGGGGAGATATATACACAATGTAATATGAATCTCAAGTGCTAGGTATATGGGAAATTAGATTACAAGCCAGGTGAGACTTATTACTTGCTGGGATCCTGGGACACACCTGTTTGGCTAGGAGTTTCTGGGATATCCCTGGTATCTTCTAGCAGGCTGTAGGCTGGGGATTGCTTAGCTCCCCTTCCCCAGATGGAGTCTTAAGGGTTAGTGTATCCTCACAGGAGGGTCCCTTGGTTTTTCATCCAGATGTCCTCTTTCCTTCATAATAAAGGCAGGGAGGGGGGAGCGCACATCAAGATGTGGCATTGGCATCGGTGCCAAGTAATCATGGCCCTTTTTGTTTCCCCTCCTCTTTCCCCTTACCTCAACCTTTGTTTCCAAAGATGGACTGGTGATCCCACTGGTGGAGCTGTCAGCAAAACAGGTGGCGTTTCATATCCCATTTGAAGTGGTGGAGAAAGTTTACCCCCCGGTGCCTGAGCAGCTCCAACTCCGCATTGCTTTTTGGAGCTTCCCTGAGAATGAAGAGGATATTCGGTGAGGCTAAAGGACTGACGGTGGGGAGTGGGGTCCTGATGTTCCACACCGTGCGCTGGGCTTCCTACGGAACAAAGGGCACCGTACTTGGGGCTGCGGTAAGGAGGCAGCCGGGGCAGGGAGTACCTGGGATTTTCCCCAGCACGATGTGACACTGGGGAGTGCCCGGGGCATGGTGGTCTCTGACAGGGTCTGTGGAAGGGTATTTGCTGCATTGTGGCCATGTCTTCTTCTTCACTCCCAGACTGTATTCCTGCCTGGCCAACGGCAGTGCAGATGAGTTCCAGCGAGGGGATCAGCTATTCCGCATGAGGGCTGTGAAGGACCCCCTGCAGATTGGTAAGGGCCCCTCACCAATTGGTACTTCCTGCTCCTCCCACCCCCTGTGTTAAGAATTAAGGAACTACTGCAAGAAGCTGGAGCAGGTTGTCTGAAGAACTGCAGGGCCAGGGTCAAGGGCAGAGACCTGTGTCTTGGTGGCTCTCCCTGACCATACCTATGTTTCTCCCCAGGGTTCCACCTGAGTGCTACAGTGGTGCCACCTCAGATGGTCCCCCCCAAAGGGGCCTACAACGTGGCTGTGATGTTTGACCGCTGCCGGGTCACTTCCTGCAGCTGCACCTGTGGGGCTGGGGCCAAATGGTGCACCCACGTCGTGGCACTCTGTCTCTTCCGCATCCACAACGTGAGGCCCTCCCAATTTATCCTGGCCCTATTCTCCGCTCCACCCCCCCTTCTCTGCTGCATGCCTGGCCACAATGTGAGCCCCCTCTCCTCTCCTACTCTGCCTCTCTGTCCCCAGCTCCGATGTTAGCAAGCCTTTTCCCAGATTGTTTCATTTCTCTCGGTGTTCCCTTCAGGCTTCTGCAGTCTGCCTGCGGGCCCCGGTGTCAGAGTCCCTGTCTCGACTGCAGAGGGACCAGCTGCAGAAGTTTGCTCAGTACCTCATCAGTGAGCTCCCTCAGCAGGTGAGGGAGGTTGACACACCCTCTCTGACTAGTCCAGCGCTGCATATCAGCCTTCCTGTTAGGCCCAGGCCTCCTTGGGTCACTTCTGCCTTTGTGTCCCTTTCCCCCTCAGATCCTGCCCACAGCCCAGCGTCTCCTGGATGAACTCCTCTCCTCCCAGTCAACAGCCATCAATACAGTATGTGGAGCCCCGGGTGAGTGTGGTGAGAAAGAAGGGCAGCAGGAAGAAAGCAAGCTTGGGGGTGCAGAGCGCCACTTACTAAAGGCGAATCCAGGCTCCTACCTCTAGGTGACTGACTGCCTGTCACCCCCAGACCCCACAGCAGGGCCGTCTGCCTCCGATCAGAGTACTTGGTATTTGGATGAATCAACACTCACTGACAACATCAAGAAGACACTGCACAAGTTCTGTGGCCCCTCCCCTGTGGTGTTCAGGTAAACAGGATCTCTTCATGCCTGTGTCTGTGGTGGGAGGGGCGCATCCCTCGGGCCATGGCCAGTTTCTTTGTTTCAGTAATGCATACCTCTCCCACTCCCCCCGCCCACTCGTACACTGCCTGGCGCACACGACATGTTACTAGTGAAATCAGTGGGTGATGATAATTTTATGTAGTCACAGAGTGGTCTGTCCTTAGGTAGAGCAAGAGTTATTTTGCTTCCTTTCAACGATTGGGAAACTGAGGCAGAGGGCGATTAAGAATTTTTGTCTGGGTCATACTTTTTCCCCTGTACTCTGTATTTTGACCCCTTTTGTGTCAAAGTCCTGTTGCTCTTTCACCTGCTTTATTCAGCCCCATCTTAGGGTCATCATTTTCCACTCTGCGACTTTCACAGTGATGTGAACTCCATGTATCTGTCTTCCACGGAGCCTCCGGCTGCTGCTGAATGGGCATGTCTGCTGCGCCCACTGAGGGGCCGCGAGCCAGAGGGAGTCTGGAACTTGCTTAGCATCGTGCGGGAGATGTTCAAGCGGAGGGACAGCAATGCTGCCCCCTTGTTGGAAATCCTCACCGACCAGTGCCTCACCTACGAACAGGTAATCCCGCAGAGCTGGGGAGGCCCGTGCTGGCTCATCCTCTCCCTCCCTTAACCGCACTCCCCTCTTGCTGACAGGGACACTGCGTGGGGCTCCTCTGTCTTCCTCTAAGTTGTTAGGTTCATCTCAGAGTCCTCTTTGTTTCCAGATAACAGGCTGGTGGTACAGCGTGCGCACCTCAGCCTCACACAGCAGCGCCAGTGGGCACACAGGCCGCAGCAACGGGCAGTCAGAGGTGGCGGCCCACGCATGCGCCAGCATGTGTGACGAGATGGTCACACTGTGGAGGCTGGCTGTGCTGGACCCTGCGCTCAGCCCCCAGCGGTGAGTCTCCCCCAAGGCTCACCACTGCCGGGAGATGGGGCCAGCCCTGGACAGACCGAGCCCTCATCTCCTGTACATAGACACACGTACCATTTTTCTAGTCCTAGGGAAATGGGAGGTGCTGAGCATTAGGGTTTCCAGTGATTTATGAGTTCTTTTCCTGAGAGGCTTTTTTCCATCCCTCCTCTAAATAACCCACTTTCCCAAATCCCTGAGTATTCGAGTGATGTCTATGGGGCTGGCTCAAGAAGCACTTCCTGGGGTCCTTCCCTGTGCCCCGCTTCTGGGGAATACCATCTCCCCGTTTCCTCCTGTCCCTGCTCGGCGCAGTGTAGGCCCCACAAGCCCTCCTGGCCCCCGCTTTGTTCCCACAGGCGCCGGGAGCTGTGTGTGCAGCTGCGCCAGTGGCAGCTGAAGGTGATTGAGAACGTGAAGCGGGGACAGCACAAGAAGACCCTGGAGCGGCTCTTCCCTGGCTTCCGGCCGGCGGTGGAGGCCTGCTACTTCAACTGGGAAGAGGCCTACCCCCTTCCCGGTGTCACCTACAGTGCCACTGACAGGAAGCTGGCCCTGTGCTGGGCCCGAGCCCTGCCCCCTCGGCCAGGTGCCTCCCGATCTGGGGGCCTGGAAGAATCCCGGGAGCGGCCCCGCCCTCTTCCTGCCGAGCCAGCTGTGCGGCCCAAGGAGCCTGGGGCCAAGCGCAAGGGATTGGGTGAGGGGGTCCTCTCATCGCAGCGGGGTCCCCGCCGCCTCTCGGCCGAGGGGGGAGATAAGGCTCTGCATAAGATGGGTCCAGGTGGGGGCAAAGCCAAAGCATTGGGGGGGGCTGGCAGTGGGGGCAAGGGCTCAGCAGGCAGCGGGAGCAAGCGACGGCTGAGCAGTGAAGACAGCTCCCTGGAGCCGGATCTGGCTGAGATGAGCCTGGATGATAGCAGCCTGGCCCTGGGTGCAGAGGCCAGCACCTTTGGTGGATTCCCGGAGAGCCCACCACCCTGCCCTCACCCTGGTGGCTCCCGAGGCCCTTCTACCTTCCTTCCTGAACCTCCAGATACTTATGAAGAAGATGGTGGCGTGTACTTCTCAGAAGGGCCTGAGCCTTCCACAGCCTCTGCTGGCCCCCCTGGCCTACTGCCTAGGGAGCTTTGTACCCGGGACGACCTCGCTTCCACAGATGAGAGTGGCAATGGGCTCCCTAAAACCAAAGAGGCAGCCCCTGCGGTTGGAGAGGAGGAGGATGACTACCAGGCGTATTATCTGAATGCCCAGGATGGCGCTGGGGGCGAGGAAGAGAAGGCTGAGGGCGGGGCTGGGGAAGAACATGACCTGTTTGCCGGACTGAAGCCACTGGAACAGGAGAGCCGCATGGAGGTGAGGGGGCTTGGAGGGGACTCTGAGGGTGCCTCTTAGCCATAGCTGGGAGAGGGACCACCTGCCTCTGGTTGCGAGTGACAGGACTGTTGTGTGACTGTTAGAATCCTGCAGCAGGCTCCTAACTGGCCTCGCTGCCTGCAGTCCATTCTCTTCTCTCCATGTTGATCTTCCTGGAATGTATAATTTTGTCACTCTGCTGCTTAAAACTCTTCAGTGGTTTCCCATTACCCTTAGGGTGAAGATGAAGGTCCTTGGCATGACCTATGAGGCTTCACTTGTTCTGAACTTTGTCTGCTTCTCCAGCCTCATCTAGCTACTATGTCAGTTATACTACACTCAGTTGAGCCGTTCCCGTAGCTTGCCATGCTCTCTCTTACATCCATAGTTTTGTACGGATTGGCCTTTCTGTCTGGAATATTCTTCCCTCATCTTACCTGGTTAGCCTCTGTTTCTTCTTCAGGCCTCAGAGATCTTAGAGATCATGTCCTCTAGGAGGTCTTCCCTGAGACTGCCCCTCTGCCCCAAGTCCCATTGAGGTATCCTGCTCATCTGCTCCCCTCTGGACCTTTCCCAGTAGTAGCCAGCTTCACACCTGTTTGTGTGTTTATGTGTCTGTTTCTCTAATGGGCTGTGAGTCTCTGTGGTATACCCAGGACTAGCATAGGGCCCAGTGTATAGCAAGTGCTCATGGGATATTTGCTGCATGAGTGAGTATGGTGTCCTGCAACACGTTTGGTGCCCATGTCCTCTTTCCAGATATTATTTGCCTGTGCTGAGGCCTTGCATGCGCACGGCTATAGCAGTGAGGCCTCCCGCCTCACCGTGGAGCTTGCCCAGGACTTGCTAGCCAACCCACCTGACCTCAAGGTAGAGCCGCCCCCTGCCAAGGTGAGAGAGAACCCCCCCTCCCTCTCCAGTTACCCATAACCCTCTCCCACGCCCCACCCCAGGCTAGAGTCTCCTCCCTCCACCAAGGCGAGTCAGACTCATCTGCCTGCCTCCTTGTGCTTCCCTCTTTAGGGCAAGAAGAACAAGGTTTCTACAAGCCGTCAGACCTGGGTGGCTACCAACACCCTGACCAAGGCGGCCTTCCTGTTAACAGTGCTAAGTGAGCGCCCAGAGCACCACAACCTGGCCTTCCGAGTGGGCATGTTTGCCTTGGAGCTACAGCGGCCCCCAGCTTCCACCAAGGCCTTGGAGGTCAGAAGTTCTATCTGAATCTTGCACTGCCATCTCTTCAGAGACTCACACCGTGATCTCCATTGGGGCGATTGAGGTCTTAGTTCCTCCCTATGCCCTCAGGTGAAGCTGGCATATCAGGAGTCTGAGGTGGCCACCCTGCTCAAGAAGATTCCTCTGGGTCCGAGTGAGATGAGTACTGTGCGCTGCCGGGCAGAGGAGCTTCGGGAGGGGACACTCTGTGATTATCGGCCTGTTTTGCCTCTCATGTTGGCCAGTTTCATCTTTGATGTTCTCTGTACTCCAGGTATGATGCCTGACACTACAGAAAGTGGGGAACTGGGGCAGGGGTAGCTTTCTCTAAAGAGAAACCAAGAGCCCCAAGGCTCTGAATCGCCTGTAAGAAGCATCGGGCAGCTTCATGGAAGGATCTGGAATGATGAGTGTCTTGGGTTTCTTCCCTTTTCATTCTGTCCCATGGTACTTCTGTCTTCTTAACTTACCCCAAATTTTATCCAGTGGTTTCTCCCACGGGTTCCCGGCCCCCAAGTCGCAACTGGAACAACGAGATGCCTGGGGATGAGGAGCTGGGATTTGAAGCAGCAGTTGCTGCCTTGGGTGAGTCTGTCAGTGTCTTGAGCACATCTGTGAGCTAAGCCTGGCCCAGGCCTTGAAGTGCATGAGACATGAGCCCTCTTCTGAAGGGGCTCTATGGTAAGGGGAAAGCCAGCGTGACGTGTATGTGCCATGACACATAGTGCCTACGAGACTGAAGAATTGAGGGCAAAAACGTGGGCTATGAATGTTCGGTGTTATAAGGACAGCAAAACAGGACTCTAGGGAAAGGCCTTAGGAAGGGGATAGAGTATGGAATATGGGTTAAAAGATCAGTTAAGTTCTAGGTAGGGGGACAAAACACTGTGAGTAAAGACACAGGGGCAATCAAGTCTTCATGAGTGGGGAGCCCAACTTCCCTGAAGTGATGGATATGTTGGGGTGATAGAGAAGGCCAAATTATGAAGGTCTTAAAAAGCAGACCAGAGCTTAGGCCGGATGTATTAGGCAGTGGGCACCTTCCATAGGGAAGGTGGGTTGGACCAGGAGAACTCCTTACTTCACATGCTAGTGGCTGGGGAGCCCTGGCCTGTTTACCCTTGGCTGTCTTTCAAGTTATGGCCACTCACAAACCCCATGAGCGCCTCTTTCTCACAGGCATGAAGACAACAGTGAGTGAGGCGGAGCATCCCCTGCTATGTGAAGGCACACGTCGGGAGAAGGGTGACCTGGCCCTGGCACTAATGATCACTTATAAAGACGACCAGGCCAAACTCAAAAAGGTAAGGGATTGAGGTACTGGGATTTCAACAGGCAGAGAGAGCAAATTTTATCACCTTTCTCAGGGGTTTCTAGTATAATGGAAGGGTTGTTCTACCTACAGGAGATACCGGGGGAATCTTGGGAACACCTCGTAAAGAACGTGAGAGACCAATGGTTCTTATAGGAATGCTTGGGCTTGGGGTGGAAGAAGAGAAACTGGGGGCATAAAGTCGTTCATTCATTCATTTATTTCAATATATATTGAATATCAATATACTTAGTCCTGTGGTAAATGTTATAGGGGATACCAAGATATGTAAGCCAGCCCCTGTCTTCCAGCAGGTTCTCCTGTGGTTAGAACTGGGAAAGTCTTCCTGAGGAGGAAGTATTAAGCTGTTTCAAGGAGAAAGAAAAGTAATAGAAGTCAGGAGATAAAGGGCATCCAGTCACCGCTTCTCTGTCTTTCAGATCTTAGACAAACTCTTGGACCGAGAGAGCCAGACGCATAAACCACAGACACTGAGTTCGTTCTACTCATCTAGCCGCCCGGCCACAGCCAGCCAGAGGTCTCCTTCAAAGCATGGGGGCCCATCTGCTCCAGGGGCCCTGCAACCTCTGACCTCAGGCTCTGCAGGGCCTGCTCAGCCAGGGAGTGTGGCAGGGGCTGGGCCAGGCCCCACTGAGGGCTTCACAGAGAAGAATGTGCCTGGTGAGGTGGGGGCACTGGGCAGGGGGGATGTGTGGTATGGAGCTGTGTTGGGCCCCCCTTTCCCAGGCTCATCCCAATGTCCTGTCTTCCCTACGCAGAGAGTTCCCCACATTCCCCCTGTGAGGGTCTCCCATCTGAGGCAGCTTTGACCCCAAGACCAGAGGGAAAGGTCCCCAGCCGCTTGGCACTTGGCAGCCGTGGAGGCTACAATGGACGGGGCTGGGGCTCACCAGGGCGGCCTAAGAAGAAGCACACAGGTAACAACCCATGGGATGACGTGGAGGGAAGGATATTCCTGAAGGTTGGAGTCTGAATTCTGGAGCTTCTGACTTCTGAGACTGTCTTGTCTTGGGGGGTTTAGGCATGGCCAGCATTGACAGCAGTGCCCCTGAAACAACGTCGGATAGCTCCCCAACCTTAAGCCGGAGGCCACTTCGAGGGGGCTGGGCCCCTACCTCCTGGGGCCGAGGACAGGACAGTGACAGCATTAGCAGCTCTTCCTCAGACTCCCTTGGCTCCTCGTCCTCCAGTGGAAGTCGCCGGGCCAGTGCCAGTGGAGGGGCCCGGGCGAAGACAGTTGAAGTTGGCAGGTCAGTGGGAAAAAACATCCTTGTCTTCTGACCTGGCCCACCCCGAGAGCCACATCCCTAGTGTAATCCAACTGTTGTCTCCGTCAGCATCCTCACTTACCCTGGTCTTTTCCAACCTACCTGGACACCCACCTCAGAGAAACCCCAATCCCTGTCCCTACCCCATTGCCCCTTCAGGTACAAGGGCCGCCGTCCTGAGAGTCATGCCCCCCATGTACCCAATCAGCCGTCAGAGGCAGCTGCACACTTCTACTTCGAGCTGGCGAAGACGGTGCTGATCAAGGCAGGGGGCAACAGCAGCACTTCCATTTTCACACATCCATCTTCCTCAGGGGGCCACCAGGGTCCTCACCGTAACCTGCACCTTTGCGCCTTCGAGATTGGGCTTTATGCCCTGGGCCTGCACAACTTTGTTTCTCCCAACTGGCTCTCACGTACTTACTCTTCCCACGTTTCCTGGATTACAGGTAAATCCAGCATCTTGATTTGGGTATGGGAAGGGGATTAATCGATGATGATAAGTCATATCCTTGTGGAGTTACTGACTTGATAGGAGAGATGCCATTCCCATTCCCATTGCCCGTGCTAACCCCACTCTGCTTTTCTCTCCTTTTCCTGAAGGCCAGGCAATGGAGATTGGCAGCGCAGCCCTGACTATACTGGTAGAATGCTGGGATGGGCACCTGACACCCCCTGAGGTTGCATCCCTGGCTGACAGGGCATCACGGGCACGAGACTCCAATATGGTGAGGGCAGCGGCGGAACTAGCCCTAAGCTGCCTGCCTCATGCCCATGCGTTGAACCCCAATGAGATCCAGCGGGCCCTGGTGCAGTGCAAGGAGCAGGTATTTTTACAGGCAATTGCGGACCTGCTTTGGGGCATCTGGGCAGGGAGGTTGGGTCCAGCTCCTGATTCCCATATCCTGGAGTTCACAAACTATCCAGTTGGTCCTCTCATGGTGACACTTGACACAGTAATGTGCTTTCACATCTATTACATCCTTTACCTTACAACTCTGAGAACAGATTATTCGTATTTCATAGGTAAGGAAATGTGGCCTATAGTCTAGGGACCAAGATGATCGCCAGGATGGAGTCCTTAGGGGAAGCCTCAGGGAGATGATGGGACTTGGCTGGGAGTAGCTAAATTAGTTTGGAACTGGGACTGGTCAACAAGTATTTGTTCATTGTGTGAAGCACTCACTGTTCTGACACTGACTCTGGGCACTGGCCCTGACCTTAGATGCCTCCCCAGGAACCAGCCAACTCTGAGGGAGACATTGGAATGTCATCTAGAACTGTCCCTGAGTAAAGCCCTTCCCCCTTAACCCTCTTTGCCCCTCCCTTCCAGGATAACCTGATGTTGGAGAAGGCCTGCATGGCAGTGGAAGAGGCGGCTAAGGGTGGGGGCGTATACCCCGAAGTGTTGTTTGAGGTTGCTCACCAGTGGTTCTGGCTATATGAGCAAACAGCAGGTGGCTCATCCACAGCCCGTGAAGGGGCTACAAGCTGTAGTGCCAGTGGGATCAGGGCAGCTGGGGAGGCTGGGCGGGGGCTGCCTGAGGGCAGGGGGGTCCCAGGGACTGAGCCGGTTACAGTGGCGGCGGCGGCAGCAGCAGTGACAGCAGCCACAGTGGTGCCAGTCATCTCGGTGGGGTCCAGTTTATATCCGGGTCCAGGACTGGGGCATGGTCATTCCCCTGGCCTGCACCCCTACACTGCTCTACAGCCCCACCTGCCCTGCAGTCCTCAATACCTCACCCACCCAGCTCACCCCGCCCACCCCATGCCTCATATGCCCCGGCCTGCCGTCTTCCCTGTGCCCAGCTCTGCATACCCACAGGTGAGTATGCAATGTTCTACTGGAGATTGGGCATGTGGGAGCACATTGGGAGTTCACGGGGGGTTGGAGTGGGGTACTCCGGGAGGATAACAGGGCTGTCCAAGAGTCCTGGTGAGGTGGCGGGAGTCGGGGGACCCAGCCCAACTAAGATAAGAAATGCAGGATCCCCAGCTGTGGGATGAACGGGGAAGAGCTACATCCTAATATAATTTGGAATCTTCCTTTTTTTCTTCCCGCCTCGAGGGTGTGCATCCTGCATTCCTGGGGGCTCAGTACCCTTACTCGGTGACTCCCCCCTCACTTGCCGCCACTGCTGTGTCTTTCCCCGTCCCTTCCATGGCACCCATCACAGTACATCCCTACCACACAGAGCCAGGGCTCCCACTGCCCACCAGTGTGGCCTGTGAGTTGTGGGGACAGGGAACAGGTGAATGGAGGGGAGGCACACCGGGCAGGGGAGGAGGGGAGGGAATCCTCTCTGTCCCTCTCTGGGCTCTGAGTTCCTCATGTGGCTTTCATCCCACCCTCAGTGAGCAGTGTCCATCCAGCTTCCACGTTTCCGGCCATCCAGGGTGCCTCACTGCCTGCCCTGCCCACACAGCCCAGCCCTCTGGTGAGCGGGGGTTTTCCACCACCCGAGGAGGAGACTCACAGTCAGCCTGTCAACCCGCACAGCCTACACCACCTGCACGCCGCCTACCGTGTCGGTGAGAGGAGGGCCCTTCCTGTGCCCCCACCTGCAGCCAGAGGCTCTTCCATGACCCCTCCCCACCATACCTCTTAATTGGTTTACCGTGGGGTCAGGTACGAGGCTGAGGTAGAGGGTGGAGGACGCACCCTCACCACGTGCCCACCCTTTTCTCCCAGGGATGCTGGCACTGGAGATGCTGGGTCGCCGGGCACACAATGATCACCCCAACAACTTCTCCCGCTCCCCCCCCTACACTGATGATGTCAAATGGTTGCTGGGGCTGGCAGCAAAGCTGGGTAACACCTCCCCTCCCCAGGACCATTGTCCGCCCTCACCTGCTCCCCCCACCTTCCCATCCCAGACCTCCTTCCTAGCTCTTGCTCAGAGTTGAGGCCTTGGTCGGGTATGTGTGCGTGCGCGAGGGGCGGGGGGCTACCTCAGCTCCTGGGGTGGAGGGAGGCTCTCTGCCAGGCCAGAGCTGAGAGATTAAAGTTGGGTCCCTAGGGCAGAGGTGGCCACCCCCGTCTCATGCCCCTCCCCCTGCCCCCCAGGAGTGAACTACGTGCACCAGTTCTGTGTGGGGGCAGCCAAGGGGGTGCTGAGCCCGTTTGTGCTGCAGGAGATCGTCATGGAGACGCTGCAGCGGCTGAGCCCCGCTCATGCCCACAACCACCTGCGTGCCCCGGCCTTCCACCAACTGGTGCAGCGCTGCCAGCAGGCATACATGCAGGTGATAACCCAGGAAGTATGGAGCAGGGTGGAACACCTCCTGGGCAGGCAGGGAACAGATCACCCAGCACGCCAGGGCGGAGGGGCCTGGTTCTGTGCTTAGTGGCTTATCCTCCCCACGTCTTCCAGTACATCCACCACCGCTTGATTCACCTGACCCCTGCCGACTACGACGACTTTGTGAACGCGATCCGCAGTGCTCGCAGCGCCTTCTGCCTGACACCCATGGGCATGATGCAGTTCAACGACATCCTGCAGAATCTCAAGCGCAGCAAACAGACCAAGGAGCTGTGGCAGCGGGTCTCACTCGAGATGACCACCTTCTCCCCCTGAGTCTGGCCCCCCTAGGGCCCTATACAGGGACACAGGCCTGTGGCTATGGGGACCCCTCACAAAGGGGGAATGAATCTTGGCTGGACAGATCATCCCCACTCAGTTCCCTGGTAGCCCAGACTGGCAGCTGTTCTTGGGGCCAAGATGTCTCAGACCCTAGAAGCCTAGGGTTGGGGGAGACAGCCCTGTCTGGGAGGGGGCGTTGGGTGGCCTCTGGTATTTATTTGGCATTTATAAATATATAAACTTCTTTTTTACTCTCGTCTGCCTGGGCCTTTCCCTTCTTTCCCTCCATGTGTGGATGAACCTTGAACTGGGGCAGAGGAAAATCTTGATACTTGCTTTTATTCTAGGTTTCTCCCACTCCAGTGAGGCAGACAAAACACAAAAATAAGGATGTTTATTAAACTCATTTCTAGCCCACAGCTAGGGCTCATATTCAGCTCTATGAGCCACCGTCTGACCTCATCCCCATTCAATGTGAATGACATTAGAGAGGCCGGGCCACAGGTTGATCCCACAGTAAGGGGTCCCTCCCACGGCCACTACAGATAAGATACACTGCTGGGGATAAAGAGGGAAAGCATTGGATTAATACGTTCCTCTTCACCCTGCCTGGACCCTCTCATTTCCCCCCCACCTTCCAAGACCATGGGCCAAAGGTGCCTAGTACCATCTTGTGGGGTATCAAGGGAAGCCCCATTATTAGACCCGAGAGCTATGGGAAAGGGATGCCCTTCCCTTCTTAGCCATCCCAGGCCTCGAGGCCACTGAGGTAGAAGGGGGAGGGGCCAGGCCACTCTAATCCCCCTTGTGGGCCCTGCTCTGGGCTTGCCCCTTAGGGAAGAAGGGGGCTTTTGCTGGTACGGGAGGCTGATACATCAGCCCGGACTGGAATGCTGCAGTTCTTCCCGAAGCCACGAGGGCACTGGCTGTCCAAGCCGGCTCAGCAGCTTCGACAGCTCCAAATTATGGTTCCGGAAAAAATCCGTAAGGAAAAGGCGGGACTAACAGGAGAAAAATGAAGTCAGAAATGGTAAGGAGTGGACAAAATCAGATCTTACAGGTGGAAAGGGATACCCTGTCCCTGGCTTTGCTTACCTCAGTGTCCATATCTGGGTACTTCCGGCCTTTGCTCTTGCCTAGACAACGAGTCTTGCCACCTTCAAGTCCCTGGCACCAAAATCCCTTATCTTCATCAAACCTGCTCAACAAGAAGAGGCCATTAGGTGACAGAAAAGAAATTGAAGCCTCATAAATGTACACTACCTCTCCCAGCCCAGAGGGACACATGTCTCTCTTTGCAAGACAGGGTAAATCCATGTCTCTTCCAAACAGACACGGTCAACCTGCTTCCCCATTTCCCCCAGAGTCATCCTCCCCTGGGTCATGCTCTCCCACCTGAGGGTCCGTGTGTAGTTCAGAAAGGGTGTGATACCCAGGAACTTCTGGATGCTCTCCATTGAGGCAGCTGGGTTGGTACGCAGTTCTTGCCCATCCACAATCAGCAACTAAAGGGACAGGGATGTGGTTCCCTCTGTATTCCTTAGAAGCCTCTGGGCTGAAGGGAAAAGGAGGGGAAGGGGACCCCCATGTGGGCTACCGGGGAACTGTACCTGTCCAGAGGGGTAATATGTCAGCCAGCGTTGCAGATGGGTGGAATAGTAGCCAGGGACAAGACAACGGTCCTGTAGGGAGCGAAGTGCCAGAGGGGCATGGGAGGAGGCTGAAATCACCTGGTAGAAGGTATAGTTCAGAGCAACTGGGTCTCCATGTGCTCGCTGATGCTGACGGACAAGGAACAGGAAGGCAAGGAATTGGTGATTTGACAGCATTGTTCTGCCCTTCCTCTTAGTCTAGTGAACAGACAGCACAGGCACCCCTCCCCAAGGCACTAGCTTAGTTTCCCTACCCTCATTCCTTTCTGTCTCTCTAGCAGTCACCACCTCTCTTAAGTTCTGATGTGTGCCTAGCTTCAGGCTCACCTGGTACCAGGAGTAGGCCCTGTCAGCAGGGTTGGTGAGCACAGTGATGATCTTGGCTCGTGGCAGAAGGGCAGCCCCCCGACGTGGTACAACCTCTGAGTCAAAGTAGGTGGCACTTTTTTCAAACAGGAAATCAGTGCTGGCATTAGAAGGGACAGGGAAGAAATCCATGTACCTAGGAAGTAGTAGAGAGGAGAGGCAGAGAATTTGCAGAGTGAAGGGGCCAGACATCTGTGCTGGGAGAAGCTGGAATGGGGTATTTTAGGGGAAGGGAGTGTCCTGAGAAGCATTCCAGGTCTTACCAGTCAATGCCCTTGTGGTAATTAGGGCTGCTGAAGAACTGAATCTCCTCAAAGGTGCTGGGGCTTGGGAAACTGCTAGTCACAGCTGGGTGGAGGCTCAGGAAGAAGTGAATAGCTGTGGTCCCTAAATGAGAGAGAAAGTCCAGGCCATTGTGGGAGAGAATCCACCTCAACAACATCAGCTTGAAAGAGGTGAGAAAATAATCACTCTGGGTGGTAAAATACCGTTTGGCCAAACTAGAGCGAGAAAAGGAAAGCCTGAGAGAGGCCCAGGGAAGGGTTAAAATGGTAGTTCTCAGCCTTGATTGTGCATCAGAATCACTTGTGGGTCTTTCAAAAAAAACTCAACAGATGATTCTGATGTATAACCAGGTTAAGAATCACTCAAGGGACTGGATTAATGAGGGGTGGGTATGAGAAGGGAGTTCCTTGGCCAAAGAATTCTTTGGGTTTAAGGCAAGGCAACAGAAGTTGCCTAAGGATGATTCACCTGTCTTCTGGGGTCCCACAATGAGGAACTTGGGGAGCCGATCACAGGTTTTCTCCTTGGACCAGATATCTTTGTGCCTCTTGTCGTCACAGGGATTCTGAAGGTGAGGCCAAGAATCAGATAATCTTTTCCTCAACGGCCACCCCCATCACATCTCTAGGTCAGCCTGAGCTCCACCTGTACCTGCCAAAGGGGGCTTCGCTCTTGAGGGAAGAGGTCAAAGTACTTCCGTGCGAGAGGGACAGGAGGAAGGGTCTGTAGGCGCAGCCGTGTCCAGCACTGGAGAAAGCGCACCAGGCTCTCAAAGGTGTACAGGCCCAGCCGATCATTTCCATAATTAGACAGATGAGTCATAAAGATGCTGATCTGAAAGGGGGTGCCTGCATGTCAGATTTGGAGAGCCTACCCCACTTCAGAAGTGGGCTTGGTGAGCAAAAGTCTCAGTATGCAAACACTTTGGCTGTCCAATCTTCTAGCCCTTCCTCTCGGCACCTTACCGGATTAAGCAGCACTGTCAGAAAGAGTTCTCCACCTCGGATGCTCCGGTCTAGTTCGCGAGAGCCTCCGGGATACTCATTATAGAAGATCGTGTGAGTGAAGAGGCCACACGTCTGCCGTGGCAGCACCTGAAGGGAAAAGAACAAACAGGGACAGATGAGATTTGAAAGGTAGAATGAGAAGTAGATTAAGGACAAAAGACCTGAGGCATTAGGATTCCCTGGGTTTGTAGAGGACTCAGTCTGAAGTTACAGCAACAAAGCTCTTGCTATGTGCAATATGACTTTTCATCTCTCTACCCCTTATATGGATGAACTTGGACAATGCAGGTTGGAGGCTGTCCAAATGTGGGAGTTTGATTCAAGTCCGTATTGGGAGTCCCTCACCATAATGCCATTGTGAATGAAGCCACGGCGGTAGCGGGCAGGGCGGAGATGGGGATACTCCTCAGTGCTGGTCACCTGGATGCCCCACACGGATTTCCAGGCCTCATAGAGCTGTGTGTGGATGGGATACACGCCGGAGTGGTGGGGGGCCACAGCGTACCCCAGATCCGTGGGAATCCCATGCTCCTGGGAATGGCAGAGACTCTCACCAGGACCTGGTGAGGTTTGGGGAGTAGAGGGTAAAGAGGGTGGGGATGCCTCCACAGAAAGTAAAATGGAAAGGGTGGGGAAAGGGTACCCCATTAGGGTAAGGTGGAGAAGGAAGCATCATCTTTGGGAGAAAGTATGGGAAAGAGATCCAAGGGTCTCACCAGAGCAAACTGTTTGTTGAGCCTCATCTGGTCAGCCAGCACGGAGCGATTGTGGAACAGGTGTGGCTGCATGTGGCTCCACATGTGGGGGAACCACCAGAACTCTTGGCGGTGCTTCAGCAGCATGTCGTCCCCCGCATCCTCCTCCTCTGTCCCTATGACCACACACTGACCACTGACCACAGCCGGTCAGCCCCTGTGCCCTCCTTTGTTCTGTAACAACACTGACCACTTTCCATCCTTGGGACAACATTGCTGACCTCTGCCCACCTAAGACTATTTTCCCGATTGCCAACCTGCCCTCCAGCCGCCCATGCTAACCTAAATTCATACCCACTGCTAGGCCCTCATAGCATTCTGACCCCAAACCTTGCCCCTTTTCTCCAACCTGTCTGCCCAGGAGGATGGACAGTGAAGAGACAAACTAAGACTGATACGCTGAAGGAGCAGGGGAATAAGCTCACCAGTATGATAGAACTTGCCCGAGAAGCCCAAGTTGAAGGTGAAGTTGGGGACTAAGGTCCTGAGTTTCTTCTGGGTGGTCAACAGAGCCTGGGAAGAGTAGCAGGGACATGAGAAATCAGGAGACTAAGAAGGAGAAAAATGAGAAGTAGCATTCTTCTTGCCTAGAAAGGGTAGGGAGCGTACCTATGACAAGCTCAGAATCAAGGAAGGGAGTCTGATAGGACAGAGCTTGAAACAGCTTCTAAGGAAAGAAATGAGTCAGGAAAAAGAAAGACTGACCTCAACATCAGCCACCTTCATGCGGGTTCCTTCCTTGCCCACAAAGATGTCATCGATGTCTACCAAGATGTAACGGTCAAGGTCCAAGCAGAGGCGCTTGCCAGTGAGGTACGCAACAGCATCAACAAAAATGAGTTTGTGAAGCCAGAAGGAGAGGCCATGGCCAAAGAGCACCCGCTGGATGCCATCGTGAAGCCCCAAGTCCTGTACCACAGTGGGAAGCCGGGCCCGGCGAGGCAAGGGTCCTGGCACCGGGGGCTCAGCTGGTCGAAGGCTGGCAAGAAGCACTGGTTCATATGTGCTATGATTGGATTGGAAGATGGTCCAGTCATCACCGGGCAGTGGACCCGGCTCCAGGCGGCTGGGGCGTGTGAGATGCAGTAGTGGGGCAGAAGGATTCACTTGGTAGTCCTGGAGCCCCAAGTTTGAATGTAGAAAAAGGGGAAAGCCCTTGAGCTGGGCACTCAGTAAGCTATGCTCATGGGCTCGGAAAAAGCCAATGATGCCCACACCATACTCCACACAGTACCGGTCTAGCAGTTCCCGACTCCAGGCATCCAGGTTGACATACTTGAGCAGGTTCTCATAGATGACCAAGACATACCGGCCACGGGTATGATCAGTCAGTGTGGGCATGTCCCCTCGGCCAGGTGCCAGCTCAGTGCTATAACGAAAACGGCTGGACTCCAAGATGGCCACAATCTCCTGCCCCAGCTGTGAGTATGCGCTCTCCACAAACACAAGGACCACGGGTTCAGTTTGTGCTGTCTCTGGCAGCCTGGGGGGCCGGGGTGGGACTGGAGGCCGTACAGGGCCAGGACCAGCTGCCCCACCACTACTGCAGTCTCCCAAGGGCAGGGGCAATAGTTCCTTGGCCTTGGGGCTGGTGGATACGTAGTAAGCCAAGAAGCCCATGGAGCCCAGACTGAAAGCGATCAGCAGCAGTATGAGGCGGTGCAGTTCCAGCTGCCGAGCTGGGCGTACCACCTTCCACAGCTTGAGCATGGCGGGGGAGGTGAGGCAGGGATGGGGACTACCTTAGGGGATGGGAGGTAGGAGTTCTATAGGCTGAGGCTCTCTTGGGAGGGTAGAAGGATATGAAAAGAAGGGAAAGGGATTCCTGCAGGGTCAGTTCCCTGAAAAAGTGGAAAACAAGTCCCCTTAGTATAGGATAGGGGAGGTAGAAGGGGCAACAGGGGGCAACTGGACAGAGTCCATTGGTCTCAGGTCACCATGGCCCACTGGCCCATGGCTTCAGGATGCAAATCTAGCCAGGCTCCACCTTTGGTCCTGGCTGAGCTCCTCACATCAGAGGTCAGCAAAGTTCACAATCTCTGCCCTCACTACCTGTAAGACAGAAATCAATGGGTTACTTCTCTCCTTGAAACTGTGTCATTAATCCATTCCCCTCTTCACCCCATTTCTCTTACCTCCTGCTCACAGGATGGTTTGTTCTCCAGAAAAAAAAAGCTCCTGTAGAAAAACAACATAATCTGAGTCTCATACTTTAGCTTCACAGCCTGTTCCCTTTCTTAGAATACTGTCTAAATTCTCCCCCCTGAGCTAAGCTCAGAATTGAAGCAGTATATCCAAGGTCTGGAAGGGAACAAATTTCCCATCGACAAGAGGCCAAACAGCCCAGGAGGCTGAAAATGAACCTGCTCTGAAAGGAGTTCCCAACCCGTGACAGAGCAGTTGGTCAGCCAGCAGGAGCTCTGTTCGTCCTGTGAAGAAGGGACGGAAAGCCCCAGAAGTCCCGTGCTCCAACAAAATATCAGATAAGAGGAAACTCATGTGTCTGCTAATGTTCCTCATCTATCAAACCCAACACCACAGGCTAACAGCACTAATGAACTTGCAGTGAGGTGGGGAAATTCAAGAGGGAAGAGAAATGGTGTTAGCTAATCATTCTACTACCTTCCAAATCCAGAACCTGGGGATTCTCTTTTCCATTGCTTGTGAAAAATTACCCATCCCTCCCCTTTATTTCACTTGTGCCAGTGTCAAGAGGGGTGATAACAATGTAGCCCCAGAGCAGGCCACATCACTGGCACCTAAGAAAAGCTAGAGAGCTGAGTCCAGAGTTTGTCTCCTTATCCACTCCAGTTCTCTTTCCTAACTTAGCCTAGGTGGTACTACACCCTCACCCCTGAACAGCTCAGAAGGGTCCTGAGCTAGCCTGGAGAGACATGAGGAATTGAGTCCTGTTACAAAAACAGAGCGAACTGAATGGGGCTGCATGACAGAGAGCAACAGGAGCTTAAGTAGTATACAATCAATTATAGAGAAGGAGTAAGAACAGTCGGATCAGAAAATAGTTTTAAGGAGACCTAATTCCGGAGACTTTTTTCCTTAAGTAGATAGACTACTTCTAGAAGCTTTACCGTCACTCTCCCCACTTTAGTCACTCGAAGTAAGGCCAGTGGCTGGAGAGCTCTCTCTACCACACATCCCACACACACACATACACATCTCCGGGTGATTAAGCAGAGATGGGGTCCTTCAGAACTGAGAGAGACAACTTAAGAACAGTTCTGCTTTGGCCTGGGTAAAACTAATCGGCGTGAAAAGAGAGCTGGGAAAGGATCAAAATGGTGATGGGAAGGGACGAATCCTAAGAATTAGAGGAAACTTTTTGGGGCAAACACAGTAGTGAGAAGAAGTCACTGTGGGGAAGCCGATACTGGGGGTGTATCACCCCCGAGGTTAAGAATAAGAGTTAACATTTACTGAGGGCTTACACTTTGCCAGACATTCTTCTAAGAGCTTTCCATATATCTAATGCTCACACCGGCCCTAAGAGGTAACTAATATTCCCATTTTACATATGACTAATTTGAGGTCCAGAGAACTTAGCAACTTGCCCAGGATCACACAGCTCAGTCAGTGGAGGAAATGGGATTCAACGTCAGGCCTGTCAGGCTCCAGCCCTGGTCTTAACCACTGCATTTTAGCTTCGAACCTAGAAGAAGCAGCAATATTCAGGGAAGGGGTGATGAGGGAGTACTGGGGTGGGAGGATAAATGCTGAAGCGGGACCGCGGCGGGGAGGGGGCTAAAGGTGCGGGCGCAGCAGGAGGAGAGCAACAGAGGGGGGTGCTGGGGAAGGCGGGGGTGTGGGCCCCGCGCTGGGAGACCGGCAGTGCAGATGCCGCGGGAGGAGGGGGACCGAGCAGCGACACGGGCGTGGGGGGCTGGCACACGGGGGTCGCGGATGGAGGGCCCTGCTGGTGGGAACATGGGCTTACAGGTGGGTATGGAGAGAGTCGGGCGTGGAGCATTAAAGGGGATGGGGCAAGGGGCGCGTGGAGGAGTCTGCGGGGACATAGGGGCGGGCGTCGGGCTGGGGGGAGCCCCGAGGGGAGGAGGAGCCCCGTGCGGAGGGGACGAGCCGAGGGGAATGAGGCCACTGCCAGGGCGGCCTGCGGAAGGGACGGGGGAGGGGAGCGCAGGCCGCCCCGAGGGGCGGCCGGGGACGCCCCTGCGGGAGGTTTCGGTGGCCACACTGAGGGAAGTCTGTGAGGGGAGAACTGCGGGGACCGTGGCTGGGGGCCACACTCTGAGCGGGGGGTCTCCTCAAGGGCAGCTCACCCGGCGGACTGGGCGGCGTCCCCGCTGTCCCCGGGCTCCGCCACGTCCCGGGGCTGCCCGGCTTCCCTGCTCTCGGGGCCTCGGGCTGCGTCGCGGCGGCTCCGCCATCTCCGAGCGAACACTCTGCCGCAGCCGGGCCCAACCACCGCTCCCAGCGGGGGGAGGCGGCGCGCAGCCGCTCGCGGCCCCACTTCGGGTCACCCCCGCCTCCGGGCCAGCCCGCCGCGCTGCCGAGGTGCCGAGCCACCGAACGGTGTTCCGCAGCGCTCGGCCGAGCCGCAGCCTCATAGACGGCGGGCTCCGAGCGCCCCGACAAGAGGCGCCCCCCTCCTTCCCGCGCAGTGGCACGGTCCGGCTAGCGTCGGCGCCGAGGGTCCCGGAGCCGGGGCGGGCCGAGGGTGTGGGCTCTTCCACTCGGCCCGGCGGAGGGGGAGCCGGGCCGGCCCACTGAGGGGCGGGAAGGCTGTCCTGGACGCGGGCGGGGCCCGGGGGCGGGGCGAGACTCAGAGCTCACCCGCTAAGGGCCCGAGTTCTTCCCCCTGCTCCAAACTCGCCTCAGCAGACCGGGCGACTAATTGGAGGCTGATGAGTTTATGAGGAAGTCTTATTCTAAAATGAGCCCAAAAGGGGTGGGAGAAGGTACATCTTCTCCACCTGAAGCCTTGTAACCCAGGCTGTTAAATCTAAGCCTCCGGCCATAAGCCTCCAACAGCAGTAACACAATGGAGTGTTTAAAGGTTATTTTATTAAATATCTTCAAGGTTTCATTGTAACAAAGCTATGAAGGGTCTACCAACATTCAGAACAAACACTATTTTTAAATTATTTCTATGTCATCATGCAAAAATTCTGCATCAAATGCCTTCTCATTTCCTGTTTAAAAGGTGATTTTTTTTTAAGTCTATTGTCTATAGATGCTGACATTAGCCCCAGAAGAGGATTAAGAATGCTAAGAAGTGGGGCTGGAGCAGCCATATGAAGCTATGGGTCTTAATGAACTCTAAGACCATTTGTCTTCAAGCCAGCAAAACCAAACCCTGTGGTGAAGGTGTCTGCGTGCTGGTACTGCAGGCTGCAGGGCAGAAAAGGGTTAGGGCCCAGGGGCTGGGGCATGCAGGAGGTGCTCAGCGGAGCCTGGCTAAATCCAAGCACCAGCACCTGTGAGTCTGCTCTCTTCTCACCTGGCTCCAAGGTAAACCTGTAGCTTTGCCTCTTCTCCCAGCTCCTGTGACTCCTTAAGGCAGTCCAGGGAGCTGGGGCCCACCCATCTATCCCCCAGTAGTGCAGACATTTGTGCAGACAGGCCTGCACAGTTGTTTTGGGGGAAACCAAGGCCATGACCAATTGCTCCTCCATTATCTTCTCTGCTATCTGCTTAGAGTATAAATTTTTCCCTCCTGGAATGGAACTCCTTGAGCACAGAGAGGGACAATGAATGTAGGAGCCTTGGCTCTGGACATCTCTTTTGGGTACATGCAGGTGAGAGACAGGGTGATGCCCATGCAGATTGTCCAGCAGTTAAGTCTATACTTCAGTTGGTCAGTAAGGAGGTCTCTTTGTAGAGGATACCTCTTCTTGCCCGAGTAGTCAGGTCAATCTCAAAGACAGGAAAAGAGATGGGCGTGCAGCAAGGGAAGAGGAAGAAGGGAGGCAGCCCCGAGGGCAGCCTGAATGCATAGAAACAACCATCACTCAATCCCGCTGCCTCACTCTTCCCATCCCACAGGGGCACTTGGCAGAGGGCCCAGGTCCAGATGAGGGTCAGCACAGGGACCACCAGCATGAAAAGGCAAGACAAAGATGATCCAAATCAGCACGGAAACAGAACTGCCAAAGGCAGCAGGGGGAGCCCAGACCAAGGCCCGGCTCTCTCCTTGCTAAGTTATAAGAAAACAAACACAAAGCAAAGCGGCAACCCCTCCCACTTCCCAGCTGCAAGGATTGGGCCTCAATAGCAGGGCCCACGTGCATTGTGCATCCTATAGAAATGGATGAGTCAGTGAGTGCATGTCAGACTAACACGAGGTTTCTCATCAGCTTTGTAGCGGACACACTTCTGCAGCACCAATTCTCTTCCCGTCTATACTAAATGGTACAGTACAGCAATGTACGGGCCCTGCTTCTCAGTCCTGAGCCCACTGTTTCTCAGCTGCCTCCACGGCAGGCTGGGAGCTCCGCGTTCTCTCCCAAGTAGGTCTGTTGGCCATGATGTTCTTCATCAGCCTCATTCTAGGCGTGTATACAAATTCTGAAGACGTCCATTCCTAGACCTGGGGCAGGTAGGCCACCTCAGGGGCTGTAATCACATCACAGCCCCCAAAGTTCTGTCAGAGTTCTTGCCTGGTCCCCTGAGTCCATGGAGGCCAGAGGCTAAGCTCACCTCTTCAGGGCTGGTAGGTGAGCCCATTGCATGTGCCAGGATGGGCATCACACAAACTCCTGCCTTCTTGCTAGCCCAAGGGCTATTGGTGGTTTTAAAACGCATCACGGTATGGATCCCATTTTTTTTTTAAACGATCTTCTTTTCTTAAATGTAAAAAACACCTCGGTACAGCAGAGACAGACACGAAGGGCGGGCGGGAGGGCTGCATGCAGGGGCGTGCATTGGCTGCTGCCGCTTTGTAATTTAATTGTTTTAAACCTCAAACGAACAGGACTGCCGCTGTCACTCAGGCCCTCCAGAACCACTGGCTGCGAAGGTTTGACCTCCGGCTGGGATCTCCTTATGCCCCTGTCAAACAGAACAGACGTGGTAACAGAACAGAGGACAATACCCACACAGAGGAGTTCCAGAGACTTAAACACACTACATACGTGGTCAAGTCTGCCTGAGAGGGTGGAGGATGGGGGAGAAGCTAGTATTTAAACATAACACTGCCTCACATTTGCTTACTAAGTGCTTTACTTACAAGTATATTATTTAATCCTCACCACAACAAAGGAGGTAGCCACCGCTCCTTTTTTTTTTTTTTTTTTTGGGCTGCACTGCAGCCATGTGGAATCTTAGTTCCCTAACCAGGGATCAAACTCGAGCCCTCTGCAGTGGAAGGGCGGAGTCTTAACCACTGGACCGCCAGGGAAGTCCCTCCTTCTTCCTTATTGACAGCTGAGGAAAATAAGGCTTAGGGAGGGGAAGTAACCTGTCCAAGGTCACCCAATTTGGAGTCAAGGAGCCAGACCCAAGTCTGTCTGACTTCAGAGCATGACTTATTACAACCACCACACTGTCCAGCCTTCACTACTCTTCTGGGATGGCCCATGTATCCTCCCCCAATGCCACCTCTCAACCTCTTCTTCCTCCTCTGACCCCACTTGTCCCAGCCGCTCCCCAACCCCCCACCAGGTGCACCTGTGGCTGAGCTCACTGCAGCGGTGCGGCAGGGGCCCCTGAACAGTGATAGTGGACATTGAGCCACTTGCCATCCCGGCGGTGCCAGACCCGGGTCTCCTCTGACTGGCTGGTGCGAGGCCGGCCCTGCCCATCGATGTACTGGGTAAGGCGGATGTAGGCGATGCAAGCCGCGTCCTCTCCAATCACGTGGACGTGCGGGTTCAGGATGGTGGTGTGGATGGGCTTGCTGTTCTTGGACAGGACTGTAGGGGGCAGGGAAGGGTGGGGTAGGTAGGAGGGTGTCAGGCCTGGGGACTGGCATTTTCCTCCCAGCCTGCACTTCCCAAGTCTCACCCTCTCTCCAGTAACCATTCTGTGAGTCTCCAAGTCCCCATACACCTTCCAGAGGCTGGGAAACCCCATCAGATTAGTCTTGATTATTCAAAAGGAAGAGAAAGGTGTGGAACAATGATAATAGCAGCTACTGTTTTAATCAGACATTGTGCTGAGGGGTTTTACACGCATGAGCCATACTCCTTGGTCAATATTATTTTCTTCTTTATAAGATAAGGAAATAGGCTCAAGGAGGTTAAGTAATTTGTCCAAATCACACAACATTTGAACTCAGGACTATCTTAACGAAAGCCTATGATGATCTTTCTACCCTAATAGGTGGGTTTAGATTTCATAAGGGTTGGCTTGTCCCTAATTAGGGTTATAGAGCAAAATCAAGAACTTAAAATATTCAAAATTGATTTCTGATTTTAAAAAGATCCAAAGTTAAAAAAAAAAAAAAAAGTCACCAAAGCACCAAGCTCAGGATATTCCCAGGGTTCCCAGGTCCTCTGGGGGAAAACCAAGAGAAGATGGGTTGCCATTATCAGCAAACACTATGGATTGTGTTGCTTTTATTGAGATTCATATTTTACTTCAATTCAAATATTAGGGGCTACATGAGACCTTTTGGAGAGCTTCTATAAATTCTGGAATTGCTTCTGGCTGACAGAATTACCTAGATAACCTAGGGTTTATAACTGCAGCTAAGACATGGAGAGGATGGCAGTTAGTAGAGAAAATAGTGAGAAAATAAAATCCAGGGCAGGATCCTTTCCCAGGATAAAGTGGGAAAGATGAGAAAAAAATAAGAAGGGGGACGGTCTTAGTGGAAAGAAAGATGGGAGGAGGAGATGAATCAGCTTCTTATCCTCTGGGACTTCCAGGAACTGTCCAGGGCATATACCCTGCCCCCCTGGCTCCCAGCCAGGACTCCTATCTCCCTCGTGGCTAGGAGGACCCTAGCCACAACTTCCGATCTCACAATCACCAACAGCGCCCTGTTACTTGCTTGCACATTCTTATCATGGTTTTAATTTCCTCTACTCTGAAACCTGCAGACACAGAGCTGAGATCATTTCAACCTAACCTCGCATGGTTTCCAATCGTCTTGGAACAAGGCGAGGCTTAAAGAAATACAGTGGCCTTGATTATGGCAACTGGCATTGGCACTGCCACGAGGCAGCTGCAGAATGGAGGGGCAGGCGGGGCTGTGGAGGCGGCCCTTTGAAGGTGCCAGTTGAAGACCATCCTCAGGGCCCAAGGGGGCAAGCACATAGACCAGGGTGCGGCAGGCAGGTCCAGTAAGGGAAAAGCGGGCAACTGGGAAGAGGAGAAGGTGAGCGGGGACAGAGGCAAGGGGGTGAGGGGCAGGCAGGAGTATCTCAGCAGCACGAACCCACTCACGATTCTCAAAGTAAAACTTATGGAAATCCATCCCTTCCACGAGGTTACCGAGGGCCTCAGGCTCAAAGGAAGTGAGGCCTGGATCACAAATCTTCCTGCAGGGGGAAAAAAAAAAGCAGCCCATCAGTCTTGTACGAGAATTACTCGTCTCTCTTCCCCATCAGTGGTGTCTGTCCCGCAGCAGGTTATCTGTGGGCTGGGCCTGACAACACAGCTGCGATCTTAGAGCCCTGCCTGCCAAGCCACTTAGCTCTGCTCTTTCAGCCCATGGCCCAGACACCACAGGCGGGCTCAATCACTGATGTCTACCTGGAAGGGCTCCCAGGCTAGGGGCCTGGTGTTTAACTCAGACACTGTGTGCAAGGCCCAGCCTTCTCTTTACCCCTGGTCCCAGCTGCTTTTTGGGAAGAGGGAAGGCCTCGAGAGATGACTTGGGTCTCAAGGAAATAAGTCTCTACTCACGTGTAGGCCTCAAAGTCCCCATTGTTGATGGCCTCAATTAGTTGTTCTGTGATCTTAATGATCTCCTGTTTTCGCACTGTGGGGGGAAAAATATAGCAATTTACCCGTGGGAGACTGGGAATCTCCCAAGTGACGGAAAGCCCTCCCCAATCCTTCAGAGAATCCCCTGTGATCTCTCTGACAAAGACATCCCTGTCTTCTCTGTCTTTAAGGCCCTTTGCAGGAAGATGAGCCCACCTTTCTCTCCATTCCCCCTCTGTTGTCCATAGAGCTAACGACACCCCCCCCGCCCCGCACAAAGCCCGCCTTATGATCCTCTGGCCTTTGCCTCCCTCTCCATCAACAACCAGGATGCAGAAAACACTCTTGTCTTTAACAGCTGAGGAGCCTGACACATTGTGAATATTCTGCCCTCAGTCTGTGTATCTGATCCCTAGCAGGTTTAGCCTCTCAAAGAACCATCTCCCGATAGGGCTGTTTCCACCACCCACTTGCTTCTCTCACCTGAAGGGGCTCAGTCAGGTCTCAGTTACCACCTCCCCACCCCCAGCCCTCACTTAGTGGTCCAGAACTTAGCCCTGGGCGACAGCCAGCCTGAGAGCAGAATCTAGCCAGGGATGAGGTCTCCAAAGGATGAACAGAGCCCTGGGATGGATGCTTAATTCTCTTCACCCTGCTCATCTCCTCCACAGGGCTTTTCTGGGATAAAGGATCTTGGAACTACAAACACTCTTTTTTAAATGGAGCCTCTCACCAGTGAGACAGTTCCGTTTACCCTGGACAAGCCTTGGAAAGGCTCTAAATCTCATACCAGCTCTCAAGCCAGGACATGTCCCTCAGGAAAACCAAGACAAGCTTCAGACTGACAGGCAGGCAGAGTTGGTGCCCTCAGAGCGCCCCCAACCCCAATCCCAAGCCAAGGGACTGCTGGTAACATCCTGCTCTCCTAGGCAGCTCACTTACAGGGAGCGCCACTATTAGCAGAGGGTACCGCCAGGGTAAGGGAGGCCTCGTACTGAGCTCGGGCTAACCCTGACCGGAGCCCCAGGCTGGCCCAGGCCACAAGCCTTTCCTCACAGGAGCGAGAGGCTGCAAGACAAATGTGAGCATTAGGACAGCACAGCTAAGGGGCACCACTGGGAGAAGGCAGAGCAGCCAATGGTACAGCCAGGAGGGGGGGCTCTACAGCCACCAGCACCACCATGGGGGCAGCTCTAGGTGCATAAACAGGAGGTGAGGGGAACCACAGAGCTCTATCCACTTTCTAGAGGCAAGCAGGTAGGCACACGCGCGCACACACACACACACACACACCCTCTCCAACCCCACCACACCCATCTGCAGGACCTGACTGGGGCCCTATGGGTGAAGAGGATCGTGTTTAGAAACTCTGAAAGGACAGACAGTAGGAGGGAAAGAAGCAGACAAAGGCATCCTCTACAAAAACACAACTAAAAATATAAATACAAGCTACCATTAACCCAGCAAAGCATCATACCCAGACATTCTACTATCCCATTTATTTTTCGTAATGCTATGAGGTAGGTGCCATTTTATCCCCACTTTACAGATAAGTAAACTGTAGCTCTGGGAGGTTAAGTTACTTCACACATTTTTGAAGGTAGTGTAGCTGGATTTAAACTCAGGCCTGTCTCACCCCAAGCTCTTAATATGATATTACGCTTAGCCTCAAGAAGCACCACATCCCTACATGGTTTCTTGACTATGGCAAATTTCACCCCCCCACCCCATGCCCACTACCCTGGACCTGACTTCTGACTCCACCTTTCTTCCCACTCGGTGCCGAGGCAAGGCCCACTGCACATCCCAGTGGCTTTCTACTCCTTCCCTCCTGCAACAATCTTCCACCCGCTCTTCATGTCTTTGGGCCCCAGTCTCAGGGCCCCTGCCTGGTCTTAACAGCACCTCCAATCAGCTCCCACACCCAGCAGAGGCTGAGCTCCTGAGGCTGACCAAACGGACAGCTGGGCTGGGCTGACAGCTCTGGGGAGGGGCTGGGGGGGGAATCCCCGAGGGGCTTCAGGACAAGCCAGGGAGACGGAAGCCAGAATGTGCCTCCCTCACACTTACTGGCTGAGGAGCAGAGAGAAGGCTGGGGCTGCATGCCTGCAGAGGGGGCTGTTCTGTCCCGGGAGCTCCGTCCTTCAGGCACCGAGCTGCCATTCCCAGTGCGGAGCGGGGCAGCTAGCCAGCCAGGGCAGGGCAGGGCAGGGCAAGGCAGAGCAGCCAAAACAAACAGAACAAGGCAGGTGAGCGAGCAAGCCGGACAGGACCCGAGCCCGTGGCACTGAGAGCCGGGGCAAGGCGATGCCTCGGGCTGCTGTGGACGCTGGACCACGTCCCACGCCGCCGCCTCTGCCACAGAGGCCTCCCAGCTGAGAGCCCCAGGAAGGGGCACAGACCTGGGTTTGTGGCTTCCAGAGGAGCCTGCGAACAGCCTGTACAAGTCCTGGGGAAGATGTTCTAGGGGGCAAGGCTACAAGGTCAAGAGTCCAGCAGTGAAGGAGCCGCTTACCCTGCCAGCATCGCCAGAAGTGAACTGATCTGACCTCAATCCCAGCAGCCCTGGAAGCACTGTTCTTTACTGCCTTATACGTTTATGCTTTCTTTTTTCTTTTCCTTTTCCTTTTTTTTTTTTTGGTATTACCAGAGATTTGTTGCTCCCTTATCGCCGCTGGGCATGCTCTCTCAGCTCTGTCCTGTAACGTTCCTCCAACTTTTCTGAGGACCTGGCCTAAGGTCACTTACTGAAGGCAAAGGGAGCAATTCCAGGAGGCCAAACCAAAGAGCAGGACAGAGATTCCCAGCAGCCTGGCCTGCCATGCCTTCCCACACCCCCTGACACTCTGGCCAGGCCCAAACTTAAGCTGGTGGTCTGCACAGGACCACTGGGACAGGGCCAAATGTGGTTCTGACTCCGTCACTCATACCAAAGCTTTGTGATAAGAGTGACCAACCCACCCCGACGTGTCCAGGACTGTCCTAGTTTTAAAACCAAAAGTTCCACATCCTGGAAATCACTTCAGTCCTGGGGAAATTGGGATGACTGGTCACCCTACTAATGGCTCATGACATCTATAGGCTGCTTCTGCAGGGACTCAAGATGTCCCTGTTCTGGGATATCACATCGCAGCAGCAACAGGAACAGTTCTCTGAGCCCTGGGCCTCAGGAACAGCCCTCGTTTAGCTATCCTAGACTTGGGGGTCAAAGAAGAGAAGCCACTTGCCCAGCCCAGCAACAAGAGACAGGGCCTCATATCTTGGCCCATGGAAAGTAGCTTTTATGCCAAACTTTCTCCTGGCATATAAGGAGCCACCAATCTCAGTTCTGGGGGCAGACAAGGCAGGTGCCCCACTGGAGCCTAGGTACCTGGGACACTGCTGGGGCCCCTTCCCCACCAAGGGCTAGCACCTACCTTTGAGGTCCTCATCTTCTGTGGTAGTGTTGCAGCTCTCTGTGGAGCCCTGCAGGCCAAAAAGAACAAGTTTCTATAAATGAGGCCCTTGGAAACCAGAGGAGCCAAGCAGAACAAAAGCAAGAGCATGTGCTCCTACGGGAGCTGCAAGGAGGAATCAGAAGGCTCTATTTCCACCCTTGCCATCTGACTCCTATGAAACTCTGGATTCCCAAACACCATCCTGAGTCTTCCCCAAGTCAGTAAATGTACCACTTATCCAGTTGTTCAGGCTAAAACCTAGAGTCATCTTCTAGGTTTGATTTTTATGCTGATTCTTTTCTTTCTCTCTTTCCCTCATATCTCAATTATCTAATCTAAAACCAAATCTGTCAGTTCTACCTCCAAAATAAATTACGTGTCTTACCTCTTCTCCTCAAATGCACAGCTACAACCTCAGCCCAAGATGCCAACATCTGGCACCTGAAATACACAATAGCTGCCTGGTCTCCCTGCTTCCACACTTGCTTCCTCCCTAAAGTTCTTGCCCATAACACAGCCAGAGTGTAAATCAGATGCCATTACTCCCCTGCTAAGAGCCTCCAACAGCTTCTTATTGCTGCTGGAAAAAAAATGCAAACTCCTATCAAGTCCTACAGAGCAGGTCCTGTCTGCTCCTCCAGCTTCACCACCCTCCTGCTACTCTCTCCCTTGCTCACCACACCCTTAGCTCTGATTTCTTCTGTCCTGTATATGTGCCAAGCCCCTGCCCTTGCATTCCCTCTGTCCAGGGCACTCTGCCTCAGAGTCTGCCTGGTTGTCTCCTTCCAGTCTTTTAGTTTTTAGCTCAAATATCACCTCCTGAGGGAGGCCCTTCCCCGACCACTTAATTAAAGGCCCTGTTCATTATCTATTTACTTTGCATCATTTCTTCATAGCACTTATCACTACTGGATTTTATCTTATTTATTTGGTTTTCGGTTTATTATCTGCCTCCCCTACACCTGTGGAGAGGGATTTCGTCTCGTCAGCTCTGTAAACCAGAGCCGTGGATGGTTTTGGGCTCAATAAGTATTTACTAAGGGTAGTGAAAATACGGAGACAAGGTTATTGAGGGCATAAAGGAGTGAGGCAATGGGGAATGACTGCTCTAGGGTCTGACTGCCTCTGTTTTTCTAGCTAATGTTTACTCTCATTTAAACATCACATGGAAGAAGATTCTACTTTTATTATCCCCATTTTACAGATAAGGAAACTGAGGTGCAGCCTGGGAGAGTGACTGGTCCAGGGGTCCAGGGCCAGGATGCAAACTCAGGCCTGTCTGGCTCTAGAGCCTGAGCTCAGCATCACTACGGTATGATGCCCTCCCTGGCAACAGAGTGATAAACAGGCATGTGCTACCCCCAGCCTAGACTCTGCAAATACCTTGGCCTTGAGGTGCAGCCTGTAGGCTGCCATCTGCAGGACGCTTAAACCCTGTGACCCAGCCCACCTGTTTCCTGCTGACCTGGAAAGCAGGAGACTGGTTCGGGAGCCACTTACCTTGATCCCATCTGTAGCGTTGTGGACCACAGTGGTTTGTGGCTCCTGTGAGGGAAGATGAAAATTACCCTCCTGACCTGGGGACAGACCTACAGCTCTTCCCTAAGGGACCCCACCCCTACCCCAGCACCCTCATACATTGACCCTATGATGACCACTGAGGTCCGCTCGCCAGCCATGCTCACAAGACAAAATATCCTGGCTCAACTGGGTCCCAGGCAGCTGGAAGCCCCAGATTTAGGGGACAGCACTGGCTGGTAAGGAGGAGAGGCCTGGCACTTAATGGAAGCAGGTACTGGGGAAGCCGAGGACAAGGGCCCCTGTTCCCGAACCCTGCTCAATCTGAGTGTCCTTTCTCCCACGGGACAAGTACACTGGAGGAGCTGTAGGCTTGAGGGCACAGGCTGGGCCCTGACAACAGTGTTCATCAAGGGGAGTGCAGGAGGCAGGGATGCTGGGAGAGTGGACTAAGGTCTCCCAGAAAGACCCAGGATGGCCCTCAGCAAGCTGAGCCCAGAGGGCCACCTGCTTCACCCACCCTGTGCCTCTCCCAGAGTTCCTGTCCCTACAGCCCCACAGCAGGCAGCTCCAGAGGCCACAGGAAGTAGGAGGAGGGGCAGCACAAGTCCCCCTCCCTCTCTCCCAGACACCCCCTGCTAACTCTGGTTAGTCACCAGCAGAGGGAGCTCTGAGAGCACACAGTGCCCCTGGCTGAGCCCCGACAGAACTCGGACAGCATGGGGGCTCTCCAGGAACCCAGACACCTCAGCACCATCCAGAGGTGGGGGACCCCAGCCCCCCTTCCTATTCATTGCTTTGCAAAGGAGAGGCTGAGGCAGATTTTACAAGGAGGCCTCCAAGAACTGATGTACAGATCCCAAGAAAGCTCCTACCCTCTCCTTTTATAAGCAACTCACCTTCCCGGCCCCTGCAGCAGACCCACTGAGGGCCCAGCCTGGGGCTGGGAGGCTTAGCTGAGAGCCCTGATCACTCTCCTCCCGCCAAGAGCAAAGAAGCAGGAGCAGCAGTTCTGCCATGCAGGAAGGAACACGGCCAAGCACGACAGTGAGGGGGAAGGGGCCTATGGGGCAGTGCGCAAAGCAGCCTGCTCTATAGGGATGAGAAAGGAAAAGGGCCAAGGAGGCCTGGGAGGAAGCGGGAAGGAGGGGAGGCAGCCAGGGGCAGGGGCGGAGAAGCGGTAGTCAGGAGGTACCATGGCCGTCTGCAAGGGCGCGGGCTCTTGGGCTGGGCTTACGAGACTGTTTTTGTTGTTGCTCTGTGGCTGAGACAAGAAAACAGATGGTTTAGTTCCTCTAGAGTCACCAAAGCCGCCTGACTCCCAGACCTCCCTTGCACCGCCGGCCTGGCCCGGAGGAGCTAGGCCTGAGGTGGCCTCCATAACACTACGGGATGGGAGCAACGGTTGGAGAGATGATCAGAGGAGATTATTTGGAGGGACCCAGAGACCTAGCCCAGGAGGCATCCTCGAGGTGGGATGAGCCCGAAGACTTGTTTTAAAGCATCTCTCCAGAAATCTTTGCTGATGCCAGGTGCCATGTCACTGAACAATTATACTTCACACCCAAAGAAATTCAGGATCTTCTCACTTTATAGGGGGAAAGGAGTGTGGTTTATAAGAAAGCAGAGCAAAATTCAGAAACTCTGTGTCCCCTAACTGTGGGCAGTCCCCTGCTGCCCTTTCAACCTGCCACCTGCATTTCCTTCCCCTTACAACACCAGACTGAAGCCTGATCTGAAAAGAAGAGGAACAAGGAGAGGAAGAAAACCTGGCCTAGGAGATGGTGTCCAGAGAGGAAAGGGGCGGAATTTGGATACAAAATGCATCCACTGACCCTAGGGAGTAGAGACAGGGCTGTGCTGTTGGCCTTTCTGCCTGATCAATCTTCGACCTGGTCAGCTGGGAATGAGGGCAGAGCTCCAAGGAGTAGCAGGTGAATCCAGAACCCAGTCCCCAGGAAAGAGTAGGTTGCCCAGCATGCCAACATTCCCAACAGCAGACCACTGGGATATCTCCTTGCCTTTCAAAATATTACACTGAGTGGCACAGCAAGGGAGGGTGGGGGGAGGATAACGAGGAAGGAAGGAGGCCGATCTCCAGGGCAGGGAGTCCTATTGATGCTCTCTGCCTCTTACAATCCCCTAACCAATACACTCAGTCTCACTGGGAGTGCCTGTGGAGTCGGTGGCCACTGAGGAGCAGCCTGATGCCTGCAAATTCTTCAACAAGCAGAGAGACAAATGTACAGCTACCATCTCTGTGCAGGGCGCAAATGAGGGCACACTGGCAGCTAGGATGTGCTTCTTCTCTCCTAAAACACATACAGAAAGCCATCCAGACTGTCCTACTTCTTCTTGCCTGGAGGCCTCTTTTATGGCCCCTTGGACCAGACCTGAAGCCGTAACTTGCTATCAATGGTTGAGATGTCCCCAAACCCAGGGCTAGGCATGGAACCTCAAGCCAGGCACCTAAGTGCTATCAGACTCCGCTGAATTCTGCAGGCTGGAGAAGGGGGGCCCCAGGAGTAGAAAGGATGTGGATCTAATTTCACATCAACTCTGCTCTCTTCCATATTCCCCCAGAAAAGAGCAGACCCCTCCTAGCTCAGCTGCTGATATGGACCTGTTTGGGGCTGATTGGACAAAGCTATTCTATTTGCAAAGCCCAGCTGAGACAGGGGGCAAGGGGGCAAGGACTGCAGGGTGTCCGTAAAAACTGCCATATCTGCAGAGGGCTGGGATGGCACCCAGGTGGCCCCACTTCTGGCTTTAATAGATGGTTTCATAAGGATTCAGGCTGCTGTGTTCCCCTGGGTGTCCTGTGTCCTATGAGAAAGAATATGCGCTCTCTGCAGCCTTTCAGCTGTTGCTCCTGCGGGCAGGGTGGGAAGGACGAAACACCAGACACAGCGTGCTAATGGGCACTTGCACAGGGGAAAAGGCCAGGAGAGTGAGGCTCAGAGCTGAGAGCCTACAACCGGCTCCTCCGCACACCACACAGAAGTCCGCTGGCTGACAGTCTGTAGGAAACGGCTGCTTGTGCCCGGTGAGCAGGGTCTCTCCTCCTGAGCGACCGTGAGTGAGGGTCTCCCCTTGTGCTTGCCACCTGGCCCCGAATCCCTACCAGCTTCACATCCTGCCCTGGGCTGCTGGGGGCAGTCCAAGTGCTGCAGCAGGGAATGCCATACCACACATTCCAGTGCCCGTTTCTTAGGCCGCTGGGCCACCTCGGGCAATGGCTCCCGCCTGGCAGGACAGGCCACACCTGCCCGCACAGCACAGACATGCAGTGAGGATGAGTGAAGCACACGCACATGGCAGAATGGGTTTGCGTGGCTGGCAGGCGGGCGCAGGCAGCATGGAGCGGGCGGATGGGTGGGCAGGCAAGGCTCACCATTAGGTGCACGCTGGAACTCGACTTCCTTTTCTGGACACACCACAGCAAAAGGGAAAGAGAAGGGGAAAGAGGAGGTAAGAAGAGAAGCACAGAGACGCTGCAGGTTAGTGCACCAGCATGGGCTCTGCCTCAGGAGAAAAGAGCAGAAGGAGGAGACCTGGAGTCCAGCACCAGAAGGGTTAAAACAGCATCTAGACAGACAGGCACACACACCCCTCCAGACCCTGGGAGAGGAAGAACTCCTCTGCTGTCAGGTTCATAAACACAGATTGAGGATATTCTGAGGTGTCTCAGATTTGCTCAGAGAAACCTCTTAAAAGGAGATTAAATCACAAGTCTATGAGAGTAAGTAACATTTTGCTGCAAATTTATAAGTTTGGGCTTATCTAGCTCACCTACAGGATTATTTATTTTCTTTCATTACTAGGTCTGCCTGAAATTCGAGTGAGCAGCTATCAGGTAAAGAGCAAAAGCTACTCTAGGTCATCCTGAGCTTTAACAACATTTGACTTCTGAACCTACACTTTTTTTCACTGGACTCCCAAAACTCCTTTTCAGAGAAAGATGTTGAACTTTTGAAAATCATCTGACAAATATTAAATTTTGGCATTCATTTCTTTGTTGGTATGGCCATGCTCATTTATAAGATTTCAATGTTTTATTGCATTTTGTAATTAGGGGGCAATGGAAAAGCAGGCGTGCTGGTGATTAAAAGTGCAGTGATCTTATGGACACAAAGATGTAAACCACGGGGAATGCTGAAAGCAGGGATGCCTTAGTCTCAATTAGAAGCTCAAACGCTTTATGTTCAGACATGAAACAAGAGCAGAAAAATAAAGACCACACGGAACACTGAAAATATATCTTGGAAGACTGTGTCTAAAAGGTGAAAGGTAATTGAGGATTTTATCATTAGCTCGCTGGGAGATAGAAGTCCCCTAGGAACATGTCTGTGTGTCTTTACTCGCATATTCATCTAACGATAGCCAACAAATGCTTACTGAGGGCTATTCTAGGCATACTGAACACAGATAAATGTTCCTGCCCTCAAGAAGCTGACACTCTACTTGAGAAGACATTTTTGAGAATGTATTCTATTCAAAAGAAGGGGACTACAAGTATTTAAAAGAATGGTCCACAATTTAGAAATAGGTCTAAAGAAAAAGAAAGCCTAAATATAATAAGGCCTCTTGCTTTAGCCTTTTTTTTAAAAAAATAAATTTATTTATTTATTTTTGGCTGTGTTGGGCCTTTGTTGCTATGCGCGGGCTTTCTCTAGGTGCGTCGAGCGGGGGCTGCTTTTTGTTGCGGCGCGGGCTTCTCATTGTGGTGGCTTCTGTTGCTGAGGAGCACAGGCTCTAGGCGTGCGGACTTCAGTAGTTGTGGCACGCGGGCTCAGTAGTTGTTGCTCACGGGCTCTAGAGCGCAGGCTCAGTAGTTGTGGCGCACGGGCTTAGTTGCTCCGCGGCATGTGGGATCTTCCTGGACCAGGGCTCGAACCCGTGTCCCCTGCATTGGCAGGTGGATTCTTAACCACTGTGCCACCAGGGAAGTCCTAGCCTTTCATATATACCCACATATGAGATTTTACTTCCAAATTATCCAAAAAAAGGGAGTTGCTTTACATTCATATATATACTTCTCCCTTTATCCAACCAGAGTGGTAACACTTTGAAGGAAGGTCCTATCTTATTTGTCTTGGTAATCTCCATGGTTCCTAGCAAAATGTCTAAAAGTCAGCATACGATCAACAAATGTTTGCCAAGTTCAACTGGGTTTGTTGACTCTAGTTTTTCCCCAGGCTGAAGCAGAGCACAGGTTTCTAACTTGCCTGGAATTACAGCACTGAAAACTCTGCAGGGGCACAGACCAGGGCCAGTCTTGGAGTCAAAAGGCCATGCAGGTTGCTTTCACCCAGACCTTGCCTTAGGCAGGGTACTTTCTGCTGTCTGCTTCAACTAATGGGGAGTAAGTTCCCAACTTGCTCCCAGCTGCCTCTCTTACTTAAACTGCCCTGCATGAAAACTTGAGATAATCCTTTCTACTCATGGGTTAGTTTCTACCAGGTGAGCAGGCTTCTTTCAATTTCTTTCTCCATCCCTTCAGGGTTTTGCCCTCAGCCATGCATAGCTGGCCTCCTCCTCTGGCAGCCTGCAGCACTGTTTAATTACCAGATCATTTTAAACAACCATACTTCACTTATGTTTAAAAATTAAATATTAAAAATTTTAAACCAGAAAAAGGTTCAAGCCTCCTTTCCACACTTAAACAAATATTCAAACAGTACTTAAGGAAAATAATAGCATCTCTCTCTTCCTTTTCTTTTTCCTCCCTTCCTCCCTCCCTTCCTTCTTTCCTTTCTTCCTTCTTTTCCTTATTTCTCTCTCCTTTTCTTTGCTTCCTTGCTCTTTCTTTTAAGATTGGATGGTCATTCTGTCCTGGGACTAGTGGAATGCACAAGTTGTCCTCAATTAGGGGCCCCTCAAGTCTTGTCCTCTTAAGTGGCTCTCACTCCTCCATAGACCCTGGGTCACTGGCATCTTCAAAGAAACCTAGCCAGAACCTGAAGTCCCCAAATTCAACTGCACAAGGTAGACTCACTGCTCAAACCAATGCTACTATCCGAGCATCTGTGAAAGCTTCTGAACAGCAAGAAAGAAATCTCCCTATGGACTTTAAGCAGCAGAAACTGGGGAGGGGGTGTGGTGGGCTGGGAAAGGAGGATGGGGTCTAAAAGAAAGATCCAGGATGTGACAGATCAGGATCTTCTGAGAGGCCTCACAGGCCTCCCTCATAACACAGGTTATCACCTTGACTTTCAAGAAGGCCCAGAAAAGCAAAACCCCGCATACCTTGCCTTGTCTTTTCCTTCCTTCCCCTTTTGCAGTACTTTCATCCAACCACGCTGTTCATTATTATATACTTGTTCCTGATTATAAAAGGACTGCAGCCACATTACAAGCAATTTGGAAAAGAGAAAAGAGGGGAAAAAAACACCCATAATCCTATCACTGTTACCAGTCTTTTGTGTATGCAATTTAAACATATCGTTGTAAGCTCTATACAAGTTTATGCCTTACTTTCTTTTAATGTCTTACTTAAAAAATAAATAGTATCTTAATTTTTATTCTGATTATCAAAGTAATACACGGTCTAGGTGAAAAATGTAGAAAATACAGAAAAATGTATGAAATAAAAGTTTCCCAAATTCCCATCACCCAGTGAAGTTACTATTAACACTTCAGTGGGTTTTCTCCCAGTTCTTTTTCTATTCACATATCATACACTGAATATAATCTAGAAGTACTTTTTTTTTTTTTTTTTGCGGTACGCGGGCCTCTCACTGCTGTGGCCTCTCCCGTTGCGGAGCACAGGCTCTGGACGCGCAGGCTCAGTGGCCATGGCTCACGGGCCCAGCCGCCCCGTGGCATGTGGGATCTTCCCGGACAGCGGCACGAACCCGCGTCCCCTGCATAGGCAGGCGGACACTCAACCACTGCGCCACCAGGGAAGCCCAGTACTTTTTTTTAAACAAAATTTAGACAGTACTGTATGTACTGCTTTATATCCCACTTTTTCCACTTGAAACATTTCTGTCATTATATAGTCATAAAAATTAATAACTTTGTAATGGTCGATTAGATTTCCCATAATTATTTAGTCATTATCCTTTGGGCTTTTGATGTTTCCCATCTTCTCATGGTTATAAGTAATGTCATGTTGAACATCTTTCTGCTTTCAGTTTTTCCATATTTTGAGGGATTCCTTTAGGACAAATTCCCAGAAGTAGAACTAAAAGGTAAAACAGGAACATCTTTGTGTATTTTGACACACAGGCTGCTTTAGGAGGGGTCATTCCGACGTTCACAACCATCACGAACTTAAGAGTCAAGAGATGGCACCTCGTTTCCACCTGCCTCTCTCTGATACCAGTGAGGCTAAACATCCACATTTGTTAACTCATTCTACTTCCTCTTTTCAGATTGTCAGTTCATCTTCTTTGACCATTTATCTGCTGGATTTTAGGGGGTATTCTTATTTATTAGAGAAAGCTCTTTTGTATAAAAATATTAACTCATCCCATCACATCTGCTATGAATATTTTCTCCAACCTGTCTCTTGTTGGCCTTTGAATTTTGGTTGGTCATGCCCTTCTTAAACTCTTGCATCTTAGCTTCTGTTCCCACCTCTATATTCAGTCTTTTCTCAAGCATAAAACTCATTTACGGAGTACCTAATCAGGGTCAGAACCTGGGCTAGGTTCCCCGCATATGTTCTCATTTAAAGCAATTTAACTACCAATTCTGGTTGCCTAGCCTGTATCCTTCTCAGCATTCCTGTAAGGGCTGGCATTGCTGCACACCTCTGTTCTTCCTCCACCGCTTTCTCCATTTCCTTTGCTAATTCCTCTTCTTCCAGCTCCTTAGTAACAGATAACCCTGAAATTCTGCCTTTCCTGGACTCTTCAACATTTGTGTGCTTTGGATTCATATGGAGGAATGGGAGTGTTATTAAAATTCAGATTCTGCCTCCCGCCCAAGGCTTCCTGAATCTGAATTCCAGGCTGGACCCTGGAATCTGTGTATTTTAACTAGCTCCTTAGGCAAGTCTTACGTGGTTGTGCCTGAGGCCAGTATCTACAAAGTTTTGCCAGAAACCTACTCCTTAATGACACCTTTAACCCGTCCTCTCACCATCTCAGCTGTCACTGCTTCATTTCAGGTCCTGTTTTGTGCAATCACTCTCTACTTCCGTCATACAAAAGCTAATGGAGTTCCCAGAATCATCGTGCTGTTTCAAACTTGTGTATTCCCTTTGCCTGGAATGTCCTCTCCTCTCTGCTCCCCTCCTTAACTTGGCAAAATCCAACTAGTCCTTCAAACTCAGTTCCTCGGCCATCTCCTTTGGGAAAATTTGCTGTTCTGGCTCAGGTGCTCGTCCCTCTGCTCCTCCAGCGCCTGCCTGGCACGTACCTCCCTCAGTGGACACGAGATTCACTCACGTGAGTGTCCCTCTGCACACCTCCCTGGGCTACACCAGGTATCTCCCAGCACCTTTGAAGACCTCTCTGCCCAGATCTTCACTTGTCTCTCAGTCTCAGTGTGGTCAAAACAAAACTTCTCTTCTCACCAAAACATTCCTTCACGACTACTCACATTTCTAGCAAAGATACCACCATTTCTTTCAATATTCAAGACACTTTGCCATTACCTTTGATGGACCCTTTTTAAATCTCCCATATCTAATCGGAACTTCCTTTGCCATACCTCTCATCAGAGCTAATGGGTGCCCAGCACCCATGGGTAGAGCTGGACCAATGACCTACAGGCAGCACCTATTCCAAGTGGTTGGTCTGTGCTCCTCTGGTGGTCATTTTGAATACTAACCCTTTCTATTTCTCATCATCTTTTCTTCACCCTACACCCAGACTATAATAAATCCTAGTTGATACCTGGGTGTCCTGTGTCTCATGAGAAAGAATATGCGCTCCCTACAGCCTTTCAGCTGTTCCTACCCTCCTCTATTCACCCTTACACGCTTAGCCAAGTCTTTCGAAAACATCACTCCTAACCTTCCCTGCTCAGTGGTCTATGGTGTTTTCTGTGGTCTAACACACAAACCTCCAATTCCTCTGCTCAACCAGACCAATTCAGCTGTATTTTTTATATCCCTCTACCAAACACCCCATGTTCCAGTTGGGCAGAGAACATCAATATGTATAATAGAACCCATAAAAATATTTTTTGTTGTTTTTAAGTTACAGAAAATACATTCTCATCTTAAAGAAAACACATGTGTACAAAGTAAAAAACAAAATGTGTGTCTCCCCACCCTGCCTTCACCTCCAATCCCATTCTCTAGAGGCAATCACTGACTTGGTTCCAATCTTCCTACCTCCTATTAGCTTTCTCCAATAAGTCTCTTCCCCAGAAGCTTCTTGGACTGAACCATCCCATGTAGGGTCCAGTACCATATACCATTCAGGGCTTAGCTGATCCCAGATCTGTTCACTTTCCTTTTTAATTGACCCTGCAATTCTTGAGGCTGGATGAAACCTGCATCTCCTCTTATACCTCTTGTGTGCCTTTAGAAATGAATGTAGCACTGAGCCTCTGACAGGTACTTAATACTTTGTAAAGATTGACTCTAGCTTCTCCTCCAGAAAAATATATGCAAACTCTCTAACTAGCCACCTTTTCCTAACCTGGCTGCACCATCGAGCTCACACCCCTGTAACTGAGGGGCTGCCAGTCAACCCCAGCTCCATGTCAACAAGTGTGCGTGGAGCCCAAGCTCCCCTCCTTAGGGCAGAAGTACATGGAAGCAGGCATGCAGACAATGAGAAAAAGAGGAAGGGATGGGGGAAGGGAAAGGGGCACACAGGTATATCTCAGCTGGGGACATAAGATCCTGGGGAAAGGTCTAATTTAAACTTTTGTTGGAACTTAAAGGTTTGCTTAATAATGGTTTGAAATTCTCCGTGGTGTAAATTGGCAGGCTTCAAGATAGCATGAACTCCTATCCAATGCCCCAGCCCCAGGGCCCTTTCTGCCCCCAAAGCCTCTAAGAACACCTTGGCTGTGTGAGGACCCCTCTTCCTTGGCCAAGCAGCACCCCCACTAAGGCTTCTTGTTGGTCCCTATGGGCCCCTGTCTTGCCCTCATCCCCCAGGAAAAGTTCCCTCACCAAATGAAAACGAGCTGTGAGGTACCATGTCCCTGGCCTGTATCTAAGGCGCCTATGCCTCAAGAAAGTTTGACGCTTTCACTCAATGGTATCTGAGCTGGGTTCTGGAAGTGCTTTGGAGATAAGAAAAAAGAACAAAAGGATAGTGGCTTCAGGTGCCAAGTCCTGTACCCTGAGTCAACCAGGCAAACTTTGCTTTCATTTGATTAAATCGGTTTGTGCTTTAAAAAGAAAAAAAGGTTAACCAGTGACCTAAAAAACCCAGAGAGTCAAGCCCTGGAGATGAAACCTGTGTCTGGAAGTCACGTTCAGGATTCAGCTCTAGTAAACTATAGTTTGGATCACCTCCCCTGAGTTTTTCCAATCAAGCTAGGGTCAGGTGAAGCACGTATCCCTCTGCCCTCTCAGGCCAGTGGAACCTGCTGTTCTGAGCACAGAGGTTTCTGGTTTAAAGCAGAAAAGCAAGGATAGGAAGGTTCTTGGGGAAAGGGGGAACAAGGTGCCAAGGAGTCCCTCGGGAGTGACTATTGGAAGAGAAAGGCCAGACCTTGGGCTGGAGGAGTGGAGACACCTACCTTGACACCGCCGTCCGACTTCTTGTTCAATAGGCTTTTGGCAGCTGTGAAAACAAAGAGAAAAATCAGGTCTCCTGTATTGTACCCTCTTCCCATCCTGAAGTCTGGCAGCTGGATCCGCGAGAGACTGATGTGTTTGACAAGGGGGCCAGGAGTCTCCTGAACCCCCTAGAAGAGGCCCTTCCTGATGCCCCAAAGCAAGAAGGGCATCTCAAGCAGCGTCAGACCCTCAGGGTGGCACCCCAGGATCTCCTCTGCCATGGAAGAGGGCTCAGCAGAAACAAGGACACTCCGCATTCAGGAGGAGAAACCACATTCAGTACTGGGGCTGCCTGGGCCATTGGGAACTCTGCCTTCAACAGCTTCCACCTAGGCCTGGAAGCAGAGTGCCAGGGTGAAAGGTGAGGGCTCTGTCCCTAGATGCCATGGAGATTCTCAGGACAGCCAAGCTGCAAGGATGCAAGACATCAACTGAGTGTTCTCAAGAAACAAGAGTGTCACAGTTCATGAAGGAGACCAGACGTGAGGACAGACAGACACAGACACAGAGACTAGGACCACCTACAGGAAGGTTTTGCCAGGGGGTTGAAGCCTTGACTGGGCATGTCCTCACTGCCACCCTTTCCTCAGTCTACTCTCTGGACCCACTGAGCAGAAAGGACTGGGTAGAATAATGAGGTATTAAACAGATTCTAGCCAGGCACAGGGTGATGCTCAAGGCTGGTGAGCTCCACATAGGAAGGCTGGTGACGCCTGTTCGCCACAAAGGTCACAGGAAAGTAGCAGACAGTGGATGGGAGACTCCAGGGAGATTGAATCAGTCCAACTGTCTGATCCACCTAGACTTCGATGGGTTTGCATCTTGGTTCTACTGCTTGCTAGCTGTGTGAGTTACTTAACCTCTCTGAACCTCAGTTTCTTTATCTATAAAATGGGATAATGGCATGAAAAGCACTAAGCAGAGTGCCTGGCACATAGCAAGAACTCAGCAGGTGTTAACTACTGTCACTATTGCTGCCATTCTTCCCTTCAGGTAGCCTTTCCTACCCAAGCTGGGTCTCCAGTGAGAATAAGGGTCCTTGCATCACAAGAATTCTGACCTCCAAAAATGGCCTTTGGTCCTATCTCCAGTTTATGCTGGGGTGATTTGAAACTTATTTTTAAAATGTGTTTACTACTATGCCTGACCACCGACGGTGTTAAGTGCTTTACATACGTCAAACTTCTCTACTCTGACAGCCCATTAGAATCACTTGGGAGTTAGAGAAAAATGCTTATGCCTATCCCATGCCCTAGAGATTCTGATTTTATTTGTCTGGGGTGGGGTCTCAGCATCAGGATTTCTTTCTTAACAAGTTTTCTCATACAGGCAGGGTTGAGGGCCTTAGACATACATGATCTTAATCGTCACCATGTTATTTCTTAGCCCCATTGGAGACATGAGGAAACTAAGGTTGGGAGAGCTGATGTGACTTGCTCAGGGTGTGGCAGGGCTAGGATCCAAACTCAGGAGCGGCTATCTGCACAGCTTCTGTACTCTACGGCATTTCAGACCCCGAGGCCGGCAAATGCCAGACTTCACAATTGTGAAGGGCGTGGCTTCCCCTTTGGGGCCGCCCACCAGTGCCGCTGAAGCCTAGTCTTCCGCTGTGGGCAGCTCAGCTCTGGGCCACGCCAGGGCTGTCTCGGGCCACCTTGGCCGCAGCCCTCACAGGCGGGCCAGGCTCTCGGGCGGGTAGCGTCGGGAGGAAAGCCTCCTGCTGCCCAGTTCCACGTCCCAGGCTATTGCCTCCTGAGAGTTGGCAAGCGCCCAGCATGCACGGCTGGTTAGGGGGCTCCGTAACACCGATGCGCTCGCAGATGCCAAGTTAGGTGGTCCGTCCGGCATGCCCATCTCAGCCCGCAAGCATGGGACTCGCCTCCCTGGTGAGCGGGCCTGGCATGCTGGCCCTCCTGGTGGGGTGGCAGGGAGCCGAGGCAGGCGGTCGGGGAGGACTCATGCCACGTACCTTGCCCGGCCAGGCCGGCGGCGCTCGCGGCAGGCGAGGCGGGGGCGGAGCTCTGCCTGCCAACTGAGGGGATACAGTCTCTGAGTGCACAGAGCTGCCGCAAAGCCACGGGGGCCAGTCAGCAGCGAGCATGCCCCAGCGCGAGGCACAGGAACCCGCTGCCGCTGTGCACGGCAGGGTCCGGGCGGCGTGGCCAAGCCGGCCGAGCTGGGGGAGCAGAGGTGCCGGGGGCAGGCTGGTGAGCAGGTGCAGCCAGCCCTGCAGCAGTCTGGGAACCTGAGAGAACCGGGCTCAGACAGGGCGTGGGGGATCCCGCGGCTCCACCTGTCCCACGACCACCTCGGGTGAGGGTCTGCAGGTCAAAGCCTGACTTGGCAAGGGGCCGTGTCCCTTCCGAGGCAGTCCAGCCCTAGCTTAAGGCTGTCAGGAAACTGAGCCTCATCTGCAAACCTTCCTCCCCAGGGGACCTAAAGGAGGACATTTTCGGAGGGCAGCCCTTTCCTCCGGCCGCATTCCAAACAGTAGAGAGACTGGCACTGGGGCCCAGGGAGGGTCCGTGGCCCTTGTGCAGCCAGTTCACTGATGTTGCACGGCCCCCAACTCCTCAGAGACACCCGTCACTTTCCCTCTTCAAGACAGGTGGCCAGGAGAGGCTGCATTTCAGAGTTCCAAAGGTGTAGGTGCCCCAAAAATGAGCGCCCAGAAAGTAAACAAAGGCCGCTTAAGCAATACATTCTAGAAGCCCCGATTGCACCACAAGCCAACCTGCTAGAATCCAGGGATAAGCTGAACCTTCTATTTGGGATCAACTCAGAAAACAGCCTCACTTGTTCCTAAAGAAGCACACAAGTGCCCTTCCTTCTTGATTGTACTTCTAGACACCTCTTCCTACAGAAGCTTCTGGAGACTGGCTCTGTCTTCCACCTGTCCCAGAGTCAGGGCAGACAAGGTCATCCTGGAGTGCTTGCAGCATTCCTTTTTGTTTGTTTGTTTTTTTGCCTCCTGCGCCAGGGCAAAGTGAGTGCCACGGCCAGACAAAGTCTGGGCAGCAAGGACAGGAGGCTCTTTAGGGATCAGTGAAGGTGCTGTGTTGTAACAGAGAGACTGAGTTCCTGAAACCAGGACACCAATTTCATGAAATGGACGGGGAGAGGCTGATGCGGAGGCCGGAGGCCACGGGATGGGGCACATGCTATTGATTTCCTAGCAGCCTGTTTCACATCTCTTCCACTCAGAGAGAGAAGAGATCACCTCATTCTAGGGTCGGCACATACCTGCCCTTGAGCGTCCTCTAGAAAGGCTTTCTTAAACCCAGAAAGTAGAAGGTGCAAGTAATTAGAGGACCAGAGGCCTGATGTGGGACAACAGCTCCACCTCTGCAGGAGGTGGCCCACTGTGCCCTCCTGTCCCCATTTGTGAGGTGAATCCAGAACACAAGATCGAGCCCCAACTAGGGTCACAGGGGATGGGCCTGAGGGGGACACTCTCCCAGCTTACTCTCCAGTCCTGACCCTCCAGGGCCCTGTGGCTCTCACTCGGGCTAGAGCTCATGAAGCCCCAGAGCCAGGGCTGGAGGTTACCGGGAACCAGTACAGCCAAGCCCGTGGACTCAAGCTCAAGGGAGCAATCTCTGCCCAGGTAGCTGCCCACCTGAGCCTCCCCCACACACAACCCCCCCACCCCCATGGCTGTGTAGAAGGAAAGCAAGGGAGGGAGTCTGGTTATGAGAATGAGAAGGGGGTCTTGAACCAAAACAATGGGGCTGGGGGTTAGGGGGAGGGAAGATCAGGGGAAAAGGCAAACTGGGAAGAAACCTTTCTGTCTTAAGTCCCATCATTAATCTTTTCCTCACAGAAAAGCCACTGTGCTTCCCAAGTGAGGGCAAACAATGATGAGGGTGGGGGGAGGGGGAAGGTGGAATGTCTTGCATCTTAAAAAGAAATGTCAAGTGTGATTTACAAATTACTGGTCCCAACTCTCCCAATTCCTCACGCAACATTAAGCAAATTCCTTTCCCTCCATCCTGCTGGTCTCTATTTCTTCACTTTTACAGTTGGTACAAAAGAGAATATTTTAAGCACAGTCCCTGTAAAAGGTTTAAACATCTGGAATAATTTCTATCAGTCATCTCCACTTGGACACAACGATGTAGTGATCGTCCCAGTCAGCCAATTAATGGTGGTGTCTGGGAAGATTCACTACATCTCATCTCCTTCTTTTTCCCAGCACATCCTCCAATGCCCTTGAGACTGGCTAAAATCTTAAAGTGCTGAGAGTCTTCAGAGAATTAAGTAAGAATACCCAGGGACAAGGTAAATGGAAGACTGGGCAGACTACTCCTTGGGAGGTTCTAGGGAATACAGTTCATAAACCTGAAGTCAAGTAAAGCCCCCCAGAATTTCAGGTTACAAAACTCAGCTGCAGCAGCCCCTCCAAACAGGATCCTCATCATCTTGGTCAAGGTGTTGCCTGAGACACCCAGTGTCAGGATGGCATGATATATGGCAACAGCCCATTCTGACCCACTCACCTCGTAGAGTTAAAGTGCACAGCTGAAAACATACCTGAAAAGTTCCTGGAGACAAGCATGGTCGTGAGGATGGCACCCTGGGGAAAGAAGAGGGTCCTGTGAATTCCATCAGGCTCTAGAAAAGCACAGTCTGTTCTCAGGCAGAGGGCAGCTGCTGGCTAGGGGCTCCCAATGAGTACAACCTTCATAGCTCAGCTCCAGCCAGGAGGGGAGCTTCCTTCTGTGATGGGGCAGGGGGTGCACTGCTGAAAGGTATGATTTCAGGATGCTGGCAGCCCGGCCCGGAAGGCTAGACTCACCTTCAGTTTTCTCCGGGCATTGAACTTGCGTAGGCACTCCACGGTCTCTTGACGATGCATCATAGATGCCACTGTGGACCGTTGCTGGAAGCCAAATAGACAGGCCTGTGAGCCCCCCACCGGATCCTAGGCCCCTCACCATAGTCCCAGCACCGGTGGCCATGTGCTCAGCCGCCCCAGAGTTGCTCTGAAGATAAGATGAGGTCATAGATGTGAAAATGCTTTTACAATAAAAGCACTACCCAAAAATCAAGGTTATGTAAGGACAATAATCTGGACATGAAAACACCACCGGTAATTGATGCTGGATGAAGGTGCCCAAGAGAGCATTCTGATCTTCCTTGGGAGATGGAGGCTATGGAACGGGAGAGTATTTTGTGTGTTGTGATCCTCATGCAGTTATTCCTTCAGCAACTATTTAGTGAGCATCTACTGGGCTCCAGATTCTGGGCAGTGAGAGAACAGAAAGGGTTCCTGCTCTCCAGAGAGAACATTCATTCCTTCTAAGAGTTCCTCTCAACAACCATCCCACTCGCCAACAAGGTCTTAAATGAAGCTGTGATCTGAGAAGCTAAGGATCTTTACCTTGAAGCATTAATTCTTTTCACCGTTTTGGATAGGAATTTTTCTTCAATGTATCACTGCTAACTTCCTCCTTAAACAGAGTCCCCTGAACATGATTTACATTTCCCTGATGACACAGGGTCAGCAATACAAGCATCAATGATTACATATCCTAATACAGAGATGTTCTCAGGGTCTGCTGAGATATATAGGAGGGTGGAGGGTGGGGTCCACAAACACAACCCCAGAACATAATGTTTCCGCAGTTCTTGAGTACCCATTTTAAGTGGCTCATCCCCTCACTCTGCTGTTGTTACCTTGGCCAGCCTGCTAAAAAAATAAATCCTACAACATGCAGCCTGGTGCCCACACCCCCACAGGGCCATCCTGCCTTCCTTCCCCTCTGGCCGCTCCCTTTCCTAGTTCCCGAAGCAACTCTCCCAACCTTATCTACCTTCCCCAGATCTCATATTTCACCTCCTCCTCCAAAGTGTAAACTTCTCCACAAAGTGAAATGAGAGATCACCAAGCAAGAACTTCAACTTCAGCCTTCTAACCACAAGCTGATTTTCACACCCCTGCAACCTAATCCCAGGTCTCAGAAGCATCATCCCTCATGTGCTGACCCCTTGACCTGGGCTCAGGAGTCCCTCTCTCATTGTGCTATCCAAACACTGGTTCCTCAGTTAGCCAATATTTTTAACCTCTTATATTCTGGATTATATTCTTCTCTGTAGTCTACACAATACAGTCAAGCGCAAGATTTTAAAAACTCCCCTGACTCATCCATCTTCTCTAACTAATACCATGTCTTTCTTTCTTCACCCTCATTCCCTCCTCACCTCACTGTAAACAGGCTTCAGTCTCTCTCCCTCCACTGCCTCTATCAGTGAAATAATGAAACAATGCTTCTAATTGGTCAGAGCCAACAGGCTCTCTTCTGTCTTTATCATGGACTCTCTGAAGCATCTAATTACAGAACCTCCCTTCCTGAGACCTCCTGTTTCTTAGGATCTCCTGATCCTCCTTCTCCCATGGAAATTCTCATTCTCAGTCTCCTTTGCCGGCTCCTCCAACTCTCCCTGGCGCTAAATGCTGGTGGCCATCTCTTCTCTTACAACAGCCCACAGTAAGAATTCAATCAGGGGCTTTCCTTGTGGCGCAGTGGTTAAGAATCCACCTGCCAATGCAGGGGATACTGGTTCAAGCCCTGGTCCGGGAAGATCCCACATGCCGCTGAGCAACTAAGCCCGTGCGCCACAACTACTGAGCCTGCGCTCTAGAGCCCACGTGCTACAACTACTGAGCCCACGCGCCTAGAGCCCATGCTCCACAACAAGAGAGGCCACTGCAATGAGAAGCCCGCGCACTGCAACAAAGAGTAGCCCCCGTTCGCCGCAACTAGAGAAAGCCCGCGCGAAGCAACGAAGACCCAACACAGCCAAAAAATAACCCTCCAAAAAAACAGAAAAAGGAATTCAATCAGCATAGAAACAATCCCATCTATTTCTATAGCCCCAACACCACCAAAATGACTACAACCTATATTTCCAATTTTTAACTTCTTTTCCATATTTCTAACTACCCACTGGATATCTCCAGCCAGAGGTCCTCAAACACCACACTTAACATGTAGGAAACTAAAATCATCATCTTTTCTCACAAACAGGTTCATCCTCTGGGTTTCCTCTGGGTCAGTGAATGGTACAACCCTCCACTCAGTTACCAATTCAAAACCTGGCAGTCCTCATAGATCCCACTCTCTCCTTCACCTCCCAAATCCAGCTGGTCACTAAATTGTTTTCATTCTATGTCCCAAACATCTCTCAGATGTGTCCACTCCTTGCCATACCGCCCACTCTCCTATTATTACCCTTAGCCGAGACCTCATCTGGACTTGCTTAGACAGTCACGACAGCTTCCTGAGCTCTCTGCCCCTGCCTCTTTCCTCTTCAATTCCATTTTCTACACAGCTTCCAAACTGATCTTTCTTAATTAACTGCATACTTCATTCCCTCTTTAAAACCCTTAAATGGTTCCCTGTGCTTTCAGAGTAAAATCCAAACTCCTTAGGCAGAAACCTGTATGTCCTGGAATCTTTTTGGCTTCAGTCTCTTGTATTCCTGTAGTCCTACGTTCATCTACAACCAAACTACTCAATATTCCTTGAACTCGCCACAATTTCCCCATGGCCTCTCACCTTGGCCCTTGCGAACCTCTGTCTGCAGGTTATCATCCTGGGGAACTCCCAGTCATCTGCCAAGAACCAGGACAGAGCCCACCTCCTCCATGCCTTTAGCAATCCCACTGCCCACCAGAGACGGCAGGAGCTCCTACATACTCATTAGCTTCTTTTACGTACTTGTCACATTGCAGAGTGGTTGCCTGCTTGAGTGCCTGTCTCCCCAGGTAATCTTTGAGATGTGTGAGGGAAGGCACCATGCCTTATTCATCTCTGTATCTACAGCACCCACACAGGGACCAGCATCAAAGAGGCATTCAGTAAACACGGGAAAGAACAAATACATAAATGCATCGTAGTTGTCAGGAGGCCTAACAAGAGGCAGACCCTCTTGTTTGAAAAAAGATGTTTCAGCCTGATAGAATTGTACACGAAAACAGAATATGCTGACCCACAATGATAGCCCCGGGGGCTTCTCCTAGGGCGAGATTTATGACTGAACTTCAGGAGGCTCTTTTTCATGGCTCAGAGGCCCCTTCTGTTCATTTGCTGGGTCTTGGTCACATTTCCATTAGAGTCGTCTAAGAGCTGAGATCCGAATAGGCACTCTAGGCATGGCAATTCACTTTGAGTTCTGCCAGCTGCTTTCTCTCATCAACTAGAGTCTGCAAGGGTCAACCTAAGCCCTCATTCAAGATCAAAGCTAAACCACACCTGACAAGTGAGTGGGGGAGAGACAGAGGCCAGTTAGTCCCAATCGCCTCCCCAACTCCTCCTGATGACATTTGCTGGCCCTGGGCCCCATCCAGTGCCCCCTCCCCTCTGCTGGGTCTTAGCTCAGGGCCCAAAATGATTATTCTCTATTCATAAGAAGGAGGGTAAAGACAGTGCTATGGGCACATTGAAAGCTGACATCCCTGATCTCCTTGATCTCGGTGGAAGACACTTACACAGACCCATGGATGCTTGAGAGCCTGGTCAGCTGTGATACGCTTTGCAGGGTTTATGGTCAGCATCTGGTTGATCAAGTTCTTGGCTTCAGGAGTCACCGTGTCCCACTCTGGTGATGGGAACTAAGGAGTGGGAACAAGAGGAGGAGGGGTATGAAATCTGTGAGCCTCATACCCCCTATAATTGGGGTACTCTGTGTTACCTAAAGCTGCCCAGCAGGGTGTGGGAAAGCCCTGGGGTATCCCAGGATCAGGGTCAACTTAAAGACCGGGAAAGGAAAACAGAACAATCATGGTTAGAATGCCAGAATATCAGACCGGGAGACTCTGACATCTTCTGGTTCAACTCCATCTCTCTACTAGGAGGAATCAGGTGTTCAGCGCTGTGCCGAAGGCCCCACTGCAGTGGGAGAGCCACCAGACTTCTCATCCCTATGTCATGCAGCACACCACATAGCCACACCATTCTTTGCAAATAACAGACCAAAGGGCTTCAGTGGACTGCGTGACTTTACAGCTACCAAAAATGGCTGTGCAAAAAAGCTGCTCCCTGGGACAGGTGGTGTCAAGAACTGAGGCCTATATGCCATGCGCATCCCTGGGTCTTCAAAGTCCCTGACACTCCCTGTACCCTGTGACACACTCAACACGCCCCTTCCCCTGGTCAGAGCCTGAGGGGCAGGAACAAACAGGTCCTTACATCATAGGCTCCAGCCTTGATCTGCTGGTACAGCTTGTGCTGATCCTCATCCCAGAAGGGAGGGTAGCCCACCAGGAGGATGTACAGGATGACCCCTACAAGACAGGACACAGGTCACTGGGGTCAGTCACCTGCTTTGCTGAGGAACCAAGAAAAGCCACACAGGGCTCAGAGCCACCCAGAAAGTCAAGGCCATACCAGAAGGAGAAGTGAATGGCAGCCAATAATGCTGTGCCACTATGCTTCACTCCCCACGTCACCAAGCCGCGTCCGGGATTTCTTTAGGCACAACCCACCTGCTAAGGCATGGGCAAATCCCTCTTCAAGAAGGATGCAACGTCATCTAGGAAATACTTGGGGAGAAGGGTGTGATGGAAACAGCCATCCCGGGGACACTAGAGCAAACACCGTGAGCTCACATATACCAGACGCCTGTGGGACCCACAAGGAAGAGCAATGCCTCTTTCTTGCCATCGCTGGAAGTCGAGGGCCCTTAACACCAAAAAGCTGAGTGTGTGGAATGGGCTTACCGCAGGCCCAGATATCCACAGGTTTTCCATAGGGATCTTTCCTCAAGACCTCAGGGGACAAGTAACCTGGGGTGCCAGCAAAACCTGTAGCGGAAGAGACAGCGGAGGCACACTGAACCCACTTTCTCTTTCATTAAACCCACATTAGCAATTTCCCCCAAGTCCCTTCTTACTCCGGTTGCATTTGCTACATAAGCTCTCAGCACACGGGCAGCAAGAGATGACGGGCTGGGCTTCTTGTAGTGCCCGGAATCTAAATCAGAGGGTAAGTCCATGTGTCTACCAGGAATTCCCATCCTCCCCAGAGCAGCAAGAACACAGTGCTAACAGCAGCAAGTCTCACTGTACTGAGTCATGGAGGGCCAGGGGGAGTTCTGCACCCTCCCCTCCTCCAGTCCCTGAGGAGCCCAGGGCCATTAAGGGTCTGGCTTCTAGTTATGAAAGAGGAAGGCAGATCAGGAAGAGGAAGAAGGGCGGGGGCTGCATTCCAGGAAGACAGGGTCACTCTTACCAAACCAAGCCTGTTGCTCTCCCTGTACTTCGATGGCTAGGCCAAAATCAGCCAGCTTGACTGCGGCACCCTTGCATTTACTTGCCAGCAGGAGGTTCTCAGGCTGTGTAAGGAAGACAGAGAACCTCGTGAGGCACCCACCCGCAGCCCAGACGGAGCCTAGTTTGGGCCTCGCAGTACTACCATCTGGCACCAGGTGGCGCCAATGCTTCACAAGCAAGAGGCAAAGGGGGAACCTGGGTAGTACCTTCAGGTCCCGGTGGACAATGTCATGCTGGTGGATATGGTTAACACTCTCCAGAATCTGATGTATACAGTGGCTGCAAAAGCAGAAGAAAGGTCAGTTCAGGGTTAAACCATCCATGACCACATGCTGTGGACAAAAGCACTTATCTCTGGGTCAGGGATTAACAGAGAATCACTCAGTGAGGAGCTAGAACCTTGGACTTAGGACATCATCTGTTAAACCTACTTTATAGAAGAGGAAACTGAGGCCCAAGCAGATTAAGTGGTTTTTCCAGGCTCTCCTGCTAGATAATGGCAGAGGGCAGACTAGAACAGGGTCCACCATGCCTCCTTAGACTGTAAAGGCCCAACATATTCAATTGGTTTCCAAGAAACTGGGGGACATCTCAGACTCCTGAGAAAGAGAGACCATCCAACTCCTTCCTTGTTTCTCTTCCCCGCTATGGTAACTCTGTTCTTGGAGAAGAGGCTTGTGGTAGCAACTCAGGAAGGATAGTCCAACTTATTAGCTTAAGTCGTTTCGGGGGTGGGTACACTCATTCTTTCATTTAAACGTTTATCGAGCACCTACAGGCACTGTGCTTGGTACCACATCAGCTGTAAAGATGACCCAGTGCCTGCCCTGAAGTTTATCATCTAGTAGGGGAGATAAAACAAGTACACAGGCACCATCAAGAAACAAAGTACTAAAGAGGGTTCCAAACAGGCACCTGAGGAGCATTTCTGATCATGATTTTTCATAGAAAAAGACAAACTAACCTAGAGTCACATTCAGCTGCTGATTCGTGAATCCACCTTCCAAACCATCCTGCCACACTTACAGTCAAACTCCTGGTGGGGTGTACTGGCAGTCTAGAGCACTGGTGAAAACTGGGGGGATGATTATGGCCCCCAGAGGACATCTGGCAATGCCTGGAGACATTGCTGGTTGTCACAACTGAGAGGGACAGTGCTACTGGCATCTAGCAGGTAGATGGTTCTAAACCTACAATGCACAGGAGGGGCCCTAACGACAAAAAATTATCTGGCCCAAATGTCAGTAGCGCCGAGGCTGAGGAACCCTGGCCTAGAGAATGGAGCAGGTACTACCAAGTGTCTGCTGAGCTGGTGACCTGGACTTATTTTTCCTTCCTTTAAAAGCTAATGCTGGGGCTTCCACAAGAGCCAAAGGGTCTTGCTGGGCTCCTGGAGGCGGAGGCTCAGGCCTCCCTATAGGACACAGCCCAAGAGTAGGCCAAAGAGACTTTAAGACTGAGCTGAAGAGGCGAGTCTCCACAGAAATATATAATTAGAACAGAGCCAAGCTAGCAGGGAGAGCCTTCTGGCCAAAAATGGCAAAAGTGCGAACTGTCCCAGCAGAGCCAGGCCAAGCCCACTGGTACAGTCACCCGCCCCGGCCCCCCCTCCTCCCCGCCAGGCTCCCTGAGCTATCACTGCCTCCTCCCGCCCAGAGCCTGGTCCTCCCCTGCTGGCACTGGAATTCATCTCCCACTTGAGAATTTTTCCTGAGGCTGAAGCATCTGAGGTTGATCAGCAAACAATGGCCTCTCAGGGTTGAGAAATCTGTGAGGAAGCTGTGCTCCCCCACCCTCCAGAGGCAGCCAGAGCTGCCACATATGCCTGAGAAGCTGCAGGCAGGATGATCAAAATCAGGTTGTAAGGACATCACCCGAGAGAAAACTCAGGGCGGGGGAGGAGCCGAGGAAGGAAAGGCAGGCCAAACAAGCGCCCCAGAGCTGCGGTGTGGGAGGAATTCTGCTGTGTCACACGGAGGAGCTGCCAGGGCTTCCTGGAGGGCTGGGGGCTGAAGGGTATGGCCGAGGAATGGTCCTCTAGCCTGCGGAGCCCCACATGGGGGCTGGTGATGGTGGTCAAGACACAAGGTGATTCAGGCTGAAATCTCTCAGGAAGGTTCCCCGGTTGGATTATTAACCCAGACATTTACACTCCTTTGGGACACAAACCATGTTTTCTCCATCTCTGGATCATCCCCAGGATGCCTCGTTATGCAGCAGGATTTGTCAAAAGAAAGAAGCAGGGATAGGGAGGGTCCTTGGGCCCCTGTGAGTAGGCGGTGGTGCAAAGAAAAGGTATTTCTGGTGTGACGGCGTAAAGGAGATATGTAAGAGCTTTGCAAAAAAACTGATCTGGGAGTGCTGAATTATTAACTCCTAACAATACCCACGGAATGTAGCCTGAGTCCAGCTCTATAGAATCCTTGTCCAGGTAAGAGCTCTTCTGATCTCCCCCAAAGACGATTCAAACAGGCAGGACGCCGGGACCCCAGGGCCCTCATCTCACCTGGCATCAGCTTCACTGTAGTATTCTCTGGCCACAATGTCTTCAAACAGCTCCCCACCGGTAACACTGCAACCAACAAAGAGGGTCAGAGGAGGCAGGTCAGGTGTCCAACCCCAGCATCCAACAGGTAACAGGTCACACTGTACAACAGCTTTAGAGAAGTGTCAGCTCTACATGCATTTTGTCTGAGAGCCCAGAGCACGCCAGTCCTTCAATGACATGGAGCTTCTCCTTGGGACAACATGGGCCCTCCCTTCCCCCTGCACATTTCTGTTTCTGTAACCTATAGATTAGCTAATACTCTGGTAAAGATGAATATACAGGCATCTAAGAGAAAATAATCAACCTACTCAAACAGTCATAGCTTTATTTGAGACCAATCTGAATACGAAGATAAAGCTGCCCAAGAATGACAGACCTACCACTGAAGTTGAAGAATAATGAGACCAAGGACACAGAGACCCAACCCGGAAAATACCAAAGAGGCATTTCTAGGAGGTGAAGAGCCACTTTTAAGAAATTAAACCGTAACCAAAGTGGAGGAGAGACCAATGGGAGCCTAGTTTATGACTAATAAAAGGTACCTTCAATTTCCCAGAATTTTTAAGGTCATGCAAAGACCTATGTTCTATTTCTCCACTAAGGACAACACACCAAGAAACAAGAAAAAAGCATCTGCACAAGGTGTGCTGCTGAACAGAAATGCAAGAGCAATGCCATCCCGGGGTTCAGAGCCCGGGGGAGATACGGAGTGAGCAAGGAGACCCTCGGCAACCTGCCCATTACCAGAGGAAGTTCAAAATCAAACCCCTCTCCATGGGCAAAGGAGGGGGACCCTCGGCAGAGGCTGAAGACCCAGTTTAGGCCTTTTTTCCAAGCCTTCCTCTTGAGCCGGCTGGAGGGAAAGGCCCCCACACCCTCAGAAAGCGGCACTTACAGGTCAAACACGAGGTAGTGAAACCCTTCTTCAGAAATACTGTCATGGAGGCGTACTGCAAGAGAGGAGATGGGGACAGAGATTAACAGAGAGAAAACCTGGAAATCCTACTCCTCTCCTCCTTGGCCACCCCAGCCCTGCCCCGTCCTGTCAGCCCCACAGGCTCTCTCCTGAGAATGGGCAGACGCCCAGCAGCCCCGGTCCAAGGCAACATGGCCACAAAGCAGAGACGACCAGACCCCAGGTCCAGCGCTCTGGTCGCCACCTCAGACTGCCTACAGTGTAGGCGAGAGACAGAAGCTTTGTGGCTAAGAAGTAAGATAGGACGGAGAAAAGCAAGAACCTTCTTCCCAGAGGGGGCTCGTCCCAGAGAAGGTAGTCCTGGGATATGACACGTGAGGGTGCAACGCAAAGCGAGCAGCACCGAGAGACACAGACTGCAGGGGGACAGAGAATGACAAGATGGGAGAGCCTGAGAGCCTGGAGTAGATGGGAACAGAAGAATTAGAGGGAGGGGAAGAAGTGGGAAAGGCAGAGCCCAGCAGGGAGGCGCGTGGAGGGAGGATGACGGATGGTGAGCACGGGAGGCAACACACAGATTCAGGCGACGACAACAATAACCATTTATTAAGTGCTCACTACGTGCCAGGCCTTGTATTAGGCTCTTTGCGTACATTACTTACGCTACAAGCATTTACTGAGTGACTACTGGGTGTTGGACCCTGTGGTAGATGGCGGGATTTAGGAAGGACACAGTACTGGCCTTCAAAGAGTTTATTATTCCTGATGACCACCCCGAGATAAGTATTACTCCCATTCCACAGATGAGGACACTGGACGCTCAGGGACATACAGTATCTTGCCAAAGGCCAAAGATGTAGTGGGTCCAAATGTGAACCCAGCTCTTTCTGACTCCAAAGACTGGTCCATATCACTGTTTCCTATAAGAAATGTGGAGTAGCCCACACACCCCGGCAACAAAGCAATGGAGACCGGAGAGAAACCACTCACGAATGTGCCTACAACAGCATCAAAGACGGCTCCGAGAGGCTACTGCATGGAGCTGCAGTGAAGGCTGCAAGAAAAGGCTGGCGAGCAGAATCCCTTCCCACTCCCCACCTCCAGAGCTCGTGGGCAAAAGCTCAACCTAATGTCTTCTGAGGTCTCCTCTTCAAGCCTGTGCCCACAAAGCCACCTCGGGGTTAAATGCCAACCCCTGAGCATCATTCTACTGCAAACACAACTTTGTTTTGGCCAACCATCCTAGCTGCTCCTGTCCCTTCCCTCACCTGCACTCTCTTGATGGGGAGCCTATGTTCCAAAGGGCTTCTTCTGTTTGACCTTCACTCCATCCCTCAGCAGTTCCAGGAGCACCTTGCAGAGCACTTCAAGAATGGCCTGACACCAAACCAACCAGCGAAGTTCTTGGATACAAAGAAATCACAGTGTCTCTTCCATGTCCGGCCCCAACCAGCTCAAATGACAACTACCGTTTCCAGTGTGAGAGCGTTTCATCAGGGCTGAGGCACTTTCCTACGTACCCTTCCCACCAAAGCAAGATCAGCCGAATGTAAAATACAGGCACTCAGCCATCACTAGAGCCCTGTGGTTTTCCTCACTTGACAAATGAGGACTCGGGCCTGCCAGGGCTAGAACCAGGGCCTGACAATTGTTTATACTTCATATTGCCAACCTTATTAGATCTGATCTGGTTACTCACCCCAAAATTCCCCCAGAACTCAGTATTTCTGCAATTTACCAATGGGATCAAAGGCAGGTGGTACTTCTAAAACCCTTCCTCCTCAAATGATTCTCTCCTATACTCGGGCACATAAGCTCATACTTCTCTAGGCCTGTGGGGGACATAAGGAAGGAGCCATAGCCAAACCCCTGCCTCCCTTCCACCCTAACTGAGCCAGGCACGCTCAAGCGAGCTCCCCCAAAGCCCTGCCACCCTCCCTCCTCACTTGTGGGTCTCTGGCAGGAGTTGGTGTCTCATGCTGAGTCCTGCTGCAGCTGCTGCTCCCTTGCTTCCAAGAGGACTTTCCATTTAATTAAAAATTTGCTACTAAAAAGCATTAAAGTGTGTAATACAAATAATCCCCTGGAAATCAGCTGTCCCAGAAGCTAAAGACCAGCTTCATTAGGGAGGTGACCAACAGCAGCAGGATGATGCACTGACAGGGCAGCAGGTACGATGCTAACAGCCACTCCCCGGGGAGTCCTGCCGCCTGGCCCTGCCTCCCCAGGATCCCTGCCCCCAGACCCACGCCCCCGAACCCAGCACAGCAGGGCTGAGAACAGGGCAAAAAGGGCAGGCACCCATGCCTCTGCCCAGACAGGGAGTCACTGGAACTCGCCCTTCTCCAGAAAGGCCACACACGGAGCCCAGGTGGGAGGAAGCTGGGAGGGGAATCAGAAGAGCAGAGCAGCAAAGGAAGACTAATCCTCCCAGGCCACCCAACCCAGAGAATGGCTTTGATGTGTGTCTCAGAGCATGGCAACAACCAAGACGAGGAGGGACAGGTGTGGAAGGCTCCATCGCTGAGCAAGACTGCTATCTTTTTGTTTCCATTTGTAAAGAAAATTAACACAGGACTGAGAACAAGACAAGAAACTTGAACACAGCACTCTAACTGCCAACCTAGCAGATTCTTGATATTAATGATCCAAATTACAATACCTAACTCGTAGCTGAGCTGTTTCAATGTGCTCGGCATTGTGCCAAGTGCTTTTACACGTGTTATTTGACTGAACCCTTGCGTTAGCTCTGTCGGGTAGGTACTTCTATCACCTCCATCTAACAGGACAGGAAACGGTGGCTCCAAAAGAAACTCACCCAAAGTTATACTGAGAGGCAGAGCTGAGACTTGAGGACAAGGCAAACTGACAGCAAGATCCCTGATTTTGTGGAACTGCCTGCCAGGGAGTCACTTTCTCCATCCTCTTAGGCAAAGGAGCTCCAACCTGTCCCCACTAGCCCTGGCCATTCTGATTCACTCAGCAGTGTCCATTCAGCACCTCCCTGAAGCAGGCGTGACTGTACATGCCACGGACACAGCTGTGAACAAGGGAAACCCAGCTCTGCCACCGCGCAGCCTCTGGGGGATCGGGGAAGACGGGCTTTAAAGAAGCACTTGCACAAATGCGTAACCAAGCGGTACTGTGCTGAGGGCTGTCAGGGAGAAGTAAAGGATGCTATGGATGCATGGGGAAAAAACCAATCCAACACCCAGGCCATTCCACAGTCATGAGAGGGTACGAAAGCCAAGGAGGACCAGACCAACTCTAGACAGGAAGATCTGGAAAAGGAGTATGAAGCAGTTACTGCATTACAGTGATAAACCTAATTATTGTTCTTTACAAACTGTGGAAGGAAGAACAGGCCAAAAAAAATCCTCGATGTCTCATACCTTCAAGTACTGACAAAGCCACAACCCAAATTTTGTGGCTGTTTCCAATTCTTTAAAAGCCACCAACAGTATGCCACATTTTAACTAACAAACTTTGGTCAAAAAAGCACTGACAAAGTATCACCGTTCATGTCCATGGAAATAACCCAGTGGGAAGGAGGTCCTGTCATCCCATGGGCTGGTGAGGGATGAACGCTGTCCTCCAGAAGCGGGTGGGCAGGGATTTGGGAGCTGCTCAGTTATGATCCAATGCTTCCTTCTCTTTCTTTACAACCGCTTTTGCTACACTTACTATTAGCTGTATGGACCCTGGGCCCAAGGTAAAACGCAGCCAGGCTTGAATAACTTGCGAACTGATTTGGGTCTGGGAGTCTAGGAGGGGTCACTTCTGGGAGTTGGAATCTCCATTTTCATCATTTCCACTTATTTCCTAGGCCTCCTTTGCTTACTGAACCTTTTCAAAACAACTCCACGTAGAGGCACAGGTGACAAAACGGAGGCACAGGGGGGTGAAACCATGTGCCGAGGTCACAGCTAACCAGCAAATCCCAGATTCAAACCTAGAGGACTTGACTCTAAAGCCACAGACCTTTGCTTCTCCACGTGCAGTCCATGGATCAGCAGCGTGAGCATCAGCAGGAGATGTAAGGAAGCTCAGGTCCACCCCAGACCTACTGAATCAGAATCTGAATTTTAACACAATCCCTAAGTGATTCACGAGCACATGAAAGTTTGAGAAGTGCTGCTCTAAACCACAATGCTAGACTGTGATGAAACTGCTGGGGCAGCTCAGCACGAAGGAAGACAGAGTCTATTCATTAGAGGAATTTAGAGCAGAGAGCAAGCAGAGCACAGGTAGAAGACACTTCACTCAGACTTTAGATGATTAGCACTACTGCCGTTTCCTCCTCTCAACTCCATGCCTCCGGCCACTCTCCCAGGGCTGTTTCAGGTCCTGCAGGATGCCTCAGAACCAACAGGCTTCAAAAAAAAAAACAGACTTTACCTTTTAGAGCGATTTTGGGTTCATAGCAAAACTGAGAGTAAAGTACAGAGAGCTCCCACCTACCCCCTGTCCCCACACACGCACAGCGTCCCCCAACATCAACATCCCCACCGGAGCAGTGCATTTGCTACAGCTGATGAGCCTACACTGACATATCATTATCGCCCAGAGTCCATGGTTTACGTTAGGGTTCACTCTTCCAACAGGCTTTCAACTCCTGGAGCAGAATATCTATCAGGGAAAAAAACTGGGGGTGCCTGGCTCCTTGTACCAAATACCCTTCTGAATTCAAGTGCCTAAGGGTCTGACAATAACCAGAGGTGGACCATATGCTCTCTGCTCTCAGCTTCCTCAGTTCTGCACCACTCTTGGGCTGGTCCTCTTGTATCCCTGAGGGACGGAGTTAGAGGCTAGAGCCAAAAGGGCCACAGCTCTGAAGGATGGAGCAGCGGAGAGAGGAGATGAATACTGAATTAAGGGGACCAAACTGCCTCCTCTTCTGCCACAAGCCAGGTCAGGCTCCATGGCAACCCCACCTCCTGGACCTGCAGCTCCCCCATATCTCCAGGAGTCCTGGTTCCCACTGGACGCCAGATAGCCTGGCTAGCCCGCTCTGCCAGGACACGGTCCTGACTCACCCTTCCCTCCCCCTGCTCTTGACCCCAAAACAGGGCCTCAGACCAACACGCCCAGGATCTGGGAGCAGTCGTGAAACGGAAGCACAGTTCTAGGAGATCAGACGCTGACAAAGGGAGTGTGCCTTGCCTGGCCTTCCCTGGGTCCTGCTCCCTCCCGAACAGAGCAGATGGCTGGGGTACATGGTCACTCCATCTGCCTTAATTCTGAGCTGGGGCAGGTGGTTAAAAAGAAAAAAAAGCGGGGGGGGCGCTACCAAACCAAGTAAAGTCTAAAAGGTCAAAAAGTATATATCTAATTTAAAAGAAAACATAAAAAGAAGGCTCGGGCATTATTCAGCTAGAATCCCAGTTTTGTACTTGCCGGTTGATTCTCGACTGTCTTCATCCTACCCTAACCCTGCTGTGGTCAACCATGCCCGTGTCGCAGGTAACGCAGACATGGTTCTGCCTCCTGCATCATCTACCCCACCCCTTGTTCTCCTCCCTCCAGGAGGACAATTCATCATTGCTCTACAAGTTGGTCACCTGGGACATAAAGAAAGGAAGTTGCCGTCCGCAGACCCTGAGACCTGGGACTGGAACACCAAAATGCTTCTGTGCTCATGGATGGCTTTAGTCACCCACGTTCTTTTTTCCTCCTGCTCTGGAACTGCTAGGTCAGAGGTCACAAGCTCACAAAGCCTAGAGGGACCAGGTAGGCAGTACAAATGTGAGATAACAGCAAAAACAGTGGCCAGCGGGCTGAAGGGGCAGCCACTGCCCAGCCCCAGCTGATTCCGGCCACATAATGGATGTGGGCTCAGCAGAGCCAAACCTTCTGATTTGAAAGATTGGGAAACAGAATTTTTTTCAAAGTGTGAAATCTCGTTTTAAAATACTGGCGAACAATAAAAATATTTTTAAACCACTGAGCCGGCCAAACAAAACACGCCTGAGTTTGTGCCTGCTGTTTTAGCTGCTCCTCTCATCATTTCTCTTCTACCTAAGGCAACACTTTGGTCCCCACCATTCTGTTTGCAGGTGAGGGTCTAACTTCAGAGAGCTCCGGTAGTTCCAAACCCAGGACTTGTGGGCTGAGAAGTGCTGGCTCCGTGGAAGACTGCACCAGGCAGAGCTGAGCACCAGCTATGCCAATCTGCTTCGGGTGTAATCCAAGCTGCTGATTGCCATCTATAAAGCCCTGCATGGTTGCAGTTCTGGTTACCTCACAGCTCCTCTCCCCTTGGGCTGGAGTACGACCTCACTCTCCTACGTTAAGAGCTCCCGGTGAGCATTCCAGCCCGAGATCTGGAAAGCCGGAGGCTGAGTAGCTCTGGAGGAAGCATCGAGCTTCGGCAAGTCGCCTTACAGCCCCAGCTGCCAACCCAGCGGAGTGGGAGGCCTCCAGGGCACTGTGGGAGCCCCGATATTGAGGCCGTGCCTGAGGAGCGCGGAAAACGTGTTGTCCTTTGTGATGATCACAGCTTTCAGGGAAAACCTAGGAGATGCTCCCTGCTCTGCCTCAAGTCAAGCCCAGGGCTTCTGCTCAGACACTGCAGCCAGCCCAGTTTCTGTTCCCTCTGCAAGAAGCACCGAATTGGGGCCAGCGTTTTTGGCAAAGACTACTTCAGCTGAACAATGTAAAATGGAGCCGGAGTGGGTTGTGGCAGGCAAACCTCCTCGGCTTTACAACAACCAACAATGTGCTCCTGTCCCCCATGTCAGGGTGGGAGCAGGGAGAAATCCTCTTATTTTTCTCCTTCACCATCCAAGGGGCTCCTGCCATCCCATCTTCAGAGAAGCCAGGCGGGTGGGCAGCTTGCTTTCCCGGCTCCGGGGAATACAAACGGGAGCACCATGGAAACCCCCAGAGTGTGCACGACACCGCAACAGGAACAAAACTTTTTCAAGTCCAGAAACAAAATCCGGACCCTTTTATGACGGCCATGGAAGGCCCCTGGTGAGGGATGCTGGCAGGCTACTAGCCCAGAGCCTCACACGCCGAGGACCTGGACCTCAGCCCAAAGACGGAAGGAGAGGGGAAGAAAGCGAGTCTGAAACATATTCTGATACCTCACTCCCAGCCCTGAGATGGCACCACAGGGATGCAGACACTCAGGTCTCTGAACTAGAACACCCCAGAATTCTGAGCAATACATGGCTGCTATCCTGTTTGGGCAAAAAATGACACCAGGCAAAGGCCCAGGGACAGAAGTGGTTCCCTACACAAAAACAGTGGATTTCTGTTCTCTCCAACTTCCACAAAATGCCCAAGAAATGCCCTATGTAAGGGCACTTACCAATGTTTGGATGCTTCAAAAGTCGGCATATCCGGGCCTCACGTTCTAGTTTCTGGTGATCTAAGAGCAGAAGAGAGAAAACAAAAGCCATCAAACACCCACTCTATTTGTGGCCGCCTGGCTATTCATATGCTTTCAATTCTTAGGCACCAACTATGCCCTTTTTACAATTTGCTGAATTAATACATCACGTCACGGCAATTCTGGAGACAGGTATTAATGACAACCTTTTCCTGATGAAGTGCCTTAGGAAAGCTTCCCAAGTTAGTGAGTGGCAGAGCCAGGATATGAAGCCAGGTCTTTAACTAAAACTGTAGTGCTCTTTCCACCACAGCAGGGATTTCACTGGGCCAGTGTGTCCAGAATCTCTTCCTTGTTGGAAATACTAATAATAATGGCTAAGTTTTATTGAACACCTACTACAAGACCAGATATTGTGCTAGGAGTGCTGCGTACATTCTCTAATACAGTCTTCATGGCAACCCTGCAACATAATGATGCTGACAATGAAGATGGTGATGATTTGAAAATAATAATAATACTAGCTAACATTTATTGAGAGCTTACTTCTACACCAGGCAGATACATATTTTAATTTAGTCTCATAACAATGCTATGAGGTTGGTAGTATTATGATGCCTGTTTTGCAGAAATCCTGCTTCTCCCCAGGATCCTCTTGGCTGTCCACTGCTGGGAGCTCTGACCTCTTGGCACGCAGGCTCTGGGGTTACTCTGCTTTGGTGAAATGACCAGAATCCAAGAGCCCACAAATCTAAGCAAGCTGTGTTTGGTCAGTTCCTTCCCCGGGAAGGCAGAGCTCCAGGAAGTAGAAAGAGAGGCTGCTACTACTCAAAGCAAGGTGGCCTAGAAGCCCTGCCCACCCTACCCCCCAGCTCTACTTGCTGGAATCCTGCCAAAGTCACCTGCTTCACAGAGTCTTCCCTGTTCCTCATGGTAGTCTGTGACTTCTCTCCCCATGACCCACCCCCATCTCCCACAGCACCTCTTATAATTCTCACATCACACATTAAATCACACATTAAATCTTTCGGTCACAAGCTTTTCAAAGGGTGGGTCCTCTCTGCGTGATGCTTCCTAGAGTTCCTTCAATATCAGAGGCTTAATAACGGTTTGTCAATAACATTGACAGTAGTAGTAAAAACTATTATTTATGAAGCATTTACTATATGCCAGGCAGAGGCACGGAGTATCTTATTTCATCCTCACAGAAACCCCGTGAAGTGGAGGATCTGATTACTTCCACTACACTGTAAAGGAGGAAACTGAGGCTTAAAAGGTTCAAGTAACCTGGCCAAGGTCCCACAGACAGGCAGTGGATACAGGTGGTCTGAGCCTAGAGCCCTCTTTCTCATTGCTATGATGTGATGACAAGATAAAGAAAAGTGAGAGTATTAAGTAAAGACTCCAGGCTTTGGGGGGCATAGTCCGGTTCACCTCAACTTCCCCAGGTCCAGGCAGGTACCTTCCCATCCATTGCTGCCAACAATTCCCACCTCCCTTGGTAGGGGCTTCCGCCCATCCACCTCTACCTAAATAGCAAAGAGCCTCTGTAAAGCCTCCCATGACCCTCACAACCATCTTACCAGGCAGGTGCATTGATTATCCCATTTCACAGATGATAAAACAGGCCCAGAGAAGTTAAATAACTTGCCTGAGATCCTACAGCAGGAAAGGGATAGAACTGTGATTTCAAGCCCAGGCCTGCCTGAGATAATGTACGGATTATAGATGAGAAGGAATTCACATTTACTGTTTCACCAACCACCCTCAGCTTTGTCCTAAACTTTCCCTCTAGGGACAGCTCTGCTTTGTGGAAGAAGGACGTGGGGACAGGCAGAGATTAGTTCCTGCTGCCCAGCTAATCCATCCCAGCTGTCCAAAGATCTGGGTCAGGCCTTCCTTCCCATCCTCGAGTTCAGTATGACCACTGACCAGGATGCAGCCAGGAGAACTCCAGGTAACCCCACATTGCCTGGGATCCCTCAGGGCCAGGGACCTTCAGAAGGTAGGCAGTTGAGGAAGCAACACTAGCCCTGCCTAGTCCCCCTTCCCCCCCTGCAGGGGGCCTTGCTTCTTCCAGATCTTCCAGATCTGGCCAGAGGATGTCAGGGCAACCCCACCTTCCTTCCATCCCTGGACGTGGGATGGCAGTACCAAGCTAGTCACCCTAAAGCTGAAGACCTACCAGCCCTCTCTCTGACCACTCACCTCACACCCTCCAACCCACAACTCTCGGGCTTGGCTGCCCGGGCAAGTGCGGGAGAACAGTATCTTGCGATGCGGAGGTGGCAGCTGAGGAGAAGGCCCAGAAGATTAATGTTTATCTCCTCCCTTAAGACTCTTACTGGCTAATAGTTACAGTTCCACAACAGCAACAGCACTAAAAATACGGGTGCTCTGGCACCCGTATTATCAGTGACTCAGAGTAAGAAGGGAAGAGACACAGAGTCACACTTCCAGCTCCTTGAAGGAGCTGCCCAGGGTCCAGAGGGTCCTAGATAGTCACTTAGTTCGACCCTAACTCCAAGGAGCTGAGCCCCATGTTCTGCCCAAGGCCTGTGTCTCCTCTGAACCTCGGGTCCTTGCTCTGATCCTTAGTCATGGAGTCTGGCCATTAACACATCAGCTTTGGAGTCAGAGAGCCCCAGACTGAGTCTCAGGGCTGCCATGTTGGGTGAGTTATTAAACCCATCTGAGCCTCATTCATTCACTCAGAAAATATTTACTGAGGCCTACTATGTGACAGGCACTGCTCCAGAGGCTGGGGATATGGCAGTGAACAAAAGAGGTAACAATCCCCACCCTCATCAAGCTGATATCCTGGAGGAGCTGAGGGGAAGGGACAGACAGGAACAACTGGATGGTATGTTAGATGTCGTGGTAAGTGCGATGGAGAAAAATAAAGCAGGGAAGTGGGAGAGTGGACACTTAAAATAGGTGGTCAGGGAACACCTCAGCAAGGAGGTGACGTTTGATTAGAACCCGAAGGAGGTGAGGTGAGAGAGTGAGCCAGGCACACAGCTTGGGAAAAAGTTTCCTCACTTCTAAAATGGAGGCAGCGATATTCATGGATTAAATGATGTATTTGGGTAAATGCTCAGCACAGTGCCTGGCACACAGGGAGAGCCTCCTTTCCAAAGGCCCAGTGATAAGACAGACGAGACCTCCCAGGCTGGGCTTGTGCCCATGGCCATCACCAGAGACACGAGAGTCAGGCCCACTCTCCCTCAGCCTGGGCAGTCATGGGGTCCACAGCACAGCAACTGAGCCCTCCGACCTGGCTCCATCACAGCCTCCTGTTTGGGGGTGGCCCACCTGTGTCTAGAGCCGACAGGGGAAGGTTAACAACAGGGGCTCATCAGACAGAGGACAGCCCAGGAAATGCTGCTGCCCGTGGGATCCCTGGTCTTCCTCGGCCTCAGCCTTGCTGGCTGTGGCGCCCTGCCATCCCGAAGCTCTGCTCAATGAGCCGTATGGTTTCTGCTTACCACACTCTCCCTGACTCCTTACTCCTCGCACAGCCAGCCAGCACCCCACCTCTCCAGCTGTCGTCTCTTGTCCCTTTCCCCCCTCACTTCCGGTCCTGTTGTCCCCTCCAGGGCTGCTCCATGTCTGGGAAAAAGCAAAGGGCTCCACCCCAGCAGCAGTGGTGTTTGAGGAACAAGTAAGGTTTGCAGAGCATCTTTTCCAGATGCAAGGTCTGTCCTGTAAACTCGCATCCCCAGCCCCAAAAGGGGTAAGGCCACTGAACTGGTCTGGTCCACAGTGGTAGGTCCAGTCCTGGCTTGGCATCCCAAGGTGATTAAACATCAGCCGGTGCTCTTGTCACAAAGGCAGCCTTCTCCCTTGAGACGCCCCCTCCTTCCAGTGACCACTGAGTTTGCCGTTCCTAGGGAACAGCCCAGACCTTCCAAGGCTGACCCTCTTCCCACCCACCTTTCAACTGGGCTCATCCCCACCCCCTCACACGGCCCAGCCCCCCCTTCCTGTTTGACAACGGCCACTTCCCGCTTTTGCACAGGGCCACTTCCTGCCTGCCTGTGAGCTACTGCCATGGAGAGACCCACCCCTGCCGGCCTTCAGCCCAGCTCCAACCATAGCCCTCTGCAAGGATTTCCCCTCAAGAGCAGAGGTGGCAACAGGCGCAGAAAGCAGAAGCGGCCGTTATCAAGATCCCGCTTCAGGCTTTCCTAATAGCCCACCCAGGGCAGAGCCAGGCCCTGGGACACAAGGATCCCTGGAGGCCTCACGTCTCCCGCTTTCTGCCCAAGCGCTTCAAGACTTGGTTCAGGGCACCACAAAGGCCGAATACCCTTGACAAGAAGGGCAGCAAGGAGTGACCAGATGCAGAAAAGAGGAAGCAGACAGTGAGGAGATGGTGCGTGGCAAAGGTGGGGCAGAGCCCTAGAAACACCTCTCCCTTAGGACCCCAGGGGAGATGCCCACTCCAAATTCACTTTCCTTCCCCAACAGGATCGGGGCCCAGGGAGGGTCGTCCAGATTCTCCACAGCCCTGCAGAGACACGCTGGCTGATTTAGTGACATTTCTCTAAAACCATGAATGCCAGCACCAGCTTCAACTAAGATCCTACTGCCACCTAAACATACAACCCACTGTAAGTGGGAAAGGACACAGAGCCCTGCTCTGGCTATGGGGACTCTCCCCAGGTTCCAACCTCAATGACACCCTTGACTTTTCAAAGGGTATTTCAAAGTTCTGTGCCTGTGGCCCCAACATGGGTTAGGAAAAGCTTCCCAGAGCCTATCGAGTTCAGATGCTCAATGTGGGTCTCTCCTCTTGTTGCTCTTCCAAGTGCCCCCCTCCAGGCCCCCCGTAGATATCGCTCCGAGGAGTATAAACAAAGGCAGCATAGGGATTTGGTGTCATAATCCACATTCCGCAGCTGCTTATAAACAGTCCCTGGCCTTGGGCACTGACTAGTGGGCATCCCAAGCCACAGTCTCACTGACCTTACCCTGACATTGTGATGCCACATCCATTCCTCTGTGAATCTCACTCTAAAGGTGCAAAGTCCCCAGTTAACAGCAAAGTCCATGTATCATGTAAGAGCAGGGGCCACAGCTTCTAATTCCTTCACACCCATACACCCGGGAACTAGCTGAGGGCTGTGAATACAGTGAGACGGAGCCTGAAATGTGCCCACGTGAACCCCCGGGGCTCTGTCCTTTAACCTGGTGTCCCCCCCTTCTCTTCAGTCCTAACTTGAGCAGTTTTAACTGGGTGACACAAAGACCTGAGCCCTACTTTGGTCTCTGAATCTTAAGACAAGAGAAGCTTTAACTGAGGAGGAAAAGGAGGGAGGCACCGAGAAATGCCCCATAGTGAAAGTCTCCCAAGCCAGCTTGGACAGGGAAAATCCCCATGGGGTCACTAGCAAGCCCCAAGAAGGCAAAGCTCTGCCTCTGGACACTCTCAAGGGCCAGAACAGGGTCAGCTGCCGAGTTCTCCATGCCCCTGGCAGGGCTCTGGGTGCCTGCAGCCTTTGCCCACTGTTTTGGTGACATTTCCTTCATGGTAACCAGCCCCAAGTAAAACATCCCAGGAAGCAGCCCCTAAAAATAGCTCCTCCCAGGGCAGCAGCAAGCAGGGGGAGGGGAAAGAGAGGGAGGAGAAAAGAGGGGAGCAGATGGGAAGCTGCTGCTGCTGATAGAGCCCAGGAAGTATAGGTGGTGTTGGGGGGAAGTGGCTGGAAATATCCCCATCATAGAGCGGTCTCTACCCACAGAGGTGGTTACAGATGACAGCAAGACCTAGCCAGCCGAAAGGAGGGATTTGCTCCACTGGGCTTAGAGCTCTGGGCCTAGATGGAGAGGTATGGGGGTGATATATCAGGATTTATCACAGGAACTAAATATCCAGAATATGTGTTTTAAAGGGAAGAGTCAAAGGGTAAGTGAAGTCCATACTGCTTAAGGATGCTGGGATCTGAGCACTGGCAAAATCACTGGCATGCCTACATCTCAAAACAAACCAATCTTTTGTGTCTTGGTTTCCCCACTGGCTGTGGGACAGATCTGGCTGGCCAGGGGCAGAAGACAAAGGGCCTCTGCCGAGAGGCACTCAGAAGGTGCAAAGTGCCCATTTCTTCCTGTCACCACCCTTTTGGCACCCATGGGATCAGGCCCATGTCAGCCCGCCAAGGCTGTCCAGAGAGCAGCGAGCACAGAGATGGGGCAGAAGCCTGTCACACCCACTCCTCCCCTTCCCTGTCTCCAGCCTCAGCAGAGAATGGGGTCAGCCACTCACCTCTAGGGTTTCAGCACAGCCTCAAAGCTTGGAGCACAGCTCCTAACAAGGGACCAGAGCAAGCAGCAGGAAGAAGCAAGCAGCAGGGCTTCCCCTACTGCCACCTTGGATGGGGCCACCTTCCAACCTCCATCTCCACCCTATGATGCCAGCACCCCAAGTCACTCTGGGAAGGGGTGGGAGGGCAGGGAGGCAGGCCAGTGTTGTGCGAGCTAAGTCACACAGCTCAAAGCATGACTGTGTGATGAAACTGGCCCTTAGCACAAAGAAGGGGCCTCCAGGCTGCTTCCTCATCTACCCAGGGAGAAGGGTCAGAGGAGCTCCTTCACTTATATACAAGTTGCCCATTTCTCTGTCAACAGAAATTGGTCTGTTTTATCCTCAGGAGGAAAGCACGGTTTGGGATCTAATATCTAATCTTCTTAAATGCTTCCTAAAGTCCCAGAGTCCCAGCGTTCCCGTGCTGCATAGATTTCTCTTTCTTCTGCCCCTCCCTCATTGCTGTATCACCCTCCTCTCTCTTCATCCTTAACAGGAAAGTCTCACTTGGAGATACCACAGGGGACACAAATGTCATGGGGGCTACTCAGGCCAACCACTAAGGGGGTGGAGACTTTTAGCTGGCACCACCCAGGGGGATCCTATTTCACTCCTCACGGCCAGCTGGACCCAGAAAGGGACAGTCTTTGCCCTTCTGGTGGCCAACATGCGACAACTCCAGCCACTCAGCTTGCCACAGCCTTGGACATGAACTGACACCCCAATCTGGGGGCTCAGAAGCAGGCCTCTAATCACAGAACAGCCCATGTACACAGATGGCCACATACCGGCCAAGACACCACCTGGAGAAGGCTGGGCTAAGGTGTGTCTGGGAAATCTCAGAGATCATGGCAACAGCAACTGTCACAGCTGTCGCTGATTTTAGACAGCATTTATTAAAAGTGTGGCTCAGGGTCTACCTGCATGAAATTCACTAAGGCACTTGTTAAAAATGTAGATTCTGAGGCTACACCCTAGACCTCCTGAAGCAGAATCTCTGTGGATAGAGCCCAGGAATGTGCATTTTTAACCAGTCTTCAAGGTGATCCTCTTGAACACTAAAATTGAAAATTGCTGCTTAGAGGAAGTCCCAACATTGCCCTATAAGGCTGTTTATGACACGGAAGGAAGATGATAAGCTGCACTGTCTTCCTATATCTCCCACCTGCTTTATTCTCCAAGCACAGGTCTTTAACCTCATCTGTCCTCCCCTACAGCTGTGTCAGGCCTACAGCCTGGCTCCATGGATGAGAAAGGGGGAACCCAAGCCAGCACCAGGGTACAAGGGATCCAGCAACTTGGCTATGAGTTTCCTGAGTGCCAAAGCCAAAAGGCAACCAGGCTGGTTACACAGTCCATTCACTCAACAAGTATAGGAGGCTCAATATGTATCAGGCACTTTGCTGTATCAATATGTATCCGGCCCCGCCCACACCAAAGTGAAAGAAACAGATATGGTTCCTTACCGTTACCCTCCCAGGTCCTGGGGAAGGGGAAAGCTTTTGCTTGCATTTAGCTTCAACAGAAATTTCTTCACATGGGGTATACAGATTAAATAAATAAATAAGCAAAGCAAGTGCTGTAACAGATTTCATAATATTGTTACCAACAGCACCTCTTAGTAAGGCTAAGTATCCCATCATAGTGAAAGCAATTGGAATTCAGATAAATGGTCCAAATAGAGAAGTTTCTTATGACGTGAACTGCTCCAAAGATAAATCCTGAACTATGTAGAGAAAAGAAAGGACCATTTGCCCTTCAACTGTAGCAATATGGGAAATGCTTTGGATATAAGCAAGAGAGTGGGATATAAAATGTTATGCTCCATGAGGTGAAAATCTATATGCATATGAATAAAGATAAGAAGAGAATATGAAGATTTAAAAATAAAAAAAGACATAAGGGCTCAGGCTTCTGGGGGAGGGGGTGCTCTTAAATCTTAAAATAACGACTTATCATTGCCATCACCTGGCCCACTAGCTCTGCATCCAAGCCTATTTTAAATGCCTCCTGCAGCCTAGCTGAGAGCTAAGCTTGGAACCACCGGCTCCCTTAAGAGCCCCAACTCTACACCTACTGCTGTTCCAAAGCAAATGGAGTGACGTTATGTGACTTCAAGTGACTCTACGTAGACAGGCCCGCAGACAACAACAGCGCTCAAGGCTCAGCCACGTGACCTCGTGCCCAAGGGATCCCTGGTCTTGTCGCACAGCCACCACCGTGGGCCCCCGAGGCCACCATGACAAGAAACAACAGAGCAAAAGAAGGATTCCCATCCAGAGCTGACCCCCCAGAAGACCAGGTGATCTCTTCCCACGCCTCCTGGGCCACCTTACCATGGATGCCAAGGAGAACCAGCCCGATACGCTCTTTTTCACTCGGCAGCACAGAGGATCACAAACAAGAAAGATAACAGGCAGAGAGACTCAGCAAACACAGCAAGCTCCTTCAGACCCTCATGGATGACCCTGGTGGGCCCACCACATTCCCAGACACAGAAATCCAACACCTGTGGAGCCCCAGACAGACAGACAGCGACGAGTGAAACCCAGCCCCAGCCGCTGCACCTTTATAAAATATACAGCGTAAACTGAGAGGCTTCAGGGAAGCCACGGCCTTCACTCCCTAACCCCATGGGCACCAGCCTAGTGGGCACTGGCCCAACCCTCCCCAGGAGCTCACACCCCCCACGTCCACACCTACAGCACAGCCCCTGGATGGCTCCCTCCATCTCCAAGACAACACCCTCCCACTCTCAACCTCCAAACAGTACGGGCACTTACATATTCCTGAACTCTCTTGTTGGCATCTGTGCCTATCAACCAGGACCAGACCTCTGTCCCAGAGTTAACCTGGCACACAGGCCACGCAGCAGAGCCCCAGTTTTGGCATAACCATCTCGAGAGAGGGGGAGTTGCTGCCTAAAGCATATGATCTTACACAAGAATCTTCTTGGGGAGAAAAAAAATCAAAGAGAAATGAAACCTCATCCCACTTGGGCAGGGAAAGAAAGATATCAGCTGGGAAAGATGGGACACAGTTGAAAAAAGGTGAGGACTGGAAAGGGACATGATCACATCGGTTAGGGAAGTTCAGATGGGTAGGGAAGGAGTAGAAAATGATGGCCCAAGGCAGGCAGCTCCACAAAGTCACCACACCAGCTATCCTCATCCCAGAGTTCAGCTCCCAGCTGTCTCTCTCTCTCCCTCCCTCCCTCATCCCTGGGTCAGAGGACAGTGGTGCGATGAGGAAAGCAAAGCACTGCATCATTAACTGGAGACACCAGACACCAGCCCCATTTCTGATGCACCAGGGCTATGCTGTGTGGGCACGGGGAGGTATCCATTCTCAAACCGTCATCCCTGCCTGCGCCCTGCATCCTTGGCCAGAGGATGTCTGCCAAAGAGTCCAGCCCACCACACTGTCCCGCCTCCCCATGGAAGGAGGGCATCTGACTGCCCACATATCTCTATGGCAACCATCGCCTCCAACTCAAGGTACCCAGAGAGAAAGAAAACAAACAAATAAGTCAACTTAATAGCCAATGTAGAGGAACAGCAAGAGACAGGGGCTGGGAGGGAGACAGCAAGACAATCCCTGCTTGTGAGGATGGAGAGAGGCCCTTCCAGCCAGGAGGCAGACACAGCCCTGCTAAACAGGTCCCAGAATAACTGACATGATAGAAGCCCACTGTCATTTTATAGCTTCTCCAATGCTTAGGGACATCTATTACATCTCTTACCCCAGAGACGCCCAGGTCATTACTGGCCATGGCCCACATCTTCTCCAGGGCATCCTGTCCTGGCTCCTAATATATTTATCGCATCCTATTGCCTAGTCTTAATTCCTTTCTATAAGTCTCATAACCTTTGTCTTGGTGCTACACCCTGCAGCTCTCGATGACCTGACCCATCTACATACCTCCATAGTCACCACACCTGTTCACAGAGCACTTCACACATTGTTGGGTCTATACCTATCAGATGAGGTGAGTTTGGCAAGCACCCAATACAAGGTGCAGGGAGTGTAGGTTCAAGGTGTGAGAGACAGGGCCTGACCCTCCTGGCCTCAGGTACTTGGAAGGATCTCACAAGTTAGGCCCTCAGGCCTGGGCCTTCACAATTCTCAGATCCCGAGGCCAAGCTGCTTCCACTCCAATCAGGCCATTGAGATTTCCAGACCATGAGGCATCAGCCTCCACCCAGGACAGACTGCATCTGCTGTTGCTGCACCACCAACTTTGTAATTTGATCAAAAAAGCAATCAAGTTCATCTGGCAGGATTTGTTCCTGAGAAGCCCTCGACAGTAGCAGCCTCCCCTGATGTTTACAGATTCCCTTCCCTTGGGAGTCTGTTCTGCCGCCTGCTGGGCAGGGGGAGGCTGGATTTGTCAGAGCTGTTCACTTACTGCATTTTCATCTTAAGTCCCCACTGGGGCACAGGGATTCGGACAGCCCTGGAGTGGTTACCACTGCCCCAAACACAGACTCCAAATGACCCAAATGAAGAGCTAGCCACCCACCACTCCCCATATCCTCCACCTCCATAAAAACCAAACTCCTTTGAGCCTTCACAGACTACTCCTCCCAGCAGCAACCTACAACTCTTACATCTTCATTCTTTTCTACCTGTTCCCCATACAATTCCTTGCCTGGTTTCAAAGTCCACCCACCCTGAAATTCCAACGCTTCTCCAAGTGCTAAAACGCACAATCCCCAACTCCTGGAGCATCTTCAGAAGAATCCATAGCCCTTGGAGGCACCCTTGGGAGAGACCAAGATGGGGAATACTCACCCCGGGCAGATAATTTCTTGGTATTGATGATTTTTGCTGCATACTCCTGCGTGGAGGTTTTCTTCACACACCTGCGGACCACAGAGAAAGCACCCCTGGAGGGAGAAGGGGGAAAGAACTGGGAAACGGAGCAAACACACTTCAGGTCTGAGGACAGTGATGCTCCCAGCGCTAGATCTTTAGTCAAAATCACACACACACACCAGCGTAGTACCCATCACCATCCAACATGGGGCAGAAGGATGTGGCCTCTGCAGGACACTCAACAGATGTGGGTGGAGGACCACCCTACTCCCACACCCACATCTAGTTCTGGGCGAAGCAACAGCCCTAACCTCAGGCTGTGCATCAAGCTGGTGGCAGATGCTTAAAACACACACCTGCTGCATCTCACAGACAGCCCTGCAGTCCCGGCCTAGAGGACCCGGAGAAGGCAAGAGACCCTGCCCTCTTCTCAGCAGGAATAGTTGTGGGTAGGAGGAGAGATTAGAAAGAGGGTATAATCCTCTGAGAGAGAAATCTCCCTCAACCATGGGGGAAGGTGGGGAAAGTGAGGCTCAAATCCCCCTCACCCGGCTTCATCCCACTGCATCCTGGCTCAACTGACAGCAGGGAAAGAGAGGATCCAGTTGTGGGTCTCAGACATCAACAGCTCCCCTTCCCCATGATATTTCCCTCTACGTCTGCGGCCCCCCCCGCCCAGTCCCCCACGGGAGCTTCTACACTCCAGCTCTGGAAACATCTAGGGGGGCGGGCAGGGCGGGGGCTGCAGTGGCCGGGCTCGCCGCCGCGGGTGGGGGTGGGGGGGCTGGGGCTGCTGCAGCGGCCTGCTCAGTGCGGAGGGGAGGGGGATGCTGCGGCTGCGGCGCGCGACTCTCGGGACCGCTGCAGGGATGGGGGGAGGGGACGGGGGTGCTGCAGCACTGCCCAGCAGTGGGGCTGGGTTCCTGGAAGCTGCACTAGCCGGGGGCGGGGCCGGGTACCAAACATCCCCCCACACCCGGGCACCGCAGCGGGGTTGGAGCTGCAGGGCCGGGGAGGGTCCTGAGTGCCAGGCGCGTGGGACATAGGACGGGATGCTGAATGAGCTCCTGAACTGAGTGGGAAGGGGGCAGCGAGCAGGTGGGGTCGGGATGGGGGCGCCTGAAGGCTGCAGGAGGGGCGGGGCTGGGGGCGCCCAGGAGCGCTCCAGGGGCTGCAGTCCCGGCGGCAGCGCGGGGTCCAGCAGCCCGGGCAGCTGCTGCAGGGCTCGGAGGGCGCTGCGGGGCAGGGAGCTGGGGGCGACGGGGCCCCCGGAGGCGGCTGGCGGGAAAGGCTGGGGGTGGGGCGGGCCGAGGGGGCGCTGCAGCGGCTGGTGCAGGGCCGGGGGGCGGGGCGAGGAGCCGCATAGCGCCCGGGCGGCTGGGGCAGGGTGGGGGGGCCCCGGCGGGCGGCAGGCGAGCCGTACTTGCCGAGCTCCTCGAAGAGCTGGTAGTCGTCGGTGAAGCGGGTGCAGGTGGCGGTGGTGGCCATGCTGGCGGGCGGGCGGACGCGGCGGTGCAGCCCGCGCCGACGTCGGTGCACAGTCACCGCCGACCGGCCGAGGGAGCAAGAGGAGGAGACGGGGCTGAGCCCGGCAGCACCGCGAGACTTTACCGGGGAGAGCGAGGGAGGGAGGGACACCCCCGCGCCGCCCGCCCGCCCCGCCCCCAGCCCCGCCAGCACCCCCCCCCGCCCGGCCCCCGGCCCGCCCCCGGGGAGGGGCCTCCCGCCGCCGGCCCCGCCCCGCCCAAGGGAGCCGCCTGGGCTGGGTCCAGCGCGCGGGAGAGCGAAGGGGAGGTGGGGGGTGGTCTCAGCCCTGGGCCGCCCGGAGGGAGCTGAAAGGTTCGCGACCTGTGGGCTTGTCTCAGGGCGGACCCTACAAGTGCTCAGAACGTGCGTGCGAGTGTGTGTGTGTGTGTGTTGGGAGTGTGTAGGGGTCTGGACCACCGAGTTTTCTGGTGAAGCTCCACACTCGAGTCCGGCGCACACGATGTGGAGAGAGGGCCAAGGTCAAAAAGCCCGTGTCACACTGCACACTCGGGAGACGCCCCCAGTCTGCAGAGCCAGCTCTCAGCAGCCTTCCCTCGGGAAGCTGACAGTCTAGACTGTGTAAGCATCAGGGCCATTATTAGATAAAACCCTTCAGGCACGGTTTGTTCAGGGAGACCAGGCCAGGGCGAAGGATGCAGGTGGAACTCTGCCTTCCTGCACTCCAACCTTAGAGATGAGAGAATGTTCTCTCTCCGGCCAGCTAAGAAAGGGATGAAATGGGAACCATTTAGAAAAGGCTTTGTGCGGTGTGGGCTAGAAGAGCAAGTGGAAGGAAGAAAAAAATAGCCCCATTTTCTTGCAGGCAGCCTTTATTTTATTTTATGGCACTCATCACATTGTGTAATGATATGTTTACTGGTATGAGAGGAAGTAGAGCAAGAGCATGGCTGTCTTAAGAGTGAGTTCGGGGTCAGACTGCCTGACTTGGATTTCTGGGCAACTCACTGACCAGCTGTGTGGCATCCGGCAAGTCACTTAGTTTGTGCTTCAGTTACCTTATCTGAAAACTGGGAAGAGTAATAGTAACTAACTACCTCACAGAGTTTTGAGTATTAAATGGACTAAATCACGTAAAGTACTTAGAACAGTACCTGGTACCTAAGTAGAAGAGTGTTAGCTATCTGTTTAATATTTGCCTTCCCACTAAATTGTAACAGGGCAGGGCTTCTGCCTGTTTTGTTCACCACTCTTTACTCAGCCCCAGACACTTAGTAAATATTTGTGGAATGAAGGGACTCCTTGGGGCCCTGGTTCCTGTCGCCAATGTCAGAGGATGGTAGGACGGAGGCTCACAACTGTCTCGGCAGAGGAGAAACAGGCCGGGCAGGTTCCTGACCTGCCCAGGCAGCTGTACCCCAAGTCAGAGGCCAGCCCCTACTGGGCAGGGCGGAGCTCAGCCAACTGCTGCAGCTCAGTCTTGATTACAGCAGGACGCCCACTGGGAGTTGGGCCTCCATTGTCAGCAGGCTGGCTCGCCCGGAGAAGGCAGCTGAGAGGCTGAGAGGCGTCCCAGCCTCCCAGACCACCTCCCTGAGGGGGTGGGTGGAGCAAAGCTCCCAGGGAGGGCTCCTCTCCTTTCCTTAACCAACAGCCCTTGGAGCTGGTTTGAGAACCAGACTGCCCAGTGGGGGTGATTAAGGGAATAGGAGAGGAAAAGCATTAATAGATTGCCTGGAAGGAGGGCAGAGGGCAGAAGGGAAGGGTTGAGGTGACAGAATATCATGCCCCACCCCTCCTCAGGGCAACAGGAAGTAAGGCGCTGGGGAGTAAGGCCACTTCCTATCTCGAAGCACCGGGGTAAGAGCCTGGTTCCAAGTCCCAGGGTGGGGCAGGGCAATGAGATTGTATACACGTGGATGACAGTAAATCATCCACCTTAAAAGCAGAAGTGATGGCTAGCCTGCACTCTAGTAACAAGGCTTGCATATTAATCATCAGTGTGCCATTCCTGAGCCCTCAAAGGCAACTTGGTTCCCGACCTCCAGATGCTGAAACTTTATATTCATTAATGTAAGGTGGAGTGAGAAGATGGAGAGACGTCAGAACAAGCACAGGCCAGGGCTGCCACGGAGGCCCCTAGGGTATCCCAAGGGAAAACAGAAAAACAAGACGACAAACCTGACCTGTTCCCGGCAGAGGGTGAGGGTTCTACTACCTCATTTCTCCCTCCCTCCCTCACTACCCTCAACAGCCACTCTGACGTGGCCGCAGTGGTATGGCAACCTCATGGGGTCCAAGAGTGGCTATGTTCCATTGCAGCCGGTCCCCTGGTAAGCACCAGTACTCAGGCCATGCCCACAGAGCGGGGAACAGGGATTTACACAGGAAATGGATTTCCTGATAATCACCAGAGGAGCCCCACTAGGCGGACCCTCTGTCATTCTGCTGATCTTTCTCTTTGGAGTCTCTGAAAATTACACCATGGGACTTCTCCTTGAACGAGAGAAGCTTCCCTCCCTAATTTTGGAATGCAATTTTAGAGTATAAAGTTACTTACTCTTCAGAGTTGAGGAAAATGGGGCAGTTGAAAGTGAGGCTTTCTTTTTATTGAAGTATAGTTGACACAATATTATGTTAGTTTCAGGTGTACAGCAAAGTGATTCAGTTATATATTTGTATATATTTTCAGATTATTTTCCATTATAGGTTATTACAAGATATTGAATATAGTTCCCTGTGCTATGCAGCAAATCCTTGTTGCTTATCTATTTTATGTATCATAGTTTGTATCTGTTAAGCCCATACTCCTAATTTACCCCTTCCCCCCTCCTTTTCCCCTTTGGTAACCATAAGTTTGTTTTCTATGTCTGTGAGTCTGTTTCTGTTTTGTCAATAAATTCATTTGTATTATTTTTTAGATTCCCCATATAAGTGATATCGTATGATATTTGTCTTTGTCTGACTTGCTTCACTTAGTATGATAATCTCTAGGTCCATCCATGTTTCTGCAAATGGCAATATTTCATTCTTTTTTAAGACTGAATAATATTGCATTATATATATATACCACATGTTCTTAAACCAATCCTTTGTTGATGGGCATAAAAGTGAGGTATTTAAATGCAAGAGGGATGACACTCTTGGAAACAAAGAATAAGTACCTGCTTGTTATGGGATGTTGTAAAATAAATTTGAAAAGAATTCAGTCTTGTACTGCAAGGGGTTTTTAAATCCATACTTTAAATCCACAGAACCCTATGGGTTACATGGTCAAGCCCCAGCAACTGCTTAATATACTGGGGTTCCACATAAGATTTGTTGAAAAAAAAGAGTCCCTGGCTAAAAAAATTCCCTGAAAGAAGTTTGAAACCCACTGGATAAGTGGCTTCTGAGGTCCCCTCCAACTCTAGGATTCTATGACTAGTTTTGGAGAATTAGGGGTGATGAGGTCAATGGCCTTTCTCCAAGGACTCTGAGAAAAGTTTTTGTTGTGAGGCATTTGAAACTAGTGAGAAGATACGATAATGGGGAAAAGAAACAATGAGAAAGACAAATGAAAACATTTACATAAGCAATCCCCAAACTAGGAGGGGTTAAGGGATGCCCCTCTCTCCCCTGGATGACGCTTCAAATCACAACCACGCACAGAAAAGCTGATATGCCCCATCACCAAAGAGAACTACTCCCAACCAAGCCATTGTCTTTGGTAGGAGTGTTTTCCCATTCCTCCTGTGTCTAAGAGCTTGAAAAAAGGGTTAAGAACCACGAATTAAATCAATGACTGCGGTATTTCTTAAAAGAGAAGCTGAGGTATTTTAAGTGAGGGGCTCAACTCCTACTGGGCATAGGGGATGAGATTTTGGGGTGACAGGCTGAGAATATTTGGAGTGAGAACTAAAGCATTTGGTGTGAGGAAACGAGGTGTTTGTAATAGGGTCTGAGATGCAGGGAATGAGCTGAGCTCAGAATTTCAGGTGTGTTGTAGGAATGAGTTTCAGGTGAGTTGTGAGAAGCCAAAATGATTGGAGTGAGGGGCTGAGGGGCTGGCAGGGAGGAACTCCCTTCCATTTTGCAGCTAGAGGGCTGGTTCTGAAGGGCAGACTGATTCCTGCCTTCTGACCCTGAAAATCCAGGTCAGGGCTCCCTTGGCCTCTCGGCCCCTCCACCATTCCCCTATAGACTGTGTGCCCCTTGAAGACAGAGGGTACCAGATCTTTCTTGTATCCTCAACACCTAACACAAAGCCTGGCATATAGTAGGTGCTCAGTAGGTATTTGTGGAATGCATGAAGTATTGGGGCAAGGGGTTGAGTTATTTGGGATGAAGAGGGAGCACTGGTGGAGAGGTGACAGAGCTGTCATCAGAGGTAAAAGGGAGGAGCTGAGGTGAGGTGCATGTCCTGCACCAGTGGGTATGGCCTGGGCATGAACAGCAGCATGTGGGGCCCCCTGGTGGGCAGACCTGAGGTGCACAGGGTGCTTAGAGGGAGAGACAGGAAAGGCAGAGAAGATAATAAAAATCACAATTGTAGCTAACATTTAGGGAGAGCTTGCTACACGCAGGGTGCAGGCACTAAGCACTCAACACAAGCAATTTCATTTAACTCTCATCACCACCCTGTGTGTGTAGGAGCCATCAGCCCCATCTACGGAAGAGGAAACTAAGTTTAGAAAGGTAAAGCAGCTTGTCTAAGGGCAAATAGCTACTCTGTGGTAGAGCTGGGATAATGTGATTGAAGGGAAATGAATAGAAAGAGATGTGGGGGAGTAAATGGCATGGGGGTTCAATTCGATTGTGCTCATACCACCAATAGGATCTAGATTGGAATCTTAAACCCAACTCACATTTATCCCAGTGCCCTAGTCCTGAATCCAGGGACTAGCTCAGAGGGGACACTCATCCATTCATTCATTTCTTCATTTTATTAAGCACCTCCTCTGTTTCAGTCACTTGGGAAATAGAAGACAACAATATGACAAAATTCCTGCCCTTGGAGAACTTACATTCTTGTAGGCAGGTGATGAAACTAGAAATAGGTCATTTTAGACTGGAGTAAGTTCTACAGAGAAAATAAAGTAAGCAATGAGGCAGAGAGTGAGGAATGGGGAGGGAATAGAGAACCACTTTAGCTGAAGTTCTCAGACCTGGCTGCCCTCACAAAGTGACTTTTTTTTTTTTTTTTTTTTTTTTTTTTTTTTTTTTGGGCTTCCCTGGTGGCACAGTGGCCGAGAGTCCGCCTGCCGATGCAGGGGACACGGGTTCGTGCCCCAGTCTGGGAGGATCCCGCATTCCGCGGAGCGGCCAGGCCCGTGAGCCATGGCCGCTGGGCCTGCGCATCCGGAGCCTGTGCTCCGCAATGGGGGAGGCCACGTCAGTGAGAGGCCCGCATACCGCAAAAAAAAAAAAAAAGTCTGTCATTATCATCCCATTCTACAGATGAGAATGGGAATCTCATATCATTGATGAGAGCAATCAATCTGCAAAAGGTTAAGAAATTGTGTAAGTGGTAAGAACAGGTAAGTGGTTTTACTTACTGGTAAAGTAAGTAAGAGGTTCTTATTTACAAGAACCTCTTGTAAATAGCATATGGCTAAATTTAAAAAAAAAATCCAGTCTTTTTTTTTTTTTTTAGTCTGAGTTTTTTAACCAGCTATTTTAATCTGTTTGCATTTATAGTAACAGTTGATATTTTAAATTATTTCTCTTATTTCATGTTTTCTATTTTCCATACTTTTCCTTTGCTTTCTTTTTCTCATTTCCTGTCTCTTACTGAATTGAGTTTTATTGGTTCCTCCCTTTTTTCCTCTACTGGCTTTATTATCCTTAAATGTGTGTTCTTAGAAAGCAGTCTAAAATTAACTCCAGTCATTCCCCCTACCAGTTTATTTTCTTTTCATTTAACTTAAATTTCTCCTTGTTTTTGGTATTTTATAGCCTTTGATATTCTGCCATTTAACTATAGCATGTGTAGATTTGTTTTGGTTTATTCTGCTCAGAACTTGCTGTTATTCTCTACATGGGAGATTTATGGCTTTTACAATTCTGGAAAATCCTTAACTATTATCTTTAAAAATATTGCTCCCCTTCATGTCAGCAGCCATGAAAATGTGCCTCTCAGATCTCCTGCTGTGGGAAGCCTAGTTGACTGACCCCAGATGCCATGTCTCAGGATTCACTCAAAAGCCACACTTCCCCTGGGCTGTTACTGGTTGCTGGCTTAGTAAGATGTGGCTACTAGTGCTAGCCCATCCTGTAGGATATAGGACTCTTCTAATGGGGAGTCCTTGAGCCATGACTTTCTGGTCTGAGGTTTCTCCTTGCCCACTCCTTCTCTTCCCAACATCCTTTCTTGGCATCTGCTTATTGGAGGACCCAAACTAACACAGTCTCTCTATTTGCATCATCTGGATCTTGCATTAAATGCATCAGAATAGTCTCATTGTACTCCCTATTCCAGGAGCTATTCTTTCATGCCCCCTTTATCTCTGTGATGCCCCTTGGTAATTTCTTCAAATCTGTCTTCCATTTTACTTAATTCTCTCTTTACTTGTGTCTAATCTATTTAACGTATCTGTTGACTTTTTAATTTCAGTGATTATAATATTTATTTCTAGAAGTTCTATTTGGCTTATTTTCATACCTGGCTGTTTTTGGTATTTTTTTCCTCAGGGTTTTATTTCCTACTTTTATGTCTTTCATAGTTTTAAGCATATTTATTTCTTATTCTCTTTTTCAAATTTTAATTTTATTATCCCAAGTTCCTGGAATTCTTTTTTTTTTAATTAATTTATTTTTTTGCTGCTCTGGGTCTTCATTGCTGCATGGGGGCTTTCTCTAGTTGTGGTGAGTGGGGGCTACTCTTTGTTGAGGTGCATGGGCTTCTCATTGCAGTGGCTTCTCTTGTGGAGCATGGGCTTTAGGCACACAGGATTCAGTAGTTGCAGCATGTGGGCTCAGTAGTTGTGGCTCATGGACTCTAGAGCACGGGCTCAGTAGTTGTGGTACACAGGCTTAGTTGCTCCATGGCATGTGGGATCTTCCCGGACCAAGGATTGAACCTGTATCCCCTGCATTGGCAGGCGGACTCCCAACCACTGGACCACCAGGGAAGTAACCAAGTTCCTGGAATTCTAACAATCTTGTTTGTTGTGTTTGTTGTTTTCTTCTCATGATATCTTGTAATTTTAAATTTTCTTATAAGCTGATCTTGAGTGGGGATTACTTTTTCTGTGACCTGATAACAGGCCCCCTCCAGAACAATTTGCATTGCTTCTTCTAGAGATCTCAGGAGTATCACTGGCTTGGGGCCAGTGTTTCTGCTAATTTCTTTTTTTTTTTTTTTTCTTTTTTATATATAAATTTATTTTATTTATTTTTGGTTGTGTTGGGTCTTCGTTGCTATGGGTGGACTTTCTCTAGTTGCGGTGAGTAGGGGCTACCCTTTGTTGCAGTGCGCGGGCTTCTCATTGCGGAGGCTTCTCTTGTTGCAGAGCACAGGCTCTAGGCACATGGGTTTCAGTAGTTGTGGCATGTGGGCTCAGTAGTTGTGGCTCACGGGCTCTACAGCGCAGTCTCAGTAGTTGTGGTGCATGGGCTTATTTGCTCCACGGCATGTGGGATCTTCCCAGACCAGGTCTCAAACCTGTGTCTCCTGCATTGGCAGGCGGATCCCTAACCACTGAGCCACCAGGCAAGTCCCTGTACAATCAACTCTTTTTTTTTTATTTTTTTTTATTTTTTTATTTTTAATGACTTATTAGAACAAATACCTATAGATATCATTATATATATGATATATAAATTAATTATACAATATATCATGTATTAATTATTAAAACATACTCTGGTAAATATTATATATTCAATATGAAACAGGAGGAAAGGGGGCAGGGCACAACCTTTAAAAGAATTACATAGCCCGAGGACACAACATAAACTGATTAGAACAATATAGGTCCAAGATGGCGGACAAGTCTACTTCCACTAGACCTTGAGCCTCAGTATACACTCATTGTAACACATCAGCAAGCTAAGCGACACACCCACAGGTGCCACGACAGTTCCAAGGATGACCATAAAGGTCAAAAAGTGGGCGGTGGCTCAATTCCTAGAAATCCCCACCCCTTCCCCAAAATAGCTGGAATACTCCTCCCACTCATCAGCGTATGAAATTACTCACCCCTATAAAACTAACAACCCCATACCCTGGTGCTGCCCTCGCCTTCTTTTTTTTTTTTTTTTTTTTTATAGGTATACCTGGATTTAATTCTCACTTCTACCACTTGGTAGCTGGATAGCCTTAGGCAAGTTTCATACCTCCCTGAAATTCACTTAATTCAGTCTGTAAAATGGCATAATAACTTATTATAGCATCCTTTTAGGAATTTTAAATCAGTTCTTGAAATAAAAGTACACAATATATAGACAAGTATGGAATCCTCAATAGATGTTTGACCTTTCATTTCTCCAGTATCCCACCCGCATCAAATAAAGAAAAATACTTTTTAAAATTTACGAATATTTCATTGTTGTAAAGTTAAAGCCATAAAAATAATTAAATGGCCTACTATCATACCGTTAGAAGAAAAAAAGAAAGGTGTTCATGAGAGTTCCATATTAGAATACAAGTTTTCCTTAGGTACCTGTTTATGTATGCTATTCTGCTCTTTACAATAAATAATTAAATTTAAAAGACTTAATTCCTCACTTTAAGACCTTATTAGTTTACAAATTACATATTGACCTATGCTAAATTTTATACCGACCCATGCTAATGAATTCAGTACAGAAAACAAAAAACACTGCACTCAAGCAAACTACATATATATATATATATATATATATATATATATATATATATAACTTATATGAGGATTGCTACTCCAGCTTTCTTTTGGTTTCCATTTGCATGAAATACCTTTTTCCATCCCCTTACTTTCAGTCTGTATGTGTCTCTAGGTCTGAAGTGGGTCTCTTGTAGACAGCAAATATATGGGTCTTGTTTTTGTATCCATTCAGCCAATCTGTGTCTTTTGGTGGGAGCATTTAGTCCATTTACATTTAAGGTAATTATTGATATGTGTGTTCCCATTCCCATTTTCTTAATTGTTTGGGGTTTGTTATTGTAGGTCTTTTCCTTCTTTTGTGTTTCTTGCCTAGAGAAGTTCCTTTAGCAGTTGTTGTAGAGCTGGTTTGGTGGTGCTGAACTCTCTCAGCTTTTGCTTGTCTGTAAAGGTTTTAATTTCTCCATCAAATCTGAATGAGATCCTTGCTGGGTAGAGTAATCTTGGTTGCAGGTTTTTCTCCTTCAACACTTTCAATATGTCCTGCCACTCCCTTCTGGCTTGCAGAGTTTCTGCTGAAAGATCAGCTGTTAACCTTATGGGGATTCCCTTGTGTGTTATTTGTTGTTTTTCCCTTGCTGCTTTTAATATGTTTTCTTTGTATTTAATTTTTGACAGTTTGATTAATATGTGTCTTGGCGTATTTCTCCTTGGATTTATCCTGTATGGGACTCTCTGTGCTTCCTGGACTTGATTAACTATTTCCTTTCCCATATTAGGGAAGTTTTCAACTATAATCTCTTCAAATATTTTCTCAGTCCCTTTCTTTTTCTCTTCTTCTTCTGGAACCCCTATAATTCGAATGTTGGTGCGTTTAATGTTGTCCCAGAGGTCTCTGAGACTGTCCTCAGTTCTTTTCATTCTTTTTTCTTTATTCTGCTCTGCAGTAGTTATTTCCACTATTTTATCTTCCAGGTCACTTATCCGTTCTTCTGCCTCAGTTATTCTGCTATTGATCCCATCTAGAGTACTTTTAATTTCATTTATTGTGTTGTTCATCGTTGCTTGTTTCATCTTTAGTTCTTCTAGGTCCTTGTTAACTGATTCTTGCATTTTGTCCATTCTATTGTCCATTCTATCTCCAAGATTTCGGATCAACCTTACTATCATTATTCTGAATTCTTTTTCCGGTAGACTGCCTATTTCCTCTTCATTTGTTAGGTCTGGTGGGTTTTTATCTTGCTCCTTCATCTGCTGTGTGTTTTTCTGTCTTTTCATTTTGCTTATCTTACTGTGTTTGTGGTCTCCTTTTTTGCAGGCTGAAGGTTCGTAGTTCCTGTTGTTTTTTGTGTCTGTCCCCAGTGGCTAAGGTTGGTTCAGTGGGTTGTGTAGGCTTCCTGGTGGAGGGTACTAGTGCCTGTGTTCTGGTGGATGAGGCTGGATCTTGTCTTTCTGGTGGGCAGGTCCACGTCTGGTGGTGTGTTTTGGGGTGTCTGTAGACTTATTATGATTTTGGGCAGCCTCTCTGCTAATGGGTGGGGTTGTGTTCCTGTCTTGCTAGTTGTTTGGCATAGGATGTCCAGCACTGTAGCTTGCTGGTCGTTGAGTGAAGCTGGGTGCTGGCGTTGAGATGGAGATCTCTCGGAGATTTTTGCTGTTTGATATTATGTGCAGCTGGGAGGCCTCTTGTGGACCAGTGTCCTGAAGTTGGCTCTCCCACCTCAGAGGCACAGCACTGACTCCTGGCTGCAGCACCAAGAGCCTTTCATCCACAGGGCTCCTTAATTTGGGATGATTCGTTGACTATTCAGGTATTCCACAGATGCAGGGTATATCAAGTTGATTGTGGAGCTTTAATCCGCTGCTTCTGAGGCTGCTGGGAGAGATTTCCCTTTCTCTTCTTTGTTCTCACAGCTCCCAGGGGCTCAGCTTTGGATTTGGCCCCGCCTGTGCGTGTAGGTCGCCGGAGGGCGTCTGTTCTTTGCTCAGACAGGACGGGGTTAAAGGAGCCGCTGATTCGGAGGCTCTGGCTCACTCAGGCCGGGGGGTAGGGAGGGTCACGGAGTGTGGGGCGGGCCTGCAGCGGCAGAGGCCGGCGTGACGTTGCAGCCTGAGGCGCGCCGTGCGATCTCCCGGGCGAGTTGTCCCTGGATCCCGGGACCCTGGCAGTGGCGGGCTGCACAGGCTCCCCGGAAGGGCGTGTGGCTAGTGACCTGTGTTCGCACACAGGCCTCCTGGTGGCGGCAGCAGCGGCCTTAGCGTCTCGTGTCTGTCTCTGGGCTCCACACTTTTAGCCGCGGCTTGCGCCCGTCCCTGGAGCTCTCTCAAGCAGCGTTCTTAATCCCCTCTCCTCGTGCACCAGGAAACAAAGAGGGACGTAAAAGTCTCTTGCCTCTTCGGCAGGTCCAGACTTTTCCCCGGACTCTCTCCCGGCTAGCCGCGGTGCACTAACGCCCTGCAGGCTGTGTTCACGCCGCCAACCTCAGTCCTCTCCCGGCGCTCCGACAAAAGCCGGAGCCTCAGCTCCCAGTCCCGCCCGCCCCGGCGGGCGAGCAGAAAAGCCTCTCGGCTGGTGAGTTCCGGTCGGCCCGATCCTCTGCGCTGGAATCTGTCCGCTTTGCCCTCCGCACCCTTGTTGCTGTGCTCTCCTCCGCGGCTCCCAAGCTCCCCCACTCCGCCTCCCGAAGTCTCCACCCGCGAAGGGGCTTCCTAGTGTGTGGACACTTTTCCTCCTTCACAGCTCTCTCCCGCTGGTGCAGGACCCGTCCCTATCCTTTTGTCTCTGTTTAGTTTTTTCTTTTGCCCTAACCAGGTACGTGGGGGGTTCCTTGCCTTTTGGGAGGTCTGAGGTCTTCTGCCAGCGTTCAGTAGGTGCTCCGTAGGAGTTGTTCCACGCGTAGATGTATTTCTGGTGTATCTGTGGGGAGGAAGGTGATCTCCCTAAGGGAGACCTAAATGATGGTAAAGAGGTGGTCATTTGAAGATCTGGGACAAGAGCATTCCTCAGAGAAGGAAGAGCAGCAACGACCTGAGATAAAAATATCTGAGGGGTGGAAAGAATGCTGATGTGGTGGGAGCAGAGTGGGCAAGTGGGGAAGCAGGAGGAGGATAGGACCTAGAGCCCTAATAAACCCCATTGTCCTGGTATAACCACAAGGGCAGGCTGCCTCTGTCCTCACAGAGGCACAAGACTGGAAACCCCAGCTCAATGTGAGAAGATACCTTGATCAAGGGCGGACATAAATCTGGGCCTGAAGCCAGAAATGATGCTGTTCCTTGGATACCATAAAGAAGGGTGGTGGAGATGGGCACAGGATGAACTCTCAGCACTCTAGGGGCTCTGGGGGTGGTGTGCAGAGGGATTCTTGCAGAAATAGCCAAAGTTGTTTGTTGCTCTGCTTGTTACAAAGCCAATTTACTGACACTGAGTTGTGGTGAAGGATAGTACAGCATTTATTTCAGGGTGCCAAGCAAGGAGATCAGACAACTTGTGCTCAAAAGACCTGAACTCCTCTATGGCTTTCAGGGAAGGGTTTTTAAATGCAACATTAGGGGTGAGGGTTGCAGGGTGCATGATCAGCTCAAGGACTTTCTTCTAATTGGTAGGTGATGATGTTTTGGGAATCTCAATCATCAACCTCCTGGTTCCAACCAGTCTGGGTTCTAGTGCTTGTGGTCAGAATATAGTCACCATCCTCTACCTGGGTCGGGGTGGGGGCATCTTAGAACAACTCAGAGATATGCATCAGATTGTTATCTATATCCCTTTAGAAGGAACCAGGAGTCCTGTGATTATTCTAATCATTAACTACTTGAGTCTGCTTTTTGGAACTTGGGGAAGGCCTAGGAGACTAAAACGTTTTCTGTAACAAGAAACGGGGGGTGGGGGGAGCTTCCCTGGTGGCACAGTGGTTAAGAATCTGCCTGTCAATGCAGGGGACACAGGTTCGAGCCCTGGTCCGGGAAGATCCCGCATGCCGCAGAGCAACTAAGCCTATGTGCCATAACTACTGAACCTGTACTCTAGAGCCCGCGAGCCACAACTACTGAGCCCGCGAGTCACAACTACTGAAGTCCGCACGCCTAGAGCCCATGCTCCAAAACAAAGAGAAGCCTTCACAATGTGAAGCCCGTGCACCACAACAAAGAGTAGCCCCCACTCATCGCAACTAGAGAAAGCCCAAACGAACTTTTTGGCCAACCCGATATTAATGATAATAATTATTCCATTGCTACCCTTGACCAGGTTTCTTCAGTTTTTTTCAGCTCTACAGTGATTTGACTATCTTGCTAATGACCTACGTTCAGAATCTTGGAGTCAACTTTGACTCATCCCTCACCTGGCTTAGAGGGCAGAGCTGAGTTTGAATTCTGCCACTTACTAGTTACGTGACATTGGGCAAGTTACTCAAACTCTCTGAGCTCTGTGTTCCTCATCGGGAAAATAAAGATGTCATAACTTTGCTGTGGGGTTGTTATAATAATTTAATAAGAATACGTGTTGGTGAATGGCTCAATGTCTGATGCTATATAAATGGTAGTTTTTATTATTATCATCCTGTGTATCATCAGGAACTGACACCAGTAAATTTTTCCCTTTAAATTTCTTTGTATCCATTTCTTCTTTTCCATTTCCCTCCCACCATCCTAAACTAGGTCTACCTCACCCTCCAGAGTTACTGCAGTAGCCGACCTAACTTTACCAGCTAATTTACCAAATTTTATATTTCTCTTCCTTTCTTTCTTCTTTCTTTTTTTCTTTCTTTCCCCTTTCCTCCCTCCCTCCCTCTCTCCCTTCCTTCCTTCCTTTCATGAAATATTAAACACCTACTCTTTTTAGGGCACTGTCTCAGTGCTGGGGGTGGAGCAGTAGATGAAATACATGCTGTCCCTGCCCTCAGGAAGCCTACTTCTAGTGAAAGGGACACACTATAAACAAACAAATATTTAATACATCAGTGAGTGCTAAGTGCTATGAGGAAAGTTAAAGCAGGGAAAGGGGTTGGAGGTGCTATTTAATGCAGGGTGGTCGGGGAAGGTCCCTCTGCTAAGCCCAACATATATGCAGAGATCTGCAGGAAATAATATCATTTTAAGTAGGTCACATCTTTGCTGAAATGTTCTTGTTTCCTTCAGAATTAAGTATGGGACTTCCCTGGTGGTGCAGTGGTTAAGAATCTGTCTGCCAATGCAGGGGACACGGGTTTGATCTCTGGTCTGGGAAGAGCCTACCTGTCGCAGAGCAACTAAGCCCGTGTGCCACAACTACTGAGCCTGTGAGCTGCAACTACTGAAGCCCATGTGCTCTAGGGCCCGCATGCCGCAACTACTGAGCCTGCGTGCTGCAAGTACTGAAGCCTGGGCGCCTAGAGCCCGTGCTCTGCAACAAGAGAAGCTGCCACAATGAGAAGCCCGCGCTCTGCAATGAAGAGTAGCCCCTGCTCGCCACTACTAGAGAAAGCCCGTGCACAGAAACGAAGACCTAAGGCAGCCAAAAAAAAAAAAGAAGCCACAAATATTAAAAAAAAAAAGAATTAAGTATGAATGCTCATGTATAACTTTCTAGACCCTCTGTAATTCTATGTTATCTTGTGATTTCGTACCGCTCCCAGAATGCCCCTGCTTCTGCAGACATGCTCAACGTGCTTAAGAATGCACATCATTAGATTAATAGTACTTATCTCTGATAGTGGTATTACTGTGAACATTTTTCTTTAAATGTGCTTTCTAAATGTTTTATGATGAATTTACTTGAATAACAACGACAATAGTGTCATATTTTCTCTTCCCCATCACCTTATTTTAATCTTCATATAACCCTGCAAGGTGAATTTTATTATCCCCATTTTACAGATGAGAAAAGTTAGGCAAGAGAGTTTGCACTGATCCTCTGCACTCAGCTCTTGAAATGTTTGGCACCTGATGACAGGCTCTATGTTTGCTTTTAAAAAACTTTAGTTTTGCCTTCGTAGTTAGATCATAGGTTTCTTAAGGGCAGAACCCTTGTCTTTTTCTTTTATCTCCCTCTCCTCTCTCCTCATGCTTTTATCAGGGTGCTCTGTACTGTACATAATGGGTGTTTTTTAATGAATTGGTCTGTTGCATGGCTGGTCTATGGTTCTGATATGGTCCATTAATTTGCTAGTGGTGCCATCTTGTATGCTCTTGACCCTGGGTCCAAGGATGGAGAACCTGGAGATCCTGGGGACAAAGAGGTGGGGAAGCTGGACCTCCACCCAGAAAGGGCAGTGATTTTGCTTGTCCACTAGAGGCCGCAGTAGGCCCAGTTTTAGAGAGCCAACAAGGCTGTGGATTACTCAGCCGACCCCACCCCAGGAGTCATTTCCAACACCAAGTCTGTCCTAAAACCCAAGCCTCTAGAGATGGCCTATCAGTGACCCTGGCTTCACTTTCTTCCAATAGATCATCAGATTCCCACACCTGGAATGAGTTAGCTCCAGAACAGAAGTTGCTGATGGCAGCTAGATAGAAGAAGAGTACCAGTAATTTCCAGATGCCCCTGAATTAGGCAAATCAAGGACTGTGTATGGAGCACCCTATTGATTACCATGGAGCCTGCTGTGTACCATGTAGTGTGCCAGACTCTGGGACTAGCTCGGTGAACAAGATGGACTCTGTTCCTGCCCTCCCAGCTCTTATGATCTAAGGAGATATGCAGACAATTAAACCTAAAACCTAAAATAAGCTGCTGACATGATTTCTGTTCCAGGATTAGTTTTATTTGGGTCTCATTTCACTGTGGATCATCCCATGTGGTATCTCTTGCTCTAAAGAAATTAAATAAAGGCAAGAAGCAGAGAAAGAACCTTTGCCCACATTTGGAGAATCACTGCAGGGCCCCCTCCTCTCTCAAGGTGGAAGGATTCCCAGTGGCTCCTGGCAGATCTGAGGGTGTCTGGGGGCAAGGAAGTGCCAGGCCACCTCACTACAGCTTTTCTGCTTTCCTTTCTCCAAGGAGAGCTTTGCTTGGGAAGGGAAGTAGATTCCCCATATTTTGGGATACGACCCAGACTGCTGGCTTTCTCACTGCTTTCTCTTTACTTCTTTCTTTTCTTTCTTCCTTGTCCTCAGGTTATCAGTCAATTAGTATATTTATCAGATGAGTAGTATATTCAGGGCACATTATTTTACCCAGAAGCATGAGTTTAAGGAAGTTACAACAGAGCTGAGGAGATAACTAGAGAGAGGGGTAGAGGTAGACACCCACGCAATGCAGCATTTTGATAAATGCAAATTGGTAGCTGCAGACAGTCATTGGTCGATCCCTGGGGGCTGAGCTGGTCGGGGGAGGTTTCCTTCCTGGGCGAAGTGACCAGGGCCTTCCAGGCTGAGCCCTCTGGCCCATGGGAGGTTTCTCTGGACAAGGCATCCTCAGAGAAGAGGGAGAAGGGTGAAACACCCCCCCACGCCCCAGCTGTTCATTCCACTGTGCCTGAACAAGGGCTCAGAGGCCCATGTGCTCAACATTCCTGAGAAGCAGCTTCTGAGTCAGAGCCCCAGAAACAGCTGAGGCAGCTTCAGGCTGGAGTCTTGGCTCTCTTTTCCCCTTTTCTGTCCAAAAGCAACACCCTCCCTAGCTATTTGGATGTGACCAGAAACCCAAGCAGGGATCTGGTTAGGAGCCTGGCGCAGCCAGTCTATAAAATGTATTTGGTCCCTGCATCCCATCCTGGGCTGTAGCCCACAGCTAAAGGCATGTTCCCAATGCCACCTGTGCCAGGAAGTCCAAGGGGTGAGGGAGACTCACCCTATGACTACAAGTTGCAGCTCCCTATGTGGCCATTATTGGGCTGTCGTCTGGAAAGGGGGTCTTAACTGCGAATCGGCTTGAGTTAAGACAGCAGCCTTCCCCGAGCAATCTGCCAGTGCCTCCTCACTGCCTGGGCGTGGGGCCCAAGACATGCCAGGGCGATGCCAGACAGCTGATTCAGGGGGCGGCATAAGGGGAAGAGAAAAACCCTTTACACCCACCAGCTAAGAGAAAAGACAAAGCTGCCCTGATGCCTGTTGTGACCACCCTGTAGTGCCAGACCATCCACAGAGTCTGGGGTGGGTCTATTCCTCAGCCACTGGTCCACTAAGGCCCACATTTCCTGGGGCCACCAACAGAAGGCCAAGGCTCCCCTTCTCTCTCTGAACTCCCCTCTTCCTATGAAGACCTGTAGATGTGCCGGTCTAGGTTCCCAAACCCCCTTCTGCAACTGATTCAGGCCCTGCCATTGTCACTTTCCTGAGACTATGACCTTGGGCAAGTCACTTGCTTTGGTAAATCTTAGATTCCTTATATTTAAGGTGGGACAAATCATACCTGCCTGCCTCATAGGACTGCAGTAAGGGTCAAATGAGATCATGTCTATGAAGGTAACATATACTATGAAGCACTTATATAATAAGGTATTTTTATTGTCATGTTTATTCCTATGATGGGAATTATAGACACTGACCCCTGAACCTCAGAGTCTTCCTCTTTGCCTCTTTTGTCAGACAAGTTACTCTGAGGCCAATGCTGAATCCTAACCCAGTCCTGGGCCTCAGAAGCATGGAGCTCTTATGCCTGGGGCTGGGATGCCAACTCAGGGAAGCAGCCCCCGCACCCCTAGCTCTGTTAAACTGGTTCTTTCCCTTCTAATCAGACTCCCTCTGTCCAGTTTGCTTGCAGTGATGACAAAGGAACTTAAAATAGCACAGGCTCTGCAAACACTGCTGAAGATGGCTTGGGCATAATATGCTGCCTGTCACCCATGGGCCTGTCTGGGCATCTCAGCCAGGTGCAGCCCTCTACCCTCCAGGGTCTGGCTTGTCTTCCTCTATGCAGCACCAGGATGACAGTGCCTCCAGTCAGCACTTTGGGTGCCTGAATTGGATGACTACCCAGAAAGCTGGCTTGCCTAGAGGTGCCAAGGGAGGGGGCTCTCGGCTTCCCCCACCAGCTCCTCACACCCACACTCTTGGGACCTCTCCTTGCACCAAGAGGCCAGGTTAGCTGGGCTAAGATCATGCAGAACAGCAGCTGTCTCATGGCTCTGGGGAGGGCTGCTTACTGGGAACGAGGAGAGTCTGATTCTGAGGACCCTGCAGCTAGCAGGTTCTGGCTTGTCACTCTTGCTGCAGAACCAGTTTGGTGTAGGCGACTGCTGGGTCTGCCTCAGCTCTGAAACTTCCCATGGGGCCTCCCTGTGATTTACCCTGGTGGGAGTGGTGGCTGCCACGGCTCATTCAAATAAGGAAGCATGCAGCAGGGAGCCGTGGGTAGGAGCTGCCATTCCAGCAACCGCAGCATTGCTGAGCCCTTCTCTAATTCCCTGTATTTTAAGCAGTCACTGCCACCCGGCATGGGTTTCCACCCTTGGAACTTTCTCATCCAATTCTTTCTTTCTTTTCTTTTTTTTTTTTTTGGCTGTGTTGGGTCTTCGTTGCTGCGCACGGGCTTTCTCTAGCTGTGGGGAGCGGGGGCCACTCTATGTTGGGGTGAGCGGGCTTCTCATTGCAGTGGCTTCTCTTGTTGCAGAGCACGGGCTCTAGGCGCGTGGGCTTCAGTAGTTGTAGCACACGGGCTTGGTTGCTCCTTGGCATGTGGGACCTTCCCGAACCAGGGCTCAAACCTGTGTCCCCTGCATTGGCAGGTGGATTCTTATCCACTGTGCCACCAGGGAAGTACCCCAATTCTTTCTTAAAAACCTCTCGGGCTTCCCTGATGGATGGATGATGGATGATGGGTGATAGGTGGATGGATGATGGAGGAGAGATGATCAGAACTGTGAGGACCAGTGCTGTGCAAGATGCACCTGGAGATAGGCTGATACTTAATGTGATGTAGCTACCTGCCAGCTTGGGAGGAGAATGACGAAGGTAATGAGGTGCCTGAACTACTGCAATTGAACTGTCTCCCTAAAGACCTACACTTCTACAGTAAATCTCACATTCTATTTTCCCCCAAACCAAGATCTCTGGATTAGAGCCTTATCCCCAGACAGTGCAGCCACCTCTGAGTCACTGCACAGCACTGCTATAGCCCTTAGGGCTCAGACTATGCACACCATCCGACATGGATTCCTAACCCAAATCAAAAATTCCACCTAACCCCCTACTGTGACCCTGCTCATGACTCCTTCCCTACCCTAGCCCAAAACTTTGCTTTGACCCAGTTCTAACCGTGATCTTGATCACAGTTGTTTTTACATCCCTGGTGCCAGTCTTGACCTTGATTCCCATCTTGACCCTAACCTTGGCCCAGACACATCCTTGCTTCTGATCCTGAGTTTATTATAATATTATACATCTGTGCTCTTTTGGTTTTTACCGAGAGCTTTTACACATATTATTTAATTTCATATTTACAACTCTATGTAATCATCCCTATTTTACAAATGAGAAAACTGAGACTCTGAAAAATGCCCAAGGTCACACAGCTAGTAAATCAGGGAACCCAGATGAAATTCAGGTCTTCCTGTTCTAAATCTAGGGCTGCAGGTGTCTGGGTTACTGAAGCTCCACATACAGGTCTCCATTGCCTTTGTGGCAAATTGATCCTCGATAATCAAAGACCTCAGGGTTTTAATAGTAGTGCTGATAATTATAATTACATTAACTTACTGGACAATTTCTCTGTGATAAGCAAAGTGCTAAAAAGCTCTTCATATATTATCTTACTCAGTACCCACCACAAGGCTATGGAGCTCTGTGGCCCCATTTTACAAGTGAGGAAACCATGGCTTCTGGAGGTTAAGTAACTTGCTCAAGGCCACACAGCTGGTAAGAGGCAAGACAGAATTTGAACCCAAGTCTTTGTGACCTTAAATGCAGTTCAGGGGCTTCCCTGGTGGTCCAGTGGGTAAGACTCTATGCTCCCTTTGCAGGGGACCCAGGTTCAATCCCTGGTCAGAGAACTAGATCCCACATGCCGCAACTAAGAGCCCACATGCTGCAACTAAAAAGAGCCCTCATGCTGCAAGGAATATCCCTTACTCGGCAGTGAAGATCCCGTGTGCGACAACTAACACCCGGCACAGCCAAATAAATAAATAAACAAATATTTTTTTTTAAATGCAGTTCACTTCAACCTTTACCAAGAAATGGGATGGCAGCAGGGAGCAGCTAGGAGCCTGGGTCCTGCAACCATGTTCCCACCATACCTTTTGAGCTGTAGTGCCAAATTCCAGAGTATTGTGTTTGATCACCAAAACTGGGTCAAAAATGAGTCAGGCCTTGGTAGGAATGACTCACTGTGGTGTCTGTCAGCTCTATAAGGAGACAGGAAGCCTCAGAGGGCAACTGCCAGCTGACCCTTGCAGAGTGGATGAAGGTCCCAGAAGCAACCACCGCAAGCTCTGTGGGGGTTAAATGTGGAAATCCACATGCCTGCCAAAGAAAGATCCAGACTTAAGACTCATTTTAAAAATCAGATTCACTTTGTTATACAGCAGAAACTAACACACCGTTGTAAAGCAATTATACTTCAATAAAGATGCTAAAATAAATTAAAAAATGAAAATTGAAAAAAAAAGGAAAAAAAAATCAGACCTACCAATCCCCATTTCTTTCTCCATACTCAGCTCTACCCCCTAACAGGGCTCCATTTTGGTCAACTTCTCTGTCTTTCATCTCGGACTCCCACACTTAACCCATTTCCTTCATGGACAGGTTTCCTTGTCTCTGTCCCAGTCCCTATCCCCATCTCAGCTCAAGACTCTGAATATCTGTGCTGCCACCTTTTCATGTCCTGTTTCTCTGAGTCTTATTCTCAGTGCCTTGTCAATCCCTATGTCACGGGGCTCCCCTTTTTTGCAATTATATTTTTGTAAAATACACATATTATAATATAAAATTTACCATTTTAACCATTTTTTAAATTGAAGTATAACTGCTTTACAATGTTGTGTTAGTTTCTGTTGTACAATGAGGTGAATCAGCTATATAGAGACACACGTAGAGAACGGACGTGTTAACCGTTTTTAAGTGTACATTTCAGTGGCATTAAGTACATTCACTTTGTCGTGCAACCATCACCACTGTTCATTTCCAGAACGTTTTCATCATTCCGAACAGAAACTCTGTATCCATTAAACAATAATTCCCCATAACCCCTGGTAACCTCTACTCTACTTTCTATCTGTATGAATTTGCCTATTCTAGGTACCTCATATAAGTAGAGTCATACAATATGTAGCCTTTTGTGTCTGGCTTATTTCACTAAACAGTGTTGTCAAGCTTCATCCATACTGTAGCATGTGCCAGAATTTCATTCATTTTTAAGGTTGAAAAATATTCCATTGTATGCCTATGCTACATTTGGTTCATTCCTTCATCTGTCAATGGACAGCTGTGTTGCTTCACCTTTTGGCTACAGTGAATAATGCCACTACGAACACGGATGTACAAGTATTTGTTTCAGTCCCTGCTTTCATTTTTTTTGGGTAATATAACTAGGAGTAGAATTGCTCGATCATATGGTAGTTCTATGTTTAACTTTTTGAGGACCTGCCAAACGGTTTTCCACAGTGGCTGCACCATTTTACATTCCTACCAGCAATGCGCAAGGGTTCTAATTTCTCCTCATCCTCACCAACACGTGTCGTTTTCCACTTTTTTGATAAAAGCCATCCTAATGGATGTGAAGTGGTATGTGAGATCCCTTTTGAACATAGCACTCCACAGGTCCAAGTGTTCCAGATTCCCAAGGTCTATTCTGCTCCCTGGGGACCCCATGAGCCTGCCTGGCTCTGAGAATTGGTATTTCCAGCCAACACACTTCTTTGTCCCTGTGCCCTTTGACCTCTCTTCCAGGCTCTGACAAGCTGCTGCCCATCTCTCTGCCTTTTGCTCATGGAGAGTTGGACTGAGAAGTAACACAGACTTCAGGAAGAATACAACTTCAGTTTCTTTAGGTCCCACAATCATCTGAGCTCTTTTTTCCATGTGGTCTTCCAGACGAGAGACAACTGTGCTGGCTCCGTGGGACCGACTTTATGACTTTGACCTGCCACTGACCTCAAGAACTACAAAAACATCCAGCGCCTTGAGCAAAACTATTTCTTGGTCTTACCAGGACCTAAGGGAACAGCTTATATCTCCCCTGCCCCCAAGCTATCTGAATCAAGACTTCCCTGAGCCCCTTCCTTTGCTGAGGCTCATATTTGGTGGTTTAGGTCTTCAAGACAAATTCTGGGTGTGGTGATTCACCTCCTCATGAGCCTCATGACTCCTTGAGGGGAACTTGGAGACCTGGAATTTTGGTCATGATTCCCTGTTCATATTCCCAGAACCCAGACTCTCTGGGGCAACATTTGTTTATATTGTTTAATACTAACGTCCTCTCCATAGACTTCTGATGTCAAGGGCATGGTGTGTCAAACCTGGCCCCCGTGTCCTCATACATCCTGGGCTTTGCGTCAGCCCAGGCCTCACCCCTTTGCTTAAAGCTGCCTGATATAAATTCTTTTTCTTTCAGCCGCTTCTTTCTTCCATAAAAGCAGGTGGAAAGAACATCCTTCTGCATTCCACAAAAGAGAAAACATAGGCCTACAGAGGGTGCAAAGGTGGAGTCAGCGACTAAGCTGGGAATGGAGCTCCATTCTCCGACTCTGAAACCACAGCCCTCCATGGGCAGTCACCCCCTTCCTCAGGAGGAAGCTCTCAGCTCATGCTTGGGGATATGGCCTTTGTACTTGACAGGTGCCTCTGGGATTGGAAAGTGGGACTCTCTGCCTTCAGTCTTCTCACTCCAATCCATGAAACTATTGTTTTGGCCTTCAAATATGGATTTCGTGGTACAGCCCTTTAAAGGAACTTTCTAAAGCTCTTTCTAAAGTAAGACATATGACTCTCCAAGTTTGGAAAAACAGAAGCTCCTAACCAATAGGAACAAAGACAGCTGTACGAGTCCAAGTCCAAGTTTCTTACTTGTAGTCTCACTTCCCCTCTGGTATCCTCTTATTTCAGTTCTCACTCCCACTCTTCACCCAACCCTGCAGGTTTATCATTTCTCCATTCCTTCCAGCCCAAGCCCTGACAAAATCCAAGTTAATCTCTTTGCTTCATTTATCTTGATTGAGACTGGTGGGAATTTTCAGCTTTACTAAAAATCTTATATACATCCTTGTTCAAGAACTTAGAGTGCCTTTCTAGAGTCTGTGGTATCAAGTACAGACTTCTATCTGGCTTTTAAGACCTTTTATAATCTGACTTTACCCTGCCTATCTGTACTTGGTTCTCACTACTCTTCAATGTAAGCGCTCCTCAATTGGGCAAGATTTCTCACAGCTTATGTACACGTGCATATACACACACACACAGTTAAACACATACAGTTTACTCTCCACAATATGTACCATGTTTATTCAAGCTCCTGTCTTTTTCCATGACTCTTGCTTAGAACTTCTTTTTTCCTGCTCTCTACCAATCCTAATATGACCCATCTTTTTTTTTTAATTTAATTTTATTTATTTTTTTGGTTGCGTTGGGTCTTTGTTGCTGCGTGTGGGCTTTCCTCTAGTTGCAGTGAGTGGGGGCTACACTTCCTTGAGGTGCGCGGGTTTCTCATTGCGGTGGCTTCTCTTGTTGTGGAGCACGGGCTCTAGGCGCGTGGGCTCAGTAGTTGTGGAACGTGGGCTCAGTAGTTGTGGCACACGGGCTTAGTTGCTCCACGGCATGTGGGATCCTCCCAGACCAGGGCTTGAACCCGTGCCCCCTGCATTGGCAGGTGGATCCCCAACCACTGTGCCTCCAGGGAAGCCCTGACCCATCTTTTAAGATTTGTTCAGGTCCAGGAAATCTCTAATTTCAGTGCCTCTGTTCTCTAAGTTTTTACTGCATTTATGGTCAGTGTTCAGAATGTTTAATGTTAACAGGTTTTTTTTTTTTAATTGTGGTAAAAAAACCACATAACCTAGAGTTTACCATCTTAATTCTTTTTAAGTGTACAGTTCAGTAGTGTTAAGTATATTCACTTTGTTGTGCAACAGATCTCCAGAACCTCTTCATCTTGCAAAACTAAAGCTCTAAGACAGAGAGGGCCCAAATAAATAAAATCAGAAATGAAAGAGGAGAAGTTACAATTGACATCCAGAAATACAAAGGATCATAAGAGATTACTATGAACAATTATATGCCCAAAAATTGGACAACCTAGAAGAAATGGATAAATTCCTAGAAACATACAATCTCCCAAGACTGAATCAGGAAGAAATAGAAAATATGAGCAGACTGATTACCAGTAATAATATTGAATCAGTAATCAAAAAACTCCTAACAAATAAAAGTCCAGGACCAGAGAGCTTCTCAGGTGAATTCTAGCAAACATTTACAGAACAGTTAACACCCATCTTTCTCAAACTATTCCAAAAAATTGAAAGGAAAAGCATGGTTCTAAACTCATTCTATGAGACCAGCATCATCCTGATACCAAAACCAGGCAAAGACACCACACAAAAAAGAAAATTGCAGGTCAATATCACTAACTAACACATATGCAAAAATTCTTAACAAAATATTAACAAACTGAATTCAACAATACATTAAAAGGACCATACCCCATGATCGTTTGGGATTTATGCCAGGTGTGCAAGTATGGTTCAATATCCATAAATCAAACAATGTGATACACCATATTAACAAAATGAAGAATCAAAATCATATAAACATCTCAGTAGATACAGAAAAAGCTTTTGACAAAATTCAACATCCATTCATGATAAAAACTCTCGAAAAAGTTAGTATAGAGGGAATATACCTCAACATAATAAAGGCCATATATGACAGAACCACAGCCAACATCACACTCAATGGTAAAATGCTGAAAGCATTTCCTCTAAGATAAGGAATAAGACAAGAATGCTTATTCTCATCACTTTTAGTCAACATAGTATTGTAAGTCGTAGCCACAGCAGTCAGACAAGAAAAAGAAATAAAAGGCATCCAAATTGGAAATGAAGAAGTAAAACTGTCACTATTTGCAGATGACATGATGTGATTTATAGAAAACCCTAAAGACTCCACCAAAAAGCTATTAGAACTAAAAAATGAATTTCGTAAAGTTGCAGGATACAAAATTAATATACAGAAACCTGTTGCACTTCTAGACACTAATAACAAACTATTAGAAAGATAAATTAAGAAAACAATGCCATTTGCAATTGCATCAAAAAGAATAAAATACGTAGGAACAAATCTAACCAAGAGGTGAAAGACCTGTACTCTGAAAACCATGAGACATGGATGAAAGAAATTGAAGATGACACAAACAAATGGAATGATATACCATGCTCACTGACTGGAAGAATTAATACTGTTAAAATGTCCATACTACCCAAGGCAATCAACAGATTCAATGCAATCCTTACCAAAATACCAAAAACATTTTTCACCAAACTAGAACAATCAATCCTGAAATTTGTATGGAAACACCAAAGACCCCAATTGGCCAAGGCAATCTTAAGAAAGAAGAACAAAGCTGGTGATATCACAGTCCCTGATTTCAAACTACACTACAAAGCTACAGTAATCAAAACAATATAGGGCTTCCCTGGTGGCACAGTGGTTGAGAGTCCGCTTGCTGATGCAGGGGACACAGGTTCGTGCCCCAGTCCGGGAAGATCCCACATGCTGCAGAGTGGCTAGGCCTGTGAGCCATGGCCACTGAGCCTGCGCGTCTGGAGCCTGTGCTCCACAATGGGAGAGGCCACAACAGTGAGAGGCCCACGTACCACAAAACAAACAAACAAACAAACAGTATGACACTGGCACAAAAACAGACACATAGATCAATGGAATAGACAGCCCAGAAATAAACTTATTCTTATATGGCCAATTAATCTACAACAAAGGGGGCAAGAATATACAGCCGCTTCAATAAATGGTGCTGGGAAAATTGGACAGCTACGTGCAAAAGAATGAAACTGGACCATTTTCTAAAACCATATACAAAAATATACTCAAAATGGATTAAAGATTTAAATGCAAGACTTGAAACTATAAAACTTCTAGAGGAAAATATAGGCAGTACACTTTTTTTAAAAAATAAATTTATTTATTTATGTTTGGCTGCATTGGGTCTTCATTGCTGCATGGGGGCTTTCTCTAGTTGCGGCGATTGGGGGCTACTTTTCGTTATGGTGCGTGGGTTTCTCATTGCAGTGGCTTCTCTTGTTGTGGAGCACGGGCTCTAGGCACGTGGGCTTCAATAGTTGTAGGGTGTGGCCTCAGTAGTTGTGGCTCGCAGGCTCTAGAGCTCAGGCTCAGTCATTGTGGTGCACAGGCTTAGTTGCTCTGCGGCATGTGGGATCTTCCCGGACTAGGGCTCGAACCCGAGTCCCCTGCATTGGCAGGCAGATTCTTAACCACTCTGCCACCGGGAAGTCCTAGGCAGTACACTCTTCAACATCCATCTTAGCAATAGTTTTTTGGATCTGTCTCCTCAGACAAGAAAGACAAAAGCAAAAATAACAAATGGGAGTACGTCAAACTAAAAAGCTTTGTACAGTGAAGGAAACCATCCAAAAAAATGAAAAATCAGCCTACTGAATGGGAGGAGATATTTTCAAATGATATATTTGATAAAGAGTTAATATCCAAGATATATAAAGAACTCATACAACTCAGTATTAAAAAAAAAGTTTGATTAAAAAATGGGCAAAGGACCTAAATAGACATTTTTTTCAAAGACGACAGGCAGGTGGTCAACAGACACATGAAAAGATGCACATCACTAATCATCAAGTGATGCTTAGTGATCATCAATCATCATTAAAAATCAAAACCACAATGAGATGCCATCTGATACCCATCAGAATGACTATTAACAAGAAGACAACAAATAACAGGTGTTGGCGAGGATGTGGAAAAAAGGGAACCCTCATGCATTGTTTGTAGGACTGTAAACTGGTTAGCCATTATGGAAAAGAGTATGATGTTCCTCAAAAAAATAAAAATTGGGCTTTCCTGGTGGCGCAGTGGTTAAGAATCCTCCTGCCAGTGCCGGGGACACGGGTTCGAGCCCTGGTCCGGGAAGATCCCACACGCCGCGGAACAACTAAGCCCATGCGCCACAACTACTGAGTGTGTACTCTAGAGCCCATGCTCCACAGCAGGAGAAGCCACTGCAATGAGAAGCCCATGCACCAGAAAGAAGAGTAGCCCCCACTCGCTGCAACTAGAGAAAGCCCGCACGCAGCAATGAAGACCCAATGCAGCCAAAAATAAATAAATTAAATAAATTTAAAAAATAAATAAATAAAAATTGGAACTACTATATAATCCAGGAATTTTACTTCTGGATATTTACCTGAAGAAAACAAAAACACTAATTCAAAAAGATATTTGCACCCTTATGTTCATTGCAGCATTATTTGCAATAGCCAAGATATGGAAGCAACCTAATTGTCCATCAATAGATGAATGGATAAAGAAGATGTGGTGTACTTATACAATGAAATATTACTCAGTCAAAAAATCTTGCCATTTGCAATAACATGGATGGATCTAGAGGGTATCATGCTAAGTGAAATAAGTCAGAGAAAGAGAAACACCAAATTATTTAACTTATATGTGGAATCTAAAAAACAAAACAAACAAATAAGTAAAACAAAATGAAAGCAGACTCACAGATGCAGAGAACAAATGGGTGGCTGCCAGAGGGGAAAAGGGTGTGGGGGGGTTGAGCGAAATAGGTGAAGAGAATTAAGGTGTTCGAATTTCCTGTTATAAAATAAATAAGTCAAAAAATAAAAAATAAAAAAAATAAATAAGTCACAGAATTGAAATATACAGAATAAGGAGTATGGTCAATAATATTATAATAACTTTGTATGTGGACAGATGGTTACTAGATTATTATGGTGATCATTTCATAGTATATTTAAATGTTAGATCACTATGGTATACCTGAAACTAACATAACATTGTACATCACTATATTTCAATTAAAAACAAACAGAACTTCCCTGGTGGTGCAGTGGATAAGAATCTACTTGCCAATGTAGGGGACACGGGTTCGATCCCTGGTCTGGGAGGGCCCCAAATGCTGAGAAGCAACTAAGCCTGTGCACCACAACTACTGAGCCTGAGCTCTAGAGCCTGCGTGCCACAATTACTGAAGCCCGTGCCCCTAGAGCCCATGCTCCGCAACAAGCGAAGCCACTGCAATTAGAAGCCCGTGCATTGCAACGAAGAGTAGCCCCTGCTCGCCACAACTAGAGAAAGCCCACATGCAGCAACGAAGAACCAACACAGCCAAACATAAATAAAATTAAATCTAAAAAAACCAAACCAAAACAAACAAAATACTGAAGCTTTATAGCTATTAAACAACAGCTCCCCAATTCTCCCTCTCACCAGCCCCTGGTAACCACCATTCTTTATCTCTTCAAATTTGACTACTTTGGTTACCTCTGTATCTATAGATATGTGTGGAATCATATATATCCATATATGATTTTTGTGACTGGCTTATTTCAATTAGCATAATGTCCTCAAGGTTCATTGATGTTATACAACAAGTGACAAGATTTCCTTCCTTTTAAAGACTGAATAGGGCTTCCCTGGTGGTACAGTGGTTAAGAATCCGCCTGCTGGTCTGGGAAGATCCCACATGCTGTGGAGCAACCAAACCTGTGCGCCACAACTACTGAAGCCTGCGCGCCTAGAGCCCGTGCTCCGCGATAAGAGAAGCCACTGCAATGAGAAGCCCGCGCGCTGAAACGAAGAGTAGCCCCTGCTTGCTGCAACAAGAAAAAGCCTGCACGCAGCAACCAAGACCCAACGCAGCCAAAAATAAATAAATTTATTTAAAAAAAAGAAAAAAAAAGAAATAAGGAGATGCTTTAAAAAAATAAAAAAATGAAGACTGAATAATACTCCATTGAATGTATACACCACCTTTGCTTATCTCTTCATCTGTCAGTGGACACTTGGGCTGCTTCCACTTCTTGGCTATTGTGAGTAGTGCTGCTATGACATGAGTGTACAAATATTTCTTCGAGACTCTGGTTAAGTTCTTTTCAATATATACCCGGAAGGGATCCTCAAGGGATTGAGGGGCTATTTGATAGTCCTAGATTTGATTTTTTGAGGAACTGCCACACCATTTTTCATTGTGGTTTGCAACATCTTACAATCCCACCAGCAGTGCACAAGAGTTTTAATTTCTCTATATCCTTTGCCAACACTTGTTATTTTCTGGCTTTTTTTTTATAGTAGCCATCTTACCTAGTGGCTTTTTAATCATTTCATGTGTATTCATTTTTTCTTCTTTACAAGATTTTAAACTTCTTCAGGGTGGGGATCATGTCTGTTCTGTGTGCCCTCAGAGACTAGCATAGTCCTTGGCACACCTTAGGTATTTGAAAGTAATTTTTAGTTCATTTAATGAAATGAACAGTCTGAGTTGAGCTCAGTTCTTTTATTTTTAGAACTTGGGGTCGAATTTTCTTTACGAATAGAATAGGCTGACTGCCACGATACAGACTGAATAAGTCTTTAGGACACTATGCAATGGAGCAGAGGGTCTGCATAGGGAGAATGACACTGTTACTTCCTTCCTGACTACAAATGCAAACGCTGTGGTCATCCCACAGCTGCTGGGTCCACTGGTGATGGGCATAGTTCCCACACTCCTGCAAAGGGACAATGCTCTGGAATCCCAGTTCTATTCAGGTGGAATCAGAAGAGCCTAGGGGAAAACAAACAAACTGACCCTGAGAGCTCAGAAGTTGGGCCAGCACAGGAAATGTGAGGAAATATCACAGAAAAGTACCAGTAAGTACAAGTATTCTCAGTTCTGCTTTGTTCTCATTTTTACTCAGGTTCTCCCAATTTTCCTAAAGTCTTGGGGAGTCAATTTCTTATACACTGCCATGACTTTGAGGGTTACTCTAATTCCCCACGTTCTTTTAGCTTCTACATGGAAAAGTCCCTCCATTAGCCATCCATTTGGCATCTTTTAAATGAAACTATCATTAGTATCTGAAAAAAGAACAAGTACAGAGGTGCTGAAGAAATTAACTTTCTGAGAACAGATTCTTTAGAAAAATCACCTCAGGGTGGCTGGGTTGGCACAAGGCTCTCAGGTGTACATCCCCTCCTTGATTCATCTCTGCGAAACTCTACCCAAAAGTCAGCCTTCCTGCCATGAACCATTCCCACCTCTGCGTTCTCCTCTGGCCCCCACCTCAAAGGATGGGGTTAAAGTGGAAACCCTAGTCAATAGAAAATTCGTGATTTAGTTGGGCATTCCTAGGTGAAAAAATAAACTAATGCTCCCTAGGTATGCATTGGCTGACATTTTCTCCAAACTTGTTTGGTGGTAAGAATCCTATGGGACGTATATTAAGAATCAGATTCCTGGGCCCCCTCCCAGACTTAATGAATCAGAGAAGGAAGTAACCTGAGATTCTGTATTCTTTAAACCTTTAAGACAGGTGATTCTTATCATCAGACAAGGTTGGAAAACATAACATTAGTGAATATTATTACAGATTCCCGGGCACCTACATAACAGGGTAACTTTTTTTTTTCCTCAGGAAAGGGTAAAGGGACAACACCATTGATATTGGCTTGGCTGTGTATCCTTAACCTCTGAGGGCTTCAGTTCCTTATCCATTAAGTGGGGTTGATATTACATCTCCCTCACTGAGGATTAAATGAGAGAATGCACACAGAATGGTTACCAAATGCCTGCTAAATAAAATGCATGTTCAATATAGAGATGCTATTGTTATTTCCCCACAGAAAACCCCTAGGTATCCCCGTCATACAAATATGGCTGAATAACGGCTTTGAAAAAGGGAAAACTGACAATTGATGTTTCCAGAGATCTACACAGACATATAAGCACAGGCAGAAAACCCAGTGATCTCTTCTCTGACAAGACCCCGCAGATACAACTGTGGCTGGCTTTACTAAGCAAAAGGAGGAACATTTTAATCAAAGTCTGGCTTGAGCTGCGAATAGACAGGAATCAACCCAGACATGACTTGGACAGCTGGCGACACTCTGGGATAGCACCATGGGTTAGAATAGGGAGATTCCCTATTAGGTATAAGGACCAGCACCCCTACCTTCCTGACTGAATGTGATATTGCCTCAGAGGTAGTTCTGCAACCCCTGGAATCAACCAACTCTACGTGTGAGTCCCAACCCTACCATATACCTACAGCATGACCTTGGATAAACTGCTTAAATTCTGGGAGCCTCAGTTTTCTCATCCATAAAATGGTGATATTAATAGTACCTTCCTTAAATGTTGTTGTTAAGATTGAAAAATAAAATGAATGTAGGCAAATAAAAGTTGGCCATTATAATCTATCTTCAACAAGGGATAGATTATAATATTCCCTTAGAGAGAAGAGACTTCTTCTTTAGTTTCTGTCATATTCCCCCCCATCTCTGCTCTCAGAGTAAACAGGAGCCTCCTGGTTAGATTATCCACATACTATTCCCTCTCTTCACTCTGCATACACACCTATATAAGGGGCTCCCTGCCATGCCCCTGCTCCCTCTTCTCATAGACTTCCATACATTTCATCCTCTAGTACCTTCTAAAAGGAGACTGACCTCTCCCCAGGACTTGGCTGCCTCATCACACTGTTATCAATCACTGCTTGGAGAAAAGAAGCACCTTCTGCAGGTGGGTAGGAAGACAAAGAGACTGAGGCTGGGAATTGAGGGTGGTCAGGATGGGAGGAGAGAGGATTCAGAATAGGAGGGGGAGGGGGGAAATGTGTCACCAGGTTCCTTAAAATCAGTGAATTCTCAATCTCATCATTTTCAGTGAATGAACGCAGATGATTCACTTCCCTTCATCAGCCCTCTATTTTCCTCTCTGTGTAATGGAAAGGGAAGTGCTTGCACTTGTGTTAAAGGCAGAGAAGCATATAGAATCCAGCTTGGGAGAGTCATGAGCCCATGAAATTATACATCATGCAGGCTGTGGATGTTATGTTGGTTTTCTTCTGAACAATATTTTTGAGTATACGAGCTCCTGGCTGAACATATTTCCTTTAATATCATTGACTTTTTGGCAGTTTTTAGCAAAACCACCAGTTTCTGGTTTCCCATTCCAGCCCTTTTTTCCTGGGTATCCCCTTTGGCTTCTGGTTAAGCAGCCATTGCCATCCAGCATGGTAGCCTGGGCTCTAAGCAGAAGTTCTAGGACCAGGGCCTAGCTTTGGTTCTGGTGGGGGCCTCAGAATCCAGAAGGTCTGAAAAGCCACGACCAACATTCTTTGAGGTAGTAAGTTCCTGATTTAGGGAGTAACCAGGTTTAGATTAGGGACAAAGGAAAATCTGGCCAAGGCTCTACTCATGCAGAGGTCTGAGCTCACTGGCTTGGGTGGGGCTAGGAACTGGGCCAGAGATGATGAGGCAGAAACGATGAGAAAGGGTAGGGGTCATAGGCTGAAGCTGGAGGGTCCAACTTGGCCCCTCTGTTCACTGACGAAAGAGTATAACCTCAGGGTGCAGCCCCTGTACTCTTTGCTTTCCATGAGTAAGGAAGCAATTATGTGGCTTCCCCCGCCCTACTCTTGCCAAAGGCCGCTGGGGGCCTAGCAGCTCCAACACCTCCCCTATCATGTTACAGGCCCCAAATGTGGCTTGCAGTGCCTGCTGTGAGACAGTATCCTTTCCCTCAGCATTAAACATGCAGAGAGAAGGAGTCCTCAGACCCAAGGAAACTACATGACCAGCATTCACCGCCTCCTTCCCAGGACTGCAGAGAAGTCTGTGGCCCCCATGAGTCGGTGAGAAAGAAGAGCTTCAGGCCACGAACAACTGGAGAGGAGGAGAGAGTGGGAGTCAGGGATGTGGGGGTGAGCAGTGCACACAGCTGGTCAGTTGCTGGGAACTGTTGGTTAAGGACACAGCATCCCCACTTGACTGGAATCCTGGGATGGACTCCCAGGAATGGCCTGGACTTCTGGGCCAGGACAGTCATAGACAGGAAGGCAAGGCAGGCACTCAAGGTAGGAATTACAGTTTACAAAGTTCATCCGTGTGTCTCTAGCATCTAGAACTGTGCCTGACACATGTTAGGCCCATGATAAATCCTTGGTGAGTGAATAAAGGGATGAATGAATGATTTCACACACAAATATGATCTCATTCAATCTGCAAAGTGAGGCAGGGGCAGGGCAGGCGTTGCCTCTTTTTGTAGATGGGGAACCAAGACCAAGAGAATTAAGCATCTTGCCTGAGGTCATTAGACTTGGATGTGGCTGACCTGTGGCTAGACACTGCACTCTCTACACAGTACCAAACTGAACATTCTTGGTATAGCAACCCAGGAAAACATCCTGTGACTCGACATGAACTTCCCTTTGGGTCCTGCTAGTCAGAAAATAGCCCTTCAGTGGTCCTGTTTCCTGGACACAGTCTCAGGGCCAAGTTTGACATCCTGGTCCTCCTGGCACACCTGGCATCTGCCTGCTTTTTTATGAGCCGCTCCAGGAAATGGGGCCTCTGCATTAGTCTCTGTTGCCACATCTAACATGGGAGATCTGGACCACTGAGATGTGGTGGCAGGAGGCTGGTGGTTTTACTCTGAGACTCAGGAACAGAATGAAACCACATGTATTCAGTTCCTTATTCTCTCACACTTGACAGAAACTTCAGATAGACTAGACCACCAAGTTAGTTTCTGGAACTTAGGCAAGCAACTAACTCATATTATAGCCAGGGTCTCCCAGGAGCTCAGAGCCCATAGTCCTAGGCATGTTTCTGGAAGGAGGTCTCCAAAGCCAGCAAGAAGGCTCCCCTGAGCTGGAACATCTTACAGCATCTGGCCCTTCTCTTCACAGCCTTCTGTTCTGAATCCCTCTCTTTGGAGGCAGTGAGGTATGGAGCACAGGAACAAGGATCAGAAAACCAGGGTTCTAGCGCTGGCTTTGCCACTTATCAACTATGTATCTTCTCTCCACCTCATTTTCCTCATCTGTGAAATGGAAATAACTATTCCCAGCTACGTAAGGCGGTTGTGAGTTTAAAGAGGAATGGTTTGTATCAAGGTGCTTTTTAGCAAAAGACAGAAATGATGTCAGTACTATTTTTTTATGGCAAGGAAAAAAAAAAAAGACAAGGAGAAGAGAAACTTCCAGGGAGCCCCAAAGCGCTCTCTTCTCACTTGTTCACAGATTCATTCATAATAAAGCACCTAGGTGAACATGGCATGCACCAGGTGCTGAGGGGGAGAAAGATATTTAAGATGTAGTCTCTGCCCTAAAAGAATTGAAAGATAGCACAGACTGTGCACCAAAAGACGGACACAGATTTCAGAGAGCACCAAAGATCACAGAGTGGAAAGGATATTCTCTCTTCACAGAGGCTCTAGGATTGTTCAACCAGGTGAAGAACTCACAAGAGGAAGGAGGGGGAAGAGGGGTGTCATGCTGCATAACGGTCTCCAAGTCTCTTTGTCCGGGAGGAAATGAGGTCATCCTGCTCTCAGAATCAGCATGACAGCCTCCAGCCAAGTAATATGGAGTCATGAGAGCTGCCGGGGAAGCTCAGTGAATCACAAGTCAGCGGGGAATTTCCTGATAACTAACCTAAGAGTTTCCGGGTAAGTCCTCAGGTTGTAACTCTGTTTACATTTTGATCATGTTTATTTACAATTAATGTGTTCTAACTCCAAACAAAACATATCACAGTCTTCTACAGGAAGTAGCCTGGCTGGTTCCAAAGCCTCTAGCACCTCTAACTCAGTCCATCCCCTGGGAGGCTTGGCAGCTCAGAGCTGGGCACAGAAAAACTCTCTCCCCGGAGGATGATGGGTCACCTGCCTCCTAAGCTGGATGGTTAACTTGTACTTTCCCCAGGCAGAAGCTGGCATCCTGAGACCGCTGGTTGGGGCAGAGCAAAGAGGCTTTCCTTCTTCCTGCCCTCCTGGCACTTTCTCTGCCCTCTTCCTGCCCCTCTCAAGTGGACCCAGACCCAAGGTCCAGGTTTGCCAGGCAGCAAAACGCTGTAGGCCTAGGCAGGGAGAGGGACAAGCCTTGGGCCCCTTAGTGGGTTACAGGGATTCAACCTCCTCTCCTTCCATTGAGGGAGACAATCCTGCAGGGTGGAGTCAAGTGACCCCAAGCCCTGGCTCCCAACACTAGGGGAAACGGATGGGGGTGACTGAACTTCAGAGTCCCTGCTGTAGTTCTTCAGCTCTGCCTGAGAGATATGTGTGTGTGCATGGACTTGTGCGTGTGTACACAACTGTGTGTGCTCACCCTCAAGCAGGAAGCATAGGTGGAGTCCTTTACACATGGTTTGTCTTTCTGGAGGCCAATCTATTTGATGAGCAAATATTTTATCTTATTAGAAACAAGGATCTATGATGAAGTAGAATACTAAATACACGTGCATTTAAAAATCTGTAATTATCTTTTTGGAACGGGTGATACAAGGATGTGTTTTCAAAAATTTAAACAGTGTAAAAGGCTATACAGTGAAAACTAAATCTCATTCTTGTCCTCCAGTTCCCAAATTTCTCTCTACAGAGGTGAAAATAGAACTTTCTACATTAATAAGGCTTTACTATTCCATTGTCTTTATTAAGTGACAATACTATGGCCCAGGCAAATAAATGAATATTTCATTTTAGGAACTTGCTGAAAAACCTATGAACACTTCAATAGAAAGCATCAACAGTTTGTGCCCTAAGACTTTGTTCTCACAATCCTACAATATCATATCACGACTCTTATCCAATCCTTATCAGGCCCTCACTTTCAAAGACCTGCCTTATACCAAACTGCAAATTCTCAATAAAATCGGACCCCCTCCCCTGCCACTACCAAACTACCTTACCGCAGTAAGCAATAAACTAAGCTTTGTCTTATCCACTGGTTGTGTTGATTTTCGGGGAGCTGGCATACTACTTGGAGGCAGTCCCTGTGAACACGTTTTTTTGTGTGTTTCAGCGACGTGTATTTTCACATTGAGAAAGAGACTTCACAGCTGTACAACCTGCAGACTATGCCTCTAAGCCCAAGGGTCCGAATCAGTGTCCTAGGCAGCTGGGGGCCGAGGGTGGAGAAGAGCTTTAGGGGATCTGGGAAGAGGCATCAGAGCTGGAGGAGAGTGTCTCCCTAGTGCCTTTCGTTTTGGCAAATCGGGGGGATGGGGGGGTGCTGCACGGGGGCGGGGCCCAGGCCAGGTGAATGGGAGGAGGGGGCGGAGAATTTAGATGTCTCTCCATACCTCAGTTCAGACCTGGTTCGTCCCCTCCAGTGGGGACAGCGCTGCCTCTCACAGTTTAGGTTGTGGAAGCCTGCGGGGTCCAAGTCGCGGCGGGTCCTCAGGGAAGGGGAGGGAAGGGAGTGGACGGGGCGATACCGGGCTGGGGCGGGGCCAGGGCTAGGGCGAGTCGTAATATAGAGCCAGCACTGCCCGCTAGCAGTACAGTGCGGAGACTGGAGCCCTAGAGCCCGCCCGAGCATCAGAGTGTCCACTAGTCCCCGCTATTCCGGCCCTGCGCTCCTCCGGCCATAGGTGCGGGTGAGTGTGGACCTCCCTAAGAGCGCAGGGTGGATGCGGGCGACCCAGCTCTTGCCGGCTTTACTTCTCCTTACTCGCTGCCCCGGCTCGGCTGCGGCTGCACGCTGAGTCACCGCGCTCCGTGCCCATGTGTTCCCCTGCGGGGACCAGTGCAGGCTGCGCTGAGCCTCCAGAGAGGATAGACGGCCGGGCCTGGGGAGCCTGGTCACCGCGGGCTCTTCCCGCAGGGGACTTAGGGGCTCCAGCCCTGAACTGCAGTAACCCACCCGGTCCGCCTTCGCGCGCTCCTCCGCTTCTTCCCCTGACTTCTCCTTCCCTTGTAGAGCCGCTGTCTAGAGCCCCAGCCTCGCCACCATGAGACTCCTGCTGGCATGCCTTCTCCTCTGCGCCCTGGTCGTGAGAGACTCCGAGGTGAGTTGGCTTCCCTGCTTTTGACTCTTGGCGGCGGGAGGAGGGGGCTTGCAAGACCCCTGAAAAGCGCTGGGGAAGGAAGGGGCTGCATAGGAAGCTGGAGTCCTCCGAATTCCATCAACAGCAGGGCCAAACCCTCCCCGGGAAATAGGACAGGTGTGGCATTGGGGCCTTGAGAACCAAGGGAGCTTGCACTTTCCGGCAAGGGAGGAAGAAGCCACAGGGACTGCCCCAACCTGCTGGTATCTGATTTGTGAAGCTTGCTTGAGTCAATTCATTTCTCCCTGCTAGAAGCTGATGATCTTCCATTTGAGGGATAGTTAGACATGAACAGGGTAAGGAGAGAGGGAGCTGGAGGGAAGGCTGAGTTTGGGGATTGGGGCCAGTTTATCCTCACCCTGGGGTCCCAGGAACATGGGTCCTTTGGTGAACTTTTCCTTTCAATCTCTCCCCACGCCTGCATCTCTTCCAGGGCAGCCATGAACTTCATCAAGTGTCTGGTGCCTGTGAGTATTCACCCCTTGCACAATATCTGGTTGCACAGATATCTTGGAAAAGCCTCAGGAGGCAGCCCCTCCCTGTCCCTGCTGGCTCCCCCTTTGCCTCCACCTATGCTCCTTGCTTACCCCCCAATCTTTGTGCTCTCCAGCGAAGTGTGGCTGTCTGAATGGAGGAAAATGTGTGTCCTACAAGTACTTCTCCAACATTCAACGATGCGACTGCCCAAAGAAATTCCAAGGGGAACACTGTGAGATAGGTATGGGGATCCTGACTCCAACTGGGGAGGAGGGGGCACCAGAGACTTGGGGGCAGGGAGACATGGGTGGGATGCAAGAGCAGGCAGGAATTAGGAGGTAGAGTGGGGGGCATCTTTATCCTCATGTGATTCACAGTCAAACATGAACACACACTATGTCATGAAGCTGAGGCTGCACAAATGTGAGGTGGGGATGGAAGGAGACCCTTTCTAGTATCTTCTGCCTCACTGAAATCATGTGAGGCCTGACAGGATCTCTAAAATGCCTGTCTGAACTTCCTTCTCTTTCTAATATTCTCATCCTCACATCCTCCCATAGATACATCGAAAACCTGCTATCAGGGGAATGGTCACTCTTACCGAGGGAAGGCCAACACTGACACCAGCGGCCGGCCCTGCCTGGCCTGGAACTCTCCCACCATCCTTCTGAAAACGTACCATGCCCACAGACCTGATGCCCTTCAGCTGGGACTGGGGAAACACAATTACTGCAGGTGAGGTGGGGGCAGCAAGGACCCTCCTTATGGCCTCACAGAAACCCTCGTTACCATCTTTTCTGCTTGCCAAGTGCTGGCCATAGCATGAGAAAATCAAGGCCTCTGGTTGAGTCTTCCATGGAGGGGAGGACACAGAAAAGGCATTCTGGGTTGGAATGGCACCCTTCTCCCCTCTGTGTTGCCAGGAACCCAGACAATCAGAGGAGACCCTGGTGCTATGTGCATGTTGGCCTAATGCAGGTTGTCCAGGAGTGCATGGTGCACAGCTGCTCTTCTGGTGAGTGTCACTGGCCTGTTTATGATGGTGGGTGGAAGGGGACAAACTCATTTCTTCCCTTATTCCATCATAGGAGGGATGAGGAGGGAGGCCTGCAGGAGAGAGGCCTGCCTGGCCCTGAAAAACTGGGAGGTCAGAGGACCAGGAGAAGGACACTTTATCCTTCCTCCCTCCCCAAGATATCACTTTCTTTCTCCTCCAGAAAGAAATGCCCTCTCTCCTCCAGAAAAGTTACAGTGTGGCCAGAAGGCTCTGAGGCCCCGCTTTAAGATTGTTGGGGGAGAATTCACCACCATCGAGAACCAGCCTTGGTTTGCAGCCATCTATAGGAGGCACCGTGCAGGCTCTGTTACCTACGTGTGCGGTGGCAGCCTCATCAATCCCTGCTGGGTGGTCAGCGCCACACACTGCTTCATGTATGTCCCTCTGTCTCTTCTCCCTGACCCTCCTGCCCTACCCCAAACAAATCCCTTCCTCCTTCCCAGCAAAAGATTCCCCTTATTTCTACCCCCTTGGCTTCTCTCTATATGGCCCATGGCCTTGGGGACAAGTGATGCTCTGAGGTCCCTGTGGTGGGGAGGGGGAAGTGACAGGATCTCACAAGATCAGACTGACTGATCTCCCCTCCCACAGTGAATACCAAAAGAAGGAGGACTACATTGTCTACCTGGGTCGGTCAAAGCTTAACTCCATCACGCCTGGCGAGATGCAGTTTGAGGTGCAAAAGCTCATCTTACATAAGGACTACAGTGCTGACACCCTTGCTCACCACAATGATATTGGTGAGTGGAAAACCCTCATCTGCCGTGATGATGATAGCTGTGGGAATGGGGGTCTGAGAAGAGACCCACGTGTGAAGTTGGGGTTGTAGGGGAACTTGAAGACCCTGCTTTACACAACAAAGGAGTGGTGGGGAAGGGTTCAGAGTGGAAAACGTGAGGGGCCTGGTGCTCCTCTGTAGAGTCCCTGAATTTCCAAACAGGTATCCTCTTCTGGGTGGCAATGGCCCTGATGGCATATAGCTTGGGCTGGGATGCCCCTTCCATTGTTGGATGGAGCCTCTGTCTGTCCCAGGATATGGAACTTGGAGAGATTATTGGGCGGGATTTCAGCCCAGCTACCTCAGCCAGGGCTTTATGAGCTGTTTTTTGCAGGAAAAAAACTCATACAGCTGTATGCAGTTGCCCTGGCTGTCCAAGGCTTTGTCAGCAGCTGGAACAAAGCCCTTGAAGCATGGGACAGGGGAGACTTGTTTCAGGTGACAAGCTACCAGAAGACCTCCCAGGATGACCTCTGACTCTGACATAGGGATAGACAGCCATTCCCTCAGGGTTTGGAGGGGAGAGATAGTGACCACCTGACTAGGTGGTGATCTTTCCCCTCTGACCCCTTCATGCTTCCCCAGCCTTGCTGAAGATCCGTTCCAGCACAGGCCAGTGTGCACAGCCATCCCGGTCCATACAGGTCATCTGCCTGCCCCCAGCGAATGGGGATGCCCATTTTGGCACAAGCTGTGAGGTTACTGGCTTTGGAAAAGAGAATCCCTGTAAGTGACATTTGGGTCTGGCTGAGAGGGTCCTGAGGGAGTGTTGTAACCTGGAAGTGAGCTCAGCTTGATCAAGAGAGGACTGTGGATGTAGAGATGGGAGCACTGTGGAGGCAGCAGATGGGTCCAGGGATGGAGTGGGGAGCATTGTTTAGGGAATGATGAGCCATAAAGTTAAATGGGTGAGGGATGAGGGACTATAGGTGGGGTAAAGACTTAGATGTGGGTGGAAAAAAATAAGGGCTTTCCCTGGTAGGGACACTTTTTGGACCTCCCTGGCAGAGAGTCCCAACAGACACATTTTAATGTACATTCCCCCCTGTTTCCTCCATCTAGCTGACTATATCTATCCAGAGCAGCTGAAAATGACTGCTGTGAAGCTGGTTTCCCACGAGGAGTGTCAGCAGCCCCACTACTATGGCACTGAAGTCACCAGCAAAATGCTGTGTGCGGCTGACCCACAGTGGGAAACAGATTCCTGCCAGGTGAGAGTTCCAAGCATCTTTCTCCATCACCCCTAGATCTCCCTGGGCTCCTGGGCCTGTCCCTACCAGCTTTGGGGAGCCTCTCTCCGGTCAAAATCCCAAGAAGCCAGGACCGGGGGTTCAGGTCTTAGAAGGTTTAAACCAGTCCTTATGTATTTACCAAACATTTGTCAAGAGCCTGGCTCTATGGTAGGCACTTCAGACTCAGGGAGGGAGGGGGACTAAGACCCTAAGAAAGAGAAAACAACAGAAAATAACACAATTCAGTGCTCAGAGTGTGGTGTGAATTATAAATGATCAGCTGTTTAGGAGAGGGAGGTGAGAACCAACTAGATGGTCACTGAGGGGGGCACTTCAGAGAGAACGTGACTCAATAGGAATTTGAGGAGGCAGAGGAAATAAAAGAGAGCATTTCAGTTGCAAGATACAAAAATGAGAATGAGCACGGCATATTTTGGGATGGGAAGGAGAAATAGGGTCTGAAAATGTAGGTAAAACTGTAGATAACAGGACTTCGAAAGCCAAGCAGGGGATTTTTAAACTTGGTGTGATAGGAAATGGGGAGTCACCAAGGACTTTGACTCTAGGAAACTCTCCCTTTTCTCTCGGGCATGATTGGGTCGTAGGATCAGATGGCCCCCTTCTCACTTCTCCCAGGGCTCACCTTTTGTGTCCTTGGCTTAACAGGGAGACTCAGGGGGGCCGCTGGTCTGCTTCACCCAAGGCCGCATGACTCTGACTGGGATTGTGAGCTGGGGCCGTGAATGTGCCATGAAGGAAAAGCCAGGCGTCTACACAAGGGTCTCAAGCTTCCTGCCCTGGATCCACACTCACACTGGGGGAGAGAATGGCCTAGCCCTCTGAGGGCCCCCAGAGAACCAAGGGAAGAGACAGGTACCACCCACTCCCACAGTGACCGTCATTTTTGCAGTAGGGCCATCTGCACAGCTATATATAACGAAGAGACTGAGGAAGATGAGCTCTGCAGAGGTGGTTTTGCTTGTGCTGCCCATCAGGGTGAGTGACAGTAGCTTCACCCTCAGATACACGTCTGGGTGCTGGACGCCCAGATCTCCCCTGGCCAGGATGGAAGGGTGGTCCTGAGCCAGAATGGTATTGTCGTTTTCTGGACTAAAGCTTCCTGGAGTTAAAAATGGTATCTCCTGTGCATAGGTGGAAGGAGAGCCAGCTCCCTGGCAGTGGGCCATTCATGAGGCCCACTGTTGGGAAATGAATAATTTCCCAATTAGGAAGTGTAACAGAACTGAGGTCTCTTGAGAGAGCTTGGCCAATGCAGGAACAGTGGTTTGGAGAGTAGGGACACTAAATGACTTGAGGGAAGGGCTCTGACATTCCATGAATGTATCAGGAAATGTTATATACGTGTGTGTATGTTGGCACACTTGTGCACAGGCTGTGTCAGTGTAAGAGCTGGTGTTCTGTGTCTGACTGCAAGTCCAGATACTTCCCCAAATTGTATGGACTGTGACATCACACAGAATGGCCTGTTTGGAGAGGTTGTGGGGCCTCTTGGGTCTCCCAGGTGATGATACGTATAAATGTACCATTCTGGGGCACACACTGTGACCAGCACTAAATTTCCAGTCTCACTTTCACATAGATGTCCATTCTTGGCCAGTTATCCCTTCTGACCTTCCCGCCGAGTTCATCCAATCCTCACTGAGTGAGGTGAGGACCATTCCTGTACACTGAATATTTAATAATTATATTCTGGTATTTTTATTTATATCTATTTTTGTAATTTTGAATAAGTATGGTTGATCAAATGTGATTTTTCTGAAAATTTTGGCTCTTCCCTCATGCTTGTATGGGAGGGAGTTGGGATGATAAAAAGTAGAAAATGACAATGATGGAATGCACCCCAGAGTTTCCTGTGGGGCGATATCTGGACTTAATGGGGCTTTGGGAGGAGAAGCTGGGAGACTTGTGGAACAGACCCTCCATAGCACATAAGGTACAAAAATGTGCCCCAAGCCAGAAGTCCACAGCTTGGTAAATGGTGTGCAGGCTTTGTCAACTCCTAGTTCCCTCCCCAGCCTCATGCCTCTGTGCAGTGCACATCTTGTACAACTTTACACGGTGATCCTACCATATACTCTTCACTCTGACCCCAACAATCCTTGGGCTGACTTCAACCAAGGGGGACATGTGCATGAGTGAAAATTGCTGATCCCAAACCCAGCCCAGCTTGAGTCTGTGGCATTCAGGAAACAGAAGACATAATTTCCCATCATCTGTGCATGGGGCTGGTGCTGAGTTTCCTCAGTGTGTGTTAATGAAGCTCATGACCAGCCTTTGCTATCCCTCACATCAGGGAGCTCAGAATCTAAAGCTGGGTGATATCCTAATGGGCATGTACATATATTTTGAACGAAACATCAGCTTCTTAAGAACTGGATGTAGAAGGCAGTTCAGGAGTTACAGTTGGATGCCAAAATTTTGGAATTTCCAAGCTATGCTAGTGAGTTCTGGCCATGTTTCTTAACCAAGTCACCTGTGAACTTAAAAAAAAAAAATATATATATATATATGTTTATGCTCTACCCACAGAGATTGTGATTCAGGTCAGGGCTGGTGCCAGGGCTCGTGATTTTAGAAAAATTCCCTAGGTGTTTCTGATATGCAGCCCTGATTGAGATACATTGGTGACAATTGGCCAGATTATGTGAAGGGCCCAAAAATTCAAGACGTGGTCAGCGTATGTTCTCTGCATGAACAGTTAGATTTCTGAGTGGGGTTTGGGGGCACAAGGTCTCCTGGGCTTCCTGTTCAGAGGATCCCTAGACAATGGACCCCTGGAGGGCAAGGACCCAGAGTATTCAGCTTTTAATCCCCATAATCTAGCATGTTTCATTCAGTATGATGTTCAGAGCATGGATTTTGGAGTCAGGTGGCCTGGACTAGATTCCTGACTCTAAAATACTAGCTGTATGACTTGGGAAAAACTCTTAACCTTTTGTGTGTCAGTTTCCTCATCTGTATAAAAGAGATATCTACCTCCCAGGATTGTTATAAGGATTCATGCGTTCATAAATCTTTTAGCCATAATCCTGGCACCTAGTAAAGGCACAAAAACAGTGGCTACTATTACAAAACTCTGTAAATTCTCGTAGAATTGAATGGGAACCCCTTCCCCTCTTTACCCCAGGATTGCATAGGTGTATTTTGTGGAAGATGAAACCTGCTAGGAGAGAAAAGGCAAAGATGTGAAGCTAAGGAGCCCAGCCCAGGCTGAGTTGCTGCTCAGCCTCTGCATACCCCGCAGGGGCCAAGAAAGATCTTGTTCCAACATGAACAGCGCCAGCATCAGGGCTCACAGACACTGAAAACAGGAAGTATGAGCCCTACTGGTGGGTTGAGCAATGCACTGCTAACAATCTTCAGACCATTTCCCAGCCACCTGACCGACCCCCAGCCAGCTGCTACCTCTTCCCAGTCACAGACCTCACTCCGGGGTAGCAGGAATCAGCCACTTCTCCAGCAACCAGTTTCAAGGCTCCAGATACAACCCTGTCACTCACTTTAGGGACTGCCTTTTTCTAGTGCTCCCTAAGTGCTGGACATTGTACTAAGTTCTTCACCTATTATCTGGTTTAATCCTTATAACAATCCTATGGGGAAGGTGCCATCCTTAGCCCCATTTAACAGCAGAGAAAATGGAGATACAGCGAGATTAGGTGACTTGCCCAAGGCAATGTGGCTGGTAAGTAGCAGAGTGCTGGCTCCAGAGTGCACAGGCCCAGCACTCTCAGCAGGGCCCAACCTGAGGGAAGGTTAGCAGCCCTCTTTTCAAGCTCCCTACTTCAGGGATGCTGGGTGCAGGGAGGCTAAGTGTATCCGAATTTCAACCCTGGCCTAGATTATAATTCTTTACTCTTAAAAGATTCCCAGGCCAAGTGAGCAAATCACACTCAGCCACCAGTTTCAAAGTAAAACTTTACCCTTCTCAAGCAAACCTCAGCCTTTTTGGTTGAAACCTGATTTCATTGAAGTGGTTTTTGTTTTCACCAGAACCCCTCCTTCTGAAATAGTCTGTGGCTCATGCTATTATCAGGACTCAACTTGATTTCCACTCATGCTCTGCCTTTCCCAAGCCAACCCTGCACAACAACACCACCCCTGAATACACCCCTCCACCCTCATCCCTGTTTGTCCACCTTCCTCCCCAGCTGCTGACATTTGAGCCCGCCCTTTGAATCACAGTGAGAGGAGTTTGCTGAGGTGTTCTTTAAATAACAGTACTACTGAGGTATACTAAATCACATACCATACAATTCACCCATTTAAAGTGTGCAACTCAATGATTTTTTAGTATATTCACAGAGTTGTGCAACTATCACCACAATCAATTCTAGAACATTTTCACCAACTAAAAAATAAACCCCATACCGTGTAAGAGGGATAAATCAGGAGCTTGGGATTGACATACACACACTACTATATATAAAAAAGATAACCAACAAGGACCTACTGTATAGCACAGGGAACTCTACACAATATTCTGTGATAACCTATATGAGAAAAGAATTGGAAAACGAATGAATATATGTATATGTATAATTGAATCACTTTGCTGTACACCTGAAACTAACACAACATTGTAAATCAACTATAATCCAATAAAATTTTAAAAAAAGAAACCCCATACCTATTAGTAATCACTCCGATTTTCTCCCCAACCCCCTCAGCCCCTAATCTACTTTCTGTCTCTATAAGTTTGCCTATTCTGGACATTTCATATAAATAGAATCATATAACACCTAGTCTTTTGTGAGTGACTTCTCTCCCTACCATGTTTTCCAGTTTCATCCATGTTGCAGCATGTATTAGTACTAATGCTGAGTTTTAAGTAGCAAATTGGGAGAAAAGATAGTCTAGGCCCCATTCCGACCTTGCAGTCCCATTGGGAGTCATTCAACAACCTTAAAAGAAAAATTTTTTTAAGGACCTTGACACCAGGCACTGTTTTAGATGCTGGGGATACAGGAATGAATAGGACATAGTGCTAGTCCTCAAGGAGCTCACAACTTTGCAAAGGAGACAGAACGATGACCACAATTTAATGTGATAAAAATTGTAATATTTTTGCTATAATGAAAGTATGTATAAATGTGTGGAACAATGATGAGGAAGTAAGTAATTCTGCCTTGGCAAATAAAGGGAGACTTCCCAGAGGAGGTGATATTTTACCTGGGCCTGCAAAGATGCAAAGAAATTTGCCAAACAAGGAGGAGAAAGGCATTCCAGGGATAGGGAAGATAATGAAGGCATGAAAAGAAAACCAAGGTGTTCTCAAGAAGTGATGAATAAACTGCTGTGGTAGAGAAAAGAGTTGGAGGGGCAGTGAGCAAGCATGGAGTAGGGGTGGGAGTAAGGAGCTGCTGGGATCCAGCAGGTGAGGACCCTTAGGCAGGGCTGATACTTAGTAGCAGGTGCCAGTACTTCTCAATCTCTAAAACACTGATGTCCCAAGATCCACACACACCCCACCCCTGACATGGTCCCCTGCCACCCAGCCTCTTTCCAGTTCTTCATAATCCAGCAACCACAGGGTTAATGCCTGGCAGAGGGCCCCTAGCAGGGGCCTCTGAGATTCCTTCCCTCCTCCAGCTGCCTTCCACCGTGTTGGTACTCAGAAGTCCTGCTAGTTAAATATTTTGAATATCACTTCTTGCCCTCAGGCAGTAAATCTAGAAGGTTAATTAAGGTCACGGAGGCATAAAAAGGTTTTTTTCTCTGAACTAAAAATTTCCACCCAATTGTAAAAGTAACTATAAAAGTAAAATGCTTCCATAGCATTCTACCGCCATTTTTTAAAAATTAATTTTTATTGGAGTATAGTTACTTTACAAGGTTGTGTTAGTTTCTGCTGTGCAGCAAAGTGAATCAGTTATATGTATACATATATCCACTCTTTTTTAGATGTCCTTCCCATTTAGTTCACCACACAGTACTGAGTAGAGTTCCCTGTACTATACAGTAGGCTCTCATTTGTTACCTATTTTATATGTAGTAGTATATATATGTCAAGCCCAATCTCCCAATTCATCCTCCCTCCACCCACCCAGCCATTGCTAACATCTCTAGCTTCTTGGGTCTCCTTTGCCATCTCAACCTCCTCTACTTGGCCCTGAATATTGGGTTCCCCAAGACCAGACCCTAGACCAGCTCCTCTTCCCACCCTAAACTCTCTCCCACACAGTCTTATTCACACCCAGGTTTAAATGACCATCAATCAACAGTTGATTTACAATGATTATCTCCAGCCAGACCTCTCCTCTGAGATCCAAACCCTTACTTTCCATTGTCTACTCGACGTCCTCTTTTGGTTTTCACATATAGGGCACTTCAAACTCAACCTGCCCTGAACCAGCCCTGTCTTCAGGTCCCAACCCGATGGGCTTCATCCATTACACTCTGTCTTGGGTGACGGCACCACTTCCATTCACATCCAGAAACCTAAAAGTCATCCAGATGCTTCTCTCCTTTCACCACGCACCCCCTACCATCCCATCCATCTCCAAATCCTGGCAATTTGCCTAAGAGTTCTTTAAATTTATTTTATTTATTTATTTATTTTTGGCCCCGTTGGGTCTTCGTTGCTGCGCGTGGGCTTTTCTCTAGTTGCGGCAAGCGGGGGTCATTCCTCGTAGCGGTGTGCAGCCTCTCATCGTGGTGGCCTTTTCTGTTGTGGAGCATGGGCTCCAGGTGCATGGGCTTCAGCAGTTGTGGCTCACGGGCCTAGTTGCTCCGCGGCAGGTGGGACCTTCCCAGATTAGGGCTCGAACCCGTGTCCCCTGCATTGGCAGGAGGATTCTTAACCACTGCGCCACCAGGGAAGCCCTGCTTAAGAGTTCTTGAGGTCATCCATGTCTCTCCATTTTCACCACCACCATTAGCTGAGCCCATCCCACCATCAACTCTTGCCTAGACCACCACAATAGCTTCCCAACTGGCCTCCCCCATTGACTATCTCTCTTAATAACTCCCACTGCTCCTGGCTGGCTAGCTTGGGCAGGGTCCAGCTCCTACCTCCTCTTTAGCTCCATCTGGCACCAGCCTCTCCCAGGCTTGCCCTATTCAGCCATTCTCTTACTCATCAGTTCCTCTCTCACCACAGGGCCCTTGTTAGTCATGTTCCTTCTGCGTGGGACTTTCTTTGACTGTTTAAGTTCTTCCTCATGCTTCAGAGATCTCTTTGCCAAGGAAGTCTTTCCTGGGTTGCCTCTATCTGTAGAAGGTCTCACTATTTTGTCTACAGTCTCATTACACTATGTATCACCTCTCTGATGCACTTGTCACTATTGCAATTTTACTTCTGCTGCGTCACTATTTGATTAACGTTTGCTTTTCCCCACCAAAATGTAACTTCCATGAGGGACAGTGTGTGGGGTTTTTTGGTTTTTTAAATTAGTTATTTATTTTGGGCTGCATTGGGTCTTTGTTGCTGCGCTCCAGCTTTCTCTAGCTGTGGCGAGTGGGGGCTACTCTTCATTGTGGTGCACAGGCTTGCGGTGGCTTCTCTTTGGCTTCTCTTGCTGCAGAGCATGGGCTCTAGGCACGCTGGCTTCAGTAGTTGTGGCTCGCAGGCCCTAGAGCGCAGGCTCAGTAGTTTGTGGTGCACAGGCTTAGTTGCTCTGCAGCATGTGGGATCTTCCTGGACCAGGGATCGAACCTGTGTCCCATGCAGTGGCAGGGAGATTCTTAACCACTGCGCCACCAGGGAAGTCCTGACAGTGTGTTTTGATCATCACTAAATCCTCAGCATCAAGCATGATGTCTAGAATATGGCAGATATTTAATAAATGTTTACTGAATGAATGTATTCTGATGTTTCCATTTTTCTCTGCTTCTTTTTTACATAGCTGTGTTCACACTCTATACATAATTTTGTATCTTGTCCTTTGCTTTTGTCATATTTTGTCATAGCCATTTCCTGTGGTATTGCAAATCTCTCCAAGAGAGAGATTATTTACAATGTAGTTAATAACACCCATCCAACCTACCTTTCTGGATTGAGGCATCATAAAGTATGTGAAAGTTACTTGTAATCTATATGTACATATGAGACAGTATTATTTGCATTTAAAAGGAAATGGGGGTGAAATTTCTCTCTGGTGCCCTCCCTACCATTGCCCTTATACCTCTTTTCCTCAGGCATTTTTTTTTTTTTTTTTGGTGCCCTTGTTCTGCCTGACCACCTAGTTAAGGTCTAAAATAACTCATTAACTTTAATATGCTACCAGCCCAAAGAGTTTACATTTTTTAAAAGGACTTCTAAAAGAAGGGCGTTACAGCCAGTTTGGTGAGGTTTGGGGGCTGAGAGAGGACTCAAGATATTCACTGATTCATTGGTTTATTCTTCACTCATTTCACTCATTCATTTAACAAACATTTATCGAGAGTTGGTCATGGGCCTGGCACTGTGCTGTGTACTGGGTGTAGAGATGATGATGTGTACTGGGTGTAGAGTCTCAGCTTCAATGGGCTAAAGGTAAAGTGAGGGACAGACAAGCAAGTGAACAGACTACAGTGAGAGCATAGCTATGAGGAAGATGTGTGAGATGGGCATGGAGGGCTAACAGTGGAGTCTCAAAGGGCAAATATGGAAGGGACAAATGACAATCTGAGTACAGGAAACAGTATGTGCAAAGGTAAAGAGGAAGGAGAATGCATGGAGCCCTCAAGGAACTGCATGTAGTTCAAGGGGATGGGCTATACAGGGCCAATGTTAGAGAGGTAATTTAGCTGGAGGAATTGCCGAGAGCTGAAACCTGAGGGCCTAGAGGACCCTGCCTCCCACATGAAGGACTTTGGATTTTATTGTTATGGGGAGTCATTAGAAAGTTTGGAGCATGTGACAGCAGTGTGAAAGATTTGAGTAAAAGAAGATCCTTTGGCCTAGATGAGACTATGGGCAGGGAAAACCAGCTCAGAGACTAGTACAATTAGCCAGGTAGGAGCTGAAGAGTGTCTGAACCAGGGCAGTGGCAGGGATGTGGGAGGGGAGGGTACAGATATGGGAGATTTGGGGGGGATAGGATAGACTTGGAGCCTGGATGGGGTGAAAGGAGGAGAAGGACGTATCATTTCGTTTAGCCTCCTGTCTTTGGATAAGTAAGATACTGCATAATTTTACAGGTGAGAAACTGAGGTTTCACTGTAAGTGATTTCCCTAAAGCCATATCTAGTAGGTAGTTGACCGAACTAGAGTTACTACTGGTGCAATTTTTTTTAAAATTCGTTATTCTTATTTATTTATTTATTTTTGGCTCAGTAGTTGTGGCATGTGGGCTCAGTCGCTCCACAGCATGTGGGATCTTCCCGGACCAGGGCTCAAACCCATGTCCCCTGCGTTGGCAGGCGGAGTCTCAACCACTGCGCCATCAGGGAAGCCCCTACTGGTGCAATTTTGAGGATCAGTATCTACAGGGCAAGCTAGACCTGCTGATGGCCTATGTGACTCTGTCCACTCAACTGGAAAAATCCTCATCACCATAATCACCAAGTGGTGATGTCATCCAAACCTGTGGGGGTTGACGCTTGTTTCCTAAACATCCCAGGTCTGTTCAGCCCTGTGACTGTGGTTCTGACTTAAGGAATTTCTCCAAGACCTCCCAGTGCACTGTCAGCGCACTGATGCACTGTCAGTGAACTGGTGGATGAGTCTGTGGTATGTATAAGGGGATTAGCAGACGCTGTATCTAGCTGTTTGCCTTATGGCTTCCTAGAACTGAGACATGGCTTCTGGTGTTCGGGAAGATCATACACACTTGGCACATAACCAAGTTCTGCATGCAGGGTGTGAAGGTGAAGTCGATTTTGTAAGAACTCTGGCTGATAGTGTTTTCAACCCAATCCCTCCATCCCCCTTTTCTGTGGTCTGCCAATTGCCTTTACTTTCTCACTCCCTCTGAATATAAAGGAAACGGAATGACTTTCCTTTCTCCCCTGGCTCTTCTCATCCTCGCTCTGCAGTCTCTTTAGCTCTCTCTTTCCAGAACTGGTGTCAGTGCCGTGGGTGAACAGGACTCTAGCTCCAGTTGGGATTTCCCTCTGATTAGCCTGGTGACATGGGTCAGCCCCTACCTCAGATTTTCTCTTACTGCTCACTACACCTGTATACCTCTTTCCATCACAGGCTGAGAGGCTCTGCCTGGGGAACTCTAAGCTTTTGAGCCCCAGGGGAGCTGGATATATATATATATATATATATATATATGGAGTTAACAGCTATCGATCAGATCACTTTTATTCTCCACTGGAATTTGGCCACCATCCCTGGCTATTAGAATTCTGCCAGATGCCCCAATGGTGAGCTTACCAGAAGTCCTGCTCTGACAGCCCCTTCTTGTAGCCCCATCACATCAAGACTCCCTCAGGCATTTACCTCGGCCCTTTCTCTCTCCTTAGCTGGACTACTTCATGGCTGAGAGAATGAGGAGGAAGGATGGACAGAGGCACGGGGTGGGATAAACACTTTGCTTAGAACATCCATCTAAAGCAGTGGCTCTCCAGGTATGGTCCTTAAATCAGCAACTTCAGATCACCTAGCACATGTTAGAAGTGCAAAATTATCAGGTCCCACTCAAACCTACTGAATCAGCAACTCTAGAGGTGGGGCCCAGCAATCTGTGTTTTAACAAGACCTCCAGGTAATTCTTTTACATACTCAAGTTTGAGAACCACCCATCTAATGCATTGATTCTCAGACTTCAGTATGCACACGAACCACCTGGGGAGCTTGTTAACCATAACGTGGTTAAACAAAACTGGATTGGTATCTGGGCAACTGTATTTTTAGCAAGCTCCCTAGGTGATTCTGGTATTCATCAAAGATTGAGAATCACTGATCTAAGGAATTCATTTTATCAGTTAGCTGAGTCTCCTGGGGAGGGAGCAGACAGAAGGCTGTGGAAATGTCTCTCAAAGTTACAAATGCCACCTGCATCTGCACTTCTGGGGAGCTTGTTAGAAAAGCAGGATCTGAGTATCAGATGTATTGACCCCAAATCTCTGGACCTGAGGACCTGGCAGCCACATTCAGAGTTCTGCAGGTGATTCTTATGCATGTGAAAGTTTGATAACCCCGGAGCAACAGGTCAGCAGGCATTCTCAATGATGGATGCATTGTAGAATCACCTGGGGAGTTTTAACAGTGACCTGATATCTGAACCCCACCTCCAGAGAGTCTGATTTAATTGGTCTGGGATGGGGCTTCAATATTTTATACAAGTCGTCCCTCCCACCCCCACCCAAGTGATTTTAATGTATCGTTAGGGTTAAGAACCATCAGGTTAAAGGATGATGCAGATCTGGGAAGAATCAGGAAATAAGAGAAAGCGAAGGAGTGCCAAAGAAACAATTGGTGGAATCCTGTGGGGGAGGTTAGAAATGTCAAGTTGGAAATAGGGAGGAGATAGAAAGGTGGGAAGGGCCTCAGGTGGGAGGGGGAGTAGGTTGGCTTGAGTGGTGTGGAGCTTGGTGTAGGAAAAGGGTTAGTGTATTAGTTTTCTACTGCTGCTGTAACACATTACCACAAATTTAGTGACTTAAAATAACATAAAGGCATTATTTTACAATTCTGGAGGTCAGAAATCCAAAATGGGTCAGCAGGGCTGAATTCCTTCTGGAGATTCTAGGGGAGCAGAATCCATTTCCTTGCCTTTTCTAGCTTCTAGAGGCTACCCACATTCCTTAGCTCATGACTCCACATCACTCTGACCTTTGCTTCTGGCATCACATCTCCCTCTCTCACTCTGACTCTCCTGTTTCCCTCTTATAAAGATCCCCTTATACATTGTGATTATGTCGGTCCTACCCAGATAATCTAGAATAATCTCCCCATCTCAAGATCATAACTTAATCACATCTGCAAAGTCCCTTTTTTCATGTAAGCTAACATAGTCATAGATTCCAGGGATTAGGATGTGGATATTCTTGAGGGTCATTATTTGGCCCACAACAGTCCGCTCTCTGGCCCCCAAAGATTCACAATCATCACATATACAAAATACACTCACCCCCATTCCAACATCCTCCCAAATCTCGACCCATTAGAGCATGAACTCAAAGCCTAAAATCTCATCACCTCAAAAGCCCCAACTTTCATCATCTAAATATTCTTAAATAAGGTATGAGTGAGGTACTGGATATAATCCATCCTAAGACCCATGTTCTCTCCATCTGTGAACCTGTGAAACTCAAGAAACAAGTTATCTGCTTCTAGGAATAGGCATAGGATAATAGTTATAGACATTCTCATTCAAAAAGGGAGAAAATGGAAGGAAAAAAGAAGTCACTGGTCCCAAGAAATGTCAAAATACTGCTGGGCAAACTCCTTTAGGTTTCAAGGACTGAGAATAATCCTCTGTGGCTCAAGGCTCTGTCCTCTGGGGTTGCCCCTCCTCTCTCAGAGTCATTTTTCCTTTTACTTGAAGGGTAACTTATGTTTGCAGCAAGAACTTTTATCACCCTGTTTCCTGCCTGTGGAATGTTGAGAGTCTGATAATCTTCTTTCATTTTGTTTTCTCTGTCACTTTCAGTCCAAAGTGTTTCTACTGATATAAAATTCTTACGAACCTTGTGGGTCTCTCACATATGTCATAGGCATTCACTCCATTAGATAAAAGTCTTCTCCACAGATTTTTCTTGGATGATCCCATCTCTATCTCTGGATTCTGCTGAGATGGTTGTGGGGATCCATGAGTAACATGCCCAATCCATTGTAAGAGCATTTTGTAGTAATAAATGCTCTGACTTTTTGTATTAGCAGAAGGTCGTCCAGTCACAACTTTGACTTTCTCTCTAGAGTATTGTTTCCTGAGAGTGAATCTGCTAATTATAACGTCTTTTCCAATCTGGATAGGGTGAGAATCTCCCAGACCACTAAGTCCTGGTTCCTTTTTATTCAGAGTTCTTCCCTCAGTTTACTTCTTTCCTCTCACATTTTACTCTAAAGATCAAACATAAATCAGATTTCACCTTCAACACTTTGCTTGGAAATCTCCTAAGCTAAATACCCAAGTTCATTCCTCACAAGTTCTGCTTTCCATAAAACTATAGGATACAATTCAGCTAAGTTTCTGCCGCTATATAACAAAGACATCCCCCTCTTCAGTTTCCAATAAAATATTCCTCACTTCCAGGCCTTCACCAGCTGTACCTTCAATATCCATATTTTTACAAATATTCTGTTTATGATTTAGATATTATCTAAAACAATATGTTTTCTCTACTGTGCTCTTCACTTTCTTCTTATCCCTCACCAGTAGAGTTTTTAACATCCATAGTTCTACTAACAGGCTGTTCAAGACAACCTAGGCTTTTTCTATCATGCTTCTAAAAATTCTTCCATTCACTGCCTACTGCCCAATTCCAAAGCCACTTAGTTTTTAGGGTATTTGTTACATCAGTGCCCTACTCTTGGTACCAAAATCTACATTAGTTTCCAATTTCTGCTATAACAAAGGACCACAAATATAGTAGCTTAGAATAATACAAATGTATTATCTTACAGTTCTAGAGGTCAAAAGTCCAAAATGAATCAGCAGGACTGGAGGGTCTAGGTGGAATCTCTTTCCTTGCCTTTTCCAGCTTCTAAAGGCTGCCCACATTCCTTGGCTCATGGTCCCATAGCACTCTGACCTCTGCTTCCTTCATTACCTCCCTTCCTCTCACTCTGGTCCTTCTGTTTCCGTCTAAAGGACCCTTGTGATTATATTGGGTCCACCTGGATAATTCAGGACAATCTCACCATCTCAAGATCCTTAACTTAATCATATCTGCAAAGTCTCCTTTGCCATATAAGGTAACATATTCATAAGTCCCAGGGATTAGGATGTTGACATATTTGGGAGGCCACTATTTGCCTACTATAGTTAGCACAGCTTAATGGGAGTGGAAACAGTTGCTTCAGGAACAGTGAAAGTCAAGTAGAGGTGAAGGTCCCCAGTCTGCAGTCCAGCTTCTCCCAGGGTTGGGTTGGTCATGTCTGGCTGGCTCCAGGAAGCCCCTGGCGTGGCTGAAATGTTTGGTCAGTCACATGTTTATTGGTGTTCCTCAGGCCCTGGACTCTCTCCTCTACTCAGAGAGAGGAGGAGGGAAATAACATTTACTGAGGGCCCACCAAGTGCCTGGAACACAGACAGGCAAAGAAGCCACAGATTCTTGATTCTCTATCCTAAGGCCTTGCCCCTGGCCTGGGACTCCAAAGTCCCTCAAAGAGCAGGGGTCCTTAGCATCCACAATCAGACTTGTAGTGGTCCCTGCAACCCCCAACGGCTAATCTCCTTCCTGGGCAGGCAGTTGTGTCATGTTGGGCAGCACCTTTCCCTCCCTGGCACCTGTGTGTGACTCAGACCCCCAGGTAAAGCCCAACCCAATGGGAAGTGACTAAGCATTGAACTTTGCTTCCTCTTATTGGGGAGAGAGGAGGAAGCCTGAAGCTGGGCCTGGCCCTCCCTCTCACTCAGATTTCTCAAGATAGTAAGGGAGAGGGTGGGGCTTTGCAGGTGACTGCACCAGGGAAGGTCCCCTAGAGCATCCCCACACTTCTGCTTTTACTCTGTGTGTGTGTGTGTGTGTGTGTGTGTGTGTGTGTGTGTGTGTTTGTACAGTGTAGGAGATTTGAGGGTGGTGGGCATGCTGGGATCTACCAGATTTTCCCAACTTCTACCTTGCTGCCTTTGAGGAGAGTCTAAAGTTTGTTTCCTGCACCCAATGAGACAATTTTCTTGAGTATGGAAAGTGGGATTTGGGGAATCAGGAGGACTCTTGCCTATTGCCCAGGCTGGAGTCCCGACAGTGCTAAATTACAAAGACTCTGCTTAAAATGCATAGTTGGACATCTCTGGAAGGTTGCATGGTACTGTAGTTGTCTCTAGGAAGGGAAAGTGGGTGGTTGGAGGACAGGAAAGAGAGCCTTACTTTTCTCTCTTACCCTTCTTTGATAACTTTTTTTTTTTTTTTTTTTTTTTGCAGTACACGGGCCTCTCACTGTTGTGGCCTCTCCTGTTGCGGAGCACAGGCTCCGGACACGCAGGCCCAGCGGCCGTGGCTCATGGGCCCAGCCGCTCCGCGGTATGTGGGATCTTCCCGGACCGGGGCACGAACCCGTGTCCCCTGCATCGGCAGGCGGACTCTCAACCACTGCGCCACCAGGGAAGCCCCCTGATAACTTTTAAATTTTGTTCCATTTGCAAGTACTCCCTATTCAAACAAAGAATAATACATCGTTACCCAAGAAAGAAAAGAAAAAGAGAAACCTTTTCCATATTAGTGCTAAAGTAATTCACAGTGTTAGTCATTGACTGGACAAGCACTATGGCATCCTGTTGGACATCAGGCACTGTACTAGGTACTGGAGACTCTGCAGAGATCAATGCAGCATCCCTTGCTTCACAGAGATCCCCGTCGGGAGAGTGACTGAGACAGAGAACCAGGACCACGCAATGTCAGAAGCGTGATGATGGGGAAGGTGCAAAGAAGGCTCCTCTGGCCAGACTCGGGGAGAGGAAGCCTTCCTGGACCTGGTGCTGTCCATGCTGAGACTCAAAGGGTACATAGGAGTTAGCCAGGGGAGAAGAGAGAACCAGGCATATGGAACATCACAACAAGTACAAAGAGTGCAAGGGCATTAAAAAAATCTTGGTTGCTTCCCTGGAATTGCAAGCACTCGATAGCTCTGGAGTGTTGAGTTTGGAGGAAGTATTGGAGAAATGAAGTTAAAGAGGTAAGGTCAGATTATGAAGTGTTTTATAAACAAGTTTAAGATAAGTTAGTGGTCACTTTGAAGGCAGGTGTGGAGCACCTAGGGACAGGGGTTAATAATAACCCACAGGTATTGGAATGCTCTTTTATGCCAAGCACTATAATCTTTTTACGTAAGTTTCTTCATTTAATCCTCCCAGAAAGCCTGAGATATTTACTATTATTTTTTTTCTATTTTATGAGTGAGGAAACTGAGGCTTAGAGAGGTTAAATTCAGTGGGAAATATTACAGGGTCACACAGGAAATACTATAGATGTCTTAGCACACAGCTAGCCCAGGGCAAAGCTGGGGTCTCTCCGAGGCACTCACTCAGTCTGCAGTGCTACTTCCTCATTCAGATAGAGCAGTGGTTCTCAACAGGGAGTGATTTTGCCCCTCAGGAGACATCTGGCAGTGTCTGGAAACATTTTTGGCTGTTACAGCTAGGGGGATGCTACTGGCATCTAGTGGGTAACTAACATCCTACAAAAGACAGTCACACACAGCAAAGAATTATCTGGTCCCAAATGTCAATAGTGCCAAGGTTGAGAAATCCTGAGACAGAGGATGAATTGTAAGGGGCAGACATAAGGAGGTAGCCAGAGGGTGAGCGTGAGAGTTTTAGAAAAAACTATTTTTTTTAAGGACTTGTGTATACTGTATTTACAGCAGCAAGAGACAGGGGCCAGTGGCAACAAAGTCCTGGATGGACCGGACACATCCTTTTCCCAGTATGCTCCTGCCGCTCCCAAGCACCAGTTTTAAGAGTTCAGAGAGAGGCTTCCCTGGTGGCGCAGTGGTTGAGAATCTGCCTGCCAATGCAGGGGACACGGGTTCAAGCCCTGGTCTGGGAAGATCCCACTTGCTGAGGAGCAACTGGGCCCCTGAGCGACAATTACTGAGCCTGAGAGTCTGGAGCCTGTGCTCCGCAACGAGAGAGGCCGCGATAGTGAAAGACCCTGTGCACCGCGATGAAGAGTGGCCCCCACTTGCCACAACTGGTGAAGGCCCTCGCACAGAAACGAAGACCCAACACAGCCATAAATAAATAAATAAATAAATAAATTTAAATCATTTGGGCTTCTAATAAGACCTCTGCTTAAAAGACAACAACAACAAAAAAAGAGTTTAGAGAAAACCAATGATGAATTATCCTAGAGTTACCCAGAGCTAACTCTGAAGAGTTTCCTGCCACCTGATAGACCCAGGACTGTTAAGGGATACTAGCCAAGATGACCGCCTCCTCACCTATTCTGAATAGATCAGAATAGAACCCTGTTCTGATAGGCCAGGGCTCCCAGCTCTGATGCTGCTGACACATGGTACTGGAGCCCAACATTTCTGGTCAATGCATAATTTCAACAAATGATAACAAGCAGCAGCCAAGAGACCAGAGACACAAGAAGAATATTGCAAACCTTATTGCCTGAATATGCTATTCTCACAAGTATCCCTTCCACCTGGGTCAAGAGAGGATATTAGGTGGGTTACCTGCCTATTCACTGATTTAACACAGAGCCCTCCCTTGTCTTTCTACCTGTAAACTCCAGACTCCTATAAAGTGGGTCTTTATAGGAAGCATGTAAAAACTCAGAGGATGAGGCAAAACACTGCTTTAGTTTCGAGGATGTTTCGTGTTGGGTACTTGTACTCCTGAGTGCTTTAGATCAGCGGTCCCCAGCCTTTTTGGCACCAGGGGCCTGTTTCATGGAAGAAAATTTTTCCACGGACCAGGGGTAGGGGTATGGTTCTGGCAGTAATGCAAGCGACGGTTCAGGCGGTAATGCTAGCGATGGAGAGTGATGGGGAGCGGCAGATGAACTTCGCTGGCTCGCTCTCCCTCCCCTCACCTCCTGCTGTGCGGCCCGGTTTGGTTCCTAACAGGCCAAGGACAGGTGGTTGGGGACCCCTGCTTTAGATCCTGCTTATCTCTCGGTTTCCAATCTTTACCTGAACTCTTAACTGTTTCCCTCCTGGTTCTTGTCTGGCTCTGCAGTTTGACTCTCAACAGATGTGTCTGTCCTAATTGGGCTTTCCAGCAGACCTTGTCCCTGTTCCAGGCCTACATGAGTCATCAAAGTCTTGCCTCTGTCTTCCCTATTATAGCTTTTCATCTTGCCCACTGTCTTAGCCCTGAGAGTGAGGAAAAGTTGTCCCTAGGGCCTAGGATCTAAGAGTGCTCAGGAAGATCCACCTTTTCCTACATCTGAGAGTCCATTCTTAGACAGTTAAATTCTTCTAAACATCCTGTGTTTCCCAAAGTGTCCACATGGGAATTCCAGGAGGTAGATACTAAGTGGAACAAAGATTTTTGTAGCCAAATAAGTTTGGGGAATGCTCTGTGGACTTATTTTCTTGTCTACAACAAGGCTTCTCAGAGCCCTTGAAATACTATGTTCAGAATAAAGGTCCAATAAGGGCATTTATACAGTTCACAATCCATTACCCCAAACCCTTGGGATGAGATGTATTTGGAATTCAGAATTTTTCAGATTTCAATAAGGTAATGTGATGAATATGCTATTTATCCCATAGCATCCCCAGCAGAGTGGGACAGGCCCTGTAATCACATATTTCTGCAGAAAAACTTCTGGATAGTCACACTAAGTAAGTTAAATAAAGAATCTGAAAACTTACAGATCAATTTAGGTCAGGTTCTGTCCCTGAGTTATGAAAAAACTTTTGGTTTTCAGGACTTTTTGGACTTCAACATTGTGGATAAAGGATTGTGAACCTGTGTATGAAGCCCCACCAAATATATTTTGGCCACAGAACCCCCCTTTTCCAGGAGCATCCAGTAGGAATAGCATCCCCAGACTCTTGACACCTGAGCTATTGGTCTGCAAAACAACTTTCCCATGGGAGGGAACACACTGTGGCCTCGCCAGGCACTCACATTAGCCTCATCATCTCTGGTGACAACTAGATGAGATGTGGATTCTGATAGCTGAACAAGGAGGTGGAGGTTGAAAGACTGAGCACCCACCAGACACAGCAGATCTGGTTGGGTAGTCATGGTGCTCAGCCTTCAGGTCCTGGGTGGAAAAAAGGGGCATGAGGAAGAGCAGCACTGTGGAAACATGGGCTAGTGTTTTCCTCCTAGCACTCTTCCACATTTTTCAAATTGCTTTAAAAAACTTCACATTTTTCCCTCCCTGATTATTGTTTTCTACTGCAAGGAGTTGCTCTGAGTGTTGCTGAGGGAGAGAGGCAGGCCCAGTGCTGATGTTCACCCTGAGGGCAAGATGCTGGGTCCCTGGGAAGATGGCTTCCTGTTGTTCTGGCATCATTGTTCTAGCCCAGAGTTGAGGTGTGGTTGTGGGGCGCACATGAAGCCAGTGTCCCCTGGGTTAGGAGGAGGATGCTGGATTTCTGGAATATTTCCAGGAAGACTTCCTGCTTTGACAAAAACAACACAAACACAGGAAAAGGGTCTGGGGCCTAAGGGGAGGGAATAATGAACCAGAGTGGAAACTTTGGAATGGAGGCTTGTACAGAGAACAGCCAGGTACAGAGAAGCTTTCCCCTCGCCATCCAGCTATGTTCCTCCGTCCAGCGGAGAGCATTTCTCCATTGAGGGTGACAGGTTGGGAGCTGGAAGAGGGGGACCAGTAACTCTTGAACCTTCTCCACCTTCCTCTTATCCACTCTGCACTTAGTGTCATATTTCACTGTAGCCTGGTCCATGGATGGTGAGGGTGGAGAGGGGACAGTGGACCAGTGGCCATTTAGCTAGGGCCTCACGTTTATGAAGGGCCTCAAATACAGACCTTAAATGTGTAGGGTTTTATATCCATCAAAGAGCTACACTCAGCCTCACTCACTGGGATTAGCAGAAAACATGCATCCCAAACTTGTCCCATTACCAGATCACCAGCTGTAGTGTGCTATAAACTATTATTATTTTCATATGGCTTGTGATTTGCACCATTATGCTGCATTACGTGTGTGTATGTATGTGTGTATGGGGGGGGGGTCACAAGCTTTAATTTACTAAGTATAAATATTTGAAATAGACCACAATTTAGTAACTATTTTTTGGCAATTAAAAAACATCAGGAGCCAAAAAAATATGGTAGTAAACATATTTTAAAAAATAATGAAATGGAAATAGTCTGGCCCTATCTTCACATCTGAGAAGGATAAAGGGAACTCCAAGCAGGAGGCTCAGGGTGCTTGTCCCAGCTGGGTGGTTGGACTCAGAGCTTGTAGAGGACAGGGTATTCTGCCAGCCTCTGGGACCTCCTTTCACTGCTCTGGCCAACTCTGGCTTCATCTGCATCACTCTAGCGGCCTCTGCTGGGTTAGGGGTGAAAGGCGACCAAGGATAAGGTGGCGCTCAGAACTCTGGCTGGGAAGCTGGGTGGAATTGCCTAATGGGCAGTGTGAGGGCCTTGGTATCAGAAGGGACTCAAAGAAGATAAGATCTGACGACCTCAAGGCTGTTTATGCCATGCTCCGGTTTAACAAACTTCTGATAGTGGTGCTGAGGATGGGAGGCCAGTCCAGATCCGAAGGCAAGATGGCTGCACCCAGGAAGAGAAATATTCTATTGCTGGGTGGGGATTCATGACTCAGTTTCTTCTCTTCTGACTTATTTCTCCATATAGTGACCACCAAAGGGCCTGGCCTCTCTGAGAAGGGCAGCCATCCTCCTCCATACAGCTGGTCATGACCCCTCCGATTCAGAGAGAGAGACCAGGAAGACTTGCTGAGGCCTCCTGGCCACAGCTGAGTTCTGTGACCCAGCTTTTACTAAGGGACCTTGTTCTGAGGACAAGTGGGAGCCTTACCCAGCCAGTTAATGAAAATCCTTCTTCTTGTGCATGTGACATTTATCCCTGTGAGGTAGATGGTAGCGTTCAGGCCCCCAAACCCTTCTTTGAACATAATGGTGACCAAGTGGGTCCCAGTGAGTATTGGGGATAAAAATAACACACGGGAGCTCACAGCTTAGTGCAGCTGCCGTGGCTAGTGACAGAAGCTGGTATCAGGTTATTGAGAAAATAGAGCCTTTTAGGTCTGGCAAAGGCTCACTTCAAACAGACAGAGGTTGTCGTCATCATGAGTAAAGCAGTTTATACCCCAACAGCTTGCTTTCCCCCTTCACTCTGTTTCTCATTCAACATTGCAGATGGAAACTTTAAACTGTAGAAAAAGCAGCTGAGTTTCATATGGACTAAGAACACTTATGTGTGAACTTTGGGTCTTAAGTCACTAGTGGTAGCAGCCTCTCCCAGTTCTTCCTGTTTCTCTTGCTTTGTATATTACCCAGGGTTTCTGAAATCATGCCGTTCCTCTACTCATATGCCCGGGTCAGCCCGCGCTGCTTGATGGTACAGGGCCTTGTCACAGTTGTGGATTTCACAGAACAGAGATAGTGGCTCAACCACAAAACAGTGGTTGGCTTTATCAATGGATAGTAAAGAGGAAAACCATATTTATAGTAATTGAAAAAACCTATTTCTGGAGCAGTCTGTATCTAGGAATCAGATTTGCTCAGACTCAGGATTACTACCTGCAATGTACAGGAAACTCCCGAAGATCAACAAGAAAAAAGACCAGAAATCCGATGGAAAAGTGAGCAATGGATAAATTAGGAAATCATAGAAGGGAAATCAGAAGAGCTGGCAAGTTTGTAAAGATATGCTTAACCTTAGAAGCATTCTGAGCGATGCAAATTAAAACATGATATCACTTTGCATCATTAGATTGGCAAAGGTTAGACAAGTCATATATCACTTACCAAGTGTTGGCAAGGATGTGGGGAAAACGGAACCATTGCTGGTGGGAGTATAAACTTGTAGAACAATTCTAGAAGCCATCTGACTCTATTTCATGAATTTAAATATGTTATACCCAAAGAGCCAATGATCCCACTCTTGGGTATATTGCTCGCCCAAAACTCTCAAACAGGCCTATAATGGAACATAAACAAGTATATTTGTCAGCAGATTGTGTGTGGAGGCAAACCTGGGTGTCATCCCTGGAGAAATGGAGCAGTGAAATGTGTGGATGCATGCTTGGAAGTACTGTGTAGCCACCAGACACAATGAACCAGAGGTACTTAAAGCCACACATCAATCTTAAAAACATGTGTCATGTAAAGAAGAAATACAATAAGATCTATGGTACAATAACATTTACGTAGACTGAAGTCACATCTATCCATAAAAGAGCACTATGTATCTTTTAGGAATACCAATATACCTGTGGACATACATTACACATATTATAGTGAGTGCCCTTTATAGGGTGGGGAGAAAAATAGATGGTTAGGGGAATGAATGGGAAAAAAATAAAAGAGGGCACCTATCTACTAATGACAAAATGATGTACCATCAACTGAAGAGATTTGTCCAACTCTCTGTGCCAGAGACATAAAATAAATTGCTGTCAAAAATCTTCATACAGGGATTTCCCTGGTGGGGCACTGGTTAAGAATCCGCCTGCCAATGCAGGGGACACAGGTTCGATCACTGGTCTGGGAAGATCCCACATGCTGCAGAGCAACTAAGCCTGTGCACCACAACTACTGAGTCCGCATGCCACAACTACTGAAACCCACGTGCCTAGAGCTGGTGCTCCACAACAAGAGAAGCCACTGCAATGAGAAGCCCGCGCACCACAGCGAAGAGTAGTCCCCGCTCGCTACAACTAGAGAAAGCCCATGCACAGCAACGAAGACCCAACGCAGCCAAAAAAAAAATTTATTAAAAAAATTTTTTTCATACAGATGGTCAAAAATAAGGGCATCTTGGGCTTCCCTGGTGGTGCAGTGGTCGAGAGTCCGCCTGCCGATGCAGGGGACACGGGTTCGTGCCCCGGTCCGGGAAGATCCCACATGCCGTGGAGCAGCTGGGCCTGTGAGCCATGGCCGCTGAGCCTGCGCATCTGGAGCCTGTGCTCCGCAACGGGAGAGGCCACAACAGTGAGAGGCCCGCGTACCGCAAAAAATAAAAATAAAAAATAAGGGCATCTGGAGCTTCCCCTAATGATTTGAAGAGTTGGTGGCTATATAAAGTTTGGATAGACATTTCAAAGGAAGGACCACAAAGATCATCACAAAATGCTTCAGGCATCTTGGAGGCATTTTAAGGTGACGCAGGGATTGTATGAATGAGAAAGCAGGTAAAGTGTTAGGCCCCCAGATGACATGCCCAGGGAAGTCATGGAGTGAAATTACAGTGGAAAGTATAGGGAAGATGCACACTGAGGGAAGCCAGAACACAGTGGATCCAGTCCTGTCCTGGGTGAGATGTCTCCTGAGGGACAAACCTCTGGCTCCTGGAATCAGTCTATGCAGAGAGGGGGCAGTGAGCAGGATTTGTTTGACTAAAGGAATCTTCATGGAGACCTCATATCTATGGGGTCCTTAAAGGCAGTCTTTGGAGAAGCACATAAGGAAAGCAAATGATTGGCCTGAAAGCAAGGTGATAGAAAAATGAAGGAAGGCACTCTGACCCCAGGTTAGTGCTACACGTGGGGAAAGAAAGGGAGCAATTTAAGAAGCAGGTGAAATTTGTAAAAACTTATTTGTCCCAATGCAATGTGGTAACCTGGACCAGAAAAAGGACATAAGTACACAAAAATCTGAACAATGTCTGAATTTACGTTTATAGTACAGTACTAATGTTAATTTCTTAGTTTAGTTTTAGTTTTTTTTTTTTTTGGTGGTACGCGGGCCTCTCACTGTTGTGGCCTCTCCCGTTGCGGAGCACAGGCTCTGGACACACAGGCTCACCGGCCACGGCTCATGGGCCCAGCCGCTCCGCAGCATGTGGGATCTTCCCGGACCGGGGCACGAACCTGTGTCCCCTGCATCGGCAGACAGACTCTCAACCACTGCGCCACCAGGGAAGCCCAATTTCTTAGTTTTGACAAGTGGATCATTCTTAGGTGTATGTAAGGTGTTAATATTAGGGCAAGGTGAGTGAAGTTCAGACAGGAACTCTCTCTTTGCAAATTTTCTGTAAATCTAAAATTATTTCAAAATAAAGTTTTTTAAAAGGTAAAAGCTCCAGTCCAAAGGCATTTAAAATGAAATGGAAATAAGTAAATATATCAATCAGGTATATATTATATCTAAGATGTATGCATACATATGTGTTTATATGCACATATATATGTGCATATATATGTGTTTATAAAGGTGTGAATTTTAAAGTTCGGGAGAATTTACACCAATGTGTTATTAACCCTAGGTCATATTATAACTAGGATGTGGATGCTATAGGTTATTGATTCTTTTCTTTATAGTTTTTTGTATTGTCTGAATATTTTAAAATAAAAATGTGTAAATGTTATAATTATGAGAAAAATACCTCATCTGGGTCTGCCTGAAAGAACAGGGTGCCAGGCGCAGAAACTTCCCTGGATGTCTTGCACAGATTCCAACCCCCACTGGGTCCCAGGCTCCATTTCTCCCAGGGCCAGGTTTGAGCAAATCTCCTGCAGATGAGCAGCCTTCCTCTCCCTCTGCGAGGTCATCGGTGAAAATGCTTGGTCCTGTGGGTGTTCAGGGAGAAGCACTGATACTCTTATTGGTGGTCAGAGCGCTATGAGCATGTTCACATTCTGCCTGTTACTGGGCATATATGGGATGCAGAGTGTGGACTGTATGTATAGACTGATAGTGTTTATTCCACCTTTCTCTCTCTTTTTTTTTAACATCTTTATTGGAGTATAATTGCTTTGCAATGGTGTGTTAGTTTCTGCTGTATAACAAAGTTAATCAGCTATACATATACATACATCCCCATATCTCCTCCCTCTTGCGTCTTCCTCCCACCCTCCCTATCCCACCCCTCCAGGTGGACACAAAGCACAGAGCTGATCTCCTTGTGCTATGCGGCTGCTTCCCACTAGCTATCTATTTTACATTTGGTAGTGTATATATATATATATATATATATATATATATATATATATATATATATATATATATATCCATGCCACTCTCTTACTTCGTCCCAGCTTACCCTTCCCCCTCCCCATGCCCTCAAGTCCATTTTCTATGTCTGCGTCTTTATTCCTGTCCTGCCCCTACATTATTCAGAACCTTTCTTTTTTTTTTTTTATGATTCCATATATATGTGTTAGCATACGGTATTTGTTTTTCTCTTTCTGACTTACTTCACTCTGTTTGACAGTCTCTAGGTCCATCCACCTTGCTACAAATAACTCAATTTTGTTTCTTTTTATGGCTGAGTAATAGTCCATTGTATATATGTGCCACATCTTCTTTATCCATTCATCTGTCGATGGACACTTAGGTTACTTCCATGTCCTGGCTCTTGTAAATAGAGCTGCAATGAACATTGTGGTACATGACTCCTTTTTTTTTTTTTTTTGTGGTATGCGGGCCTCTCACTGTTGTGGCCTCTCCCGTTGTGAAGCACAGGCTCCGGACGCGCAGACTCAGCAGCCATGGCTCACAGGCCCAGCCGCTCCGCGGCATGTGGGATCTTCCCGGACTGGGGCACGAACCCGTGTCCCCTGCATCGGCAGGTGGACTCTCAACCACTGTGCCACCAGGGAAGCCCCATGACTCTTTTTGAATTATGGTTTTCTCAGGGTATATGCCCAGTAGCGGGATTGCTGGGTCATATGGTAGTTCTATTTTTAGTTTTTTGAGGAACCTCCATACTGTTCTTCATAGTGGCTGTATCGATTTACATTCCCACCAACAGTGCAAGAGCGTTCCCTTTTCTCCACACCCTCTCCAAAATTTATTGTTTCTAGATTTTTTGATGATGGCCATTGTGACCAGTGTGAGGTGATACCTCATTGTAGTTTTGATTTGCATTTCTCTAATGATTAGTGGTGTTGAGCATCCTTTCATGTGTTTGTTGGCAATGTGTATATCTTATTTGGAGAAATGTCTATTTAGGTCTTCTGCCCATTTTTGGAGTGGGTTGTTTGTTTTTTTGATATTGAGCTGCATGAGCTGCGTGTATATTTTAGAGATTAATCCTTTGTCCATTGATTCGTTTGCAAATACTTCCTGCCATTCTGAGGGTCGTCTTTTCATCTTGTTTATGGTTTCCTTTGCTGTGCAAAAGCTTTTAAGTTACATTAGGTCCCATTTGTTTATTTTCGGTTTTATTTCCATTTCTCTAGGAGGTGGGTCAAAAAGGATATAGAGTGTTCTGCCTATGTTTTTCTCTAAGAGTTTTATAATGTCTGGCCTTACATTTAGGTCTTTAATCCATTTTGAGTTTATTTTTGTGTATGGTGTTAGGAGGTGTTCTAATTTCATTCTTTTACATGTAGCTGTCCAGTTTTCCCAGCACCACTTATTGAAGAAGCTGTCTTTTCTCCATTGTATATTCTTGCCTCCTTTGTCAAAGATAAGTTGACCATATGTGTATGGGTTTACCTCTGGGCTTTGTATCCTGTTCCATTGATCTATATTTCTCTTTTTGTGCCAGTACCATACTGTCTTGATTACTGTATCTTTATAGTATAGTCTGAAGTCATGTAGCCTGATTCCTCCAGCTCTGTTTTTCTTTCTCAGGATTGCTTTGGCTATTCGGGGTCTTCTGTATTTCCATACAAATTGTGAAATTTTTTGTTTTAGTTCTGTGAAAAATGCCATTGGTAATTTGATAGGGATTGCATTGAATCTGTAGACTGCTTTGGGTAGTATAGTCATTTTCACAGTGTTGATTCTTCCAATCCAAAAACATGGTATATCTCTCCATCTGTTTGTATCATCTTTATTTTCTTTCCTCAGTGTCTTATAGTTTTCTGCATACAGGTCTTTTGTGTCCTTACGTAGGTTTATTACTAGGTATTTTATTCTTTTAGTTGCAGTGGTAAATGGGATTGTTTCCTTAATTTCTCTTTCAGATGTTTCGTCGTTAGTGTATAGGAATGCAAGAGATTTCTGTGCATTAATTTTGTATCCTGCTACTTTACCAAATTCATTGATTAGCTCAAGTAGTTTTCTGGTACCATCTTTAGGATTCTCTATGTATAGTATCATGTCATCTGCAAACAGTGACAGTTTTACTTCATCTTTTCTGATTGGATTCCTTTTATTTTTTTTTCTTCTCTGATTGTTGTGGCTAAAACTTCCAAAACTGTGTTGAATAATAGTGGTAATAGTGGGCAACCTTGTCTTCTTCCTGATCTTAGTGGAAATGCTTTCAGTTTTTCACCATTGAGAACGATGTTGGCTGTGGGTTTGTCATATATGGCCTTTATTATGTTGAGGTAAGTTCCCTCTATGCCTACTTTGTGGAAGGTTTTTATCTTCCTTTCTCTTTTGATCTTTAGTATTTCTTAATTACAAAAGTAATTAATAGATGTGCCCTCTAACAAATTTAGAAAATATGAATGTGTAAGTAAAAAAGTAGAAATCCCCCATATATGGCTCAAGCACGTTTTCAAAAATAGACTTTTTTAAAGACAAGTTTTAAATTTACAACAAAATTGAGTGGAAGGTACAGAGATTTCCCATATACTCCCTACTCCAGTATCAACATCCCCCACCAGAGCGGTATATTTGTTACAATTGATGAACCTGTGCTGACACATCATGATCACCCAAAGTCCATAGTTGACATTAGGGTTCACTCTTGGTGTTGTACATTCTATGGGTTTTGACAAATGTATAGTGACATATATCCACCATTTTCATATCATACAGCGTAATTTCACTGCCCTAAATATCCTCTGTGCTCCACCGATTCATTTCTCCCTTGAAATTTTTCATATCGGTAAATGTATATATTTGTCATTCCTTTGAATGGTTACATAGTATTCCATTGAATCATGTACCATAATGTAGGCATTTTCTAAGCCTCTGCTAATACAAATGCATCTATGCACATACTTGCACCTGTATCTTGGGCAGTCATGCTATTTCTGTGGGAGAGATTCTTTCCGTGGGACTATTGAGTCACACGTTTACAATTTTGAAAGAAATCGCCCTCTAAAGGCATTCGTTCATTCAACAAATATTTATTGGGTACTATTTTGCATCAGACATTTATGAGACCCTAGGAATTCAGCTATGAATAAAACAGACAGAGTTCCTAGTAGAGGACGTTATCACTAAACAAATAATCACACAAACCAATATTATTGCAATTGTAACTTCTCTGAAAGAAAAGAAAAGTTTGTTGGAGAATGTAGACAGAGGAACCTAATTTATACCGGGGGTTCAGAGACAGCCTCCATCAGGCTGAGAATTCAAGGATGAATAAGAATAGGAAGAGTGGGGGTCCGGGAGATAACTGGGAGAGAAGGGGCCTTCCAGACAAAGGGAAGGCCTGTTTGGAGGCCCTGAGGTGGACAGTGTGCTGAGTTGGAGGAACATGAGGGCCAGTGTCAGGGAAATAATCCAGAAGCGAGGCTAAGGAGGAAGGCTGGGCCAGGCCATGCTTGGTCCTCTAGGCTGCCTGATTTACAGTCTCCCTAACAGAGCAGGAAGGGTTCCATTTCCTGTACCTTTGAGACCAGCAATGCTTAGAGGTGTTTTCTTCCCTCCGCTCTATTACTGTGTGAACATTCCTTGATTGTGGCCATGCCTTGATTTTCAATACGAGTCTTTTTGAGAAGTGTGTAACAGCTCACGTTGAGATTGCCAGATTCAAAATACACATCAAATGTACTTCACAAAGTTAACCAAATTCCCCAAATCCCTGTGCATCCCAGCATATTTATTCTATTTTAGGACTTAAAGTATGAGAGAAATTTCCTGTTTCTGTAAAACCAATCTGTTCATCTAAAGCAAATCATACTTGTTCCATTCAGCTCACGTTCCAGAAGCTCTCTCTGGGGGTCCTGGATCCTGCCTTGTTCCAGCCAATGAAATGCAAGACCTGTGTGGGAGGAAGAGTGCTGGGCAGCTGGCCTTTTCGAGTCACGCTTTCAAGTTCCACTCTTGTTACTGCAGGTGCTGCTGTCAAATACAGGCGTCCCAGTCTGTGTGTCCCCTCTGGGCTCCCACAGCATCCTGGGATAAACCTGTCATTGCAAGGTCCACACTGTTATTTAATCTTTCCTATTGGTGCTCAGTAAGTGTTTATGGAACAGATATATTGCATTAGCCGAAGGTAGAAAACATCTAAATCATGGTGTATCATTTAATGGCATACTATGTAAGCATCAAAAAGGACGGGGTAGATATATATTTACTGATGTAGAAAGATGTCCATGAGCTACTAGGTGAAAAAAGAAAGTTACAGAACACAAATAGTACAGCCTTCTTTTTCTTTTTTAAAATTGTACACACACATATATACTTACATATATGGAAGACGTTTATGTTTTTATTTATACATTTCTGTATTGTCTGAATTTGTTACAGTGCACAGATGTGAGTTTTGTAATTAAAATGAATAAAGGAATGGATGAACAAGGGACTTTTTAGGATTTTCAGAGGGGTGAACGGAAAAGAAAACTCACTCTTTAGGTTCCTCTCCCTGACCTATTTACCAAGTCTGAGACTTGTTCTTTCAACTTCTGTTTGAATAGTATTTTTTTAAAAAATTACTAAAAGGGACTTCTCTGGTGGCACAGTGGTTAAGAATCCGCCTGCCAATGCAGGGGACATGGGTTCAAGCCCTGGTCTGGGAAGATCCCACATGCCGCGGAGCAACTAAGCCTGTGTGCCACAACTACGGAGCCTGTGTTCTAGAGCCCGTGAGTCACAACTATTGAGCCCGCGTGCTACAACTACTGAAGCTCGCATGCCTAGAGCCCATGCTCTGCAACAAGAGAAGCCACTGCAATGAGAAGCCCACGCACAGACAAAAAGAGTAGCCGCCGCTCGCCACAACTAGAGAAAGCCCACGCGAAGCAATGAAGACCCAACGCAGGCAAAAATAAATAAATAAAATAAATTAAAAAAATTTTTAAATTACTAACGGGTGTTTATAATATAATAAGTAAAAAACAGGCTCAGAAAACCTGAGAAAAAATTTGTATATGTATAGAAAAAGGTCTCAGAGCAAACTGCTTATAGAGCTATCCCTGAGTATGGGGTGGATTAAGGGAAACCTTTATTTCTATTGCTTGAATATTTTGCAATATGTTTATATTTCTTTTATATATATAATAATAAAGGGTTAATTTCCTTTTTTTTTTTTACTATTTCCGTACTTCCTTTTCATTCAAGATTTATTCATTCATCCAGTAAATATTTACTGAGCAACCGCTATCAGCCTGACACAGTGCTAGAAGTTTTTCTTCACTTTTTAAAGTAAAAAAAAACTTTTTTAAATCTAGCCATTCTAGTAAGTGGCACCTAACTTTTTTAGTTTTGATTTGCACTTCCCTAATAACTAATGAGGCTGATCATCTTTTCATGTGCTTATTGACCATTTGTATGACTCCTTTAGAGAAATGTCTATTCAAATCCTTTGCCTTATTTATTTATTTATTTTTTTGGCCACACTGCATGATTTGTGGGATTTTAATTCCCTGACCAGGGATCAAACCTGGGCCCTCCACAGTGAAAGCGCCGAGTCCCAACCCACTGGACCTCCTGGGAATTCCCCAGAGGATTTTCTTCTTAAGTAGCTCATGGTCTAGTGGAGAAGACTCACAAGAAAACAGTGCGATGTGAGAAGATGTATAACACTAAGTGTTATGGGGGTCTCCATCTGCCAGGAGAGTCAAAGAATGACCAGGGAGCGTTTCGCAGAGGAAATGGTGCTTAGGCTCAGTCTTAAAGAATGAGGAGGTGGTTGCCATTTGGACAAGGTGAGGAAGGGTATTCCACAGGAAGAGAATACCTTGTATGAAAACACCTTTTATAAAAATCTAGAGGAGTGGGCTTCCCTGGTGGCGCAGTGGTTGAGAATCTGCCTGCTAATGCAGGGGACACAGGTTCGAGCCCTGGTCTGGGAAGATCCCACATGCCGCGGAGCAACTGGGCCCGTGAGCCACAACTGAGTCTGCACATCTGGAGCCTGTGCTCCGCAACAGGAGAGACCACGGTAGTGAGAGGCCCGCACACCGCGATGAAGAGTGGCTCCTGCTTGCCACAACTAGAGAAAGCCCTCGCACAGAAACGAAGACCCAACACAACCAAAAATAAATAAATTAATTAATTAAAAAAAAAATCTAGAGGAGTGAAAGAGGCTATCCTGCTCATGAACATTAAATTGGTCAGTGTGGTGGAGACACAGGGGACGTGGGGAGAAGATGGGCTGGAGAAAGACACCCTAGGAAGAGTAAGAAGCCTCTGAAGAACCTTGTGTGAGCTATAGAGCAGCTATATAGCTGCCCATTTAATAATTGAATAAACTGAGTCACAGAAAGGCTAAATGACTTGCCCAAGTCCACATTACAAGAGGAGGCCAAGCTGCAACATAGTTCTAGGGTTTTTATGCTTCAGGCTACAGTGCTTCCTGGGCCAGGCCCTATCCTTGAGAGCGTTCTGATGTTCTGGCTTGAACCACTCCAAGTTGTTAGCAAAGAACAGGCCAACGTCACAGTAGGCTCTGACCACACTGGCCACACACTTGGCACACCCTTGTACCAGAAGCCACAGGAGAGCTTTCTCTAAGAGAGCTTTTCCTAGAAAATGACATATGCACACTCAATCTTGAAGTTGGTGGATACCCCTCAGAAATGATGGAGGAGGCAGCTTCCTGGAAACCAGCTGTCCTGGGGAGCCATGTTCCATTCTTGCTGCCAGCATGTAAGTGGTACTTAGGCCACTTGTTCCCACCCAAGCCAGAGACCCATGGATGTAGCAGTTGCTCAGATCCAGAGCTTGATGATGCTGCACAAGCTCTGAAATCAGAAAGAGGTATTTCTCACACTCACTCTAATGGTTAAAATGAAAAGACTGACAATTCCATGTGTTGACAAGGACATGGAGAAACTAAATGGTTTGGCAGTATTTAATAATGTTAAATATATTCCTACCTAAGAAAAATGTTCATGATAGTATTATTCACAATGACCTAAAACTGGAAACAACCTAAATATTTATCAACAGGAGAATGGATAAATAAATTAGGTGGTATATTCATAAAATCATACACTATTCAGCAATAAAAAGGAACAAACTCCTGATACATACAACAATGTGGATAAATCTTAGACGTACTGTATTGAGCAAAAGAAGCCAGAAACAAGAGTATGATTCCATTCATATGAAGTTCAAGAATAGGAATCAAGAATTTGATTTTGAAGTTCTAATCAAATCTATGAGGATAGAAGTCAGAATATTGGTTACCTTGGACGTTAGAGGGAGTGGGTATTTGCTGGGAAGGGGCATAAAGGAATGGAAGTGCTCTGATTTTGATCTGGGTGGTGGCCACATGGGTATGTGTATATTAAGTATATGTAAGGGACAGTGCAATACAGTACTGTGAGAGACAGAGAGAGAGACAGAGAGAGACAGAGAGAGGGAGAGGCAGAGAGAGAGGGAGAGGCAGAGAAGTCAGTCTTTTTTTTTTTTAATAAAGAATGGAGACTTTTAAAAAATTAATTAATTAATTTTTGCTGTGTTGGGTCTTCATTTCTGTGGGAGGGCTTTCTCTAATTGTGGCAAGCGTGGGCCACTCTTCATTGCGATGCGCAGGCCTCTCACTATCGCGGCCTCTCTTTTTGTGGAGCACAGGCTCCAGACGCGCAGGCTCAGTAGTTGTGGCTCACGGGCTCAGTTGCTCCGCAGCATGTACGATCTTCCCAGACCAGGGCTCGAACCCGTGTCCCCTGCATTAGCAGGAAGATTCTCAACCACTGCACCACCAGGGAAGCCCTGAGAAGTAAGTCTTGATTCTAGTTCCCAGTTCTACTACTGTGGCTTCTGGGCAAGTTACTTAACATTTATGATCCCCTTGTCTCATCCATAAAATGGGGATAACAGTATCCCTCTCACAGGGTAGTTCTTAAATTAAATTTTTATTTTTATTTTATTGTGGTAAGAACACTTAACATGAGATCTACTCTCTTCAGAGATTTTTAAGTGTGTAGTACAATATTGTTAATTATAGTCATGATGCTATACAGCAGATCTAGAACTTATTCATTTTGCATTACTGAAGCCTTAAACCTATTGATTAGCAGCTCTTCATTTTCCCCTACAGCCTGCCTCTGGCAAGCACTGTTCTGCTTTCTGCTTCTATGAGTTTCACTATTTAAATTCCTTATATAAGTAGAATCATAGAGTATTTGTCCTTCTGTAACTGACTTATTTCACTTAGTATAATGTCCTCAAGACTCCACCATGTTGTCAAATGTTTTTAGGATTTCCTTCTTTTTTTTTTTTCCCTTTTTTTTTTTTGCGGTACGCGGGCCTCTCACTGTGTGGCCTCTCCCGTTGCGGAGCACAGGCTCCAGACACGCAGGCTCAGCGGCCATGGCTCACGGGCCTAGCCGCTCTGCGGCATGTGGGATCTTCCTGGACCGGGGCACGAACCCGTGTCCCCTGCATCGGCAGGCAGACTCTCAACCACTGCGCCACCAGGGAAACCCAGGATTTCCTTCTTTTTTAAGGCTGAATAATATTCCATTGTATATATGTACCACATATTCTTTATCCATTCATCCTTTAATGGACATTTAGATTGTTTCCACATCTTGACTATTGTGAACAGTGCTGCAGTGAACATGGCAGTGCTAATATCTCTTTGAGATTCTGATTTCAATTCTTTTGGATAGATACCCAGGAGTGGGATTGCTAGATCATATGGCAGTTCTATTTTTAATTTTTGAGGAACCTCCACACTGCTTTCCATAGTGGCTGCACCATTTTGCATTCCCACCAACAATGTACAAGGGGTCTAATTTTACATCCTTGCCAACAATTTTTTGCCTCAGGTAATTTTAAGAGTCGAATGAGATAATGCACAAAACTCTCTTAGTCCAAGAGCCTGGAAAAAAAAACTGAGTTTGGCAAAAGTTATTCTCACTGTTGCTTCTCATCCACCACTTACCCCACCAGGAACAGGTCCCTGAAGCCTCACCCCCACCAAAAATAATTCATCACTGGGTTGTGTCAGATCCCCAGGCAGTGCTCCCAAGCCGCACAGCACTAAATGTTGTCACGCTTGCATTATCCATGAAGCTCCAGTGACTAGAAAGAAGTTTCATTGAGTTCTGAACAGGAAGCAGCAGTGGCAGCTGATAATCTGTGACCTGAATATAGCTATCCATTATCTCACTGTGGTTTCTTGTTTCCCTGACAGAGGAAACGCCTACGACTTTCTTGAAGTTATTCTAAACACTTGGTTCCTTGTTTAGCTCTGGCAGGATAATGTTACCCCTGGGCACTCCTATGCTTTGGGCTGTGGCCTCCCTGCCAGCCTGGAGGTCCCAGCTCAGTAGCCAACCTGTGGGGTAACTGTCCCCTTTGCTTGGGAGGGTGCTGACAGGAGCAAAAGGGGAAAGAGGCCAACAGTATCTCTAGCCGTTGGAAGAGAAAAATAAAACAAAACAAGAAAGATTTACCACAATATCCCCTTTTTGTTCCTCTTTAAGAAACCAGCCAGGCAGAACTGGCTGGGAGGGAGGGTGTCACCAGTTTCTTCTCATCACCCCTAGTTTCTGAAATGCTCTCCATCTCCAGTTGCTTCTCTCTGGTTCTGTTCTTCTCAGGGAAGTAAATCCGTCCTCCTGGTGAGTCCGCCCTCAAGTGAGGAGCAGAGCCGATGCCAAGCTTCAGACTTGAGCAGGAAAGCCCTGTTGAATCTTGTCCTTGTAAAACTCAGAGCCCAGGAGGCTCTGGGACAAATTGCAAATGAGGCAAAGTTTGCCTTTGGCTTCTCATCCCCCTGGCTGCCCCCTGACCAGCCTGTTCTCAACCAAAGCTTTTATGATACCGACTCACTTATCACTGCATCTGAGGGATCATTCATTCTGAAGAGTTAAGGATTTCAGGTGTTACCTCTCTCAGGAGTGCTTATATTTTAAAAGAGACCTTGAGATAGTAATGCTTAAATCAAAGGACTACATCTCTGACATCTGGGGAGCTGTGTTTGGTGGGGAGGGGAAGGCCTTTACGCTTTTTGCACCATTCCTAGTAGTTCTGCTTCTCTGATTAAACACTGACTGATACAGGCATTAAGAAGAAAACCAGAGACTTCCCTGGCGGTGCAGTTGTTAAGAATCCATCTGTCAATGCATGGGACATGGGTTCGAGCCCTGGTCTGGGAAGATCTCACATGCCGTGGAGCAACTAAGCCCGTGCGCCACAACTACTGAGCCTGCACTCTAGAGTCCGTGAGCCACAACTACTGAGCCCATGTGCCACATCTATTGAAGCCTGCACGCCTAGAGCCCGTGCTCCGCAACAAGAGAAGCCACCGCAATGAGGAGCCCGTGCACCGCAACGAAGAGTAAGCCCACTCACTGCAACTAGAGAAAGCCTGCATGCGGCAACAAAGACCCAACACAGCCAAAAAAAATAAATCAATCAATAAATAAAATAAATTTATTAAAAAAAAGAAGTTTATTATAAAGATTTGACATTTTGCAATTGTGGGAGCTGGTTAAACAGCTTGTATGTGACTGTTGTGTATGCTTCTGGTGCTGGGCCTGAAGTCAGGGGTGCAGGTGGTCAGGAAGAGTAGCTAGACATGAAGTATGGGAGAACAAAGTCAAACTGGAACTTGCAAAAAAACATGTGGTGCCCACAGGGTGAATTGGAAGCTGTGTTAGTCTCTTACTGGCTCCTTTGTCATGGAGCTAAACATACATTTGGCCCAGGAGTTGAAAAGTCTGAAGGATGAGATTTGGTGGGAACCAAAGGAGTTGTGGGCCTAACTGCTAATCCCAGGGCCAACAAGGTGAGCCAGCAGAACTGAGACAATGTGTGTGAGTTACAACAGTGCCTGATTCTACACCTGAGCATAAACATGGGTGTTTTGCTTCTTCTCTCCAGACATTGTGCAAATGTTCTTGTGGGCAACCCTAGCCCAGAACCAGACAAGGAAAGCAATTCTGAAAAACATAGTTCGAACATTTAGCTAAGTTGACATAGTACAAATCTACCATGATTCCTTTCTATATTTGCCAAACCTTCTTCAATTAGCATGTATTACTTTAATAACCAAGAAATAAAACTTTAAAGAGTCCCTAAAATATTCAAATGTCTAATAAATATATGAAAAGGTACTCAATTCACTAACAAGCAGGAAAATGCAAATGAAAAGCACGATAGGATATCCCTACACACCCACCAAAATGGCCAAAATGAAAATGACAGACAACACTAAGTGTTAGTGAGAATATGAGCAACTGGAACTCTCATTCATTGCTCATGGGAGTGTAAATTGGTACAACTACTTTGGAAAACTGCTTGGCAATATCTGCCGTAGTTGAACATATGTGTACCCTATGGTTAGCAATCACATTTCTAGAAATACATATGTTCAACAAAAGACACGTATAAGAATATTCACAGCGGCACTATTTGTAATAGCTAAAAATGAGGAGCAATTCAAATGTCCACCAACAATAGAATAGATAAATAATCCACGGTGAATTCACATAATCCACTATCCAACGAGATAACTACATACAACAATAAGGGTGAATATCACAAATATAACATTAGGTGGAAGAAATCAAACACGAAAGAATACATAGTTATAATTCCATTTATGTCAAGTTCAAAAACAGGAAAAATTAGTCTATGCCTTTAATCTATGAATAGGGATTTCCTTTCAGTGATTAGTAGCTACAATGGGGTCAAAAGAGGGCTTCTGAGGTGCTAGTGATGTTCTGTTTCTTCATTTAGGTTTTGGATACATAGCAATGTTTGCCTTTTGAAAATTTATAGAGCTGTATATTTATGATGTGTGCACATTTCTGTATATATGTTATACTTCCACAAAAAGTTTAAAAAATTAGTAATCCCTGGTTTAGGGAACTAAGGATAACTACTCTTATTATATCACAAGTTGAGAGGATCAAATTCCACAATGTATATTACACTGCTTGGGGAAAAAAAGAACCTGACGAATATGCAGACACAGGAATAAGGAGAGAAAATAGAATATTTAATTTGGGTTGGTACCTTTAAAAAAATTGTGGTAAAATTTCTGCAACATGAAATTCACCACTTTATAATTTTTTAAAGGGAATGTGTGGTTGTGTGTGTAGCAGGGGAGGTACTGGTTAGCGGGAGGTGGGAAGGAAAGATAGGTTTCCTGAGTTCTTATTGTGACAAGCATTTGCTCTGCTTGCTAAGCTAAGGTCTTGTGACCAAACAGGGAAATGTCACTGCCCCCTGAAGTCAGTCCTTTTGTTGGCTACGGGTGACTCTCCAACCCCCTGAAGCCAGGCTGGACCAGATGACAGGAGTGACTGTAAGTTCTAGAAATGCTACTGAATCCAGGTCCCACTCTGCTCCCTCTAGTCCCACAACACACATTCAGCCTCAGCTGTGACTACCTCTGTCCCCAAAGCTTCCTTCTTCATTAAGCAGTCATGAGAAAGATTGGGATTACAAGTTCAGCAAGGGCTTTAAGTGGCAGTCCCAGGACAGCAGTGGTAGCATTCATTTTGCTGTCCAGAGTGATGACATGTCTGCACTTCTAGGCTCACTGGGGCAACTGGTTTTTTATTTGGCTCCAACACTGGCACCAGCACCATTTGGAGAGGGAAGGCACTCACAGCTCCTAAATACCTACACTGGAGCAGAGGCCAAGGATCCCAGAAAAATCTGTCCCTTACAGTACCACTGGAGAGAATTAATTGAGTGCTTACTGTGTGCTTGGCATGACACTCCCAGGAAGACATCTGAGCCTCTCGGACACCAGCAGAGGGCCTGGGACTCAGCCAACGTTCCCTGACCTAGAGCTTTTTAAGGGGAAGAGAAATCTGGATCAATTACTGTGGGTCGCTCATTATCCCTCTTCCTAGAAGCCTAACCAATCCCAGACTTTATTCTACTAAAATCAGGTTAAAATGAACACCACACACATGTATGTAAAGAGAAGTCTGGAAGGACAATAGCAGAGGTTACCTTTGAGTCCTGGTGTGGAGTTGATATCTCTCTCTTCTTTGTACTTTTTAAGGTAGCGTATGTAATACTTAAGCACACGGCCTTCAGAGAGCAAACACTTGTGTTCAAATCTCAGCCTTGCTGTGTACTAGCTGCGTGACTTTGGGCAATTTACTTCACCTGTATGAACTTTAATCTTCTTATCTGTAAAAGGGAATGAAAATAAACCTGCTTCATAGGGATATTATGAAGTGTGAATGAAATGATGCACATTAAGTGCTTTAATGCTGTGTCTTATGCAGAGAAAACACTCTATAAATGGGAACTGTTATTGTTATATTTCTATACTGTTCGATTTTTTTTCAACAAACACGTATTTTTAAAATAAAAACAGTAAAGTTTTTTTTTGTTTTTTGTTTTTGTTTTTAAAGAAAAGAATAATAAGGATAGCTGTTAGGGGAAGAGAGTTTGTAAGATTGTAAGAGGGCACGTGGAGACTTAGTGGTGTCTGGGCAGATTCAGTGGTGTCTGGGCAGACGGAGGGCAGGCTCAGACATGGAGATGGGGGCGTGGTTGAAGGGGACTGTGAGCCTCTTTTTTCTGACTTCCAGCTGAGGAGCCATCTCTTCCTGCTCTGGGATACTGCCCCCTGCACTCTCAGCTCAGACATAAGAGCAATTGCCCCAATTAGTTCTACCCTGGCAACATCTCTGATTCTCAGAGAATCCTGGGGCACACCGGCCACCAGAGGGTTTCTTATCATGATCTGGGTCCAGGGTGACCTGGCCAGCTCAGCACAAGGCTGGTATGATTTCATCTCCTGTTCTGACAGGCTGTGTCTGTAAGCACTGCCCTAAAAGGTTAGCCTCTTGAAGATGCTCCTCGTTTGTTCCTGAAGCTCAGGATTCATTTTAATTTTAATAAGAAATTCACTGCCATGACATCATCAAGATAACTCTATACAAGGGACATTCCTTAGGGGTGGCAGCCTCTCTCCCCTTTCCTAAGGTTTTCTGTTTCTGTTAAGTGGATGCTGGCTCTGGCCTTCCACGTCTGGTCTGGAGCTCAGCACACACCGTGGGTTTGCCTTTTGTCACACTGAGCATGCCTCTTGCAACTGTGGCTGGGGCACACATTCTCCCATATTTGGGAGTAAGCCGGAGACTTGGCGGCATGTGGGTTTCTGTTTAAAATTCCAAAGCCAGCGGGGCGTATATTATCCATTTCCTCAAATCCAACATGCTGTAAAGCATGAGTCAGAGTTGGATAAGCTTCTTCCCAGGGGAAGTTGTGTCAGTTGGTTATTGAATGTAATTAAACAAGGATAATGTTCACTGGCATTAGTTGCAGATTAATGCACAGAAAAACAAAATCTCCAACTTGAGTTTACAATATTCCTGCCAAGATAAGACAACTTCCCCAAGTGTCACTGATCAGAGAAAGCAATCCAACCTTCATGTAATTTGAGGGGCACAGGACGACCCCACATCAACACTCTCCTTCCACATAAATAAATAATGCAGATAATAGGACCTCTGAGGTGTATATTCTGATTATTTTAAAGGTATTTTTGTGAGTGGGGCTACCTGTCAGTAAATATCAAGGGAGGTTATTTTATCTGATTTGATCCATCATCACCAAGGGCCAGGTGGTTGAAAGCAGACTCTGGGGGAATGGAACATGGGACAGATAAGACTTGATAAGCACTGGGGATAATATCCAGTTTATTATACTTTGTTTACCAATGGGCCCTTTAGGAGGTTCCTCCAGGAAGCCAGAAAGCAGCACTAAGGCTCTGAACTCCAGAAGGGCTGAGAGGGTAGGGGTACCAAGAGGGAAGTTAGGAAACGAGGGGTGGGTCTAGAGAACATCAGAAACCCATGGTTTTTATAGCATATTTTAGCCTAGACAAGCCCTCTCCTCAATCATGGAAACCATAAATAGAAAGTCAATTCTGGAAAGGCTGTTGGAAGTCATTTAGTCCAACCCCTCTTCAGAAAAGAGCAAACTGAGGTCTACTCAGAGAAGTTAATTAAGCTGCCCAAGTTCACCCAGCAAGTTAGTGGCAGAGTTGAGACTTAAGTCTCCTCTTTTCATTTTTCTACCAAACTGCTCCCGGGCAGTTTCTTGGGATGACAGGAGCCAACACTCAGGCTGACCTCACTGGCCCATATCTGCATATATCTACCCTGCCTTTTCAAATATAACCTCTATTCAGGGTGTGAGAAGCAATGCTAAACCATATCCGCAAAGGTATAGTCTTCTGCCGGCATAAATCAACAATTTCAAAAGGTATTTTTTCTTAACTCCAGTAAAAAGTGTGCTCAATTTCATATAACTGAGATTTAAAGCTTATTGCTAACTAGAAAAGCATCTGGAGTTAAAGAAAAAGGGATGTGTGACTGTTCTTTTACTCTCTGATGAAGCAATCTCATTCCCCGCCCCCCACCTTCCACCTGAGAAAGCATTCAGAAATATACTTGATCTTTTTGGCATATCTCTGTGTTTTAGTGTTTTGAGTGCCCCTTCTGATTCAGGTCAAAGCATTTTGTTTTTCTTAAATGTGAGATTGTATTCTTTCTGCCCAAAGAGGATGGAAAAGACTTTTCCAAATAAGGAAGTTTTGCTGGAGTGTGTGTGGCCCAGGCAGCAGTAGTTGCTGGAGTCTTAACTTAGTCATATACGGTAGCTCCACTAAGCGGGAAGCATTTAGGGACTCATTAGCACTACTGCACAGCAGAACCATTGGGGGTCGGGGGTGCTGCCAGCAAGTGGTTGTGGTAACCAGGGGCACGAGAAAAGTTTGTAGAGAAGGCAAAGTTTGGTTTTGCACAGCACAGCCCTGCTCTCCCCATTCCCTCCTTCCCAGCCCCAGAGTCCCACTAGTGTCTGCTCTCTACTCAGAACAGAAAGAGGATGCTCCGATTCTTTGGAATCAAATAGATTCGAATTAAAATCCTACCTCCTTACATAGAACCTTTGTGACCTTCAGTAAATTACTTAACTTTTTGAAACTTTTTCCTTTCTTTTAAACTAAAAATAATAGTGCTTATCTTATGGAGTTGTTACGAGGAGTAATCTAATAAATGTAATGTGTATAGCACGTTCTAAATTCCCCTTTTTAGGTTCTAAAATTACAGTTGACCCTTCAACAACTCAGAGGTTAGGGGCATTGACCCTCAGCACAGTAAAAAATCTGGGTATAGGGACTTCCCTGGTGGCGCAGTGGTTGAGACTCCGCCTGCCGATGCAGGGGACACGGGTTCGTGCCCCGGTCCAGGAAGATCCCACATGCCACAGAGCGGCTGGGCCCGTGAGCCATGGCCGCTGAGTCTGCACATCCGGAGCCTGTGCTCCGCAACGGGAGAGGCCACAACAGTGAGAGGCCCACGTACCGCAAAAAAAAAAAAAAAAAAAAAATCTTGGTATAGTCAGCCCTCTGTATATGTAGTTCGTATCCACACTTTCCCATCCATGTATTCAACAAATCACGGATGTTATAGTACTGCAGTTTTTACCACTGAAAAAATATTTGTGGATAAGTGCACCCGTGAAGTTCAAACCTTGTTGTTCAAGAATCAACTGTCCTTTTCCTTCCTTTCTTTAGTACCTCCTCTACTATCAAAACACCTTAGTTTGAGTCAGCTGTATTTAACCAGGGGTTAGGAAGAAAATGTGATTATTAAAGTAATTTGTGCTAAGGTGTGAGTGACTACAATAAAAATTTATTAGCCCATGGGACTTCCCTGGCAGTCCAGTGGTCAGGGCTCTGTGCTTCCACTGCAAGGGGCACGGGTTTGATCCCTGGTCAGGGAACCAAGATCCCACTTGTCACGCAAGCGGCCAAAAAAAAAGAATGTATGTAAATACTGAATTTCACTAAAACCATATATTAAAAAAAATAAATGAAAAAAATTTATTAGCCCATATGAACGTCTGACTTCCGTAACCAGGAATGTTGTTATATTGTAAATGAGACAAAGAATTTCCTTGCGATACTGGGGACATTTTATTTTGTAATGCCCCTTAATTTATACCACGATGCCTTGTCCACCTGCCCTTAAAGCCTACTCAGCTTCTTAGGGTGAGAAGAAGCAAGTGCTCCATAAGAGTCTATAGTATTCTGGAAACTTGATAAATAGGTTCATTCTTTTTCTTTCTAAACAGAGGAATGCTAATCATTTTATTTTTTTAACTCTAAAAAAGGTGAAAATCTTTGACAGAAGTTTCTTACCTGAACAGCAAAGGCCTGTTTCCAAGTCCATACCCAAATGGAACAATTAACCCCAGACCAAGTAGACCTTAAGATAGGCTTGATGTAAAATGGTACAGCCACTTTGGAAAACAGTTTGGCAGTTTCTCAAAAGGTTAAACACAGAGTTACCATATGACCCAGTAATTCCACTACTAGGTATATACCCAAGAGAAATGAAAACATATGTTTGGGACTTCCCTGGCGGTCCAGTGGTTAAGACTTTGCATTCCAATGCAGGGGGTGCGGGTTCGATCCCTGGTCAGGGAGCTGAGATCCCACATGCCTCAGAGCCACAAAAACACAAAACATAAAACAGAAACACTATTGTAACGAGTTCAATAAAAAGACTTTAAAAAATGGCCCACATCATTTGTATGGAAACACAAAAGACCTCGAATAGTCAAAGCAATCTTGAGAAAGAAAACAGAGCTGGAGGAATCAGGCCCCCAGACTTCAGACTATACTACAAAGCTACAGTAACCAAGACAGTATGGTACTGGCACAAACACAGAAATATAGATCAGTGGTTCAGGATAGAAAGCCCAGAGATAATCCCATGCACATATGGTCACCTAATTTATGACAAAGGAGGCAAAAACATTCAATGGAGAAAAGACAGCCTCTTCAATAAGTGGTGCTGGGAAAACTGGACAGCTACATGTAAAAGAATGAAATTAGAACACTTCCTAACACCATACACAAAAATAAACTCAAAATGGATTAAAGACCTAAGTGTAAGGGCAGACACTATAAAACTCTTACAGGAAAACATAGGCAGAAAACTCTATGACATAAATCACAGCAAGAGCCTTTTTGACCCACCTCCTAGAGAAATATTAAAGAAATGGAGAAATGAAAACAAAAATAAACAAATGGGACCTAATGAAACTTAAAACCTTTTGCACAGCAAAGAAAACCATAAAAGAGATGAAAAGACAACACTCAGAATGGGAGAAAATATTTGTAAATGAAGCAACAGACAAAGGATTAATCTCCAAAATTTACAAGCAGCTCATGCAGCTCAATATCAAAAAAACAAACCACCCAATCCATAAATGGGCAGAAGACCTAAATAGACATTTCTCCAAAGAAGATATACAGATTGCCAACAAACACATGAAAGGATGCTCAACATCACTAATAATTAGAGAAATGCAAATCAAAACTACAATGAGGTATCACCTCACACCGGTCACAATGGCCATCAACAAAAAATCTACAAACAATAAATGCTGGAGAGGGTGTGGAGAAATGTTGGTGGGAATGTAAATTGATACAGCCACTATGGAAAACAGTATGGAGGGTCCTTAAAAAACTACAATTAGAACTACCATACGACACAGCAATCCCACTACTGGGCATATACCCTGAGAAAACCATAATTCAAAAAGAGTCATGTACCACAATGTTCATTGCAACTCTATTTACAAGAGCCAGGACATGGAAGCAACCTAAGTGTCCATTGAACGATGAATGGATAAAGAAGATATGGCACATATATACAATGGAATATTACTCAGCCATAAAAAGAAACAAAATTGAGTTATTTGTAGTGAGGTGGATGGACCAAGAGTCTGTCATACAGAGCGAAGTAAGTCAGAAAGAGAAAAACAAATACCGTATGCTAACACATATATACGGAACCTAAAAAAAAAAAAGATTATGAAGAACTTAGGGGCAGGACAGGAATAAAGACGCAGACGTAGAGAATGGACTTGAGGACATGGGGAGGGGGAAGGATAAGCTGGGACGAAGTAAGAGAGTGGCATGGACTTATATATACTACCAAGTGTAAAATAGATAGCTAGTGGGAAGCCGTTGCATAGCACAGGGAGATCAACTCAGTGCTTTGTGACCCCCTAGAGGGGTGGGATAGGGAGGGTGGGAGGAAGACGCAAGAGGGAGGAGATATGGGGATATATGTAAATGTATAGCTGATTCACTATGTTATAAAGCAGAAACTAACACACCATTGTAAAGCAATTATACTCCAATAAAGATGTTAAGAAAAAAATGGTCCACATCAAAAAAAAATCTTAGAAATAAAAAAAGAAAACATGTTCACACAAAAACTTTCACATGAATGTTCACAGCAGCATTATTCACAGTAGCTAAGTAGAAACAACCCAAATGTCCATTAACTGATGAATGGATAAACAAAATGTGGTATACCTATACAATGGAATATTATTCAGCCTTAAAAGGAAATGAAGTACTGATATATGGTACAACATAATGGATGGGCCTCTAAAGCATTATGCTAAGTGGAAGAAGTCTGACGCAAAAGGCCACATATTATATGATGCCATTTATATGAAATTTACAGAATAGGTAAGTTCATAGAGACAGAAAATAGATCAGCAGTTGCCTAGAGCTGGGACGAAAAGGGGAGTATTGTTAATTGGTATGGGGTTTCTACTTGGGGTGATGAAAATGTTCTAAAATTGATTGTGGTGATGGCTGTACAACTCTGTGAATATAGTAAAAACCACTGACTTGTACACTTTAAGTGGGTGAATTGCATAGTATATAAACTATATCTCAGTAAAGCTGTTATACACACACACATAAAGATAGCCTTGAGAACAGTACTTGTTACCTTGTAGGTACTTACAGGTTGGTTGGTTAAAAGGCTACAGGTCTCCTAAGGTCTTGAAAATGGTCCTGGTGTCTTGTTTGGAGATCCTAGTGAGTGGTAACTTATAAGTCCAAGCATGAGTGGTGGGAGGAACCAGGGTGTGGACCTCATAAGCTCTTCATTCTGTACTCCTGTTCTTCTGACCAGAAACATGAATAAAACAGTAGAAAATAGGCCAGAAAATGGCTTCTAGAATACATTTTAATAGTTATTTCTAGTATTGCTGCTGTTTTTTCTTAAAAATCTAATTTCTCTTTAAGCCCTATAAATGGAACAAGCCTTATTAGATGGATATTATTATTTAAGATTGGAGTCACTAGAGAAATCATATGATTACTAGCTCCACAGGCAATGAATTGAAATGGGATGCTCAAATCAGCTATAGGGAGTTGAGACAGGATCTTTGGCAAGATGCTAGATTATTAACAGAGTTCTTTTGCACTAAAACGAAAAAGCCTTAGGAGTCAGAAAAAGTAGTTAGAACTGCTTTGCTTCAAAGATCCAAGTGATTGATGGAATAATAAAGGCAATTCTTTGCAGACTAGGAAATTTAATATTATTAGTATTTGTTTCAGGATCAGTTTTGGTAAAAATGGCACCACAGCTTCATGAATTTTTATTATTTTGCCCAGGAAATTCTCCCTCTTTGATTTGTAAAATGGAAAAGAATAACTAAAACACAGTTCAGACCTTAAGCCATTAGTCTCCATATCCTTAGTGAATCTAAAATGCAGACACAAAGGAAGCTGGATCAAATCTCTATCTTCCAGCTTGAAACATGATTTGGTAATATGAGTGTATTTAAATTAGTAAACAAGCAATATTAAGGTTGACTTCACACATTTTAAAATTGCTTTTAAATTTTCAAATGCAATGCATGGTCATAATAAAAATGTAAAACTGCAGCAGTATATAAGTAATTAATAAAAATTACTAACAATGAATATATATTTACATTGTGCCCAGCACTAGGTTTAGAGGTACCTACTTTAATCCTCACAGTGCTCTTATGAGGTAGTTATTATTATTATATTTTCCTCCATTTTGTGACAAAGACACTGAAGCTCAGAGAGGTTAAGTAACTTGCCTAAGGTCACACATCTTGCAGGTGGTAGAATCAGGATCTTAAACCAGGCAATTATACTTCAATAGCTAAGCTAAGTTCCTTTATACTTTGAGTGAAGTTCTTATCAACTTCTCCAATCCTCTTCCTCCAAATTATTATTTGCAGTTCACTGTATATTAGAAAGATGAAGTTTAATAACTGGAAAATAACCATTAGCTTTCTCATAAAAAAAATCAATGGATCCAGGCATATTATACAATATATAAAACAAATTAAACATATAAATGTAATTAAATACAATTAATTATATATAATTAATCGTATAAAATTAATTAAATATATAAAAATAATGTATTATAAAATACATCAAAATATTCACAGGCCCAGGACTTCCCTGGTGCCGCAGTGGTTAAGAATCCACCTGCCAATGCAGGGGACACGGGTTCGAGCCCTGGTCCGGGAAGATCCCACATGCCGTGGAGCAACTAAGCCCGTGTGCCACAACTACTGAAGCCCGCGCACCTAGAGCCCATGCTCTGCAACAAGAGTAGCCACCGCAATGAGAAGCCCACTCACTACAATGAAGAGTAGCTGCTGCTTGTGGTAACTAGAGAAAGCCGGCGCCCAGCAACGAAGACCCAATGCAGCCAAAAATAAATAAATAAATTTATTTAAAAAAAATTCATAGGCCCAGATACCAACACCCCAAAATGAAAACCCACATTCACACAAAAATGTGTACATAAATGTTCATAGTGGCATTATTCATAATAGCCCCAAAGTGGAAACAATTCAAATGCCCATGAACTGCTGATTGATATACAAAATGTGGTGTACCCACATAGTGGAATATTATTCATCAATAAAAAGGAGTGAAGTACTGATACATGCTACAACAGGGATAAAACTTGAAAACATTATGCTAATTGAAAGAAACGAGTCATAAAGGACCACATATTGTATGATTCCATTTATATAAATTGTCCAGAACGGGTAAATCAATAGAGACAGAAAGTAGATTAGTGGTACCTACTAACCTGGGAGTGGGTAAATGGGGAGTTACTAAAAACAGGTAGCAGGTTTCTTTTGGGGGCGATGAAAATATTCTAAAACTGCTTGTGGTGATGGTTACATAACTCTGTAAACATACTAAAAACCACTGAACTGTATATTTTAAATGTATGAATTTTATAGTATTTAAATTATATTTCGATAAAGCTGCTAAAACTTCATTCATGATAGTGAATGTAATAATCAAAATCCATTTGGTTATTTTATTTCAGCCTGTCCTTGAAACCTAAAGAATAAATAAAAATATAATCAAGAATACCTTCATTGGGGCTTCCCTGGTGGCGCAGTGTTTGAGAGTCCGCCTGCCGATGCAGGGGATGTGGGTTCGTGCCCCGGTCTGGGAAGATCCCACATGCCGCGGAGCCGCTGGGCCCGTGAGCCATGGCCGCTAAGCCTGCGCGTCCGGAGCCTGTGCTCCACAGCGGGAGAGGCCACAACGGTGAGAGGCCCGCGTACCGCAAAAAAAAAAAAAAGAATACCTTCATAAGGACTTCCCTGGTGGTCCAGTGGTTAAGACGTCACCTTCCAATGTGGGTGGTGCGGGTTTGATCCCCGGTCAGGGCACGAAGGTCCCACATGACTTGGGGCCAAAAAACCAAAACATAAAACAGAAGCAGTACTGTAACAAATTCAATAAAGACTTTAAAAATGGTCCACATCAAAAAAAATCTTAAAAAAAAAATAGAATACCGTCAGAAATCAAGGTAGCTTGCTGTTCAGATATGACAAGGTTATAATGAGAAGACAAAGCAAAATTTTAAAAACCACAAGAAACAACCACAACTTACATACTAGTCACATAGAAGGAAGAAGAGGTAGCTTGTACAAAAATCTAGAGCATGTCTCAGCTTTATATTGCTTTAGTTCACATTTGGCTTTTAAAAGACTACATACTTATTTAACATGATTTTGAAATATAACACATTTTTGGCAAGGAGACTGGTAAATTAGCTGTGATGCTGTGGCAGCTAAGCCCCAAAGATGGCCCCTGATACACCTCCTGCTAGTCATGCTTTTGTGTAGTCCCCTCCCACATAGAATCTGGATTGACCCTGTAACTCATTTTTTTTAAACTACTAATAATTTAAATTTGATTTAAAATGTCATACAAAAATTTAAAGCTAGGTGATGGGTACATGAAAGCACATGTACTTTTAATATGTTTGAATATTTCCCCAATTTTTTTGTTTTGTTTTAACCAATAGAGCACAGTTAAAGTGATGACTAGTTCTAGACCTAAGCCTTAAGAATACGTGGCAATTTCTGCTTTTGCACTTTTGAAAAGAGTCTTGAAATGCCATGTAAGAAGTCTGGCTACCCTCTGGAGAGATCACGTGGAGAAGTGACTTAGAAAGGCCATGTATAAAGGGAGAGACCCTGAGACTGAACGGAGAAAGAGGCCCAACCATCCCAGCAGCCCATCTGAGTCCAGCCTTCCAACCGTCCTCACCAAGGCTCCAGACATGTGAATGTGCTGTCTTGGATGTTCCAGCCTCATGCATCCCCCAAATAACTGCAGCCCCATCTGACATCTCATGGAGCAGAACTGCCCAGCTGAGGCCAATCAATCCACAGAATCATGACAGGTTAATATACTGAAGCCACTGAATTTTGGAGTGGTTTATTATGCAGCCATAAATAACTGAAGTGAAAATTTTTGTTTTGCTTTCCCTAAACCTCCACAGGTGTTTGTGGGCTTTGCTGTTGTTAGAGCTATTTGGGGAATAAGCTGCCATAGTTTTTCATTTTAAAAACTTTTTATTTGGAAATAATTTCAAATTTACCAAAACAACAAAAAAAGTTCCACAATAGTACACAGATCTTCCAAATATTCACCCTGGTTCCCTACTTATTATTTCTGAATAATTTGGGAATAAGTTGTAGACACGATGTGCCATTACCCTTTAACATCTCAATTTGTGTACCTTGAGTGTAAGGATACAGTACAACAATCAAAATCAGGAAATTAACATCAATCCAATAATATCATCTAATCTACAGACCCAATTTAAATATCACCTTATGTCTCAACAGTGTCCCTTACAGGTCCAGGATCCAATCTAGGGTCTCATGTTGCCTTTAGTTGTCATGTTTCTTTAGTCTTCTTCAATCTGGAATAGCTTCTCAGTTATCTTTCATGATCTTAATAGCTTTGAAGAACCCAAGCTAATTGTTTTGAGAATGTTCCTCAATTATGGGGGTTTGCCTGATGTTTATAATTTATTTTTTTTGGCAGGAATGTCACAAAAGTGAGGCTGTGCTAGTCTCTGGGCATCGTATGAGGAGGCACATGATGTCATTGTTCCATTATTGGGCATGTTAACTGTCATCACTTAGTTAAGATAGTATCTGCCAGGTTTTCCACTATAAAGTAATGAATAATTATTTTGTGGCAAAAATCTTTGAGATCATGTGACTATCTTGTTTCTCATCAAAATTTCCCCAGTTTTAGCATCCATTAATGATTCTAACCTGAATAAATTATTACTCAGATGATCACCAAATGGGGATTTTCTAATCCTATCATTCCTTCTAGATTTATTAGATAGGATAGGGTTTTCCTTTCTCCCTAATTAAGTAATTAATTAATATCATGATTAATTACTTAATTACATAGGAACTCATGATTTCTCTTTTACTCACAGGGCTACAATCTGTTATCTTTTTTTTTTTTTTGATACTTAAATTGTCCCAGACTTGGCCAGTGAGAGCCCCTTCAAGCTGGTTACTTATAAACATGTCCCCATCATTCTTCAAGCACTTCTTTACTTTCCGGTGTCATAAAATGTTACTAACACACCTTGTGCTTTCCCTGCTCCAGTCCTGGAGTCAGCCATTTAATTAAGAGTCCTGGTTCTTTTTAGTGGATAATGGTACCTAGAAACCAAGATCTAAATATGCTCATTGTTATTGGAATGCCATTGCTTCTAGACCCTCTCAGTAAACAAACAAAACACACACACACACACACACACACACACACACACACAAAACTATATTTGTCTGCCTATCTGTCTAATCAGACCACGATACTGGCATCTCCAATTCCTATGCAACACTCCAAGGTATATTCTACACTTCTCAGTTTCCATAGTTGTAATTCTTTTCACAGTGAGAAATCTGTATTCATTTATTTGCTTAACCCCAGACACGCCAACCTCCTTACTGGGTACCAGTGGAAAGGTTGGCCCCAATGAAGGGGAAGAGGAAGAAAAAAGGCTTTTTTTCCTCATTGTATCAGAAACTTAAGCAATATATAGCAAACATTTATATATATTCAACTATTTTGACCATGCAGTTCAGAGACCATTCATTTTCTTAAATAACAAAAAGGACAATTAAGTTTGCTTAAATCTCCATATATTATCATTAAGAAAGATTTTAGCAAATAAGATTTTGTTTTCTTTGTTTCTGTTTTCTTCTTTTTTTTGGCTGCACCGCACGGCTTGTGGGATTTAGTTCCCCGACCAGGGATGGAACCCCGGCCCTCGGCAGTGAGAGGGTGGAGTCCTAACCACTGGCCTGAGGAATTCCCCAAACAAGATTTTTTTCCTTTTTTAAAAAAATTTATTTATTTTTATTTATTTATTATTTTTGGCTGTGTTGGGTCTTCGTTGCTGCATGCAGGCTTTCTCTAGTTGCAGTGAGCGGGGCTACTCTTCATTGCGGTGCGCAGGCTTCTCTTGCTGTGGAGCACAGGCTCTAGAGTGCTCGGGCTGCAGTAGATGTGGCGAGTGGGCTCAGTAGTTGTGGCTCGTGGGCTCTAGAGCGCAGGCTCAGTAGTTGTGGTGCATGGGCTTAGTTGCTCTGCGGCATGGGGGATCTTCCCTGAGCAGGGCTTGAACCCGTGTCCCCTGCATTGGCAGGCAGATTCTTAACCACTGCGCCACCAGGAAAGCCCATGCCTTTCTTTCTTTTTTTTTTTTTTTTTATACAGCAGGTTCTTATTAGTCATCCATTTTATACACATCAGTATATACATGTCAATCCCAATAGCCCAATTCATCACACACATCCCACGCCCCCTGCTGCTTTGCCCCCTTGGTGTCCATACATTTGTTTTCTATATCTGTGTCTCAATTTCTGCCCTGCAAACCAGTTCATCTGTACCATTTTTCTAGGTTCCACGTATGTGTGTTAATATACGATATCTGTTCTTCTCTTTCTGACTTACTTCACTCTGTATGACAGTCTCTAGATCCATCCACGTCTCTACAAATGACCCAATTTCATTCCTTTTTATGGCTAAGTAATATTCCATTGTATATATGTACCACATCTTCTTTATCCATTCATCTGTCGATGGGCATTTAGGTTGCTTCCATGACCTGGCTATTGTAAATAGTGATGCAATGAACATTGGGGTGCATGTGTCTTTTTGAATTATGCTTTTCTCCGGGTATATGCCCAGTAGTGGGATTGCTGGATCATATGGTAATTCTATTTTTAGTTTTTTAAGGGACCTCCATACTGTTCTCCATAGTGGCCGTATCAATTTACATTCCCACCAACAGTGCAAGAGGGTTCCCTTTTCTCCACACCCTCTCCAGCATTTGTTGTTTGTAGATTTTCTGATGGTGCCCATTCTAACTGGTGTGAGGTGATACCTCACTGTAGTTTTGATTTGCATTTCTCTAATAATTAGTGATGTTGAGCAGCTTTTAATGTGCTTCTTGGCCATCTGTATGTCTTCTTTGGAGAAATGTCTATTTAGGTCTTCTGCCCATTTTTGGACTGGGTTGTCTGTTTTTTTAATATTGAGCTGCATGAGCTGTTTATATATTCTGGAGATTAATCCTTTGTTGGTTGATGCGTTTGTAAATATTTTCTCCCATTTTGAGGGTTGTCTTTTTGTCTTGTTATGGTTTCCTTTGCGGTGCAAAAGCTTTGAAGTTTCATTAGGTCCCATCTGTTTATTTTTGTTTTTATTTCCATTACTCTAGGAGGTAGATCAAAAAAGATCTTGCCGTGATTTATGTCGAAGAGTGTTCTTCCTGTGTTTTCCTCTAAGAGTTTTATAGTGTCCAGTCTTACATTTAGGTCTCTAATCCATTTTGAGTTTATTTTTATGTATGGTGTTAGGGAATGTTCTAATTTCATTCTTTCATTCTTTCATTCTCTTTCCAGTTTTCCCAGCACCACTTATTGAAGAGACTGTCTTTTCTCCATTGTATACCCTTGCCTCCTTTGTCATAGATTAGTTGACCATAGGTGAGTGGATTTATCTCTGGGCTTTCTGTCTTGTTCCATTGATCTATGTTTCTGTTTTTGTGCCAGTACCATATTGTCTTGATTACTGTAGCTTTATAGTATAGTCTGAAGTCAGGGAGTCTGATTCCTTCAGCTCCGTTTTTTTCTCTCAAGACTGCTTTGGCTATTCGGGGTCTTTTGTGTCTCCATACAAATTTTAAGATTTTTTGTTCTAGTTCTGTAAAAAAGCCATTGGTAATTTGATAGGGATTGCACTGAATCTGTAGATTGCTTTGGGTAGTATAGTCATTTTCACAATGTTGATTCTTCCAATCCAAGAACATGATATATCTCTCCATCTGTTTGTATCACCTTTAATTTCTTTCATCAGTGTCTCATAGTTTTCTGCATACAGGTCTTTTGTCTCGCTAGGTAGGTTTATTCCTAGGTATTTTATTCTTTTTGTTGCAGTGGTAAATGGGAGTGTTTCCTTAATTTCTCTTTCAGATTTTTCATCATTAGTGTATAGGAATGCATGAGATTTCTGTGCATTAATTTTGTATCCTGCTACTTTACCAAATTCATTGATTAGCTCTAGTAGTTTTCTAGTGGAATCTTTAGGATTCTCTATGTATATTGTCATGTCATCTGCAAACAGTGACAGTTTTACTTCTTCTTTTCCAATTTGTACTTTTTTATTTCTTTTTCTTCTATGATTGCTGTGGCTAGGACTTCCGAAACTATGTTGAATAATAGTAGCAAGAGTGGACATCCTTGTCTCGTTCTTGATCTTAACTGAACAGTGGCAAGAGTGGACATCCTTGTCTTGTTCCTGATCTTAACTGAAACTGAAATGCTTTCAGTTTTTCACCATTGAGAATGATGTTTGCTGTGGGTTTGTCATATATGGCCTTTATTATGTTGAGGTAGGTTCCCTCAATGCCTACTTTCTGGAGAGTTTTTATCATAAATGGGTGTTGAATTTTGTCAAAAGTTTTTCTGCATCTATTGAGATGATCATATGGTTTTTATTCTTCAATTTGTTAATATGGTGTATCACATTGATTGATTTGCGTATATTGAAGAATCCTTGCATCCCTGGGATAAATCCCACTTGGTCATGGTGTATGATCCTTTTAATGTGTTGTTGGATTCTGTTTGCTAGTATTTTGTTGAGGATTTTTGCATCTATATTCATCAATGATATTGGTCTGTAATTTTCTTTTTTTTGTAGTATCTTTGGTTTTAGTATCAGGGTGATGATGGCCTCATAGAATGAGTTTGGGAGTGTTCCTTCCTCTGCAATTTCTTGGAAGAGTTTGAGAAGGATGGGTGTTAGCTCTTCTCTAAATGTTTGATAGAATTCACCTGTGAAGCCATCGGGTCCTGGACTTTTGTTTGTTGGAAGATTTTTAATCACAGTTTCAATTTCGTTGCTTGTGATTCGTCTGCTCATATTTTCTATTTCTTCCTGGTTCAGTCTTGGAAGGTTACATCTTTGTAAGAATTTGTCCATTTCTTCCAGGTTGTCCATTTTATTGGCATACAGTTGCTTGTAGTAGTCTCTTAGGATGCTTTGTATTTCTGAGGTGTCTGTTGTAACTTCTCCTTTTTCATTCCTAACTTTATTGACTTGAGTCCTCTCCCTCTTTTTTTTTTTTTTTGTGGTACGCGGGCCTCTCACTGTTGTGGCCTCTCCTGTTGCGGAGCACAGGCTCCGGGAGCGCAAGCTCAGCGGCCATGGCTCACGGGCCCAGCTGCTCCGCGGCATGTGGGATCTTCCCAGACCGGGGCACGAACCCGTGTCCCCTGCATCGGCAGGCAGACTCTCAACCACTGCGCCACCAGGGAAGCCCTTAAAGTCTATTTTATCTGATATGAGTATTGCTGCTCCAGCTTTCTTTTGATTTCCATTTGCATGGAATATCTTTTTCCATCCCCTCCCTTTCAGTTTTTATGTGTCCCTAGGTCTGAAGTGGGTCTCTTGTAGACAGCATATATATGGGTCTTGTTTTTGTATCCATTCAGCAAGCCTGTGTCTTTTGGTTGGAGCATTTAATCCATTCACATTTAGGGTAATTATCAATATATATGTCCCTATTACTATTTTCTTAATTGTTTTGGGTTTGTTTTTGTAGGTCCTTTTCTTCTCTTGTGTTTCCCACTTAGAGAAGTTCCTTTAGCATTTGTTGTAGAGCTGTTTTCGTGGTGCTGAATTCTCTTAGCTTTTGCTTGTCTGTAAAACTTTTGATTTCTCCATCGAATCTGAATTAGATCCTTGCCGGGTAGAGTAATCTTGGTTGTAGGCTCTTCCCTTTCATCACTTTATGTATATCACATCACTCCCTTCTGGTTTGTAGAGTTTCTGCTGAGAGATGACCTGTTAACCTTATGGGAGTTCCCTTGTATGTTGTCGTTTTTCCCTTGCTGCTATTAATAATTTTTCTTTGTCTTTAATTTTTGCCAATTTGTTTACTGTGTGTCTCGGTGTGTTTCTCCTTGGGTTTATCCTGTATGGGACTCTCTGCGCTTCTTGGACTTGGGTGGCTATTTCCTTTCCCATGTTAGGGAAGTTTTCGACTATAATCTCTTGAAATATTTTCTCTGGTCCTTTCTCTCTCTCTTCTCCTTCTGGGACCCCTATAATGTGAATGCTGTTGCATTTAATGTTGTCCCAGATGTCTCTTAGGTTGTCTTCATTTCTTTTCATTCTTTTTTCTTTATTGTGTTCCGCAGCAGTGAATTACACATTCTGTCTTCCAGGTCACTTATCTGTTCTTCTGCCTCAGTTATTCTGCTATTGATTCCTTCTAGTGTAGTTTTCATTTCAGTTATTGTATTTTTCATCTTTGTTTGTTTGTTCTTTAATTCTTGTAGGTCTTTGTTAAACATTTCTTGCATCTTCTCAATCTTTGCCTCCGTTCTTTTCCCAAGGTCCTGGATCATCTTCACTATCATTATTCTGAATACTTTTTCTGGAAGGTTGCCTACCTCCACTTCATTTAGTTGTTTTTCTGGGGTTTTATCTTGTTCCTTCATCTGGTACATAGCCCTCTGCCTTTTCATCTTGTCTATCTTTCTGTGAATCCAAATAAGATTTTTAATAGCATCTCTGAAAATAGTGGAAAGACATGAGATTGTGAGCTAGACGGAGCTGGGTTTAATTTCTTTCTCTAAGACTTAGTGGAGCAATCTTAGGTAAATTTCCTAATTTCTCTGAAATGTGGTTTCCTCTTCTCTAAAATGGAGATGAATGAAAGACATAATTATTTTTAGGATTAAATGAGACCATATATGTGCAGTGATTATCTTGATAGAGACTGGATTTTGAAATTTGTAAAGTAGAATAAAAACAGTAACTTAAGATTTACAAGCAGTTCCTTCCTGATAAGAAGTGAAGATTTGGATACACATTGAGAATCCACTGCCCTCTTCTCTGGAAGAGTAGACACTTTGTTTTTAAATTATGCAAATGTACACAAACTATCCACCAATTGTTCTTTGGAGAAAGACTGAATACAGTGACAGAACTCAAATATAGCGGTTTTCCATAAAGAAATTATGTGTTTGATAATGTAAATTGAGTGTATCTTTTAGCTACCTTGAAGGGGAACCTCTCTTTTCCTCCATGAATTTAGGCTGCCCTTTGCCTATAAATTATTGCTCACTCTTGGAGAATAGTGTAATTTTTTCCAGTTGTTTTTTATGAGGGAACCCTGAGAACTGTAGGAGGGACTGCAGGCATGAATTTCATCTCATGGCGGAGGAGAAACTGTACACAGTGACAGCTGTTGGCAATTGCTGAACTTCACACAGTAGTTTTTTTGTTTTTTGGGTTTTTTTGAGTGGCTCAAACAACAGAAATTTATTTTCTCCTGGTTCTGGAGGCCATGAGTCCAAGATCAAGTTGTTGGCAGGCTTGCTTTCTCCCGAGGCTTGTCCTTGGCTTGAGATGGCTGTCTTCTCCATGTCACACAGTAGTTTTTAAGACACAATAATCCAGAATGTACTGATGCTGGATGTGTTAGTCCAGGTCCTCTGAGAAGCAGAATCAAGATGGTATTAAATGTGTAAGAAATGCACTAATGAAGATGTCTGTGAGAGAAAATGGGGAGGGAACCAAGAGAGCTGAGGCAGTCATTTTCATACTGTGGATGAAAAAGGAAAGAGAGTCAGTACAGAGGGAGGAGAATGAAGCAGGAGCCCTGAGAAGATACAGATATAGATAGATATCTGCCATTGTACTCGACCACTCCATAATCCCTTTTGTTCTGTCACTGATGAGGCTAGGCTGCACCTCCTAACTTTGATTCTGTGAGATGTTCTTCTATCTATGCAACACATGTCTTTTTTGGGTTTGTTTGTTTAAGTGCATTTGACTCCTAAGAACTGCCATGTGTGGGAGAGGTAGCTAAGAGCAGAGCAACACCCCTTTCCTGATGCCAGACCATGGATACCCGTGGGGAGAACTGGGGCAGAGGTGTCCCCTGCCTTGATGGTCTCATCAGGGTCCCTGAGAGAGACCACAAGGTGAGGAGGCCAAAGCAGCAGAATCCTACAGATCTATTCCTGACCCCCAAGAGCTAGCCCTTCTCACCAGGTCATATTGAAAAGGTGACTTTTTGGTATTCGGAGGAATGAGTATTAAGTATTTGTTTTAGTATTAATGGACACATGGCTGAAATTTGTAACCTTAGGCTGATGAAACCCAAGCATTTGGACTACCTAGGTAAAACGAGCGCTTCACAACAGGCCTATAATTAATGCTAGTTATTTTCCACCTCCTTTCCAAGATTCTCTGTCATTCTATAAAATGCCATGCTCCAGGGTCAATTATCTACGAATCCACTCTGATTTCTGGAGAAATCACTTCTGAGTACATAAAGAGTAATGCAAGTCTCCCTTGCTTAGGAGAATGAATTGCATTTTAGGAATTTTGCTAAGTGGCTTACATTCTCACATTGACTTCCATTAAAAAATTACCAAATCAGGGCTTCCCTGGTGGCGCAGTGGTTGAGAGTCCACCTGCCGATGCAGGGGACACGGGTTCGTGCCCCGGTCTGGGAAGATCCCACATGCCGCGGAGCAACTAAGCCCATGCACCACAACTGCTGAGCCCATGTGCTACAACTACTGAAGCCCTCATGCCTAAAGCCCACGCTGCACAACAAGAGAAGCCCAAATAAGGAGAAGCCTGCACACCGCAATGAAGGTAGCCCCGCTCTCCACAACTAGAGAAAGTCCACATGCAGCAACAAAGACCCAACGCAGCCAAAAATAAATATAAATAAATAAATAAATACATACAAAAAATAAAATTAAAACCCAATTCATTTCTCACAGACTTTGCATCTTAACTTTAGATGCCACTGTCTCTTCAAGTCCAAAGGTAACTTAACAATTTGTATGGATATTGCTGAGCAGAGGAGTCTGGAAAGAGCAGTAAGTTCAAAAGCTATAGGAAGAAAAAACAAAAAAGTATTTTATCATGTGGTTTGGAACTAAAGAAAAGAATCTCATCAGCTTAAGCAAATTATAGTTATTAGCCCAAGAAACTGAGACATAGAGAGACCAAAGGTAGAAAAATCTAGATTGGATTCCACCTCTTACCCTCTGGGAGCTATAACATTTAACACTCAGTATGTTTCTTCTATCCTCCTCCTAATGTACATACCCTTTTGCTTTGGAGAATTCCTCTCCTACTTCATATGACCTGGTGGGGCTCATATGGGTGGGGTCTGGGAAGATCCTACATGCCGCGGAGCGGCTGGGCCCGTGAGCCATGGCCGCTGAACCTGCACGTCCGGAGTCTGTGCTCCGGAATGGGAGAGGCCACAACAGTGAGAGGCCCGCATACAGCAAAAAAAAAAAAAAAAAAAAAAAAACATATATGAGTGTTCATAGAAGTTTTATTCATATATAGCCAAAATTTGGGAGAAAAATCAAATGTCCACCAATAGCAGAAAGGCTAAATTTTGGTATATTCATGAAACGAAATACCATACAACAACAAAAGAACAGAATACTGCAGGATGTACGCATCTGGATGAACCTCACAGCTATAATAATGAGTGGAAGAAGCCAGGCACAAAAGAGTACATACTGTGTGATTCCATTTGTATAAATATCAAGAACAGGCAACACTAATCTACGATGATGAAAGAAATCAGATTAGTGAATACTTCTGGGGGAAGGGTGTATTAGATATCTATTCCTGTGTATCAAATTACCCAAAATCTTAATGGCATAAAACAAAAAAAAACATTTATTATCTCACATAAATTTCTCTGGGTCAGGGATTTGGGAACAGCTTATCTGGGTGGTTCTGATTCGGGGTCTCTCATGAGATTGTAGTCAAGATGTCAACCAGGCTGCAGTTACCTGAATGTATTATGCTTTAATAACATTTTTTTTTTTAAAGCAATGACCTTCCTACACACGCTGCTAGACTGTAAGCTCTGTCTTCGTCACCACTTTTGTGCACCTGGCACAGTCTAGCACACAATAGATGCCCTGTACCAAGTTAGCCTCTTTTGGTTGCAAGTGAAAGAAAATCAAATCAGGAAGTTCCCTGGTGGTCCAGTGGTTAAGACTCTGAGCTTCCACTGCAAGGTGTGCAGGTTTGATCCCTGGTGGGGGAACTAAGATCCTGCATTTCATGTGGTGTGGCAAAAAAAAAAAAACCCAAATCAAACTGACTTAAACCACAAGATTAATTTGCTTAGTGTGCTGGTTAATTTTGTGCCATCTAGACTGGGCCATGAGGTGCCCAGATATTTGGTCATTTTCCTGGGTGTTTCTGTGAGGGTGTTTTTGGATGAGATTAACATTTAAATTGGTAGACTGAGTCAAGCAGATTGCCTTCCCTAATGTGAGTGGGTCTCATCCAATTAATTGAAGGCCTGGATAGAACAAAAAGGGTGAACACCGCCCAGGGAACAGAGAATTCTTTCCTGCCCGCCTTCCAACTGGGACAAGGCCTTTTTCCCTGCCTTTGGACTAGAACTGTAACATGAGCTTTTCCTGGGTCTTGAGCCAGCCAGCCCTTGACAGGAATTATACCACTGGCTCTCCTGGTTCTCAGGCCTTCAGACTTGGACTAGAACTAAATCACTCTCCTGGGTCTCCAGATTGCCAATTCACCCTGCAGATCATGGGACTTGTCCTCCTCCATAATGAGCCAATTCCTTACAATAAATCTCTTTGGTTCCTATTGGTTCTGTTTCTCAGGAGAACCTTGATCAATATACTCAGTAACTGAAAAATCCTCAGGTTAGACTGGCATCAGGTGAGAATTGAGTCCAAAATAAAAATTTCACTGAGGACATATTTCTCTCTTTCTTTCTCCACAGTGTTGCCTTCATATTCAAGCTCTTTATGGTGTTCCTCAGAGCGCCAGACTCTCCCATCATGGAAGTGAAATGGCTGCATATGCTTCCATTTTTACACCATACCTTGAGGGAAAAGAAAGCATGTCTCTGGTAGCTCCTATACCTGGGAGTCACTCTTTCTCATATTGGAACAAATTGGATTAATTGCTTACTTTTTTTTTTTTAACGTCTTTATTGGAGTATAATTGCTTTAAAATGGTGTGTTAGTATCTGCTATATAACAAAGTGAATTAGCTATAAGTGTATATATATCCCCATATCCCCTCCCTCTTGAGCCTCCCTCCAACCCTCCCTATCCCACCCCTCTAGGTCGTCACAAAGCATCAAGTTGATCTCCCTGTGCTATGCATCAGCTTCCCACTAGCCATCCATTTTACATTTGGTAATATATATATGTCCATGCCACTCTCTCACTTCGTCCCAGCTTACCCTTCCCCCACTGTGTCCTCAAGTCTGTTCTCTACATCTGCGTTTTTATTCCTGCCTTGACACTAGGTTCATCAGTACCGTTTTTTTGGATTCTATACATATGCGTTAGCATATAGTATTTGTTTTTCTCTTTCTGACTGACTTCACTCCGTATGACAGACTCTAGGTCCATCCACCTCATTACAAATAACTTAATTTTGTTCCTTTTAATGAATGAGTAATATTCCATTACATATATGTGCCACATCTTCTTTATCCATTCATCAGTCATGGGCATTTAGGTTGCTTCCATGTCCTGGCTACTGTAAATAGTGCTGCAATGAACATTGTGGTACATGTATCTCTTTGAATTATGGTTTTCTCAGGGTATATGCCCAGTAGTGGGATTGCTGGGTCATATGGTAGTTCTATTTTTAGTTTTTTAAGGAACCTCCATACTGTTCTCCATAGTGGCTGTATCAATTTACATTCCCACCAACAGTGCAGGATGGTTCCCTTTTCTCCACAGCCTCTCCAGTATTTATTGTTTCTAGAATTTTTGATGATGGCCATTCTGACCAGTGAAGTGATACCTCATTGTGGTTTTGATTTGCATTTCTCTAATGATTAGTGATGTTGAGCATCGGTTCATGCGTTTGTTGGCAATCTGTATGTCTTCTTTGGAGAAACGTCTGTTTAGGTTTTGGGCCCATTTTTGGATTGGGTTGTTTGATTTTTTGATATTGAGCTGCATGGGCTGCTTGTATATTTTGGAGATTAATCCTTTGTCTGTTGCTTCATTTCCAAATATTTTCTCCCATTCTGAGGGTTGTCTTTTCATCTCATTTATGGTTTCCTTTGCTGTGCAAAAGCTTTTAAGTTACATTAGGTCCCATTTGTTTATTTTTGTTTTCATTTCCTTTTCTCTAGGAGGTGAGTCAAAAAGGATCTTGCTGTGACTTACGTCATAGAGTGTTCTGCCTATGTTTTCCTCTAAGAATTTTATAGTGTCTGGCCTTACATTTAGGTCTTTAATCCATTTTGAGTTTATTTTTGTGTATGGTGTTAGGAAGTGTTCTAATTTCATTCTTTTATATGTAGCTGTCCAGTTTTCCCAGCACCACTTATTGAAGAAGCTGTCTTTTCTCCATTGTATATTCTTGCCTCCTTTGTCAAAGATAAGTTGACCATATGTGCGTGGGTTTACCTCTGGGCTTTGTATCCTGTTCCATTGATCTATATTTCTTTTTGTGCCAGTACCATACTGTCTTGATTACTGTATCTTTATAGTATAGTTTGAAGTCATGTAGCCTGATTCCTCCAGCTCTGTTTTTCTTTCTCAGGATTGCTTTGGCTATTCGGGGTCTTTTGTGTTTCCATACAAACTGTAAAATTTCTTGTTCTAGTTCTGTGAAAAATGCCATTGGCATTTTGATAGGGATTGCATTGAATCTGTAGATTGCTTTGGGTAGTACAGTCATTTTCACAATGTTGATTCTTCCAATCCAAGAATATGGTATACCTTTCCATCTGTTTGTATTGTCTTTGATTTCTTTCCTCAGTGTCTTATAGTTTTCTGCATACAGGTTTTTTGTCTCCTTAGGTAGGTTTATTCCTAGGTATTTTATTCTTTTTGTCAACTGCTTACTTTTGAACCAATCACTATGAGCAAGTGGAGAGACTGTATTGATTGACTCATGTCCAACAAGGACTACCCCCTGGAGCTGTGTTCTTGTGCATCAGAAAGGGGCGAGTATCTATCTCAGAAAAGCCAAAGGTTTTTTAGATCTCTGAGTTTGGTTTCATTGGGAAGAATTGATCCCTTGGCTATTCTAGCTGCAAGAAAGCCTGGGTAATTTAGTATAGTTAGCTGAGTTCTGATAGGAGGAAGGGGAAATACATTTTGGGTGGACAACTAGTGGTATCTTTTATACCAACAACAAAGAGTGGGATTATCATACTTGGTTCAGAGAAAGCATCGTTCATCCCTTAGGTTTGGGGAGGGGCCCACCTTCTCTCAGCATATTTGCCTCCTTTGACAGATAACACTTTTCAAATGTTCTCCTTAAATGTGAATTGATACTTCTCCATCAAGAAGTGGGTCTATGTTCCCTTCCTGGAATCTGGGAGGACTCGTGTATGATTCAGGTGAGAAGTGATATTTGTGACTTTCAAGGCTAGGTTAGAAAAGGCAATACAGCTTCTGCACAGCTCTTGATCTCTTGGGAGATGTGCCTTTGAAATTCTGAGTCCTGTAAAGAAGTCTGGCTACCCTGAAGTCATCATGCTTGAGAGCCCATGAGAGGGACCACATAGAAATAGAAAGAGATGCTTGAAGGGCTCCATCACTTAAGCCCCCATGATCTTTGAGTCTTCCTAGCCCAGGTATCAGACATATGATTGAAGAAGCTTTTCAGATGACCCCAGCTGTAGCTACTATCTGACTGCAGCCTCATAAGAGACTCTGAGCTAGAACTTCCCAGCCAAGTTACTTCCAAATTCCTGAACCACAGAAAACATGAGAGAATAAAAGATTATTGTTTTGGAGTAATTTACATGCAGCAATAGATAACTACTATACTTCTCCAAAGTATTAGATTCTACAAGCTAAGGATGAAGGAGAGAATGCCTACTGAGTAGGTAACCAATGGTGTTTGTTCGACTCATAAGTAGTAAAGGTGTTAAAGCAACAATTCAATGCATATAAAAATAAAAACTCAAGGCTATTTTTCAAAGCACTATTTACAATAATAGAAAGTTGGAGACAACCTAAATGTCCAAAACTAGAAAGTTGTTTAAATAAATTATGGTTCTTGCACACTTTAAATGTAATATGTCTATAAACCGACTATAAAAATCAAGGTTTGAAGAATATTCAATGTCATGGGCATATGTTCTTGATATAATAATGTTAAGGTGAAAATAGTAGGAATAAAAATTGAACACTATATTTTAAAAGGGTGAATTTTATAGTATGTAAATTATCTCAGAAAAAAATTGTATGAGACAAAATTGAACATACACATAAAAATATATATGAACAGAAAAAAAGGCTAAAAGGGAATATATTAAAATGTTATTAGTAGTTATCTTTGGAAGCTGAAATTCTCCATAATATTTAATACCATTATTTGTAGCTTTGTCACACAATGAATAAGGTTGAAGTGCAATAAAAAAGTGAGAAAACTGGAAAAAGGTGTAAAGTTGAAAATGGTTTAAATTCACATTGCATTTTTAAAAGCTTGGTCAAGAAAGAGCAGGATCATATGGTAGTTCTATTTTTAATTTTTGAGGACGCTCCATACTGATTTCCATAATGGCCGTACCAATTTACATTCCCCAAAGTGTATAAGGATTCACTTTTCTCTACATCCTCACCAACACTTATTATTTTCTGACTTTTTGATAGAAGCCATTCTAACAGATATGAGGTGATATCTGTGTGGTTTTGATTTGCAGTTCCCTGTTGATTATTGATACTGAGCACCTTTTTGGATGTCTTCTTTAGAAAATGCAATTCTACTTCTGGGTATATATCCAAAGGAAACAAAATCGAACTCTTGAAAAGATATCTGCACTCCCACGTTCACTGCAGCATTATTCACAATAGCCAAGACATGGAAAGAACCTATGTGTCCACGCAATGATAAAGAAAATGTGGTATATGTATCAGTGGAACATTATTCAGCATTAAAAAAGAAGGAAATTCTGCCATTTGCAACAACATGGATGAAACTGGAAGACAGTATGCTAAGTGAAATAAGCCAGACACAGAAAGATAAATACTGCATGCTCTCACTTACATGTAATATCTAAAAAAGTCAAACTCATAGAAACAAAGAGTAGAAGGGTGGTTACTATGGGATGGGGTGGACGGAGTGGGAGAAATGGGGAGATGTTGATCAAAGTGTACAAACTTTCAGTTATAAGATGAGTAAGTTTTGGAGACCTAATATACAGCCTGGTGACTATAGTTAATAATACTGTATACTGTTAATGTATTGTTAATGTATTGTATACTTGAAATTTTCTGAGTAGATCTTAAGTATTTTCAACATACATGAAAAATGGTAGCTATACGCGATGATGGATGTGTTAATTAGCTTGATTGTAGTGATCATTTCACAATGTGTCTGTATATCAAAACACCACATTGTACACTATAAATGTATATATACATATATGATACCATATATTTTATATAAATAAATAGTCTTTATTTGCGAATTATACCTTATTAAAGCTAGGGGTAAAAAAAAGAAAAAGAACCACATTGTTTTCAAAATGATGGCGGAAGTGGTTGTGGTTTTGGGTGGGGGTGGAGGGTGGGGTGGGGTGTGCATGCAGCATTTGGGGAAGGAAAGGAAGAAATACTGATTGAGCCACTGTGTGGTTCTTATGTGGGGACAGCGTGGGGAAAGGGCTGGTGACGTGTTCTAGAGAGAGAAGGTACATCTGTGGTGAGATGGGGGGATGCAGTGTGTATAAGTTGTAGATTGACCCACGTGGGCGTAAAGTGCACTGGAGTGTACTGAGTAGGTGTAAGTAAATCCTTAGACACATGACCGACATACAGCAGTCCAAAACCTCACCAGGAGGAGAACACAAACACGGAGCGAAACTGAGCGTCCCAACTAAATATAGAAGAATCTCTATCCTTGACTAAAATTTCCACAAATTGTACTCACACTGACAGTTGCTACTATGTCTCAATTTCCCAGGCTGTGTAATAAAAGAGAACTGTACTTCTTGTTTTCTACCTACCTCAGAGAATTGCTACGGACTTTAAAGAATCTAAAGTTTCCCATGTCATTGGCACTGTGTAAAATAACTGCCAGCATAGAAACCTCTTCCCCAGTTTCCTCTAACTGGAAAATGCTAAATTTTTACATATCTTACAATGTTCCCTATCATTAGTGGCCTTCAGACTAATTAACACGGCAAAAAGTAATGTTGAGTTAGCCACGACCATGAGCAAATGTCACATAGTCCTTAACCTCTGTAGGTTATAATCTTGTGGAAATTTACCTTTTCATCTTTTTTTTTTTTTTTGGCGGTACACGGGCCTCTCACCGCTGTGGCCTCTCCCGTTGCGGAGCACAGGCTCCGGACGCGCAGGCTCAGCGGCCGTGGCTCACGGGCCCAGCCGCTCCGCGGCATGTGGGATCTTCCCGGACCGGGGCACGAACCCGCGTCCCCTGTATCTGCAGGCGGACTCTCAACCACTGCGCCACCAGGGAAGCCCTCATCTTCATCTTTGAGTTGTATGAACATTCACTTCCGTCTGACTAATTTAATCACTCTCCCGAACATGCTTCCCTCCAGGTCTTGCTCATTCTGGAATGTCGGCCAGCTGTCTTGCCTGCCTAACCAAACATTATTCTTCCTTTGAGGCCAGATTTAATTCCACCATCCCATAAACTCTTTCTTACCCTCAGGCCCATGGTGAGCTCCTCTTGCTTGGAACTTGATCACATGATCTTCACCACATTATTTTTGACTTACTTTCGTGATGGTTCTTAGTCTAGTGCAGGTTATGAATTGACCTCTCTCTGGTAACATTTTTTGGGTGCTTATTATGTGCTAATCCTTTGTATTCAATAAGATTGAAAACATTATTATCCCCATTTTAGAGATGAGAAAACCGAAGCTTTGTAACTTGCCAAGTGTCAATTTGAAACCGTGTGGCTAAGTGCCCAGCTATAAACCTGGGGTTCTGTTATTATAGAGGAAGAGCAGAACAGGTATTGGGGACATCTATCAGTCTCTGTCATAGAGAGATGTGAGAGAAATATAAAATGGTCATCTAATAAACGGAAAACTGTGATAAGTGCTACGAAGCAGAAAGGATTGTATAAAGAGCTCATGCCAGGGCTTTGCAGTGGGAAGTCACAGAGAAAGAACTAGAAGTGGGCTTTGAAGATAGGTGCATTAGTTATTCTATTGCTATGTAACAAATTACCTCACAACGCCCATTTATGTTTTTATTTTTTATATCAATTTATTTATTTATTTTTGGCTGCGTTGGGTCTTCGTTGCTGCGCGTGGGCTTTCTCTAGCTGTGGTGAGTGGGGGCTACTCTTTGTTGTGGTGTTCAGGCTTCTCATTGCGGTGGCTTCTCTTGTTGCAGAGCACGGGCTCTAGTCGTGCAGGCTTCAGTAGTTGTGGCTTGTGGGCTCTAGAGCGCAGACTCAGTAGTTGTGGCACACAGGCTTAGTTGCTCCGTGGCATGTGGGATCTTCCCAGACCAGGGCTCGAACCCATGTCCCCTGAATTGGCAGGCGGATTCTTAACCACTGTGCCACCAGGGAAGCCCACAACGCCCATTTATTATCTCAAAATTGTATATGTCCAAAGTCTTGTGTGGTGTGGCTGGATTCTCTGCTCAGTATCACAAGGCTGTAATCAAGGTGCCAACTGGACTGAGCTCTCATCTGGAAGCTTTGGGGCAAATCTGTTACCAAGATCATTCTTCTTGTTGGCAGAATTCAGTTCCTGCGGCTGTGGGAATGAGGTCCATGTTTTCCTGCTGTCTGTCAGCCAGGGCTAGGCTTAGCTCCTAGAAGCTGCCTGCATTCCTTGATATGTGGCCTCTTGCATCTTTAATCCAGCAATAGCTTGTCAAATCCTTCTTGTGCTTCTAATTTTTAATTTCCTCTTCTGTGACCAGCTGGAGAAAATTCTCTGCTTTAAGGGGGCTAATGCGATTAGGCGAGGCCTGCCTCGATAACCTCCCTATCTTAAATTCAATTGTACTATATAACGTCATCTAATCATGGGAGTAAAATCTATTATAGTCGTAGTCCTGGGGATTATACCAGGGGCCGTAAATCTAGGGGGACATCTTAGAATTTTACCTACCAGAGTAGATAAGACATAGACAAACAGAGAGAACTTTCTAGGTGGGAAAGAAATGCAGGCAAAACTCAAAAGTGAAACTCCACCCACAGATTTTTGGATATTAGAATATGTCTGTTTGTGACTGCTCCAATAATAATAATAGCTTCCTTTTACTGAGGTCTCCTTGGTGTTTACACAAATTCATTCACCAATCCATATATCAGCTCTATGAGGGTGGTATCATTTCACTTTTACAAAGAAAGAAATTCAGGCAGAGAGAAGAAAAGCCACTCACCAGAGTTCTACCCCAATCAAGTTGTGAAGCTGGGATTACGGCTTGAGCTCTGGATGACTTCCGAGTTTGTGCTCTTTGCATTGTGTAACCCACCTGACTGTGGGTCTGGATGGGAAAGCAGAAGGCAGTAATGTTGGTCTGAGCCCAGTCTGTGGAGGTATTGACGTTAAAATGTATTAAAATGTGTTAACAGGTGCCGTGGAAGATTTTAGAGGGTGCATGTGAATTGTGGGGGAGGAAGGGGACAGAAGTGGATATGGATGTGGATGGAGGGGAACACATGGACTGGATATGCAATATGGTATTTTAGGGAGGTTAACATGGCCAGTCAGGAGGAGCCTGGATTACAAGATTGTAGGCAGGGATGATATGTTACAGTTGACAACTACATGATCCAGCCTCTGAATCTCGCTGCCAACTTGCAGGAAATTCACAGGACAGAAGAACGTGTTAAATTGCACATAAGTATACAATCAGCAAAGTGGAGGCAGCGTGAGGATTATAGAAAACAAATCGTATACATTTCCATCACCCCAATATTATTATTACTAATGTGAAATAGTGAACAGAGAAAAAAGCTTTGGTAGCTATGGTAGGACTAGAGAAAAATTTTAATAGATTTGATAAGAAACTCCATAAGGAATGGAAGTTCCTAGGGAGTTGTTTAGTAATTAAGGCAGTCATGGTCAGACCTATGTTACCAGCTATGTAACTAGGGTCAGGTTCATGGGTGTACAATCAATGTAGTTACACAGGGCCCTGCACTCAGAACTTCGCATTTGGGGTTAAATGCTCTGCAATCATTGTCTGTATTCTTAATAATTTTATCTTTGAATTTGTATTTTAGAAGAGAAGTCCAATGGGACAATTGGAACAGGCACTGGGGGCTTGGAACCTCAGCTTCTACATGGTCCTCCCTTCTACCACCTCTCTTGGATGGGTTTTCAGCTTGCTTGCTCTCCCAACCTCTGGCCCCCTGACCTCACCCAGCCTCCCCTGCCCTTGTCCAGTGACCACTTTTACCCTCTACTCTACCTTGGGCAGGGCTCTGTGTGTGCCACCGATAGTATCTAGGGGTTAGGCAAGGAGGTGGTCATTCTCAACCCAAGGTATCAATGCCACTGCATTTTTTTGCGCTTGACTTGGTGGAGGTGAGTCTCTTGCCTTCCTTTGTCCAGTTATTGAGAGAATCTCAGTGTGGAGGTTGTAATACCTTTGGAGGCCACCCATTTGCTGTGGGTTGGGGAGGCAGGCCTGTGGTAAGGAGAGATGCCTGGTTTGGCCTCCTGTCCCTTGCTGGGAATAGTATGCCAGTCCAGCGGCTAGCAGGAGGGGGCTTCAGGCAGCCAGTGGGTTGCATGGGCCCCCAATTTCCTATGGGGGGATCTGTATTTATCCCAAAGGTATCTCCCTGCCCAGGAGTGTGACATTAGATAGCAAATAAAAAATACTCTGACAGGTTGAGAGAGAGAACCCAAAAAAGGAGTAAGCTTTACATTTTAGTATCTTTAACAGCACTTTTTTTCTGTTTTTTGATCCACATTTTTATTTTGCACTGGGTCCCACAAATTGAGTAGCTTGTCCTATGTGTGATCTTAGAAATTACAAAGTACCAAATTTAAAGTTTCTTAGAATTTAGAAAGTACCAAATAAACGTTAGCTTAAAACAGAGAAAGAAATCCATTGCCTCTAAGGACATGAAAGCAGTAACAAAAAAGTGGAGGTATTTATGAGAAGGAAAAGTACAGGACTTGGTAACACACACAGTAGAAACAGGGGATATATACCACTAGGCAAAAATAATTTCAAGAATGGCACAGGGCAACCGACACTAGTTTAGTCTCTTGCAAAACATGGGTGCTTGAGAAATATTTGCATTTGACTTGAGCATCTTCAGCTTGGAGGTATCAGCGAAACTGTTTCCTCTTGGAATGGGGAAGCTTAGGCAAAAGAGATTTTGAGGTGAGGAAGACATTTAGAAGATATCATCTACAAAGCATGCTGTGAGAGGAATAGGCAATTTGGTCTAATCTATTAAAATGTAAAATGTACATAGTTTTGCATTTTCACTTCATTTCTAGGTCCTCGATAAATACACATGTGTACAATACAGAAGCAAGTATAATGATGTTCATGCAGAATTGTTGAATAGGGGCTTCCCTGGTGGCACAGTGGTTGAGAGCCCGCCTGCCGATGCAGGGGACACGGGTTCGTGCCCCGGCCCGGGAAGATCCCACATGCCGCGGAGCGGCTAGGCCCGTGAGCCATGGCCGCTGAGCCTGCGCGTCTGGAGCCTCTGCTCCGCAACGGGAGGGGTCACAACAGTGAGAGGCCTGCGTACCGCAAAAAAAAAAAAAAAAAAAAAAGCAAAAATCAGAAACCAACCTAAATGTCCATAACTAGGAAACTCTTCGATTTCAGGCAATGGCGTACCATGCAGCCATTAAAAAGAATGAGGTAGACCTAGACCTATATTTACCAGGAGTGAGACAACCAGGGGATTTTAATTAAGGGGAAAAAATATCAAGTTCCAGGAAAATGCTTAATCCCATTTACTTAGAAAATATATATGTACAAGATAATGAGTAGATAAAGGTCTAGAAGCCTGAACACCAAACTTTAAACTGTGAGTATCTCTGAGCTCGGGAGTGGGTGGAGCGTGTGTGTGAATGAATGGGACGCCTATGCTTTCTCTGTGCACTTCTGTGTTTGAATGTATTACTGAGAGGAAATGGAAAGTGTATTTTGAGGGCGTCGTGTGAAGGGAAAAGTTGGGGAGCAGGGTGAAGACTTACAGCTCCCTGGTCTCTTCAGACTCCAGCGCCGTCTGAGGTAAAGAGACCCCATCCCGCTGAGGTGATTCTGCAGAGGGGCGGAGCTCTGCAGAGCCAACACTGGAGGCGGCCCCGGGGGGCGGGGCCCCGACTCCAGCCGCACGCTCCGCTCCCACCATGCCCTTATAAGGAGCGCCCGGCGTTAGGGCTCGGGAATCCGGTCGCAAACCCCGCGGCTCAGCCCCAATCCCAGGCCCCTCCCTTGGGAATGGGGGCGGGGCGGGGCCTTGGCGGCGCGGTTGCGTGGGCGGAGCATCTCAAAGAGGGACCAATAGGAGTGGAGGTCCGGGTCTGAGCGGCGTTGCCATTGGGCGCGGCGACGAGAGGGGGCGGGGCGCTCGCGAGACTGGTTACGCCGAGGGAAGCCCGGACTCCGTAGTCGCCGCTCAGAGTCCGTCTCTCCGCGGATTCCCGGCCCCGCCGTTCTCAGATCTCTGTAGCCCGCGGTTCGCCGCCCCGCTCGCCGCCGCGATGCCGGTGTTTCATACGCGCACGATTGAGAGCATTCTGGAGCCGGTCGCGCAGCAGATCTCGCACCTGGTGATCATGCACGAGGAAGGCGAGGTGGATGGCAAAGCCATCCCTGACCTCACCGCGCCTGTGGCCGCCGTGCAGGCGGCCGTCAGTAACCTCGTTCGGGTGAGCGCGCTGGGCCTGGGATGGGGAACGGGGGCGGGAGACGTCCCTGGGGTTCCGGCTTGCCTTGCGGCTCCCCTGCGCTGCCTGTGGCTTTGCCGGTGGGCTCGGGAGCCAAACCGCCTCGGGTTTGAATCCTGACGCCCCCGCGTTGTGACCTTGAGCAAGCCCCCGAGCCTCTCTGGGTTTCAGTTTCCTCACCTATAAAATGGGGGCAATCATAATAATGCCTGCCTTGCGGGTTTGTTGTGAAGATTCAGCGAGGTGGTATTTATAAAGTGGCTAGCGCAGCTTATGACCCGTAGTAAGCGCTCAATAAATGACAGGCGTTAGGATGTCTGATAGCCCCTTTCCCTCAGCAGGCTGTCGCCCCTCCCGTTGACAGCCTTGCTTTCAGCTCCTTTTTAGGCCTCCTCAATCTGGCCTCTGGGCTGGCGGGCTCCTCTGATGATTCCCTGACTTGCCTTCCAGGGATTCTTATTTGAGCCACGTTCTCCTTTCTAATACTTCTGCCCCTTACCTTGAAACCCGCCTCACCCACCTCTGAGCCCTCCCCAGAGCTCCCCGCGTCCGGCCCTTCTGTCCACTTGTTTTAGTGGCCACTCGTCCCTGTCTCCTCCTTTCCCGGGCATTCTACCTCTGCTCACACCTCTGGCACTCACAAACACCGGGTGATATCTTTATGCAGTAATTTATGACTACGAATCCCTTTTCCCCTTTCGCTTAACCCTGTTGCCTTTCATCCCCCCCCTCCCCCTCCAACTCCCGTGGAGATTTCCACCTGGCTTTACCTGCTGTGAAACGGCTTCCTCCCACTGGGGCCTTTCCAGACTCGGGGGCCCTCTTCATCGGCCCCTCCTCCTGGCAGGAAGCAAGATGGAGAGGCCTGTGGAATCTGGGATCTGCGGCCCCTGCCGGAGAAAAGAGCGGGGCGTCTCCTCCCCGAGCCACAACTTTCCTAGATGGCGAAGTGGCTCTGCAGACCCCTGTAGCCCACAGCTGTGACTAATAACTGAGGTGATTCCTGGAGGAGGCGGAGTCCACTTCTGAAAGGGGAAAAGAGGTGCTGTGACCAGTCTCCTAACACTCTGCTGGCTAATATCACACTTTTCTTTCCCACCCTGGGTGGGTGACTCAGACTGCTGCTGCCTGTGGGGAACAAATTTGGAAAAATTTTATACGGCTTCCCCACTGAGCTGTGTAACTAGTGTGTGCCAGGGTAGTTAGGAGGCTGGTAGGCAACTGTGGGTCTGGGTGGGGCTTGGGTTCCGGATCTGTTTAGAGCACTTTAGCACACTTCAGCTGCTCAAAGTCTTCCTCAGTCTTCAGGGGACCAGTTCAGGAGACAGTTCAGGAGACTGGTACTAGGAGAATGCTACTGACCAAATTCCCCATCTGCCTTCTCTGTAGATTTAGTTAGACTGTATTCAGGAAGAATACTGAATTCATTCAAAATGTCTACTTCTACACTGTTCTTGTTCTTTTTATAACTAATTTTAATCTAAGACTCCGGAGTACATTCTTATGTAGTGTTGTCTAACATGGCTGCATTCCAGGCCTCCATTACTCAACAAATAGGAAACAATGTAAAGAGACAAGGTAATAGTGTCCCTCCAAGGAGTACTTCAGGAAATGAAATCTTAAAACCACATGTTGCACTTGGAGCAGAGCTAGTGTATAGTCTAGGGGCTGATATCTGATTAGGCTATTTAGAAAAAAGTTATTTATGAGCTTCAATGCATGAATTAATAAGAACTGAATGTCTGCTATATGGGGAGCATTTTAATAAATCAGTGGTTCTTAGGTTGAGATGTGTATCAGAATCACCAGTGGGGCTTTTTAGAAATAAAGATGTCCAGCTCCCACCCCAGACTTACTGAGGAGCTCTTTAGGGGGTCAGGTCAAGGCCTTTGTGTTTTTGAGAAGCTCCATAGGTGACTTTCATATAGTCCCTTAGTTAGGAAACACTAATAGATACTGTGAGACAAATACCAAAAAAATGAGGCCATTGATAAACTGAAAACAAAATTACATATAATTGCAAACTTCCCAATACATTACAAAAGAAGGGACTTGAGATTGGTGGTACATAGGAGTTAGCAGAGAGAAAGTGGGGAGGGTTGTGTTGATAAGTAGTTAATCATGAACAAAGGTACTTGTGAATAAGTGACTTCCAGATTACAGCAAGTAGATTGTCTTGCTTAGCTCAGGAGGCAAGTTGGAGAGAAACTGGAGATGAAATTGGTGCATGCCATATGGGCACTTTAACAGAAGGCCAATAAGACGAACAAAGAGAATGGAAGGGATAGGATGAGGACAGTGTGTGAGGGAGACTGTATAGATTGTGTTCTGGGGAGGCCCGAGGACCTACCCATTGCTTGGAATCCTGGGTGTCTGTTGTGGCCCTGTGTATATGCTGCTGAATATTGTAATGAATCGTGTACATGTATCAAGTTCCCAACTAGATTGTGTCTGGGGAACAGGCCTCGTATGTGCTTCTCAGTTCCTACCCTCAGCAGTGGCCCATGGGATGGCTTGATATTGTTGAAGGAAAGAAGGAACTATGGGAAGGAAGATAAATTAGGAGACTTTTAAAATTGGTTGGTCATGAGGAAAATGAGGGCCTGGACTTGGGGTGTGGCAGGGAAAATGGAGCAGGAATTAGAACCATATTAGAAATACAGTAGAAGAAGAATTAGTAGAGCTTGATAATAGAACTCTCAGGAAAAAAACACACGGTGCTATTATAAATTAACGAATCTGATTTTTGAACAAATATCCTGGAATTTATACAATTCAGGTTTCTTTCAGTTACCTTGGGAGGCTATATCCTTATTCCAGTGCTTCTCTTTGGGAATTTCTTACAGATTATTTACATATATATGTCAAATTAATTTGTTTTATTTTGGTCAAGAAAATTTTGTCTGAAGTCGGCATTTTTTAACCCTACTACTTTATATACCATTCTTGAGTCTAAAGTGACTTTTGGATATTTCCAAAATTAAAATTTACCAGGTGATGATGAAATTCTGAATTGTTAAGTTGTAGTCATCCATTTATGAGGTAGGTATTTATTGAGACATATCCCTTCTAACATCAAAGCAATAAGTATGATATTGGGCAGAATACGTATAATACTGGATTGAAGGTCCTAAGTGGACCGGAGGAAGTGAAGTATCATGGAAGTTCAGAGGAAGGTAAGGTTGCTCTTCTTGAGAGCATGGGGAAGGCTTCATGGAGGAGATAACCTCTGAGTTGGCCTTAAAGAAGGTGGGATTGGAACTTTTTTTTTTTTTTTTTTTGCGGTACGCGGGCCTCTCACTGTTCTGGCCTCTCCTGTTGCGGAGCACAGACTCCGGACACACAGGCTCAGCGGCCATGGCTCACGGGCCCAGCTGCTCCGCGGCATGTGGGATCCTCCCGGACCGGGGCACGAACCCGTGTCCCCTGCATCGGCAGGCGGACTCTCAACCACTGCGTCACCAGGGAAGCCCGGGATTGGAACTTTTAAAGACATGGTAATATAGGCATTACAAGTGGAAAGAATACCTAAACAAAGGCATCGAATTATTGAGAATCTGAGGACCAAGTTTTGACTTAGGAAATCATTAAGCAAGACTCATTTAGATTTGTAATTTTTAATGTGTATTTGTTAAACAAAAGTAGCCTGGTCACTTTATATATATATCATCACAATTGAGTCATCACTTTTACTCCACCCTTAGGGAGAGGGTAGGATGGGATTATTTACATGTCCTTTTTTCAACTGAATAAGACCATTTTTAAATTTTTATTATTTTTATTTTTTTGCGGTATGTGGGCCTCTCACTGCTGTGGCCTCTCCTGTTGCGGAGCACAGGCTCTGGACGCGCAGGCTCAGCGGCCATGGCTCACGGGCCCAGCCGCTCCGCGGCATGTGGGATCTTCCCGGACCAGGGCACGAACCCGTGTCCCCTGCATCTGCAGGCGGACTCTCAACCACTGCGCCACCAGGGAAGCCCAAGGCCATTTTTTTAAAAACAGCTTTGTTGATATATAATTCACATACCATACAATTCACTCATTTAAACAATTCAGTGTGTTTTTTTTTTTTTAGTATTTTTACAGAATTGCACAACATCACTATAGTCTAATTTTAGGACAGTTTTGTTCCCTCAAAAAGAAACTTCATACCCATTACAGTCACTGATTCTCTCCCATCCCCCAGCACCCCAGCACTAGGCAACCACCATTCTGCTTTCTGTCTTTGTGGATTTGCCCTTTCTGGACCTTTCATATAAATGGAATCAGAAAATAATGTGGCCTTTTGTGTAGGACTTTTCACTTAGCATAATGTTTTCAAGGTTCATCTGTGGTGTAGTATGTGTCAGAAATTCATTCCTTTTTGTTGCTGAATAATATTCCATTGTATAAAATAAGGCCATTTTAAACACAGAGAATGATTCTAATGCAGTAACAAAACAAGGAGGGGGCCTAGGAGAAAGATGGATGGGAAGGGAAAAATAGAGGAGAGGTACAGGTTCCAAGGATGGGATTCAGTCAGCAGTGTGAAAAATTCAGAAGTCTTAGACTGTCTTGTAGCATGGTATATAAATTTTTCTTTTTTCCCATTGAAGTGGCCCATAGAAATCTGACAGTCTTTGTGACCATATAGTCGTGCCAGTTTTATTAATGGGGGTTCATACACTTTGCATTCTCCATTGCAGCATCTGAGGGCATGTGTTGTAACTACTCCTGGGACTCATGAAATATTTATTTCGGACGTTTTTCTGGCCTTTACTTTTATGAGCCTCACCCATATATCATACCCTGTTGGGACCAGCTCTGGGACAAATAGCAGCATTGTCTTTAAACTGATAGTTGGGAAAGACTGTTCTGCTCTTAAAAAGAAATCAATTTTTTCTTTTATAAATTATCTATATTAACATCTGAAATTATTCCTACTTTAATTTCTTTTGGTTGATGTTGGATTTATTTCAGTTAAAATAAATAACAGTGTTTGGGTGACAGGCCTGTGGGTGATTTTCTTCTTCTTCATATTCTGTATTTTCCAATTTTTAAAATGAACATATAAATTCCTATATTAAGGAAAAAATTAATACGGTAAATAATAAGAATGTATAATTCTTTATCGTTTATAAAATGCTTTCATATGTATAATCTCATAGCTGTCCTTTAAGGTAGGTATTGCTATGGTCTGAATTTTACAGATGAAGATACTGTAGATCAGGGAAGTTAAGTAACCTGCCCACAGTGGCACAGCTAATTAGTGGGGGAGCTTGGACTTGAGCTCTGTTTCACTTACTCTGGACACTCTGCTCTTTTCACTCCACCATTCTGTGTCCACTTAGAACAAAGTTGTTAAATATCACTGGAAGTTTTCTAGCTTGAATCAGAAGCAATGAGAATGTTGTTAGTCAAAGAGTTTCCATTTGTCCTGGGCTTGGAAAGATTATCTGTTTAAAGGTTGGTTTTGGCATGGCCTGTGTGAAGGGCCTATATTAAAAAAATGATGTGAAGGTAGTGTTCTGTTTCACAGTGACATTCAATTTTGCAGCGTTAAAAAAAAAAGACTAGATACAGGTAACACAAAAGTATGTCTGCCAAACACGTAAAGGCTTTTCTAGTATTTATGGCTGCTTAGCTTGAAGTCTATGAGAACTAAATAGTATTTAAAGTAGGTTTCTAGGATTTCTGTATTTAAATAGTATTTATAGTAGGTTTGTGGATTCTTTGGGGAATCGTGAAGTTTCATTTGAAACACTTTGTCTCTAGATCAAAAGAGATATACAAATAGGACTTAGCATTTACTCATGATCGAGAGAATGGAAGAGTTTTGGAGATTGTATGTTTCTACAACTATGTTTATAATTTTAATGGAGCCCCAATTTAAATATTTGTTTATATATATTGACCAGTGGAAAGTTGGGCTTTTCTAAAGCTGTTTTGTAAATAGCACTGGTATAACAATGGACAAAATAAAAGTTATTTTATATTTTATGGACAAAATAAAAGTTAGAGTAAAAGTTTTGTGGTATCAACCACAGTATCATAAGTTGACTCCTTCTGCTATAGTCCGGAGTAAGGGTAGCATTAAGACAACTGTTTTTATGGAGATGGGACTTATTTGGATTTTAATATTTCTGGTATATTGGTTAAAAAAGGAGTCTGGTTATTTTATATACTTAATTACCGGTCACTTATATATATGTGTGTGTATGTGTATATGTATATATAAAATACTTACGTTTTGTATGTATCACAGCTGAGAGGGTCGTTATTTTAAAACCTTTCTGACAACTTCCTGGTCTTTTACTGGCACACCTAGAAAGAGGGTAGGATGGGAATATCTTAATTATCCACAGTCTAAAGTCCATCATAGCATGTATTTTTTTCTCTTGTGACAGTCATCATACTTGGTCAGTGTTTGTCTTCATTGGGTTGTACGTTTCTCAGTGGCAGAGGCCATGTCTGTTGTGTTTGCTCCTTTCAATGTTGGGCTGGTCATAGGTGTGCAATGTAACTTTTGTTTTTTAAATGAACTAACTATATATATATGTGTGTGTGTGTATATATATATATATGGCATTCATTTAAAAAAATAAATTTATTTATTTTTGGCTGCGTCGGGTCTTCGTTGCTGCGGGCGGGCTTTCTCTAGTTGCGTGAGCAGGGGCTACTCTTCGTTGAGGTGCGCAGGCTTCTCATTGCGGTGGCTTCTGTTGTTGCAGAGCACGGGCTCTAGGTGCACGGGCTTCAGTAGTTGTGGCATGTGGGCTCAGTAGCTGTGGCTCGCAGGCTCAGTAGTTGTGGCGCACGGGCTTAGTTGCTCTACAGTATTTGGGATCTTCCCAGACCAGGGCTCAAACCCGTGTCCCCTGCATTGGCAGGTGGATTCTTAACCACTGCGCCACCAGGGAAGCCCATCATTCATTTTTTTGTGCAGAAAATATTGTAATAGGAATTTTTGTGCAGTGACAATTTTCCATCCCCAGCTTTCAGACATCCGGTATAGCTGAATTTGAACAGTCTCTTTGAATTTATAATGGGCCTTGTCTGAAACAAGTAGAATATATACTAGGAGGGAGGAATGAATGGCTAACTGCCCACTGTTTGAGATAACGAAAGTGTTCAGGCTATTTTGAGTTGTGGTTCTCTGTTTCAGAATCATTTCAACTATGCAGGCCACTTACTAAATTCATAATGTGAGAATATGTTGCCTCCTATCTGAAAGTAGCATTGGGATTTTGCATTCTTTTTGTCTTTTTAAAACATAACAATTTAGACCAGGTGTTGATATATTATTTGGAACTCTGCTGGTTACAGTGTAGTATCATACTGAGTCATGAATTCCTCATTAAGAGATCTTTATTTCCTTGAACCATATGGCAGGAGACAAAAGATATCAGAAAGTTGATCTGCTTTTTTGTTTTTTGGCTGATCCAGGCCCAAACTTTTCATTGAACCTTATGTCATGGTCATGACACTGGGGTATACTTTTTACATAATAAACCAGCTTTAGAGCAGTATCAAAAGAAGTAGCAGTCCTTAAAGGGCGAACATCAGAGATTAGCTGGTATCCCAGCAAGGTTTCTCTCTAGCATAATGCTCTGGACTGTTGCTGAAAAAGGGCCATTCTATTAGTTTATGTTGCTTTCAGGCCAGTCTGCTCTTAAACCTTCCCATATAGACAGGACTAAAAGAAGAAAACAAATTTCAGCCTTGGCTTTTTTAAGCTCCAACAGCCTTCAGTGCTATGTAGTATAAATACTTCAGAGTGAAATTTAAGGAGTAAAGTTCAAATCTGTAATAAGACTCTGAAACACCCAGAGACAAAAGTTGGTATATGGGAGGAAGGACCTCCCATTGCAGGCTTTCATCGGTCGTTCTGTTCCTTGTACATTGGACCTGTAGAATTCTTAACAGTATGCATTTGGGTATATTGGGCCACATAGACAGTTTAGTTTGGATAACGTTAAGTTTTGAGTTATCTAGGCTCCTGCTTCTCTGTTTTTTTCTGTCATTTTCGTATTTGTTCAGTTTCCATTTGGAATGATTATGAGAGGAACGCTATCTTACCTGTTTCTTCTTAACAATCTGCAAAAAGGTTTGTTAGGGAAGGAAGCTGAAATAAATATATAAGTAGGGGATTTTTGTTCATTTGTATTTTTATCATCGTTAATGTTTTATCTTTAACACTAAAAATATGTATACTATTAATAATCATTTTTGTCATGCTGAGCTTTGTATAGTCTTTCAGAAAGAACAGAATTTCTCTTGTTACAAAAGTATTACATTTTTATCGTTGAAATTTTAAAAAATCTATCTTTAGTCACAGTCGTGTCCAGTGTTTCTCAGCCTTTTACAGTCTGTTTGAACTTGATTTGTCTTTTTGTCTTTTCTCTCTACTCCAAACCAATTTGTTTCCCTAGATATAAATACAAACTTAACTATATATAGATGCACCAGCTCTTATCCCTTTTCACCATTAACACCCTTCCCCCTGCAAACCATTTAATTCACTTTCCTGCTCAAGAATTTGCAAAGAAAAGTGAGGAAACCCAGTCAGTTACAACAACCCATGACTTTCTCTGTCATGTGCTGTTTAGGGAGCCATGCTGTACTTAGCTAACTGCTCTTTCAGTAAGTGTGGAATGAAATAAGTTCAAAATAATGGGCTAGATCTTGAAAGAACTTCTAATCTCAACATCCTTATTAAAGATATGGGGTCTTTACATTGATTAAATCTATTTAAGTATGTGTATTATGTGCAGACAAAGGGATAGAGTATGATAGAGTAATGGATAAAAGGGGACTTGTATAATTAGACATAGGCAGTTGGGGATTCCTCGCCTTCCTTCCAGTCCCTTGGTAAGGCTTTGTAGGTCTTGTGTCCTTGTATGCTGGGTCATCAGTCTTTGGATGATTGAGTTGATTGTGGGTTTGTTTTTTTTCTCCCCTCCTTCCTTACTCCCCTAGGGTGTCTCCCTTTAAGACTGTTTGTTTCTGGAGGACAACGACTGGGTTATATTCTTCTTGATATTCCTGGTGCCGTGCTTATCCCAGTCTCTTGCTCATGGTATTCCTTTGATAAGTGTGTTGTGCCTTGATACTCTCTATACCTGCTGGTCATTCTAGGCTCATTCATGATGAAGATAGCTCACTATCTCTTGCCTCCACTGGATGGCTTGGTGACTTTTCTTCTGCGCTCAAATGTTGCTATATGCAGATGCCTGCATAATCACAAAAAGAAACAAAGGTTCATAAATATTATATTGTGTTGGTTACATATTGGAACTTTAGATTCCAAAAAATTCCGTCACTTCTATGAGAAGGCAGCTCATTGGATGGGTATGAGTGTGCGATGTGTGTATGTGTAGAGGATGAGAGGTAGTGAACCTTAGAACTAAAAATGTTTTACAAATATCGTTAAGTTGCAGAAAATAGAGTCTTTGGCCCTTAGAGAATTTCCCACTGATAAGATTTCCAGTTGGATGACTTTTAAGGGGAAAGTGGCTGAATTTCATTGCAGTTGGCCACAATCCAAGCCAAAGTCATTCCTTCTTTTTGAAATAAGCTTAACTTATTCCCACAAGTAGGCTTTCTGTGAAGAAAGAAAAATGGTATATTTGTTCTTAGAGTTGAAAGTTGAGGGGCCAGCTTTCAACTTATCTAGCTTCTCTATATTTCCAGCCTTCTCTCTGTCCCCACCCCATCCCTGGAGAACTGGCTCATCTTTTATCTGTAAGGTGGACAACATGTTTTTATTCATTTAATTAAAGTAGATAAGGATATATAAATGTGCTAGTAAATCTCTAGTAACACTTAAATTTCTTATTCTGTGGCTTTTCCCCCCAAACCACCAAAATTAGTTATGACTCTAGCTGTGCACATTGCCTGGTGTTCTGAATAATAGTAGGGTATATAAGACATGGTCTGTGGCCTCAGGTTGTTAAAATACAGATGAAATTTATGATCTTATAAAAGATTTAGCTTATCTACGTCTTCTCCATCCATGAAATTGTTGCAGAATTTAAATTATTTACTTTAAAGGGTTGTACGCTAGTACTGTAACTACAGTTTTGATTCCTTGGAGCCATGGAGAAAATGTGAGTGGGCCAGCAGCAGAATAAGCAGGTGGTGGGCCCCCTAGTTAGGAAAAGACCGCTGAGCATCAGCTTCAGCTGCCCTCTTCTTGATTATTTTTTTCCTTACTGTGCTTTTCACAGTTGTAAGTAATTATTTGTGTGATTATCACTTCTTGAACATCTTTCCCCCACTAGAGCCCCCGGGGCAAATATTGGCTCTGCCGTGTTTGCCCCTGATTTTCAGCACCCATCAAAGTGCTTGGCACATAGTAGAGTCTTGAGGAATAATTGTTGAACAAACAAGTGGGAAGATCGTTTGCTGCTTCCGTACCCCAAAATGTTTTATGCTTCTTTGGAAAAATGTATATCATGCTGTGGGTGAATCTTGATGAAATTTAACTGCGATTAGGAAAGCAGCAGTAAATCATTGCTTAGCACAGGGTATTGCATGCAGTAGGATCATCCAATTCATGTTTCCTGAATAAATAAATTCCAGGGATAGAGTCCTGGAGTGCAGATGGGGATAATCCTGCCCAACATAGGATTATGCAGGATATTTAAGTTTAAAGAAATACAGAACATGGGTTTGGGATTCTCTATTAGTTTTGATGCTTTGCAAATGAACAGAATAGCCAACTTTGGCAAAGTGCATCTGGTATGAGTCAGCAAATACCAAAGTCAGACTTTAGATATAGATATAAGATAAATCACCTATAGTGTAATGGTTAAGTGTAAAGGCTCTAGAGCTGAACTGCTGAGGTTTAAATCCTACCACTGACTGACACCTGCAAAGTATGTAACATTGGAGAAAGTATTTAATTTCTGGTTCTCATAGTCCTCATCTGTAAAACAAAGCTAATCATAGTATCTGACTTGGAGTGTATTATTGTGAAGATTAATGAGTTTGTAAAAATGTTTAGAACTATGCCTGACACATAGTTAAAGATTTCAGTGAGTGTTAGATATATTAATATATTTTTCCATGATTTTTAAGTCATATTTTAAATGTTAGTCTAATGAAAAAGCAGTGTTGATTTTTTTTTTTTAATGTCTAAGTATAACTTCTAACTTTTACTCAACAAGGCAAAGTGCCAGTGAAAGCTTTCAGTAGAATTCCATATGTTGTGAATATACAGTTTTATCAACTGTGGGGAAAATATTCACAGTTTAGGTGCCTAAGCCTTTGATTGCCAGTTTCCCATGAAAAATTCAGACATCTGAGTTTATGATTGATATCTCCTTTGTTTGGAGCAATAGTGAGAGTAAAATTGTATCTCTCCCCTCTTCCACCCCAGTTTAGAAGCAAAAATTGGGACTTAGGATTTGGGATTTATCCCAAACATTCATTGTCCTATTTTCTAAAAAAGAAAAAAACTGAAGGGGTAGTCACTAAAGTAAATGGAATTGGCCCTTCCAGGTAGAGTTAAAAAGTACAATGCATTTGTGAAATAGAATTCATCTTCTTCTGGAACAGCCAAATTAATTTAACAAATATTTAATGACTACATAATATGCTGGATACTGGAAGAGGTTAGTATCTCTAGCCTGAAAGGAAGGATAGAATCTCTTTCAGATGTCCTATTGATATAGGAGTAATAGAGTTGAATGTAAAGGTCAGGGGACCTTAACGACTAATTTGGAAGGTATACCTGTTATTTCTAGTCTTTCAGTGGTTTTCTGGAAAATTTTTAACATGCATATTTAACTTCAAAGTCTTAAATTAATTGGCATCTTTACTTTCTACTTGAATAAAATGGTAAAATACTTGTAATTCCACTGTCCCCTTATATATGGTTGTCTGAGGTTTTGTTTCTCTCTTGATTTTTTTTCGCCCCACAAATTAGACACTATTGTATTATACAGTTGCTTTTTTCCCCATTTACCTATATGTTTACCACTTTTTTTGAGATATAAGAGAAACGATGAACAGACCTCCCTTCTTCCTGAAGTCTGTCCTACACTAATATCTTTAGGTGGGTCTTTGGGCAGTACACACTCTAAGTTTCATTTGTCTGAAAATATCTTTTATTTTGCCATCTTTTCTGAAAGATAATTTCATTGGATATACAAAATTGGGCTAATAGTAATTTTTTCCCAGCATTTTGAAAATATTATTCCAGTGTTTTCTGCATTCAAATCTGCCATCAGTCTAATTGTTATTTTCCTCTAAATAATGATTTTTTTCTCACTGAGGCTTTTAAGATATTATTTATCTTTCTTGGGATTTTTTGGGCTCCCTGATTTTGAGGGCTGATTTCTTTTATCAGTCGTAGAAAATTCTTAGCCATTATCTCTTGGAATTTTTGCCTCTTCCTTCATTTTATTCTTACCCTTTGGAAGTGTAATTAGAAAAATATTGGACTTTCTCTATCCTCTGTATCTGAACAGTTTATATTTTCCATATGGTTATTTTTTCAGGTCTTCCAATTTGCTAATTCTCATGCACCTGGGTCTAATATGCCATTTAATTCAGACACTGAGTTTTTAATTTAAATGGCAGTATTTTTTACTTCTAGAATCGTATCTTTTTCAAAATCTTGTCAGTATTGTAGTCTCTTGCTCTTTTATCATTCTTTTAAAAAAAGATTGCTTTTATTCTCTCTTTTTTTTTCTTATTTAATGAAAAACATCTTGGAGTGTAAGGAACTACAAGAGCTTAATACTAGGATGAAAGTAGAAAGGCACTTTTTTTTTTTTAGTAAACTTATTTATTTATTTTTGGCTGCATTGGGTCTTCATTGCCGCGCGTGGGCTTTCTCTAGTTGCGGCAAGCGGGGGCTACTCTTCGTTGCGGTGTGTGGGCTTCTCATTCGGTGGCTTCTCTTGTTGCAGAGCACAGGCTCTAGGCGCACAGGCTTCAGTAGTTGTGGCACATGGGCTCAATAGTTGTGGCTCGCAGTCTCTAGAGCGCAGGCTCAGTAGTTGTGGCGCACAGGCTTAGCTGCTCTGCGGCATGTGGGATCTTCCTGGACCAGGGCTCGAACCCGTGTTCCCTGCATTGGTAGGCGGATTCTTAACCACTGCACCACCAGGGAAGTCCCTAGAAAGGCACTTTTAAAATCTGATGAAATGCCAGGATAACATTACTGTCTTGAGATTGTAGAAGTTGCTGATTCTTTCATTTTTTAAAGTTTTTTATTGCAGTAAAATATATGTAACATAAAATTTACTGTATTAACTTTTTTTAAGTATACAGTTCTGTGGCATTAAGTATATTCACATTTTTTGTATAGCCATCACCACCATCTCAAGAACCTTGTATTTTCTACATTTGAAACTCTGTACGCATTAAACCCTAACTCCCTATTTCTCCCTTGTTTGGGTCCTTGGCAACTGATATTCCATTCTCCATCCCTATTAATTTGACTTCTCTAGGTACCTTATATAAGTAGAATCATACAGTATTGTTCTCTTGTGAGTGGCGTGTTTCACTTAGCATAATGTCTTCAGATTTCATCCATGTTGTAGCATGTGTCAGAATTTCCTTCCTTTTTAAGGCTGAATAATATTCCATTGTATGTGTATATCACATTTTGCTTATCCATTCATCTGTTGATAGACACTTGGGTTGCTCCCAGCTTTTGGCTAAGGTGAGTAATGCTGCCATTTCATCATACTTTTAATGCCTGCTGAGATCTGGACTCTGTCCCTGAAGGGATATAAGCTTCTGATGGACTCATGGAGGACTGTGAACCCAGCTTCTAATGCCAGGGAGCAAATGTGTAATCAAAGTCCAAAGGCCCTTTTGAAGAATAAGTTGGGAAGATAGGAGGGGGAGTTCATTCTGTCTTAGAGAGGCAGTGTTTGAAGCATGAGGGAGTTTGCCAGCCAGAGAAAAACTGGAAAGCCTTCTGAGCAGAGAGAATGAAATGATTGAAGGGTGTGAATGTACAGTAGGGAGTGGGGAAGCTTTAGTGATGACACTATTAAGGTAGATTGTGCTAGTTTGTAAAGGGACTTACATGCCATATTAATCACTAAACAAACAAACAAAACCTTCAGTTTTTGAATAGTGAAAAATTTATCTGGTTCAAAATTTAAAAGGTACAGCAAGGTATATAGTGAATAGTCTCCCTCTCACCCTTGAACTCCAGCCACCTGGTTTCCCTCCTCATAGGAAACTAATGGACAAAGGAAACCAAATGTCTTGGGTGTGTTTCTAGAGATAGTTATGCATATTTAGGCAATATGTATTCTTTTTTTTTTTTTTTTTTTTGCGGTACGCAGGCCTCTCACTGTTGTGGCTTCTCTCGTTGCGGAGCACAGGCTCCGGATGTGCAGGCTCAGCAGCCATGGCTCACGGGCCCAGCCGCTCCGCAGCATGTGGGATCCTCCCGGACCGGGGCACGAACCCGCGTCCCCTGCATCAGCAGGCGGACTCTCAACCACTGCGCCACCAGGGAAGCCCTATTCCTCTTTTATACAAAAGATGACCTGTTATACTGTCGTGTTCCTTGATTTTTTTTTCCCTTAACATATTTGGGAGAACATTTCTTATCAGTTTGTATAGAGCTTTCTCTTCTTTTTTATTTTATTTTTATTTATTTTTAATTTTTGGCTGTGCTGCATGGCATGTGGGATCTTAGTTCCCTGACCAGGGATCAAACCTGCGTCCCCTGCAGTGGAAGTGCAGAGTTCTAACCACTGGACCACCAGGGAAGTCCCATCTTCTTTTTTTAAAAATTGAAGTATAGTTGATGTACAATATTATGTTATAGGTGTACAATAGAGTGATTCACAATTTTTAAAGGTTAGAGTCCATTTATAGTTATTATAAAATATTGGCTATATTCCCTGTGCTGTGTTACAATATATCCGTGTAGCTTATTATATACAAGCTTTCTCTTCTTTTGATAGTTACATAATATAATCCATTGGTGGTTGTAACAATTTATTTAACTAGACCCTTGTGGAAGGACCTTACGTTACTTATGATCTTTTATTAATTCAGACAGTGTGGCAATGAATGACATAGATATGTCATTTTATGCATGTGCAAATACATTTATAAGATAATTTCTAGAAGGGGAACATTCTAAGCACTGGATGTCAGGCAATGGAGGGATTTTAAGCTGAGGTATAACGTGGATAGCTTTGGGTTTTGGTAAGATATCCCTGGTAGTGACGAGGAGATAGATTGGCAAGTGAGACACAGGAGCTGGAGAACCATCCATCTAAGATGGTAAAGGTTGCCTCAAGCAGTGGGAAGAAGGCAGATAAAGAGGGGCCAAATTCTAGAGACAGCCTCTTTATTACTTAATTTACATTTGGATTCATAGTATTCTCAATGTCAAAAATACATCAGTAAAACAAATTATTTTATTTATCCTCAATTATTTTATTTATACTATGTGGTTATTACTCCCATTTTACAGGTGGGGTAACTAAGGCTCATAGAGCCTTGAGCTAGTAAGTGGCAGGACCAGAGCTTAAGTATTTTAATTATACAAATGAGATCACTTTGAAATGCAGGACAGAAAACCTAGAGTCCTTATCAAATTTAAAAGAAGTCAACAACGATTTTATTGACACAAGTTATACCCATACCTTTTTGTTCTCATGTGGATGCAAGAAAAATCTTGGAAAAAGACAAAGAAAAGATCAAATTGAAATTGGGAGCTCGAAGGAAGGTCTGTAAGGGAAGGGCTATACTTACCCTTGAACTCAGGTATCCCAGTGGTTTTTAATCGTTCCAATGTATATTCTGAGCTGGCATGGAAAGATATCCATGCTAAGATGTTATGCAAAAAACAGGAGGCGGATATGTTTAGAATGATCCCATTTTGTATTATTTTATATGTGAAAGAGCATATACTAAAATGTGGTGGGATTGAGTGGTGGGGTTTCAGGTTAAAATTTTTTGTTTTTCTTACCATAATTCATGTTTGCCTCCTAACAATAAACATGTACCACTTTTGAGGTAAAAAAATAAGTCCAGTGTTTTCCCACGTCTTTTTATTGTTATTATTTGCACTATTCTCACTGCCTGGAATTATTCTTCCTCTCATGTTAAAATGGGGCTAGTGTTGATGTCACTTTCTCTATGAAGCTCTGTCCAGGCTGCTTAGTTGAAATTAATGTCTTCTTTTGCTGTGTTTCCATGAGGCTTGACTATGTTTCCTATCAAACTCTACCATGAGTTAGAGCTACTATGTGCATGTCTGTTTGCACCCCTTCTTCCTCCAGCCCCACTCAGCTTCCAAATTTGAGTTCTAGAAAGCATGTAGTGCTTCCATCGAGTTGGATTACTCACACTTGATAGATACTTGAATGTTGAATTGGTTGTATTTGCAGCAGTGCAATTTTTTCCTCTGTCAGAACAAGGAAAGATAGATATAAATTCTGAGTCACAGTCAGCAGGGTGATTTTAAAATTCTCAAAGCAATGATATATCTAGGTACACTGGATGAATACTCTTTCCTAATTTGTGAAGGCTGCTGAAAATTCTCTGGAGTAAAAGGAGCCATAAATAAATAAACACCATCTCTAAAACTGCCATCTCTATTGCATCTCTAAAACCAAAACATGAAGGCTACATTTTACCTGATATATACTCAACTCTTATCTTGGAATTGGAAATTCCAACGTAGGCTGTTTGTTTGAAAGCTTCCACAAAAAGGCAAATTCCTCAGTCTGCTGCAGTCATATACTCTACTGAAGGCTGAGGAATGGCAATGCAAAAATCATCTTTTCGGGCTTCCCTGGTGGCGCAGTGGTTGAGAGTCCGCCTGCCGATGCAGGGGACACGGGTTCGTGCCTCGGTCCGGGAAGATCCCACATGCCGCGGAGCGGCTGGGCCCGTGGGCCATGGCCGCTGAGCCTGCGTGTCCGGAGCCTGTACTCCCAACGGGAGAGGCCACAACAGTGAAAGGCCCGCGTACTGCAAAAAAAAAAAAAAATCGTATTTTCCCCCCTTCTTGTCTGGAAATTGACCTCTTTTATTACGTTCGTGAAATAAACTTTTTCCTCATCTTTTTTTCAAGTAGTATTTTGTTGATTCTTCCATATCTTTTTTTTTCTCCTTTCTCAAAGCTACCAGCCTAGATTAGGCTTTAATATTTTCAGTTCTTGATAGTTATCTACTAATCTCTCATTCCCATCCATTATTGCCACGTAAAGCTTCTAATACAACTCTGATCTCAACATTTTCTTCCCAGAAATTGGCACCTCCTCCCATTGTTTTCTAAATTAAATTCCTTTTTCTAGCTCTTTTTAAAAATTGAATCTTGCTATAATATTGTTAAAATTCAAGGTATACAATATTTCTTTGATACATTTATGTATTGCAATATGATTGCTGTTGTGATATTTATCACATTGTATAATTATAGTACAATATTGTCTATCTTATTCTAGCTCTTGAGGGCTATCACACGCTAGCCCTTTCTGTTCTTATTTCTCTGTGGAGTGGAGAAACCAGCCTATAGCCTGTGGGCCAAATTTTGTACTGCCCAGGAGCTAAGAATAGTGTTTACATTTTCAAGTATTTGAAAAAAGTCAAGAGAAGAATAATGTTTTGCTGCACATGAAATTATATAAAATTAAATTTTTAATATCCATAAATAAAGCTGTATTGGAACACAGCCATGCCCATTCATTTACATATTTTCTGTGACTTTCACACTACAGTAGTGTTGAGAAGTTGTGGCAGAGACCATATGACCCACAAAGCCTAAAATATTTACTCTCTGGCCCTTTATGGAAAAAATTGCCAACCCTCAACCTAGAGTCATAGAGTTATAAAGTTGGAAATAAGATCTCAGAGATCTTCTGATCCAACTGTCTCATTTTAAAAATGAGAAAATGTATTCTCAGATGTAATCAACAGTATGTCTAAGGCAGGTACCTTCGGCAGTGGAAAAGCCAAAATCAGAATTCATTGCTGGTCCTACTCCACCATATTGCCCTTCCCATGAAGCCTGTACTAGCCCAGTAGGACTGCTGGCTCTTTCATGAACAAACTCCAGGTTGTCTCATCTCTGCCTCTATGTACATGCTGCATTTCCTTCCATCTAAGATGCCTTCTTCCCTCCAGAAATTTTATCTATGCCTTAAGGCTCAGCTCAAATACTGAAAACTGCCCTTATCTCAGCAACTGTTTGAGCTCTCTGTCCACATGCCCCCCATAGTGCTAAGTTCTATCTCCCCATTAGCACTCACCAGAGTCATTTATGTAGTTCTGATGCTATTCCAGGCCATAAACTTCCCAACTGTGCATCTTTATGTCACCTGAGGAAGTATCACCTGCACATTGCCTTACACACAGAATTCTTAGGACATAATTTAAAGAATGAACCAATCTAAAAATATAAGGATACCAGAGACACCTTCAAGATCTCTGGTTTACTTCTCTTCTATTAAAAAAGAAAGAGAAAGACTATAACACCACTGAGTAATATTTTTTGATGGGATCAGCTATATAGAAGAATTCGTAGGGAGTTTACTTACACCATGTCCACCTAGCAATTGATGAAGTATATACACCCTGGAGAGAGAACTTGGATTTGTCCTAAGGAGGATTACCTAATTTTGTGATGATTATTTAAGCCTTTAGTATATTTGTTGATTGCTAGGCTTATAGAAACTACCTGCTAAGGTAGGAATTCACACAAATTCAACAATGAAATCCTTCCACATTCTCTGTCAATCTCCAGGGATTCTCTGCTGTTATACCTTCCATATAAACTCTCAGTTTGGGATGGTTTCCATCTATGAACTAAATATAGACTTGTATTGTTCTGTGATGAACCATTAGGAGTGAACTTGATATTTAGTAAGAACTGAAGATAAAAGGAATGTAATTTAGTGTTTAGGTGCATTGCCACCATTGTCTTTACTTTCCTTAAAACAATAACAATAACAACAACAAAACAAAGCCACCCCCCCAAATAAAAAAATGATGAATGGACTCTTATTATGCTGTAATTCTCTCAGTTCTAATTCTATTTCTTCCTTTTGCCCAACTGGGAATAAGTTATCTAAGATGGTAGAGCCAGAACTTACTAAAGGTTTAGTTGTCTGTGGCAACTGTTGAACATCTAGGCTGCATCATTGATAGTTTGTATTAGGAAGCCAGTGAAACAAAAGGAAATCAACTTTAATATTCCTGTAAAAGTCTTTCTGTTGGTTAGATAGAGGGTATGTCTAATTTGTTAATGTTATAGAAGAATGGTGATGAAATGCAATCTGCAAAAGGCACAAACATGACTAGTATTGCTGGGGATGGTTGATAGCTTTTTTCTGTCTGTACATCTTAGCCAGTTTGGTCTGAATGTGCTGTAGCTGTTCTCTTATTTCACTTTTCAGCATGTTTAGAATTAAGTCTGTGTTCAGCGCATATGTAGTCACACTAAATTATATTTGTAGTTGTTGAGAAGAAAAAGTAAAAACATTAAGAAGAAAAGCCTAAAGGTAAAACTTTGGGGATTTTCTAGGTACCGTAAAACAGGAGTTTTTCCTATGAGCATTATAATTGGCAGCCTTAACCATTTGACACATTGATATTACAAAATATTGAATTTCCAGTTCTGGCTGCTTGTAAGAAGTGTGTTTGTAGCTTGGGCTAAGAAATGGAGTAATTTTACTTATGGCCCTAATTTAATGGGTCAGAGTGTCTATTATAGCCTAGAGCCAAATTCAATTACTATACTGCAAAAGTGACTCTGAATAATATCCAATTAACAAGCAGGATGGTTCCCAACAGTAATAACAATACTTACTTTTGCCATTGGGTTACTATTTCAAGTTTTGACCACACCTATTAAAAAAAAAAAGGTTGCATTGTTAGTCCTGGTTTAATTTTGAAAGCTAACTGCAGCCAGGTTGACTCAGTTGATCATCTCTAAGCAAATAACAGTTAAGGAGCTTAAGCAGCTGAACCCCTAGTGAGCCTGACCCATGTTGTTGTGGAAACCTTCCAGCTTCTGGGAAGGAAAATCAAACAATTGGACATCAGTAGTTTAAACTGCATCTTGATGGTTTATATTTGCCCATTGTGAGCTTGAAGTTTTTATATTTGCCTGGTTGTGAGCTTGAAGTTTTCTTATCCTTCTTGCCATCTGAAAGTTCCAAAGAATTGTAAAATCATGCAGTATTACAGCAGAAAACTTTAGCCATCATTAAATTTGTTTTCCTCATTTTTGAAAAACAGTATAATGGTTTAGGATTAGAGCATGGATATGCTGAAGTCAACACCACTATCTGAGTGATTTTAGGCAAATCAATTAACCTCTCTGTGCCTCTGTTCTTCATCTGTAAAATGAGATAGTAGTGGTACCTCCCTCATAGAGTTGTTAAAAGGATTTAATGAGGTAATAAGGGGGCTCCTGACTTATAGCATGTGCCCAATTAAAACAATTTTTTTTTTCTTTTAAAGGATAAAATGGAAGTCACAAATGAGTACCGCAATGGCAGAGGGAAAGAAAACACGACTAATGTTTATTTAGCACTGTTAACTTTCAGGCCGTGGAAGATGCGTATGTATTAGGTGATTTACATGTGTATTACTATATCCCTTAGCCATGAGAGACATTTTACTTTTTCCATTTTACTGATAAGGAGACTGAGGCTTAAAGAGATTGTTGCTTGCCCGAGGACACAGAACTAGTAATAACAGAGCAAGGTAAGATTCATTCCAAAGCCCCAGTTCTTTTCCCACCACTCTATGTTACCTTCCAGGATGGGCCCTCCGTCTCAGTTTTCCAAACATAAAAATGGGTGATGTTTCAAAATTCATTGACAAATTAGTTTGGAGTTATTTTTCCATAGGGACAGTGTTACAAACGATATGTTATATACCCAGGCTTATCTGCAAAAGCTGCAATGTAATTGAAATCCTTCACATTTGTGAACTAAATCTGTTAAGAAAAATGCATTTGCTAAAAGAAAGTGCGTCTAGCTATTAAAGTAGAAAAACAAGAAAAATAAGAGTGTATTTTAAGTTCTGTGGAATGTTTGAGAAAAGCAGATTTGGTTAGAGGGCAGTGAGGAAGATAACAGACTCTTGATGCTGATGGGGCCTCTGGGATACTTAAGGGACTAAACATTTATATAGCACAGAGACATCCTGCATTTGATAACACCTTAATAGTGTACAAACACATTCATATGCATTGTTTCCTTATAATCATGTATGAGACAGGACAGATGGTAGAGTTGACCTAATTTCTCTTAGCAATATTTAGCTTTCTTTTTTTTTTTTAAGTTTTTAATCCATGATTTTTGTTTAATGGCCTTTGGGAGCCCAGCTAGTCACCTTAATAGAGCCATAGAGGATTAGTTTATAGGTATGTTGAAGAAATAATGAAAATAAGAATGGAAGATCTTTCTGAGTTGATTGTGGGAGAAAGTGGGTGATGGGGAGAAGTTTCCTGTGCTGATGATTTGCTTGCTTGTTAAATTGGTGGCCACTCAGAGCACAGGTGTTTGTGGTTGTGTCTACAGAAGAATCCTGAGTTGAGAGAGAGAATAAAGTATTTGCAAATTGGAAGCCTGCCCACAGTATCTTCATAAATAGGGATCTGGTGAGCAGGGCTTCTCTGCTAACATTAATCTAGCCTTCATTGATACACTCAATCTCCTGTTGTGTTAGAATAAGCAGCTGCTGCCAAGGCAGCTTAATACTAGTTGTAAGGAAAGTATGTTGCATCAAATGAGCTTGCTTGACATTAGAACTTGCCACCCATGTAGTTCACCTGCTCTTTAACCCATTTGTTTGTGTTCTTATTGATGCACATTTAAGTTTTTGGCAGTTGGTCAAAATTTGAAGCTTTTAGGCACTGGTGGTGTCTCACTTTATAGATTGTTGTGTACCAAGAATATTGTTAGTACATTTTAGAAATTTAGCATATATTTTTCTGATTATGAAGGCATTGCATACTCAGTTTTTAAAAAATCTGGAAAGTTGGAGAAGGATTAAGAAGAAAATAAAAATCATCTGAAGGTCTAGTCTCCATGCTGTAATTCCTTCCAGTCTTTTTTTTTTTTGATGTGGCTATATATTGGGGAGAGAGTGGGATGTTTCATTATTAGTGAAATAGCTGAGGCATAAGTAAAATTTTACATGACACTCATGATATTGCAGAGCTTGCCTCCTGTACTGTGCTAATTAAGAACGGAATCTTTTTGCTAAATTAGGTGGCACAAACTCAAATACCTGCAGGGTCATATAGGTAATGAGTGAATCAGGTGGGTTATAGGGCACCAGGGAGTGGTAGGGACTGTGGTAAATTGAAAAATGCAGGCCCTGATTGAAGAAAACTGCTATCTTCATCTTATTGTTGCCATATGGAAACAGGGCCTAGTGTTACCAGATCTTCCTGATAGTCAATAAAATCTGGAAATCTCTATTTCTTTCAATGTGAAATTTCCCATTTAAAAAGAACACTGAGCAGGTCAAACGAAATAGGTCTGTGGGTTGCACTTGACCCATACACTCCCATTTTGTCATTCCTGACATAAATACTTCTCAGTCTTTCTCATAGTTCTCACAAGAGGAGTACTTTTAGAAAATATTTAGAGAGGAGCTGGATAAGGATTTTCTAAGAGTGGCTTTCCTGGCCTAGATCACCATTTCCCTAAGTATATCCTACAAATTCTAATTCCGCCTTAGGTTAGTAGGTGTTAGAAAAGAAACAATTCTTGGTCAAATAAATTTGGAAAATAATGGATTAAACAAAATTAAACTGATTTCTTGTCTGAAGGTTATCTTAGATCCTTAAATATACTAATATGCCTTGTAAATTCCTAAGAAGAGCATATAGCCCATAGACTCTACAGTTACAGTTATCTCCATATCTCCACTTATTTCTCCCACTACCCCCTTTGCCTCTTGAGGAAGAGGTGGCTTTCTTTCTGGTAAAGGCTGATCTCTACCTACTCTTCACATTCTATCCCTGCCTCTTCAGAGACCTTGCTTCATAATCAGGGTCTTGTTTCCTGCCTCTCTTCTTTCACCCTATCAACATGCTTAATTTTCTCCTATTTAAACAAAATAATAGCCCTTTCCTTACACCATACACAAAAATTAACACCAAATAGATCATGGACCTAAATGTAAGAGCTAAAATTATAGAATTTTTAAAAAACAAAGGAATAAATCTTCGTGACCTTGGTTAGGCAAAACCTAAGATACTGTATCAAAAGCACAAGCCACAAAAGAAAAAAATAGATAAATTGAACTTCATCAAAATTAAAAACTTTTGTGTTGCAAAAGGCACTATCAAGAAAACAAAAAGACAACTCACAGACTGAGAGAAAGTATTTGCAAAAGACACATCACTTAATTAAAATATGAGTAAGTGGTTTATTTATTTATTGGCTGCACCGCTTGGCTTGTGGGATCTTAGTTCCCCTCCCTTGGCAGTGAAAGCGCAGAGTCCTAACCACTGGACCGCCAGGGAATTCCCCTGAGTTAAGGGTTTAAATAGACATTTTTCCAAAGAAGATATACATACAGTCAATAAGCGCATATAAAGATATTCAACATGATTAGCCATTAGGAACATGCAAATCAAAACCACAGTGAGACACCACTGCACTAGAATCGTTATAGTAATAAGAAAGGCAGATAAAAACAAGTATTGCCAAGGATGTGGAGAAATTTGAACCCTCGTACATTGCCAGTGGGAATGTTAAATGGTACAGCCTCTTTGGAAAACAGTCTAGCTATTTGTCAAGTGGTTAAACATAGAGTTACCATACGATCTAGCAATTCTACATCTAGGTATATGCTCAAGAGAAATGAAAACGTATGTCTACACAAAAACATTTACACTAATGTTCATAGTAGCATTATTCAAAATAGCTAAAAAGTGGAAATAATCCAGATGTCCATCAGCTGATGAATGATAAACAAAATGTGGCATAACCATACAATGGCATATTATTTGGCAATAAAAGGCAATGAAGTACTGATGCATGCTACAACATGAAAGAAACCATTCATTAAAGACCACATATTGTATGATTTCATTTACATCAAATATCTAGAATAGACAAATCTATAGAGACAAAGTAGATTAGTGGTTGCCTAAGGCTGGATGGAGGTGGGGAAAGGCTGGGGATAAATGAAGGGGGTGGCTGCTAATGAGTTTCTTTTTGGGGTGATGAAAGAGTTCAAAAATTGATTGTGGTGATGGTTGTATAACTCTGTGAATATACTAGAAACCATTAACCTCTCTCTAGCAGTTGACACTGTTTTTCACTTTCTTGAAACTCTATTCCTTTGGCTTTCATGACACACAGTTCTACCATTCCCCCTACCCCGCTCTCAGACATTCCCTTCTCAGCTCTTTTCATCCGCTGGTTCTTCCACCAGCCGCAATCTATTCTTCAGCCCAGGCAAGTAAACGGAGGAACCGTCTCTATGATTCCTCCTCTAACATTTCCTTATCTCCATCTGAACATCCCATACCTTCTGATTAGTTTCTTTCTCAGAGCTGGCTTTCTTCCTCCATTGCATGTATTACCAAGTCACTTGCATCAGGAGTCTGGGTGTCTCCATTACCCTCTATGTGGACTGAGTGTCATGTAGATGGATTTCTTACATCTACCCTCATATCCATCCATACTGCTGCTGCTTTAGTTCATCTTTCACTAAGACTCTAAGCTCCATGAAGTCAGGGGCCATGTGTATTTTTTTCATCACTGTCTTAATACTTAGCACTGGTGTGTTATATAAATATTTGATTGAATAAATGAACTAACAAGTGAACTTGTATTCCTAGTTTTCTTCCCTCTGTTCCATTCTTGCTGCTGAGTTTATCTTGTTGAAATGTAAACCTAAGAATGTCTTTTGCTTAGAACCATGAAATAATTTCCCACTGCTTAGAGAGTAAAGTCTAAGCACGCTGCACACAGGGCCCTCCCTGATGTGGCATCTTTCTGCTTCTTCAACTTCCTATTCGCTATACCTCTTCTCCACCCAATACCCTGTGTTCCAGCCAGGTGGGTCTGTGTTCCCTGAACTGGCCATACTTTCACATATGCTTCTCCACTATTGGAAACCTCTCGTTTTTTCCCCAAGTCCCATTATTCCTGGAGAACTCTTATCAGCCTTCCTAGAGTTTCTTTTCCTCTGTGAAACTTGGATATAACTCTTGTTAGAGCATTACCCTGTGTTACAATGATTTGTTTAAGCATTTGTCCTGTCTGTGAAGGGCGAGGCCTAAGTCTCACTTATTTTTTGTATTCCCATCACACACAGTGTTGTACATAGTGCCTACCACATGGGAAGTTCTCAATAAGTGCTTGATTAAATGAATGAGTGAGTTGGAAATCAGAGTAGCTTAGAGAGTCCTGGTTTTTCTGGTATATATGGCTTTTTTAAACACTTGGCTCTGGTGTGCCCTCTGTGAATGATACAAAAGGTACCAGTGAGGGGGTGGATAGATCACAAGTCCATCACCAAGCACTGCAGGAAAACAACCAAAAGTGTTGCTGATGTTGGGTCACATACATTATTATTTTCCTTGTATGACCCACATGTGGTACTGGACACAGCTGCCTATCAGAATGGCCTTTCAGTATAATAGATTGATACTTATGCCGTAAGAAACACTGATTTGAGCCAAACTAATAGGCAGATGGATGCACACTCCCTTGTCTGGTCATAATCAGTTGGTCAGTCAGTTGATCTCATAGCTTGGCTTGGCCTACTGTAATTTTAAGTTAGGCTTACATTTTCATCATTTGTATCTTCTTGTCTAAATACATTAGCAACTTCTGTTGATTACCATCTCCCTGCCACCTTTTTAACATAATGCTCTATAGTTACCACTTATACTGTACAAATCGCTAACACAAGTCCTCCCTACTGTGTTTTGTCTTCTTGTTTTCTTATACCTAGTCTAGCTAAGGGAGACACCTACATTAACATATTTTTTAGCCTGGGTAGTGACTTGAACCAGCCAAGCTTTTTTTTTTTTTGCTGGAAAGAAACCAAGTCTCTCTACTGAATTACTGAACCAAATCGAGTAGATTGTGATAAAAGGAGTAATAACAACAGCAGAAGACAAAAGGCCTTTCACATAGAATTTTGAACTAAAGTCATGTAGTGAACAAAAGGTATTTAAATTAACTAGGGAACAAAGTAAGAGCTCTTCAAAAGAAACATCTTCCTGCAAAGCCCCCTAAAAATGCCCCCAGGCCTTTACTCATTCACTACCATTATTTCAGTTGTATGTCTAAGGATGCTTTATTTCTTATCTCATTCTCTTCCCACCACCTAGCGGACACATAGTTGGCACTTACTGCCTGTTTATTGAATTGAATGGAATTGGGCCTCAGGAGTTAGAAGCAATTCTCTGAAGAAGAAAATAAAAGATATAATTTTAGCAGTGAATAGAACCAACAAATCTGAGTTTCAGCAATGGAATAAAGTTTGGAAGCAATAAAATGTATTTACTGTAAAGTTAGATTACTTTGAAAGGGTGGTTGTTAAATGCTGACCTGGAAAAGCTGCTGAGAACTTAAGACTATAACTAAGACCTATTTGTCATTCTTTTCTCTGCGTTTTTTTTTTTTAAGCCCTTTAACATATAGGTCTTTTTTTTCAGAGGGAATAAGACTTATTTTAAGGTTAAAAAAATCAGGCATCAACTTTAGTTTAATCTCATACTCATAAAACATACAGATAAAATGTGTAGGAAGTGAGAGCTTTTAAATTTTGTATTTATTAATCGTTTTATACCTTGTTCTGCAAAAGAATTTGAGGTAGAAAATGAGGACTTAAGATAGAAAATATAAATTTAAAAGTAAGTTTTCTTCATCAGAGAGCTAAAAGGGAGTTTGGCCAACACACAGTAGATGAGTAAGAAGACCCCCAATGAGATCATGTAGTATAGAAGAAATAATTGAGTAATCAAATGATTTATTTGAGGTTACATAGCCGTTTATTAGCTAAGCTGGAAGTAGAAATCAAGTCACCAAATTCCCATACATGTGCTCTTAACATGTATGTAGCAAAAACATTTGGTTTAACTAGCCAGGAATTTTGATGACCTGGTGATGCACAGGTTCGAGAAGCATTTGTCAAGTTGATCACTTCCCGCTTGTTTGCAAAGTTGTGGCCTGTACTAGGAAATCATATGCTTCCCCATACTAAGGTTGACCTCCAGGAATAATGTTTTTCCACAAGCCGTGAAGATTCCTGCTAGTTAACAAAGAGCATTTTGTGAATCCCTTTCTGAATTGCTCTACTCTTCTTATTTGGAAAAGATGGCTGCTGTAGAAACTTTTTGTTTTGATAGCGTGGGGAGAGCAAAGGAAAGCGCATTTCCTGTCATCTCCTGGTCCAGCTCTCCTCAATAGGTTTTGCCAGCTGTTTACACATAGAAGATGCCTTTCTGGTCCTGCATATCCTTAGAAACTGGCTTCTTTGGAAGTTCTTGACTTGATACTTGATACAGCGATAGAACTGAATTGAAAAGATCTAGATCTAGAACAAAGGATGACAGCCTTTGAATAAATGGGCAGGTTAAGTTACATAATCCTCCCTGCCTTCCCTTGGCACACAAAGCCCTTCCCAGGCTGACTCCAGCTTTCCTTTCTAGCCTCATTTCCTTTGCTGAAGGCACACCAGCCTGTTTTTTTTGTCTAGTCAACCGTGTGCTCAAACACATTTGAGGCTTGGACTGTGCTCTTCTTTGTGCTTGGGCTGTCTGATCCCTCTCTCCTCCATGTGGCAACTGCTGTCTCTCTAGGCCCAGCTCCCTTCTTCTCTGAAGACACCACGTAGCAAAGGTAAAAATCAAGGTTAGTCTAGCAGCCATGTGAAGAGTGAATTAGAAGAAGGAGTTTGGAGGCAGGAAGACCAGTTTTAGGAGACAGTGCAAGTCCCATAGACCTCAGCTGTCCAGTATTGTAGCATGTGTGGAATTTAAATTCAAATTAAATGAAAGAAGACAACCTGAAAAGGCTATATACTGTATGATTCTAACTATATGACGTTCAGGAAAAGGCAAAACTATGGAGACAGTAAAAAGATCAGTGGTTTTCAGAGGTTTGGGGTGGAGGGATGAATAGGCAGAGCACAAGATTTTTAGGGCAAAACCCTGTGTCATACCATGATCATGGATACCTGTCATTATACATGTGTCCAAACCCATAGAATGTGCAACACCAAGAGTGGAATGTAATGTAAACTATGAATTTGGGGGTGATTATGATGTGTCAGTGGTAGGTTCATCAGTTGTAACAAATGTACCATTCTGGTGGGGGGCATTGATGATGGGGGAGGCTATTGGTATGGGGGCAGGGAGTATATGGGGAAATCTCTGTATCTTCTCAATTTTGCTGTAAACCTAAAATGGCTGTTTAAAAAATAGCGTTAATAAAAAAAGATTAAAATTAAATAAAAGTAATAATTCAGTTCTTCAGTTGCACTAGCCATATTTCAAGTGCTTAGTAGCCACAAGTGGCTAATGGCTACTGTACTGGATAGCACAAATTAAATAGAACATTTCCGTCATAACAGAAAGTTCTGTTGGACAGTATTGCCCAAAATCAATTCTCCGAGTAAAAATGGCATTCATTCTACATAGTCACGTTTTATGTGTTATGCCTTAAAAACAGGACCATTCATTGTGTGTAACCTAATTATAGGCTGAGTGTATTGAAGATCAAAGTGACTGTGGATACTATCACTACAGTTATGAATGCAGCTTAGAATAATAAATCAGATTTAGTTCACATCACTTAAATACTTAAAAATAGTTTTAAAATAAGTAGCCCTTGGGCTTCCCTGGTGGCGCAGTGGTTAAGAGTCCGCCTGCCGATTCAGGGGACACGGGTTCGTGCCCCGGTCCGGGAAGATCCCACATGCCGCGGAGCAGCTGGGCCCATGAGCCATGGCCGCTGAGCCTGCGCATCTGGAGGCTGTGCTCTGCAACGGGAGAGGCCACAACAGTGAGAGGCCCGCGTACCGCAAAAAAAAAAAAAAAAAAAAAAAGTAGCCCTTGAGTGTGTTTTTATTGTCTATTTCTGTTTCCTCACCGACCCCCTACCTTTACCAAAGAGACCTAAAATAGTTAAATAGAATTCATTCTTTAGTAATTACCTCTACTGGGGTCAGAATAGTTGCTATTGAAAAACTGTTTCAGTGGTTTTGCCTGGTTTACTCATGATTGTTTTATCCTTTCATGTTAAATCTTTGCTATACATCAGCCTTTTAGCATTGCTGCTTTTGAAGACATTTTACTTAATTGACCTATGTGTTATTTTAAATTTTTCTTTCTGTCAGTCCACTGCCCAACCCCTACTTCACCCATTTCAAGAGCAAGTCCCATTAGCTCTTCCTCCAAAAGAACTAATTCTCCATGTCCACTTTTGCGTCTTATTTTAAGTCACTACCATCATTCCCCTGGACAACTACAGTAGCTTCCTAACTGGTCACTCTGCTTCTCCTTGCTTGCTGGGATCACTTCTCCTTATAACAGGCAAAATGGCCTTTAAAAAAAAAAATCATGTCAGTCTCTTGTTTAGCACTCCTGCTTCCTGTTGTACTTAGGAAAGATTCCAAACACCTTAACTTGGCCTAAAAGGCTCTTTTGTGATATGACCATTGCCTTCTTACCCAACCTCATCACCACACCTACCCCCCTCACTGAGCTTCAGCCACTCTGGCCTCCTTAAGGCTCTTTTAGTACACCCAAACTTTCCTGCCTTTGGGCCTTTTTCTTGCTTCTCCCTCTTGATTGTTCTTTCCCAGCTCTTGCATGAGTAGTTCCTTTTCAGCTTCAGAATCTCAGCTCCAATGTTACTTCTTTGTCCACTGTTTTTTTTTTTTTAATTGGATTGTTTGTTTTATCACTATTGAGTTTTTAAAAAAATTATTTAATTTATTTTTATCTTTGGCTACATTGCGTCTTCGTTGCTGTGCAACAGGCTTTTTCTAGTTGTGGTGAGCGGGGGCTACTCTTTGTTGCAGTGGGTGGGCTTCTCATTGTGGTGGCTTCTCTTGTTGCGGAGCATGGGCTCTAGGCGTACGGGCTTCAGTAGTTGTGGCACATGGGCTCTAGAGCGCAGGCTCAGTAGTTGTGGCGCACGGGCTTAGTTGCTCCACGGCATGTGGGATCTTCCCGGACCAGGGCTGAAACCCGTGTCCCCTGCACTGACAAGTGGATTCTTAACCATTGTGCCACCAGGGAAGCCCTGTCCACACTTTTTAAAGTAGGCCCCCTCTACTCCTACCCCATACTCTTTATAGCATCATCTTTACTATTACCTGGAATGATTTTGTTTATTTATTTATTTATTTTCTTGTGTGCTCTTTCTCTGTCTACTCCCACTGGAATATAACTTCCATGAGGGAAGGAAACTTATTTTTACTCCCGTTCTGTCTAAAGTACCTGGAACAGTGACTGGCACATGTAGTTGCATTCAATAAATGTTTAATAACACTGAATAACTGAATACTTTCTAAAGGAGATATAAGGGGAACTCTTCCCCACTCACCTGGCTTGCACACTCTCTCTCTCTTTTACTCTACCCCTGTCTCTCTTTGGCTCTCTCTATATATGTACACGTGGTATGTAAAATAAAAGGAATTGCCGTTGCTCTAAGTGTGAATATCCTTGTAGACCCTTTATGCTTAGTATGAACGAGTGACTGTTGCTGCACTTCATCTTTTCCTTCATGAAGTCATGGCCCACAGCTTTTTGAATGGCTGCTTTTTGTTAGAAACTATGGTGAACAATACATCTGGAAATATTCTGTCATGTTTTGATCTGAGAAACTCTAGAGAACCAGCTGCTGATTTGAAAGGGTTTTATTATGATACAGACAGTCCATTGTCTACAAAAGCACTGGCTATTACACAGTGGTATATGTGTCTTGCTTTTTTCTGAGCTATTAACTTGAGAGAAAAAACTTGTATTTATTAACTCATGCCTGACTGGTATTCCCTGAGAATAGTTTATTGTGTTATTTGCTTTAGCTGCTTTACTGTGCATTTAGGAATTTTTTAAACTCGTTTTTCTTCTTTAAACTCAATAAAAGTTAAACGGTTAAATAATAGGATTGCGATACTTTCCATTCTGGGTTTTAAAAATTTCACAGATTTCTGCATTAAAATGTGGTTTATATTTATGATTTAATATTCCTAAATAGCTTTATATTGATAAAAGGGTGAATTTCACTATTCCTTATATTAAGGTTTGCTTCTTTTAGAGTGCTTTGTAATATATGATATAGTTAAAGAAAAATTGACATCCAAGCCCTACATAGGAATGATTTTAAAGAAAGTGAGTATGTATACCATTTGTGGTATAATAAATACATGTGCACATGCACACAGTCCGGTTAGTGTGGCAGTATTTTGATATGTTTTTAAAATTTTTTGCCATTACTTTTGGGGAAGATTTATATAAAATGATAGATAATTAATAAAATTTTTAGGTAGGAAATAATTACACTTAAGTAACCAAGAGTAACATTTTAATGTTACATTTTAAATTACAAAAATTATATATACACATTTCAGAAAATTAGAAAACAGGAAATACAGATCCAAATTCACTCAAAATTTTGCAAGCATTAATAAACACATTTTGTTTTATATTCTTTCAGTGTTTTGCCTTGTACATAATGAGTTTTGGGTTTGTTGTAATCATAGTGTATTTATTATTTTTTATTCCTCCTTTTAAACGAAGTATAATGTCATAAACATTTTCCCATAGTGCTGAGTCTTTATAACCATTGTTTTAATGGCCCTGTAGTACTAAGTCTAAAGATATATCTTAATTTACTTAACTGTTCCTCATTGTTGGTAAGTTATTTTGAAAATGTTTTTGCTTTTTTAACTAACATGATAGTGAATATTTTTGTAAATATTGTGATTACCACACTTGGTATTATTGCTTATAGGGTGTATTCTCATAAGTGGAATTCCTAGATAGGACGTTTTTGTCTGTTAACACATACTAGCAAATGATTTTCCAAAGAGAATATACCAGTTTACATTGCTACCAGCAGGGTGTAAAACTATTCCATTGCAACATTTAGCATTATATATTATTTCTTTTTAAGATGCTCTATGATTAGGGAAAACATCATGTTGATTACTAGTTAAGTTGTGTACTTTCATATGTTTGGTTTCTAGTTTCAGAGTTATTGTTTCACATATTTTTCCAGTTCCAGTAATGTCAATTTTTTTCTGAATAGACATTTTAGCTTACCTAACTGGATTCATGTACTTCATGTACTCCATGTACTCTTTCAGAGATGTAGCAGTTTGTCATTAAACATAAATACACACAAACATATATATTCTCAATGATGAATTTTTTTTTTCTCACTGTGCTCAATGATGCCTTCAAATTAATTACTCTGGAACAGGGTTAATACATTATGTTTGCACTCTATATTGTTATCCAAGTGTATTATGGAAACATATGTGGGAGCAATCTTGATAATTTCAAAAAATCCAGAAATTTTCTTCAAATCTATCATTTTCAATGATAATGTGTAATGTATGTGTTTCAAATATGTTTAAATAATAGTTTTAAAAGTCTGAGAATTTAAATTTGAATTGTGAATCGTTTTTCCCTGTAGGTTGGAAAAGAGACTGTTCAAACCACTGAGGATCAGATTTTGAAGAGAGATATGCCACCAGCATTTATTAAGTAAGTAATTAAAACATTCTTCTATTGCTAAGCAGAATAATCCTCTTGTTAGGAAAGGAAAAATACTGTAGGAGCAATTTTTTAAAAAAAAAATATAAAGCTCTGTTTACAGTTGAAATTTTAATTTTTCATTTTTCAGCAGTCAAATTTCCTACTGTTGATTTTATTCATTGGTGTTAGGCATTTTTGACATAATTTTTAATCAAACTGTGACTTCTGAATTTTGTTTTTCAGAATGGAAAGGATTCAGAAACATTCTGACCTTAGCATGCATGAGTCTGGATTGTGTACTATAAATACCTTTGCTTGGAGATAACAGTGGATACAAACTTAAAAAAAAAAATGTGTTTTGTCACATATTTCAGTAGCGTTTTAAATTTAAGTTATATTTACATATCACTTAATACTCCTACAAATAATTGCTGGACATTTTGGCCTATCCTATGTAAAGTAAGCAGAGATACTAACTTTTGATTAGTTAAAGCTTCTCAGGTTCTTGATTATGTTGTCTTTGATTAATGACTTTGTTTTTTATGGCAGTCACGTCCTAAGTAAAAGTAAAGCCTGATGCATAAGACAAAAAAAAAAAAGTAGAACCTCTACAAATCAATAAGAAAGAGATAAGTCTATTCAGTTTTAAAAAACAAGGGCAAAGAATTTGAATAGGCACTTCAAAAGAGGAAATCCAAATGGCCAGCAAACCTGTGAGAAGGTGCTCTATCTCAGTAGTCATCAGAGAACTGCAAATTGTTCTATTATAAGCTCCTAAATTAAGAAGTCTGATAATATCGGTTGTTGGTGTGGATGTGGAGCAATTGGGACACTGCTGCTGGGAATGTAAATTGGTGCAGCCACGTTGGGAAAGAGTTGGGCATTAGTAAAGTGGAAAATAGGCAATTTCTCTGCCTCCCAGTATGTTCCCTAAAGAAACTTATGCCCATGTACACTAGGATCCATATACAAAAATACTGATATCAACATTGTTCATGATGATACCACTGGTCTATCTACAGTAGAATGGATAAAAATGATCATGGTATAGTCATCAATTGGAATATTAATCAGTAATAAAAAGGAATGAGAATATTTCATTTTAAAATGGTTAATTTTATGAATTAAAAAAAGAATGAATGAATCTGAAAAATAATTAAGGGAAGTGAATGATAGAGATATAGATATGTAGGTAGGTTCCATTTATTTAAAGTTCAAAAACAAATAAACTGTTGTTTAGGGATGCCTATTTATAAGGTAAAAAGATAAAGACGAATAAGGAAATAATGAACACAGAAGTCTGCATAGTGGTACTCCGGGAGGAAGGAAGAGAGCTCTACTCAGGGAGAGGCATGCAGGGGCTTCTAAAGTGGTAATAATGTTCTATTTCTTGATTTAACTGTTCAGTTACATGAGTGGTTGTTTTATAATCACTCATTATATTATATATATGTTTTGTGCAATTTTCTGTATGTATGCTATATATCACAATTTAAAATAAAGCAAAAAGTGTTCCTTTATTTTTATCCTCCTTATGGTCTATTATTTTCATTGAACAGATGAGAATTTCACCCATATTGGTATCTTCTTATTTCTAACTTACTTTAGTGGGTGCTTCTACAGAACTGTTTCTGTTAATTCTGCAAAATGTTCATGTGTCAGGAAGTAAGGTACCAGAAGCATCTGTTTTTTGCAGAGTCTGTTTTGTGGGAGTCTCTTTTTAAACTTGCCCTCTTTGGACTTGGTGGCATCCTGGGTTTCTTCCAGCTCTAACCAGTATGAGCCTACTTTATTTATGTGCCATTCCATCAGCATGGTAATATTAAGAGTCCTATGCTGTCAGTTAAACATAGTGTAATTAAACTTGCATTTACTGTACATTAAAAACACAGCTCTAGCTTGTACCCATTTGCCCCTCACCCCCTGGAAGGTACAGAGCATGGGGAGATAGTGTATAGGGAGATTCAATATCAGGGAAGTATGTATATGTATAGCTGATTCACTTTGGTATAAAGCAGAAACTAACACACCATTGTAAAGCAATTATACTCCAATAAAGATGTTAAAAAAAAAATATCGGGGAAGTTGGACTTGATGACCCTATAAAAAGTTCCTTTTAACCCTTCACATTCAAGCCTATGAATATCATTTGACTGGTAAATGAATTTCTTCAGGAAACTCATTTCTGCTTATTCCCAGAAATATACCTTTGAAATATGCTATGTGCTCTCTCACAGGCTTCCTTGGGGACTTAGAAAAATTAAGGAGTACCCTAGTTGTGATGATATTTTCAGAAAAGTGGGTAACTTTAAAACAAAACAAAACCTCATTGATCACCCTTGGTGGTAACTAGGACACCAGCCCCTTACTCTGGTAATGGGAAATTTAAAGAAAAGAGGCATTTGTCCTATCTTTCCAGAGGTTCCTCAAAAAATTAAAAATAGATATATCACATGATCCAGCAATTCCACTTCTGGGTATTTATTTATTTTAATTTTTAAATTTTATTTATTTATTTTTATTTTTGGCTGTGTTGGGTCTTTGTTGCTGTGCGTGGGTTTTCTCTAGGTGCAGCAAGCGGGGGCTACTCTTTGTTGCGGTGCGTGGGCTTATTGCAGTGGCTTCTCTTGTTGCGGAGCATGGGCTCTAGGTGCGGGGGCTTCAGTATTTGTGGCCCTTGGGCTCCATAGTTGTGGCTTGCGGGCTCTAGAGTGCAGTCTCAGTGGTTGTGGTGCACAGGCTTAGTTGCTCTGTGGCGTGTGGGATCCTCCTGAACCAGGGCTCAAACCTGTGTCCCCTGCATTGGCAGGTGGATTCTTAACCACTGCACCATGAGGGAAATCCCTGGGTATTTATCTTAAGGAAATAAAATCACTTATCTTGAAAAAAATATCTGCACCCCATGTTGATTGCAGCATTATTTACAATAGTCAAGATATGGAAACAACCTGTGTCCATCAATGGGTGAATTGATAAAGGTGTGATATATATATAATATATTATTCAGCCATAGAAAAGAAGGAAATCCTGCTGTTTGTAACAACATGGATGGACCCTGAGGGCATTATGCTAAGTGAAATAAGTCAGAGAAAGACAAATACTATATGATTTATATGTAGAATATTTAAAAAAATGAATTCATAGGTACAGAGAACAGGTGGGTGGTTGCCAGAGGTGGGGAGGTGGGGGGGTGTGCAAGATGGGGAAGGGAGTCAAAAAGTACAAACTTGCAGTTATAAATAAGTCATGAAGATATAATGTACAGCATGGTGAATATAGTTAATAATACTGTATTATATATTTGAAAGTTGCTGAGAGTAGATCTTTTTTGCAGTACGCGGGCCTCTCACTGCTGTGGCCTCTCCCGTTGCGGAGCACAGGCTCCGGACGCAGGGTCAGTGGCCATGGCTCACGGGCCTAGCCGCTCCGAGGCATGTGGGATCTTCCCGGACCGGGGCACGAACCTGTGTCCCCTGCATCGGCAGGCGGACTCTCAACCACTGTGCCACCAGGGAAGCCCTGCTGAGAGTAGATCTTAAAAGTTCTCATCATAAGAAAAAAAAAATTGTAACTATCCTTTCTCTCTTGGGCATACTTTATTTCACAGTAACCTAATAGCTCTAGTTGATGGGGGAAATTCTAACCAATAAAAGTGGAATAAATGACAGAATTAGAAAGTCATGATTATGCAATGTTTAATGAAACCACTGATTTAGGTAAGGATCATTAATGGATATGAAACCATTCAGAGGTTTTAACCTTTATCATGCCATTCAGGGAGAACCCTGGTCGCCTTGAGGAGTCAGGGAAAAACATTGTGTTATGACCGACTGAAATATTTACTGAGCAGTGTTTAAAAAGTACACGACTTAATATGCCACACTCTGAAATGTTACCTGAAAATAGCCTGGAGTACAAAAACAATATGGCTGTTATTATCAAACAAATTTGGGGGACGAATAAGTATTCCGCAGTTTAAAACATGAGGGCTCTTTATGCTTTTCTTTAGAATGCAAAATGAAGCAAAAAATAACTTTACTAGGTTGGGGAAGGGACAGAGAGGGAAACAGATGGAAGCAATTAATGACATCCTTGGAACTGTTGAGTAGTACATTCTTTTGGGCTGTTTGGTTGATGTTTGGAAGTTTCCAGGGCATGACAGACTGATGCTTCTGCTGTCTCTACTTTGACAAGGACTTCTAAATAGTGTCTGCTTTGACAACGCTAAAAAATAAGTTTAAAAATTTATTCTTGGATCAATCTCTACTCCTAGAATGTTAGAATGTCAGGGCTAGAGAAAACAGAAGACTGTTGATCTCTAGATGGATTTATACATAAGCAATCTGATGTAGATGTAGAGATTTTTCAGGGAAGGCTATGTCATTTTCAGAATTTTTGACATTTTCAGGATTTGGGGGGGCTCTCAAAATCAAATCATAGTCTATTTGTGTGACTGGCAATTAAGGGCATGTTGGAATGTTGGAGAATGGTTTAATATCAGTTAAAGATCATACATTTGGGTTGTAACTGTTGATGAGGGACTCCAATGCTTGGGCAATTCCTTACTGTAAAAGTGAGGGCCATTTTAATATAGAACAAGATTTGCATTGTCACAGGAAGGCTTTCTCTTGCGTGGAGCAAAAGTTATCTGATCCCTGACTTTACTGGCAAATAGAGTTTACAATTTACTAATTTTACCAGATTGCATTAATAGCCACAGTGTTGCACAAGAGGTGTAGGGTTGCGTGATGATTGCCACAGAAACTGCTGTGATCTTTGTAGACTTCAGGAGTGCCACGGTCATGCTGTACTGTTAAAATAGTGGTTAGACTCACCCTATAAGAAGTCATTTGGTCCTTTAGAGACTGTCAGCAGGAGATTCAGCTACTGTTCTTTGTGTTTGTACTTTGCATCATTGTCATCAATCATTATCATCAGGCAGCTGCAGCAGCTGTAATAGTTATGTGCGATTTATTAATGGGCTAGACACACTAATTGGTTAATAGAATATTTATTGATTGCTTTCTATGTGTCTAGCATGCTAAGTGCTACATAGAATAGCAGTTTTTGATCGTCCTTATTATGAATGATCACTTGTAAGATGTATTACAAGTTATTTATTAATAGTAATAAAGTGCCAAAGTTTGCAAATGCTTTATTTAAAAAAAGTAAATTGAGCATATTCAAGATCACATATATAATAACATTCCTCTCATTCCCACTCACTAGGTTTTGTTTTTTTCCTTTTAACTTTTATTGAAATATAATATATTCACTGGCTTTTTATTATGCTTTCTTTAGTGCAGGAGAAATTAGTGGAAATATCGCTGTTGCGGCTGGAAATTGTGCATAATTGCAGGTACACCCAAAGGGGTAGGTCATATATTGAGAGTTTTATTCTTCTGTGTATCATGGAGGCACTAAGGTGAACTGCTGCTACAGAGAGATTTTTAAGAAAGTGCTTTAAGAAATTTCAAATTGAAGAGCTGTAAAACAGACTGACTTTATAATAGGAGAGAAGGAGTGCTACCATTGTAGGTAGGAATAGTAGAAAGAGGCTCATTTAGGAAGTTGGACTTGGGAGGACAGATGTAGGGAAAAAGGAAAGTACTGGAAGTGGGGGCAGGTGTGGGAAGAAAGGAAAATACTCCAGGTGGAATGAGCAGCATGAGTCAGTCATGGGGGCTTTGAGGAGAGAAACAGTCATGGTGGGGGTGGTAGGAACTAAGCTTAGGTAGTTGGGTCAGATGATGAAGCCCTTGAAAGCCAGGCAGAGGAATTTGGAATTGGGTGGTAGGGAAGCTTGGCGCTTCTTGAGCAGTAACTCAAATGACAAGATGAAGGTGGTTTTTCAGGAAGAGTCATAGCCAATACAGGATGAATAATAGGTGCTAGTGAAGGAGAGTAAGCTGTGTGTCAAACTGACCAGATTCATTTCCTGTCAGCAGGGATTTGCTTCAAGCTGATTTCTTAATAGGTAAAAAATGTTTGTGGCAAACTATTTTCTTAGCCTCGGAAAAACTGCTATTGCAGTATACGGTGGAATTTCATTCTTATTTCTGCAATGGAGCAGAAATGGATAAGGAAGGCAGTGCTTGGCCCGTATCCAGGGGTGTTTAGTATCTGAATGTATCAAAAGGTGTCACTTGTGAGGTGGTCTCCGTGGTATGAACTCCTTAAAAAGGGCATAAAGCGCTTTGTCTGTTGGCAGGCAAATAGTTTCATTTTAGAACTGTGAAGTGTCGCCACTCTGTCTCAGCGCTGCTCTGAACAGTCTGCTTGAAATCATCAAAACTTGGATTGATTCACCAGTTTGGACTATTTTTGAAACATATTGTAATGTCTAAGCCTATCAAATAAAAGAATGTTCCTAAAATACTTTGTGAAAGGGTGTATGTAGTGGCAATCTACATAATTGCCATTAATCATATTTCCTAGGAAATTGCCATGTTTTAACCCTTAAACTTTATTAGTTAAGCACAATTATGGTCTGTATTTGTACAATTTTACCTTGACTGATATTCATGTACAAAGAAGAAATTTGAAAAGGATTTAAACATGCTTACACTTAATTTAGATATCTTTTGACTTAAAGTAGTAGTGTCATGTTTTTAGATCATAAGCCCTCATATTTAGCTTTTTTCTTTGCTTTTGATCTTGAACAATCAGAATAATTTGTGAGGAAATTTGAATTTTCAAACACTCTTTTTGGTGAAAGTGGCCAGAATATCTTTTTTTTTTTTTTTTTGCGGTACACAGGTCTTTCACTGTTGTGGCCTCTCCCGTTGCGGAGCACAGGCTCCGGACGCGCAGGCTCAGCGGCCATGGCTCACGGGCCCAGCCGCTCTGCGGCATGTGGGCTCTTCCCAGACCCGGGCACGAACCCATGTCCCCGGCATCGGCAGGCGGACTCTCAACCACTACGCTACCAGGGAAGCCCCAGAATATCTTTTTAAAGTATTAATTCTTGGGCTTCCCTGGTGGCGCAGTGGTTGAGAATCTGCCTGCTAATGCAGGGAACATGGGTTCGAGCCCTGGTCTGGGAAGATCCCACATGCCGCGGAGCAACTAGGCCCGTGAGCCACAACTACTGAGCCTGCGTGTCTGGAGCCTGTGCTCCGCAACAAGAGAGGCCGTGATAGTGAGAGGCCCGCGCACCGCGATGAAGAGTGGCCCCCGCTTGCCACAACTAGAGAAAGCCCTCGCACAGAAACGAAGACCCAACACAGCCAAAAATAAATAAATAAATAAAAAAAATATTAATTCTTTGAGCATACCACTCAATGCACTGTGCTTCTCTGGGGCTAATGTGTGATTCTAATTTTTGTTTTTTATTTTGTTTTTAATTTTTATTTATTTATTTATTTTTGCAGTACACGGGCCTCTCACTGTTGTGGCCTCTCCCGTTGCGGAGCACAGGCTCCGGACGCGCAGGCTCAGCGGCCATGGCTCACGGGCCCAGCTGCTCTGCGGCATGTGGGATCTTCCCGGACCGGGTCACGAACCCATGTCCCCTGCATCGGCAGGCGGACTCTCAACCACTGCGCCACCAGGGAAGCCCTAATTTTTGTTTTTTAAACTTTGAGTTTTTAGTGATCCTTCCATTGCTACTTTAAGAGAAGATTTTTGTTACTTAACATAGATGACCAAGTAACAATGAGATAATCATTCACATCTGTCAGCTGACTTGTTGCATTTTTGACCTAGAGCAAGCACTCAAACTTTAAATAGTTCACCTTTGAACTTGCCACATTAAACATAGTTGAGTACTACTATTTTTCACAGACTTTCTCAAGCAAAAGTGATTTAAGTTTTGAGTCTTTTCAGTAATGAACTCTGGGTATTTTATTAACTTGTGGAAGAGTTCTAAACAACTTGGCAGGGATTTAACCCTTATTTTAATTTGTATACACTTCATGATTAAGAAGTAAGCAAATAATACTTTAAACATGTAATACGTTGGTTTCCATTGTCAACAGAGTGATCAGTCACATGATTGAAGGGAACTCAAGGGGCCGAGGGAACTCACATTTATTGAGTATGTATTATTGGGAGAGGTACTTACATATTTTTATTTTCTCATGTAATTCTGAGAACATCAACTTCAAGGTATTAATACATTCATCTTACAGATAAGAAAACTGAGGTTTGACAAACTTTAACTCACCCAAGTTTGCTCAGCATGTAAGTGGCAGAACATGTTTCCTGTTGGTGGTCTCGTGGCTTCCAAGTCCATGTTCTTTCCATAATCTGACTTCCAAGAAGTCAGGTGGTCCACCACTCTCTTTCCAGGCACTACTAACTTTATACCACTCGTAGAGGATAACGATTTACAGTTTTCCTGAGTATTTCCAAAGAAGGAATTTTATGGATGTAATTTGTGATGTACTGCAGTGTCTTACACCTCCTTAAGCTATAAAGAAGTTAAAGTCATAATATTTTAAAGTTAAAAAGAATCATAGAGATTATTTAATCCAACTGCTTTATTTTATAGATGAATTGAGGCCATTGGCTGCCCCAACCCTACCCTGCAAATACAAACAGAAACACTCAAAGTAATTAGACACTAGTATTCCCTTAATGATTACCTTGACTATATAGGTCCAATCTCAAATTAAGAAGTTCTCAAGGTTTAACTTTTTTTTTTCTTACCTCTATTTAAAATCTTTCTTGTTCTTTCCTTAATAGAAGCAAAAGAGCCTTGTAAAAATAGCTCTATTTCTTGAGTACCTTTTATGAGCTGGGTACTTTATACTGTGGTTTTGTGTGTGTGTGTGTGTGTGTGTGTGTGTGTGTGTGTGTGTGGTACTAGGGCCTCTCACTGTTGTGGCCTCTCCCGTTGCGGAGCACAGGCTCCGGACACGCAGGCTTAGCGGCCATGGCTCACAGGCCCAGCCGCTCCGCGGCATGTGGGATCTTCCCAGACCTGGGCACGAACCCGTGTCCCCTGTATCGGCAGGCGGACTCTCAACCACTGCGCCACCAGGGAAGCCCTATACTGTGTTTTTTAATGCACCTCGTCTTGCAGTCGAGGAAGCTGAGAGTCAGAGAAGCTCACAGTAACTTGTTGAAAGTTACCTAGTACATAAATGGCAGAGGTAAGAGTCAAACCCTAAACTATCTGACACCAGGCTTGTACTCAATCCAGTATGCTAAGACTCTTTCTCACCCTTCCTTGTAAGAATCTCTTCTCATAATGTAATAGTTATTGTGAGGCTTAAATGAGTGAGATAATGTATGTGAAAGTACCTGAAAAAAAAAGATATTTGGTGAAAATTAGCTTTCTTCTTGAGCTTCTCAATCTTTTTTTCTGTCATTTTCTCAAAATAAACTCAGTTACTTAAGCTTTTTCATAGAAAAATTTCCTCTCATTTATTGTCACCTGTAGTAAGACCTTGTTAAAAAAAAATCTGATTGCTTGTTTTCATTTAATACTTTTTCTTTATCTGTTGAGATAATCATGCAGTTTTTATCCTTTCCTCTATAAGATGGTCTCTGGTCTACTCCAGAAGTATCAACTTTTCTGATGGTGAACCGTCTATGATTTCTTTCTTTCTTTTTTATTTTTTCAGCCACATTACACAGCTTGCAGGATCTTAGTTCCCCTACCAGGGATCGAACCCCGGGCCCCGGCAGTCAAAGCGTCGAGTTCCCCCATCTATGCATTTCTAAGATAAACCCTATGTAGTAGTGATTTAGAAAAGAATATACAATGCTAAATTCAACTTTAATATTTTAAAAAGATTTTGCTTCTTTGTTCATGAGGGGTCTTGATCTATAATTTTCTTATTTTGTTTCTTATTCTGTTATCAAGGTTATTTTAGTTTCATAAAATAAGATTTCTAGTCTTTGAAACATTTTATATAAGAAAAGGGTTGTCTGTCCTTGAAAGTTGGGCAAAACTTGTATCTAAAACTTTCTTGGGTCTGGTGTCCTTTAGAGGAAGAAATTTGATTACTCTTTCAGATTCCTTTTATTATCTAATTCAGGTTTTAAATTCATTTTGAGTCAACTTTGATAATCTGATACTTTTCTAAGAAATTATGCATTTCCTCTAACCTTTTTTGTTCAGTATTATCTATTTCTGCCTTTTTTTTGTCTTATCACTCTTATGGGAGATTTATGTTTTATTAGTTTTTTCCCCAAAGATCTATTTCATTAAATTCTGTTCTTAGGTTAATTATTTATTTTGTTAAGTTTATTATTTGAATATCTTATTTTCAATATTTCTATCTTTTAGTATTTCTTGTTTTTAAATAAATATAATATTTTGGGCTCTCAATTTTGCTCTGATTACAAGTTTAGAAACAGCTGTGTAGGTACTTTAATAGTTGTTCAGCCCTAAATATTTTGTAATTTTGGTGTGAATTCCTCTTACCCATGTACATTATTTAGTAGTACATTTAAAGATTCTTTCTACTACAGGCATATTTCAGAGATGTTGTGTGTTCAGTTCCAGATTACCATAATATTCGCAATAAAACAAGTCACATGAATTTTTTGGTTTCCCAGTGCATATAAAAGTTTTTTATACTACACTGTAGTCTGTTAAGTGTGCAATAGCATGTGTCTAAAAAAACAATGTACATACCTTAATTTAAAAATATTTTATTGCTAAAAAATGCCAAAACAATCACAGTAATAACATCACAGATCACCATGACAAATATCATAACAATGAAATATTTTGAAATATTGTGAGAATTACCAAAATGTGACACAGAGACATGAAGTGAGCAAATGATGTTGGGAAAACGATGCCTGTAGTCTTGCTCAACACAGGGGCCACAAACCTTCTAATTTGTAAAAAATACAGTATCTGCTAAGTGCAGTGAAGTGAAGTGCAATAAAATGAGGTATGCTTATATCTTTTAATTGTTATATTTCTAATTTAATTGCTTTGTGCCCAGAAGTCTTGGTTGGTATGTGATCAATTCTTCGAAATTATTCTGTGACATAATAAGTGGTCAGTGTTGGTAAGTGTACTACTGTGTGTGCTTAAAAAGAAAGTGTATTCTCTTCTGCTTGGGTATAGGGTTCTCTTTTTATCAATTAGGTCAACATATAAGTATTATTGATCAGACTTTTATAGTCTTACTATAAATCATAAACTGTTTATGATTGAGGTCTGTTGAAATCTATAATAATTGTAGATTTGTCAGTTTTCCTCATAATTGTCAGTTTTAACTTTATGTATTTCAAAGCAATATTATAAGTGGTTACAAGCTTATGATTCTCTTGGATCCTAAATTCTGTTAATTATTTTTTTATTATCTTTTTTTAGGATGATTGTTGACTGCTGTTTAGCCTACTGTTGACTTTTATCTCCAGATTTTGTTCTTTTTTTTTTTTAAACCACATCCTAGTTTTTGTCAATTTTCCTCATAAGTAAAAATATTCTCTCATTGTGTGTCTATTCCACTTCACTTTGTGTTTAGGTATTTACACCTCTACCTCATTCATTACATTCTTCTGTAGAACAGTGATTATCAACTTTTTTCAGCATAAGGAACTTCAAATAATAATGGTGAGACTCTTTATTATTAGTTGATTAAGAATGTATAAGAATAAAAGTCACAATGAATTTGTAATGTTTTAAAATAGATTTTTATTTTATTCATCACGACAGCATCAACATACATTTGAAAACTACTAGTATCTGTAAGACGCACTTGCTTATATGTTTATCTGTTTCTGCTGTAACCACAGCATGAGTTGGAGGAAGGACCAGAGGAGCCGATAGACCTGTAGGTAGCAGAGTTCTTGATTGAACCTTGCAGGATCAGAATCTCTTCTCCCTTCACAGATGCTAGATTTGAACAAGGGGTGAAAGAAGGTGGGGAGAAAGACTAGGACTAGTCATTCAGGCTTTATAGGATTCAAAGGTTGTGACTCATAAGCTGCCAGCAAGACTTGAGGAGGATGTAGCTTGGGCAGCAGTGACACTTCGAACCTTCCCATCCCCGACATGCTGCTTCCCTTTCAGTTATCTCTGGGCTCTGGCAGAATCCTGTTTTGTTTGAAGGGAAGTTGAAACTGGCTACATACCCTCCTAATCTCATCTGAAATAAAAGAATTTAGTGAGCCTTTAATGTTTATGTGTGTTTTAGCTTTGTTATCTCAATGTACATGTTCTAGCAAAAAGAGTGTGGTGTTGCTGTTAAAGGGTTTTGAATGTTTTCAGTATGACTCATTGTGGTTTTTAAGTTTAGTTTTGGGTGTACACATGCAGTGTCTGGTACTGTCACTGAGTTAGGTCAGGGAAAGGAATAATTTGTGGATGAGGCCTGTAGGATCTTTAAATCTAGGAGCACAGGGTTGGAACAGGATGTTATAGTGTTACCACACAGTATACACAGGGGTGAGTTGGTGCTGGGCACTTGCTACTTGAACTAGATTAAAGTTTGTCATTGTACTCAGTGTTCCTAACTTCCTCCTAAAAACTAACTGCTTGTAGCCTTCACTCAGGTTTCTGAATGACTAATGGCCAAGACTCCTTGACCTTTCTCAAAATGGCAGTGCCAGGAGCAAAGCGTATTGGCTGGTACTGGGAAGCCACGGAATGACTCTGCTTTTTGCTATTTTAAAGTAAGATTAGTGCCAAATGGCTAGTATATAAAAGAATACTTTATTTTCACACATCTCCCTGAGTCTTTTGAAATCTTTACATATATTATTATCAGTTTTAAAATCATATGTATATGCACAAAAAGATACGAGGATGGAATGAGTTGTATAGAGGTATACAACTAGAGGCCATACTTCCTATTTGAGGGATACTAGAAAGACTGCATTATCACTTGCTAATACCTGGAATTTCATTAGAGCTCATTCTTCAGGTTAACAGTTTAAATGCTTGAATACATAGCGAAGGGAGAATCTTTGAGTCATCAGCAGTTATTTTTACTGATCTGCAGTTAGGTTCTAAATGTGGGAAAGCAGAGTGTTTGAGGGCCTGCCCCTTACCCCCAACCCCTGGCCTCTCACCCAGGCCTTATATTTATGAAGGGCCTGGACTTCAGTATTTTCTTCAAATGGTATACGTGTAGTCATAGAGGAAGAGAGGGATTCTTAAAAGAAGATGTTTATCGTGCAATTAAAATTATTCAATGTAACGACTTAAATATACCACCATGTTTATGACCCTGTTTTGGCATTTCTTCATTTTTAAATATGATGGGCTTCTCAAACTTGGAAGTAATCTGGGCCTTTCTTGATCTCTCAGAGACCCTGCCCAGTTAGGAAGGGAAGGAGAGTCTCAACATGGGTTAAGAAGACAGCAGGAATAGCCCGGCCAGTCGATTTTGCCTGCCAGATAATTATGCCAGGGCCAGCCTGGTTGGAAATGGACATGCTGGGTGCCATGGCCACAGTGGCGGAAAGCCTCACCCACCAGCTGACTGTGTTCTTTCTTCCTCCCACCTGTTTCCTTCCTATCTACCAAGTGTTGTCTGTGCTTTTTGTGATTGGATATGCATGTGGTCTGACCAGCTCTCTCTCTTGAAAGGACAGGTCCCAAGATGTAAACACCTGCTTCCTTGGATGTGCTCCAAGGTAATCTGACTTCCATGATGTCAGATTTTCAGGTGTTCTGCTCCATAGCACTGCAGTCTTTAGTAAGCAGAATGCATTTTTTGTGATAGTGTTTATAATCTAAATGGCTATACTGTCTAAGGTCAGGTTTTATTAAAACAGTGAATTTGGTATGGGGTAGTTTCCACCCCACCCCCCAACATGTTTTTTGGGGGTGGGGTGAAAGTTTAACTTGTTGAATGTTTTAGAGAGCTTTTTGATTTAAAGTTATATAGCAGTATATGTCTAAATAGACCCATCAGACTCTCTCCTTTAAGGAGGCATACCTTGTTTCATTGCACTTAACTTTATTGTGCTTTGCAGATACTGCATTTTTCACAAATTGAAGGTTTGTAGGAACCCTACACTGTCAGATGATGGTTAGCATTTTTTAGCAATAAAGTATTTTAAAATTAAGGTATATACATTGTTTTTCTTAGGCATAATGCTATTGCATGCTTAATAGACTACAGTGGAGTGTAAACATAACTTTTATATATTTACAGTAGAGTGTAAACATAACTTTTATATGCATAACATTTATAGACTACAGTGGAGTGTAGACATAACTTTTATACGTGTTTATATGCACACAAAACATTTGTGTGTCTCACTTTATTGTGATATTTGCTTTATTTCTGTGGGCTGGAACCAAACCCTCAGTATCTCCAAGGTCTGCCTGTATTATTTTGTCCAAAACTGTCTCTCTCCCTTCCTCATCTAAATCAGTGAGCTGGGATATGATAACTGATTTTTTTTTTTTTTGCGGTATGCGGGCCTCTCACTGGTGTGGCCTCTCCCGTTGCGGAGCACAGGCTCTGGACGCGCAGGCCCAGCAGCCATGGCTCACGGGCCCAGCCGCTCCATGGCATGTGGGATCCTCCCGGACCAGGGCACGAACCCGTGTCCCCTGCATCGGCAGGCGGACTCTCAACCACTGTGCCACTAGGGAAGCCCACGATAACTGATTTTGACAGAAGCCGATTGAGATTGTTTGGCTTCAGGGTGAGGAAGTTACGTGTCCTTTGTGATAGTGAACTGCCCTCCCTAGTCAAACCAGGTCTATTGCAAATACATGTTATTGTTCACAGAAAGGACTCTTGACTGTGTGTGTGCATGCATGTGTTCGTGTGTGTGTGTGTGTGTGTGAGAGAGAGAGAGAGAGAGAGAGAGAGAGAGAGGAGAGGAGAGAGGTGGGGGGAGTGGAGAGAATGTTATTCCATTGGAAAAACAACTCAGAGATGCTGTGAGGAGAATCATCATTATAAGTAGTACTGAACTTCTGAGGGCAGAAACAGTGTTGTCTTCACCTTCTCTATCACAACTGTCCTAATCTCTTAGGTAAAAATGACTACTTCCACTTTTGTGTCCCCTCAGCATGTGCTGGGCATACTTTTAAATACTAATTTGTATTTGTTTATATGTATGTCTTGTCCTACCAAGGTGGTAACCCCTTAAAAGTAGGGACTTAAAAAAAGTCTAGGGAGTTCCCTGGTGGTCCAGTGGTTAGGACTCGGCACTTTCACTGCTGTGAGCCTGGGTTCAATCCCTGGTCGGGGAACTAAGAGATCCCGCAAGCCGCACAGTGTGCCCACCCCCACCCCCTGCAAATCTAGTTCTAGGACTTGTGTAGCATGTAGTAGGTCTTCAGTATGTTAAATGAACAAATTTATGAAAAAATTAAACTAAAGGAATTTAAGATTCTACTTCTGGATGCAGTCTAGAAGAACCTTTAAAAATGTCTTGTGGCAGTGAATCTTTATAATCTCTAGATCTGTTTTCCTTTTTTCTTAAATAAAAAATTCAGCATAAGTTAAAGCGTCTTGATTAGTGATAATTGAAATCACATGGAACTGAGTAGTTTGGAACCTTTCCATCTCTTAAATTGTGTGGGTTTATATCATGTAGTAATTCTGTAAAGAATGGATTAGAGGGTTATGAGTGGGTCCTGTGAGGCTGTCATTGGTCCATTGATCTAAAGCATAAGAGCTTCCTATTAATTTAGGTTGAAGACTCAGAGGCAGAGAGAAACCTTAAAATGTGCTAGTTGATTGATTTAAAGTAGCTAAATCAATATTATTAGTATATAGTCAAGATTTATAATTATTTAGGAAATGGACCTTATCCCTACTGTCATCCTCTAAAATGCTTTTTAAAAATTCAGATTTGTGTTAAAAAGTAGAAGATCACTTTAAGAAGTCAGGCAGCTTGAATGTTTAAATAAAATCTCATTTTCCACAGACAAGACAGACTCTTTCCTGTTTCTGCCTACTGGTTAGTCATGGTGGGATTTGTTTGGCTTTATGAATGCCATTAAATTTTAATGTACAGATCAGATGTCTCATTGTAGGTAAAAGGAAAGGGTGTAGTGTCTGTTTTGGCCCTATCATTTTACCACACAAGGGAACCATTAGTGGAGAATCAAATTGATTCCTGTAAAGCTTTTCCATTTCATCTTTTTTTTTTCTTCTTTCCTTTCTCCATGATGGTTATTCCTTTCATTTATTTTTTGCTTTTTCCAAATTTGAAACACTTGTGCAGTAACTGTATCCTTTCAAATAGGTGTAGTTGCATTCTGTGGTGCTTATGTTTGTTTGCTATAATTTCATCAAGGTTCATGTTACCTGGAAATAAAATTAAGTTTGTGACCTTTTAAAGTTAATGATTTCTATGGCCAGATGGTTTCATGATCTCCTGTACTTGGTGAAAATCCATTCATTCATTCAATAAATGTTTATTGAGCATTTATTATGCGTCAGGGATTCTACTCTGTGAATATAGGATATACAGGGTCCTTGACCTTGCTGAACTTACACTCTTGTGGGAGATAGCAAAAACAAAACTGGGAGGGTTTATGTCTCATGGGAGCACATAAGAAAGGTACTTATAGACTTATAGGATGGTTTCATGAAAGAACAGTCATTTAAAAATGGTACCTAAAAGAATGAGTAGGGGTTAGTCAAGCAAAAGAGGGGAGAGAGAGAGAGAGAGAGAGAGAGAGAAAGAGAGAGAGAGAGAGGTTTCAGCTAGAGGGAATGGCTGTAAAAAAATACCTTGAAGCATGAGGCCAGTGCTCTTCAACTAGTGGTCTTCAATAAGTGGCTGACATCCCTAAAAGACTTTCGAAACACTTGAATATTTTTGAATACCTTGGATATTTTAAAGTTTTCATTTAAATATTTTTAAATCATAAGTTTAGTTGCAAAGCATGTGTTTTCTGCCCTGTTGTGTGTTATATACACATCTTAAATATGTTTCACTGTAAATTTAGCTCATTTAGTTTGTGGAAAACATCTGCCACAGTCTTTCGCAAAACCAGTTCTCATTGTCTAACTAGTCAGCAGAATCAGATTTACTTTTTATTAACTTTGTGTTTTAAAAAAGTTCTTGCTTTTAGTCAGTCAGTTATCTTTTAAAGACTTAAACAATAAGAAAAAATGTGTTTATATATTGATGCACATATTTACCATTTTGTGCTCTTCATTTGTTTCTGTAAATCCAAACTTCTATCTGGTATAATTTTCTTTCTTCCTGAAGGACTTCCTTTAAACTTTCTTATAGCTCAGATCTGCTGGGTGATGAATTCTTTTAACCCTTACATAGCTGAAAAAGTCTTTATTTTGCCCTAATTTTTGAAATATTTTCTTTGGGTCTACTCAAAGTTCTTCAGTACTTTGCTCTACTGTTCTCTGGGTTGCATTGTTTCCAGTGAGAAGTCTGTTGTTACTCTTATCTTTGTTCCTCTGTAATATAAAGTGTCTCATTTTTCTCTGGCTGCTTTTAATATTTTCTCTTCATTATTGGTTTTAAGTACATTCATTATGATGTACCTTGTTGTAATTCCCTTGATATTTTTTGTGCTTGGGTTTTATTGAGCTTTTTGGACTTGGGGCTTTAATTAAGTTTTAATTAAGTTTATAAAAATTGTGGCCATTATTTCTTCAAATATTTTTTTCTGTCCCCTTTTCTGTCCTTTGGGAACTTCAATTGCACACATATTAGGCTGCTTGGAGCTGTGCCACAGCTCACTGATGCTCTGTTCATTTTCTTTTAAGTTTTGTTTTCTCCCATTTTAGGTAATTTTCATTGCTAGCACTTCAGTTTCAATAATCTTCTTCATGCAATATCTTATCTGTTAGTAATCTATCCAGTGTATTTTTGTATCTCTAGTTGTTCTATTTCCATATTTTTTATATCTTTCATTTATCTACTCAGTCTTTCCTTTAGCTTTTGAACACATAGAATACAGTTATAGGAACTATTTTAATGTTCTTGTCTACTAATTCTGTCCTCTGTGTCATTTCTGGGTTGGTTTTGAATGATTGTTTTTTCCTCTTTGTTATGGGTGGTATTTTCATGCCTTTTTGTATGCCTGGTAAATTTCAGTTGGATGCCAGTGTCATATTACTCTTGTAACAAACACAATATAAATGTTTTATCTTACAATTCTGGAGGTCTGAAGCCCAGAATGAGTTAGCAGAGTTGTGTTCCTTCTGGAGATTCTAGGAATGGATCCATTTCTTTGCCTTTTCCAGCCACTAGAAGCTGTCTGAATTCCTTGGCTTATAGCCCACATCACTCCAACCTCTGCTTCTGTTACATGTCTTTCTGGTTCTGTTGTCAAATTATAGTGAGGTAATACCTTCAATGTGCTGATAAAATAATTGTCAACCAGAATTCTGTACTACTGAAGTAATCTTTGAAGGATGAGGACAAAGTAGGCATTTTCAAACAAACCAAAATGGATACATTTTGTCACCAGCAGACTTACTAGAGGAAGTGCTAAAGAATGTCCTTCAGACAATAGTCAGATGATTCCAGGTATAATGCCTGAGATACAAGAGGGAATGATTAGCCAACATATTGGACAGTTTGTTGGTAAATATAAACAAACTTTGACTTATACAATAATGTAATGCCTAACAAGATTTAAAAGTTGAAAGTAAAAGATACAGGGCTTCCCTGGTGGCGCAGTGGTTGGGAGTCCGCCTGCCGATGCAGGGGACGTGGGTTTGTGCCCCGGTCTGGGAAGATCCCACATGCTACGGAGCGGCTGGGCCCGTGAGCCATGGCCACTGAGCCTGTGCGTCTGGAGCCTGTGCTCCGCAACGGGAGGGGCCACAACAGTGAGAGGCCCGCGTACCGCAAAAAAAAAAAAAAAAAGATACAGCATTTTGTACCTGAAAACAATAACATAAACATGAAACAAAACTTGAAAACAATAGCATAAAGGTCAGGAAAGGGGTGATTGTGAATTAAGTATGTTAAGATCATTCTGTTGTTTGGGGAGGAAGTACAATTATTGACTCATTTTATTTATTTATTTTTAAAGTTAATTTATTTTTGGCTGCGTTGGGTCTTTGTTGCTGTGCATGGGCTTTCTCTAGTTGCGGCGTGTGGGCTTCTCATTGTGGTGGCTTCTCTTGTTGTGGAGCACAGGCTCTAGGTGTGTGGGATTCAGTAGTTGTGGCACGCGAACTCTAGAGCGTAGGCTCAGTAGTCATGGTGCATGGGCTTAGTTGCTCCACGGCATGTGGGATCTTCCCAGACCAGGGCTCAAACCCGTGTCCCCTGCATTGGCAGGCAGGGTCTTAACCACTGTGCCACCAACGAAGTCCTTATTGACTCATTTTAGATTGTTACCATGCCAAGTATGCATGCTAAACTATTTAATGAACCACAAAAGTAATAAAACATAAAGTATATGACCTATAAAATAGTAAAGGGAATAGAAAAATATAGAAAAAGACTCTCAATCCGCCCCCCCAATATATCAATAATAATAAATTTAAATGAGCTAAGTTATTAAGTTAAAAGTTGCTAACCTGGATTAAAACTGTGTACTTATATGTATATATGTAGTTATAAAGACACATCTAAAATATAAGGATACTGAGAGTTAGAAAGTTATATACCAGTCAAATAAAATAGTCAAAGAAAGCTGGTTTACAATATTAATATCAGCAACAAACATTATTGGAGATATAAAGAGGTATCACATAATGATAAATAGGTTCAGATTACAAGAAGGATATAATAATTGTAAATTTATATGTACCTAATAAGTTAGCCTCAATATATAAAAAACAAAAACAGCTGCAAGGGGATATGGACAAATCTGTTGTTATGGTGCAAGATTTTATCACTCAGTAATTGATAGATAAAACAGACCAAAAGAATCAGCAAGGATATAGAAGATTTGAACAGCACAATTAACAAGCTTGAGCTGATGGAATATGTGAAATATTTCACCTAAAAATTAGAGCAAACTCATTCTTTTCAAGCACACAGAAAATTATACCCTTTAAAATTACTAATTGTATATTATATAACTTTCACCTCAAACTATATCGAAATCAATTTTGGTCTATCATATTGGTAAAGATACATAAGTCTGATTATACATTGAGTTGTTGAATCTGTGAGGAAACAGATCCACTGTGTCATCCACTGTGGTGGGAGTGTAAATTGATAACTTCTGTGGATGGCAATATGGCAACGTTTGTCAAAATTATTAATGTCCATACCTATGACTCAGCAGTTCCATTTCTAGATAGTATCCTACAGATATACACATTTAAAAATGATATTTATTGGGCTTCCCTGGTGGCTCTGTGGTTGGGAGTCTGCCTGCTGATGCAGGGGACATGGGTTCGTGCCCCGGTCCGGGAGGATCCCACATGCCGCGGAGCGGCTGGGCCCGTGAGCCATGGCCGCTGAGCCTGCGCGTCCGGAGCCTGTGCTCCGCAACGGGAGAGGCCACAACAGTGAGAGACCCGCGTACCAAAAAAAAAAAAAAAAAAAAGATATTTATTGGGAATTCCCTGGTGGTCCAGTGGTTAGGACTTGGGGGCTTTCACTGCCGGGGCCCGGGTTCAATCCCTGGTCGGGAAACTAAGATCCCACAAACTATGCAGCACGGCCAAAAAAAAAAAATGTTTATTCAAGGTGATTCATTGCAGCATGCTAATAAATTAGGGACTAGTTATGTAGCTGTATAAAACAATGAGGAGGCTCTTTGGGTACTTCTACTAGAACATCACCAAGTTAAATTAAGTGAAAAAATCAGAATGCAGAGAGTATGCATAGTATGATCCTATTCGTGTAAAAATGGTGGAAGCCTATGTTTTTGTTTCTTTGTGCATAAAGTGTCTTTATTTTGAAGAATACAGAGGAAACACATAACATTGGCTGCAAGTAGATGGAATTTGAATGCCTAGGAGATAGTGGAGGGAAGAAAAATTTTCACTGTATGCCTCAGGGTTTTGTATATGTGTATATGATTTTGTCATATGTATGGGTATATATAGATATATATATATATAATGTAATTTCAAATTAAATTTTAATTTTAATTTAAAAATTTAAAAGGAACAGAAAATAACCAGTCATCTAAGACTGATCAAAAGCCACGCCAGTGAGCTCTTGCTCTTTGCTGATATTTATTATGTGCTGCCTTATGGCTCTGAAGTTTGTGAATTACCAAAGTATGCTTCTTGAGAGTTAGAATAGTGTTTTTTGCATCTTTATATACATACCTATAGTGTCCATAGCCCAATGCTTTTTATGTAGTTGAAATTAGTATGTTGGTTTAATTCTATTTTTTAACAAGACTGTGTTATACTTGTTGAGTTTTTATATTATTTCATTTGATATAACTTGCTGTGAAGTGGGCTTTTATTTGCATGGGACATTTTCTGTGTTTCCAAATAAGAATGTGTAATTTTGGCTAAATATTTTAACTTAAAGTAATTTGTTGCATGTAAGTTACTCAGTGATAACATAATGGATTTACTGAATGTGAGGAAATGATCTGTTAGGTCCTTTTCAACTCTGTACAGAAGAATAATTGAATGAATGAATACATTTTAGTAGTACAAGAGGGTCAAGGAGAATACTTGCTTTATGCATTTCGGGTTCCTTTTTTAAATGACCCCCCCCCCCGAAAAAAAGACACCTTTGGCTGATCGGGTCATCTGTGTTATTAAACTATATTATATTAAACTATTACTAACTGATTCAGTTATTAATGCCAGTGACATTTTAATTAACAGCATAGTTTTATAGGGTTGTTTTCAAACTGTCCAGTTTGTCAAACAAATCCATTTGGCTAGATGAAAGAAAAATTTATGCATTACCTCATACTTTTGCTTTGTGTTTCCTCCTATTTCTTTGGTTTGTCTGATTATTAAATTTCGCTTAACACAGTGCTTTGGTATTTTATTTCCGATGTTGAATCTGAAACTGTTGTCAGGGATATCAGTTCTTTGTGTAAGTGTCTTTTAATGGCAGTGTATGTAGGGTGAATAGGAAGGAAACAAAGGAGTTACAGAGATACAGCAACCTAAAGTAAAAGGTCCAAAACTTTTTCTCATTATTTTTTGTTGCCAGGAAATAATGAAGAACAAGGGCTTAGTGCAGTGAATGAAAGAATGTGCTGCCCTTAATGTAAATTTTAAAAGCTGGAAACTTAGGTTCTATTATAAATTGGTCTTGGCTATTTTCCATATAGGAAAAAAATGTGAATTTATGTCCATTTACATTCTTTGCATTTGCATGTGATATTCTTCTGCTTGGTTCTGCCAGTGAGTTAACTCCATGTTCCTCCCCACAGGGTGGAGAATGCTTGCACCAAGCTTGTCCAGGCAGCCCAGATGCTTCAGTCAGACCCTTACTCAGTGCCTGCTCGAGATTATCTAATTGATGGATCAAGGGGCATCCTCTCCGGCACATCAGACCTGCTCCTCACCTTCGACGAGGCTGAGGTAGACAACCTGAGGCCCATGCAGACCTCTTCCAGACAAAAAGCCCAGCCTTAAAAGATAATAATGGAGGATTGAGGATTGTTTAGGATGACAAAATGTTGACTAGCTACACATCTGAATGACTGTGTTTTTTACTTATCGTTTACTCAATTGACTGAATACTATGAAATATATTTTCAGGTTCGTAAAATTATTAGAGTTTGCAAAGGAATTTTGGAATATCTTACAGTGGCAGAGGTGGTGGAAACTATGGAAGATTTGGTCACTTACACAAAGAATCTTGGACCAGGTTAGTCATATCCTACTTTTATAGCAGAATTTTTTATGGATTGTCCATGTTTGATCAAGAGGAAAGGGGTACTCCTCCCTACTTTTTTTGTGGAAGATAGGTAATGATGCATTGAACTTTTAGTTGTCTCTACTCTGTTGATGGAGCCGACTCTGTGCTTCTACTGAAGAGATATCATTGTCTCTGAAAGCTGAATCTGCTTTCTACAGATCCTGGCCCTGTCTAATGAACTAAACTAGACATTGCAAATGTTGCTGGAGAATGTAGGAAATAATTTCCTATTACTGCAGTGCTTAAGGCCACCCTGAATCCTGACCTCTTCATTCCACATTATACAGCATTCCTTCACTGTCTGCCAGCTGGCCTGTAGCTCTGTGTGACCTCTTAGCTTGCTAATTAGCCTGCCTACTATTATGGATTCATGCTGTTGCCCAAGCCTGCATAATATAATCAGACCTAGAAGGAGAGAAGAACTTCTGTGGCTAAATCTCTGATTGTGTAGTCATCTGAGAATTCAGTATTCAAAATACATGAACAGATACCAGCTTTTGGTGTTATAGACATATAACATGAACTTGAGGCTCCTTAAAGTATGAATTAGACCAATGACAAGACATATCAGATGTTTAATTTGTTAGTATTAAGAATCACATATTATCTTATAAAATTCTTTTGTCTTACATAAAATGTATTTCCTTGAGGTTTCAGTGCAGTCATCCTGTAAACTTAAGGCAGTTTAGAATTTCTCTGAGCTGTCATTGAAAATCGCTGGCTTTAGAGCAGTACCCTTTCAACTTTCTCCTAGCACTGTGAAGAAATTTTATTTCTTCAAATGAAATCTTATGCAGATGAATTGGGAGATTGGGATTGACATATATATACTACTATGTATAAAGTAGATAACTAATGAGAACCTACTGTATGGCACAGGGAACTCGGTGCTCTCTGGTGACCTAAATGGGAAGAAAATCCAGAAAAGAGGGGATATATGCAGAAACTGACACAGCAGTGTAAAGCAACTATACTCAAATTAAAAAATAAAATAGACAAGCAACAAGGATATATTGTATAGCAGGGAATTACAGCCATTACCTTGTAATAAATTTTAATGGAGTATAATCTGTAAAATACTGAATCACTATGCTGTATACCTGAAACTAATATTGTAAATGAGCTATACTTCAATAAAAAAATCTAATGAAATAATGAAAAAATAAATCTTTGCAGAATCCCAACATATAAAAGACAGAAATGGAGCTACTCTGGATGAAGCAGAGGCAGCCCCACCCTTTCCATCTCCCTCTGGGTGCCCCTTGACGATCTGTGAACCTGCTTAAGAAGTTCTAAGAGCAGTTGGAAAACCAAAGTGTTAGAGAATCACATAGTACCCTTGAATAATAACCAAAGTAGCAAAAAGTGCTAGCATGCTAACTCCAAAACACCAGATGCTTTCAAATGCTGTCATCACCATAATTATTATTATTATTTTTAAAATTTATTGTATTTATTTATTTTTGGCTGCATTGCTGTGCGTGAGCTCTTAGTTGCGGCGAGCGGGGCTACTCTTTGTTGCGGTGGGCAGGCTTCTCACTGCAGTGGTTTCTCTTGTTGCGGAGCTCGGGCTCTAGGGGCGCGGGCTTCAGTAGTTGTGGCACACGAGCTCCAGAGCGCAGTCTCAGTAGTTGTGACACATGGACTTTGTTGATCGTGACATGTGGGATCTTCCCAGACCAGGGATCGAGCCCATGTCCTCTGCATTGGCAGGCAGATTCTTAACCACTGTGCCACCAGGGAAGCTCCCATAATTATTTTTATTTGTTTCTAATTATAAAAGTGATACATCCTTATTTTGGATAAGTTGGAAAGTACAGAAAAATTTAAAGATGAAAACAAAACACATTATTGTAATTCTTAAGATTTTTTTCAGCCGCTAGTTTCTTAGCCCAGGCACACCTTGCTTCACTTTCTTGTGCTTCACACATAACTGCGTTCTTACAAATTGAAGGTTTGTGGCAACCCTGTCTCAAGCAAGTCTATTGGTGCCATTTTTCCAATAGCATTTGTTCACTTCATGTCTCTGTGCCCCATTTTGGTAATTCTCACAATATTTCAAATTTTTTTCATTATTATATTGTTATGGTGATCTGTGATCACTGATCTTTGATGTTACCACTGAAAAGATTATGATTCATTGAAGGCTTAGATGATAGTTGGCATTTTTTAGCATAAAGTATTTTTAAATTAAGGTATGTACATTGTTTTTTTAGACATAGTGCTATTTCATACTTAATAGACTACAGTATAGTGTAGACATAACTTTTATATGCACTGGGAAACCAGAACATGCCTGTGACTCGTTTTATTATGATATTCACTTTATTGCAGTGGTCTGGAACTGAATCCGCAGTATCTTTGAGGTGTGCCTGTACTAGGCTCACATGAGATTCTTATACACATAGGTTCAGTGGCCAGGTACATGGCATGAAAGCTGGTATGGTAGCCAGGCAAAGTATTTTTCCCCCCACTTGTGAATTTTTTTTCAAATGTATATTTACTAATTGCAACATTTAAAAAATATTTGTGAATGTATTTATGTCAAATGTGTGAAAATTATGTCACATTTAGGATTTAATAAATTGCTTTTAATGAGAAGAATAAAGTTGCATTAATTTAGAACTGTCCTGAAAAATTCTATATCATAAATGCTAGAGTTCAGTGATAGTATCTGTTGTTTAAATAAGTGGACAGTCAGTTTGGACTTTCACAGTAATTCATAATGGATTTAGGCTCAGAAAGCCAGACTCTGGATTGTTTCATGGCTCACTCTGCACAATTTATTCCCTGTGCCCAGGAATGACTAAGATGGCCAAGATGATTGATGAGAGGCAGCAGGAACTGACTCACCAGGAGCACCGAGTGATGTTGGTGAACTCAATGAACACCGTGAAAGAGTTGCTGCCAGTTCTCATTTCAGGTATTTTCTGTCTGTACTTTATCTTACAGAAAAAAAACATGTTAACATGTTCTAAACTCTGGTGTTTATTTTCTTTTGCTGTTTAGTTGCATGTCTTTCAGCCTGAGTAAAAATGCAGCTGATTAGCTAAGAACCAGTATTTATCTTCTCTAATGCTCTCCTTCTCTTGCTTTTTGTTTGAAATTGCTCTCCTGTTGCCTCATACTGTTCTCTTGAAGTTCTAACAGGCCCTTTTCTCCTCTAGAAACTCTAGTTTTGGATGTATGGCTTTTGACACCTTTATTTGTACTCAGAAAAAACAATTAGGAGCTGGAATGGATATTATAGAGCACTGTATAGTAAGGAAGTGAACCCACAGCCCTTTCCTAGAAGATATTTAACTCTTCTCTACGTTGAAGAGCAGGTGGTGTACACCAACTAGGACCACGTTCCCATTGGGCAGAGCCCAGAAATGCAAACATGGTGGCTGCTCTCTCAACTAGCAAAAGGGAGTTGCACTTATTGAGTGTCTAGTATGTACCAGACATCTCATGGTTTATGTAAATTATCTTTGTCAAGTTGTGGGTTAGTTGGTTTAAGTCTCAGAGGGCAGCTTTATTTTCAGAATTTTATAAGGCATGTCACTGTAATCGCCAGCTACTGCCTCCCTGCTTTGTAATTTCAAGTAGTAGCTAAAATAGGAGATGTGAGTGTAAGAGTTCAGAAAGCCCTTACATGAACTAGAAAACAAAAATTTGTAAATAGCGCCTTATAATCTTCTCAAAACTATGTTTTTGAGACCAACTGTTCCATATGGCAGAAAGGTTGTTGGGAAGAATCTTTCTAATCTGGGTAACTCAGTAAAGCATTGATTAATCTTTGTTTTTATAATTTTAGTTAGTTTATAAGAAGATATTCTCTTCTCTAGTGTTTCGTTATTATTTTCTTCTTCACTTTTAGGGGTTAGATAGTCCCTGCTATATGTTAAGATAAATCATGGAAGATAAACTCAACACTTTGGGATCTTCCACTAGGATTGGGTCAAGCGGCATTCTTTGGTTACAGTTTTACTGACTGTTTTTATCTCGTCACATTAGGTTTGTGTTTGATGGGGCCAGTGTTAGGGCTGGGATGATAATTCATTTAGAAGGATAGTGGATATTTTGTGACTGTGGATCTTCAGTATATGCATGTTAAATTAGTTTTCTGATCATGATGTGGTGAAGTTTTGTACCTTGAGCTTTCTTAACAGTGAAGGTTGCTGATACTGGAACTTTAATGGCAGACTTGCAGTGTTTGTTTTCATATTCTTTTTTAAGACCTTAGAAGCCCAAAACATATTCACAGTGTGGAACATCTTGTGTGAATATTGTAATACAGCAAGATTAAATTCCAGGCTTAGTTTCTGATCTTTTGTTTATTTTTACAGCTATGAAGATTTTTGTAACAACTAAAAACTCAAAAAACCAAGGAATTGAAGAAGCTTTGAAAAATCGTAATTTTACTGTAGAAAAGATGAGCGCTGAAATTAATGAGATCATTCGTGTATTACAACTCACTTCTTGGGACGAAGATGCCTGGGCCAGCAAGGTAAGTGTTATTGGGGGAGAAATAAGCAAAATCCCCAATTTTCCCTTCCTGGGGATGTGATTGTCTCACATTTTTTCTTGTAATTGTGTGTAGCATAGGACTACTTAGATATTATGAAAGTATTTTCTTCTTTACTTTTGTAAAATAAAGGGTTATGGGTTACTTCCTGCTTTTGCACTTTTCCTTTGCTCTGAGGTAGAACAAACAAATAGGTATGCAGGGTGAATGTTGGTTGAAAGCTAGGATGTAGCTTTTCCTTCAAGCTGGAGTCTCATGGATTGGGCTGGTGGAGGAATTCTGGTGTTGTGTATACTCCCCTGGGTGGGAGCCCTGCCTTTCATGTGGGTGGTTGTTGCTAGGTGACTAAGTAAGATACAGAATATGCCTATGACTGAATTTTATGGAAAACTTTTCTTAACCAATTTTTGACCCAGAGAAATCTACAAAGGAAACTCTTGACATTTCTAGGTGTGTCCCTTCATCATTCTGTTTTCCTTAAAGAGAGCTTAACTGAAATATTAGTTTTCACGTTTGTCAGTTAGTTTGAGGGGTCCCTTTACCCTTGGTCTAGAATTTCCTCTTGAATTCCAGAAGGGTTGGTGGATTCCGCCTAGAGCCCAGCAGCGGTGGTTTGAGGTGCTGCTGCTCTGGTCTGCTTCTTGTCTAGTGATTGGGAACAGAGACACTTGGGTTTACACTTCCCTTGTAGGAGCCCAAGATGCAGGCAGTGGGGGGAACACATTGTCTCCAGGATCCAGCTTCCCCCACCGTGTGGACCCAAATGCTATCTCCAGGGCCACCCAGCAGGCTGGTGGCAGACTACAGAGGGGATATTGTAGTATGATTTCCACTGGGTGCCCAGTAGGGCTCTGTTTGTCCTCCAGGACACCTATAAGGTAAGGTCGAAGCTGGGGCTAAAATCAACAGTCTCTCTTTGTTGACCAGAAAGTTAAACTAAGAGTGGAGGAGAAATTAGTCAGATTGTCTTAACTATGGATTTGTTTTCAGAGGCATGAAGTTCTCGAACAAGTTCTAAGACTGTATTTTAAATCCATATTGTAAAATCATGTAACGTCTTTGATATTTTACTTAATTTTGCTTTTGCATATTTGATAACTTTCACTTCCCTGTTATGACTTCTTTATGCATCTTTTTTTTTGTTCTCTTGTTTGTTTTATTCTTTTTCTCACGTTTAGAAGGTAAGCTTTCTCTTGCCCTCTAGTTTCTTTTTTGCTTAAAAAGAGAAAAAGCATGTCTGTGAGGTTTTCTTGTGCTGTGTGCCGTGCCTCATTCCGTGTGCCGGTGTGTAACACTGTGCTTGAATATGCGTCAGAATTTGACTTAATACGGGACTCTGGGGCTGTGCTGGGCAGACTGTTTGGCTCATGTGGAGCTGTTTCTTTGGGGAAAGCAAAAGGAAAGACATTACTATGGGATGTCAGGCTTTCTATATTTGGTGGGTGCTTTCCTCTCTTTGAGCAGTCTCCTGGGAACTGTTTTGGTCTGGTCGTTCCCACTGACTTCACTTGAGGGGCAGATTTCACCAGGTAGCCGGGTGACCCCTAAGTTACCAGTGGACCTTGCTCTTAGGAAAGGAAACTTCCAGCTGTTGCTATCTCGTATTTGCCTCTCCTACCAGTTTCCTTTGCAGGCTCTGGAATTTGACTTTTGGAGATGCATCATTGAGGTTTTAAGCCATAATGAAAATGGGTAGGCTAGAGAGTCTAGATGGGGCACCTGTCCTTCACAATAATCCTAGCATTAAAAATCAAAAGGAAAAAAGTCAGGTGTACCTAAAGTTTTTCCTAACTTCAGTACCTGGCTCACTGCATGTTCTGCTATCTAAGCTGTGAATCAGCTGTTGTTCTCCATGATCTCATGTTCCTCTAATCTAATCTCTTTCCTTATTCTCTTCCCTTTGCTTCTAGCAGATGAGAAATAGTAAAAAAGAAAAGCAGGCCTTGCAACCTTAATGTTTCTCTATTTTTGGAGGGGAAAAGTCATCCATCAATTAGTAACTAAGTGTGACTGAGCTTTATTTTGTGCAAGTGCCGAGAGCTGCTTCTTTAAAAACCAAAACCAAAACCAAAACCAAAACCAAAACCGTGGTCAGTTGAGTTTTTCAGGAGGAAGATTAGGCATTTGGGGGCATATACAAGGGAAATATAAACCTGGTCCCCACTGTGTACAGTCTAATAGCTCTCTCAGTTTTATGCTGATCTGGAAGGAACCAGACTGTTAGGATGCTGTAAAACTATCAGAATGAAAGGAAATAAATAAAATTAGTTCAGCTAAAAGAAGCTTAAGTACATAATGACATCAGAATGAGCAAGAAATGTTTATTTTTTAACTTCATTTTGCTTTTGTTTTACATTTACCTGATTCAAATATCAAAATGCTATAAAGGGACTTCCCTGGTGGCGCAGTGGTTAAGAATCTGTGCTCCCAATGCAGGAGGCCCTGGTTCAATCCCTGGTCAGGGAACTAGATCCCATATGCATGCTGCAACTAAGAGTTCACATGCCACAACTAAGGAGCCGGCGAGCCACAACTAAGACCTGGCACAACCAAATAAATAAACAAATAAATAAATAAATATTGAAAAAATGCTATAAAAGGATATGTGTGACACAGCTCACTCTCATCCCCATCCCTATCCACTCTACCTCCCTTACCCCCTAAGAGTAATTGTTTTTATTAGTTGCAAGAATATTTAGAAAAAATTTTACCCTGAAAATGGAAATTGGTAACTAGGGTTTGGTTATTTTTCAGTTTAGTAGCATTATGCATCTTTCATTGCTCAACTGTAAGCAGTGAATTAATCAGACCTTGTGTCTGTCTGTGACCCCTGGGTTCCCATTCTGTTTAATACATACGATATCTTTTACCTCCTCTCACCCCTACCAATAAAGAATTAACTTTGTCTTACCATACTTGTTTCATGCTTCCCCACTGGTGCAGTTTTCTCCTGGAAAGTGATGGTTCCTCTAGAAAAGTGGGGGAAGAAAGTAAGTGGAAAAAATTCTTGGTAAAAGTACGTCTTGCCGAATAAGTTAAGATTTTAAAGAGGCAATGCAATAGCTGATTATTTTACGTTTTATACCTACATTCAAATGGCAGATTTACAAATTTATAAGTACTTTGACTTTAAACACTTCACTTTATTTTGAAAATAAAAAATTTCCCCTCCTAAATCAACAATCATAATGATTATTAAAAACTATTTTAGCATTTTTCCTGGGAATACATTATGAGATAAAAGAATTTGGGGTTTAAACACAGTTCTAATTTTACCCTTTGTAAATTTAGCAATCTATATTTAATCTCTTTTTTTTTGGTATTTATATTACTTGTATCTTGACGCATGCTGAGAAGAAAGAGGAAGTGAAAAAAATTTAAAAAGCATTTCATTGCTAAGAATTTTTGAACCCTATGTAGGTGTTCCTGTAACTGCAACTTGAGTCATTAGATACTATTATTCAGAATTCGTCCCTGTGGTGTGTCTCCTCCCACAGTGGGCCTAGGTTGGTGGTGGGTAAATGTAGTGAGTGACTCAGATGTCTTGCACAGATTACTCTAGTCTACCAAAGAAGGAAATACTGGTTAGAACATGCAATCCTATAATAACTTGCCCTTACTGCAGACCATTGAGGATTTAAGGGTTGATTTTTATTTCAGTTTTGAAAAAAATAAGGTTATATATGAGCTTTTTATGAGTCTTTTAGTATTCTATTATGCAGTATTAGTTTTAGTATTCTAGTATGCAGCTAATACAACAAAGGATTTATCTTTTGGAGTTTGAGATAAATAGTTAATTTAGGTATATATAATATTTCATCCCCCCCCCCAGCCAAAGGAGAAAAGCCCAACATGGTACAGGAATTGACATTTCCCTTCTGATCCAAGTGATCTTTTAGTTGGTATAACTGATTGTGTGTGCATAGGTGGCACAGAAGCACTGAGAAGGTATTCTTGGAGATGAGGAACTGATGCCTGGGAGGGTAGCTTGCCTGAAGGCTCAGGGCTAGATGACTTTCTCTCCAAGGTTAAATGTAGTTTATAAGATTTTGTTCTACGGCCCAATTTATCTTTCCAAAAACATCTTTGTTTAAAACACGGACTTGAGGGTAGAAATGTGGTCAGGAATGGGCTGGAGTGAGAAGGGTGGGGTTGGGAGGTGTTAGTGGAAAAGGGAGAGTAGCTTGGGCAGTGAATGAGAGGGGGTCCTTAGTCCCAAATTAAAAATTTTCAAGAGCCTGGGAACGGAGAAGCTCGCTTTCCCTACCACAGTTCCTCTTGATCATCTGTGGGAGGAACTCAGTGGTTCTTGGTATTATTCAGTGTTCTTTAGGTCTAACTTTATATTAAATTTCAGAAGTGTTTCAGGTCCTGGAAAAGCATGTAAAAAGGAGTCTTTTAGGTTGTCCTTCTGACTTCTGGTATATGTGGCAGAGTGCCAAGGCACTATGGTTTTTCTCATTTAAAACCTGAACTCATCAGAGTTTTACAGTAAAACGGACCAGAGCAGGAGGGTATCAGATCCCTGACAGCTGTCCCCAAAGCTACATGACTAGATCTGGTCTTTTTTATATTCACTCTTTAAAAAAAAGAACAACAACAACAACAAAAACAGAGAAGAGATTGGTGGAGACTTTTCTTGTTCCCAAATTTGAGATTTTACAGAGAACAGTACTTATTGAGGGTACAGTTTTTTCCTCTTCTATTTCATACCCAGAGTGTATTCTGAGTACTTAGACCTACATGACAAGGTTTAACAAAAAGCTTTATGGTACATAGTGTAGTTGACCCCAGAGTTATGACTATTTTTACCCTTTATAAATATATCTCAAAATTGCTTCTTAGTCCTGGTTGTTCATTGAATTTGTTTATATTATAGCCGGTGTTAGTATACTTCTTTTGTTGCTTATGTCAGAATTCTGTCAATTCCATAACAAACACTGCCCTTCAAAAGAAATTCTTAAGAGACCAAAATATTTGTTCCCACAGACATTTTTGCTTTTAATAGATATGACATTAAAATGTATTGTGTTTAAATGATTCTTTACAATTTGCTCTATTCCAGAAAGAATTTAAGGTGGCCCTCTCAGTGACTGTTTTAAATCTCCAAAATTGTCTAAAATTCATGCTCTTAAAAACTTTGGTAACTAATTGAAATTCCCAGTGTAAAAATGCAGCTTCATTGCAAATTTGCCATTGATTATTTTTAGGAGAAAATGAGCATCTCTTAATGTTAAATTCTTGATATTCTCACATCTCATACTCAGGACTAAATTAGTCACATCCTGAGAATCAGATTCTTTCCTTGAAGCATGGTGACCACGCTTTATTAGGGAGAAAAAAGCAGTGACTTTTGAGGATACTGAATAGAGCAAAACTAGTTTTTCTATTGTGTTTCAAATCATTTTGGGGCAGTGGAGAATAAAAGCAGTTATTTAGGTTAGTGAGGATTATGAATTTGATTTATAGAGCTAATTTTCTGGGCAGTATTAACCAAGCCAGAATTGGCAAGGCAAAAGATTTGCTGACTACTGTAAAAGGTTAGTGGAATCTTTGGCAACTCTCTTTGGTAAAAGAAAAAAATTCTTGAATTTCATCTAATAGAAAATAATGAGGTTTGAGATCAAACTGTGTTTCTATGACTGAGCCCCTTAATTTATAAAATTAAATTACATTAAAAATTGAAGTTCAATGAAGCAATGAGGGAAAAAATGCCTAAAATAGAACCTAACATGTAGGAAGTGCTCAATTAAGATTAGTTTCCTAACTGGTAGCCTTTAATGCTAGAATAGACACTGAAAAATTTCTGATCTTTGTTTCCCCTTGAATTGAGATTTTTGAAATGTTGTAAGTATCTATTGTTTTTTTTTCACTGAAAATATAAGTGTATTAGAGAAATGGTTATTAATAGATTTTAAATTAAGTATTTTTCCATGGCTATAATTCCTCTTCTTCAGAATGTGCACAATACTTCCTAGGTGAGAGATCATGAATTTTTTTTTAAATCTGTATCTAGACAAAGTCCTATAACTGGTATTAGACCTTAAAGGCTATCCGACTCTCTGAGGTTGGGTGTTGCCTGCGACTCTCTTTAAAAAGATATTGATTTGGGCCTTGCTAATTTGGAATTAAGCTAAAGTTGACTTTTGAAGACAAGGTTTGCTGTACAGATTAATTTGAACTAGATGAAGGAAGAGCAAATATTTAAACCATTTGAGAATCAAAGCACTTAAAAAATGCCACTTGTCTACTTACAGTACTAATGACAGATGGATTTTGAAATAGATCCTCTTATGACTGCCTTTTATTGATAGATGGCTATCATAATTTCATATAACTTGATAATAAAAATATTTTATTTCCATTTTTTCAGTAATTTAGTTCACTTCTTTTCAGTTGCCATGGCTGAGAATTTGTTATTTAGAGCCTTAGATAGCCAAATCTGTATCTGTTTAGATGGGGAAAGAGGGAGTCCAAAGCTGAGAGTCCTGTAATTTGAATAGGTACTTTGGAAAAGCTGGTGTCAGGCTGCTGACCTTAAGCCTAATTATGAGTGCTCCCAACGCTTATTGGTGCTGCTGCTGGGTTTTGTTTGAATTGGACGTGGGGATGCTCCTAGTGCCCCCATGTGGAAAACTGGTGGCACCACACCTTGAAGAACCCCGGTTTGCAGGACTGGAAATTGAAAAAAGGTAGGGATTTAAGGCGTTGCCTAGAGTTTCAGAGGTTAACTCTGTGCTTTGATGGATGGGCTCTGTAAGATCCAGTTCCCTAAGCAAAAGGGAGAGAGGCTGTCTTTTAAGGTGTTAAATAGACTTAAGAGATGGCCAGTCTGTCAGTTGTGAGGATGGGTACGTGCATATTTGTTATATTGTTTTCTGTATATCTATTTACTTAAAAAACTTTATTAAAACATATGTATATTTTAAAAGTGATTAGTCTGTTGTTTGGACTTCTCATGCTATATCCTGGGAGATTTTATGCTAGTTTTATGCAAGTCATTATGAATCCTGATTTTAAACAATAAATTGAGACCCACTTATTTTATCCTGCCTCTTCTTCCAGATTAGGGACGGTAAGGGAACTAAGGATGAGGAGTGGCAGGGAAGGCCCGAAAGACACTTCTTTCTTGTATTACATTTGGTGGTTTACTTGTGGAATTAAAACTGAATTGCTAGATTAAAATTTTCAGCTTTCTTCCAGCCAGTAATTCCAGGTTTTTCAGATTAAACATAGTGAAACATCAAGCAGTGTGTGTATATTTCAAAACAAGATGTAGAAGAACTGTGGTTTGTGGTGCCACATGCTAATGAGGCTTCCCTGAAGCGGGGAGAGCTTTGGCAGGGCTGCAGTAGATGATTGTTGACTAGTGGAAAGGCTGATAATGAGGCATGTGACAAGAGGACTTTTTCCAGCTGAAGACATTGAACATCTTTTGGCTTGAGCAGTTTTACCAGTTTTCACAGTTTAGCAATAGGGAGACTAGGAAACAGAATTAACTGAAGATTTGCATGCAAGATGCTGCATTTTGACAGAAATAAGCATTATGGTGTGATGAGAATATTTTTAAGGCTGTTGTAGGACTACCGTAGCTATTGTATGTTAATGGTGTAACTTCTCTGTCTTACTTTGTATCATGGTATCTTAGTTTTTGCAAAGAAAATACTTGTGGTATTTTTCTTCAAAAGGACACTGAAGCCATGAAGAGAGCGTTGGCCTCCATAGACTCCAAACTGAACCAGGCTAAAGGTTGGCTCCGTGACCCCAGTGCCTCCCCAGGTAACCCTCTGGTTCTACTTTTCTGATAGATAACAGCAAAAAGCTAAAAACCAGGCAAACAAAAGAAAAAGAAAAAAAAGAGAAAAATCATTTTGTAATCTCATAATCCTGAGATAAATACTGCAACATTTAGGGGCATACTCCATTCTCTGATAGTTTTGACTAATTGAAGTATTACTGGTCCTTAAAAGGATGAAGGGCATAGACTACCTCTCATCACAGAGGAATAAAGCAAAGTGAACTGGGCATTCTTTGCCAAATTATTGGTTCACCCCTTCCCTGAATCAGAAAGGTAATTATTTTGAATGAAAGCTCTTCTTTTCTAGTTCCCGTTGGGCAGATTTCCATTTACGTCAACAGAGTACTTAATTAAACAGATGAAATGATGATGCTAACAAGAATTGGGAAGCAAAGTTGACTTGTATAAAGATAAGACCCAAATAGGTTATTGAGCTAGGCATTATGGATTTTCTAATCTAATATTTATTCAGTTTTAGATTAATATTTGAATGAATGTGAAAAGCCTAATGGAGTTTAGAGGCGTTGAGTACTATTGAATTGTTAGAGCCTACTTTCATCATTCACATGCTTACCACAAACTGCTTATTATCTCCAGATGGGTATGGTTCCAAGGATCTTTTTGAGCAGTCTCTGTGGTTAAAACCTCACCCTATGGTTGTAAGGGCAGTGCTTGGCTGTTAGCTATCAGATGTATTGCCTTCTATTCACTTGTCATTTAAAATCATCCATTCCTTCATGAATGAAATGACTTGTAAAGCAACCTTTCTAAATAATTAATGGATCAACAATGTAGATATTGAACAGCTCTCTCTCTCTCTCTCTCTCTCTTTTTTTTTTTGGCTGCGCCACCTGGCTTGAGGAATCTCAATTCCCCGACCAGGGATCGAACCCAGGCCGTGGTAGTGAAAGCCTGGAATCCTAACCACTAGGCCACCAGGGAACTCCCTTGAAAATCTCTTTGTTTTAGGTGATGCTGGTGAACAGGCCATCAGGCAGATCTTAGATGAAGCTGGAAAAGTTGGTGAACTCTGTGCAGGCAAAGAACGCAGGGAGATCCTGGGAACCTGCAAAATGCTAGGGCAGATGACTGATCAAGTGGCTGACCTCCGAGCCAGGTAAAGTTCCTCTGCTCTCACCAGAGCAGTAGTGGTAACAGTTGGGATCTCGCTCCTGATGGAGTGATTCAGAAAGCAAGTTTCTGTGAATTTTACTGAATTCTCTTTGGCTAATAGATAACGTAGATATTATATTCTACTAATTCTTTTGAGATTGGAGTGAATTTTCCTTTTGTTGAACTTTTAAAATATGTAGATGCCTTATCGTAAAGTTGAAATCTGTTTTTTTAGTTTCTAGCCATAGGCTTATGAAAAATAAGGTGCATAGATATCTTTTATGAAGGCTGGATAGAAAAAAAACATAAAGAGTGAAAACGTTGGAATTATTTCACATGTCATTTTAAAAATCAGTTAAATAGATTATCCTCTACGTTGGTCATTTCTAGGCTCTTTTGAGTTTCTATTTCATCATTATTCATTTGGTTTTATAATTCTTTTACCTATCTCTTACCCGCCTCAAGTCTTGGCTTTTAGGATCCACCCCCATTCCCCCAAATTAAATATGTATAGTTTGCTATTAAGAAAACTCAGTATAATATAGGTTTGTTTGGAACTCATACATATAGTTAATGAAGTTCTAAAAGATTCTCATCTTTATGGAATTTTATAGTACAGACATTGTGAAAAATTGAGGTATGATGACACACTAGTATAAATGAAATTTAATTTTGCTTCAAGATTGTCATGAAACGTCTTGAGATAATTGGAATACAGTATAAGGTCTCCCTACAAACTAAGGCTTCAGGAACACGCCTTGACGTGTTGCACACCATTACACCTAGCCTCAAATGTATTAACATAATGGACTTAAGAATATAGTTTTTTTTTTGCAGTACGCGGGCCTCTCACTGTTGTGGCCTCTCCCGCTGCGGAGCATAGGCTCCCGACGCGCAGGCCCAGCGGCCATGACTCATGGGCCCAGCCGCTCCGCTGCATGTGGGATCCTCCCAGACCGGGGCATGAACCCATGTCCCCTGCATCGGCAGGCGGACTCCCAACCACTGTGCCACCAGGGAAGCCCAAGAATATAGTTCTTAAAGGAGTGGTTCCTGACCTTTCTTGGACCAAGGTCATTTTCATAATTTGATGAAAGCCATTAATCTCTACCTAAAAAGTTACATATAAACATGCCCATACAATACTATATGTAATTTCCAGAGGTTCATGGATTCACTGTAGCCCTGGAAGCTCCACGGGCTTCAGGTTAAGAGCCTTTACCTTAAAGGGAAGAAGGAACAGCATAAATAAATGTGATCTCTTTGAGTGCAGTGGGCCTTTTCTCTTGCTGTGAAGCAGTCTCCTCTGCCATGAGCATGCCAAGAACTTTACAGAAAGGACAAAAAAGAAGTCCTGTTCCCATCTGGAGAAATGCCAATGCAGTTTGACAAGATTCTTGGCTCTTCTAATTTCTCACTGCTGGCTCTTTTGTCTGCAGCCTTTTCACAGTGTGGTAGACAGTTTTCAGTTGGAATTCTCAAATACACAGTTGTATGTATTTAGAGAAAGATGAATCTGAGCAAGAGAACGAGGTAGTTGCTGTACAGGACCGACCATAAATCTGTAAAGAGAAAAGGTTGGAACAGTGAGGAGCCTCAATGGGCCTGCTTCACACTGGAGTCTGCGATAGCCTTTCACAATGAAAGATTACAAAGCTGTCTCCTTGTTATCCTTTCTTAAATATGCCTAGCTTTCTAACAGCTTAGTGGCTGAAACTCAGTGACAATTTCCTCTTTGGTATTCTTCTATTCAGTCACCTAGAGTTTCTAGGGTTGTAAGTATATATTTTCCCCTCCATGGTACTCAAACTTTTTATTTTGAATGAAAAATTATGCAACCCATAAATATTTTTACTTTTTCACAGTTGGACTCTTATACAAACAACGTTCCTCATAATGAATTAGTAGATTTGAAGGAAAAAAGCAAATTAAAACATAAAAAGTATATTTCCAAAAGTCTTAGACTCCTCTGCCATGTAAAAGGGAGGTGTCAAGTACAAGTAAAAGGTATATATATATACCTGGCAGTAAATATTATTGAGTTCACTACCTCAAATATTGGTATACATGAAAAACATATAAATTTAAAAAGAGGATAGGTAGATGAATGACACACCCATACTATTATTAAGGGAAGCAAAGATGTTTTGTAGTCTATCCTAAAATCAGAAACGCAGGTTATGATGATCAGCCATTCCATTCAACCAAATGATAAAGTTGCCACCCCTATCATTGAGTTTACCAGGCTGTGTGGATTCAAAAATATGAGTATAAAAAGATGGCAAATCTTACTTTGCTATGACCTGGGAAGTCTCTAACAGAGGGAAAACAAATGTCTACTAACTCACATCATTTTTTTGTAGTAGCAGCATACCACTTCTGAGAGAGGAAAATAGTGAAATTAGTTCTTTAGGAACATGATGAGAAATAATGGTTTCTTGTCCTTGTGTGCCCTTTTCCCTCAGTACTATCTGGTTTTGATACTTATAGGTTGCATAGGAGTGGAAGGTAGATATTTAAGATTACCATTAGGTTATGATAATGACAACTCTGTAATAACAATAGTCACATATGTGTATTGCTTTATTGCCAAAGTATTTTCAAGTATTTCTTTTTGCTTGATGCCACTCTGTTTGATAAGCAGGGCCAGTATTATTACCTACCTACCCCTCATTTTCTAAGTTAGAAAACTGAAGCCCAAGGAAGTTAAACATTGTACCCAAGGTTCCTCAGGTAGCAGGAGCCAGGATTTGAACAGACATCTACTTGGTCCCAGTGTGGTGTGCTTTCAGTAGCACTATGTGTGCTGCCTCCTGAAACATTTTCAATGTATACTTGCCCATAAATAAGATAATCTAATGGGCTGTTTATTTCTAAAGCATACGTACTATGGTAACAAAACCTTCCATAGCAATAAGATCACAAGCACATTTCCCCCCTGAAGATTAGGTTTGATTATGTAATCACCACCAAGAGGAAAATCATTATCAAAATGTGCAAGTCTGGTCTTTAAAGTGGTTATGCAGTTCCTTGAAGCTACTGTGTATTATTTTTAAGAGCAAAGGAGAAATTAGATGGTTTGGGTGTTTTGCTTTGTCTCTCTCTGTGTTTCCTTGTGTTATCGCAGATTTAGTAGAAAAGGAAAAGGACAAACATGTTGGTAAAAGAACATATACTGTGCTTTTAGTAATATTTTGCCATTAAGAATTTGAGAGAGTACAACAGCAGCATCTATCTGTTTGAGCAGAGGACAAGGAGCCTCACCGGTGGCCATGCAGAAAGCCCAGCAGGTGTCTCAGGGTCTGGATGTGCTCACAGCAAAAGTGGAAAATGCAGCCCGCAAGCTGGAAGCCATGACCAACTCAAAGCAGAGCATTGTGAAGAAGATTGATGCTGCTCAGGTAGCGATGATGATTTTTAGCAAGGGTGGGAAATAAAGGAGAAAGAGAAATGTTCCATAAATATCCTGTATCCCTCTCCCCCTAACTTTCTATGGGTGGATAATTGGTGTTTCTGAGTGATGACTGATACACACTAGTTGCCAATGTTAACACGTCCCCTACCACCACAGGCTTAAGGCTAATGTTTATCCATATTTTGAAATAGAGATCTTAATTTTGAATTCTTCAGTTAGTTAAAAGTAAGCATTCTGAGTACCATTCCCCTAGCTCCTGATGGAGATTACAGTATGTTAAACCTGTTATTCATCTCAGAATTCACAACTGTGTTTGGTCATAGCAATGTAAAAGGGTTAAAGCTTTCTGATATTACTCTACTATAAAATGATTTTCAAGCATTTCATGAAGAAACATAAATGTTTAAGAAACTGAAGAATTAATAAGGTGTGATTAATTCAAAGCTAAAGCTCATGAAGATATTTTATCCTAATGAGAAAGAAAAAAAATCATTTTTAAAAAGATGAAGGGGGACTTCCCTGGAGGTCCAGTGGTTAAGACTCCGAGCTTCCACTGCAGGGGGCATGGATTCGATCCCTGGTCTGGGAACTAGGATCCTGCATGCCGCACGTGCAAATATTAATACCTTTATAAATAAATAGCTGAAGGATTGATTTGGTTTTGCCTGAGTAAGAACTGATGTAAAATAATAAGGATCAGCATTATAAAAACAATTGCTGGTATGCCTTATGGTTACTTTTTTTTGTGGTACGCGGGCCTTTCACTGTTGTGGCCTCTCCCGTTGCGGAGCACAGGCTCCGGATGTGCAGGCTCAGCGGCCATGGCTCACGGGCCTAGCCGCTCTGCGGCATGTGGGATCCTCCCAGACCAGGGCACGAACCCGTGTCCCCTGCATTGGCAGGCGGACTCTCAACCACTGCGCCACCAGGGAAGCCCTTATGATTACTTTTGAAATATTTCTGATGGCCTTGTTAAGTTTAGTAAAATTGGTTCATGAGTAGATCACAGTGTGCTTCTTTTCCATTTCTTTGTGTGTAGAATTGGCTTGCAGATCCAAATGGTGGACCAGAAGGAGAAGAACAGATTCGAGGGGCTTTGGCTGAAGCTCGGAAAATAGCAGAATTGTGTGATGATCCTAAAGAGAGAGATGACATTCTACGTTCTCTTGGAGAAATATCTGCTCTGACTTCTAAACTAGCAGATCTACGAAGACAGTATGTATTTAATCAATTAAATTGTCCTTTAATCTCTCTCTTTTTCCCCCTAAGCACATATATAGTTGAAATTTATAGGTTAAATGCACATATGATACTCTTCCATTGTCTTCTTATTGATTTTCTGTGACGTGGTGAGGGCAGATATTTTTAAATTAATAATTTTAGGATACTAAGAACTATTTTTTAAAAAAATATTTTTAAGAGATCTATTTTTAAAATTAATTAATTTATTTGTTTGGCTGTGCCAGGTCTTCGTTGCGGCATGCGGGATCTTTAGCTGCAGCATGTGAACTCTTAGTTGCGGCATGAAGGATCTAGTTCCTTGACCAGGGATTGAACCCAGACCCCCTGCATTGGGAGCACAGAGTCTTAGCCACTGGACCACCAGGGAAATCCCTGAGATCCATTTTTTAAAATTTCTAAGCTAGGACATACTACTACACCATGTTTGTGACTTGTCTGTTTCCCAGGCATATGAGGAAAATAACTTTTGTGGCTAGCTATGAAAAGCTTTGTGTGTGTGTGTGTGTGTGTGTGTGTGTGTGTGTGTGTGTGTGTGTGTGTTGGGGTGGGATGGGGAGGCATAAGAAGATAGTTTCTTCCTTGACCAGCAGTGTTACTTCTTATGTAGCAATTATAAAAGATCCTTAAATATAACATCCTCACTGCAGGTTCTTCTCTTAAGGGGATTTTTTTTTTTTTTTTTAATCGGTGAGACAGATAAGGCTTTCATAGCATCTACTTTGATTGTATAGAAAAGAAGTGTCACTTTCTCCTTTTGAAAGATATTTTTCTGTCTTAAAAAAAAACAACTGCATCATATGCTAAAAAGAACATTAAAAAAGTGTACAATGGCAAAAGTAAGAGTTGCTTCTCTCCCACCTCAGTCCTCCAGTCACTTCTCCAGGAATAACCATAGTCAAGTATCTTGTGAGATTCGACTTTTCATTTAACTTGTGTATTTCACTCCCTATTCTTCCACAGGAGAGTGCCTAACCTTTTTCCACAGAGGTACTTTAGAGTCCTTTCAAATCTTATATTGGGTAAGAGACCAACGTTAGCTAAGAAAGCAGACTTCTGCCTCAGACCTTGAAATAGGAATGAGTGGGAGCAGGGTGGGTATACTTTAGGCAGGAGGTTGTGGTGATAGAGAGCAGCTTAAGTAATAGCTCAAGTTTGATTCTATATCAAGCTCAGTCATTTGGGGGGGTCACTATTTTATACCCCAAATATAAAATTATGTAGGTGGGAAAATGTATAATTGGACAATTGTAAAGTAATATATGTCTACAAATTTTGGTCTCTGTTCATTAATATTGGCTAATTAATATAGTCTTTACATTTTTACTAGATTTAAAAATACTCAGAGGAGGAAACTATGTTCTCAGGATCCTAACACAGGTCCATATACATAGCAGGCACTCATTAATGTTTCTTAATGATGAAGAGAGAATTAATGATAATAGTGATAACAGCAGACCAAGTTTGGTCACATGCCATCATTACTTACTCCTATTATCTATCAATCAATCAATCTATCTATCCATCTATCTATCTGTCTATCTAAAACTTCCAGGCAGCAGGAGTAGCTATGATCAGAACCATAGTAATTATCTTCTTTGTCCAGCTTTATAATGGAGAAAGTATGAAAGTTTAGAATCATAAAGGAACTTTTAAGATAGTATCTAAATTAGTTATTCTGTCAGGTAGACTAAGATTTGCATTTTTATCGGTGAGCCAGATATGATTATCCTGAAGTTTACTTTTCTATGACCTAGTGGACTTGAGATATAAAATGAGTCAGATTTGAGATGGCAGGCTCAGGGGCCACCTAACCTAGTGATGACTGATCGAGCTCAGCTTACCAAGTGGTTGAGCTTGGTTGAGCCAGACTGACCAAACTCATATTTAACTACAACATATTTAACTGTCTTAACGAGGCAAAACAATCAGAATTTATATTATTAATTTCTTATTTAAGGGTCAAATAGATAAATCCCTCTCCTTTCAAACCAAGTTAATAATAATCATTAGCAGTTTGTCATCTCATTAGCATTTGTATTAGCAATTAAGTCATCTCAATGTAAAGAGTGTCTTTGTGTGACAGGATGGCTATTTTTTTTCTGCAGGGGAAAAGGAGATTCCCCAGAGGCCCGAGCATTGGCCAAACAGGTGGCCACGGCCCTACAGAACTTGCAGACCAAAACCAACAAGGCAGTGGCCAACAGCAGACCTGCCAAAGCAGCTGTCCACCTTGAGGGCAAGATTGAGCAGGCACAGCGGTGGATTGATAATCCCACAGTGGATGACCGGGGAGTTGGTAAGATCATCACTGCACTTATTAATCCTCATTAAACTTATTACAGTGAAGATAAGCAAGTTGTTGATAGAGATCCTGTATCATCTGTAATTAGGTACAGAAGGGGTTCTTTAGCCACTGGTGAGTAAGTCATTCCACAGTGTGACTCCATCTCCAAATGTAGCCAATAAATTTCCTGTGATTTAATCAAGAAGTATTAATAAATAAATGATTTTGCTGCAGGCAAATAGAAAATTCCTCAGGTTGCAGCTGAAACTTTGAGCTAATTATTTCCAGTCTATGTATACTTTCATTCTGTTGTATTTCTGTTATTACAGTCCTTAGTTAAGTTCACAGTTAAATATAATTTTTGAAAATAAGTAAAAGACACTTAACTACCAAGGTTGTTTTCAGTTGTGAGGGCTCCTGTATCACACAATCACCTGTAGAGTTGCTAACCTAAAATTTTGATTTTTGAGAGATTTTAGGAATGGATCTATAAGAATTTAGGTTGTATTATGATAGCAAGCTGAAAGATCTATTTATTTCATTTGCTGTATTCATTGGAAAAAGATAAAATTTTTAATTGGTGATTCCCAGTGTGGGGGAATCAGGCAGACATATAGTTTACTGGTGGAGGAATAAATTGGTACAAATTTTCTGAGTGGCAATTTGGAATTATATGTCAAGAGCTTTAAAAAAGTTCATACCCATTGACTCAGCTATTTGACTTACAGGAATTTATTCTAAAAATAATTAGAGATGTTTCTAAGGAGTTACATATGAGAATATGTAAATAGTGTAAATATTTAATAATATTAACAGTTATGGTTCATATGATAAAATGTTGCATAGAGTTAGATCATGATTTTTGAATAATATTTAATGATGTAGAAAAATGCTCACGTTAAATAAAAAGAAGCAAGGAGTAAAAGTTAATGTATAGTATGATCCCAGTTTTATAAAAGAGAAATGTATGTATGTATAGGAGCATGCAATGCATTCAAAAAGACGGGAAGGAAATGGTCAAATATATCAGTCTCCAAGTGATGGGATTATGGGTAGTTTATATTTTTTTATGTTTTTTATATTTCCCCAGTTTTTTGTCTTGATAGGGGAAAAAACCCCACTAACCCCACTAAATGTATTATTAAGAAAAGAAATCCTTACCAGAATGGCACAGTGGTTGGCTTCTCCTGGTCTATGTGAGTTTCAGTGTTTTCCTCTTGGTGCAGGTCAGGCTGCCATCCGAGGGCTTGTGGCCGAAGGTCATCGTCTGGCAAATGTCATGATGGGGCCTTATCGCCAAGATCTTCTTGCAAAGTGTGACCGAGTGGACCAGCTGACGGCCCAGCTGGCTGACCTGGCTGCCAGAGGGGAAGGGGAGAGTCCTCAGGCGAGAGCCCTTGCATCTCAGCTCCAAGACTCTTTAAAGGTAGAACTTGGGAGCACATATCATTACATTTCTTTCTTTCTTTTTTTTAGAAATAAATTTATTTATTTAATTTTTGGCTGCGTTGGGTCTTTGTTGTTGTGCACGGGCTTTCTCGAGTTGTGGCGAGCGGGGGCTGCTCTTCATTGCAGTGTGCGGGCTTCTCATTGCGGTAGCTTCTCTTGTTGCGGAGCTTGGGCTCTAGGTGCACGGGCTTCAGTAGTTGTGGTGCACAGGCTTCAGTAGTTGTGGCACGCGAGCTCAGTAGTTGTGGCTCGTGGGCTCTAGAGCTCAGGCTCAGTAGTTGTGGCGCATGGGCTTAGTTGCTCCGCAGCATGTGGGTTCTTCCTGGACCAGGGCTCAAACCCATGTCCGCTGCATTGACAGGCGGATTCTTTTTTTTTTTTTTTTTTAAGACTAATGGGGAAAACTCCCCATTGCCTATTTTTTTATTTTTATTTATTTATTTTTGGCTGCATTGTGTCTTCATTGTTGCACGCAGGCTTTCTCTAGTTGCATCGAGTGGGGGCTACTCTTCGTTGCGGTGCGCGGGCTTCTCATTGTGGTGGCTTCTCTTGTTGTGGAGCACAGGCTCTAGAGCACAGGCTTAGTAGTTGTGGCGCACGGGCTTAGCTGCTCTGCAGCATGTGGGATCTTCCCAGACCAGGGCTCGAACCCATGTCCCCTGCATTGGCAGGCGGATTCTTAACCACTGCGCCACCAAGGAAGTCCCGACAGGCGGATTCTTAACCACTGCGCCACCAGGGAAGTCCCTCATTACATTTCTTATGCTTACTATTATTCAAAAATTAGGAGGGAGAGTTTTTAAAAAATATAATTTCTTGAGTCTAGGGAAAGTGAAAAAGGTGTGATCAAGAATATAAGGAGGGGCTTCCCTGGTGGCGCAGTGGTTAAGAAACCGCCTGCCAATGCAGGGGACACGGGTTTGAGCCCTGGTCCAGGAAGATCCCACATGCTGCAGAGCAACTAAGCCCGCACTCCATAACTACTGAGCCTGTGCTCTAGAGCCTGTGAGCTGCAACTACTGAGCCCGCGTGCCACTACTGAAGCCCACACGCCTAGAGCCCAAGCTCCGCAAGAAAAGAAGCCACTGCAACGAGAAGCCTGCACACCGCAATGAAGAGTAGCCCCTGCTCGCCACGACTAGAGAAAGCCTGTGCACAGCAATGAAGACCCAATGCAGCCAAAAATTAAATAAATAAATAAAATTGTTAAAAAAAGAATATAAGGAAATCCAGAGCTTATTAAGGAAAAGCTTACTAGTGTGTGATAGCAATTAAAGTTGTGTTTCTCAAGCTTCACTCAATCAAGGGCTCTTTCATATTTGCTCTACCATGTATCACCTATACTTTTTTATTTAGTCATTATTTTTCTTAAAATGGACTCCTTTTTTAAACTTTATTTAAAAGAAAAGTTTATAAAAATCCTGAAATCAGGAGTTTGAGTTAGTTATGTTTTTTCTAATATTCTATAAAAGAAACACACAATTATTAAAATAAAAACATTTGTCTGTGTAACACCTATATTCATTTCAGATACCACCAGCCAGTGCATGCTACCCACCTTGAGAAACAGTGGGGGTGATTGATCCTTCTTCGAGTATTAATCTAGAATAAAACTTAGATTGGACAAAGTGTGATAATTATGAAAAGGAGTTTTTTCATGACTTCTGAGAATCTTCTGCTTTTGACCCATGTTAAAATAAAAAATGGATTCATATATTGGTTATCAAGTTTTTCTAGAAACTTATTTGAAATATCCAGAAAAATTCCATTATTGATTTCTTTCATCTAAATATAAGAAGTTGCTTAGAAATTTGGCACTGCATCCACCAAACAGTCCTTACAGTTACTGTAATTATGTCAGGCCCCTCCAGCACTGGGATTGTTGAGGAGCTCTGTCTCATCTCATGGTCTTCTTTGGGCTCAACCCCATGATTCTTAGTATTATTCTTAGGGGCCATCAAGAAAGGAAGTAAGATTTCTTGTTTGGGTGGAACAGTCTAGGGAAATGTGGGTCATGTGGGCAGGATTCACTTCTTACACCTGTTTCATGCTAGCTCAGTGCTTTGTACACAGTTGATACTCATAGCTGATAAAGTTGAATGAAACACCAAATGAATGAATGTGTCAGTGAAGGAAGGACAATGGCAGATGTGCTTTTTGGATATTTCTGGAAATTTTAATTTTTAAACAATGTTTTTAAGGATCTGAAAGCCCGGATGCAGGAGGCCATGACTCAGGAGGTGTCAGATGTTTTCAGTGATACTACAACTCCCATCAAGCTGTTGGCAGTGGCAGCCACTGCCCCTCCTGATGCACCCAATAGGGAAGAGGTGGGTATCTGAGGTCTTCCATTTCTTCTGTTGGCCAGCCATGTGTATATGTATATGTATGTGTATGTGTATATGTATATGTATGTGTGTGTGTAAAGGTAAAATGTGACTGCAGTGTATGTCAGGAGTGGTTGGGAAATTGTGGATGAAGGGTGGAAAGGTAGAAGAGGGAAGAAAGGCCTTGCCACTTCTTCTTTCAGTCACCAGGTATGTTGCTTAGGAATGTCTTTAGGACATGTCTTCACTTGCAAGCAGTAGAAGACCTGACTGTCAGAGATGAAAACAAGTGGGTTTTATTTTCATCACATAACAAGAAACATGGAGCTAGGTAGCCTTGGCATTGGTTCAGCAGCTTGATGCCATGAAAGCTGGTATCTCTCTGATTTTCTTGATCTTTTCCTCATGATGTGAGATGCTGATGCAGCCCTAGGCATTATGTTCAAGGCAGTAAGAAATGAGCAGTGGGGGCATTCCAGTCACAACTAGAATAACTGTCCCTCTAGTTATAACCTTCCTTTTAGTGTCCCCTTAGGACACTTTATTCTCCAGACAGAAGTCAGGGCAATTCTTTTAAATCATTTGATGTCATTCTTTTACTCAAACCCTTCAGATTACTCCTCCCTGTCCCAGAGTGAAGCCAGAGTCCTTACAATGAACAGTAAGGCCAGTGATGTGCTGGTAGACACAGGAAAAAACAAAACAAAACAAAAACAAAAACAAGAAGGCCCTGATTTGTAATGTTTGTTAATTTCCATGATGTAAATATTCCCATGATGGCTGTTTCAATGTGAAGTCACTGTAAGCAGAGTCGGGAAGAGATGGGCATATTTGGCTCTTATGAGCTTGTGTGAGTTGATACCAGCAGCTTCGTCACACCACTGCATCTGGTCCGCCATCTACTTGTCTGACCTTGTGTGGTGCCTCTCTTCCCCCTCATGCTCCTGTCTCTGCATTGATCTTCTTGCGTTGTATTCCCAGTATTCCTTGTTTATGTTTGTATGTTCTAACCTTGGGGCCCTTGCTGTTGTTCTCTCTGGTCCTCCCACAGATAACTGCAGGTATTGTTCGCTCACTTTCCTCAGCTCTCTACTGAAATGTCACTTTGGGGTCACCACCTAAGATCGCAACCCCACCCCAAGCCCATCCCAAGAAATTCCCTAATCTCCATATCCTACATTTCTCCTTCGTGTTTATCAACACTTACATATTTACCTCGTTTTCCTCACGTTAGCATGAAAGCTCCATGTGGGCAGGGATTTTGTTTTGTCATTACTTTATTCCCATTTCTTAGAACAATGTCTGACACATCCTTGGTGCTGAATAAATGAAAGTAAACGCTCACCCAGAAATCCTCCAGGAGACTTTTGTGTATGTCTCATTGGCTAGAATGCTGTCACATGGCTACCTCACTGCAAAGGAATCTAGGAAAGCAAGTATTTGGTTTTCCATCCTCTATAGTATTGGTAGTGAAGGAGAAAGGGTTGGGTCAGGCACCCAAGACAATGTAGAACTGGTGAGCAGACGTTTATGTTATTCTTATTTGCTAATGACCCCCATTTTCTTTCTCTAGCCTAGGTTGCTGGTCAGTTCAGCTCATGGTCCCCTTAGGCTGGGGTGATGTGCTGTGTTTTCATTCCGGACATCTGAGTGTCTGATGAGCAGACAAAACTGTCTGCTGGTAATCTCTACCTAGATGCTGCATGGGTACCTCAGCATGTGTTGTCCTCCTGTTTTCTTCCAGCTGGAAATTTGTGAGTCGCCACTGACTCTTCCCTTCATCTTCCCACATCTATAAAGTAAGACAAGCTAATTTGATCTCACAAATACATCTTGAATTCTCTCTAATTTTTATTCATGTTGCCACGGCTCTAGTTCTGATCCTTGTTCCCTGCTGCCTTTATAACTACACAGCTGAGACTGGTCTTTGAATCCATCACTAGGGCACGAATAAAATAAAAATACAGATCTGACCCTGATATTTTCCTGCTTAACCTTTCAGTGGCCCTTCCTTTTCACATAGGAGAAAGCCAGAGCTCTGTGATCTGGCTTCTAATACTCCCTCTACCCCTGTTTCCCACAAACCCCACCTCTCAGTTCATGCCCCAGCAATACCTCATTGCTTATAGTTTCCTGCGTACTCTGTCCTTTCTTTTCTCCATGTCTTTGTTCTTTCTGTCTCTCTACCTAATTATTGTCCCCTTATCTCTTTTGGCTAATTTCTGTTTATCCTTTATTCTAGTATCCTTCACTTCCTGGATAGTCTAAGTGCCTTACTTTTTCCTCCCTAGTATCAATGCTTAGTTTTATTATTGCACATAGCACACAACTATTGTAGGTATCTGTTTATGGGCCTTTTTAACCCTGCTAGGATGTGAGATCCTTGAGATGCAGAAATTATGTCTTATTCATCTTTGTATCTTCAGCACCTGTTCCAGGGCCTGGCACATAGTAGGTGCTCAGTACAGTTTGGTTGAATGACAAGAAAAGCAAGCTAAGCAGTTGGGTAAATCAGAGGGAGCAGCAGACATAGACTGGGGTTGAGATGGTGAACCAAAGTTGGCAAAGCCTTATAGATTCAGAGTGGGAGACCAGCCAAGGAGAGAAACAAGGACTGAGGCCAGGAGAAGAGGACCAGGGGGCTAGAGATTTAGGAAGAGATCCTGAGCATTAAATGGCAAGAACCCAGCTGGCTGAATCCAAACAAGAGGTCAGAATGGGGAAGAGACTTGCGTGCATAAACATAGAACCCTGGCAATGAGACTGGAGCCTGCTGTTGGACCAGGAGACCTTCAGAGATTGTCTGCTGGGAGCCAGAACTTGTCTCCAAGTAGGGGCAGGTAGACCTCCAGGAGGAGGCAAAGAAGAGGGTAGATTCTGCCAGGCAGTTCCTAATGTGCTCTGTGTATAATATAAAGCTCACCCAGGGCTGTTGGATATACCTTGCCTCAAGCATCAATTCTAATAATGTGATCCAAACAAATGACAGAAGAACTTTCGTGTCTAAGTTAAATTGTCCCCTTCGTGGTATGTGACCTTGCATAATATCCATGTCGAAGAAGAAGTTAACTTTTTAACAATATGTGAACTGAATGAACAATTCAGTAGATGGTTTTGCATTTGGGGTGATGGAAGTCAGCCATCCTTACCCTTGTGTCAGGCGTGGGTGTGAGCACCAGCTATCATTTTTCCCATGGAGGTCAGGGGCAGAGCTTTTACAACATTAATGGTAATGGGATATGTGAGGGAAGCTGCCCTGAGGAGGCTGGAGCTCTGGTTAGGACTCTGGATATTCTTGGCCTTTAATGCATCCAGCCACCTGCACTGGAACCTGGAGTAGGTTTTTCTATACTCTTCAAACTAGGGGATAAGCCTTTTGTGAACAGGGATTATTTAAGTCTTTGGATTCTGTGAACTCCTTATTGCAGACTGCACAGCACTGTACGTCCTGTTTGCACCTGGTAAGCATTGACTGCGCTGAAATTCAACGGTGTGTGTGCACTTGCCTGGATGCATGTGATGCTTATGGCCAAACCTCTGAGGAGATACGGCAAGGCCAAGACTCGATGTGACTGTTGTCTTATTAACTTGTAAAGTCTTTGCTGAAGCAGTTGCTGCCTCTGCTTAAAGAGAGACTTTTTCTTAGGCTGCCTGACCCATTTTATTGCAATAAATTTTCTTAATGTCTTTGTTTGTTCCTCAAGGTATTTGATGAGAGGGCAGCTAACTTTGAAAACCATTCAGGAAGGCTTGGAGCCACGGCAGAGAAGGCGGCTGCTGTTGGAACTGCTAATAAATCAACGGTGGAAGGCATTCAGGCCTCAGTGAAGACAGCCCGAGAACTCACACCCCAGGTGGGTTTCACTCCCCCTTCATCATGTCAGTACACACCATATTGAGTAAAGAAGGTTAGTTACAGAACAGTTTCTATACATTTTTGAACACTTACTATAAAATATCATGAAAGAATCCACACATACCCTTAATGTCTAAATCATTTTTATATTGTTTGAATTTTTTTACAGTGATCATGATTAGTTTTGAAAGTAGAAAAAACTAGTAAAGCACCCCCCTCCCATGCATAATCAGGGAAAAATTCAATAATCTTGGGAGATTAGTTTATTTTGATTTTAGAGCTTATGCCTTTCCCCACATCTCTTTGATGGTATTTTAAAAATTTTAGATGTGGCCATAATTTTTCTTTTTTATTTAATTATATAACCAAGATGTAGCTAATGTACTGTAAACAGAATATTGGAAGAGTGGGAACAAAAGAAAACAACTTGGACAGGAATTAAAGTTCTAGTACATGATAGATGTTCTTAAAAGATCTCTTCAACATCGTTTAGTGTGATGTTTGTGCAGTTTTTTTCTTCCAATAAAATTACAGAAAATTCATTATCTTTTCATTCATTTATTCAGCAGATATTTCTTGAGTGCCTGTGGTACATTAGGAACTGTCTGGGCTTTAGAAATCTATGATACTAGATTTGGTGGGGAGCTTGTAGGCAGAGACAGGGGAAATAAGCTTGTCTCTTAATTGTTCAACTTTTGCCAATGTGGCATGTTAACAAGTTAGATTCTCTTGAAAAATCATACTTGTCTAGCTTTTTAAAAAAAATGTCCATAAAATATGAACATGTCTAACTTTCCTTAAAAATTTCCATAAAACATAGAACATAAAACATAGGATTTCTCTATAAAACTGAGATTTCTGAAAAAACAGGAACAGAGCACTAGGCTTAAGGCACTAACTATGGAAAGAGCAAGGACTTTGGAGACAGATCTGGATTCGAATCCTCTGTCACTTTGAGTTTCCTTGTGTAAAATGGAGATAATTCCTTCCTAGTGGATTGTTCTGAGGATTAAGAAGATGCTTGTGCAGCCTATAACTTATCAAATACTCAGTAAACGTTAGTTCCTTCCCCAAGTGCTGCAACTGACTAGCTGGGAGCTCTTGAGCAAGTCACTTAAATTTTCTGCGTCTTGGTTTTTGCAGCTGTGAAGTGGAGAGATTACTGTCCTTTCACTCTCACAGGCTTGTTGTGAGGATTTAGTAAGACAGTGGATGTGAAAGCACTTTGTTAACTGTAGACAGTTATTATTATTTAAAGGAACATTTATTTATTTATTTATTTATTGGCTGCATTGGGTCTTCGTTGCTGCGCGCGGCCTTTCTCTAGTTGTGGTGAGTGGGGGCTACTCTTCGTTGCGGTGCATGGGCTTTTCGTTGCGGTGGCTTCTCTTGTTGCGGAGCACGGGCTCTAGGCGTGCGGGTTTCAGTACTTGTGGCACGTGGGCTCAGTAGTTGTGGCTCACGGGCTCTAGAGGGCAGGCTCTGTAGTTGTGGCACATGGGCTTAGTTGCCCTGCGGCATGTAGGATCTTCCCAGACCTGAGATCAAACCCGTGTCCCCTGCATTGGCAGGTGGATTCTTAACCACTGCGCCACCAGGAAAGTCCGACAGTTATTTTTAATAAATATTTATAAATCTGTTTTAAGTAATCTTTAGTATCATTCTTAATGGTGCTTTTTATGATGAGGCTTAAGTATCTGTCCGTTTTGTATATGTTCAGAAGTATCAAGCAAACACCCATTTACTTTGTCACTTTATTACCTTCTTAAAATCAGGCTGTAACTGTAAAATCTTTTGTGAGGGCCCATTCTGGGGAGCTGTTTATGAGACCAAAACTAAAGTGCTTGGTCTGAAAAGAGACTCGCCGATTTTTGGCCTTATAGTGCCACCTGTAGGTAAAGAGGGGGAAGCTTTGCTGAAGGTTTATATTTGAGTGGTGTTTAAAGGTTGTTTTGTCATTGCCAGGTCGTCTCAGCGGCTCGCATCTTACTTAGGAATCCCGGAAATCAAGCTGCTTATGAACATTTTGAGACCATGAAGAACCAGTGGATCGATAATGTTGAAAAAATGACAGGTAGAGTTGTGTGCAAAATTCTTCCTGTCTGATCCATGAGACTGAGAAACGCAAACAGGACCAGTTATGTTACTCAGCTGTAATTGGATAAAGGGACCGTCATGTGCTCGACAGTGTACTTGGCCCTGATTAAGGCCGCTGAGCAGCAGCGGCTTCTCATTCAAGCCTTGCAACTTTGTCCGAAGAGAGACTCTTTGAGTCTCTTTGATTTTAATGTGGCCCTCCCGGTGTGATGTTTATTGTTACAGCTCCTATCTTCTCTGAATAGTGTCTTTTCTCTGTCTGAGCCAGAGTTTGGTTTCAGAGGCTGAGAGGCGGTGTTTGTGGATACAGTAAGTGTCCCTGTCATTTTCAGCAGGTTCACATTTCAAGGAACCACAATAGCTACCATTTAATACAACTTGTCTCAGAGTTTCCTCCAACTTATCAACTACGTAGTTTTTTTTTTAAAAAAAGGAGAAACCAACAACTGACAAACCTGTGTCTGTGCGATAGAGGTGGCACCTCTGAATCTTCTTCATTCTCTTTGGAGGGAGGGATGGGAGAGGAAGAGATGAGGAATGTAGGCTCTTCGGCTTCCCTGCAGAACCTGCTGGGACAGGGGTCCATAGCAGCCAGAGATGAAAGTGGAGCTCCTGAGGTGTCTGAAGAGAGGTAACAGAAACAAGAAACAGGCTGTTAGGGTTATTGGAATCCTCTGCGTGGCTCATCTTGGGCACTGCAAGCTGCCAATAAGCAACAGATGGCTGGGGAGTGAGACGGGAAGGGAGAAAATACTGTTAACAGATAATGTGGTGCTGATGCGGTGAAGGTTTCAGACGCAATCCTTGTTTCCTCCTGATGTCAAAGCGTTTCTGGTTGTCTGTGGTAGATACAAGAAGGCTGGTGACCACGGTTGGTATAAATGCTGTGAGTCTGTATGGCCTCCTGGGCTACATTCTCACTTTTTTTTTTTTTACAATGGTGATCACCTGGAAGCTTTTGATTGTGTAAGAAGGGTTTTGAGCTGAAGGTGAGAATTATGGGTGTTGTACTTTCACGTGAGAAATTTGAGTGGACAACAGGGTTTTGGAGTCTCTGTTCTTCTAAAATAGAAACTAAATTCCATTTCTGTTCTCTGGACAGGGCTGGTGGACGAAGCCATTGACACCAAATCTCTGTTGGATGCTTCCGAAGAAGCAATTAAAAAAGACCTGGACAAGTGTAAAGTCGCCATGGCCAATATTCAGCCTCAGATGCTGGTCGCTGGGGCAACCAGCATTGCTCGTCGGGCCAACCGGATCCTGCTGGTTGCTAAGAGGGAGGTGGAGAACTCTGAGGATCCCAAGTTCCGAGAGGCCGTGAAAGCCGCCTCTGACGAATTGAGCAAAACCATCTCCCCAATGGTGGTGGATGCAAAGGCTGTGGCAGGAAACATTTCTGACCCTGGTAAGCAATGCATGGTGTGGTTCACCTCATCTGAGAGGTTAATTCAGGAAGCTGACAGGGTGGGGAGAGAAGATGCACCCCACAACCATGACACAACCTGGGAGCAAAAACTACAGATACTTAGTTTGAGGATAGTATATTAAGCTTTCTCTGTTCAAAATATGTTGGACAGAATATTTTCTGCAATATTGGCAGGGTTATTGTAAGTTAGTTTCTCTGGACCAACTTCCCTGTGCTTTTTTTTTTTAATTTTATTTTTTATTTGTTTCTGGCTGCGTTGGGTCTTCCTTGCTGTGTGTGGGCTTTCTCTAGTTGCGGCGACCGGGGGCTACTCTTCATCGCGGTATGTGGGCTTCACATTGCTGTGACTTCTGTTGTTGTGGAGTATGGGCTCTAGGCACGCGGGCTTCACTAGTTGTGGCTTGTGGGCTCAGTAGTTGTGGCTTGTGGGCTCTAGAGCGCAGGCTCAGTAGTTGTGGCGCACGGGCTTAGTTGCTCCGTGACATGTGGGATCTTCCCGGACCAGGGATTGAACCTGTGTCCGCAGGCGGATTCTTAACCACTGCACCACCAGGGAAGTCTCTCTGTGCTTTCTTAATGTCTGATTAAATAACTCCTGGTCCTGTTTAGTCATTATTTTGGAAATTTCTCAAAAGATGCATAATAACCAATTTATCAACCATTTAGCTTATGTAACTGGCATACCTTCTGCTTTTCTTAAAATGCTTTTTCTCTGGACAACATTCATTATTTCTGTCAAATCTGGAAAGCCTAAGTTAACCTGTGGGTCTCCTAGGTCTTGATCTTGATCCTACACCAAAGAGTTTGTGTTTTCTTTAGCTGAATTTTGATCATATTTTCACTGCTAAAGATGTAACCACTCCTTTTTGGTTGGAAACATCTGAATTCCTTCCTCCTGTGAGCCTCTAGTGTTTCTAGCCTCTTCTATGAGTAGAATCCACTCAGTGTGAGAGAATGGGAAGGAGGGGCTGCCCTGTTCGTCCCTAGCCCAGGTAAAATCTTTCTGGTTTTCTCAACCCACCATCACTGAAGATGTGCTCAGTTTCCTAATTGGAGTTTCTAATAGTTTGAGTAGATTCCTTTAATTCTGGGTGACTGGACACAGTAGCAGCAGCTCAATGTAGGGGTTAATATGCTGAATGCCAAGTGGAGCAAAGGAGTAGGGAGAAAGGTGAGAAGTACTCCAGGGAATGTGTGCCCCATCTGAAACTTGACATCTCCCCTGTTCTGAGTGGGGCAGGCTTATCTCTCGACTGCTTTATCATGAGAGGTGATGAGCACCACCTGAGCCCAAAGTGTTCCTGGCCCGGCAATGTGCTGAGTACTTGTTAGCTGTACAGGCAAGAAGGCGCCCTGAGCACTACAGGGATCAGCTGGTTTGTGCCACTTTTGACTCTTTGCAGGCCTCAGGGCATCTGCCTGGCTCTTACCTCCCTTCCCCTTCAGTCACTGCCTGTGCTGCTTACTGGCAGCTTCATATCCAGCTTTTGTTACTGGAAACCAGTTCTTCTGCTGGACAGACAGTGCTCCAGGGCACTGACCTACCCAACTGAAAGTGAGGGTGTCTGTGTTTAGGCCTGCAAAAGAGCTTCCTGGACTCGGGATACCGGATCCTGGGAGCAGTGGCCAAGGTCAGAGAAGCCTTCCAACCTCAGGAGCCTGACTTCCCGCCTCCTCCGCCAGACCTTGAACAGCTCCGAGTAAGTAGATTCAGAGAGTTTGGGAGAATTGAGCAGCAGGGTGTCGGGACTGTAGCAAGAGAGAGGTAGGCTGTTCTGGAGCCTCGGTCACTAGGTAGCTTTGTTTAACTTTTACTTGAAGCTCAGTCAGGGGCACAACTCGACTTTCATTCTTGAATCTGGCGGGGTATTAACCAAGTGCTTATGCATGGCGTGTGCTGGGTAAGTGGGGGTCTTTGGTGTTGGCCTGCTCTAATGGGAAGTGACTGGAGCAGAGGAGCTGGCTGTGGTAAGTGTGGATGTGATGAGTGATGAGTTAGTTAGTGGGGCAAGTTAGTGAGGAGTGGGAAAATAATCTGCACAGTTTGTGGTGAGAATTTATGTGTTCCCAGTTGATGATGACAATCCTGAGGTGGTTAGACTCTTGTGTACATTCTTCTTTCCTTCATTTGACTTTTTTTAGTAGCAAAAGTAATAAAATCCTTTTTTTTTAAAAAAAGTTAATTTTTCCCTAACTATAATTTTAAATCTTTTGATGCCCCAGAAAGTACCATGAATTTTTTCTTCCATAGGTAAATGGTTTAGGGGGAGGAAAGCTGAGCAATAGCTTGCAGATACAAATCCTAGAATCAGAAATAGTCATTATTTTTAGACATTTTCTCTGACAGTATTGGAAATAGCTTGTCCTTGGGAATAGCTTATCAAGGCAATAATTTGATTTACTGTCCCTGATATACTTTCCCATATTTAATATCCCAAATTTACTTTTCCATATTTAAGTTTCTAAGTTTGTTGAGGACAAAATTGGGTCACTGTGCCCATAGCTAATGAACAGTGCTTCCCTAGCCTTCAACGCTTCTTTTTTGATTTGACTTGATTCTTTTCAGCTGGGCTGTTGGTGGGTGGCTAGGGAGGGCTATTCTGGGGCATGGATTCTTATGTGATCAATAGAGTCCTGACATTTGGAATCAAGAACTTAGAGGTCATTTGGTCTAGATATTCCTCACTGATAAACCCTTTGAGAAACCCAAGGCCCAGGGGAGAAGTTGTTGCTTATGCAGCTGCCCGTCAACAGAGTCAGGACCAGAACTTAGATCTCGTTTGAGGATCCTTGGCCCAGTAGGGCTGTGCGTGCCTCCCTGGGATATGTCCAAAACAGTAGGTGCTAACTTTTTGTGGAGAAAAAAGGAAGAAAATATGCTTCTGTTGAGATTGAAACAGGTGGTCCTTATGATCAGTGTGGATGGTCTTAAATGGAGTGAATGTGGGTGGCTTTTTTGGGGATGCTTTTTAAAGGAAAGGAAAGAATTCTGGTGGGGAGTAGTTCCTAGAGCTTTACTTACAACCTGGTAATTCTTTCTTAGCTGACAGATGAGCTTGCTCCTCCCAAACCACCTCTGCCTGAGGGTGAGGTCCCTCCTCCCAGGCCCCCACCACCAGAGGAGAAGGATGAAGAGTTCCCTGAGCAGAAAGCTGGGGAGGTGATTAACCAGCCAATGATGATGGCTGCCAGGCAGCTCCATGATGAAGCTCGCAAATGGTCCAGTAAGGTAAGTAATGAAGCTCTTCTTGCTGAGAAAGGATGAAGAGCCATGTACACAGCCCAGGAAGTCTATTTGGAAAATCACCCTCTCTCTGCTTTGGTTCCTGTTATTGCCAATAGCACAATCCTCTTCTTTCTTGTGGTTTAGTGAGATGTTTCTGGTACTTGATGGTTTCTCCTTCTAGCAGCTAAAGTGAGAGCTAGGATACCTTAGTTAGAGATGAAAGTTCTTTTCCTCTGTCCTCTAGAGTGTCAGCTGCCCTGATGCTGGACATTTGGTCTCTTACAAATTGCTCTTCTTTCTTGGGGTCACTGAATGTTTTTAGATGCTCTCGTGCTAATTATCCACACTGCAAACATGGCACAGTCTTCTGTAGGCTCTGCTATAGCTACATGAAATATTTGCATTTTCCTTCTCTTTTCTCATAGAAGCAGGTAGATTGGTGTCTTAGAAGCCATGTGCTTTTTCCCTTTCTCAGAATCATCTTACCCCTCAACTCAAGACAGCTCCAGGCTAACTCCTACTAAACAATCTGGAAGTGTAAATATTAACATGGTTGGTGAAAATTTGGATGCTGCAGCAGTCATGCCTCATGAATGATGAAAAGTGAGTGGTAGCTTTTCTAGACAAGAGCTAAATATTATTGTTAACCCTGCAGTGGAAGGTGGTTCGAAGTCAGTTCTAAACTGTTTCTACCATGAACCTACATCTTTATTCCCAACATCTATTGGACTTTGTTCATTTCACACCTTCAGCCACCTCAAGCTCTTGTATTGAATGTAGTTCCCCAGGGACCTCCTGCACATGCAGCTGATCTTGGGTTTTTTCAGGCTGGGAATTTGACCTTGGTTTGTTTGGTGGTTTGTTTTTTTCCGGTACGCAGGCCTCTCACTGCTGTGGCCTCTCCCATTGCGGAGCACAGGCTCCGGACGCGCAGGCTCAGCGGCCATGGCTCACGGGCCCAGCCGCTCCGCGGCATGTGGGATCTTCCCGGACCAGGGCACGAACCCGTGTCCCCTGCATCGGCAGGCAGACTCCCAACCACTGCGCCACCAGGGAAGCCCTACCTTGGTTTTTTAACTCTGTATTTTTCTGCACTGTTAGCTGAGCCCAGGTTCCAAGAAGGAATGGTGACCTTGCTGGTGTTGGACCTAACCCGTGGAATCACTTATAATCATCTCTCTCTAGCTGGGGCATGCACACCCCTGGGACCATTAGAAGAGTCCCAGTGCACATGGGGAGTGGGGTGGGGGTGATAGTGAAGGTTGGTTTTACTCAAAGATTTTTTTTTTTTTTTTTTTTTTGCGGTACGCGGGCCTCTCACTGCTGTGGCCTCTCCCGCTGCGGAGCACAGGCTCCGGACGCGCAGGCTCAGCGGCCATGGCTCACGGGCCCAGCCGCTCCGCGGCATGCGGGACCTTCCCGGACCGGGGCACGAACCCGCGTCCCCCCCATCGGCAGGCAGACTCTCAACCACTGCACCACCAGGGAAGCCCTACTCAAAGATTTTAAAGAACATATTTATTTGTTTGTTTGGCCGTGCCACGCAGCTTGCGGGATTTTAGTTCCCTGACCAGGGATTGCACCTGGGCACCCGGCATTGAAAGTGCCGAGTCCTAACCACTGGACCGCCAGGGAATTCCCTAAGGAAAATTTAAATTTCTTTATAAACCCAGATACACTCTAAGTTATGGATGTTAAAAATAAAAGTACAAAACATTTCAAATCTTTATTTCTTACACTCTTTTCTTTTATATTGATATCTTGCCCACATTTTAAATAAATGTACTTTTGAACTTAAAAAAAATAACAGATACATTGTGCAGTGGAACACAAAATATACATGAATTTAAAGACAAACATAAAACTTAAGGGGCAGACAGCATTGGCCTACATGTTTATCCCACTCTGCCATTTGTTGCCAAAAATCCGTAGGTCTGACTGTCTCTGGAGGTTTGGAGCATCTGGGGATTGCTGACTTTGAGCTGTGTGAAGTCAGGAGCTATTTGAACCATGGGTTTAGGGAGGACGGATGGTGGTATGTGTTTGTGTATCTGTCGGTCTGCTTTGTACTTTGGGACTCTGAACCCCAGCAGAAGTGGGCTGGCCTCTCCTCTAAGGAATGGGGGTGAGTTGAGTCCTGGTTGAGACAGTTTAGGTGAAAGGATTTAGAAGGTACCCAAACCCCTTGTTGGCCCTGAATCCTCCAACTTAATAGTCAGTGTTTGGAGGCAGGCTTCCTGTGCGGATTAAGACTTTCAGGAGTTGTAGCAACCTCAAATAAAATTCCACACAAACTCTTAATTCCTCTTGGTTAGAGATGTTTGATATAAAGAACCTGTGTTTGCCATTCTTTATATAAGTGGTTCGGCTTCATTGGGGCAATTCCTTTCATTCTCTTTCCCCCTTAGCCTATTTTCAGCATCTGATCTCTCTTGCTTCCTTCCTGGCCTTTCAGAATGCCCATCCCTGGTATTAAATTAATTCTCTCCCCCATCACGGGTCCTGTTTTCTCATGGGCACCAGTTTTGAGCTCCTCTGAACTCTGCTTTGGTCAGTTGACAAGTCCATGTGTTATCTTATCTGTGAAATATCAATAAATTGAGTTTGGGGTAAGTGCAACTGGAGAGATTCAGGGTGTACCCGAAGAACAGCTTTCTTAGTCGGCTAGTTATGGATGCAATGTGAAATTGTGAAGTGTTGTCTCTGTAGACCTTAGGGAGAGCTGCTCTGAAGTGTGGGTTTTCCCTAAGGTGGTTGCTGGATGAGATGTCTTCTTGAGGCTCCTTCTAGCTGGGTGATTAAGGGGTATTTGATAAGTCCTCTTCACTCACCATTGTGTTTTTCTTGCCTCTTTCCTGGTTTGATATCTGTTGCCTCAAATTTTATCATTTTCAATTCTGGAAGTTTTAACCCCTGAAGGAAATAATCTGTGTCTGGCAGCTGCAGAGCTGACCCAAGACACTTTCTGTTTCCTGGAAGCTGTAGAACAGCGTTCATATGAGCCAGCAGTTGTTCACATTGTTCTGTTCAAAGCAACTTGTGTGGTTCCACTTACATTTTCCCTCTGGATTCCTTTTAAAGTTAATAAGTTACTATTGTTTGGCTTCTCAAAAATGTTCTGACCTGAGAATTACTCTTTGGTAGTAAGTGTATACAAAAGGAATGCCACTTTCTTTCTTTGTATAAATAGTTCTCTGGAAACCGTTTGCTACTGGCGTAAGCGTCTTTCCTTTACTGTGAACAAGGCCGGTGCCGGAGGCTGAGAATTCCCCCCTCTGTGAAGCTTGGTTCATCTGACTCCTGGAGAGTATCCATTTTCTTTCCCATCCTAGGCAAACTTTGGTTACTAAACCGGCTGAAGCTCAGTTGCCCAAGCCCTACTGCTCTTACTAACACTGTCCCTGTTTCTCACCCTTCCTGCCATCGACAAAGCCGGGTAACCCAGCCGCTAAGGTGGGTATAAGTGCTGTAGCTGAGGCAGATGCGGCTGACGCTGTTGGGTCCCCTCTCCCCCCTGAAATGGAAGACGATTACGAACCTGAGCTGCTGTTAATGCCATCCAGTCAGCCGGTCAACCAGCCCATTCTGGCAGCGGCTCAGTCATTGCATCGGGAAGCTACCAAGTGGTCTAGTAAGGTACTGATTAGCGCCCCCAGCTGGGGCTGCTCCATATGCATCTGGCCATGTGCAGCCTTGACACATTGCATCACTCATGATCTGTGCGGGTCCTGTGAGTCTGAGCCGGGCGGGCATCTGTCTGTCTGCACCTTGTTGTTAGGACTGGCTTCACAAGTTTGATAGGTCTGCTAATGCCAGATTAACTGGATTGCATTTATGTTTGGGAGTTAGAGATGGGGTCACTTTTTGAAAGGATTCCTTTTCTTACTGACCTTGTGGCCCATATTGGAACCTTAAACCCCTTGGGAAGCCGTGGATGCCTCTCAGTGACTTTCAGGTCAGGAATCATTGTAGACCATTAAGAGGTCATCTGGCCTGATCACTGGACTTTGTCTGTCCCCCACCTATGCCCCCTCCCCGCTGACCTCTCACTGTTGGCTCAGGCAGAGTTGATCAGCGTGAGGAGTGTTTCTGGGGAGGGCTGCTTGCTGTCCTGCACTTGGCTGTGGGGCAGATGCTGTGGGGCAGATGCTCCCTTCATGGGAGCCCACGGGGAAGGGGGCTTCACTGACTGGCTTGTTCAGGGGTTTCAGTGGGAGAGGGGGTGTGAGTGGGGAACAGATAGCGCTCAAGTCTGCAGGACAGGAACCAACGGAGCTTTGGCCTTAGGGAGTGGGGGATGGGGGCAATCACTTTTTTCCCTTTGAAGGTGGCATGTTGCAAGAAGAAAGGGTTTGAAGAGCGATGGGTAATAAATAACTAACCCTGGCACTACACTGTCCTCTAACCAAGGTCATGAAATCCTGGAATGACCCCAGGTCTGCACTGGAAGAGGTGGGCCCAGCCAGCCTTGTCTAACATACCCCTATTCTCATGAGTTCTTCCCATGCCTGTGTTCTCTCTGGCCTCAATTGCTGCCCAAGATGTTATACACCCTCCACCGTAAAAGATCAGCCACGTCACGGTGCCTGTGGAGGTTTCTCACAGAGCACCCTGCAGTGGCATGGTTTGTGTATGTCTCACTGCATTGTCTAGAAATTGTAAAGCATGAGGGGAAAAATGTGTAGAGCCTGGCCTTTTAGGTAGTTTTGAACATTGCATTTGTTATTTTTGGTTGTTATCAGCCAAAATATCAGCCTTTTGAAGGCATAAAGTAAATTACTTGTACATTTCCTTATTATGACCCATGAGGGTTTTAATGAACCAAAATGCCCAGTGTAAGATAAACTGCTGTTAGTTGGAGTGAGGGTTACATTTACCGCTTGACTCACGATTTTTATTTTCCCAACGCCTCCCCCGGCATCCTCTTAACTGTGAAGGTTTCTTTAATTGAAGCCACTTAGCTGAGAGGACTGAAGAATTGATTCTTGGCCTTTTTAAATGTGAAAAATTAAAATAATATGTTCCTTTAGGCTGAGAGTACAAGCAAGAGGCAGTAGAGGGAGGGCAGGAGCAGACTTAGGTCAGAAAAAATTTTTTTTCACCAAGGCTAATAGTTACTTGGTTTAAATTCTAGTTCAGCAGCGACAATCATTGGCTGCTGTTTGTAACAAGGGTAAGGATAAAGAGGATGATTTCAGCATCTGGAAAGGCTCATCTGTATTTTTCCCTTCAGGCCAGCTGTACTGCTTTCCCCCCACAGAAAGGAAAATGCCTGTTTAACCAACTTCTTGGGCCCATCCCCAATTTATTGACATGATTAACCTGGAAATGCTGAAATGCTTGTTTAGTGCTATGCCTGGGGCTCACATGTTGCCCTTTCAGATTAATATCCAAGTCTTCCTTTTTTGGTCCGGTGATCTCTCTCTCTCTCTCTCTCTCTCTCACTGAGTACTGGGGTGAGTACCCTGGCTCACTCTTCTGTTTATTTCTCCTGTGCTGTATCTATATCACTCAAGAATAGTCTGTATATCTTCTTCTCACCCCTCCAGAGGGCTGCTAGAGCAGCAGGCTCCCTCCTCTCTTCTCTGTGCTTCTACTTCCTTGCCTAACTTGGCCAGAGTATGGGCTGAGCTCACACTGTATCTTGCTTCTCTCTAGGGCAATGACATCATTGCAGCAGCCAAGCGCATGGCTCTGCTGATGGCTGAGATGTCTCGGCTGGTCAGAGGGGGCAGCGGTACCAAGCGGGCACTGATTCAGTGTGCCAAGGACATAGCCAAGGCCTCAGATGAGGTGACTCGGTTGGCCAAGGAGGTTGCCAAGCAGTGCACAGATAAGCGGATTAGAACCAACCTCTTACAGGTACTCAGGAAGTGTGTGTGTGTGTGTGGGGCAGGGGGTAGGGTGAAAAGCAGGAGAGAGAAAACTGGGTGAGCAAGGAGGAGGTACTTTAGAATGGGAAGAAATAGCAGAAAGGGGAAATACACATGTGTATTTGGGAAAGACAGATACAGGCAAGTTTATTTCTGAATCAAATGAAAGAATTTTAATGCTTCCATGTCTGGACAGAAGGACTATACTGATCCTAGGGGGAAAACAATTGGAATCCTGCTGCTGATTTACTGAATGCTTTCTGCATGCCAGCCACTGAGAATACAGAGGTGAATTAAGTCTCATCCTCAGGGAGCTTGTGGATAAGAAAAACAAAGAAACATACTAAATTAAATTTTCTTTTTAGGTATGCGAGCGAATCCCAACCATAAGCACCCAGCTCAAAATCCTGTCCACGGTGAAGGCCACCATGCTGGGCCGGACCAACATAAGCGACGAGGAGTCTGAGCAGGTATGTACTTCTGATTTCTCGCCAGCAGCTTCACCACTTGATAGCAATTCAGTTCAGCCTTGAGGAAATTTTAACTGTGAAATGGGTATTCAGTATGTAGGATGGAGTCTTCAGTTCTCTCAGAAGGGCATCTATGTTGGAGAGATCATCAGAAATTTGGAAAGGGAAGTAAAAAGCTCTTGTGCAACTCTTATCATTTTACAGCTGAGAAATTGAAGCCTTGGGAGGTTAAGTGAATCAGCAGCAGTTAGGACTCTCTACTCGGTTCTCTTCCTCCCTGGAATAGGTTTGGCTCTCTCGAGGCCTCCAGTGCCTGTTCAGTCCTGCTCACTCTATCCTTCTGGCTGGAGAATTTCTGCTTCCTTGTTCTCTGGGTGATAAGTACCTCAGGGAGGATGAATAGTGTAGGCTTTTCAGGGGCATGAGGTGGTTAGGCCTGTGCTGAGGCTGAAATGACATCTCAAACGAGGTGCTTCTCTTTTGGTTTCTTTGACAGAGAATGAAATAAAGATGGTGGGAGTGTTTGCTTAAGTGTTTCTTGTATGTATCTCGGCAGTCACAGTTTTTTCTCTCCCTGCCTGCTGGGAACGTGGCTCAGGTCTTCTCAGAAAGCCCTCATTTGAGCACCTCTTCCTCTCATTCCTTCTCTAGTAGTCTCTGCTATGAGCCAGACTTAACAATTTCTTCTTATGGAAGGTAGCACATCTTTTGTTGAACTGCTCAGACAAGGCTCATCATGCAATGGGATATGTATGTGGCACTGTATTACATACTATGTAGGGGAGTTAACAAAATACACACAATCCCTCTCCTTGTCCGGGCCAGAAGATAGAGGTTAGGAGCACTTTAGAGGAACAGGGAGGCTACTTCTCTTGGTGTCAGTAGTGCTACCTTAACTACCATGGTTTAATTCAACAGCTCTCACCATAACCCTCTCTTCTCCCAAACCATGGGAACTGGATTTTAACCTTTAACTTCCATGTGTTCTAGGCAGGGTTTGGGCACTAGGCTATTTCCTGTCATGTGATCTCTCCTGCCCCAAGAAAAGGAAATAGAAAAAACAGGGAAGAAAGGGTAAGACTCAGAGTTTCCGACCTTATCATTTAATCAATTAGCCAACAAAAATGCATCTTGGGAGTATCTACTATGTTCCATTAAATATTCCAGTTAAAAGAAAAGAAAGAAACAGTGTGGTAGAATGGAAGAAACACAGGATTGCAAGTCAGAAGTTTTGAGGCTCATCCTGACTGTTGTGTGAGTTGGGCTGGCAAGTCTCTGAATCACGCTGGGCCTCAGCCTCTTTGTTGACCAAGCGAAAAGATTAACTGATTGGGAATTCTAGTCCATAGTTATGCCTCTCAGAGCCCATGAACCCTCTGAAATTGCATGTACAAATTTTGTGCACGTGAGCAGTTTTTTCTGGGGAGAATCCACAGCCTTCATTAAACCCTCAAAGGGTCTGTAGCTCAAAAATATTTAAGAATTAAAAAAAAAATTACTGAGTTAATGGATTGATAAGTTAGTTACTAGTGTGATCTCAGTCCTGTATTTTGTATGTTTACAAGATTTACTTATTTAGATTTTCATGGATTTATAAGGTGGTTGGTTTACTTGGTTAGTTTTTCATGTGTTAATTAAATGTTTATGAAATGCCTCGTGACAGGCACTGACGTAACACTAGGGTACAGCAGAGAACAAAATTGACCAAAATTGCTGCCCTCATGGAACTTAAATTTTAGATAAAACATCAGATAAACAACCTAGGTAAAACATACAGTACATCAATTAGTGATGGTAAGTTCTGTAGAGAAAAGTGAAGAAAGAATTGGAGGATGAGGCATGCTGGGAGTTGGGAAGGTGGTTTGTGATTTAAAATAAGGTAAGCAGGAAAAGCCTCAGCAAGGTGACAACTGGGCAAGGATCTGAAGGAGGTGAGAGGTGAGCCATGGGATACCTGGGGGAAGAGCATTCTAGGTAGAGGGGACTGCAGGAGCCCGAGGTAGGGGCTTGTTTGAACACCAGAAAAGGAGTATACACTAGAAGCCACCTAAGGGTACAGTATAAAATCAGTGATGGTCCAGTTTTGGGTTCTTTTTGGTGATCCAGCTATAAACCACCAGTGATGTGACAAATACAAGGGATGCCAGGTACAGGTAGGGTAAACTGCATTGCATTCCCGGCTTAAGCCTGTTTCAGAGGCAGGGCTCCATCAGTGACTGTGAGTAATGGAGAGCTCCTCTTTCCTTACAGGCCACAGAGATGCTGGTTCACAATGCCCAGAACCTCATGCAGTCTGTGAAGGAGACTGTTCGAGAAGCAGAAGCAGCTTCAATCAAAATTCGAACAGATGCTGGATTTACACTGCGCTGGGTTAGAAAGACTCCCTGGTACCAGTAGACACCTGGTTGAACCTGGCTAACACAGAAGCCCCTGCTGAACAGAATGAAAATGATCGGAGTCCCAGGAGCCACCCAAGATTACTGGGGGGTTGAAAGCCACATCTTGGCCTGACATAACAGAAAGGAATGGGGCCTCTTCACATTAGAAAACATTTATACTCTTGTCATGGACACTTTGAAATGTGTCTCCTTATAAAGCCTGTATTCTCGACCACGGCTTTACTTGTGCACACTCTGTCCCAATAGGCAGACGGGGTTTCTAGCCCATGGACTTCACATAAACTCAGAATCCAAGAGTGAACACTAGCCAGACATCCTGTTCTGCGCTTGTTCCCTAAAGGACAGTTCCCTTTCTGCCCCCGTCTCCCCATTCTTTCCGCCAGGCTCCCAAGACCCAGGGCCCAGGCAAATCAGTTAAGGAAATCACTGTGCCTCCGAAATTTTTTGGGCTTTCCATGTTGCTGCTGACCCTGCCTGCCTTCCCTGGCTGTGCTACCTTGGTCCTTTTCAGGAGTGACCTTCGCTGTTGCAGGGGAAGGTGGCCTCTGGGGAGCCCCAGCATGTGGGGCCTGGATTCACTTCCTGCCCTTCCCCAATTTAATCCTTCTAGTTTCCCACAGTACAAAACCAAATTTCACTTTGTCAGGAGGAAATCACCAAATCATGTGATTCTGTCTTTACCTCTTTCCAGAGCAATGTCTGTGCTAGGGAAACCTTCCGTCCCATATCCTGCCTCGGCCTGCCAAGGTAGCCATCCCAAGAACACACTGTGTGTCCTGGTGCTCTCTGCCACTGGAGAGGCAGAGTGGCCGGGGCGTGGCCCTGCCCATCCTCCCAGCAGGGCCACTCCCAGGCACTCCACGCTTTGTCACTGCCTGCAGAGATCTATGCTGAGGCCTTATCATTCATTCTTAGCTCTTATTGTTCTTTCTGAGCTGAAATGCTGCATTTAATTTTTAACCAAATGATGTCTCCTGTCCTGGCTTTTGTACTCTTCCCACACCCTTCCTAAACAAGGTTTTAAAGATATATGTTTGTTCTACAATTTTGAAAGATCGTTTTTATCCTTTTGAAATTCAGTCCTAAGAATTGGTGCTTGTCCCCAGGAGTGTCTAATGGAAAGGCAGTCCTGTCTGAAGGACACTGCCTACCTAAGGGAGGTGGTACTTGCAGACTGGAATTCTGGCACTGCTGGGGATGAATCGATGGGAAACAGTCCTCAGTGATTCCTACCTCCCTCAGCCAACAACAACCAAGCCCCTTGCATCCTACCCTCCCTCCCTAAGTACAGTTGTTCAAAAGAGTAATGGGTATAATATTTAATTATCACCATAGTAAGTTTCCTATTAGCAAAGTGAGAAAGGCAATTTTTTCCTTTCTTGTACTTACCACTGCTGTCTAAGCATTCCCCAGCACATGAAACTATACTTCTTCCCAAAGCCAGAACTGGATGAGTAAAGGAGTAAGAACCCTTGCCTGAATGTCCTCCCCACCTCCAGTGTGTGTTAGACCCTAACATCCAATGTGTAAAACTTGTCTTAAGTTGGTACTGTACACTCAGGCTTCCTCTGTTTTCTTTTAACTGATGATTATTTTCAAGGCCCTCAGCATCCTTGTATAGTTGCTTACCTGATATAAATGCAATATTAATGCCTTTAAAGCATGAATCTATGCCAAAGATCACCTTTTGTTTTACTAAAGACTACTTAGAGGAAGTAAGAAAAATCATGTTTGCTCTCCAAGTTCTTCCAGTGTTTTGAGACACTGGTTTACACTTTATGCCAATGTGCTTTTCTCTAATATCAGTGCTCAAGACACAGTGAAGCAAATTAAAAAAAAAAAAAAAATCCCTGAATGCTGATTAGACATCACTAAAAAATTACATTTATAAGCTAGGATTTGTTATATGCAAATATTTTCTGCCTCTTCTGTTTAAAACAATAAAGTACATTTATATAAATAATGATTTAAATGATGGGTAAGTTATTTCAGCAAGAGCTTTTAGATCAGGTTTCTCCTTTGTTTTGAAGAATAGCCAGTGAAGCTAATCCTCAAAATGTGGAAACTAAAGGTTTATTTAATCCAAATATTGTACTGGAAGAAGAAGAAACCAGTGGTAATATATTTACTTAACAAGACCTTTGTAATAAAGGACAACATTGGGGATTATAAACTAGAAGGAGCAGAAGTGACAAAAGGTTAACAGAGGAAAGCAGCCAGATGATACAGATCATCCCCTGGTTGAAGCAGTCCACCTTAGAAGATTCTGGCTGTATGTGGAAGCCATCACTATCCCCTAAGCTAAAGCTATTACATGTGCAGGAATATTGCAGGTTGATATTTAATATTCTAAAGCCCAATACAGAACAACAGGGTTGTCAGGGATCCACCAGAGTTATGAGGCAGAGCTAGCTTTCGGGCACATATTCCTCTTCTTGCTTGAGGAAGCTCTAAGAGGAGGAACAGGTTCTTGAAGTAGAGCTGGGACATCAGTATTTTTGCCTTATTTTCTATATATGAAAGTGGTAAATATCACTAAAGGGGGATAGTACCGCTGACTACATTTATCACTGCTTTAACATAGAAAAGTTGCTGACTAGGGAGGCAGATTCCAGCTGTCTGAGTTAAAGGGAACTGTCCAGAGGTACTGAATTAGCTCAGTAATATCTGAAAACAGTATTCACGGTCTCATTTTTTCTATTTACCATATGCTCACTGGTGCTGCCTTCCTGCTGCATTATAGTTTTTCTCAAGTCAGATGACTCTAAGGACACCAGGACCAGTATTTTCCAAGGTTCTTCTATAGCAGCACTTAAGGAATGAACCCATCACATGAACTCCCTTTGAATAAAATGATGGTGACTCCTTTATGCAGAAAATGAGCTTTTGGGTTATACTCCTTTAAGAATTTAGAAAATGAGGCTATCCTGGAATTATCTGGAATTCTATGCTTGAAAATATTTCACTACTACTAAGAATTCATGGATCTTTGTTATTAGAACGTGGTGGTATGGAGAGTAGCTTTGATCACTTATTATTCAGTCTGTGGCTAAAAGGGTGATGGTTAGAGAAAATATATAAGGCTGAGGTCAAGAGAGGAGCACTTGGAAGTGCTCTGCAACAACCCTCACACCTTGTGTGATGAGGCAGAGTAAAATGTGACCGTGTTCAGCCTGCCCTAACACTGGCATGCCCAGCTGAGAATGCTGAATTAACAGTCAAGCTAAAAACTCAACTTGTTGCTTTCATCTTTTTATTGACAGTGTAGCCAGAGCTAGAGAAAGGACTTACTGGATTCAATCAAATTAATAAATACAATAATTTAATTGTAAAAGGAAACAGTCTACTTGGAAGTTTTAGCAGAAATTGCTAGAAGAAGGGACTCTTGGAATACAATCTGCTTGTATATGAGAAGATAGCACAGAAAGAAAATTAGTCCATATATGGATGATTGAGATTAGGGATTCTGCAGAAAGAAAAGCAAATGTATTGATGGCTCTTTTGAGGTATGAACTTTGAAGAGGAAGACATTAAAATGAAAAGCATTTGAACTGGGTAACCAATCTTAGGCAAAGGGAATAAATATTTGGCAACATCTTAATTTTAGCTGCCAAGCTGATATTGGTTACCCTAGAAATTACTAAGTTGCAAAAAGTAACCTTTCCTATTAGATGAAAGGCAGGCTGGGTGCCCTAGGCAGGCAAAGGTAAGAATGCTGCTGTACAGTGGGCTCCCTGTACCAGCACCAACCACTAGCCCTGACAGCAGAATGGGATGAGTGTAAGGGCTACGATTAGCATGATAAGGGTAAGGGATAAGTTGACAATGAAAAGAATGGAGTCACAAAGAAAACTAATAGCAAGAGCAAGAACTTACACCTTAACTTTCTCCATTCTTCATGTCTAATGAAGCAAAATAACTGGGCAAGGACTTCTAAGTCAATCAAGTTAAATGATAACAACTGTGGACTGACTTGCCAACCATGAAGATCAATACAGGTTTATCAATGTTACTGAGGATTTTGTTTCTGCCTCATTATAATGTACTTTGTCAGTACAGTAGAGATATTTAAGTACTCCAGTGACAGTTACAACAATAGTTTCAGGAAGGAATCTATTGACTATAGCCTTGGGAAGCACACAATATGAAAAGGGAGTTCCCCTGAAGACAAGGAGTGTAGACAAGTTGAAACCCTTAAGAACAACAACAGAGATAAAAGATTTAAGAAAAAAAAAAAAAAAGATTGACAACAGTGAGGCAGGCACATTTTCTTCCTTTAGCTGAACTAGGGCATGAGGCCTTTAGGCTAACTGGTTTTAAGTGGTGTTGGATAAGCTTTATAAAACATGAAGATGGCAAAGGTTCACTTAAGTTTCTCTTTTACTACATTAATTTGCTTAAAATCTCAAATGCTTGTGCTTGCAATAACTTCCTAAAAGCAGAAGTAGTGTTCCTTTTATTACCTTAAAGCATTCACCCCTTTGATACAAATCATTTTTACTGTGCTAACAGCTGAACCAAGTGGCACAAAACTGAGATGGTACTTACTGCAGCAAGCAATCCCTATAAATCAAAATCTGAGCTTTACATAAAAATCTTATTTATAAAAAATACAATACCAAGTACAGTGAGAATGGAGCATGGAGCAGCAGTGCTCCCTGCTAGGGCCATGTGGAGTGGCTTTTGCTACAGTGCTTGCTTAATGGCATAAGTGAAAAGCTGAATAAGGCAAACACTTGAAGAGGCAGTTTTCTGTAAACTTCTTGGGGTGGGAGGAATTTTTCCTCTGTTGGGACAGAAGATTTGGGATGGCTAAGATCAAGTGTGACATTTGGCTGCACTTGATACATGACATTACAGACTAAGATAGCTCCTGCTGAGACCAGCTCACTTGTTTTAGGAGAGAGGTTATCACTGTAGACTTTTGCCTTGACTGTTAAAATATGCAGCCTCCAGCTGGTATCTCCCTATGGAGGAAATCACCTCTAAAATCATCCTAGGTGACAAGATACAAATAAGCTAAGTCGTTCAGAAGTTTCCTTAGCTTAAAGCTACTTAAGAACCCTACATTGATTACTAAGCAACTCTGTTAGCGGTGTGTGGCTCGACACAAATGCTTTAACTAGAATATGTATTCCCATCCAATTGGTACCTAATGGTAATAAACTGTAATGACACTTGGAAAACAAACATATCTTGAGGAATTCTGGCCTCTTCTCATGTCCTCACTTGGAACTTTCCAGCTTTTGTGACATATTTGACTCCTTTAAATGGCTTATATTTCTCCCCATACATGTCCAAGCGGTTTACTTTTAAGCCTGTGTCAAAAAGAATAGGTAAGGAAAGGAATAAATTACTATCCTGGTCACACCAACCAATACAATATTTGCTTAGCAAATAGAGTTTACTACACAGTAAATGTGACATTAACCAGTGTGCTTGTCACCATTTGGAAGCAATGTGTCTTCTACCATTCACAGATTATAGCACTATGGAAATATGGTTTTAGTTCAGATTCCCATGTGGACAAGCAGTGTCTTTTAAGGATAATTCTACTTTCTGTGAGTATGAATGACTCCTTTCTTTGTGCTTGAATGAGGGTAGGGGTGAAGGGAAGCTGTGTGAAATAAGGTGCTCTCCAAAATCACTGTACCCATAGCACAAAGTGAAAGGCATACTGGAGCTGTTGCTCTTTGTAGAGACGGAATGTCAGTTACCCTTCTAAGATCCTAGTAGCTGACCTCAGCAAAACTCAATTACCCTTAAACACAAGTCAAATTTCTCCTTACCTGAAATGGCAAGCTGCTGGATCTTGAACTGTATGTTGAGGCTTGGATTCTCTTCTGGCTTGGGTGCTCCAGATTGTAAATTTACCAGTCCTTTAAGACTGGGGAGCTTTTGTGGAGTGATTTTTCCCACATCCCACGTTAGTACCTTAAAAAGACATAAAAAACAAAAACATTCTGAACTATTTATTAAAGACATATGTTCAAAGACAAGGTGCAAAGACACCATAAACTTCTGTACAAAATAAAGCACAGTGTCTTGGAAACAGACCTGGGATTTCCACTGAGTTTTATCACTAATTAGTTCTGTGACTCTGAATGGACAGTGAGGGTAGAGAATCAATGTTTGTTAAGCATCTACTTTTGGATTTAGCACTGTGCTTAGCACTATTCATATGCTGTCTCATAGACACCTGTAATGTAAATTTTGTCTTAACAAATGAGGAAACTAAAGCTCTGAGGTCAAATGACTTGCTCAAGGTCACATGGCTAGTTAGAGGCAAGGCTGGGATTTGAACCTACAGCTCTCTGGTATCAAATGTTCTTTCCACTATACCACCTTTACTGTTTATCTCTGGGCCTAAGTTTATTTCTCCATAAAATAAGAAGATGGGCCTAAATTGGTGTTTTTAAACTTTTAGTGATGGAACCCTTTGTTCAAATGAAATCTTTAGTGAGGAAGCTCAGTAACAGATGAGAAATTGAAGCTATTATGTTTGAAGCTGGGGTGAAGGGCCAGGGATCTGGAGCTCCCCCTTCACTTCTCATCCCTGTGTGGTCTCTGGGGAGATTCTTCAAATCCTCAGTATTGGATTAGATGATCTTTAACATTCAATGATTTTACTAAAAAAAAAAAAAAAAAAAAAAAAGAAAACCCTTTGCATTTACCAGGTAGCTCAATGACTCTACTGAAGAAAAGAATCATTTTTTACCCAAGCAGGAAGCAGAGAGAAAAATCATCTTTTACAATTTCTCTGAAATCCTTCTGCTAGAGGCAAATATATGTAGGGTGAGAAGGCAGCTTTCCTAGCCAACATCCTCTGTGGAAGAGTATGAAACAATGCTTTTAAATTAGAAAGGAAGAGAAAGGTCTTAATTTCTACAGAAAATTTAGCAATTAATAGATTATAATATCTATTAACAATTAATAGATCATTATATCCACATAATGCTTTTCTCTTTTTAAAAAGTTTACCAGATAGCCTTAGGTTCGAATCCCAACCTTGCCTCTAACTAGCTGTGTGACCTTGAGCAAGTCACTTGACCTCAGAGCTTTAGTTTCCTTGTTTGTTAAAGGAAGACAAAATTTATATCACAGGCTTCTATGAGACATCTTCCTCATTGAAGAGTGAGTGAATCTCTGGATTATCAATGGATAGGTAAAGGCAGACTCTGAAGGAAGAATGAATGAGTCTCACTTCTGTTTGTCGACTCAGCAGCAGATGCAGGATTCCCTCTTCAGGCAGTGGCAGAAGCACAGCACAGTATGCATTCCAGGTTTTGTTAGGAACTTCAATTTTAACCAAGACATTAGACCCTTTCCTCTGTCCCCCCACATCCCCAAAGCACAAAATAAAGATTGCAGAAACACTTGCTCACTCTTGATTTTAGGTGGCTGTACCTTGGTAACTGGATCAAAAGTATAGCTGCCTTGTGTTGGTGTCAGGTTCATATTCAACACAACCTTTGGCATGTGAACTGTCACTGTGATTCCTTCAATAGTTTTCCCCATATTTTGCTTTGGTCCAATTGTAATATCAAATCTACCACAAGAACTGTTCTCCTTAAAACTGATGCTATGTTTCACATACACTGGTATTGCCACTAGACTAAAAAGAGAAAGAAAGACACAACCACAAAAACATACAATTAATAGTGTGAGTTCCAGAGGTGGCCTGAAAACCTCAGTCCAGAGTATCCTATACCCCCAGAACTGCAGAATCAGTATGTGTACCAGAGCAGGTTGAGTATAGCACAGTGTTCTGGAACCACTCCGCTAGGAATTATACAATTTCTGAGCAGTAAGTATACAAATCAAGATAGAAATCTGAAGCTTAATTATAGTATAAGCAATTGGGGCAAATAGCCCTAGTTTAAAGAAATGAAATAAGATCCCATAGAAAGATAATTTAAAATTATACAAACTAAATAAATCAGTTTTTATGTGGTAAGGGCCAAGAAACAATTCCTCTGCTTTTAAGTCCTGTTCTGATGTTACCCAAAATACTTTCTGATATTTTCAAGGGACAAACCAGCTACAACTCACGATGCTAAATCATTCATTTAAACTTCACTGCAGAGAAGAGTAACTTCAAGCCAGTTAGTTGAAGAATGTCCTGGAGAGCTACAGGTAAGTCTGTCTCCTTCTATCAGCCATGACGTCCACAGACCACAGTAAAATTATGGTATGGGTTTACGGTTTTGCCCAGGTTATGCATGGTCCAAAATGCTTGCTCTCAGATATATATTTTTACTAAAGTCTAATTTACTACTACTCTGTACTCTTAAGATTCAAAGTATACTGATTATGTTAGACACACATTTTCACCAGTTCTTCCTGGGTCTCCTGGTGAGCAGTGGCTAAAGGGAGCAATGATGAATTCAAGTACCCAACTTGTCAGAATGAAACAGGGAAAAGTGAGTTCTATGCAGTACACTGATATTTGACAGGAGATTCTGATTGATGCATCAACATACTTTTGTGAGCTGACACGATATGATATGAGTCGGAAGTTTCCATCTGGAGGAATAAATGACAAAACCCTTTCAGATTCCCAACGCTTGAACCGGATGCAGGGGTGGAAGCTGACATCATCTAGAAGCCTCGGGTTCTGCCAGGGAAACAGAAGACAACCATATTTATAAAGTATACTGAATATTGTAACTCTAATTCAGATACTATGAGAAATTATATGCTTCATCAAGATATAGCAGTCATGTAAGAGTTTGTTATGATCACATCAACACAACTTTAGTTTCACAATGCTTTAAAGTCTGCAAGTATTTTATATACATTATTTTATTTGAATTTCAATAACCATGAGGTAGAAAATGTGAGTGGTATCATTTCCATTTCATAGATGAAAAAACTGAGGTTCAAAGAGCTCAGGGTCAGGACAAGTTAGAGGCAGAGATAGCATCAGAGATCAGTTCTCTTTATGGTTCTTAGTAGTGTATCATGCTGTATCTAAAATGATGCCAAAGATCAATGCCCTTTCATATCAACAAAGCATGTAATAATTCAGGAAAAGTAGCACCGCACATTTGCAGATGCCAGCCAGCCATTTAAGCTACTTCTAGCATACTCAGAGGCAAAGACCCCTCCTCAGCCTTTCCATAAAGGCAATGCTCATCATGTAAGCTACTGTCTTTGGAAGCTGTGTTAGGAATATTTCTTAGATAATCCTTTGCAATCTAAAACAAACATGTCTCAGTATTTATCATTTCATTTAGTACTTCACATGTATTAGGCTTGCAAGGAGCTACAAAACAGGAGAAAACTTACCATGAAAGAAAGGGAAAGGTCAGGCATTCCAGATAGCTTAATGCAAGCATCAATTACCCCCTGAATTTCTGCAAAGACTGTAGATCCTAAAGAAAGAAATAAAGGTGATAACATCACTGGAATCTGCATCTTTACTAGAGCTATCACTGTATCTGAAGTAATGGACATATCTCCTGGGTGTCAGACATACTGAAGCTTTGCACATCTATTAAAAGGTTAGTGGACAGAGGACCCATTACACTAGTTCAGATAGCTTCTTTACTGAGTGCCATGGCCTATACCTATCTCTGGTTAGAATATGATAATTCTAAGGAAAATCAAACCTGTCCCTATCTTTATAGCATCTACTTTGTAAGACTGCTGGATATGAAGTTAAAATATTTTTTTCCAGTGATTTTTAAAATTAAAAAAAATTTATTCAATTTTTAAAGGTTACTTTTCATTTACAGTTATTATAAAACATTAGCTATATTCCCTGCATTGTACAATACATTCTTGAGCTTCTCTTACACCCAACAGTTTGTATCTCCCATTCTCCCACCCCACCCCACAATGGTAACCACTAATTTGTTCTCTATATCTGTGAGTCTTCTTTTCTGTTAAATTCAATAGTTTGTTGTATTTTTTTAGATTCCATACATAAGTGATATCGTACAGTATTTTTCTTTATCTGGCTTATTTCACTTAGCATAATGACCTCCAAGTCAATCCGTATTGCTGCAAATAGCAAAATTTCTTTCTTTTTTATGGCTGAGTAGTATTCCACTGTGTATACATCTTCTTTATCCATTCATCTGTTGATAAACACTTAGGTTGATTCCATATCTTGGCAATTGTAAATAATGCTATGAACACTGGGGTGCATGTATCTTTTCAAATTAGTGTTTTTGTTTTCAAAATTAAAATATTTTAATGACCTTTTTTTTTTTTAGATTCCATATATGTGTTAGCATATGGTATTTGTTTTTCTCTTTCTGACTTACTTCACTCTGTATGACAGACTCTAGGTCCATCCACCTCACTACAAATAGTTCAATTTCATTCCTTTTTATGGCCGAGTAATATTCCATTGTATATATGTACCACACATCTTCTTTATCCATTCATCTGTCGATGGACACTTAGGTTGCTTCCATGTCCTGGCTATTGTAAATAGTGCTGCAACGAACATTGTGGTACATGACTCTTTTTGAATTATGGTTTTCTCAGGGTATATGCCCAGTAGTGGGATTGCTGGGTCGTATGGTAGTTCTAGTTTTAGTATTTTAAGGAACCTCCATACTGTTTTCCATAGTGGCTGTATCAATTTACATTCCCACCAACAGTGTAAGAGGGTTCCCTTTTCTCCACACCCTCTCCAGCATTTATTGTTTGTAATGGCTCCTATTTCTTAAAAGTTAACAGCTAGCTTAGTCCATTTCATTAGAAACTTGGCTAATTTTATTTAAAATACTTTAACAATAAATCAAAGTTAAAATATTTAAAATAAAATTAGCCAAGCTTCTAATGAAATGGACTAAGCTAGCTGTTAACTTTTAAGAAATAAGAGCCATTATTCTTTAATAGTACAGCTATTATTCCATACAATGGAATTTTATAATAAACAGGGCACTCACTGTAGAGACAGTGTCTATAATTCACAGTAACTCATATTCACACACCAACTAGCTGTGTGACCTTGAACAGATTACTTAACTCTTCTAAGCCTCAGTTTCGCCTTGTATAAAATGTGAGGGTCGGACTAGATGTTTTTAATAAAACGTTATGGTTCTAATACAGTACTGCTCTTTAGTCTGGGGTCTTTACTAGAAGGACTGCAGATAAACTGGTAGCAAAAAGTGTGGTGCATAGTAGATATACAACAAATATTAAACTGAATAAATGGCAAGATGGAAATGAATATAGGGTAATAACTGGCTTAAAGTAAGGTGGCATTAGATCTGATTTACAAAGGTTTGGCATTTCTCAACTAGAGGTTATGAAAATAATATGTAACCTCTGGACAAAATAAACAGATTTGAAAATGAATGCTTTTCCACTGAAATGCATACTGCCAAGGGATTTCGGTTTTCTATTCAGCTTATGTCAGCTGAACTGTTTTTTCCCTGATAAGATAATATGCACACAATTACCTGATTTATCTATAATTGCATCTATTTCTTCAACGACATCAAAATAGGCTTCATTGTTTGTGTACTTTACCCCTGCTCGGCGCCATGGGATGTTGGACAGCTGCCCAGTGGGGAGTGTGTCCCCAACATTACTACTGCCTAGAAACCGGAAAAACAGAAAGCAAAGCTAACACATAAGATGCTCATCAGAAAAGCTCTTAACAGAAAAAAAAACTCAAGTACTTTAGCTGCTTCTTTAGTGTTTGGGTATTTCTCCATTGAAGTTGTGGATGGTTTACAGAACTGTCAGAGACATATCCATACCAATGTGATCAAATTTCTAGAAGACAGAAATAGGCCATGTGGTCCTGTGTCTATCTGCCAAACCAGGTTAAATTCATTTACTTATCTTTTGCTTCCTGTGTGTTAACAGTAACCTAACCTAATTCCAGTGGCTCAACAACAGAATCTCATCCTGCTACCACTGAGGAAAAAAGAGGCTGGTTGTTTCAAAACCCTCTGCTGATAAAATGTCTGCACCGAGAATACAGAGTGATAAGTAGGCCATTTGGTATTCAGCTTAAATTATACATGAGATGCCGCCAATTAGAGTTAACTGGCTGAAGAACATACTCTGGCCGTTTCCCATTTTAAGGTCAGCACACCCATATGGCACACCCACATGCAATATGGCTAATGTTCAAAATCTGGCTAATTTCCTGGTAAACTGACATATGTCTGAAAATAAGTCTGGTTGTCCAAAACATATACCCTTGAGCTGTGACATATTTAACATTCTGGTTAATTTACTTTTCCAACTCAAAAGTAGTACATGCTTAACAATAACAACAACATGTGAAAAGTTCAGAAAAGTAGCTAAAAAAAATCTATCTTCCTATCACCAAAATACACCTACCATTAACATTTTGGTACATTTCTTTAAACATTTCCTTCAAAACAGGTTGCATTTATTATTTTTTTCTATTTTGATAATTTTGCTTTTTTCAGATTTCACTTTAAAATATACAATTGGCCCTTGGGACTTCCCTGGTGGCGCAGTAGTTAAGAATCTGCCTGCCAATGCAGCGGACACGGGTTCGATCCCTGGTCTGGGAAGATCCCACATGCCTAGGAGCAACTAAGCCCGTGCACCACAACTACTGAAGCCCTCATGCCACCGCATGCCTGTGTGCCTAGAGCCCGTGCTCCGCAACAAGAGAAGCCACCGTTAATGAGAGCCTGCTCGTCGCAACTACAGAAAGCCCACGCACAACGAAGACCCAACGCAGCCTAAATAAATAAAATAAATAAATAAAAATTTATTAAAAATAATAAATACACACTTGACCCTTGAACAACACAGGGTTTAGGGGTGCTGATCCCTGTGCAGTTGAAAATCCATGTATAATTTTACAGTTGGTGTTCTGTACACATGGTTCTGCATCAACAGATTCAACCAACTGCGGCTTGTGTAGTACTATAATATGTATTTACTGAAAAATATCTGACTTTAAGTGGACTTGGGCAGTTCAAACCCGTGTTCGATTGTAGTTGCAGTCAAAGTACACATACAACTTTGTAGTGTAATTATGGTTGGTGTTCCTGTCTCCAATCCTGTTGCCTTCCAGAATTTTCTAAAGACACTACTTTAATCTTTCTGTTCAAACACTTTAAATGTTTCCCCACTGGCTTTATGATTAAAGCTAAATATTTAGACTACCATTCCAGGACTTCCTCAACTTAACTTTTTAATTTTATCTCACTACTCAACTGAAAAACAGCTCTACTTCTGTTAAACAGGTAAATATAATTCAAGATTTTTCACTGTGTGTTTTTTCTCATACAGTTCCATCTATGAAGAATGTTCTTATTCCTCCCTCTCTTCCTAAATTCTATTGATTCTCCAGGACCCTGTCCTAGGGCCACCCACTACAGTTCAGGAGAGATTACTTTATCCACTGAACCACTCTCTTGATCTTTATAATGTATTGCCTTAACAATCCATGTTATGGGACTTCCCTGGTGGTCCAGTGGTTAAGACTCAGCGCTCCCAGTTCAGGGGGCCCGAGCTTGATCCCTGGTCAGGGAACTAGATCCTGCACGCATGCTGCAACTAAGAGTCCACATGCCGCAACTAAAGATCCCGTGTGCTGCAACTAAGATCCGGAGCAGCTAAATAAATAAAAATAAAATAAATAAATATTTAAAAAAATATCAAATTTAAAAAATTTTATATTTCACTAATTTTTTTCTGACTATAAAATACATGTTCATTTTGGAAATCAGAAAGTATAATGCAAAAATAAAGATAATATGTAGTTCCTTAGCTGGAGATGGTATTATAAACTTTAGAACATTTTTTGTGGGAATATTTATGTATAATTAAGAGTAACTTTTTATGGTTGTGTGCTTTTTTTTTTCTTTTTTGGCCACGCTGCACAGCTTGTGCAATCTTAGTTCCCTGACCAGGGACTGAACCTGGGCTCCAGCAGTGAAAGCAAGAAGTCCTAACCACTGGACTGCCAGGGAACTCCCTGTTTTGTTTTTTTTTTCCCATTTAATATTACACCATGTGTACCCTCCAGTGTCACTACACCATCTATAAAGTATGGAATTGCTTTTCAAAATCTTATACTGTTATTTATGTGTTTTAATTTTTTTTTTTCAGTTTCTCATCCAGAGTTTACGTTTTAGGAGCAAAGACACCCCATCTTTTTTTTTTTTTTTTGGCGGTTAGTTGATGTCCTTTATTTATTTATTATTATTTTTTAACATCTTTATTGGAGTATAATTGCTTTACAATGGTGTGTTAGTTTCTGCTTTATAACAAAGTGAATCAGTTATACATATACGTATGTTCCCATATCTCTTCCCTCTTGCGTCTCCCTCCCTCCCCCTCCCTATCCCACCCCTCCAGGTGCTCATAAAGCACCGAGCTGATCTCCCTGTGCTATGCAGCTGCTTCCCACTAGCTATCTACCTTACATTTGGTAGTGTATATATGTCCATGCCTCTCTCTCACTTTGTCACAGCTTACCCTTCCCTATCTTTCCTTAAATTTCTCCTGACACTCAGTCTTGCCCAGAGGATGAATAAAGGAATGATCACTTTCTTATAGGCCTCTCTTACCCCATTTTTTAGGTCAGTGCACTTGGAAAGGGGTTTGCAATGGTGGACAGTATAGCTGAAGTGGCATATAACATTTCACAGAAATCTTTCTCTAGAAGACTTTGATACTTTCAAAAGTATATCGTCCTCTGGATGTACCTAATTTCTAGCTATACTCAAGAATTAAACCAAAATTAGAAGTTTGTAACACAAATACAAGGCCCACAATGCACGAAATCTCACAAATAGACTAATTTTCTCTTTTTAATATATCTTCTATATGTACAAAATAAAGACTTGGAGGAGATGGCATGTACTCTGTGGTGCAGTCTTAAATTTTCTATACTCTAGTAATTGTGGGGTATGCAGCATAATGCCAGATTTATAATGCTATATTTTAATTTTATTTTTTTTCCAGCTTTACTGAGATATAATTGACATATAACATTGTATTAGTTTAAGGTACACAACATCATGATTTATGTATATATTACAAAATGATTACCACAATAGTTAACAGCTGTCACTACATTGGCTTCTTTATGATTAATTGGGATAATTTATTCAGTCTTACTAGTTCCTGTTAAACAATAGTAATAATATTTTTGTAGTCTTGTAGCAAAATAACAGAAGAGTAATAACCAAAAGTTCTGTATCATTTAAGATATAGTCTCTTTTCATGAAAAGAAATATATATCCATTTTAACATTATCACTAACTATAATTCTGGCCAAAATGGACTACCTTAATAATCTGCCAGATCATAAGCAAAAATGAATTGTTTATGAAGTTTTAATGGCTCAGTTCCTAACAGAGTGTGTTTCATCTTACCTGTAATAGAGTTGACGACAGAACGCAGAATTGTTGGTGGTTTAATCAATTCTTTCAAAATGTTAGATTCAGTAGCCAGTGGAAATCCATTGTCTAACATTTCTTCCAAGAGCTCATATACTATGACCACATTATCCTTAATTGCAGCCTCCGAACACTCACCAAAGTAGTCCTAACAAAATGTACATAACATTACACAATGGAAGACATGAAGACAGGCTTGCTAAATACTTTTTGTTCTAAAGGGTAAGCTTACAGTAGCATAATTCATTGTTTAAGATGTTGAAAATATGTAAAACAGAGGGAAAAAACCCTCCATAGTTCTATATACTATTTCTCAATATTTCCTTAATATTTTTAAATTGAATTGAATTCCTATTACATATTATGCCAGAAAGTACACTGAAATGTTAAAACAGAATGTGAACTATAAAATTCATTTGCCTTGATTAGGTACTCCAAAAAACAAAGATCAGTTTAAAATTATTGGTATATTCAGCAAGACAAGAAAAAAATAAAGTGTAAGTATTGGAAGATTTCATAACCAGTCAAAATCGTGGTACTATTCAGAGAACTGTATGTGGAGGGCACTATTATTTCCTGATGACATAATTTATAATACATAAAAAAAAATACAGCTTCCATTACCATGAGATTGTTTTGTTCTTCTAAAACAGTAACTGGAGCACCATGTGTACTACTGTATGCCCTACTAAAAAGGTTTATGTTTATGAACTTATGCTTAGTTGAAAAGAAGAGGGAGAGACAGAGAGACAGACTACACATCAAAAACTGGGTATTTAAAGAATATAATCATAATATAACTTGGATAATTCAAATTCAAAGTATCTGATGAATAACCAACCTGAAAAGTATCAGCAACTCGATGTAGGAACTCAATTACAAAGAGAGGTGGCACTTCAGTCTGTATGACAGAGACAAAGAAGAGCTTATCCCGATAGATACTGATGAGGTAGTGGTGAGGTGTTGAAATAACAGGTGGTACATTTTCAACATCAGCTGCTTTCTCTTGAGCTTCAAAGAAATAATCACAGACAGACTGGCTCACAACACTCTTCCAGTGCTTCTCTAGAAATATGTCACCGGAACAGTTTATGAGAAATAGACTGTGGATCATTTTCTGGGGGAGGAAAAACGTTTAAATTTAGTATATATCAAAAAAGCATCCTTGTATTATCTGGACACCAAATCCAGACAAAGGCAATACAAGAAACTACAGACCAATATCAGTTAAGACTATAGGTATAAAAATCCTCAACAAAATACTAGCAAACTGAATCCAGCAACATATAAAAAAGATTATAACCCTGACCAAGTGGGATTTATTCAAGAATGCAAGGTTGGTTCAACATATCAAAATCAATCAACACAATATACAATATTCATAAAATAAAAGACAAAAAATATAATCATTTCAAAAGGCACAGAAAAATAATTTGACAAAATCCAACAACCTTTTGTAATTAAAAATATTTAAACTAGGAATTGAAAGAAACTTCCTCAACCTGATAAAGAGCATCTATGAAAATCCCATAGCTAGGGACTTCCCTGGTGGCGCAGTGGTTAAGAATCCTCCTGCTAATGCAGGGGACATGTGTTCGAGCCATGGTCCGGGAAGATCCCACATGCTGCGGAGCAACTAAGCCTTGCGCCACAACTACTGAGCCTGCGCTCTAGAGCCCATGCGCCAAAACTACTGAGCCCGTGCGCCACAACTACTGAGCCTGCGCTCTAGAACCTACGCTCCGTAACAAGAGAAGTCACCACAATGAGAAGCCCGTGCTCCGCAACGAAGAATAGCCCATGCTCTCCGCAACTAGAGAAAGCCTGTGCACAGCAATGAAGACCCAACGCAGCCAAAAATAAATAAATAAGTAAATAAATTAATTAAAAAAAAAAGAAAATCCCATAGTTAACATTTAATACTTAAAGACCAAAAGCTTTCCACTTAACAAAACGAACAAACAATGATGTCCATTTTCACCACTTCTATTCAACATGGTACTGGAGGTTCCAGCCAGGGCAATTAAGCAAGAAAATGAAACAGAAGTCTTCCACATTGGAAAGAAAGAAGCAAAACGATCTCAATTTCCAGATGATATTATCTTGTATGTAGAAAATTCTAAAGATTACACATACACACGCACACACTAATTACTAGAGTAATAAATGAGTTAAGCAAGGTTGCAGAATATAAAATTAATATAAAATATCAACTGTATTTCTATATATTAGCAATGAATAATCTGAAAATGAAATTGAGAAAGCAATTCAAGAGCATCAAACAGATCAAAACATTTAGGATTAAATTTAACAAAAGAAGTGTAAGACCTGTACATTGAATATTATAGAACATCACTGAAAGAAATTTAAAAGACCTAAAAAAATGGGAAGACCTTTCATGCTTACGGATTGGAAAACTTAATACTGTTAAGATGACATAACTCCCCAAATTGATCTACAGATTCAATGCAATCCCTATTACACCAGCTGCCTTTTTTTTAATGGAAACTGAGAGGCTGATCCTGAAATTCATATGGAAATGAAAGAGACCAAGAATAGCCAAAACAATCTTGAAAAAGAAGAACAAATTTGGAGGACTCACACTTCCTGATTTCAGAACTCGATGTAAGGTACAGTGAGGTGCTGGCACAAAGAGAATCATAGAGATCAATGGAATAGAATTGAAGGTTCTTAAGTTAACCCTTACGTATACGGTCAACTGATTTTTGACAAGAGTGCTAAGACCATTCAGTAGGGGAGAGGATAGTCTTTTCAACAAATGGTGCTGGGACAACTGGATTTCCACATGCATAATAAAGAAGTTGGACTGCTATCTCACACCATATACAAAAATTAATACAAAATGTATCAAAGACCTAAATATAAGAGCTAAAACAATAAAACTCTTCGAAAAAATATATGCATAAATCTTCATGACCCTGGATTAGAAAACATTTTTAAGATATGACATCAAAAGCACAAGGAACAAAGGAAAAAAACAGATAACCCAGACTTACATCAGCATTAAAACTTCTGTGCTTCAAAAGGCATTATCAAGAAAGTAAAAAGACAACCTTCAGAATGAGAAAATAACTGCAAACCATACATCTTACAAGGGACTAATATCCAGAATATATAAAGAACTCTTACAACTCAATAATAAAAGACAAATAACCCAATAAAAAATGTGCAAAGAATTTTAAAAGACATTTCTCCAAAGAAGATATACATACAAATGGCTGATAAGCACTAGAGCTCACTATCTTTTCAAAATATGAACTAAAATCACAATGAGATAACATTTCATATTCTCTAGGCTAGATATAATCAAATCAAAAGGCAGACAATAACAAGGGTAGACAAGTTTGTGGAGAAACTGGAACCCTCATACATTGCTGGTAGGAATGTAAAACAGTGCAGCTGTGCGGAAAACAGTTTTGAGTTCTTCAAAAAGTTAAAGATTGAGTTACCAAATGACCCAACAATTCTACTCCTAGGTATACACCCAAGAGAACTGGAAACCTATGTCCATACAAAAACTTGTACACGAATGTTCTTAGCAACATTATTTATAATAGTCAAAAAGTGAAAACAATCCAAATGTCTATCAACTGATGAATGGATTCATCAACCAATGAATGGATAAATAACAGATATCCAAAATGAAATGTTATTCAGCCATAAAAAGAAATGAAGTACCAGCACATGCTACAACAGGATGAATCTTTAAAACATTATGCTAAGTGAAAGAAACCAGATACAAAAGATCACATATTGTATGATTCCATTTGTATGAAATGTCTAGAATTCAGGCCAATGCACAGAGACAGAAAGTAGATTAGTGGTTGCCAGGGGCTGGGTAGAGGGGGAAGAATGGGGAGTTACTGGTTTTTGTATTTCTTTTTGAGGTGATAAAAATCTTCTGGAATTAGAGGGACTTCCCTGGTGGTGCAGTGGTTAAGAATCTGCCTGCCAATGCAGGGGACATAGGTTCGAGCCCTGTTCTGGGAGGATCCCACATGCTGTGGTGCAGCTAAGCCCGTGAGCCACAACTCCTGAGCCTGTGATCTAGGGCCCACGAGCCACAACTACTGAAGCCCACGTGCCTAGAGCCTGTGTTCTGCAACGAGAAGCCACTGCAATGAGAAGCCCGTGCACTGCAATGAAAAGTAGCCCCCGCTTGCTGCAACTAGAGGAAGCCCACGTGCAGCAACAAAGACCCAACGCAGCCAAAAATAAATAAATAAAATAAATAAATTTATAAAAAAATAAAAATAATCTTCTGGAATTAGAGATTTGTGAATATACTGAAAACTACTAAACTTCACATTTTTAGAAAACTGCAGTTTAGTAGTTTTCAGTCTAAAAAATGCTTAGTTTTAATATAATTATTTTTTCAATTAATAAAAAGTATTCTTTAATACTTTGTAACACACAAATCCACTCCCAGGTGGATTAACAGAAATGCGTACAAATATGCACAAAAAACATGTATAAAAATATACTGTAATAGTGAAAACTATTATTATTTATTAATAGTACAATGGGAAAATAAACTAGTGTATTATTAAAGGGAAATACACAGCAATGAAAATGAATAAACTATTGCTACATGAAACAAATACGGACGAATCTTACAAACACAATATTGAACAAACAAAGCCAGACACAAAAGGATACATACAGTATGATTCTATTTATATGAAGTTCTAGAACAGACAAAGCTAATCTATAGTTTGAGAAATCAAATGGTTTCTTTTGGGAAGGAGAGTGGGGGTGATGACTGAGACAGGAACAGGGTTGGTCTCCTAAGGTGCCGGTAATGTTTTATTTCTTGATCTAGATGATGGTTACAAGTTGTGTTCATTTTGTGATAATTCATTGGGCTTTATGTTATGGCTTGTATACTTTTCTGAGTGTTAGTTATGCTTCAAATAAAAAGTTTATTGTCCTTGTAATATGGGAGACAGTGGACAAATATCTACCTTAACTTGCTCCTTTCTTTTATATAGATAACATCAGTATCAGGTGTTTAGTGGTCCATTCATTCAAAATTACAGTAGTGAATGATAAATGTAGCCTAAGGAGAAAGAATATAAAATCTATGAATATAATAATTTCTATGCATGAAGATAAATTCCAAATAGGAAAGGAAGAGTTTCCAGAATGAATTCATTCAATTCTATTGACACAGAAAATAATGACATCAACCTGACCAGTTTTTTATAGGAAGTCATTTACTTAATGAAAGCAGTTGACATTTAAAGACTATTTGGTGATGATTTCCTCTTCCCATTTGGTGAATGTTCAATAGTTATTAAGTAAATAATACTAACTACTAAGATGTGCTTTAGCAATTATTGTATTAATAAAGTATGGATGCTGTTAATATTGATAGTTTAGGGTTCCAGTTTAGTAGAAAAAGAAAATGTTTCTTTGTTCAAAGGCATCTCTATTTAGCCAAGTTATCAACCTGAGTTGGCAGCAATAAACGCTGATACCTCAGGCTTTGGACCTACTAAATTTTTCCGGATTAATATCTGGAACCTCCTAAATCTTTCCACTTTATCTAGTCAGATGCTTTGTTTAATAGGTTTGCTTTGTGTCAGTTTCTATTTGAGTGTTAAAATAGTGCCACTGGAATATAGAGAACCTACTGACTTTTAACCTCTGTTCTCTGATACACTTTAAAAAAATAGAACAGGAGTACCCAGCAATAAGATCTGCAACTAAATTTGCATTGTGATGCCTTTTGTGGAATGAAATTTTCATCTGAAATATAAAGTACGATTTAAAGTGGAACATTGGAATCAACTCAATGAGACCCAGATTTGAGCACTTCAGGTGAGCCCCCTAAGGAATATGGCATCCTTCACAATAATTAATTTTCAGCTTCATTCAAAGTATTTTATTCATTAAAGATAAATGAATTAATAATATCTAAAATTGAGTACTTACTGTGGGCCAGACACTATCCTAGGCACTTTTCTTATATTATCTTTTTTTTTATATTATCTTATTTAATCCTCACAACTCAATGCTATAAATACTGTTTTTATCCCCATTTTACAGATAAGACAATAAAGTCTTGGAAATGATAAGTCAAATATCTAAGATGATACAATAAGTATCAGAGCTAGGATTCAAACCCAGATCCAGTTGAATCTTGAGCTCCTGTTCTTACCTGCCTCTTAGAAACTAATTATCAGGAACATACTCTATTGCATCAGTGTCAGTACAATTTACTGCAATAATGGACATGTCCTCTATCTGTGCTGTCTGATACAGCAGCCACCAGTCACATGTGAGCACCTGAAATATGGCTAATGCAACTGAGGTACTGAAGTTTTAATTTTAATTAATTTAAATTTAAATAACTACATGGAGCTAGCTGTTATCATATTGGACTGGGCCGCAAATGTGCTGTTTGAGCTTATAATTTAAGAGGAAGAGTTGAAGGATATGCCTCTTGTTTAGTTAGAAGCCAAAATGTATTCTAATAAATTATTTAGACCAGAAATTATATTTAAGAGAGCTGACATAGGTTATCTTCTTAAACTATTCATCCTAAAGAAAATGTAGTTCACATGGATCTGTGGTACTCCATTGCCACAATATACCCTAAAAAAGCTGCTTATTCTTGAAGCAAGTGACTTTGTAGTTTCTTTACTTGAGCGGCCAGATTCCTACACATCCTCTTAAGCTGGTGAAAAATTCTTTCCAGGAAAAGTTTCCACCAAAGTTGTTTTCATTGGCAGTAGTTCAGGTCTCAGAAGAATAGAGTAAGTTAAACTGCCATCTGGATTTATTGCTGTTGTCCTCAGTGCTGAGAGGAAAGCACAGCACTTGTAGCTTTCAACAGTGCTTAGCTTCAAAACCCATCTTAACCTTCTATTATAGGAAAAAAAAGTTTATTTCTTCTATCCATATTAAGACCAAGGACTTAATGCAAAAAACAAATACCACATGCAGCAGTGTAAATTTGCTTGTTTCTTTAGCTACTTATCCTTTGAGTAGCTGCAGTTATTTATTTCATTATTTTAATAAACTTTCTGGGAAAGCTACCACCACAACTATCTTTTTGTTCCTAGTGACTTCTGAGTCAGAAAACAGAATTCTCCAAGCTTATTTTAAAGCCACTTAAGAAACTGTGTTCAGAGGCAGTTCCATCAGAGCTTTGACTGCAGCTTAAATACCTCATAAACCCTCTTTACTGAATGTTGAACACACTCACCCTGATGATTCACAAGCAGTGCAATTACAATAGTCAAAATATCCTTGGAAGAGTGTCTAAAAAAGAAAATGTATTCCTTCTATATATAACAGAATGGAGGTATAGAAGGGCCTGTATCTAAGGTGAGAGAATGAAACCAGAAAATAATCTAGCTATTCTGATTTTTAACCAATATCTTGATCCTGTTCATTCAACAGTTTTGAATGTTTTATATATTAAGCAATGGGGATACAAGGTGAACAAAATAAGAGTCCCTGAACTCACAGCATTTAGAGTTCAGCAAAGAAGGCAAACAATTTAATACAGTAAGATGATAGGGGAAATACAGTACGCTATAAAAATCCACAAGGCTTCAAGGTGAGAAAGAACATAAGACAAAGAAATGCAGTACAAATTTAACTTCAGAAGGAGGGTGGAAGTGATGAGATGAGAATGGAGAAGATAAGCAGAGATTGGTTCACTTTATTCTCAGTGCAATGTAAAATCATTTTTTATGGTTTTATGCAGGGGATTCATGCAACCCAATTTACAGTTTTAAGATCGCACTGTGGAAACTGGATAATTGGGCAACTGAATATTGTGACACTAGTTGAGAGATGAGTTATGTGTGGTCTAGACTAGAGTGTTGATAATAGGGATGGAGTAAAATGAAAAGAGAAACATTTAGGGTTGAGAAAAGTTTGGGGTGTGGGGAACAGGCAGTGGAGACGAGAGGGAAAACAAGGGATTCAGCCCTGGTCCTATACAATCTGACCCAATTCTGGATATATCTGACCCCAATGGATATATTCAGAAAACCATTGTATATATAGGTCTGGTGCTTCAGAGAGAAGCCAAACTGGAGATAGATTTGTGAGTACTGTAATCATGATTTTTTTTTTTTTTTTTTTTTGCGGTACGCGGGCCTCTCACTGTTGTGGCCGCTCCCGTTGCGGAGCACAGGCTCCGGACGCGCAGGCTCAGCGGCCATGGCTCGCGGGCCCAGTTGCTCCGCGGTATGTGGGATCTTCCCGGACCGGGGCACGAACCCGTGTCCCCTGCATCGGCAGGCGGACTCTCAACCACTGTGCTACCAGGAAAGCTCCATGATTTTTTATTAATGCAAAATATAACTATAAGGAGACTAAAACTACAAAGAGAGAATGTGTATAGTAGAAAAGAACCTACGGAAGTAACTTCATAATCTGAGTAGCATGTGGGTCAAGAAAGTGGACCTGGAAAAAAACTGAGAAGATGTGGCCGAAGAGGGATAAGAAAAAAAAGCGGGGTGGGGGGGGAGTCTAGTAACCAGAGTATATTAGTGTGTTTCCAGAAAAAAGGAGTGGTAAACATTTTAAATGGCACAAAGAGGTCAAGCTACAAGGAAAACTGAAAATATCTGTTATTTTACAGTGTTTCTCAACTTTCATTATTGTATCCTAAGGTGCCTTTTCAGATTCCCGTTCACTCACACCCCTCTTCCATAAAATTTTAATACCATGGAATATTTCTGTACACCTCTTTATGTACCATAAATACCCGTGCTTTATACATAAAAGTATGATTTTTTTTTTTGCCTCAAAGGAAGCAAATTTTCAGCCTGATGAGAACGTACAATTTAACACATAGAGGCCATTTGGTGATCTTTTCAGGCCTGTCATTGTTGTGGCCTCTCCTGTTGCAGAGCAGAGGCTCCAGACGCGCAGGCCCAGCGGCCATGGCTCACAGGCCCAGCCGCTCCGCGGCAGGTGGGATCTTCCCAGACCGGGGCATGAACCCGTGTCCCCTGCATTGGCAGGCGGACTCTCAACCACTGCGCCACCAGGGAAGCCCCATTTGGTGATCTTAGTAAGGGCAGTTTCAGTGGTAGCTCAGTGGAATGGTGGAAACAAAATATACTGCAGTGTGCTGAGAAATAAATAGCAAGAAGTTGGAAAAACAGAGATGAGAGTAAATGATACATTCAAGAACTATAGCTATGAAGGAGAGGAAAAGACAAGAAAATAAATGGGATTAGTTCATAAAGTTAAGGAAGAATATTTTTAAATGCTGAAGGAAAAATGTGAGTAGAAGGGGAAAGGCTGATGAATTGGAGAGAAGAAGTAACTTAACCAAAAAAAAAAAAAAAAAAAAAAAAGACCCTGAGAAGTCAGGAGAGGATGGCACTGGGAAACTAGGTGAAAGGATTTGCCTTCCCAAGGAGAAGGGACACTTTTTCCTCTTTAAACAGAAGGGAAGCAGATTTGTACATTTGGTTGCAAGAAGATGATGGCTTCTATTTTCTCTGCGTAATAGGAGAGAAGGTCATTTGTTGAGAGAGAGTGAATTCCTCTTCTCTACAAATGTCACTCATTATGTATGAACTGAAATATTATTGAGCTACTTAAAAATATCTAGTCTGCAGGGAGCTCCAATAGTCTATTATGTTGACTGTTTAAAATTGTAAAATCCTAAGATTCAGTAAGAAAAGCTAATCTTATTGCCAAGAGAGCATTCCTACTAAAGGTATGTTAAGATTCAGGTAATTTTTCATTCATTTCAATCCTCCACTTTTCCTATGATCTCAAATGAAAGTGTCCTCCGTTCTTTCTAACACTAATTTTTCCACTTGTAATTTTGATCCTATCCCCTTTCCTCTCTTCCCAGGTCTTATCTCCTGTTTCTTGAATGTTTAATCTTATACATTAGTTACTTGCTTTCTGCTCCCACACAAAACAAACAAACTCCAAACCTTTTATGGATCTTGCCAACCATCTTTCACTTCATGCTCCAAACGAAGAAGCATTAGTCTACACTTGCAGTTTCTCCTCTCAATAACGGACTCTATTAGAGCAGTTCTCTCAAATGATCCAATGACTTCCTAATCATCAAATCCAACAACCTATTCTCAGACTTCAACTTCCTCCTTTGATCCCTGCAGCATTTCATGTCACTGATAAGTTTCCCCAAAACAAAACAAATACTTCTTACCAAATTATACGAACTTAACCTGTCTTGGTTCTCCCCTGGAAAGTTTCTTTCTGGCTTACTTATCAGGCTTTTTTTTTAAAATAAACTTTTCTTTCATCTCCACCTAAACTACTGTTTCAAACTCGATATATTCCAAGCTCCACAAAATTCCTCCTTCTCATGTGAGGACTCCTAGTTTTATAGAGGTATCAAGTTCTTAATCAAGCTTCAGCTTCGGGTTCAATCCAAATCCACCAAATCCAACCAAGCACATCGTTTATCACTTTTCCATACTCACTGTCACCTCTTCAGTTTACAGTCCTATCAACTCGTTTCTGAAGAACTGCAACACTGTCCTCACCGCATTACCCCAGGCTCATCCAGGCGCCACCCTCTAACAGGACGTCCGCTCAGGACACTTAAGGATTTTGTCCTCCACAGCAGAAGCCTGGGGCTGAGGTCCAAGTCGTCGGTACTTTAGCTCTCCGTGGGTGACAAGACCTTTTTCCCGCGTCAGAGCACGGTGAGGGACCCCAATGAGCCTGAACCTCTTGAGCCTGAGGGCCTGAGAACACTGGGCTGCAGGTGCACCTTTCCCTTCCGGCCCAGCTGGCAAGAAAGACCGGAAGGCCGGGAGGGAGGCGCGGCCCCGGTCCACAGCACCAGAGACGCTCCCGCACCCCAGACTGCAGTCGGGAGCCCGAGCTATTCAGCCTACGTCCCACTTTTCGTGATGCCACCCTGTCCGCAGACCCCCAGCCCCTCACACTCACCCCGACTCCTGGGCCAGTCAGTGATTCGACGCGGGGTCCTCTCCTGACGGAGGCCGAGGCAGCTGAGAAGATCGTGAGGACCCCGGAGTTGGGATGCCGGATAGATTGCCTGACTAACAGCTTCAAAGTAACCAACAGTACTGGAAAGAGTAAATGAGTGAGAAGACGTTGAATGAGGAGAAAGACGTCTTTTGAATTTTAGGATATAATCTACTAGATCATCCAGAGTCTAGAGAAACGGGAGCTTTCACATCTTCTGGACTTAGGCGCTCATCCGCAGCCTAAACCAGTCAGGGTGTCCCTACAATCGGGAGGGCGGGGTTAGGAGGAGCTGTGAACTAGCCAATGGGTGAGGCCGAGAGGTAGAGCCAAATAGCTGTGCCTGGGAGAGGCACGAACTGAGAGGAGCCGAGAGGGGCGGGGTTTCGAGATAAGGAGGAGGTGATGGGAGAGGGGGCGGGGCCTTCGAGAGCCGAAGGGGTGGGGCGAGCTCTGGAGCTTAAGTGAGGTGGGAGCGCGAAAATGGCAGCGGCTGAGGAGGAACCGAAGCCCAAAAAGCTGAAGGTGGAGGCGCCTCGAGCGTTGAGGTGAGCGCTACCTGACACAGGGTAGAGGGTGACTGTGCCTGCTGCTAACCCGGGACCACATGGGGTTGCGCGACCGAGGCGCCGGGTGGTATCCGCACCGCCGGCATGGGGCCAACACACGGGACCGGTTGCTCGGGTAGCTGCCCTCCTGGCTGCGACCCTTTGCCCGGCGCCCGCCCAGTTTGGCCGAGTCACCGCCGGCTCCGGAGACGCTCGGCCGTCCTTGGCCAATCAGAACGCCGGCCGGGGGAGCAGCGCCGTCTTTGGGCAGGCTGCGGGCGCCACGTGGGAGCCCGCTCGAGCTGAGCTGGTGCGACCAGTGAGGACCGGACCCGACCTGATCCGAGTCACTTGCGGCGACCTCCTCTTCCCGGCGGGATGTCGAGGAGAATGCCCAGCGACAGCTCTACCCTGGGGCAAAGACAGAATTCTTGGGAGTTTTCGTAAAGGTCGCGGAAGGGCGTCTTGACCTTCCTTTTCGTACGTACATCGAACCGAATGGTGTTATCTTTGGAGATCCTCTACCGGGGACCAAGACTCCCCCTCCGAGGCTTTGCGGAGGTGGCATTTGCCTGAACGGTTAGGAAAGCTTGATTTTTCTTTTTTTCTTTGCACTTTTGGCAGCAGTGGAGATAGTTCTGCACCTAACTTTTGTTTCACATATGATTTGATGTTGCAACTTTTACTTACAAAAAGTTATTGGTTAAAATATTACTTCCTAATAAGTATAAGGTGCAGTATGCGTATTCCTTGATGATTTTGAAATGTTTCTTGGAAGGCAAAGATTTTTGTATCTAAAAATAGACATCAAACTGATTTAAAACTGTTGGGACACTCCTGATCATACAAGGCAAATCTCATTTTTTCTAGCATTACCCTTCCTTACCTCTGAAAGAACGAATCTTTCATAATTGAAAAGAAAAGATCACTTAGCGGTTTGGTGGTGTGTTAACGCTGTTTTGAATGGATGGTGACCAAATCCCTGCCAGTGCCTTTAATGTATTCCTATTACTTTCAAAGGGTCAAAGGGTTAGTGTGCCTACCTTATATGAAGAAAATAAACTTTTTTTTTTAAACGACTCAGGATGTTCCTTTTTCGTTTTAAGCTTTCAAACTGTAGACTAAAGCAAAGGCTTTTGAATCAGACCTACCTGGGTTCAAGGCATGTGCTTTCCCTGGTTGGCCCATTATTAGAGTATTTCCTTAAAAAGTACCTTCTTCACAAAGTTTCCTCTACCAAATTGGAAGACAGCTGCAACTTTCCCCTGCTATCCTACTAAACATACAACCCTTAGATTTTGTCATATGGTAATCTGTTTTCAAATTGCTTTCCTATTTTACAGATGAGAAAATGGAAGCCCAAATGAAACAATTAGTTAAGGAACTGAAGTTTGAACATAGAGCATCTGGGTGCATGTTCATTGTTGTTTGACTTTACTGTGCCTACTTGTATACAACCACCCAAGATACGCTTCTCTTCGCCTATGCAACCTTAAAAATAACGATAAATAATAATGTTCAATGTGTATTGTTTCAGCATTTTACCTTTTTTAACTCATTCAATCCCACAACACTACAAGGTAGACACTATAATTATATACATTTTAGCAAGGAGGAAACAGGTATAGAGAGGTTAAGTAACTTGATCAAGGTCAACTTTATTAACCTCACACAGTTTGTCCAAAAGCCCTAGTGAACTGTTCACTCAGCTTTTGTTTCTCTACTTTCCTGTCTGTTTTTTGTTTTGTTCTGTGGTTAGTGTACATAGCTTTTTACGTTGTTGCAATATATGGGTATATGATACATAATAATTCTTAAACAGGTGTAATGTTATTTTACATGTTATTAGTGTCTACGTAAAACTTGTAAAAGTCCTTAGGCAACTAAAACTCATTTTATAAAATATGTAGTTAGTACCACCTGTAGACATGAAGTCAGGATTAGACACCTGAGTACTGGGATAAATCTCTTCATTTTGTGTGAAGACCTTTTGGGATTGGCTATTCCTACTTTCATTATATTAGTTTGGCTTTAAGGGTCTCAGTGTGGTAATACACTGAGTGGTTAGACTTCATGCATTATCTGTGATGACTTGCTTGACAGTTAAGGGGCTAGCTAACAGTTTTGGTTAACTTTTAAGAGAACGGCTTATAAAGTCTAAGCATGATTTAATGTGTAGAATCAGTTCCTAGGGAACAAATAAATTTATGATATAAATTTGTAGATGTCAAGAAAAGGATTTAGGGCTTTGTGAGAATTTCAGTTAGTTTTAGGGTAGTAGTTCTCAAGCAGGGGAAGTATTGCCCCCCCCAAGGGACATTTGGCAATGTCTGGAGACATATTTGCGGGGAGGGCTAATGGCACCAAGTGGGTGGAATTCAAGGATGCTGCTAAACATCCTACAATGCACAGGAATCCCCCTAAACCAAAGAATTATCCACACAAAAGTGACAATAGTGTGAGGCTGGAAAAAACGGCTTCATGGAGAGCATCTGACAAGTCTAGCTTCCCTTTCTCAAATATCCATTATTTTTCTAGGCTTTTTAGGGTATAGCAGTTACTGAAGTTGCAAAGAAATAAGCTAGCTCTGTCATATTTTCACATTGGGTTGAGGAACATTAATTGAGTGCCATACGTTATACTAGGTGCTTTATTTATGCTATCTCATTTAATCTTCCCATCAACATGTGAAGTAGGAATAATGATCCTTGTGTTACAGATGATGTATTTAGGCCTGAAAGAAATCAAGAAGCATTTTTGGGAACTGCTCCCTAGATAAAAATGTTCCATGATGATTACGTGTATTTGGGACCACTTAACTTTCTTTTCTCTCCTTTGGAAATATCATCCAAGTTAATTTCTTCAGCGGTCACCTCTAAAGAGGATAGAGTTCCTTCCAAGGCTTGTTGAGCACATGCCAAGCCTATTCTTTTAGTCAGTCTTTCAAATGCCTGCTATTTTAGGCATGGTGCTAAAAATTAGGTACATGGAGTGAGAGAGCTAAGACCCAGGTACCATCCTCTTGGTGGAAAATGAGTAGGGTTTGGGAAAATGATAACTGAGCATACCGAAAGATGACATACTGAAAGACGATGCTAACCAGATGTGAAGTAGGGTGTCTGGCTTATAGAAAAGTTTGTTTGGAGGTAGAAATGGCAGAGAGCTGCCTCTGTTGGGGTACTGAACGCTTTCACTTGTGTGATCTTTCTACCTCTTGTCTGATCTTTCTACCTCTACATTTGTTTGGTCTGACTGAAGCAGAAGGTGTAGGAGGGTCCAGGCTTTGTACTGAACACTTTCACTTGTGTGATCTTTCTACCTCTACCTTCAGCTCTCAGACCCTAATTTTAACTGTCTGCTGAATATCTCCTTCTGAGTGTCTTGCTGACACTTCAAAGTCATATATATCGAACTAAATCCATCTGCTGTCCTAAATCTGCACCTTCTTCCATGGTCCCTACATCTGTTAACGGCACCACTAACTTCTCTTACTCCAAAGTTTGGAACCTTGATACTTGATTCATTTTCCCTCTGCATATGGTTATCAAAGTTGGTCTTTTCTTCTTCAGTTATGTCTGATAAATTCCTTTTGTTTTCCATCCCTGCTGCCACAACTCAAGTTGAAACTTTATTTTGCTTAGACTTGGTGTTGGATTCTTAACCAGTCTCTCCACCTACAGGTTCAAGTTCTGCCTAATCTTCTTCAGGAGTAGCTCTACTTATTCATCATAGCAAATATTCATAAGCTCTGAAGTCGATGTTAGGAAGGGTTGAATCTGAAGAGCCCACATTGTAACTCTCTCTGATGTTTTAGCAATTACACATTGTTCTGGATCATGACTTCTAATTTTATATAATTTATATATATATAAATTATATATAATTTTAATCTCTATTAAAAAGGAAACAAACTGCACTTCTCCAATCAGCAAATGTTGAGCTTTTCTCAAATTATTGCTTCTTAACCATTTCACTTCCATGGACTCCTTTTAGTCTTTCCTTCTGTCTTTTACCTCTCACTAGGACCCTGTGTTTTAAAATTGTGTATTAATAAAAAAAAAAAAATTGTGTATTAAACCTAGGAATAAAAGTCTGTAAGTATTTTAGATGACCAAGCAACAGTTTTAGTAACCTCTTCATTTTTTTTTTTTTTGGTCTTTATTTATTTTTTTAAAAAATACGTATTTATTGGAGTAAAATTGTTGTGTTAGTTTCTGCCATACAACAAAGTGAACCAGCTATATGTACACACATATCCCCATATCCCCTCCCTCTTGAGCCTCCCTCCCACCCTCCCTATCCCACCCCTCTAGGTGGTCACAGAGCACCTAGCTGATCTCCCTGTGCTATGCAGCAGCTTCCCACCAGCCATCCATTTTACATTTGGTAGTGTATATATGTCAGTGCTACTCTGTACGTCCCAGCCTCCCCTTTCCCTGTGTCCTCAAGTCTGTTCTCAACGTCCAATCTCTTTAAAACACCTTTTTTTTTTTTTCCTGTTTCAGGAAATTCTCCAGAAGATGATTTTTATAAACTGAGCGTACTGTTCCTGGAGTGGCCTGTTGTGAGGATTAAATGAGAAAAATGTATGCATACTAGAAAAGAGAAAGGATGATCAATTGTGCGTCCATAGTGTATTGCTCAGTGCCTGGTCCTTAGGAACTATTCAGTTAATGTTTGTTGGATAAATTATCAGCGCAGCATAGAGTGGGACTGATAATCTTTACTTTTCTAGACCTTATGTTTTTAACAATGAAGCCTAAAATTGAGTTTGGCTCTTTTCGGGTGATATTGCATGTTGTTCACTTATATTTATAAATTTAATCCTTTAAGATTAAAACTTTGGTTTTGAAGGAAAATGAAAAACAGAAGTCTCCTGAGGTACTTTGTATGAATCCCTTAATAAGGTCCTTTCCCAGACATTATATACTAGGGCAGAGAGAGGGTGGTGAAAAGGCAGAGTCAGAGGAAAGCCTGCATGGATTGTCCTGGGTATCTAGAGGTAAACATGAAATGCCTGGAGCCCAGGGAAAGTGAGAAGGGTTTTTGGTAAAAAGACAGGCATTGAAACTATGTTTCTGGTTTTAGGTATAGGCCTAGACTGAATAACACTAAATAAACATTAAGCCAATATGCTACTTTCTACCAGGAATATGGCTCTACTTCCCTTCCATCGATTAAAATCCTGCCTGTATGCAAAATGATCAGAGTTAAGTGGGGAAAAAAATAAGAGAATTAAAATTCTGAAGAGTGTTCTGGTCAGGATGGAAGCCAGTAGAGCAGTGGTTAAGACCTTTGGTTGACTCTTGGTCCTTATTAGCTGGTAATCTTGGAAAGATTGTTTACTGGCCCCATGCCTCTGTTTTCTCATCTTTGAAATGGGTATAATAAAAATACCTACCTCAAAAGATTGTTGAGAGGATTTCATGAAAAAGTAAATATAAAATTGGCATATAGTATGTCTTCAGTAAAAGTTAGCTGTTGTTATTACGGTGCTCTTTATCCTGCTTTTAGCTCCCTACCCTGCTCCAAACACTGCAATTACAAATTTAAAAAGAAAAAGAGAAGATATAGGTGTACTCAAGAACAAGATAACCATCTCCAGGGACTGAAATGGAAAGCAAACATGCATTTAGATCCTGGGTTCAGGAGCAAGTGGAAATAACTTTGTGCAGGGGAACTGGAGTCAGATACCCTGGATGAAACTTGGAGCTGGGCTGGGGCTGGATGAAAAGAAGGCTGAAAGCCTCTACTCCTGGCTGTTGCTTTAAAAAGCTGTGGCTCTGAAGTGGTGACACAGAAGTGGCTGAGCTGCCACATGGCTCAGAGTTGGGAACTGTAATTTCTCCACTATTACCTGGTACAAGAGCACCGAACTTGTAGGTCATGGGCTCTGGAAGAGGGGTGGCTTACCTCAGAACCATTCGAAAAAGGAGGGGAAAGTCTGAGCCTGCACACAGATGAGGAAGACTATTACTTAGAAAATAACAAAACCACTAGGAGATAAACTCACTTAAAATCTAATAGAGCAATTTCAAAATGACTTTTAAGTATTTTAAATATGTTTAAAAAGATAAAAGAAGTAATAGTTATAAAAAAAGCATGTTATAAATAAACAGTAGGTAAATGTGAAGTAAATGGCTATATAAAAGAAAAAATGGTGAAAAATTAAATTTTTAAAAGTTGGTTAAACTCCGGTCCAAACGTATTTAAAGCAAAAATTAGTGAGTTGGAAGATAGTACTGAGTAATTCACCCAGATGTAGCACAGAGAAATCAAGAAAACTCAAGAGAATATTTTATATATATATATATATAAACACATACATATATTGAGAGGCACCAACTAACATCTAACTGGGAGCTCCAAAAAGAGGAAAGAGTGTGAATGGTGGAGAGGCCTTGTTAGAAGAGATGATGGCTGAGAATTTTCCAGAATTTAAGAAAGATCAAAGTCCTCAGGTTGAGAGGATATTCCAGGTGCATATAAGTGATATCACACAGTATTTGTCTTTCTCTTTCTGACTTACTTCACTTAGTATGATAATCTCTGGGTCCATCCATGTACCTGAAAATGGCATTATTTCATTCTTTTTTTATGGCTGAGTAATATTCCATTGTGTGTGTGTGTGTGTGTGTGTGTGTGTGTGTGTGTGTGTGTGTGTGTGTATCTCACATCTTTATCTGTTCATCTCTCAATGAACATTTAGGTTGTTTCCATGGCTTGGCTGTTGTAAATGGTGCTGCTATGATCATGGGTGTGCATGTATCTTTTCAAATTATAGTTTTCTCTGGGTATATGCCCAGGAGTGGAATTGCTGGATCATATGGTAACTCTATTTTTAGTTTTTGGAGGAACCTCCATACTGTTCTCCATAGTGGCTGCACCAATTTACATTCGGATTGTGGGTTATTTTCTTTTCTTTCTTTCTTTCTTTTTTTTTTGTATTTTCCAACTTTTCTACACTGAACATATATATTAGGACTCTTGATTTGAAGCTGGAGGAACTTGATGTGCATTAAATACATACTTTGGCCAAGTGTCTAAATATCATCATTACAGAATGGACCTCTGGGATACTAAGTAAATCTGAAACTTTGTAAAACAAGTATTATGATTTTATTATAGGTTGTAATCTTTTCATCTGTATTTCTGAAATCCTAAAAGCTCTGAAAACTGGAAATTAAAAAAAAAGTTTGAGATGAATTAATTTGGCAGCAGAACTTGAACAGGTTTGAGGCCCCCTGTAGTATTTATTTGTCTGACACAAATGTGTATGTTTTGCTGTAGAAATATGTGTTTGTTAATGGCATGCTGAGTGAAACCTTCCTGGGCAGTTTATAAAATATATAGCACATACAGTGCATTACCTTCCTAAAATTGACAAATTTCTAAATCCCATAAAATTCTGGCCTCAGAACATATCTTGCCCCAAGGATTCAATAATAGGATTGAGAGCCTTTCTAAAAATTTAAATATTCAGTTTTTAAAAGCTTGCTATTGTGCAGGAACAACAATTTCTCATCAGAATCACTTGCTAAAATTTTCCTGCAGTCCCCATTCTACATGTTGATGATACTAAATAGATGCTTATTTCAAAGGTCTTGTTTGGCTAGTTCTACCATAATACTGGTGCTGGTTATATAACTGAGTTATTAGGCTTTTCTTTCTTTCAAATAGTAACTGACTAAGGTAATTAATACTAATTACTAAAAATACTAAAAATACTAAGGTATTAGTCAGTTACTCTTCAATTTTTGGACTTCAAGATTTGGAAGGCTCATTTCACTGAAGTGGTCTCATGAACTGAAATTTCACATACTGCTTGAAGACGATACTTTTTGAATATTTTCCAAAGCAGATTTAAAGTTGTTGCCCTCACTTACATGTTTTATTTCTTATGTTTTTGTTTGTACTTGTTTGTACTTGTGCCCTCATATGATTTCTTTAAAAATGTATTCATCTAGGAAACAATAATTCGCTTTCAACGTAAGAACATCTGAGTTTCCATTTGCATTTTGGCTTTCATTGCATACATGCTGATTTCAGCATCTTCTGTAGAATAGAATAAGAAAATATGTACAGCAATTATATAAGAAACTCCTACCTTCTCAAGACACAGTTTGGTTACTGTATTAACAGGATCTCACAATTTTGTCAGCAAACCACATTTAGTTACTAATAAGCCCCGCTATTTTGCTATGTTAGCTGCAAATACAGGATTATAGGTATGAAGGTAGCTTATGTGATTACTGATCACTCACAAAATTAGAGGTTATCAGAAATGATATTGAAGTGGTTACTTGGCTTTTTGCCTTCTAGAGGCTGAGGCTGGACTTTGGTGTATCCCTAGTAGAACCATTAAGTTTCTAAGAGACTCAGTTGACTAAAAGAGCAGGAAGTCTAGCCAGATATGACTCATTCTAGGAGTGCATCTCTTGCCTCTATTGTCGTCTGGTATTGAATTCATTTCTCACACAGCCCATCTTAATGTAACAAGAAAGATGGCATTTTTCATCCCTAAGCCCAAAATCTCATGAGCCCAAAGGCAGAGACTTTCCACATCTATGTATCAGTTTTGAGAATACTCTGATTAGTCCTGCCTGGGTTACATACCCACCATTGAATCAATTAGTGTATCAGAGGTGGGGATTTTGGCCAGCCTTGGATATACTCTCAGCCATTTTCCTGTGTGCAAGTGTGCGTGCTTGCATGCACACCAATGGTGTTTATATATGTGGGGGAGTGCATGGATGTTGAGGAGGACGCTCTAATCAACAGCTCCACCAGCACTTTGTAGGGTGTAGGAGGTGAGGTGGTATCATTCTCTTAGCAAGAGAAAAGTTCATTATAGCATATATAGAATATATTTATGAAAACCTCATTCCTCAAGGTCCAGCCAAAGTTTATCTTCCCTATAAAACTTTCCTAATCACCAAGCCTGGAAACAGCTCCTTCACTGGTTGGTTGTACTTTATACTTTGCATTATTGCAGTGCACAGTGTATGCATGTTTTATCTCGTCTAGTGCTACTTGAAGTAGGGAAACTTGTTGAATCACTCTTAATGCCTTATAACTAATTACTTCATTGCAACATAGGCTCTAAATTTTTATTCAGTGAATTAATTCTTAAACTCTAAAGATGTTTTAAGGTTATGTTTGTAGTACTCAGTGGCACAAAATGGATTCATGTTTTGGCTGTAAATTCTTATCTATTCATAAGAGTTGATAGATCTCTTACCTGAAAACATTTCATGGTTCTTGGACCTTTCTTTTTTATTGTTACATGGAGTGAGCTTGTGTGTGAAATAAATCCAATACTAGAGGACAGAGGCCAAGAGATGCACTCCTAGATTACATTTCTGTTCTTTCTGGTGACTATAGTGAGCCTTGACTATAATAATCATTTCGTGCATTTGTCCATGGGGAAAATTCCCTCAGAATAAATATATTACTCCTATATAAATAGTAACATTTTATTAAGGCCGTGTGGTCAGTGTTTTCTTTCTTAAAAAAAATGTAGTAGAATTGCTTATTTGGTGGAGAAATAAATTTTCTGAAAATGAATTTGGAAAGAAGAACGCAGTGACTTATCAGAATGATCAGTCTTTTCCCTATGGGTTAGCAGGTCCTTAATTAGTGAGCTTATTTGCATTTTAATTAGAACTCCAAAAGCACTGAAGGTTAGCAACATTGTTCTTAATTTCATAGCGCACTAACAGTGTACTATGTAACCAACAGGTAATACCGCAAAATGGTCTTTTTAAGAAATTTGTCTGTTGACTCATCCAAGAGGGGTCACTGGAAAACAAAATATAGCAAAAGAATCAAATTCAGATGTCTTAGGGTTCTCAAATTCCTTTAAGCTTGATGTAGCAAAATAGTTTTACTCTTTGAGCCCTTGAGCTGAAGTCTGGAAAGCCATGTTAAGTTTTTGAGTAAACAAATTGAAAAACAAGAAAATTATCTTAAAAAAACCAAACAGTTCAAATGTGTTGCCTTTGAAGTTAACCACATTAGAGATTTGAACATTTTCTTGTTTTATAGGCATGACTGAGGATGTCTTGGGTTCCTCCTAAAATAGAGTTTTTTAGAAATTGTTTTTCCTATGCAGAGCTGAGACCGTAGCTATCATTTTTAGTTCTTAGTTTTGGTGAAGATTAGAGCTGTTAAGCTGTAGAAGTGATGCAGATTTACACCCTTGGTTATGTCTCTGTTCTCACATACTCAAGATGAACTGATTATATTACATTTTAGCATGGGATAGCATGTTGATCCCATTCAAGTATACTGACAATTCTACTTTATCTTGTTTGTTTTACATAGCACTTGCTTATCCAAATGTACAGAGCTGGATTGTTTAGATTTGAAATATTATAATAAAACATAGTTATATTATTAAATTAAGTAGTACTAAATGTTTAGTATTAAAAAGTAGTATTTTAGTAAAAAATAGCTTGAAAAGTTTTTTTTTTTTTTTTTTTGAAGGTGTGGGGGTTAGCTTCCTCTCTACATGGTAGGTTTGACTTCTTTGGGTATATTCATCCCTCAGTTTGAATATTGTAAAGATGCTCTGTAGAGAAATATATAAATTTCTAGACTTACACTCACAAATCCTTAGAAATGGGAGCAATGTTAAGTTATCTTTGCCCAGCCTCCTGCATTAGACAGGAATCCCTTCGTTAGTACCCCTCTTCCCCTATTTGTGTAGCATTCCTCCCCTAGATTCAGCACAAATAAGGGAAAGGAGTACATTTTTTCACTAATGGAAAACACACACACACACACACACACACACGCACACACGAGACCTTCGATCTCACTTCTATGTGAAGCTTGAATAAACTACATTCCTTAGAAAACTTGTTAGTATCCTGTAGCTATCAAGTCAGATTCAGAGCTCTTTAAATGTAAATGATTTCTTGTTGGTCAAGATATTTCTTCTTTATACCCATAAAACAGGTTAAAGCAGGCTTTCCTAGCCTTTCCCTTTTAGAAGCTACTTTGGTATTTCCAAAGACTGCTTGGGAATGCTGGTGGGAGCAGGAATGGGAGGAGATGGCTAGGTGTGCAAATCCTGAGGTAGGATCTTCTGTAGCTGAAGTTTCCAACAAATGGTGCTGAAGTGTGAAAACAACAGCAAATCTCAGTATTAGCCAGATGTGGCTTTGAAATGGTAATTTACAATTTCATATGATTTTTGAAAACTCTGAACATGTTTTAGACTCTTGAGATTGTTGGTGCCTGAGGAGGTACTTAAAATCAAAGTCTGATATTTACATGGTTGTGTTGAGAGAATTGAAGCCCAGTGAAGTTAAATGTCAGTCAGGTAACAGCTAGTAAGTATCTGAGGTGAAATTTGATCCGAAGTCATAACTTGTCATTGTCTTACTTTCTAGAACAAGAAATGAAGTTTAATTTTTTTTTTAAAGATAAAAATAACATATTTAGGACTTCCCTGGTGGTCCAGTGGTTAGGACTCCATGCTCCGAATGCAGGGGGCCTGGGTTCGATCCTTGGTCAGGGAACTATATCCCACATGCTACAACTAAGACCTGGCACAGCCAAATAAATAAATAAATGTTAAAAACAAACAAACAACATATTAAAGAATATGTCAAGCACTTTTACCTTTTCTTACAGGTCCTCACAAGGCCACCAGGTAACTGCCTTCATCTGAGGAAATAGACCCAGAGAAGTTAAGCATCCCTAAGTACTAAGCTCTCACTCTACACTCAGGACATCTGATTCACGTTTCTTGCTGTTTGTATTACACTATGAAGACACAAATTGAGAACGTGTCAAAGTGAATTCTGTATGTGCCAGATAAGCACACTATTTAAAGAAATTCTGTGGTGATGTGTTTAGTGTTTAGTAACCTTGTTTAGATTTTTGTCTTTCAAGTTCTCTTATTCACACATGTAGGTACCCCCTCCCCCACCACCACCAAGAATAAATATCCCCTCGTGGGATATACTTAATTGTATGCTTTGTAATGGATTAACTCATTGAGCTTCAGTTTTGAGCAGGTTGTGTTTTCTGTTAAAAGCCTTGGGCAAACCAATTTTGCTTATGTTTAAGAGTTAAAATGTTCCAGTTAAAAGAACAATTTGTGGTAAGTTTTTATTTACTTTAGAGATTTTGCAATTTTCCCTGATATTGATAATTTGAATCTTATGACTTAGCATTATTAATTATTATAATTATATGGGATAACCATTACTGTTCACAGAGTTTAATATGCTCAAGATTATATAATAAGTGGCAGAGATAGGATTCAAACCTGAATCTGATTTATTTTTAGTGATTAGCTCAAATATTCAGGTATTGTATAAACAATAGAACAGGAATCAACAGTGATTTGTGTGATCAAAAAAAAAAAGCAAGCCCTTTGCTTCAAAAAATACTCCTGTGTTATATACGAAACAATTACTAGTAATCTGCTAAAAAGCTGTTAATCTTTTAATATTATTAATTCAAATGTTATGAAAATGTTCTACCAGATCTGAGATGGCAGTGATGAGAATTCTGTTTCATTAAAAATGACCTACAGCTACAATTAGTCTTGGACCTCATACCAAAAAGAAAAGCAACAGTTTTAAAGAAATGATAAAATGTTCAGTTAGCCTACTTTTAAGAATATGACTATAACATTTCATTAAGTTCAACTAATATTTAAAAACCTCAGTTTTATAATGCTTGATAACCAGAGGAAAAAGGAAGTAGGGATAGGAAAATACAGATCTGTGAAAAGAAGGGGGGAAGTAAAGGGAAGTGATAAAAAAGGAAAAGGCTCATTCCTCTTAGCTATTTCTGATTTCTACATAACTTCCAACATCAGACATCTCTGCTTTTCAACTTTTCACTCAGCTCTGAGGTGTGTATGTGAGTTTGTGAGAAGCTTCTTATTATGAACCTGTGGGCTGTTAGTGTGGGGCAAGGAAAAAGAGCTTTGTATTAGGAATCAGAACACCTGGGTCCTATTAAGGTTTCTGTCTAGATTTGTGTGAAATGAGTCGTACAGATTAAAATGCTTTTCAAACTAGATCATGAATCAATTTGGGTATAGAAAAAGTGGTATTTTATAAAAGGAAAATAGGAAAGGTCAATGCATTGAATATGGTAAGGGTAAGTATTGCTTTGTGAAACGTTTCCATTATGTATATTTATGGAGTATTAGTTGCAATGCAAAATATATTTTTCACAGTGAGTTTGGTTTTCTGTCCTAAAATTTAGTGGCTTAAAAGAACAGCCATTTTACTAGAGTTCATGGTTTTGTGGGTCAGGAGTAGCTGGTTGATTCTTCTGCTCCATGTGCTATTGACTAGGATCACTTGGAGGTATTTGGCTGATAACAGGTCTGGTGTGGAGGGTACAAGTTGTCTTTACTCATTTGCCTGGTGTTTTGGTAGTGGTGGCTGGCAATCTTGGCTTAGCTGGGTTCCTCTCTTTCTCTGTGTGGCTTGAGGGCCTCTCCATGTGGTTTCCTCAACCTGGTAGTTGGACCTCTTAGATGGCAGCTCAGAGACCAAGGCAGGAGCTGGCAGTCCTTTAAGGCTAGCCTGGAATCTGGTCAAAGGAGTCATAGTTTAGCCCAGATTTAAGGGGAGGGGACATAGACTCTTGTCTCCAAGAAACTGTGGCCATTTTTAATCTGCCACAATTATTGTAAAATAATTTTGAAAACCGTGACTGAATTTATCCAACCTTTTAATTCTGTTATTGCCCTTTGAAAGATGATTAATTTCAATAGTCTACTCCCCTGCACCCCGCCACAGGTACCCCTAACATTGGAAAATGTGTCAATTTTTGATTTCAAAGTGCAGAGTTTAATTTAAATATGTGTAGTATTTTTCCATGGAACTGTGAGTTTTAGGTTTTGTAGAAATAATTTAAGGTCTAAAAATTTCTGTGGAGTCTTAAGATAAGTTTGCTACCTAACACTACCTAAAAACTCTATTTGACATTGAGTAAGAATTGCCTTCTTACAATGCCTGAAGATTACATTTGGATTTAATTACTTCTTCCCTTCACATACAGGCAGTCTGAAGCTGTTATGTTTTTTTTTTTTTTTTTGGCTGCGTTGGGCCCTCGTTGCGGTGCGCGGGCTTCTCATTGCAGTGGCTTCTCTTATTGCGGAGCATGGCGCGTGGGCTTCAGTAGTTGTGGCGCACGGGCTTAGTTGCTCCGCAGCATGTGGAATCTTCCCAGACCAGGGCTCGAACCCGTGTCCCCTGCATTGGCAGGCGGATTCTTAACCACTGCGCCACCAGGGAAGCCTGAAGCTGTTATGTTTTTGTTGAAATCTGAAAAAGTGAGAAATCTGCTCCCACCAACCCCCATTCTACCCCTCAGTAAAGAAAACAAAACTATTAAACGTATTTGTTAAAAACCTACAAGTTGTTATCACAAGGAAAAATCTTTGTAACTATTTATGGTTATGGATGTTGACTAGACTTACTGTGATGATCATTTTGCAATATATACAAATACTGAATCATTACGTCTTACCTGAAGCTAATATAATGTTACATGTCAATCATACCTCAAAAGAAAGCATTAATTCTTGTAAAATGCAGGTTTTGTGGTGTACTGTATCTTTAGGTGACAGAGTGGTTTCCAGAAGAGGACTGTTCCCTGTGACAGAGCTGTAGGGATTTGTGGAAATGTCCATGTCAGAATATCTGCCCATATTTGGAATATTAATAGCACTTTCTTAAGATATAAGCAAAAGGATTTATCTTCTCATACCCTTGGCTATTTAGAATCCCAGATGTTGAAGCAGTGTTTGGTGTAACCCCTGGCTTTTGGGGAATGGGTTGGGCTGGTTGTTTGACCAGTTATGCTGCAGAGTCATTCTTCTTTGCCTCTGTCTGCAGAAAAATGTCCTGTTTTTCAGGTAAACCACATTCATCTTAAATGCTCCTCCACCCCAGGCTCTTTTTTTCCCACCGAGGAAGACATGATGGTGGTCAAGATTTCCTTCAAAGTAATTAAGGAGGAGAATGTGAAAAATGGTAAGAGCTTTAGAATGAAATTCTGTGGGTTTAGATGCCAGTATTTAAAAATAACTATTTAAACCCACCCCCAAATGAAATGGGAGAACTTATGTGTATTTTAAACTTATAAACAGGCATATGAGGATAAATGGTTTATAAGTTATAGATGCTTAGTTACACCAAAATATCAATTTTTGGAATAATATTATATATACATACATACCTATGTACATACTTTGTGTATGTGAACATATATCAAACCCTGATATTGGTAGTCCCATCACATTGCATTTCTTTTTTTTTTTTTTTTGCGGTACGCGGCCACTCACTGTTGTGGCCTCTCCCCGTTGCGGAGCACAGGCTCCGGACGCGCAGGCTCAGCGGCCATGGCTCACGGGCTTCGCCGCTCTGCGGCATGTGGGATCTTCCCGGACTGGGGCACGAACCTGTGTCCCCTGCATCGGCAGGCAGACTCTCAACCACTGCGCCACCAGGGAAGCCCCACACTGCATTTCTTGATGAACTTATATAACTATTGAGGCAATAAAAAAATTTGTTCTTAACGTTTTCCGTACCTGATTCTCTCATATATGTAATGAATCATTAGAAAATCTGCACGATGACCCACCCCAAAAGCTAATGATCCTTCCCCTTTAACTTGAGATTACATGATCACATTAAGTAACCACTGGGTCAAGTGATCTCCATTGAAAGCACTCCAAGGAATGCTATGGTATATATACTATATTTATGTATATAATTTTAATTCTACTTGACTGTTGTGCTGCATAAGGAAAGACACTTCAAAGATTACATTTTTCCCAATACAACAGTTTTGGTGGGCTCTTTGCACTTCTCTCCATCCCAGGTTTCCCAGTAACACTGAGACTACTATCACTACCACCTCCACCACCATCACCACTGTATAAACTTCCAAGTCTTTCAATTTTAAATATCTAGTTATTGCAGAAAAGCAGTCTACCCTATTTCCACAAGGAGGGGTTTCACTCTAAATATTTCACTATTTTTCTCTGCACCCTGAAATCCAATTTCAGGTCAGTCTTTAGGCAGATGAGAGCCAGTGCCAGTCTGTGTCCTGTCCCACAGACTGTGAGAGAAGGTGGCCCTCTGCCCATTTAGTAGGGTGGAAGATAGGACCTTCAAATCTAGGTCAGTCCTCATCAGTGGAGACTATGAAATTGCTGGTTCCTATTATTAGGATACTCTGTTAGAGAGAAAAAAAAACATTGAATAAAAGAAAACTTTATAAACCAGTTCCATCATTTCTAAAGCAACCCATTAGAAATTTCTATTTCTTAGGACTCTTTTTGGATAAAACTGCATGTTTAATTTGAGACTACATTTATTTTTACTCTTATATAGTGGAACATGATAGGCACTAGGGGTTAGAGGATATACCCAAGGACTAATATAAGTTAAAAAAAATTTTTTTTTTTTACAGTGGAACCTTTTGTGGACATTTGTGGTTTCAATTTATGAGTCTTGAAAGATCTTGATAAGAAATAATTTGTAATTTTACTAAAGCCTAAATTTGATTTGCACAAAGTGAATGGCTGGGGTGGGAGATTTACTTAGTTTTATAGTAAATTTAACCACTTGCTATTAATTGTGTGCCCCTAAATTCTTGCAGAGTAAAAAAGATGTTTTTCTTTGTCAACAATCAGTCTTGTGATTTTGACAGAAATGAAATTGTGGTTGAAATTTTTAAAAATGAAGAGGTCTAAGAAATGATTCTTGGTGGCAATTAGGAGTCTTGGCTAAATTAAAGACAAAAACGGCAGATTCATTGGCTGCTCAGATTTAATCTATGAATAAGCACATATGGAAATAAAGGAAGCAATTTCTGAAAGTATTTCATATGATGCTCCGGCTAGTAAGAAAGCTGTTACCGGACTACTACATCTTACGGGTGGAAGTCATAGTGTGGTGTTCTGAAATTTGGGTGTTTATAAAAGTCTCAGACTTATGTCAGTCTGTCTTGGGTTTACTTTGGTAACACTGTACAGTGTTAATTAGCCCCAGTTCTGGAGTCAGGCTACCAGAGTTTGGATTTCTGTTCTGTAACGTGTGACTTTCAGCAAATTATTTAACCTCTTTGAGCTTCAATTTCTTCAAATGTAAAATGGTGATAATAAAAAATCTTCTGATAAGGTTTTTGTAAATTCAAATAAGGTAGTACTTGAAACATATATAGCATGGTGTCTGGCACATATTAAACACTCATTAAGTTTTACATGTTATTTTAATTATATACATATTTAGTGGCTGCTGGCAGGTGACTGCTAAGGTAGAATGGTTGCCCTCTTAGGGTGTTGTTCAAATGAAACTGCATATACAATTCTGGACAACTATTTTTAGTCTATTAATAGAAAACAGTAGGCACTACAGAGTAAGGAAGACTAGAAAGAAAAATCTGTTTCCCAAGTCTTTATCTCTATCCCCGACCTCCCCTGGAACTTGTCCTTTGAACTTCTTTCTTGTCTTTCCCTTTTATCTCAGTAACAGCAGCGCCATTTACTCAATTTAGTCCAAAGTTACCCAATTTAGTCTAAAATCTAGGAGTTACTCTTGACTCCTTTATTTTCCTTAGTCCCCCATATTCCTGTCATTCTATTGGATTGGCCAAAAAGTTCCTTCGGTTTTTAAGTAAAAAAAGACACACTTTCCATTTTCACCAAGAACTTTATTGAACAATGTATTCCCCATTTTGTTCCACTACCTTCTGCCATATTTCATGCAACTTCATAATGCCATCTTCCCAAAACTTTTTATCTTTTTGAGCAAAAAACCGTTCCAGGTACCTTTTACAGTCTTCCAGGGAATTGAAATTTTTTCCATTAAGAATTTTGTAAAGACCGAAATAGATGGAAATCTGAAGGTGCAATGTCTGGTGAATACGGCAGATGAATCAGAACTTCCCAGCCAAGCTGTTACGGTTTTTGCCTGGTCATCAAAGAAACATGTGGTCTTGTGTTATCCTGATGGAAGATTATGTGTTTTCTGTTGACTAATTCCAGACCATTTTCGTTGAGTGCTGCTTTCAGTTGGTCTAATTGTGGGTGGTACTTGTTGAAATTAATCGCTTGGTTTTCCAGAAGGAGCATATAATAGAGGACTCCCTTCCAATCCCACCATATACACATCGCCTTCTTTTGATGAAGACCGGCCTTTGGTGTGGTTGGTGGTGCTTCATTTCGCTTGCCCCGTGATCGCTTCCATTCCACATTATTGTACAGTATCCACTTTTCATCACCTGTCCGAATTTGTTTTAAAAACGGAATGTTTTTGTTATGTTTAGGTAGAGAATCGCATGTGGAAATACGGTCAAGAAGGTTTTTTTTGCTTAACTTATGTAGAACCCAAACATCAAAGCGATTAACATAACCAAGCTGGTGCAAATGATTTTCAACACTTGATTTGGATATTTTGAGTATGTCAGCTATCTCCTGTGTGGTATAATGTCGATGGTTCTCAATTAACGTCTTGATTTGATCGCTATCAACTTCAGCTGTTCTACCCAACCGTGGAGCATCGTCCACGAGAAATCTCCAGCACGAAACTTCGCAAACCACTTTTGACACATTCGATCAGTCACAGTACCTTCTCCATACACTGCACAAATCTTTCAGTTGCGTTTTTACCTTTCTTGAAATAATAAAGCATAATATGCTGAAAATGTTGCTTTCTTTCTTCCAACTTCAATATTAAAATGGCTACACAAAAATTCACCAATTTTGATACTTTTTTTTTTTAATGCACTCTGATATGACAGCTGTCACAATACAATCTAACAAAATTGTTTCGAATGAAGTTAAAGACAACTAAGGGCTACTAGAGCCATCTTATGGAAAAAACCGAAAGAACCTTTTAGCCAACCCAATACCTCCAAAATGTCCATTTACTTCTTTCTATGTCCACCACTATCTTCATTGTTCAAACCACAATTATTTGTCATCTTTATTACTGTAATAGGCTTTTAATTTAGTCTTTCTGCTTTCATGCTCCTTTGATCCATTCTCTACACTATAACCAGGTTGATCTTTTAAGACAAAATCAGATCACGTCATTCCTCTGTTTAAAACTTAATTACAGTGGCTTCCTGTCTTGCTTATAACAAAGTCTAAACTTCTTAGGCTCATCAAAACTAAGACGTTCTGCTTCTTTCTCTAACCACAACCTTTTGTCCCTCCCCTTTTTTTCACACTGGGCTTCCAGTTATTTTAGTGCTGTCTGTCTGTCTGGAAACCCTTCCCCCACCTTGCTCTTCCTTGTCATTCAGTTTTCTACTGGAGATCTTCCCTGACTACCCACTCTAAAGGAGCCTTTCTCTGTGTTATCCGCTGGGCTTAATTCTCTGCATAGCACTTAATGATCATTTAATGTTCTTGTTTATTTGATTATTTATCTATATCTCCTCACTAGAATATCAGTTCTATAAGGGCAGTACATGTTCTTGGTCATTGCTGAATCTCCAGTGTATTGAGTAGTAGAGAAGATCTCAATAAATATTTGTTGAGTTAATGAGTGATTGATTCCTTTTTTTTTTTTTCTTTTGGCTGCATGGCAGCTTGTGGAATCTTAGTTCCCCGACCAGGGACTGAATCCGTGCCCTCAGCAGTCAAAGCGTGGAGTCCTAACCACTGGACTGCTAGGGAATTCCCAAGTGATTGATTCCTAAAAGCTTTTTTGTGAAGTACCGGATTTATGGTAAAATAAAAACAAGAAAAATCTTTTATATAGAAAATATATTTCATAAGGTTACCAGCAATACTTCGGGTAGCGCTGTTTATTCTGTGATGTCCTTTTTACATTTTTATGTTAAAATGCCCTTTTGTGAAATGATAGTGATATATTCAATTATATAGTTTCAAAATATATTCTTGGCAGCATAAATAATTGGGAAGCACTGTTGTCCCATACTTCTATTTTTTTATTTTATTTTTTAAAGAATCAATTATTTATTTATTTATTTATTTTTTTGGTTGCATTGGGTCTTCGTTGCTGCATGCCAGCTTCCTCTAGTTGCCGCGAGTGGGGGCTATTCTTCGTTGCAGTGCATGGGCTTCTCACTGCAGTGGCTTCTCTTGTTGCGGATCACGGGCTCTAGGCACGCGGGCTTCAGTAGTTGTGGCACGCGGGCTCAGTTGTGGCTCGCGGGCTCTAGAGCACAGGCTCAGTAGTTGTGGCACATAGGCTTAGTTGCTCCGCAGCATGTGGGATCTTCCCCGACCAGGGCTCGAACCCATTTCCCCTGCATTGGCAGGTGGATTCTTAACCACTGCACCACCAGGGAAGTCCCTGTCCTATACTTTTAGATTGGAAATTTTCTTTGACTTTTAAAGATTTGTGGTTCACTGAAAATATAGAAGCACTGTGTAGGTGTTCTTGGGAGGGAGTTTTGCTAAGAATTCTTAGTAAGTAAAGTTCAGTCAATCAAATGTTATTATATTCTTCAAATTCTCCTGGGAAATAAATTGTCAGGTTCCATTTAAAGATTATATTGTTTGAATATGTCACGTTAAAGTGAAATGTGACATGAGAATCTATCGATAATAATTAAAAGGAAATAAAAATAGTGAACCTCTTTTAATATTTTTTTGGGTAATACATTTAGCAATGTTTCTTTGAATAACTTTGTCCATAATGAAAACTAAGTAAAATTGCGAGTGTTTTATTTTCATTAAAACTGATCAACTCTTAAAAAAGCAACCCAATTTGTATTGTCACAAGCGGACAGTTTTTTTCTTCCACTGTCCATTAAGAACTGAAACGGACCTGAGATGTCACCTGTAACAAACTACCTGGTGTTTCAGATAAGGAAACTGACGGTCAAAGGACATACATTTTTTTGGTAGGCCTAGGATTAGAATTCCCATCTCTTTATTCTCCGGCTCCTGAACTTTACTCTGTGGCACTAATTATTTTAGGGAGACAAGTCTTAAGAAATTTCTCTTTTTGGAATATGGTATAGATTGCTTTAAAATCTTATTTTATCAGTATTTTCTTTTCTTTTTTTAAATATTTATTTCGTTGCACCGGATCTTAGTTGTGGCAGTGGACTCCCCAGTTGCAGCATGTGAACTCTTAGCTGTGGCATGCATGTGACATCTAATTCCCCGACCAGGGCTTGAACCCTGGCCCCCTGCATTGGGAGTCTTAACCACTGTGCCACCAGGAAAGTCCCAGTATTTTCATTCATATGAAATGAGGAGATGTATTTTTAAGTAACATGCAGGGAAGATATTCCACATTCAATCTTGTGACAGCTGGCTTCTTAAAGGCTGTGCAAAGCTCTAAAAGTGGTACTTATGCTTTTAATTTTTGTCAAGTTAAGATTTAAAATTAAACAAGAAAATCATAGACATTTTATTTTTGTTATTCCTGTATTAAAGAATCTTTACACATAAAAAGATGAGACATTTGTAAAGTAAGCCTAATTCCTCTAAAAATAAGGGTAGTTTTGATGGTTGTGATCTAAAAAGACACAGGTTTTAAAAAAGCAGGAATAAGTTTTGTATTTTTAAATCATTTCAGAAAGACCATTAAAATTTAATAATACAAAAATTTTATGCTAATAAAACCAACATGTAGTAGAAAATTTATAAAGCAGATCAATATAAAGTCAAAATGACACATAATTCTACTTTCCAGAGAATCCAGTAATAACATTTTGGTATGTTTCTTTCCAGTTTTTTTCTGTGTATATACGGCATATATATATTTTTTAACATAGTCAAGATTATACTCTACATTCTTTTTGTTGGATTGTTTTGCTTTTTTCACTTAAGATTATATCATGAGCATTTTCCTCTGTCCTTAAAAAGTCTATGAAAACATTTTATAGTAGCTTCATAACATTCTTCTATAATTTATTTAACCATTATTCTATTTTTCCTTATTTAGGGATATAATACATTTTTGCTATTAATGTGAAAGGAATAACTAGGTATATACATCTTTGTTCATGTTCTATTTTATCTATTATAGTTGCCTATAAAGTGGAATTGGTGACACGTTGCCACAAAGCTTTCTAGAAATGTACTAATATATGAAAATACTTGTTTTATTGCACGCTTAACAAACTGGTTGTGTTTGAAGAGAACTTTGCTATTATTTTGGGTTTGGAAGCATTTGTTGAAAAGGTTAGTCTACATATTTGTTGTGCTATCCGTAAACATATTTATTTAACTATTTGGCGTTAGCTATCTAGGTGCTTTTAGTGGCAGACTAACCACATGATTAGATAAAGTAGATAGAATATTTACTTATCTATCTTTCCAAGAGCAAACTGTTCTGACCCACTGATCTTGATTCAACTATTTGAATTAGAAGAAAGTTAATGAAGGTTAATAATTCAAATTGACTGCTTTTCCCTAAAGTGAAGAATAGGGTTGAAATAAATTGCTTAAAAAATTGATTGAAAGAGTCTTTTAGTGGTTACTCGGTAGCTAACTTTGTGTGTGTGTGTGTGTGTGTGTGTGTGTGTGTTTGAGAAAAATTGGGTGGAGGAGAAAAAAAGCATGAAAGGCTGAGGAAAGGAACGTGCTGTGAATTAAAAAAGCTGCTGCCTTTATTTGGAAAAACATGTCTTTTATCTCTACCTGATTGACTCTGAAAGAACAATCACACATGAGCCCTGTTTACTGAAATAGCATTTCTGTATCTGTACCTGCTGAAATGAACTGTTACCTAAGTACATTTTAAGTAATACACTTTTTGAAAGTTGTGTTGACTGATTATGAGTAAAAAAACCAAAGTTTGATTGTTAGATGCAAAGTGTCACTACTCAAAAATAAGTAGCTTTTAAAAAATCTTTGAATGTGATATGGCTTTAATTTGATTGAATATTTGAGTATTGCAGGCTTTTATCGTCCCTTAATGACATAGAATATACTGTATTTGTTAAAAAGCAAAGTTTCAAATCTAGCTGTTTTGGTACCACAATTAGTTTTTTGTTAAAAATCAAAAATAGGAGTCAACAAAGTTATGTTAGGCATGTGTGAAAGTTCATTTATTTTTCACAAGGCCGAGTGCATGTTAGCTTTCATATCATGCTTCCCAGAGATGTAATTTTAAGAAATGTGGTAACAACGAAGTAATAATCATGTCATGTGCTGAGGACTCTATTAGACTTTACTAGAATTAAGTTTTAATCTTCCCATTGCCCTGAAAAGCATGTAATGTGTAAACCGAGGGACACATAGGTTAAGAACCAGCCCAAGGTCATGTAGGAAGTCAAGCAGGGGTTCCAAGTCACTTCTGTCTTGCTACCTTTACAATCTTGCTACTTCCCTTTACAACCTTGCTACTTAGCATGGCCCACGGACCAGAAGCAATTGGCAAAATCTGGGAACATAAAGGAATGCAAAATCTTGACCATAGAGACTTGCTGAATCAAACCTTTATTTTAACAAGATCACTCAAGTGATGTGTATGTATATTAAAGTTTGAAAAGCACCATACTCCATCCCATATTAAAAGTTACATGGAGGTTTTGAAATTTGTTCTAAGGATTATTCCTGGTGTTACTTTAGTTCATGTGGGTTATCTATTAACATTTTCCATGAGAGGAGGAGGCAAACTGTTGAATTAGTCAGTGTCTCCCCTGCTTCAAATTGCTATTCTGCGGCTGCTTTGATTCAGATCTTGTTTAATCCAGAGGAACAAATGACTACTTCTGCTTGTGGACATTTGGTCAAAGTCCCAATCAGCCAAGTATAGCTCTGTTTTTAATAGCCTTTACTCATGGACTGAACACATCAAATTTATAGTACATGGCTTCATTCTAGATAGGATTTTCCAAACTAAAGAGAAAAATGCTAAAAAAAAAAAGCATTTTCAAAGGAAACTTGAAATCCTTTGGAATACTTGATGTTTCAGATGGTTAGTAAGGAATGAGGGATTTGTATAAATTGGTCTTTACTAATTTCATTTAGTGAGCATAATTATTCTGTCATGGGGCAATGATAGGTAAGAAAAAAGCAAGGCTAACTTAGTAGAACAGCACTGTCAGGTAGAAATATAATGCAAGACATAAAATTAAAAAATTTCTAGTAGCCACATTAAAAAAGTAAAAAGAAACAGTTTAAATTAATCTTAATATATTTTATTTAACCCAGCATAGCTAAGTATTATTTCAACATGTAATCAGTACAAAATTTATTACTGAGATATTCTGTATTTTTTTGGTACTAAGTCTTGAAAAATTCAGTATGCATTTTATATTTACAGTGTCTCAGTTTGGATGCTAAATTTTTCGCAGTTAAAAGGTGAAATGTAGTGCAATGAAAACAAAATTGTGTTTAATGGAAAAATATTTTACCTTTTGGTTTTAAAATTTAAGCTAATTAAAATTAAATAAAAATTCAGTTCCTTCAGTCACAGTATGCAGAATTCAGTATCACATGTTGGATCGTGTTTTTTTTTTTAAATTTATTTACTTTATTATTTATTTATTTTTGGCTCGTTGGGTCTTCGTTGGTGTGCGGGCTTTCTCTAGTTGCCGCGAGCGGGGCTACTCTTTGTTGTGGTGCACGGGGCTTCCCATTGTGGTAGCTTCTTTTGTTGCAGAGCGTGGCTCTAGGTGCGCGGGCTTCAGTAGTTGTGGCACGCTGGCCCAGTAGTTGCGGCTCGCGGGCTCTAGAACACAGGCCCAGTAGTTGTGGCTCACGGGTTTAGCTGCTCTGCAGCATGTTAGATCTTCCCCCATGGGGGCTTGAACCCATGTGTCCTGCAGTGGCAGGTGAATTCTTAACCACTGGGCCACCAGGGAAGCCTTGGATTGTGTTTCTAACGTAAGTGATTTCACATTTATGGACTTGATCACCATCCAGATAGTAAATGAATGCCACTGGAGGTTGTGGTCTGTTTATATAAATATTTGCACAGAGCATAAAGAGGGAATAAAAAAAAGCTATTTAGGTCATAAAGCGTTTACTGATTATCCTCCATTCTACCCTTCCTGCAGTTGGAATTGATTTACCTGTCTTTTTATTTATTTATGTATGTTTGGCTGTGTTGGGTCTTGACACATCGAACCGTGTCCCCTGCATTGGCAGGCGGATTCTTAACCGCTGCACAAGGAAAGCCTTTTACCTTTTATTAGTGGTTCAGAATCAGTTTCTTAAATCCTTTAACCCCCACTAAATTGTAAGGCTAGCTCCAAGAGTTAGGGTTCTTCCAATTTTTTCCCTATGGCATTAGATGCTTACTTCAGAGCGCTTCATACTTTTCAGAAAAGTGAGGAAGTCTGACAATTAGTATGTCAAGTAGGATAGTCTGAGTGGGCTAGTTTGGCCCAGAGGTTTTAAAACTTTACACGTGTACCTGGATCACCCGGGAACTTGCTAAAAATACCAATGTATGGGCCTCACCTTTCTAGGTTCTGATTCACAGGTTTATAGTGAGACCATGGACACTTCTGTATTAAATAACTTGTTTTAAGTGTTTCTGAAGTTCAAAAACGTTTGGGGACCACAAGACTCAGCATTTGACTCTTAAAGGCTGCGAGTTCGAATTACGACATGTGCTGCTGTTGCCACGCGATCGATTCTACCCGGACTGAGGTTTCCCAGGCGGCTGCTGCTTTTCTGCAGATGGTTTTTCAGGCTGTTAAACCCCATCCCCAAAGACTGCCCTGACTCCGTCCCTGTCCCAAGTCCTGTTAAGGCGACCTGGGCTGGCCGAGGTAGACAGGGCCATGTGACTGATAAGCCGGTTGCCTTTCGGAGCGGCCATTTTTGAGGCGGGCACCCATCCTCGTGCCCCGTAAGCCAGGAGTGTGTGGGGGGGAACTCTGTTACCAGGACTCAAGATGGCCACCGCGCCCGCTAGCCAGCCCGCTAGCCCGCGCGCCGGCACGAGACGCGCGGGCGGCTTGCAGTTGCCCGAGGCGGCCTGGGCTAGTCTCGGGCCGCGGGCCCGGGGCGGAGCGCCCGCCCCTTCCGGGCTCGGCCAATCAGCGCGTGCGGCCGGCTCAGCGGGGGCCGCCCGCGCGCCGGGTATGTGAGGACGCGCTCCCCGTCGCTGAGTGCCTGAGCCCAGGAGCTGTGGCTGTGGTACCTGCTGCTGCCGCCCGTGCGGACGCAGAGCATCGGACGCGAACGCTGTTGCGTGGGGCAAGAAGGTGAAGCCATGACGGCCATCAGGTAATGAGACAGAGCGGCAGCTTAAACTGCGCGCTTGCTGGGCATTAGCCTCCTGGCTGCCAGAGAACTGTCGCCCCTTGTCTTGGGTGTTGTGGAGCCTCCCAATGCCACCGGTCCCCCTCATGTTGGAGGCTCTCTCTGCACTTTTCATTTGGTCATTTCTGCCTTCCTCAGAAGTTTTGGGGGCTGAGGCACATGGCGGAGCCCTGCGAGCAGCCGCACCGCTGAGGTGGCCCTTACCCAGATTACAGGGTTTGAAGCTTGCAGGTGAGCGTAGTGGGTTTCTCGTGAAAATGTAGCTATTTTCCCTCCCCCGGGATAGCCCGAGGCCTGGGGAAGTGTGACGTGCACAGGGCGTGTCCATGCCCGCGTGTCATGCCCTCTGACAACTTCGTTGGTGGCCCAGTGCAGACCTGCAAAGTTGGCCGTTTGATGCAGGTAGATTGCCCCCAAGTTGTGAAATTGTGTGTCCCAAAAATGTTTGCTTATGACTGGAATTAGTACTCTGGTTCCCCAGGTACCATCTGTTTACCTACTTTTATCTGAGAGTCACACGCAATGTGGGTTTCATGAGGTGGTAGGTATACAATGAGAGCAATAAAAGAGAGGCTTCCTTCAATTGCTCTTCCAGAGTTTGGAAGGTTCTTTTTTGGTAATGGCGACAGGATAATGGCCCTGTCCAATGTCTGCGGGTAGCACTGACTGAATGTTTACCTTATGCTGATGAAACTATTTATAAAAAGAGGTAAATTGCCTTATTTACTCAGTGTTCTGAACTGCCTCTTTTAAAGTAGACCTTGGCCTTCATTGTCCCAGAGAAAGGGAGGCCCCAGCACAAATGTGAAGAGAATAAAATTAGTTAAATTTTGGTTTATGAGCTTCCAGCAGCCTAAATCGTGGTGATTTAATGGTTTCTCAGTGGTGAATTTGACTACACAGTGTTTAAGAAATGACTGGAGAACCTGACCCTCAGGGAAGTTAAAGTAAGACGTAACTGTGCTGAACTGGGATGCAGTTTCTGTTAAATTGCGTAATTCTATATTAACACAAAGAGTATTTACCTCATTATGCAGAAGGAGGAATTGGGGTACTGAAATGTGGAGATCAACATGGAAAGATTTCACAATAAATTGTATTGGGACATATAAGTCTATATTTTAATGCTAACAGTATTTTACGATGAATTAGGATTATGCTGTTAAACCTAGTCACTGCTCCCTCTCCCCACTCCCAACTCCCATCATTGTAGCCGGCTACTAATTAGGAGTGTGGGTCAAATACTGTCTATGTTAAGGGACACTTCTTATGTGGACTGGATATTAATCCATCATCATATTCCTGGCTACTCTTCAGTGGAGAAAAACCCAAATATAAAGCTTCTGCCGCTCAGCCAGTGACAGTAGGATGTATTTTTTGAGATAGGGGTAGAATGGTGGTTGTATTAAAATTTAAAGGTTAATACCAGCCTTATTTGACTTGTGGAAGGATAGATAACTACTAATAGTTACATTTATCCTTGTTTCTTCAGATGTTAGTCTACATTTTACATAGACTTCAACTATAGTGACATGACTCAAAAAAAGATTTTTAGATATTATCTAAACCCAGCTACCACATTTATACCTGAGGAAACTGAGACCAAGAAGACTTGAGTGCCTTGTGCAAAATCAGTTAGTGGCAGAGTTAGGAACTGAATCCAGATATCCATTATACAGTGCTCTGCATGATACCTTTATAAAAACAACATACTACTTAAATTTCCTGAAAAAGCTGCTTCTGTGAACAAAAATTTTAGAGTATTCTGAGAGACAGCTATAGTAACTCTCTTGCTTTCCTGTAGTCCTCCAAGGAACTTAATAACTTAGGTTTAGGAGTAGGCAGGGAGACTACTGAAGTTGAAGCAACTCTATATATGTGGTGACAGTTTTAAAATGGTTTGGTAATCCTACAGATACCAGCTGGTTCCCAGTGAGGACTGCATTTAATGCAGTTTTGTCATACCTTTAGTTTTCACGTTTATGATGTTAGGCATATACCCATTTTGTACCCAGTTTAACGGTAGCCGAAAGGATGGGTACTGCTTACTTGCTTTTAATACTGGTGAGGAGAATGATCAAGGTCACCAAGCTATCAAAATCTGACTTCGTGTCCATTGTTGTTTTTTATACCACACTTAAAATAATTGCTGCTAAATATAGTAATATGTGACTCCTCGCAATGACTACCACAGAATACATCAATAGGATTGGAAACCAGTGAGGGCCAGTGGTCAACACACCTAGGTTCTAATTGAGGGTATTTTTCTGAGTTACTGATGTTCTTTTTCTCTTTTTTCCTTCTCTGGACATTTGTTTAATGAAATACTCAGTGATGGTGATACAAATATGTATTCCACAGTGTTGCTGGTTAGATATGAAAGTGTTCTTATATTTTAAGATGTTTTATAAATGGAGTATTCTCTTCTTGTTGAAAGCAATTTGGTCCCCTTAGAGAATGGTGTCGTCTGAAAATAAATGTTTAAATCTTAGATTTTTTAAACAGGAAGTGAACTGACCTAATTCCCTCATTTTACAGTTGAAGAAACTGAAGCCAAGAGATACTATGATTTGTTAAGGTTCACACAAGTAGTTGCATATCTTGAAGTAGAACCCAGCTCTCTAGATACCTAGTTCAGTGCCCTTTCCGGTGTAGCATTCAGCTATTAGGAATTCCTAAATATGATTTAAATCAAAAGAATTAAAAAAAATTTTTAATCTTTGAATAAGTTTGGCTGGAGAATTCGACTGTCTCTTTGACTTTTACTATTATTTGTATTCTACTCTACTACACCATTACTAATGAAGAGTTTACAGCCTGTAAAACCAATTATCAGATTACGTATATCAGATTCCAGCTTGTCTTCATGTGAGAAATGATAAAACATTTTTAATTGCCCCAACAGGAGAGTTGACCCTTGAGTTAAAATTCAGGAGACATAGGAAAATGTAGAATGTCAGGACTAGAAGAGAATCTTAGAGAGCATTTTACTCTTTTTTTTTTCCTCTTAATTTTTTTTTAAAATTTTATTTATTTTTGGCTGCGTTGGCTCTTAGTTGCTGTGCGTGGGCTTTTCTCTAGTTGTGGCGAGCGGGGACTATTCATTGTTGTGGTGCAGTAGCTTCTCTTGTTGCAGAACACGGGCTCTATGTACGTGGGCTTCAGTAGTTGGGGCACGCGGGCTCAGTAGTTGTGGCTCGCGGGCTCTAGAGCACAGGCTCAGTAGTTGTGGCGCACGGGCTTAGTTGCTCGGCGGCGTGTGGGATCTTCCCCGACCAGGGATCGAACCCTTGTCCCTTGCATTAGCAGGTGGATTCTTAACCGCTGCACCACCAGGGAAGTCACCATTTTACTCTTTTTCTTTCTCTATACTGGACCTTGAGGCCCAAAGTGAAGTGATATATCCTAGTTTGGCAATGATAGAGCTTAAGAGAGAATTTAGGTCTCCTAACTCCTACATTATGCACTTTTCACTGAGCCAACAGTATTTCAAAATACTCCTATGAATATTGCCTTCCTGACATGAATGTCTCATCTGGTTTTGGGCATTGCTTACAGCTTGAGTTTGTGCCAGGGAAGACTGGGAAAATGAGGTAGGGAGACAGGGAGAGTGTTCGCTGTAGAGCTGAGGAACCCAATTCTTTGGCTTTCCCAGACAGGTCAGGTTTGGTTTAAGACTATTCTGGGACTTGACATGACTGCCCTACATGATAATTCTGTAACCACTTCTGTGGGTTAAGCCTACATTGGGAAATTTATGTGGGCTGTGGGTGGGGTCCTAGGGTATTTTTCTCCTAACACTCAAGACTTTGAGGTACATCCAGTAGGATCTGCCAAGCCACTCAGATGGAGAACATTCATATCGAGACTAAATTCTGGCTAAGACTGAAACTGCCTTGTTTTGTTGATTTGGTTTCTTTAGAGCCTTTAAACAGAATTTTCAAACTCATTTTCAGGACTTGTGTCTTAAGAATTATAAATTTCATATTACTGTACAAACTTTTTTATGCCATGAGACTTCTTAGTGAGGCTAATGAATTTTTAAAATAAAATGAAAAATGAAATTGTTTCATTTATGAAATATTTTGAAGAACTAAAGCAGGAATCCTTCCTTTGGAGAACTGCAATGTCAGCTGTTAATACTTATTTATAAATAGGTCATCTTTGTTTGAAAAAACATACAAGGTTTTCTAATTCCAAATCTTTCCAGCCACAGTATTGCTATATTAAGCAGAACTGTCAAAGATGAGATGGAACCAAAATGTCTAGACTGTTTAAATGTTAACCCTGTCCTGTAACATTGGTTAACAATCACGCCTATTTACCTCTTCGTACCTACTCGGTTTTAAAACGTTATTTAAAAAAATACTGTAATAAAACGTAAGTCTGAATTCTTATTTTCACATAGCATAGCTGGTTTATAAATAGGATGACCATATGTCCCAGTTTGTCCAAGACAGTCCTGGATCATGCCTTTTATCCTGGCATAATTATTAATAGCTCTTCCTTTATTCTCAAAAGTATCCCATTTGGATAATAAATTATCTAGTCACCTACTTACACACTATAATAATTTTGTTGTAGTAGATTTTGGTTGTTGAAATGTTACTTGAAATACGACCATAAGATGATGGATATTAGCTTATATTAGCTTATTTTGGCTTATTTTGGCTAGATTTGGATATTTTTCATTGGTCGGACATTTTTATTGTGTTTAGAGTTCTTACTGTCTCAGAGTAGTATATTGAACAAGAAAGCACATGATTTGAAGTTAGGTATCATTTATTTGTTGTCTGACCTTTGGCAGGTTATAGAACTTTGCTGAACCTTTTGTTTCTCTTAAACAGATAATAGCAATACCTACACTACAGAGTTATTGTGAGGATTTAAAGGCAATAACATACATAAAAATGCTTTATAAGCTGCAAATTGCTATGTGTTAGTCATTAGTATGTCTCACATGTGCTCCTGAAAGTTGAATTTTAAATTAATGATTTTATCTTGTTTAGGGAACCTTGCTATTTAATAGCACAATCTTTTAGAAGTGTTCTTACTGTAATGGGGAGCAGGGAAATAATAGTTGGACATATATGTGTCTTTGAGGTTTTCTGGGAGGGAGGGGCAGGAGTTTCAGCATATTTGTATGCTGAAAAGAATGATCCAGTAGAAAGTGAAAAAACAGATGATGCTGGACAGAGGGAAGAGATTATTTCCTTGAGTTTGCAAGAAGGCATGCCAGTATGCACAGGCTTAAATGGAAGGACTGGCCTTACATAGCCTAAGGGACACAAATATTTTCCTAGTTTGTTTACTTAAAAAAAAAAATACCAACAGTATAATTCATATATAGTAAAATCACAGATCCTAAGTTCACTGTATTTTGGGGAAAAAAAAAGTATTTGTGTAAAACACCACCCAGACCAACTTACAAGACATGTTCATCTCCTAGAAAGTTCTTTCCTGTCTCTTCTTTTTTTAAAAATATGTATTTATTTTGGCTGCACCTGGTCTTAGTTGCTGCATGTGGGCTTCTTAGTTGCAGCATGCCGACTTCTTAGTTGCTACATGCGAACTCTTAGTTGCCAGCATGCATGTGGGATCTAGTTCCCTGACCAGGGATTGAACCCGGGCCCCCTGCATTGGGAACCCGGAGTCTTACCCACTGGACCACCAGGGAAGTCCCTTCTGCCTCTTTTCAGTCAGTCTCATTCCCTGCACCATCCAGGCAACCATTTTCTGGCTTCTATTAGTAGAGATTAGTTTTGTATATTCTATAACTTCATATAAATGGAATCATACGGTAAGTACTATTTGTGTCTGATTATCTGATTACTGTTGTTCAGTAACAATGTTGATATTCATCCATTTTGATGTGTGTGTTAATAGTTTGTTCCTTTTCACTGCTGAGTAAGATTCCATTATATGGATATAGCAACAATTCTGTTGATGGACTTTGGCTTGTTTTCAGGGTTTGATTATTTTAAATGAAGCTGCCATGAACATTCGTGTGGACGTGGGTAAATGCCCAGGTGTGGAATTGCTGTGTTCTAGGGTAGATGTATGTTTAACTTCAGAAACCACCAAACTGTTTTCTAAAATAGAAAACAAAATACTTTAAACATTCAGTGTTATAAGAGTTCCAGTTAATCCACTTTCTTGACAGTGTTTGGCATTTTTGATTTTAGCCATTCTGATGGATGTGTAGTTACATTTCATTGTAGTTTTAGTTCATTGATTGCTAATAATGTGATTATAGACCATTTGCTTATCTTTTCTTTAGAACTGCCAGTTCAGGTCTTACCCATATTTGTAAATATAAGTTGTCTTTTTGTTGCTGATTTGTAATTCTTTCGATACTTCAGATATAAGTTATTTGTTAGATATTACAAACAAACATACATACCTTCCTATGTAGCAAATAAGCAAAAAAGACATGTCTTTTCATTTTCGTAACAGTGTCTTTTGGGAGCAGAAGTTTTAAAATTTGAAATTGAATTCATTGATTTATTTTGTTTATTACCTTTTGGGTTCTTAGAAATCTTTCCTTCTTCTTATGTTTTCTTCTGGAAGCCTTGTAGTTTCAACCTTCACATTTAGGTCTAAGATCCATCTTAAGCTGATTTTTTGCTATGGTGTAAGGGTTTCCTCAAAAGGATTTTCAGTCAATAGATTAGATAGATGTAGGACTTTTCCTGGACTCACTGTTCTCATCTGTTGACCTATTTGTATATTGTTACACCAATACCACACTTTCTTAATTATTGTAGCTTTGTAAGCTTGGTGCTGTTTCTTTAAATTTTTGATAGAATTTAGCAGTGAAGCCAACTGGGCCTGGAATTTTTTTTGGATGAAGGGGTGAAAGGTTTTAAATTACAAATTTTGATTTCTTATTAAAGAAATGATAAATGAGTATTCAGATTTAACATTTTTTCCTGTGTCAGTTTTGGTAAGCTGCATTTTTAAAGAAACTTATTCAGAATTGTTGGATTGTTAAAAAGATGTTCATAGTATACTATTACTGCCTGTAGGAACTGTTTTATGTCCCCTTTTTCATTCCTGGTATTAGTACTCCTCCCATGCCTTTTTTTTTTTTTTTAACTTTTTGGGATCAGTCTTGTTAGGGGTTTATCAAATGTATTAATCTTTTCAAAAGCCCAGATTTGGGTTTTGTTGAACTTCTATTTTGGTAATAGTTTTCTATTTCATTCATTCATTCATTTATTTAATCTATTTGGTTTATTTTTGCTGTCATATTTTTATTTTCTTCTGCTCTTTGGGATTTAATTTACTCTTTTTCCATTTTGTTTTGAGTTAGAAGTTTAGACCATTGATTTTAAACCTTTCTTGTTTTCTAACATGTGCATTTCATATATAAAATGTTCCCCTCTCAGTACTTTTTTAACTAAGTAGTTGTGGTGCACGGGCTTAGCTGCTTTGCGGCATGTGGGATCTTCCTGGACCAGGGCTTGAACCTGTGCTCCCTGTGTTGGCAGGTGGATTCTTAACCATTGCGCCACCAGGGAAGCCCTACATGTGTTTTTAAAGTCTTTAATTTCACTCAGCAATATTTTGAGGCTTTCAGTGTAGTTGTTTTACACATCGTTTATTCAGTAAATGAATATTGCAGTTGTTGGGTGTATTGTTCTATAAATACCAATTAGTTTCATTGTTTTATTTACTTAATTATTAACTAATTATTATTAATTATTAAATTGTGATATAATTCACATGCCATAAAATGTACCATTTAAAACTGTACAGCTCAGTGGTTTTTAGGATATTCACAGGGTTTTACCTCCATCACTACTATCTAATTTCAGAACTTTTCCATCATCCCCAAATGAAGCCTCATACCTGTTAGTAGTTACTCTCCATTTCCCCTGCCCATCCCCTGGTAACCACTAATCTACATTGTCTCTTTGAATTTGCCATATTCTGGACATTTCATAAGTGGAATCATATATTTGGGCTTTTGTGCCTGGCTTCCTTCACTGAGTACAATGTTTTCAAAGTTCATCTATGTTGTTACATGTATCAGTATTTCATTCCTTGTTATGGCTGAATAATATTCCATTGTATGTATAGACCACATTCTGTTTATCCATCAGTTGATGGATATTTTTATTTCCACTTTTTGGCTGTTATGAATAATGCTGCTATAAACATTCATGTCCAAGTTTTTGTGATGTCACATGTTTTTTTTTTTTTTGCTGTACGCGGGCCTCTCACTGTTGTGGCCTCTCCCGTTGCGGAGCACAGGCTCTGGATGCGCAGGCTCAGCGGCCATGGCTCACGGGCCCAGCCGCTCCGCGGCATCTTCCCGGACCGGGGCACGAATCCGTGTACTCTGCATTGGCAGGCGGACTCTCAACCACTGTGCCACCAGGGAAGCCCTGTCACATGTTTTAATTTCTCCTGAGTATATACTTAGGAGTGGAATTGCTGGGTCATATGGTAACTTTATTTTTTTGAAGAATTGCCAAACTTTTTTGTCAAGCTGGCCGCATCATTTTATGTCTCCACCAGCAATGTGGATTCCAATTTTTCTGCGTTCTTGCCAATACTTGTTTTTGTCTAGCAGTATCTGCCGAGAGGCTGTATGTGCTTGATGAGGCATACCTTCAGTGCCCAGCCAGGCTTACAATGCTGCCATAGCCTCTATTTCCTGCTTGTGCAGAGCCTCATGCTCAGAGATGATTGCTTAGTACCTTTTCAGGTCTTTCTTGAGCATGCCCACAGGCCAGGGCACATGTATAATACATGGTCTCCTAGATTCTCAGGAATATTCAGAACTTTTCAAAACCCCTTATGGATATCTCATGCCCCACTTTTCCTTTTAAGTTTTTTTGGTTAGCTGCTTGTTTGTCCCAACTGCTTCAGATGGCTGGGGTGTTAAACAATTGCAGCCAATTGTTTTTGACAAATGCCCCGGGGGAAAAGGCTGTTAGTACTGGGGAAACTCTGAGTCAGGTCAAATAATGAGAAATCTTGGAGTAGGAGTTTTTCGGGTAACTGCCAGTAAGCTCAAATAATAGCACTTTTCTGAAAATGGGGCTTTGAAAGAGCTCCAGTTCTGTTCCAGCTCATCCAGTGGCTGGTAGGCCCCTGGTTTCCACTGTGTTTTGGGGCTGTTGCTTTTAAGGCTGCCTTGGAGCTGGTTAGGGGGGATGGGAATAGGGCAAGTTAAAATGCCACAAAGCTTGCTGTTTTTACTGAGATTCAGCCTTTTTTTTCCCCTTGAATAAATGCTCCTCAGGTGTTGCAAGCCTTTGGTTAATATGTGGAGTTCTGAAAGTGTTGATTTTGACTTTTTTTGCTAGTGTTCTTGTTGCTTTTATGGAAGAGAGGATTTTTGGAGGCCTTTATTCTGCCATTCCTGATGTTATCACCCTAATTGTTTCTTAAACATTTAAAAATATTCTTACTTTTTCTTTCTTTTAAAATACTTTACAAGGTTTTTTTTTTTTTTTTTTTGATTTTGAAAGACTCGCAAGAAGTTGCAAAAAGAGTACAGAGAGTTCCTATGCACTCTTCACCCAACTTCCCCCAATGATAAAACTTATAAAACCACAGTATCTTAGCAAAACCAGGAAATTGATGTTGGTATAGTACTATTAAGTTGACTATAGATGTTATTAGAATGTCACCAGTCTTTGCATACACTGCCTTTTATTGACATGGTGGTGGTGTGTAGTTCCTCGAAATTTTATCATGTCCAGATTCCAGATTAACACAATTAGGGTATTAAACTATTCTATCACCACAAAGAAACTCCTTTGTGTTATCCCTATATGGTCACACCCTCCCCCCCAGCCTTAACAGTTGGCAACTCTTGATCCGTTCTCAGTCAATGTAATTTTGTCATTTTGAGAGTGGTATATAAATAGAATTTTACAGTAGGTAACACATAGATAAGGCTTTTATTTTCACTCACTATAGTGCCTTTGAGATCCATCCAAGTTGTATCATAGTTCATTCCTTTTTAATGCTGAATATTAGTCCATTGTATGGGTGTACCACAGTTTCTTTACCTAGTTACCTATTGAAGGACATTTGGGTTGTTTCCAATTGTTTACTATTACCAGTAAAGCTGTTATGAACATTTGTGTACACATTTCTGTGTAAACTTAAGTTTTCATTTCTCTAGGATAAATATCCAGTAGTGTGATTCCCTAACTTATTTTTGTGTTGTCTGTTTTACTAACTACTAAAAGAGGGGTGTTACAATTAACTAAGACTGTGAATTTGTCTATTTCTTGTGTTTCTCTCAGGTTTTTTTTTTAAGTATTTTGAAGGCATTTTGTTTCTTGGTGAATTGACCTGCTTTTTTTTTTTTTTTTTTTTTGCCTCTCACTGTTGTGGCCTCTCCCGCTGTGGAGCACAGGCTCTGGACGCGCAGGCTCAGCGGCCATGGCTCACGGGCCCAGCCACTCCGTGGCATGTGGGATCTTCCCAGACCGGGGCAAGAACCCGTGTCCCCAGCATCGGCAGGCCGACTCTCAACCACTGCGCTACCAGGGAAGCCCTGACCTGCTTATTTTTATGAAATCATTTTATATCTGGTGATGTCTGCCTTGTTTGATATTAATATAGCCACTGTAGGTTTTTTATGATTAGTATTTGCATGGTATGTCTTTTTATCCAAGCTTTTTGTTTTTAAATTCTCTCTGTCTTTATATTTAAAGTGTATCTATAGTAAATGGCGTTTTTTTTTAATCCAGTGTGACAGTCTTTATTTTTCAATTGCAGTGTTTATCCATTTACATTTAGTGTGACTACTAATATGGTTGGGTTTAAGTATACCATCTTTTGTTTTCCATTTATCCTATGTGTTATTATGTCTTTCCTGCTTTTTTTTTCTAAATTGACTATATTTTAATTTTTCATTTTATGTTGTCTATTGGGTTTTTTAGCTATACCTTGTTGTGTTGTCATTTGGTGATTGCATTAGGAAGTGCAATATTCATTTTTAACTTACCACAACCTATTTTGTTGTTGTTGTTGTTGTTGCTTTCTTTTTGGCCATGCTGTGCAGCTTGTGGGATCTCAGTTCCCTGACCAGGGATTGAACCCGGGCCACGGCAGTGAAGGCCTGGAATCCTCGCCACTAGGCCATCAGGGAACTCTATTACAACCTATTTTGAATTAGTGTTCTATTATTTGACCTTTGACGTAATAAGTACCTTTAAAATTTAACCTTACTCTAGACCCAGTCCTGATCTATGGGAGCCTGAGATAAGCAGCAGTCTGTTGATAGAAGTTAGAACCTGGAATCGAAAAATCCCTCAAGGCCCTTGTGATTATCATATGCCAGCTATTGAGAATACAAATGTAATTAAGGTTAAAAAAAAAAAAAACTTTACCTTTTATGTTGAGATAAATTGATTGAGATAAAGTACAAAGCAACCCTTAAAATTGATTAAAAGTTCATCAAGGAACTTAACAGAATCTAGGGAGGAGGAATGAGTAAAACTAGGAGGTGGGCAGCAGTGCCTTAGTTTATAGGAGCTATCATTCACATTGTGAACTGCACCCTTTGGAGTTGTCCAGGAGACAGCCTGTACACTTTTACATGGGAATCCTTAGGTACGAGTTGGGCAGAAAAGATTTTCTAAGAGAGCTGGCATACGAGAAATTTTAAAAAGGTGAATGGGCGTTTGCTAGGCACAGAAGTATAGGGGAAGGACCTTACAGTCAGTCTTTTTCAGGGCACAGTGAGGTATTATGATTGGAAAATGGATTGTATGTGTTAGAATGGTGAGAGATAAAGTTAGAGAGGCACTGTATTTCAGTGATTGTAATAATGCACATTTCTTCACATTTTAACATCTCTCAGATGCATTTATGCCTTGCAATCTCCATGGGAAGTTGGAATCTTATGATTCATGGCATCTCAGATTTGATGAAATATTGTAGGTTCCAGCTAGATTCAATGTCCTTTATGTTTTGTATTTTATCCTCTACATAGTTGTAAGGGGAATAACTTTTAAGTGGAAAAATATCATTATTTGTTTAAATAATATAATTCGGTGATATTGTACAGGATTTATTGTGGCTAAAAAAATAGCAGCAGTGTAGGAATTTAGGCAAGGTCTGTAGAGGACCTAGTTAAAGGCAGCGCCAGTCGGGTGTTGTGGGGTTCCTGGTAGATGAACTGTTGGAACAAACCAGGAAGATGCAGTTACTACTAAGAATGGTGCTTATTGATGGAGAGAGAGGAATCACATATAAAGTTGAGTTTTCTGAATTTAAAAAGGGGATGATTGCTGTAACAGTTAAGGACACTCATCAATAGTGTTTATTCTGGCACCAGATGTAAGTAAATATTTTTGCTGACCAGAGGGCTAATCAATATCAATATATCAATAAACAAGACAAAGTTTTCTCAGGATCTTTTACGTAATATCTACGTCAGTGTGTCGTATTTGTAGGTTGTCTAACAAAATAATAATTATAGTATAGGTTTATGTTGGATGGAGCCTGAATTATGAGACACTTCAAAATTACTGACCAAAAAAGAAAAAGAAAGAAAGAAAAAGTCATTCAGAATCTTTCATCCTAGCATCCATTCCAGGAAAAAGACATTGCTAACATTTGGAACAAAACAATAATCCTAGTATGGGTTAGTCATAGTTTTTGGCCATAGACCAGCCCCCATCTTGTTCACATCTAATAGGACAAGTTCAAAGTAAATGCTTACTTAAATGGTATCTTCATTGTTTAAGAAGGGTGATACAGTATTTACTGGCGTGGACACTAGTTTGTATTTAGGAAACTAGCCATTTTGAAGAATTAGTGTTTTTAACAAAGTTAATTTGTCATACTAGAATGAAATCATATAATAGTTTCTCATTTACGTACACTGATGGAGAGGAAAACGACGTGAGTAGTTTAAACTTATTTGCTTTTGGAAATAATTGTATAGTTTTTACTTAACTTACTGTTTGAAGACACCTTTTATCTGCTGTTTTAAATTTTATTGTCCCCACCTCTTACCTTAGCCACTGTTGCTGCAACAGGTTCCACACAGGCTCCGGACAATTCCAACTTGACAGCATCTCTCATCAAGTACACATGCTGTGTACTTCTTGCAGTGAGGAACAGTAGTCAGTGTATAAGTTCTTCCTCTTTTGTCCTTTACACGTGGAGCTCTGAATCACATTTTACATATTCTTCTCCATAAGCAAAGGTTTTGTTGGACAAATAAGTTTAGGAATGAGTTTAAACATGGTTATTGTGATTCAGTGTGCTCATTTTCCCCCATAATTCTTTGTAGAAACCATAGGCCCAGAGAGGTTGAATTAATTTGGTAATATTATTTTTAATAAATTTTCAAATAGAGTGTTATGAACTATTTTGAGAATGCAGGAGATGTGCAAAGGACTGACTTCTTAAAAAGAAGTATCACAGTTACATTCCTTAAAACCAAGAGGGGGGCTTCCCTGGTGGCGCAGTCGTTGAGAGTCCGCCTGCCGATGCAGGGGACACGGGTTCGTGCCCTGGTCTGGAGGATCCTACATGCTGCGGAGCGGCTAGGCCCGTGAGCCATGGCTGCTGGGCCTGCACATCTGGAGCCTGTGCTCCGCAACGGGAGAGGCCACAACAGTGAGAGGCCCACGTACCGCAAAAAAAAAAAAAAAAAACAAAAAAACCTAGAGGGGACCAGTTCGGGGTGGAGAGACTGACATGGGGACAGGAGGATATTTTTTTGTGATGATGGAAATGTTTCATATTTTGATTTTGGTGGTGGTTACATTACTGTATATATTGAACTGAACACTTAAAAAGCGTGAATAAAAAGAAACAACCAAGCAGCTCCCCTGTGCTTTTTTAAAGAAAAATAAACAAGTTCTAAGAGTTCTTATTGTTTGACTAATAATACAGAAATCAGGTAGAGAAGTCCCTAATGAAATGATGGTCACGTTTTACTGTATCTGCCTGTTGATCCTTCATTTTCTAAGCACTTATTTTCTTTTTATATTAGACTTTTATTTTGATTACAGATGCCCGTGTAAATAAATAAATGCCTTGTCTTTTATGCCTCCCCCATCATTTTTCTTTAAATAGAAAAAGGGATAAATTTCTCCTAATTGCATATTCAGCCATAGTTGCCCAATCTGTGATTTTAATAAGAGACTGTAATTCAGTCTTCTAAATCATTTTACACTATAATTGTAGGCTATACCTCGTTCTCCTAAAGGAACTTTTGGGTATCAGTCCTATTGATATTACTGATAACCTCCAAATGGTGAGGAGGGTAACTGGTATGGAGGCAACTGGAAGAGAGCTTGAGCAAACTAGATACCAATGGGAAATTGCACAGAGGCAAATTTTATTGCATAAACTAGAAGAATGGCTCTCATTGAGGCTGACCCAGCTATGGCCTCTGGTCCATTTCTTGCTGTCAGTTGGTATCAGTTGTGGTGGAATTCTATCTTTCCCTCAGTTTTGAGCCGTATTGTAATCAGTTATGGAAAACAGACTCCCTCAAAGTCTGTTAAATGTAATTGAAAATTACACTATCTATGATACCCATTGTGAAGGTCCCACCCCAGTCATTCAGTTTTTGAAGGGTAAGGCTGTTGCCTGGATTCCTCCAGGACTTGCTGTATGCTCCCTAATAAACTTTGATTAGATCAGTATTTTACTATCTAGAGAGTTAAATATCTATCATGTTTGTTGAGTATAAAACTTTATTGTGATAGACCTTAAAAAAATTGAACTTAATTAGCTTTAGTCATTAGCTGTTAAATATTGTGGAAAAAAATCACATGATCTGGTTTCTTCTTTTGTTATGTTTTATTTCATCCAATTTAAAAGTCATTCTTTTTTCTAAATGGCTTTGTGCTTCCTCTAAAATGTCGTCCTACGTGTAATAGGCAAATCAGAGGTTTAATAAACTAGTATGTTAAGTTTATTTCCAAGGTAAAGTGAAGATATTTATTTTTATATTTGTGCATTTTACACATCACCTTACTTTCAGAAGTATTTCTAACTTGTATTTTGTGGTTTTTTTTAGTGAAAATATTCTCTTTGGAATGGGAAATCCTCTTCTTGACATCACTGCTGTGGTGGATAAGGATTTCCTTGATAAGTAAGTATTAAGCTCTTCATATGTACTATGTGAAACTTACATCTAAAGAAAAACTGAAAATTTTAGAATTGAATTTACTGTTTAACATCTTCAATTGGAGGAAAATTCAGGAAATTTAAATCTGATAATAGCAAGTACACCATTATTATTTATTGAGTAATTGACCGCAGTTTTCCCTGGGAAAACTTAGGTACATTTGTTCATTCCTGTTGCTACTTTCACTTGAAATTTATTTTTTTATTCTTTGCAAGGAAGAAGTATGTGAATAACCTAATGATTTAATTTCCACATTTTAAAATTACTGTCAGTGAACTAAATCTATAGTGGTACCATAACATATGGGAGAAGGAATAGGATTAGAGAGGGCAAGAAGAATATGTAGGACTTAATTCAGACACCGTGAATCTCCACTGTTTCCCCCTAATAATAACTTTTGATGTTAATTTAGCTGAGAAATCATTTTGTTTATTTATCTGTCTGTGATGATTTGGTGCAAGGAAAAAAAAGTACTAAAAAATATTTAATAATGAGAAATTAAGATCCCCGTCCCCTTGAACACCCCAAGTTCTATGCTCAGGGACAACCACTTTTAAAAAAATATTATTGAGGTAAAATTTACTTAAAATTAAATCATAATTTTAACTATTTTAGAGTGTATGATTCAATGACTGCTAGGACATTTGCAATGTTGTACAACTGTCACCACTATCTAACTCCAGGACATTTCATCACCCCCAAAAGAAACACATAGCCATTTAAGTGGTCATTTCAGTATTCCCACCTGCACTCCCCACCTCTCCCCAATCTCCTGGGAGCTACCAGTGTGTTTTCTGTCTCCATGGATTTGCCTGTTCTGGATATTTTATTTCATATAAGTGGAGACATACAATATGTGGCCTTTTGTGTCTGGCTTATTTTACTTAACATGATGTTTTTCAGTGCTCTTCCATGTGTCATCAAAACTTATTATTAGGGGGCAATAGTGGAGATACATGGTGTTTGAATGGTGGATGGATGTTTGAATGGATACATGGTGTCCTACATATTCTTCCTGCCCTCTCTAATCCATGTTGTAGCATGTATCAGTACTTCATTCCTTTTAAGGCAGAATAATATTCCATTGTTTGTATATACCACAGTTCGTTTATGCATTCATCAGTTGGTGGAGCCATCGGTTGATGGGCACTTGGATTGTTTCGGTTTTTAGCTATTATGAAGAAGGATGCTGTGAACGTTCATGTACAAGTTTTTGCATGGGTATATATTTTCATTTCTTTTGGGTATATGTATTGGAGTGGAATTGCTAAGTCAGATGGTAATTCTGTGTTTAGCTTTTTAAAGAAGCATATCCTTACCAAAACGTGGTCTTTTTTCCCTTTTTAAAATTATAGCCATCCTGGGACTTCCCTGGTGGTCCAGTGGTTAAGACTCTGTGCTTTCATTGCAGGGGTCATGGGTTCGATCCCTGGTTGGGGAACTAAGATCCCACATGCTGCGTGGCATGGCCAGAAAAAAAAAAAGGAGAAAAAATAAAATTATAGCCATCCTAGTGGGTGTAAAGTAATATTGTGGTTTTGATTTTTCTAATTATTAATGATGCTGAGCATCTTTTCATGTGCTTATTGGCCATTTGTATATCTTTGGAAAAATGTGTATTGAAGTTCTTCACCCATTTTTTAATTTGTTTTTTGTTGTGGTTGTAAGAATTCTTTATATATTCTTTTTTTTTTTTTTTTTTTTGCGGTACGCAGGCCTCTCACTGTTGTGGCCTCTCCTGCTGCGGAGCACAGGCTCCGGATGCGCAGGCTTAGCGGCCATGGCTCACGGGCCCAGCCGCTCCGTAGCATGTGGGATCTTCCCGGACCGGGGCATGAACCCATGTCCCCTGCATTGGCAGGCAGATTCTCAACCACTGCGCCACCAGGGAAACCCTATATATTCTTAATACTAGACCCTTAATAGGTTTATGATTTGCAAACACTTTCTCCTATTCTGTGGGTTATTTTGACTTTCTTGAGAGTATCCTTTAATGTGTAAGTTTTAAATTTTGATGAAGTCCAGTTTATTTTTTCTTTTGTTGGTGTGCTTTTGCTGTCATATCTGAAAATCTGTTGCTAAATCTAAGGTCACAATGATTTATGCCTATGTTTTCTTCTAGGAGTTTTAGTTTTAGCTCTTAAATTTAGAGCTTTGATCCATTTTGAGTTAATTTTTGTATCAGTTGTGTGTTAAGGGTTCACTTCATTTTTTTTGCATGTGGAAATCTAGTTGTCCCTGCACCATTTGTTGAAGAGAGTTTTCTTTTCCCCATTGAGTGGTCTTGGCCCTCTTAAAAATCCGTTGACCATAGGTGTTTGGGTTAATTTCTGGCTTCTCGGTTCTATTCCATAAGTCTGTATGCTTGTCCTTATTCCAGTACCACACTGATTTGATTACTGTAGGTTTGTAGTAAGTTTTGAAGTCAGGAAGTGTGAGCCCTCCAACTTTGTTGTTGTCTTTCAAGGTTGTTTTGGCTATTCAGTGTCCCTTGCAATTCCTTGTTACTTTTAGGATCAACTTGTCCATTACTGTAAAAAAGGCAGTTGGAATTTGGAATGGGATTGCACTGAATCTGTAGATCAGTTTTAGAAGCGTTGCCATTTTAACAATATTAAGTCTTCCGATTCATGAACAGGAGATGTCTTTCTTTAAGTTGTTTCAACAGTGTTTAGTAGTTTTAAGTTTAGAAGTCTCGCATTTCCTTGGTTAAATTTAATCCTAAGTATTTCATTATTTTTGATGCTACTGTAAATGGAATTGTTTTCTTAATTTCATTTTTGGATTGTTCATTGCTAATACATAGAAATACAACTGATTTTGGGGGATAACCATTTTTAACAAATTCTGTTTTTTAATGTCTTGGAGATTATCTTTATAACTCTTCATCTGTATAAATTCGAGTGTCAAAGGATCAGGCAAGAATTTATAAATGTGTAAATTTGCCCTATTGTAATATAATAGGAAATAGGTTGAGGCGCCAAGGACAAACTGGAGAATGTGTCTTATCCTAAGAAATTCAGATACAAATTTTTAAAATATACTTTGCTAATCAGAAACACTCCTGCATACAATTATGTTAATGGTTTTACTTCTGATTGCCTTGTACTTTTAAATGATATAATATACACACATTAAAATATTTTCTTGTATCAACTTTCAATAGAATCCTTAGACTTCTCATTATATAGAATTAGAAGTGCCTCTATTCTTCCGTCTGCTACTTCGCTCCTTTTAAGTTCTGTTAACCTTCTACTTTAGCTCCTGACTCTAACTTCTAGTCTAACTTTTAACTTTCTACTTTCTAACTTCTGTTTAACTATATTTTTTATTTTAATAAAGATTGATATGTTTTCATTCTGTTAGCTATCTATAATTGTCTTACCAACTTTGAATACAAAGTGGTAGTGAAGACTGAAACTCACTTAAACATACTTAATACTAGTATCACTGTATTTATCCCTTTTTTCAGAATTAAATAGTATACTAAGAATGTAGAGTAGGTGTAACGTTTGGAATGTAATTAGAGCACTTAACTCTATTAACAAACTAAAGAAAGAAAAATCACATTGTCATCTCAATAGATAGAAAAACCATTTGCCAAAACTACTATCTATTCCTGATAAAGTTTCTTATAGGTTCTTAGAATAGAAGGGAACTCCTTTAACCTCATAAAATTTGGGTTAGGGAAAAGCCTACTAATAACATAATTCCTAATGGTGAAAGTCTGCATGCTTTCCCCTCAGATCAGAAACAATTCAAGGATGTCCACTCTCACCACTTCAAAATGTATACAGTGGTCCTGAAGATTCTGTTCAGGACAATCAGGCAGGAAGAAGTAAAAGACATCCAGGTTGCAAAGGAAGGAATAAACTGTTTTTATTTCCAAAAGGCATGATCATTTATGTAGAATAACTGATGGAATCTACAAAAAAAGCTACTACCTGATTTCTAGAATTATTATAAAGCTACAGTAATCAAAACAGTGATATCAGTGTAAAGTTTGATGGCATAGAATAGAAAGTCCAGAAATAGACCCACGCAGAAATGGACGACTGATTTTTTTGTAATTAATTAATTTTTGGCTAGGTTGTGTCTTCGTTGCTGCACACGGGCTTTCTCTAGTCACAGCGAACGGGGGCTACTCTTCGTTGCGGTGCATGGGCTTCTTATTGCCGTGGCTTCTTGTTGCGGAGCACGGGCTTCAGTAGTTGTGGCTTGCAGGCTCTAGAGCGCAGGCTCATTAGTTGTGGCGCAAGGGCTTAGTTGCTCAGTGGCATGTGGGATCTTCCTGGACCAGGGCTCGAACCCGTGTCCCGCTTTGGCAGGCGGATTCTTAACCACTGTGCCACTAGGCAAGTCCCTGGACGACTGATTTTTGACAAAGGTGCAAGGCAGTTCAGTGGAGAAAGGATTGTCTTTTCAACAAATAGTGCTTGAACAATTGGTTATCAACATGCATAAAAATGAATTTAGATCTGTATTTTGTACCATATACAAAATTAACTGATAGAACTAAACGTCAAGCCTAAAAGTATAACACTTCTAGATGATAATATAGGAGAAAATCTTTGTGACTGTGGTTTAAACCAGAATTTCTTAAATGTAGAACACCAGAAGTATGTTCTATAAAAGAAAAATTGATAAGCTGGACCTTTTCAAAATGAAAATTTTTACTATTGGAAAGACACTGTTATAAGAATTAAAGGACAAACCACAGGTTTGGAGAAAATCTTTGCAAAGCGTATGTCTGATAAAGGACTACCAGTCAGAATACATAATGAACTCTCAAAACTCAATCAGAAAAGAAACAACCCAATAAAAAAATGGGCAAGGCATTTGAACATTCACCAAAGATACATGGATGGCAAATAACCACATGGAAAGGTACTCAGTCTCTTTCATTATTAGGGAAATGTAAATTAAAGATACAGTGAAGTACTACCACACATTTGTTAGAATGGCTAAAATTTTAAAACAAAGCATACCAAATGTTGGCTAGATAATGGAGGAACTACAGCTTTCTTCTCATGGGGAGTTAAAGTGCTGCACTGAATTTCAGTTTAAAAAGTTAAACACACGTCTATTTGATCCAACCATTTCATTCTTAGATATTTACCCAAGAGAAGTGAAAACATGTGTCCGTACAAAGATGTGTTCACTAATGTTATGGTGATTTTTGTTTTTAATAGCTAGAACCTGAAAGTTATCTAAATGTCTATCAACAGGTGAATCATTAAACAGATTGTTTACCCATACATTAGAATTCTAGTCAGAAATAAAAAAGGAATAGAGTATTGTTTGGATGAAACTCAGAATAATTGTGTTCATTGAAAGAAGCCTGACAAAAAAGAATACATACTGTATCATTCCATTTATATTGAGATTATAGGGAATTCAATTTATAGTGACAGAAAGCAGATCATTGGTTTCCTGTGCATATGCCAGGGTGTGGTGGAGGGCAGGAAGGAGAGATTACAAGGCAGGAAGGAGAGATTACAGAGAGACAGGACCGAGCTTTTAGGAGTGTGTTCATTACCTTGATTGTATAATGATTTCATGAGCATATACATGTATCAAAACTTACCAAATTGTATACTTTAAATATTTAAGATGTATGTCAGTTACATGTCAGGAAAACTTTATAAATAGAACAAAATAGAATCAATTGACATGAATTTATGCGTTTAAAGTTAGAACTCCTTTGTTTGCTTAGTGTGAGATGTTTTGCCCAGGAAATCAACTAATTGATTGTCACTGTTTTAAAAAAATTCTAATAGCATATAAAAGTACAAAGAGGAAGTAAAAAATCTTGAAATTTTATGACGTGTAACCAGTGTTAAACTGTTTTGATGAACATGCCCCGGACATCTATGTATAACCCAGAGAGATATTGTATATGTTTGTGTTTATGGGATAATACTCTGTGTAGTCTTAGGAAATTAGCTTTTTTTTCACTGTACACTATGTTTTTAAAGGTTCATGCAAATATGATCAGAGTGATTATGATGTGGCAGCTGTGTGCTGACACTATTGGGAACTCAAATAGCTTCTTTGTTTCACTAGCAGCTGATCCCAAATGGCCAGCTGAAGTCTTATTTTTTTTATTTTAGGAGGGTTTTAATCAGTAAAACTGACTTTTGAAATCAGTACTTGGAGATAAAAGGCACATTTTTGAACTCTAATCATAAAAAGTAGAGCATTCTCTTTCTTATATTCCTGACCATTTCTTCCAAAATACACTTGAAAGTGTTCCTCATCATTTCAACAGACTGTGTTTAACTTATGTTTTAGACCATGTTTAGATGAGTGTTTTATATTTGCATGGTGTAAAAATAAATTATCCAGGAATAATTTGCTAGGTACTATAACAAATGAATTAAATATATACTTATTAGTATCTTACACTATAAAAATGAATTAACTGTTAAAATTCTTATAAAGTATCTGTTTTTGTGATTCTGATTTTTTTTTAAAAAGTACTTGGCCTTTTCAGTTAAAAAAATAATTATTGTAAAACTAGTACTAGTTAAAAAGTAAGCTAGTACTGAAGGTTTTTAAGGAAAAAATCAGTTCTTTGCTGCATCTTCCATCTTTCCCCTTGCTTTTACCCCATTCTGCATAAGTGCTGTTTTTCCAGAAGATTTTAAATTCTATTAGCTGTTTTTTCCTGGTATCTGCTTATTTCTAAATAATATGCTAGTATTTGTGTGATTTTTCATAAGGGTGATTGATTAGAGAGGCAAAGGACAAAAGTTCCTTTAATGTTAGGAAAGGATACAAGAACATGATTCCATTAGGAAGGATTCCAGAATAGAGGGTACAATAGCACTGTGTGGAGGGGCACACTTGGTCTTCAAGTCACTGGGAGAATAGATGACCAAATCTTGTTACTGGGTGATGGTGGAGAGGATTCCCTCTGACCTTCTGAGAACTTTGCTTTTGCAATTCTCTCAGCATTTATACACTCTCTTGATTTTTTTTTTTTAATTGTTGGAGGGTCTCTGATTACTTTTGTCCTTGTTAACCAGGTTCTAGTTACTTGTCAGAAAGCCTCTGCATTCCTGAATGCTTACTGGGAGAATAGGTGAATTGGCGGTTAATGTCTCATAAATACCCATCCACCTAGCCGTCCTAAGCTTAGGGCTTTCTGAGGTCTATCTCTCTAGCTATTTCGATATTATATATAGTCTCTGTTATGATACCTAAGGATTTAGCTCTCTTTCACTCACACCATTTCCTCTTCTTCATCTTCCCCATTTTGTTATATTACATTAAAACAAATATAAAAAATGGTACAAATGAACCTATTTACAAAACAGAAATTGAGTCACAGATGTAGAAAGCAAACTACGGTTACCAAGGGGGAAAGGGATGGGGGGAGGGATAAATTGGGAGATTGGGATTGACATATATATACTACTATATATAAAATAGATAACTAGTAAGAACCTACTGTATAGCACAGGGAACTCTACTCAGTACTCTGTAATGACCTATATTGTAATAGAATCTGAAAAAGAGTGGAGATATATATATATATATATATGTATAACTGACTCACTTTGCTGTACAGCGGAAAATGACACAACATTGTAAATCAACTCTACGCCAATAAAAAAATAATTAATAAAATAAATAAAAATTTAAAAACCAGATCAGTAATCATTGTGAACAGAATTGTAGTCTTTGATTACTTATAAAACTTCTTTTCTTTCAGTGTATCTTGTGTTCATTTGCACTATTTTCTATACACTTATTCAAATTTTCAATAGCCACTCTATTAAGTCTGTAATGTGCCTAATAAGCACTCTCCCCGCTACCCGTTCTCCTCAAAATCAGTAAGTCTATCAACCTCTTTTCCTCTGGTGACCTCCCTTCTTCAGTTCTCCATCTTTGTGCTCCAAACTGAACTGGTTGTGTTGCTAGACTTGTCTTTTTTTTTCTTTTCTTTTCCTTTTAAACAGCAGTCTTCCTTTATCTCATGTCTTCTTTATTGGTTTTCTGTGTGTGTGTGTGTATAGCATATCCATCAGAGAAAGAGTGCATAAGCATATGGTAATTTTTTGAATCTTTGTATATGTCTGATGATCTTTAAAATTTTTTTCCCCTCACGTCTTATTGATTGGTTAGTATAGAGTTTTCTTTGAGAATTTTGAAGGCATGTGCCATTGTCTTCCAGCATCTAATAGAACTCTTTATATTACCAGTTTTTTCTTTATGCAAGCTTTTAGAATTTTTTTTTTGACCTTGGTATTAGTAAATTATCATTATGTAACATTTTGTTCTTGTGTTATGGATGCATTTTTCCCCCTTGTCTGTCTAAGTGTATTAGAGTTGGTTCTGTTTGGTTTTTGAATGTCTTTTCTTTCCTGCTTTATCTTTGTTCCCTGTGGATTGTTCTTTTCTGGTTGTTTATTGTGGCCTTTCTCCTTCATGGTGGAGCCTTTCCTCCAATATTAGGTGATCTTTGGCTGTCTGTTCTTATTTAAGGGTAAGACATTAAAACTTATTCTGTTTATTTGCAAAGGAATAAGAAAAAGTCTGGAAGGATATGTTCTAAACTCCAGCAGTCATGGGAGGGTGGGTTGGCTAAGGTGGGTACTTTTATTTCAAAATTCTATACAATTTAATATTTTTGTAACAATCCTTAATTGCTTTTATGAGTTTTTTTTTTCTTAAAGCTTTAATGAAGTTATCTGTTGCTATGTAATAATAGTTATCTATTGCTATGTAATACATAACCACAAAACTTGGCTGCTTAAAGTAACAAACATTTAGTCTTTCACACGGTTTCTGAGGGTCAAGAATTTGAGAGTGTGGCATCGCTGGGTGGTTCTGGCTTAGGGTTTCTGATGAAGTTGTAGTCAGTCTGTTGGCCAGGGTGGCAATCATTTCAAGGCTCAACTGTGGCTTCCAAGCTCATTGATCTGTTGGCTGGCCTCAGTTTCTGAAGTGCTGTTGGAGTGAGGGCCTCAGTCCCTCACTTCATAAATCTCAGAGTGTCCTAAAAACATGGCAGCTGTTTGCCCTATTGCGAGTGACTTGAGAGAGAGTAATAGTGTAATTTTCCCTAGATGGAGGCTGCAGTCTTTTTTTTTTTTTTGCGGTACGCGGGCCTCTCACTGTTGTGGCCTCTCCCGTTGTGGAGCACAGGCTCCGGACGCGCAGGCTCAGTGGCCGTGGCTCACGGGCCCAGCCGCTCCGCGGCATTTGGGATCCTCCCGGACTGGGGCACGAACCCGTGTCCCCTGCATCGGCAGGCGGACTCTCAACCACTGCGCCACCAGGGAAGCCCTGCAGTCTTTTTTATAACCTATTCTTGGAAATAACATGTCATCATTTTTGCCATATGCTTGTTATTGGTCATACAAACCAAACCTGGTATAATGTGGGAAGGCACTACACATGGATTTGAAAAACAGGAGGCAGGGATCCTTGGGGGCCAGAAGGCAGGCTGTGATCGTCAGCCTCCAAGATGGCTCCTGATGATCCCCTCTTCCTGGCATTCTCGTGAGTAGTTCCCTCCCACATTGCACCATGGCTGGTCTGTGTAATAGGGCAGAAGTGATGGTATCCTACTTCGGAGATTATGTTGTAAAAGACAGTGTCTTCCATTGTGGCTGCTCTCTTCTTTCTCTCTCTCGGACATTCAGACACCTTGTGAGAGGCTCACATGACTGGAGGTAGAGGCCTCAGGCCTATAGCTATTGAGGAACTGAGACTTGCCAACAACCATGTAAGTGAGCTGAGAAGTGGCTTCTCCATTCTCTGTTGAGCCCTGAGATGATTGCAGCTCTGGCTGACAGCTTGACTACAACCACGTGAGAGACCTTGAGCCAGAAAAACTCAGCTAAGCTACTCCTGGATTCCTGACCCTCAGAAACTGTATGGGATAAAGACTGTTGTTTTAACCTTCTAAGTTTTGGGTGAATTTGTTACATAGCCAAAGAACACTAATAAATAAAGCCAAAAAATTGTTTTTCAAACACACACACACACACACACACACACACACACACGCACGCATACCCCACATTCAAAACCTCATTGGCAGGTTGGTATATGTGGGTTTGAAACCACTAGGTGGCGTTTCAGGGGGCTCTGAGGAGCTCCGGTTCCTTATGTCTCAGCGCAGAAAGAATTCAGTGAGAGGCAAAGTGATAGATAAGAAGTGAGTTATTAGAGTAGGCCGCTTGTGAGGCTTACAAGTGGGCAGATGAGAAGGTGCTGCGCCCCAAGAACTTAGTGGGCTACAGTTTTATAATCAAAGGAAAAGTGGGAGGGGGAGAAGACCACCTTCTTCCTCATTCTTGAGTAGACATCACACTTCCATCATCAGTTCCTCCTCTGTGTCGGGCAGGGGAGTTTTCTTGTCCCTACGTGGTCAAACCGGGACTGTCATGGCACTATGGAAAAATTATTCCATGTCTCAGTACAATGAGGGTCTTTCACTTTGAAGTGTCACGTTTTTATAAATTATTGTTTTTTATGTGTACAGAGAGCATGTCCAAGCGGTCATTAACTTACTGAGCTCACTGGGCAGGATGTGGGTCTCATGCCACCATTGTTTTATTGTTTGGGGGCATGTCTCATACTTCTGTTGCATGGTTTTGTTGCTAAGCAAGCCAGCTTGGTTTTGTGGTTAAGCAAACCTGCTTTCTTGAGTGATCAATAACTTATAGGGGTGTCCCATACTTTTTTTTTTTAACTTACAATCCTCTGGTAGGATTAACTTATTTAATTACCTACTTCGTCCCTTTACTCTGTGCCTATCAGGTTGGGCTTGTTGACTGATGGGACTTTATTGTGGCTTGGTTATGCTAAAAACCTATTTTGGGGGGCTGGGGTGTGACCCTTAATGTTAGTATCTGAAAGTCTAAAGAGTCTGTTCAGTTTCTTTACAGAAAAGTCTTCCATTTTCCTTTCTGAAGGTTTAAGCTTGGCTGCTTTATTCTGAGTTGGCCAGGGAAAGGGGGCTAGAGATACCATAATTAAGTAGGCAGTTTCACCTGTCTCTCCCTATTCCCCCTGGTTTGCCTGTTGTTCCTTAGTTCTGAGATACTTCTCTTTGGTTTCTTGAGGGAATAAACCTCTAATTTATCTCTAATTTATTTTAGGAATTGTAAGTTGTGATGGTGAGATGGTAGTCCATTCCCTTACTTGTAGCTCCAGGCCTTATCTGTAACCTCTGAGATTTAGGGTTTCTGCAGGTGGACTAAGCTTGCTTATCATAAGTAGTCTCTTTCAATTGCAAATGAGATTTTAGTTTCTTTAGTGCTGCTGAGTTCCTCATCTGCTTTCCTTTTTCTGAAAATTTGTGGAAACCTTTTGACCATTAATGCTTAATTACATTAGTATTCTTTTTTTTTTTAACATTAGTATTCTTTTTGCTCCTGTAGGTGTTTGCCTTTTTTTGTGCCTTTATTATCATTTTAACAGTCTTGGAAGGAAGAGTAGATAATCTTTCTGCCATACATAAGTGGAAGTCCAAGGGGTGTGAGTGTGTGTATTTCACTATTATTATATGTACTATAGCAGGAAATGTATAACCATGGACTCATAGGATTTTTGAGACAAATTGGAATTTGGAGATAATTTAGTCTTCTTTATTCATTTTACAACAGCGGAAGAGGCTCAGCAAAGTTAGATGTTTTGCCCTTGATTACAGTTAGCATTGCAAGCCTGAGATGGAATCTGTATCTCCTGACCCTATTTGTTTCTTTTTCTACCATGCTACACTAATTACCTTTATTTTTTAAACAGATGATTAAATTATTAACAGTTTGAACCTATTGTACAAACTAAGAATTAATAACTACATGCCAGATTTTGGGGATTCAAAATGGGTAAGCCTGGTTTCTATGTCAGAGCAGTCTCTGGATAAATAAAAATGATTTTCTTACTTTCCTTTAGTTCATATCTTTTGTTGATTACTGGCTTCATCTTTTGTTTTAACTGTTTAACAATTTGTATATTTATGTGATGATCTTAACTTATGATTTGCCAAACAAGCAGTGTTTTGAATAAAAGAGAGGGTTTTTTCCCTTTAATTTACAATTTCCTTTGACTTTCTTGACTCACGTTACTCTCTTCTGCTTTCTAATTTCTTACTTGAGAGGAAGCTCAATATATATATTTTTTTGTACTAGGTTTACAATTTAGTATAAGCGTTGCATGCAGTGTTTATAAACATTGCTGGGGAGAGAGGCAATTAAGGAAAGTATCTTACTAAATCTTTTCTATATACGGTAAGCTCTTGGTGCAAAGGAACTGCACTATGCTTTTTTCTTACATGACCCTTGGCATGGTGCTGGATACATGTTAGGCACTTGGTGAATAGCGTTTGGCTGAAAAACATTTTTTTTTGAAAGGCTTTTTTTGAAGTGGAGTTTTAAGTGTTCAATGTTAAAAGTTAATGAGAGGGTTTCCCTGGTGGCGCAGTGGTTGAGAGTCCGCCTGCCGATGCAGGGGACACGGACGGGTTCGTGCCCCGGTCTGGGAAGTCAGCCATGGCCGCTGAGCCTGCGCGTCCGGAGCCTGTGCTCCGCAACGGGAGAGGCCACAACAGTGAGAGGCCCGCGTACCGCAAAAAAAAAAAAAAAAAAAGTTAATGAGAGAATTGATATTTTCTTCACATACATTTTTGTGAAGATATATTTTTCACATGCTATGTTTGTCAAGCTTTTCAGAGCAGTTTTTTGAAGAACAAGAACCATCATATTCTAATGGTCTTTGCACACTGGACTGGTATACAACAAAGGGTTGAATCTAAAGAAGGGCCATGGAGAATCCATCTGAAAAACTTTCAAGAGTAAGGAGAAAAAACAAGAGTATAATAATTTTTAACAATTATTATCTGACAATAAAGCATTATTCAACATGTATTAGGTACGTTTTTATATGGTATTAGTTTAGTCCTCATGACAACTTTATAAGGTAGTTATCCTCGTAAAGAATAACAGAGCTTAAGTCATTTGTTCATGACCAAAAAGTGTATCAGTCATTGTGCAGTAATTTGAAATACATGCTTGTTTTAATTGTAAAACCTGTATTCTTTATTTTCTACTATCTTACTATGGAAGTATTAATTTGAAAGTGAAAAACTCAATTATATATCCAGATTTTTTGAGTGTAAATTAAGTAGATACATAAAGGCTCATAAACTTAATGAAATTCTATTTTCCTTTTAGTATAGATATAGTGTAGATGAGAAAAATGTGTGTAGTTTGCTCCAAAAATTGTTAACATTTAGTTTTAATTAGTGCATCAGAGTAGATTAATAATTTCTTTGTGAGAGATTGAAAGACTCAACAATTCTCTTTTTGACTGAACTTTCAAAACAGTGCACTTCTTATGTTGGGAGGATGGTATGTTGTCTACAATTGACCTGTTTCCAGAATAAAGCAAGCATTGCCATGATTCAGAAATATCAACTAGATAATTATTTGATATTCAAAAATTAAATTTCTTCTAGAGTATCCTAGTCTTTATTTGAAGATTGTAAAGCTGGTTTTTCCCTTGAATAAGAAAAAATTAGGATCTGAGAAAAGCAGAATTAAGTTAGTTTGGGTGTATCCAATTTGCCAAAATATTACAACTGAAAATAAGTAGGACACGTGTGGTAGGAAGTAGGCTATTGAGAATAATCTTTTCCAGCATATTGAAGAGACACAGTGGGTGTGAGGGGAGGAGGAAATATGGAACATATAAATACTTCCAGATGAGTATTGGTGTAATTATGGGGAATAAAGGAAAGGAATGTATTAATAGGGATGGAAAACAAATATGTAAGACAGATTTGCCTTAATTTTTCCTGACACCATATAAATACCACAGAAGTAAGAGGAATGAGAGAATTAATGAAATGGTAATCGGGAAATAAAAGTCATCATTAGAAATAAAAATACTCAGTTTTAAGAAGGGAAGCTAGAGTAGTTCAGGAAATGTGTTTCTCTCACAGACATAAATCCTTAATAATATAATGATATGAACCTTAGGTAAATCTTGATTAATGTAAGCATACATGAAAGATACTACTTAATGTTTACTCCAAAAATACTCAAAGTAAAGTTGATCATAAATTTCAATGCTGATTATTCAATGCCAAAAATTTACAGATGAATTATTTGTATAAGTTAAGATGAATTACTTTGATAAATGATGTATATTAGGTGTGAAGGTGAAACAATATTTGGAGTGTCAAGTGAGACTCCTTATATACAGTTAAAAGCTATCATTGTTTTGTTTAAAACTAATTGTGAGATGCTCTGACACTTTTGTAGTTGTCTCTATATAGCTATTCTGCAGTATTTTCTTCTACAAGTTATAACATTATGCTTCGTGTATTTAGGTCCTTAATTGATCCTGAATTGATTTTTGTATATGACGTGAGGTAGGGATCCAGTTTTTTTTGTTTTTTGTTTTTTGCACCAAAATATTTTATTATTTTACAGATGTAAAGAGGAGAACTCTTTGATTCTATTTTTAAAATAAAGCAAATAATTGCTGGTCACAATAATCCTGAATACTCCTCAACTTACAACACCTTTTTGTTTGGGACTGAATAATAATGTTTCAAGATTCAGTAAAATTATTTGTCTTCATATAAACTAAACTTCTAATGTTGGTCATAACAGGAGTTTGCTACACTCAGAACATGTAGAAAAAAGAAGAGAGAATGAAAAAACATGTTACAAAATTTGTCTCTGTTAACATTTGCAGAGAAAAACGAGAACAGACAGAGATTTAGAGAGAGAGAGAGAGAGAGAGAGAAGGAGAGAGGAACCATAATATGAATTACCATCCTCCCACCATCAAAATCTTCAAGGTGATAGGCAAATAAAGACAAACTTAGGACCAGAACTCGCAACATGATAGACATGTATGTGTATTGGGATCCAGTTTTTAAAAAGGTTTTCCTTTTAGGGAATCAGCTATTATATTACTATATTGTGAATAGGCCAACTTCTACCCACTGATCTGCAATGACAATTTTTATTTATCTATAGTTTGGTCTCTGGCTTCTTAACTTTTTTTTTTTTTTCCCTTCTAGTCTGTCTGTCCTTGAACTAATATAGCCCTATTTTTATTTTGTTACTAAAGCTTTACACTAAGTCTTGATGTCTGATGGGCAAGTCCCTACACTTCGTTTTTATTCAGGAATTTTCTTAGCTGTTCTTGGCTCTTTTGTCCACAGATTTTAGAATAGCTTGTCAGGTTCTACAAAAATTGTTTCTGGGATTTTGTTTGGAATTACATTACCTTTATAGATGAATTTGGGAAAAATGAGATCTTTAACATATGAGTTTTTCTATCTATACATGTATTTCTCCATTTAGTTTATGTATTCTTTTATATATTTCAATAACACATAGGCTCTAAGTACATTAGATACAGGGTTGCAAAATGAATAGTTTTGATTTTTTTAGACTTACATATCTTATGGAGTGGTCATTGCTAAATTTGTTAGCTTCAAAAATTATAAAAATAAATGATTCTTGGAAAAAATTCAAACCATGTAGAAGAGATTAAAAGTAAAAATGAAATCTGGGGTAACTTACTGTCTCTGCAGCAGCAGTCCACTAGTACTTTCTGCAATGCTGGAAATGTTGTATATCTGTGTTTTCCAATATGGTAACCAGTAGTCACATTTAGCTTTGAATATTTGAAGTGTGGTTAGTGCAACTGATGTGTTTTTTTTTTTTGGGCTGTGCCGCAAGGCCTGTGGGATCTTAGTTCCCCAACCAGGTATCAAACCCGTGCCCCCTGCAGTGGAAGCACAGAGTCATAACCACTGGACCGCCAGGGAAGTCTGACCACTGATGTATTGAATTTTAAAATTTTATTTTATTTTAATTAATTTAAATTCAAATAGTAATGTGATTAGTGGTTATAGTATTAGACACTGTAGCTTAGGTCTTATTGCAAAATTTAGTTTTCTTCATAAGTGTACATTTTTGTTAGGTTTATTCTAGGTATTTTTAAAATATAGTTGTTGCTATTGTGAGTAGAATTTTTTTTCAACAACTTTTTAAGATTGTTCGTGGTATTTGGAAAGGCTACTGAATTTTGAATATTTCCTTTAGCTTAGTTACCTTTGCCCTTCTTTAAAAGAAAGATGATCTTCGGCTATTTTGATTTTTGTTTAATGAATTCCAGATTCTTAGAATTTGAAATAAACTGGTATTGAAATTTGAATTTGAAATAAACTCTGAATCTTTATATTATTTCATATTAAGTAATTGGTTTTGAGTTGTTCTGGAGCTTCTTCAAATAAGACCTAAATTATGGACGCTAAATGAACATAGACTCATTTATAAAGATTTCATTTTGCCCCAGATATTGTAAGACGGTATTCCTCGTGGCTTCTCTGATTTTCAGACCTGATTTTTTTTTTTAAACAACCTTGGTCTGTCTGTCTTTTTTCTTTTTTAATATTTATTTATTTATTTGGCTGCACTGGGTCATTAGTTGCGGCATATGGGATCTTTAGTGGAGACATGTGGGATCTAGTTCCCAAACCAGGGATCGAACGCAGGCCCTCTGCATTGGGAGCACAGAGTCTTAGCCACTGGACCACCAGGGAAGTACCTCCAGACCTGACTTTTGAGGAAATATTGAGGAAAATGGTATTCTTAAGGCTTACCTAAGCATGGATTCGTTTTTAACAGTTCATTTGAGCTCAGTATACATTTTTTGGAGCACCTGCTTTGTGTTCAGCATTTTGCCAAATACTGGGACTACAGTGTTAAATAAGTTTCTTGCCTTTAAGCAGCTAGTAGTGTAATTGAGGAGACAAATGTAGAAAGAAATTGATTCATATACTGTGGCATTATAGAATACAGGTAAGATTGTGCTCTGGAGTGACTTGTAGTTGTGTGACTTTGGTTATATTTCTTAATCTGTGGAAGCTCAGTTTCCTTGTGAATAAAATAGGAATATTATAGTAGGAATATTAAAATAGGAGTATTATAATGTGAGGATTGAATGAGATAATTTATGTATTTGCCATGTGCTAGCTAATATTATTGGCTACTAGACAGCTTGGAATGTCTCACATCTCTGTTACAGACAGTGGAGACAACTTGAGGGGGGTTAATAAGCAGGCGGATGACATGGTCAGATTCACGTTTAGAATGCTGTAAATCACTGTGTCTGCAGTAGGTCAGAGAATTTGAGGAGATAAATTAGAGGAGGCTGTAGTGATAGACGTGTTGAGAGATGGTGACCTAATCATTACAGTTAGGAGAGAATGGTCGGGAGAAAGTTCAATAATACTTCAGTGTTATAAAGGTAAGACTTGATGATTGATTTAATGAAAAGGGCAAAGGAGTCAGGGATGACATTCCAATGTTTAGTTTTGGTAAATGACTAGATGTTGTTATTTATAACTGAGTTAGGGAGTATGGGAGGGGGAGGACATGTTAGAGGGGATGGAGAGATTGAGTTGTTTTGTTCATGCATGAGATGAATGTGTGATATCTAGGTGGGCATATTTAGGAGAGAGTTTGATTTATGTTTCTGGTGGGTAGAGGATTCATGGTGGGAGAGACATGTAATAAACATTATATTTAATTGTAATTTGACATAATGCCATTCAATAAATGTTAGCTATTTTTACCATTATCATCATCATCATTATCACCACCACTGCTGCCACCATTATTAAATAGGTAGTGTTTAAAGCAACCAATAGATAAGCCTTTCTAGAGGAAGGGCATAAAGTAAAAGGAGTAGTGGGGTGGAAGATAGGACATGTAATGGATGGGTAGATGAAGAAGTATGGTAGGAGATGGAGAAGAAATGGTGAGCTTGTAGCAGGAGAACTAAGATAAGGTCTCACAAAGAATAGTGACTTTGTATGACAGAGTGGTTAATAATATCAGATGTAACAGATTGGTAACATAAAGCCTACAGGAGTCCACTGGACTTGACAATAGGATGTCAGTGGTGACCTCAGCTAAGTAAATCACAGTGGAGTGACATGTAGGGACAGAATCCAGACTAAAATATACTTAGAAATATATAGGAAGTGTGATACAACGTGGGCTAGTTTTGTTCATGTGGCCCAAGAGCCAAGTGGTGACATCTTACAAGTACCAAATTTAAAAAATTTCCTTTAATGAAAATATGTGGCTGGTTGTTATGAATAATTATCAATGATTTTTTTAAAATACAGAGAGTATAGTTCTATGTGTTTAGGTTTAAATCTAGCTTAATTATTATTTCCTCCAGCTTTCTCTAATTGAGTTTTAATCCTCATCTAGTTGTTTTTTTTTTTTTTTTTGCGGTACGCGGTCCTCTCACTGTTGTGATCTCTCCCGTTGCGGAGCACAGGCTCCAGACGCGCAGGCTCAGCGGCCATGGCTCACGGGCCTAGCCACTCCGCGGCATGTGGGATCTTCCCGGACTGGGGCACGAACCCATGTCCCCCGCATCGGCAGGCGGACTCTCAACCACTGCGCCACCAGGGAAGCCCCCTCATCTAGTTTTTTAATGAGAATTTAAAATATTATTTTCATAAACCTTGTAACTTATTGCTGTTATTTGCATTCAAACCCCATGGTTTACTCTCTTAAAAAAATTAATTAATTAGTTAATTAATTTTTGGCTGCCTTGGGTCTTTGTTGCTGCCCGAGGGCGTTCTTTAGTTGCGGTGAGCGGGGTTTACTCTTCATTGCGCGGGCTTCTCATTGCGGTGGCGTCTCTTGTCGCGGAGCATGGGCTCTAGGTGCACAGGCTTCAGTAATTGTGGCTCGCAGGCTCTAGAGCACAGGCTCAGTAGTTGTGGCACACTGGCCTAGTTGCTCCGCGGCATGTGGGATCTTCCCAGACCAGGGCTTGAACCCACGTCCCCTGCATTGGCAGGCGGATTCTTAACCAGTGTGCCATGAGGGAAGCCCACCATGGTTTACTCTTAATCTGTTTCTTTATAAGCCTCTTAAATTTCAGCTTTAGTGAAAGCTGAAAGATTAGTGGATTAACACTTTTGATCTCCTTTTTCTTCCTTTCTGTTTTTTTTGTATTTTTTTAAATTGAAGTATAGTTGATTTATAATGTTGTGTTAATTACTGTTGTACAGTAAAGTGATTCAGTTATACATATATATACCTTCCTTTTTTAATATTCTTTTCCATTATGGTTTATCGCAGGATATTGAATATAGTTCTCTGTGCTTTCTAATATGTTTTTTTTTTTTTTTTAATTTGCTTTTTTTTTGGCTGCATCGCGCATCTTGCAGGATCTTAGTTCCCTGACCACGGATTGAACCTGGCCCCCGGGCAGTGAAAGCACAGAGTCCTAACCACTGGACTGCCAGGGAATTCCCTCTAATATGTTTTTATAAAAAAATATTTATTTATTTTGGCTGCACTGGGTCTTAGTTGCACCATGCGGGATCTTCGTTGCGGCATGTGGGATCTTTAGTTGTGGCATGTGAACTTCTTAGTTGCACCATGCAACCTCTTAGTTGTAGCATGCATGCAGGATCTAGTTCAGGAATCAGACCAGGGCCCCTGCATTGGGAGTGTGGAGTCTTACCCACTGGACCACCAGGGAAGTCCCTCTAATATGTTTGAATCAACTTTTATTTTACAATTGCAAGAGCCATTTAAACATGTTACGTTGTTTAAAATCTCACTATATCCACACTATCTGTATGATTGATTCTGTCAACTTTATAAAACTTAACAGGAACCATTAGGGTTCTTTGGTTTATATGGTAATATTTGTAGATTTCTAGAATTTTACTCATTTAATTCTCACAGGGCAATCTTAGTTGCAAGTATTTATGGAATATTTTATTATCATCCTGCTATATAGCAAGTCTTAGCTTGACATTACTATCTGTGACATTGGTAGGGCATTTCGTTTATGACTGGGCTGTTCTGGACTTCACAGTCTCTTCAAGGACCTTTCTGAGCCTGAAATTCTAAGTTATGCTAATCTTCAGGGAAAGAACACATCTGAATAAATAGTGTCTGTTTCAGTTTCTTACAAAAGGCCCAAACTTTGTTTTATTACTGTTAGTTGTACACTACTGTTGTTCTGGCGTATCTCAATAGTTATCTATAATGTATTAATACATTTTATTTATGTGTTCTGATACTTAATTATAAACCTAAATAATAATACCATTTTCCCATTGCCCATGGTAGGAATGCCATTATTGGATTTTATTCTTTCTTTGCTTCAAGAGTGTCTTCCTTAAATAGCTCAGACAGGATTGAGGGAAGTATTTCTCCTCCTTCTCCTCTCCCCTCCTCCTGTGTCCCTTCTACCCCTCCCTCTCCCTCCCTTCCCACTTCCCTTCTTCCTACTTACTTGTCACCTGTTGCTGTCAATATTTATATAATAAAGTATTTAAATTAAATTTATTTAAATTTTTTTGTACAAGAAAAGTTTTCATGTAATCTTTGGAGGCTTACAAGTTCATTGGTTGAAAAGTTTAAGTGGAAACTGTATCCGGATGAGTATCATAACCACATTCTAAAGTGTTGTATGTAATTGTTTTTAATATAGTTTTTCTAATTTCAAAATAATATCCTTATTATGTACATTTTAAAAACACAAAGAAAAAAATAAAAATCATATGCAATGATATATAATATTTTGATATATATGTTTCCAATTCTTTTTGGGAGTATATTGCAAGCTTTTTCTTTTTTTTTAAAAAAAAGTATTCATTCATTCATTTATTCATTCATTCTGGCCGCGCTGGGTCTTAGTTGTGGCATGCGGGATTTTTTTTTTTATAAATTTGTTTATTTTATTTACTTATTTTTGGCTGCGTTGGGTCTTCGTTGCTGCTCATGGGCTTTCTCTAGTTTCAGTGAGTGGAGGCTACTCTTCATCGGTGCGCGGGCTTCTCATTGCAGTGGCTTCTCTTGCTGCGGAGCACGGGCTCTAGGCTGCGGGCTTCAGTAGCTGTGGCACGCAGGCTCAGTAGTTGTGACGCACAGGCTTAGTTGCTCTGTGGCATGTGGGATCTTCCCGGACCAGGAATTGAGCCCGTGTCCCCTGCATTGGCAGGTGGATTCTTAACCACTGTGCCACCAGGGAAGTTCCAGGATTTTTTTTTTTTTTCATTTGTGGCATGCGGACTTCTTACTTGCGGCATGCAAACTCTTAGTTGCAGCATGTGTGCAGGATCTAGTTTCCCGACCAGGGATCAAACCTGGGCCCCCTGCCCTGGGAGCATGGAGACTTACCCACTGGACCACTAGGGAAATCCCTCTCCTTTTTTTTAAAAAAAACAATATTGAACCATTTCCCCATGGTTGAACTGTAATTTACTGATGCAGTTGGGTACGTTTTGGATGGTGTAATAGTTTACAGTTTTACTTTTCCATAAATTATGCTCTAGTTGACATCCTTGTATACAACTGTCTGATGTTTCCTTAATGGAAATTTGTAGTTGTGCAGTTGTTTCAAAACAAGTGAAATACTTTAACAACTCCCCCCCCCCCCCCCCCCCCCCCCGCACCAATCTACTTTTGAGCTAATTTAATTATTCATTTGGTAGAGGTGGAGGCATTCCAAGAAAGGGGGGAGGGGTGAGCCTTTATATCTGTTAAATAATGTGCTGGGCCCTTTTCAAGTATTATCTTTTTTTTTGTTTTTTAAAAATTTGTTTATTTTATTTATCTTTGGCTGTGTTGGGTCTTTTTGCCCGGGGACTTTCTCTAGTTGTGGCGAGTGGGGGCTACTCTTCCTTGCGGTGCGTGGGCTTCTCATTGGAGTGGCTTCTCTTGTTGCGGAGCACAGGCTCTAGGGGTGCAGGCTTCAGTAGTTGTGGCACACGGGCTCATTAGTTGTGGCACATGGGCTTAGTTGCTCCACGGCATGTGGGATCTTCCCAGACCAGGGATCGAACCCGTGTCCCCTGCATTGGCAGGCAGATTCTTAACCACTGCACCGCCACCAGGGAAGCCCCCTGACGTATTATCTTTTTTGATCCACATAGCAACCCTGTCACATAGGTAGTTTTATCCTCTTTAGAGAAATTAAATGGCTTGTCTACTTAATGGCAGAATCAGGACAATGACACAGGTCTTTGACTTTCAATCTAATGTAGTTTCATTGACTCAGAGGCTCTCTTTGTGGAGACTAGAGGCAGGGTAAAGAGGGCCCTTCCCTGTGCTCTCTCCTGCTTCCTCATTTCCTGCTGATTGGTGTGTATTTCTTTTCCTTCTGGTAAATTCAGGTAGAAAAAAGGTTGAGAACTACCACTATACCATTTTGCTGTCTCTGGCTTTTTTAGGGACTATGTTCATGTTTGAATCAAGAAATGGGTATAAAAGCAGAACATCGGTTTAATCATGTTTTTAGGAAACAAAACCCAACTAAAAAATAGTCTGTGCTTTGTATTATTCTGGAAAAGACGTAGTAGAAAGTTGAAGTATAGCGCTCTACTTTCTACTTCCTACTAAGTTGAATTTTCCTTTTGACGTTTATTAATTTAAAACTGAATACTCAGAGAATAAGTTAAATGTAATAGATTCAAAAGGCTGTGTATCTTTTTTTTCTGCCAACAGCACTTAGGTTGGCAGAACAGCATACATTAAATGAAAATAAGAACTACATATAATTATAGCCCCACATTTAAACAGACATTTAACAAACAAACATTAACATTAAATGTTTCAGTGAGAAATAGCTCCATTTCATTAGTAAGAATTATGGACCTGATGGTGTATTTACTTTTACATTTATAATTCTAATTTATATCTTGCCTACTTCCGAAATAAATTTGAGGCAGTCCTTTTAGTATATAACTGTGTCCTCAAACCTAGCAGTCTGGCTGATTCTGGGTAGTATATGTATAGGTCAGGTTCTTCAGAAGAAGGGTGCAAGAGTCAAGGAGGAGATAAGCAAGATAAAATTGATAAAAAGCAGCAAAGATGAAGAAATGTAAAGGTTATTGAGATCTGATGGAAAATTCCCTGGTTTGGGGCAGGGGAAAATCAGATCAGAGACAGAAATACTATGGGAAGACTGAACCTTTTGAAGTTTGGGGTTAGAGAACTAATTTGCCTGGAGGATAGTGCAAAATGGATTCTTGCAGATTTATTGTTGAGGACCTGAAGATGTACTCTGTGAATCTGGCGAGTAGAATTTCCCTTTGGGTGATTTGAGAACAATTAGGCTATCCTAGTCTGCTTCTTGCCTATACTATGGATCTTTTTTACGGGCCACCTTCACTATTGCCTTCAAATTCTTGTCCTCAGACTTTAAAAGGGAAGGTTGTTCATGGGGAAGGAGCAAAGAAGAGATGAAATAGGAGAGGAAGAGAAAGTTGGGCAACAGATAAAAGCTGTCCGTTTTTTGACTCTCTTATGAAGGAGACTTATTACTACCTCTTTTCTTTATTATAATAAACATTATACATTATACTTAACTTTATTGTAATACTTATCACACTATGAGCAGTTACTTTTATTCTGATTTGTCTACTGAATTGTGAGGTCCTTAAGGGCAAGAAATGTTTGTTCTTTCTCTTTTACTAACCAGCTAGAGAAAGAAGGAAAGTAACATTGAGTTCCTATTTTATATGTACCAAGCACTTTGCCAAGACATAGATATCATCAAATCCACGGGTTGAAACTTTTTAGCTTCCATAAAAATTTTTTTTTTTTTTTTTTTTTTTGCGGTACGCGGGCCTCTCACTGTTGTGGCCTCTCCCATTGCGGAACACAGGCTCCAGACGTGCAGGCTCAGCGGCCATGGCTCACGGGCGCAGCCGCTCCGCGGCATGTGGGATCTTCCCAGACCGGGGCACGAACCCATGTCGCCTGCATCGTCAGGCGGACTCTCAACCACTGCGCCACCAGGGAAGCCCCATAAAAATGTTTTGATGAACAAGTACTTCCTCACTCATTAAGTTAATATTTATGATTTTTATATTGTAATGTTAAATAAAACTGATAAATCACTCTTAGTGCATGCTAAATACTATTGTGGTTTGATACCTACCATGATTCATTTATAAAAAGACACAAACAGGCTCTTTTTAAACATTTAAAAAATTTATATTCCTTTCTCTGTTTAAATTCGTATCTCTATCACACTTTTCCCCACCAGATTTTATCCTTATGTGGTGTATTTTTATGCATGGATTATGTTTTGCATGTACTATACTATGCATACATTATGAAGGCAATATATTTTTATGCATGAAAGCCTTTCATGCATATTGATCACCCTATTGTATGTCTCTGCAACATATATATATGTGAAGTCAAGTTTAAAAGAAATTTCCTAGATTTTAAATTGTAATTAGCATATAGTTAGTAAAACAACATAAATGTATTAAAATGTTAAATCATTATTAAACAAGAAAATAAGTTATTGGAAATGCATGTTTGAATGAGATGGGTGAAGCTGATCTTCAATGTTTTTCAATTAATTCAACCTTTTGTAGATAAATAATACTCAATGCTGCAGTAAGACAATGGTCAGCATCAATTTTATTTCCCCCTTTTTTCTTCAAGAGGTGTAAATCCTGAGCAATTTGTTTACATAATTAATTGAATGGTAATGCACAGTTTTGTTTCAGTAGTTGTCACCCAGTTATTTGAACTCTTCTGTCATCAAATGATTTATCATCAAAATTATTTTTGTTTATCTGTCAGCTGGTAATTTGATTAAGTCCTTCTTCAGTTTCGTTGAAAGCAAAGACTAGAAACCACCTGACTTGCCAGGATCATTAGAGTCATTAGAGACATGCAGTTCTGGGATGTATACCAAAAAAGGCTTTATTAAGTCTTCTTAATATAATTATATTAGGTAGTAATTATATCTATTAGCGTTTTACTTATAGGCATTGTTCAGGAGCTATTGAGAAAAGCTAAATATTGTTAACTTCAGTATACCTATGTCAAAAGGATATTTTTTTGATAAGATGTTTTTACCAGATGACTTAAAGATGTTTTTTTTTTTTTTTGCCTTAAACATGTTTTAACCAAAGCCATTTATTCAGTTTAAAGCCATTGTCTGCCTTGGAACCTTGCTGGCAAAACTGTTCTTTCATTGTCAAAACAATCAGATTGACTTTCATGATCTAAGAAGTCTGACTTTATTTTTCAGTTCAAATAAATGATTTGATTTGTGTTCCTGTGACAGCCATGTTTGATATTTAATCCTTGGTAGATAAATGGAAGGCAAGGAGACTTGTTTTAAAAGTGTGTTGCTTGGGACTTCCCTGGTGGCGCAGTGGTTGAGAGTCCCCCTGCCGATGCAGGGGACATGGGTTCGTGCCCCGGTCCGGGAAGATCCCACATGCTTCAGAGCAGCTGGGCCCGTGAGCCATGGCCACTGAGCCTGTGCGTCCGGAGCCTGTGCTCCGCAACGGGAGAGGCCACAACAGTGAGAGGCCCAAGTACCGCAAAAAAAAAAAAAAGTGTGTTGCTTGGAAGAACTGTCTTTCTTGTTCTTTTTAGAAACTCTCTGAGCTTTGCTTCACAGAACTCTCCCTGAAAGGTAATGTAATCTTTGATGATGAACATAGGCTAGAAATGATGAACTTTTAAAATGAAAATTGTAACCAACTTCTGCCCCATTCTATAATATACCTGAAAATAGAACATCCTATCACAATTACTCATTTTTAATTTCTATCTTCATTCTTTACAGTAATTATAGAACAGGAAGCCCTGTAGTCAGTTTGTAGTAATTTAAGTTAAAGAAGGCTTTGCAGACAAAATATTATGAATCATTCCTTGTTTAATACTTCAGAGATTTTTATATCTAGGCAATGCAGTTTGGTTTCATTCAGGATGGACAAGAGGTATGCCATTCTTTTTATAAAGTGAGTAAAGACTTGTGGAAGGGGAGTCAAGTGAGGAGAATTTGGATGACCTCTCCGTTTAGACCTCTGATCCATTGTCAGGCAGATTAGTTTTAGGAAAGGAATGAATACAAGTGGAAATTGAAGACCTGTCCATTGTTGTTTATCTATTTCAGTGTACTCCTCAGAGAGTCTGTTTACCTTCAGTAGTATAAATATATGATATTGGAAGATCCCTGTTCTAATATTTATGGTAGCCTCTATTTTATAGCCAGGGAAACTTAGACTTAAAGAGGTGAAAGAATTGGCTGTGGTCATTAAGCTAGTAAATGGTTTAGTCAAGAACTCCAAAACTTACTTTTCCTCATATGTCTCACTACCTAGTACATAGTTTGGTACACATAGATGTTTGCTATGTATTTAATAAAAGAATAACTTCATATTGTTTTGTGAACTATTAAATACTTAACATTTTAGTAGTCTCTTGAATTTTGAACTGCTGCGTGAAAGTAACAGATGATTCACTGCAGAAGAATATTGAAGATAACTCACATTTTTTTTTTTTTTTTTTTGCATTACGCGGGCCTCTCACTGTTGTGGCCTCTCCCGTTGCGGAGCACAGGCTCCGGACGCGCAGGCTCAGCGGCCATGGCTCACGGGCCCAGCCGCTCCGTGGCATGTGGGATCTTCCCGGACCGGGGCACGAACCTGTGTCCCCTGCATCGGCAGGCAGACTCTCAACCACTGTGCCACCAGGGAAGCCCGATAACTCATATTTTTAAAGCATGATCAAGTTCATCTCCCTTTAGTTCTTGAGGTGGTGTCTGTGGAAGTGACTAATAGACCATCAAAGAACTTAGGCACTTTGGGGGACTTCCCTGGTGGTGCAGTGGGTATCCGTGTTCCCAATGCAGGGGGCCTGGGTTCGATCCTTAGTCAGGGAACTAGATCCCACATGCATGCTGCAACTAAGAAGTCTGCATGCTGCAACTAAAAGATACTGCATGCTGCAATGAAGGTCCCACGTGCCTCAACTAAGACCCGGTGCATCCTAAATAAATAAATAAATACTAAAAAAAAAAGAACTTAGGCAGTTTTAAATGTTTTATCAATTAAGATAGAGACCTGTTAACAGTGTAGTAGTGTTTATTTGATAGGGGTCAACTGGCTGTATGTTGATATCACAGTCAGATGTCCATGAGGCAAACGTATGTTTATATGACCAGTATATTTTTGTTTCTGTGTTAACAGGTATTCTCTTAAACTGAATGACCAAATCTTGGCTGAAGAGAAACACAAGGAACTGTAAGTGCATTAAACCCTAGGTTGTACATAATTTACTCTGTCTATGGAGTAGATACATGTAAACAATCTGATTTTTAAAACTCTGTGTGGTATAAAATATAAAGATGTAATCAATATTATGACCTTAATCCTAATAGGATTAGGATAATTTATACTACATAAGGTTAACACAGGAAATAATTGTTCCTATGCACACATTAGAATATGGAGTATTGTATCCCATCCTCTAGACTAAGGGCATATTCGGAAATAGGTCGTTTCATCTTCTTTCCCCAGATAAAATGTTAAATTGTCATTGTTAATTTTGGCTCTTGCTCAGTTGACTTCCACCCTTTGCTTAAGGTGGAGAAATATGATTTTGTTCGTTGTCTTATGAAAAAGTAAATGCCTAACTCTGTTTAGCACAAGGTAAAGCACTTTAAATATAAATAAAATTTTGTTCCTTTAAAAAATTTTAATGTTTGTAGGATCCTATCTTTCGGGTAGGTTAGCTGTATACATGATTCTGGGATATCTCTGTTGCTATTTTTCTGCCCTGTGGTAGTATCTAAAAAGATTACTACCTCACAGGAACTGTGAGGTTTTTAGTTAAAAATTACAGACTTGGGAGTTTTAAAAATTCATCTCAGGGACTTCCCTGGCGGTCCATTGGTTAAGACTTCGCCTTCCAACGCAGGGGGTGTGGGTTCGACCTTGGTCAGGGAGCTAAGATCCCACTTGCCTCAGGGCTAAAAAACGAAAACATAAAAAACAAAAGCAGTATTGTAACAAATTCATTAAGGACTTAAAAAATAATGGTCCACGTCAAAAAAAAAATCTTAAAAAAAAAATTTCATCTCTTTTCAATATCATAGGTTTGTCCAAAGAGGGAAGCTAAAATAAAGTATATGCTTCTGTTTTCTAGTAGGCTACTTTTTTTCTCCATTGTGCAGTAAGAAAGTTCTGATAATTGTAATTATTATTGAAACACCTAATGTCAAATAATAATGTAGAATTAAGTTTGAGGAATTTGAGGCTAACTACGTCTACAGGTTGGACCTCACTTATTATTATTATTTTTTAATTGAAGTATAGTTGATTTACAGTGTTGTACGGACTGCGCTTATTATTGATGATAGTCAACGTTCTATCTATCCTTTTTATAAATACATGGGTGAATTTTACAAACTTCCTTGGGAGTTTCCTTAATGTTTGACACTCTCTTATGTTAAAGATATTTTAATATCTAACTCAAGTCCCTCATGGTTTAGTTTAAATGTAATCTTCATTTGTACTCAAGTTATGGAGAATAACTTTTTCTGTAGATTGAGTGCTTCAAGACTATTATTTTCTTCTCAAGGTTAAGTAATGATTTTTCTGAGTACTTTTTAAGGTTCTATTTACAAACACTGTCCTGAATCTTTCCAAATTATTTTCTTTCTTCTGTCTTATAGAAGAGATTATAGTAAATGTTAATCGTAAAATGGTAGGCTCAATGTGTAAGAAAAGGATTTAAGAGTTCCTAGAGTTGATATATCCCATTGTTATGCTAGCCTTTCATCAGTATTTTTATATTTGTTATGTCTTCATTTGATTATAATCTCCATCGTCGGTTCTCAAATTTATTGTTAAGGAATTTTATATAATTTCTTTCTTTACTGCCTAGTCAGTGAGGGTAGGTGATTATAACTGTACCATTGGTTGGTTGCTTACTTATAGGTTTGGTAACAGAACTTTTTTGTTTTGGGAATTAGGTAGTCAACCTAGAGGTTCCTTTGGCCCTCGGAGACTATGACCAATATTAAAAATACCAGAAAACTGCAATAGTGTGAATATTTTCATATTATTTAATATGTAACCCATATGAATGTGTTAATTCATTTATAGTTTCTTTAGCTGTCTGTGATATAGTTCACTCTCATGGATAGACTGATTTTTTTCTTAGATTTTATTATGAAAAATTTTAAATGTATAGTATATAATTACCCATATATTCGCCACCTAGATTTTATCATTAACATTTTACTCTCTTTTTCACCTTATCCATTCTTTTGTCTATCCATTACTTCATCTGCTTTTTGAGTGCATTTCAAAAGTAAATTGCAGACATCAGTATGTTTCCCCATAAATACTTCAACATGCATACCATCACCTAGAATTCAGTAGTTTAGAATTTTTTGCCTTTACCTGTAAATATTTTCATACAGTGAAATGCACAAATCTTAAGTGTACATTTGCTGAGTTTTGAAAAGTGCATAAATGTTCATAACCCAGTTCTCTATCAAGAAATTCCCTTATGCCTCTTTGTAGTCACTCTCTGCTCCTACCCTCCGAGAGGTAACCCTTATTATGTTTTTTTTTCTACTATAGATTAAGTTTTTCCTGTTCTGGAATTTCTTATTAATGGAATCATATGTACGTTACGTTTTATATAATACTTATTTCACTCAGTATAATATTTTTTAGATTCTTTCATGTATTAGTTAATTTTTTTTATTGCTGATTAACATTCCATGATTTATCTGTTTTCTTATTGGTGGACGTCTAGGCTGTTTCCTTTCATCTGGATACTATGAATAAAGTTGCTGTTAATATTTTTGTATAAGTCTTTGTGAACATATTTTTATTTCTCATGGATAATTACTCAGGAATAGATTTGCTGCTGAGTCACTAGGGTAATAGTATATTTGGTTCTATGAGGAACTACTAGATTTTCTTTTAAAGTGGTACCGTTTTACATTCCTACCAGCAATATATGAGAGTTCTAGTTGCTCTACATCCTCATCAACATTTGGTATTTGTTGGTCTTGCTAATTTTAGCTATTCTGGTGGATATGTAGTGGTATCTCAGACTGGTTTAATTTGCATTTCCATGATGACTAATGATATTGAGTACTTTTTCATTAGCTTATTGGCCATGTATATTTTCTTTGGTGAAGAGTCTGTTCACATCTTTTGCTGATGAAAAAAATTAGATTGTTTTCTCCTTTTATTGATGACTTGTTGGAATTCTTTATATATTCTGGATACCAGTCAATGTCAGATGTATGTTTTACAATTTTTTCCTCCAATCCCAGGCTTACCATTTTTTCTTAATAGTGCCTTTTGATAAGCAAGTTTTAAATTTTTAGTCTAATTTATCACTTTTTACCTTTATGATTATTACTTTGTTCATCTAAAAAACCTTTGCCCTCAATTTATGAAGATACTCTTATTTATATTTTTCTTTAAAAACTGTATGATTTGAGCTGTTTTGTTTAGGTCTATGATCTATTATGCATTAATATTTGTATATGATGTGAGGTAGATTCCAATGTTCATTCTCCTTTATCTATATGGATATCTAGTTATTTCAGCACTATTTGCTGAATAGACTTTATTTGTCCACTGAATTGTTTTGTTGCCTTTGTTGAAAATAAAATAACTGTCGAAATATGGGTTTATCCTGTTCCCTTGATTTACTTGTCACTCTTTATGCTAGTCACACAGTATAGTAAGTATTGAAGTCAGGTGCTGTAAGTCCTCCCACTTTGTTCTTCATTTACAAGATTGCTTTGGATGTACTAGATCCTTTACATTGCCATATATTTTAGAATCAGTGTATCAGTTTCCTCAGAAAAACCTTTTGGGATTATCATGGGGATGTTGAATCTATTTGAGAGAGAATTGACATCTTAACAGTATTTAGTCTGTCTTTTAATTTCTCTCAGCAGTGCTTTGTAGTTCTCAGTGAAGAAGTTTTGCTTGTCTTTAGGCCACATGAATTTTAATACCAGCCTTGCTTTATGACTATGAATTTCGAAGCAAAAGATTGAGGGTTTCAAATTATATTTTCACCTAGAATGTGTTAAATTTGGATAGATGATTTTTTTTTTCTCACAGTGCCTGATATGTCTTCTGGATATTCCGTAGCAGACCTTTGGTAGGGCAGTCCTGTCTCGTTAACAGTATCTGGTATAAAACATACTAGCTGAGTGTAAATAATATGCACTTTTCCAGAATTTTCTTTCTTTTATGTTAAGCCACTTGGAATATCTTCTGGATTTGATTGTTATATACTTTTTCTTGTCATTGTCCTTGCAGATTTTATTCCTCTTTGAATATATTACATAGTAATTATTTTATAAGTTAGCATTTATCACTAAAAGTATATTGGAGTTATTATTTTTCTACCATAACTACATATTTAGCTGTGTAGGAAAATTAGTGATGTCCCTAATCTTTGCCAGCTATGGTTAAAAATGAATATCATTAGGCCATACCACAGACTGGAAAAGAGAGATAGGTATTTAGCTCAAATCTGTCATAATTCTTAGAGAAACTCTTCAAGGCGTGTAGTGTGATGATAGATTAATAGCTCAAATTTTTAATCTAATGGAAGTGCTCTGGAAAAAAAATTGTATGGCGTTATGACAGGAAAAATACATTTTATTGATTGAAGCAGATTTTCAGGTTAGATCTTTTCTTTTGTCACTATTTAGCACTAAAAAATCACATCTTTTCTAGGTTACTCTTTGCTTTACTTACTTTATTTCAATTAAAAAAAGATGTTGGAAAGGAGTCTAAATCTTATTAGGAGCCAAATGACCTATGTGCATACTTAATATATACACATTTTATAGAAAACACAAAATTTTCAATTCTCTTAAAAAGCAAGTGCCACACTATTGGATTAATCTTAAATGAGCTGTTCTCTTTTTCTAGTGCAATTAACTAAATTATAGTATGCAGTTATTTATTTTATTTTATTTTATTTAACATCTTTATTGGAGTATATTTGCTTTACAATGGTGTGTTAGTTTCTGCTTTATAACGAAGTGAAACAGCTATACATATACATATATCCCCATATCTCTTCCCTCTTGCATCTCCCTCCCTCCTACCCTCCCTATCCCACCTTTCTAGGTGGTCACAAAGCACCGAGCTGATCTCCCTGTGCTATGCGGCTGCTTCCCACTAGCTATCGATTTTACATTTGGTAATGTATATATGTCCATGCCACTCTCTCACTGTGTCCCAGCTTACCCTTCCCCCTCCCCATGTCCTCAAGTCCATTCTCTAGTAGGTCTGCGTCTTTATTCCCGTAGTGCCCCTAGATTCTTCATAACCTTTTTTTTTTTAGATTCCATATATATGTGTTAGCATACGGTATTTGTTTTTCTCTTTCTATGCAGTTATTAAAATGTTTTTAGGAAAATATTTAATATCATGATGATTTAAGTAGGTGAAAAAGATTGCTTGTAGATATCATAAAAGAGAATTGTAGTAGAATAGTAGATCTGTGGGTGATTGATAATGGGTGAATTTTAATTTTTTTCTTTGTACTTTTATGTGTTTTATTTATTTATTTATTTATTTATTTATGGCTGCATTGGGTCTTCATTACTGCACACGGGCTTTTTTCTAGTTGCGGCCAGTGGGGGCTACTCTTCGTTGTGGTGTGTGGGCTTCTCACTGCGGTGGCTTCTCTTGTTGTGGAGCATGGGCTCTAGGTGCATGGGCTTCAGTAGTTGTGGCATGTGGGCTCAGTAGTTGTGGCACATGGGTTTAGTTGCTCGGCGGCATGTGGGGTCTTCCCCGACCAGGGCTCGAACCCGTGTCCCCTGCATTGGCAGGCGGATTCTTAACTACTGCGCCACCAGGGAAGCCCTATGCTGTTCTAGATATGAAGTATATTTTCCCTTTTGTTACTGAATGAATTCTCCTTATTGACTATTTTTTTATGTCAAAATTGAATTATTTTGTTAGAATTACCCCTTGAATTTAAAAGTTTTATCTTGGAATATGTATATATAAGTTTTTATTGGTTTAGGATTATGATGAAATGGAAGAAAATAAATGAATTATGTAAGAGGTATGAAGCAGGAGTATTGGAAAGGACACTCTTAGACCTTAATCTTTGGTTCAGTGTAAAAATATTATAATTTCTTAGAGAACAATGCCAATTTCTAAACCAGCAGGGGAGATTTTTAAGTATTTAAGTGGCATGTTTCAGAACATGTTCAGAGCCCTTAGAGACAATCAGTAACATCTGATATGCTCTTAAATTCATTATTATTGATGGTGTGGCTTAGTAATTCTTTGAAAATATCAAGATTGTCTTGTAAGAGTAGTGTTAGAACTGATTGCCTATAAAGCTGATAGATTTTGTTCATGGCAAATGCCAAAGAGAACAAAAACGCCTGGGAAGTGAAAAGTTAAAATTGAAATAAAGAACATCTAGGACCAGCAACAAGGTTAAGTGGTTAATATGATTTCAATATTCATAAAAGCTGCAGTATTTTAAATACCATGAACATTTTTATGATCCCTTTCTCAGGGCCCACTTTCTTTTACATATTTTAAATTATAGAATTTAAGATTCTAGAAATGAACCCTAGAACTAATTATTCATATTTTATGATGAATGGGTGAGATCCACATGATAAAGTGACTTACTATAGGTTACACTGCTCTTTAATGACAGCGCTGGACCAGAATTCAAGTCTTGTGATGCCCATTTAAATGCTTTTTGTATCACACCAAGCAGCTCCCTAAAAATACAATAATTTTTTTAAATAAAAAGGATCGATATTCAGTGCAAGTCCCAGTACTAACTGATTATAATGAACCCAATGGCTATATCAAGGCTCTCAATGGCTGATTAATTTTACAGTATTATATTATGCTTTAGAAACCACCTCAGACTCATTCAGTGAGTTGAGGAGAGTCAGGTATACTATGTATACCTGAATTCCAAATGCAAGGCACTTCTCATTCTTCCAAGGAGATGGTATAATACAAAGCTTTTTGGCCAAGTTGACTCTAAAAGCTTTTAGAGAAGTTTCACAACCACATATTATGTGAAATAATTTTAAAATTCTTTTTTCTTTTTTACTTCTCATTTGTTTGAACATTCAGAATTTTCATAATCTTTGTTACCAGTAGAAGAATCTTTTTCTCTAGAACACAGCAATCTTCTTTGATCGAAGTTGTTTGATTCCACGTATGATCCTTTCATTGGACATTTTATCCTAAGATACAGATGCCTCTTACATGGGAAACATTTTTGTTCTTCTTGTTGTTTGTGAAATATTTTTGTAATTGAGTTTTTAATATATAGTCATGATCTTTGTACAGTAGCTGTTTACTGTATTGCTTTTTAAATTGATCTTTAAAAAGCTCTACAATAACATTCACCATTTGTGCTTATGAAGCTGTGCCTCCAGGAATAAGTACTAAATGTGTGTTCAAATTCTTTGCTCTTTGTTTTTTTATACTAATATCATCAGGTGACTTCTGTAAGAATCCCAAACTAGCATTGATTGAATTCATTCCAGGCAACTATTAATGGTTCTAAACTAATCTGTGAGCAGAGTTCACCCCTTTGGTGAACTTTTGACTGTGCTCTCACTTTAGAATTCTAGGATTTCATAGTTTCTTGTTATCTGTTGTTATAACTGGATTATGAAACTTTCGAAAGGTTTGCTTAAATATTGTTTAAAAGAAAATTATTAACTCTGACATAAAGAAGTACTCATTACAAGAAATAATTTTAGTATTAAACTTTGTCATATATTCATGCATATATGATAGATGAATGAAAAATGTATGTTATTAGTGGTAAAACCTTAAAAGCCTCAAAGGATTAATCCTAAATTGCCACCTTCTGTTTTTGAAGAAATGTATGGTGCTCTGGATTCAGCACTAGAAGAAACTGAGTTTATGTATGTTTTGCCACAGATTGTATCCTTGGTATATCAGGTAAGATTCAATTCTGCTATGAGTAATGAGAAATAAGAAACCTATTATAGGGATTAAACCTTACTTATTGCAAGAAAAACTAGGGAAGTAGAGGTCCAGAAAGGATTAGAGGAAAGTCACTAACCAGTCCTGTTGTGTGGATTAATGAATTGGAGCTTTCAAGAAGCAGCTAGGAATGTATAGCTGCTGGAGTAAACTGTGAGGAGAGTTGGTGGATTGTTGGCTTTTTGAAGCTACCACTTCTGTGAGTTTTCAGTGGAGCATTTGGTGATGGGCTTAGGCCTGGTTGGAAAGGTGAGCTGGAGGTAGAGTGGGGATACATAAGGATAAATTGGAATTCCTCCCATACCTTTCTGTCTTCACTACCTCTAGCCAGTAACTACCCTTGGTGTGAAAGGGCCGCTGCTTCACTTGTACCTCCCAAATTGTACACAAATTTCTCTTGTGGCTAATCCCAACCTAAAACCACATAGGGAAGGAAATTCTGGGGATTGTAGTTTTTAGTTGACGCAGTATAAAACTACCATACTTGGGTTAATCACTTAATCTCTTGAATACAACATCGTCATTTGTAAAACAGTGATAATTTCATTTTATCTTGTTAGGTTTAATGAGGATTAGATGAAATTATATATGTGAGAAAGTTTTGATCTACAAGGAATCATAAAGGTTAGTTGTGATGTAGGTTGTTTTGAGTATGATGATGCTTATAAAAACACTGTTTAACTGGCTTCGGCTCTTAGAGAAGCTTAGCTGTCTGTCGCATATCACTGTGGGTTTAGATTAGTGCTTTGCTCTTTCATTATTATCCATTAAGCAAATAGTTTCTTTAATTAGCTACTTCTCTTTTAGTCTATTCCGTAATCCCTCTGAATATAGTTTTTGAGTTTCAGGCATAAAATTGTTCAGAAAAAAATGGTGGTCTTTTTTGCTTTCTACTTCTTTGATTTTTTTAGTGGGGAAGGGTAAGGTGGTTCCTGAAACTTCATCCAGACCTTTTCAGTCCAAGTGTAGTTCATTGATCTTTTGCTACAAATAATTTACTTGACAGTATTTTACTATGTGGTATCAATAGGGTGAATTTATTCAGGTCAACATGGGTTGAATAGAGTAGAAATTGCTGTGTTGAATTCTTTTTTCTTCTTGGTCTACAACAGACAAGAATATTTTGAGAGTGCAGCTATGACAGATATCTACCTGAAAAACAATGTAAGGGTTATGCCAACATGGTCTATATTCCCTTAAGGATTGAGTCAGACTATTTGGGAATGATATGAATTTAGGAGTTTTGGGGAACTTTAGTATCTGTTAGCAGCTAATCTAGTTCTTGAAAACTACTAACTATATATAATTAGTATTTTCTCTACTAACTATAATTAATGTTTTCTTTTTGGAAAGTATTGAAAAATTGAATAACACTTAAGAGCAAGGAAAGAGGACATTACTTTAAGTACTTTTATGCTCTAATTTAATCCTCACAGCAACCCTATGAGGTAGGTATTATAATCATTCCCATTTTACAGGAAACTAAGGCTTGGAGAGACTCTATTACTTTTCTTATAGTAGGAAAGGTAGGTTCCAATTTGATTTCAGATCTTTTTTATTGCTTTTTACTTTGCTTAAGTTCAGTGACTTAGGAAAAAGAATATTCTAAAAAATTCTTTAGAAGAATGATATTATTTAAAACACATTTACTTCACAAACTATTTATGGTGGATGTTATATTTCATTAGTTTTAATATGATTTACTAGAAAAATACCATAGTTTGTAGGTAATACTGTGGTTTTTTGGGGTTGGCTGATGGCTAAGGTGTAAAACCTTAGAGGATAATCTGAGCTTATGTTGATGACTAGAAATCCAATATTTCCAACCAAATAGGTCTTCTTCTTGAAGTTCTGTGTATTATAAATTTATTCCTTGTGATGCTAGCTCCCTCTGTAGAACTTCATTAAGATTGCAACTTGGCTTTTTCAATCATTTTGCAAAGTGATTGAAGCATTATCTAGAATAGATTTAAAATTTTTCTTATAAAATTTTACTTTATATTCTAATCACTTCCAAGTGTTTTTTCTTGTGAAGATGTTACCTTTATAAAAATGTCTTACTTTATATATACTAAATTTTAGTAGCATATACAAAGGGAAACCATCTTCCCCAAATATTCCTACTACTTTAATGTCTTTTTGTTTGTGAAGGCCAGAGACACTTGTGATTTCTACATCTGTAGGGTCTGTGTTGGGTAAGACCAGAGGAGGTAGAAGAAATCCAATGGAAGATTTGAAAAAAAACTTTTTTGGAAGTGTAACTGGTTGCCATATATCATATTTGAAATGATCTTTTTTAAAGAGTTTTTTCATTGTTAAATTGGATGAGAAAATGGTCATTAAGGGAATTTTTTGGGGGGAGAGGGTCTTGCAGAAAGGAGACAAACAAAATTTCTGCGTGCTAGAAAGATTCATTTATTTTCAAATTGAATTCAACAAAGAAAATCAAAGAAATGCTGGATTTCAATCCTCAGCATTTCTTTTTTTTTTTTGGCCTTAGGTTGTTATGGTTCTAAGATTCTCTGCTTATGGCCATTTTACATGCAGAATTTTTGTGGTAAAAATTGTGTTTTATCAGCTTAAAGTGAATCCATTTCCCATATACAAAGTATTCATAGGGTATTACTTAATGCTTAATTTATGCCTGAATATTTTTGTTACTGAACTCAGGTTCAGCTACTTGCCACTCAAAAGCCAATAATTCGAGAGGCAGGTGTCAGTAGAAAGGGAAATTGCTTTAATCAGAGGAGAAGGTGGACTCGTGTCCTGAGACCAACTCCAAAGATTCTGCTCAGCCATGACAGTTTTTAAGGGGAAAAGTGGGGGAAGAATCTCTGAATCATCAAGTCAGGAGGTTGGGTTCTGCATCATTCTCCATTGTGGGCAGGCTGGCTGACTCTTCAGATGTTATCTTACCCGAGTGATCTGCCTGCAGGATTGCTAATGGGGTCTGTTGGAGGTAGAGAGCTAGTCATTCTTTAACTACTAAATACTTCATTCTTACTTCTTTTAATCTTGGAAAAGAATCAACAGGTTAGGCAAGGCATGGTGTGCATTCAGGAGAGCATAAGTCAGGAGTTAGTTTAAATTGCCTAGTGATCTCATTCTTTTTTTTTTTTTTTTTGGCGGTACGCAGGCCTCTCACTGTTGTGGCCTTTGTCGTTGCGGAGCACAGGCTCCGGACGCACAGGCTCAGGGGCCATGGCTCACGGGCCCAGCCGCTCCGCAACATGTGGGATCCTCCCAGACCGGGGCATGAACCCGTGTCCCCTGCATCGGCAGGCGGACTCTCAACCACTGCGCCACCAGGGAAGCCCTATTTATTTATTTTTAATTTATTTTTGGCTGTGTTGGGTCTTTGTTGCTGTGTTCAGGCTTTCTCTAGTTGTGGCGAGCTGGGGCTACTCTTCCTTGTGGCGCGTGGGCTTCTCACCGTGGTGGCTTCTCTTGTTGCAGAGCATGGACTCTAGGCACGTGGGTTTCAGTAGTTGCAGTACATGGGCTCAGTAGTTGTGGTGCGTGGGCCCTAGGGCACGCGGGCTTCAGTAGTTGTGGCGCGTGGACTCAGTAGTTGTGGCGCATGGGCTTAGTTGCTCCATGGCATGTGGGATCTTCCTGGACCAGGGATCAAACCTGTGTTCCCTTCATTGGCAGACGGATTCTTAACCACTGCGCCACCAGGGAATTCCCCCGTCCCTCAATACATTTTTAATGAATAAATAACATGCTTTAAATGTCTCCAACTCGGACTTCCCTGGTGGTTCAGTGGTGAAGGGTCTGCCTTGCAGTGTGGGGGACACGGGTTTGATCCCTGGTCAGGGAGCTAGGATCCCACATGCCGCGGGGCAACTCAGCCCGCACACCACAACGATGGAGCTCCTGCACCTCAGCTAGAGAGCCCACGTGCTGCAAACTGCAGAGCCCATGCGCTCTGGAACCCACACATTACAACTACAGAGCCCACGCGCCCTGGAGCCTGCCCGCCACAACTAGAGAAGAGAAAACCCACAAGCTACAACTAGAGAGAAGTCCACGTGCTGCAATGAAAGATCCCGCGTGCGTCAACAAAGATCCCGCATGCTGCAACTAAGACCTGACACAGCCAAAAATAAATAAAATAAACAAATAAATCTTAAAAAAAAGTCTCCAACTCTATGTATTCTTCTTTTCATAATTCTTGCCCAGAATGTTACAGTAGCACCTTATACAACCACCCTGCCTCTATTCTCACCTGTTCTCTTTACTTCACATTCACATTCTTTACTTCACATGGTTGCACTTTTGTTTCTGTCCTATTGATTGTCCACCTTTCTAAGACACTAGTTTGTCCCATCACTTGACCATGTTGTTAAAACACATTAATAGTTCTCCATTGCCTACTGGATGAATTTCAAGTTATTATGCATGACTTGGAAGCAGTTGATGATCTGAAACTGGCTTTCCCCCATTATCACTATCCCTAGCCAACAGCTTTCTTCCTTAAGCTCCCTTAAGATCTGATTGCTTGTTTTTGTATCTGGGTCTTTGAATGTACAGTTCTACCCTTTCTCAATCTTATCTGCCTGATAACTTCAAAATTCAACTGCTTCTGCCAAAAAGCTCCCTCTTCACCCCTAATAAATTTGCTTTTGTTATTGTACTAAAACTTGTCTGTTGTCCATATTAGACTGAATTTGAGACCTGTGACTATTTCATATCCAGTTCTGCTTGTGTGTCATACAGAGGTCTGCTTATTAAATGCTGTAGAATCAAATTAAATGCCTGTGGGTTAAGGAATAAGTATTAGTTGAATTGGGAGTTAATTTTTTTTTTTTTTGGCTGCATGGTGTACAGCCTGTGAGATCTGAGTTCCCTGACTAAGGATGGAACCCATGCCCCCTGCAGTGGGAGCTCAGAGTCTTAACCCCTGGACCGCCAAGGAAGTCCCGGAAGTTAAAGTTTAAGCAAATGATGCTTTAGGAATTTTAGGAAAATGGTATTAGTTTTTAAAGCATGATGTCCAAAATGATGGTACTTTTAATTTTTATTTATAGAAGGATTTTTAGACAACATAAAATGATTCTGATTTCTTTGTATTGAATGTTCTAGGAAAATATAAAAAAAAAATTGGTCCATAATTTAATCCTTTTAAAAATAGAGTTAATTATCAGAACATTTCTAGAGCATAATTTTATTCCCATGCTGACTTCATCGTTCCATCTTATTTGTTGTCAAATAAGGATGAGAAAGAAAGTGGGGAAGGGGGAAGGTGGAAAGGAAGAGATAGGGAAATGGAAAGGAAGAGAGGAGGAGGGATGGGTGTGTGGAGGTGTGTGTGTGTGTGTGTGTGTGTGAGAGAGAGAGAGAGAGAGAAGTTTATTTTGCCATTCATTGTGCAGACTTTTATTTAATCTGTTTCCTTTTTAATATGAATGCATATCCCTTTCTCCAGAAATTGAGTCATTTGGTGATTCTGCAAATAAATTGACTCGCTTCTTATTTCTTCTTTCCCTTCTTCCTCCTCAGTCTTTGGTTTTAGCTTTTGTCTGGTGTGCTGGTTCAGCCATCAATATTTGTTACTCTAAAGACTTCATCATCTTATGGACATTTTTCACCAAAAATGTTGTTTTTGTAAGCTTCTTGTCATTTTAGTGCAAGGAGCAGAGATGAGCTTTGCTTTAAGTCTTTTGTGTTGAAGTAAAATAATGGTCAGTGTATTTTTAATATGAAAGCTGTATAAATTGAAATGTTCAATTCCTTTACATTAGGAAACAGCAGCATAATTAAAAGGGAGATGAATTGCTCCATCTGCAAGGTGCTCAGGAAGTGGAGAGAAAGATAGCTACATTGTAAGCTCCAGGAGAGAATGGGTTTACCTCTTTGTGTATTTGTCTTTCCTTTCCATTGTATACATAGTGCCTAACTTTGTGTAATGTAGTGTGTGGTTCACCAATAGTTATTGAAAAAATATAATATGTAATTAAAAAAATCATTTTAGATAGAAAGTACATCAAGAAATATGCTACCCTCTTTTGGGCTTTTTAGTATTTTGATCATGTTCTCATTCTCCATTTCACCTTTAAAGCCTGTAATTAGTGTCCTGATTTTTGCCTTTAGTTTGTTTATATTCCTTTTCATAGTTGTTACTGTTAGCTCATAAAATTATGACCTAATTTATGTTTTCACCATTATCCAGCACAGTTAGTATTCAGAAAGATTTTATTGTTAATCAACCTTGAGATCAGCCTTAACTAATTTCAGTTGATTTGGACACACCTATTTTTTTAAAAAATCAGCCCTGATATAAACACAAACAACAGAGAACACTGTCTTTCCTGAAGATTATATTCACATTTCATCCTCTTCATTGAGTAGTGTAGATGTATTATTTCAAAAATAAAAATTATTTTTTGTATTAAAAATGGACATTTCTTTTCTTTTTTTTAAACTAAGACCACAAGGTTCTGAGGAGATTTTATCCCGAATGACCTTAGAATAATGGTTAACTTCTTAGTAATTAAAAAACAAAATAATGCTGCAACCTTGATTCAGTTTTCAAGTATACTTTTGCTTGCTAGTCAAGCCATTTTTTATTATTCATTTGTAGTACTTTAAATGAGTCCCTATTGTTGTGCAGGTTTTCCAAAATAGTATTAATAATGTAAATGCAGAAATTTATTTTAAAACTAAGGTGATACCCACCAGATGGTGCTATTTCGCCTGTTTTGTCTGTGAAAAAAAAAAAGATGAATATAGAACTTTCTAAAAGTGTATGGAATATCTCCTAATATTTTGGGGGACATAGTATTTTGGGGATAGAGGAGTTCAATGGAGAGAAGTATTCAAGTATTATAAACTTACAGAATATAGAATAAATTTACATATATGTTATACTAATATGTTTATCTTAATAAAGGTAGAGACCATTGCTAGAATTAACATGGCTGAGAACTTTTTATTTAGTGTAAAAATATTAAGTAGATACTCTTCTTAAGGTTTACATAATACAAATGCTATCAACTGTCATAATTCCATAATCATAAAAAATGTAATTATTTCTAAAAGGAGGTATTACCAAAATTTATATTTCAGTTTTCTTTTTATTTTGAAGTAAACAGTATTACTGTCCAGCGGAGTTACATAGTTATTTACAAATAAGAAAACATTTTGATTATTTTTTATGTTCTTGAATATATCCCAGATCAAGGAGAGAAGATTAGGCTTGAATTCATTATTTTTACAAAGGAAAAATAGCTCTTCTAAATTAATTTGTATATTAGGAAGAAGGCAACCACGCGGCACACTAGTCATTTAGATGCTGCAATTGAATGATTGACTATCCATTATAGTTTAATTGGCTAGCTAATATACTTTCCAGTGATGTATGAAAGATTCAGCCAGTGTTTCTAGGATTTTAATATACTTAACTTTTTCTGGTCTTATTATCCCTCTGTATTTGCATCTGGCCATGAGACTGAAGCATAAAGGTGTGTAGGTGCTGTTATAAGTATTTGCCAAAGTCATTGCTGATAATAGCAACAATGATTTTATTTGCATGTGTGAAATTAGAGATTAAACTTGCTTTTATATCTTACATTTGAATTTTTCCCCTGGAAAGGTATGTGTGTTACTTTGTAGGGGAGGAAGATTTTTTTCCTCTACTCTTCTTGGTTATTTTGGCTGGTCTGCTAATTCAGTTGACGAAAGACAGATTAACAGGAGAAAAACAAATTTAATTATGTAGGTATGGGAGCCCCATAAAAATATGAAACCCAAGGGCAAGTGTGGCAGTTGAGGCCTTCCTGAGCTAAGGAATGGGATAGGGGACTGGGGCTTCAAAGGGGAGGAGGGTAATTCACAGAACAATAAGAAGAGCAGATGTTTGGTAATTAGCTGCCCTAGGGATAGGTCTTTCAGATAAACTGTTAATCTCTGGTAGCGCTCTCTCTGAGCCAGGCCCCTTATGCAAAATTTTTTAGGTACTTAAGGGAGAGGTAAAAAGGTCTTCCTGAGTCTTTTGGGCCTTGGTTGTCTTCAGTTCAAAGTAATCCAAATGCCAAAGTGTCACATTTTGGGCAGACTTGTTCTGAACCCCTTCAACTTTGGATTCAGTGAATGGAACTTAACTCTATAGGCTAGGAAATACAGATAGTAGATTTTCTTGTATTTCTAGATTTTGTGAATGAATACTTTAATCATAACTATATTAACATTGTTGACATTCTCATAACAACCTGAAGATTGTGAACCACCATATTGCTTTATCTTAACTTGTTTTATAGCATTTTAAAAAAACTTTGGGTTATAGTTTTTGAGTATACCTCAGATCTCTCTTGCAAGAGTATAAAGTTCTTCCTGCTTTATTTCCCTTACTCCGCTTAGCACAGTGCTTTATATATAGTAGATGATCTGTGTATATTTATTACAAAAAAGAGTTAATTTTTTCATGCCTACTATTAGTAGTAGTATTATAACACAAAGGAAGTTATTTAGATAGCTTTTCCTCCTTGTACTAATTTCCATAGTAACAGAGTATACTATGTTCTATTATTTTTAATCTTAAACATCTTTTCTTATATGACTTTTTATAGTTGGTTTAAAAGGACCATCTCACTGAAATCTCATAAAATCGTACTAGTGATGCATTCTATCCTGGTGAAGATAAGTGTATTTTCAGTTTTCTTAAAAATAAAAAATCTTGTCATCAGTCTAGTTTCATGTGGATCTTGAGAATTGGAGATGGTCTTGTCCAGTAGTTGGTTCAGGGCCTCTTGCGGGGGTTCCTAAGACCTTTTCAAGGGGGTCCACGAAGGCAGAGCTATTTTCAAAATGATAGTAAGACATTGTTTGCTTTTTCATACTCACTCTATCATGAATGTAAGTAGTTTTCCAGAGGTTACATGACATGCGATATTGATTGAATGCGTAAGCATATGAGAATGTAGCTGTCTTCTATTAAGCCAGACATTAAAGAGAGTTGCAAAAATTATAAAACAATGTAACCCTTGGCACTAAATTTTTTAGTTTGGAAATTTTTTTTTTCTTTTTCCATAAAATGTTACTTGTTTGACATTTAATGCTTCTATTATTAAAAATAATAAATTAGTAAACATTTTAAAATATGTTTTAATTTCTAATATGGTAACCAGGGATAGATATAAAAGCTCTTTGAAGTATTCAATACTTTTTTTTAAAGTATAAAGAGGTCCTGAGATCAAAGCATATAAGAACTTCTGATCCTAATTCTTTATCTTCATTTCACAGATGAGGGTCCTCAGTGGCCCAGAGAGGTGAAGTGGTTTAATCAAGTATACTCAGCCAGTTTTTGGCTTAGCTGATACTTGTATCACTGACTTCTGACTGCTTTGATTTATGTTATTAGCTGTTTTGATATTTAGGTATTTTCCAACCTAATACCAATTCTGAGTTCCTTAAACTGTTTTTTAGTTTGATATTTTAATTGACTTTATTAAGTGTATGAATAAATTGGGAATATTGACCTGATTTTTCAGCTACAATAAAAAAGTTTTTTAACACATAAAATTTCTAGTATAACCTTGCTATAAAGTATGAACTTCCTAGCAAGGAAAGTGAATTGATAGATGAAAAAGTGTAGCCTTAGTGTCAAAAAAAAATAAAGTTGAGGGCAAAGAGGTAGCCTCTTGTGTTTTAGAGACTCTTTTACTACTCTTTACTTGTTTTCTTCCCATTCATCCACAATAAAACATTGGTTACAGGCTTCCCTTGACATTTATGGCAGTCCACTCATAGAAGAATGAAGTGTCCTATTCTTAGGTTTCAAAAATTAATAGTATAATAATTCTACATTGCTATTCTGGTGGATATGCATTGTTTCTCATGTTGAATTTCATGCTTGGAGGATTGAATTCTAAAACATTCTCCATTTTTTGAAATTGATGAAGGAATTTAAAACCACATCATGAAGATAGATTGAAAACCTGGATAGTTTGAGCTTGAAGAGAGAGAATCAGGAGATCCATATATTAGCCATCTTCATTTGAAGGAATTTCTTTATGCGGAAATAAGATTAGATTTATTGATTTATGTGTGAAACCTCAAGGATAGAAGAACCAATGGGTGGGTGACACAGACTGAATCATTTTAGCTCGATAAAGGGAAAGTCTCTAGAAGTAAAGAAATACAAAAATAGAATCAACTTGTATTGGTAATAATTTCCCTGTGTCAGGAGGGGTTAAATTGCAGACCAGATTCCCTGGTAGGAATGTTGGCAAATGAATAAAGGAGTTCTGGTTAATTGGGTTAGATGACCTTTCATAAGATTCTTTCTATTATCTGTTTTGGTATACTTGTTGAAAATAACTTGTTTTAATGATAAGAGTTTCTTTTAAAAAGGTAATTGGTTTAGCAGATATATTCTACTTTTATATTAACTAGTCAATAAACTTTATGGATCTGTGGTCTTGGCATGAGCAGTATAATCGATTCTCCTAGAAGGAGTGTGTGTTTTCTTTGTTCCTTTTATTGCAAGCCATTTGAAGAGATGATGGATTGGTAGCAGAAATTTAGAAGTGAAAGGAATGATAAACATTAGAAAGGAAGATGAAAGCCATTTTGAACATGTACATTGAATTGATGATATTTTGAGATTTATTTTAGTATTTGCTCATTGATCACAAATATTTTCTGCCTTTTGTTACTACTCTTTTCCTGTCTGGTTCTTTTCCAAGTATTCCAACAAAGTAAACTATTCTGTAACTAATATTTTTGTGAAATTCTTTCAGTTGTTGCTGTTTTTACGAGTTGTAGCCTCCTTTATAATATAATCAAATGATGACTGCATTAAAACATTCTTAATTTAACAGAGTATGGGTCAGGGGAGGATCTAGACTAATATTTTTAACTGTTTTTTTCTTGGCATACTAGATGAAAAGACATGTTCATACTATTCCTAGAAGTAAATGGATTATAGCAAAATATTTGGCTTTATTTTCATTTGTGAGTGGGTGTCTGTGTTTTTGTGTCTATGCATGTATCTTTCTCTGTATATCATGTATATTCTTAATACTTCCAAAAATAATTTGAGATCTTATAATGTCTTATTGTACACGTAAACACACACACACACACACACAGAGCATGATTCATTTTTCATCAGACTTTTATTGAAGGCCTGGCATAGGAGTTAAATTAAATTATTATAGGGTTCAGGTAGGAAATGAATGGGGGAAATGAGCCAAGTTGGAGCAATAGATTTTGATTGATAGGTAGATTACAGCCTCTTCAAAATAAGATTTGTCGCACTGTGGAATCTTGCCCTCTGTTATACAATGTAAATAACATTGTTGTATGTGATATTTAAATAGTTAAGAAATTCTACCAGAACTTAATGAAAGGACTTCTTGGTCAACTTGTCATTAGACAAATTAAGTAATATACCCATTCTTCAAGTATGTTGAGGTTTTAAAAAATTTATTAATTCATGTATTTATTCATTTCATTAACATTTATTAATCTCCTACAATGTGTGAAGCCTACTTTAGACATTGGATACAGTATCAGACAGTAATTTTCCTTCACTCATAGTGTTTATAGTCTAATGGGGAAGACATATTTGAGCATTAAATTTCTTATTCAATAAATATTTCTAGTAAAACATAAAGTACAAAAGCAGAGAACTTGGAGTCTAATGATTTGAGTTCTTTTTTTCTTTTTCTTTTTTATGATTTTATTTATTTATTTTTGGCTGCGTTAGGTCTTCATTGCTGCGTGCAAGCTTTCTCTAGTTGTGGCACGCGGGCTTCTCATTGTGGTGGCTTCTACAGGCTCTAGGCGCGCTGGCTTCAGTAGTTGTGGCTCGTGGGCTCTAGAGTGCAGGCTCAGTAGTTGTGGCACACAGGCTTAGTTGCTCCACGGAATGTGGGATCTTCCCGGACCAGGGCTCAAATCTGTGTCCCCTGCATTGGCAGGCGGATTCTTAACCACTGTGCCACCGGGGAAGTCCCTGATTTGAGTTCTTATTCAGCTACTATTTACCTCTTCATCCAGTTAATGCTTTTTATTAAGTGTTTATTATATATACCCAAAATGTGAAAATTCGTAAGATATAATTCTGCCCTGAACAAGTTCGGTGTCTCCAAGATTATAGACAGGTAATAGCTAGTGATAACTTCTGCGATTGAATTATGTATAAAATTCTACAAGAGTAGTACATTCCTCTAGCTATGAGGGACACAAGAACCTATCTCAAAAAGCTGATATTTGAGCTAGGCCTTGAAGGATGAGTGAAATTATTTGGGAACAGAGGAATCCATGTGAACAAAGGAGGAGTTACCCTTGTCGACTGAACAACAATAACAAAAAACATCCCACAGTGTGAGGGCAATGAGTTCAGTTTTATTTGGGACTTACTGAGGAGTATAGCACGGGAGACAGCCTCTCAGCTCTGAGGAGCTGCTTCGAAGAGGTAGTGGGGGAGGTCATTATATACGTGATTTGGTCAAGGGGGTATGTGCAATCAAGCACACATCTAAGCAGAAGGTTGCTGCTGGTCACAAGAAGGTTGCTTCTAGTCACAAGGAGCAGATGTCTTCATTAATGATTTAAGTGCTTTTCTAGGTATGAGAATATGCAAGAAATTGGATTCATAAAATTTTCTACTGAAAATATCTAACCAACTGAAGGTCTGTTCTGCCAGTTTTTCTCAGCGCACAGAGTACCTCATTCCTGATCTCCACCATGAAATCCTTTCATGGTGTGTTAAAGTTCTGGGACTACAGTGGCTAGTGACTTTATTCTCTCTCTCTTTTTTTTTTAAATTATATTTTATTTTTGGCTGCGTTGGGTCTTCGTTGCTATGTGCAGGCTTTCTCTAGTTGCGGCGAGTGGGGGCTACTCTTCGTTGTAGTGCGCGGGCTTCTCATTGTGGTGGCTTCTCTTTGCAGAGCATGGGCTCTAGGCACGTGGGCTTCAGTAGTTGCAGCACACATGCTCAGTAGTTGCGGCATGTGGGCCCTAGAGTGTGCGGGCTTCAGTAGTTGTGGCGCGTGGGCTCAGTAGTTGTGGTGCACAGGCTCTAGGGCACACAGGATTCAGTAGTTGTGGCACGCGGGCTCTAGAGGCTACAGGTTCAGTAGTTGGCACACAGGCTTAGTTGCTTCGTGGCATGTGGGGTCTTCCCAGACCAGGGATTGAACCCATGTCCCCTGCACTGGCAAGCGTATTCTTTTTATTTTTTTCTTTTAATTGGAGTAAAATTGCTTTACAATGTTGTGTTAGTTTCTGCTGTACAATGAAGTGAATCAGCTATATGTATGCCTATATCCTCTCCCTTTTGGACCTCCCTCCCACCCATCTAGGTCGTCACAGAGCACTGAGCTGAGCTCCCTGTGCTATACAGCAGGTACCCACTAGCTGTGTATTTTACACATGGTAGTGTATTTATGTCAAACCTAATCTCCCAATTCGTCCCACCCTCTCCTTCCCCTGTGTCCACATGTCTGTTCTCTACGTCTGCGTCTCTATTCCTGCCCTATTTAGGTTCATCTGTACCATTTTTCTAGATTCCACGTATATGTGTTAATATATGATAATTTGTTTTTCTCTTTCTGGCTTACTTCACTCTGTATGAGAGACTGACTCTAGGTCCCTCCACATCTCTGCAAACGACCCAATTTCGTTCCTTTTCATGGATGAGTAATATTCCATTGTATATATGTATCACATCTTCTTTATCCATTCATCTGTTGTTGGACATTTAGCTTGTTTCCATGTCCTGGCTATTGTAAATAGTGGTGCAATGAACATTGAGGTACACATGTCCTTTTGAATTATGGTTTTCTCAGGGTATATGCCCAGTAGTGGGATTGCGGGATCATATGGTAGTTCTATTTTTAGTTTTTTAAGGAACCTCCGTACTGTTCTCCATTGTAGCTGTATCAATTTACATTCCCACCAACAGTGCAGAAGCAAGGTTCCCTTTTCTCCATGCCCTCTCCAGCATGTTTTTCTTTTTTTTTTTTTTTTTTTTTTTTTTTTGCGGTACGCGGGCCTCTCACTGTTGTGGCCTCTCCTGTCGTGGAGCACAGGCTCCGGATGCACAGGCTTAGCGGCCATGGCTCACGGGCCTAGCCACTTCGCGGCATGTGGGATCTTCCCGGACCAGGGCATGAACCCGTATCCCTTGCGTCGGCAGGTGGACTCTCAACAGCTGCACCACCAGGAAGTCCTGTAGATTTTTTGATGATGACCATTCTGACCGATATGAGATGATACCATGTTGTAGTTTTTTTTTTTTTTTTTTGCGATACGCGGGCCTCTCACTGTTGTGGCCTCTCCTGTTGCGGAGCACAGGCTCCGGATGCGCAGGCTCAGCAGCCATGGCTCACGGGCCCAGCCGCTCCGCGGCATGTGGGATCTTCCTGGACCGGGGCACGAACCCGTGTCCCCTGCATCAGCAGGCAGACTCTCAACCCCTGCGCCACCAGGGAAACCCCATGTTGTAGTTTTGATTTGCATTTCTCTAATAGTTAGTGATGTTGAGCATCTTTTCATGTGCCTCTTGGCCATCTGTAAATCTTCTTCAGTGAAATATGTATTTAGGTCTTCTGCCCACTTTTTATTTGGTGGGTTTTTTTTTTTTTTTGATATTGAGCTCCATGAGCTGTTTGTATATTTTGGAGATTAATCCTTTGTCTGTTGCTTCATTTGAAAATATTTTCTCCCATTCTGAGGGTTGTCTTTTCATCTTGTTTATGGTTTCCTTTGCTGTGCAAAAGCTTTTAAGTTTAATTAGGTCCCATTTGTTTATTTTTGTTTTTATTTTCATTACTCTAGGAGGTGGATCAGAAAAGATCTTGATGTGGTTTATGTCAAAGCGTGTTTTTCCTATGTTTTTCTCTAAGAGTTTTGTAGTGTCCGGTCTTGTATTTAGGTCTTCAATCCATTTGGAGTTAATTTTTGTGTATTGTGTTAGGTTGTGTTCTAATTTCTTTTACATGTAGCTGTCCAGTTTTCCCAGCACCACTTATTGAAGAGGCTGTCTTTTCTCCATGGTATGTTCTTGCTTCCTTTGTCATAAATTAGGTGACAGTATGGGCATGGGTTTATCTCTGGGCTTTCTATCCTGTACCATTGATCTATATTTCTGTTTCTGTGCCAGTACCATACTGTCTTGATTACTGTAGCTTTGTAGTATAGTGTGAAGTCAGGGAGCCTAATTCCTCCAGCTCCATTTTTCTTTCTCAAGATTGCTTTGGCTATTCAGGGTCTTTTGTGTTGCCGTACATATTTATTTTATTTATTTATTTTTGGCTGTGTTGAGTCTTCATTGCTGCACACGGGCTTTCTGTACTTGCAGCTAACAGGGGCTACTCTTCATTGCGGTGTGTGGGCTTCTCATTGCAGTGGCTTCTCTTGTTGCGGATCATGGGCTCTAGGTGCGCAGGCTTCAGTAGTTGTGGCATGCAGGCTCAGTAGTTGTGGCGCATGGGCATAGTTGCTCCCCGGCATGTGGGATGTTCCCGGACCAGGGATTCAGCCTGTGTCCTCTGCATTGGCAGGCAGATTCTTAACCACTATGCCACCAAATAAGTCTCTTGTGTTTCCATACAAATTGTAAAATTTTTTGTTCTAATTCTGTGAAGAATGCCATTGGTAGTTTGATAGGGATTGCATTGAATCCGTAGATTGCTTTGGGTAGTATAGTCATTTTCACAATATTGATTCTTCTAATCCAAGAGCATGGTGTATTTCTTCATCTGTTTATGTCATCTTTGATTTATTTCATCAGTGTTTTATAGTTTTCTGAGTACAAGTCTTTTACCTCCTTAGGTAGGTTTATTCCTAGGTATTTTATTCTTTTCGTTGCTATGGTAAATGGGATTGTTTCCTTAATTTCTCTTTCTGGTCTTCCGTTGTTAGTGTATAGGAATACCAGAGATTTCTGTGCATTAATTTTGTTTCCTGCAACCTTAACAAATAAATTGGTTAGTTCTAGTAGTTTTCTGGTGGCATCTTTAGGATTTTCTACATATAGTATCATGTGTCTGCAAACAGTGACAGTTTTACTTCTTCTTTTCCAAATTGTATTCCTTTTCTTTTTTTTCTCTGATTGCCGTGGCTAGGACTTCCAAAGGTATGTTGGATTGATAGTGGCTAGAGTGGACATCTTGTCTTGTTCTTGCTCTTAGAGGAAATGCTTTCACTTTTTCACCATTGAGAATGATGTTTGCTGTGGGTTTGTCATATATGGCCTTTATTATGTTGAGGTAGTTTCCCTCTATGCCCACTTTCTAGAGAGTTTTTATTATAAACGGATGTTGAATTTTGTCAGAAGCTTTTTCTGCATCTATTGAGATGATCGTATGGTTTTTATTCCTTAATTTGTTAATTTGGTGTATCACATTGATTGTGTATATTGAGGAATCCTTGCATCCCTGGGATAAATCCCACTTGCTCATGGTGTATGATCCTTTTAATGTGTTGTTGGGTTCTGTTTGCTAGTATTTTGTTGAGGATTTTTGCATCTATATTCATAAGTGATAGTGGTCTGTAATTTTCTTTTTTTGTGATATCTTTGGTTTTGGTATCAAAGTGATGGTGGCTTTGTAGAACGAATTTGGGAGTGTTCCTCCCTCTGCAATTTTTTGGAAGAGTTTGAGAAGGATCCGTGTTAGCTCTTCTCTAAATGTTTGATAGAATTCGCCTGTGAAGCCATCTGGTCCTGGACTTTTGTTTGTTGGAAGATTTTTAATTATGGTTTCAATTTCATTACTTGTGATCTGTTTATATTTTCTATTTCTTCTGGTTCAATCTTGGAAAGTTGTACCTTTCCAAGAATTTGTCCATTTCTTCGTGGTTGTCCATTTTATTGGCATATAGTTGATTGTAGTAGTCTCTTATAATCTTTTGTATTTCTGTGGTGTCTGTTGTGATTTCTCCTTTTTCATTTCTAATTTTATTGATTTGTGTCCTCTCCCTTTTTTTCTTGATGAGTCTGGCTAAAGGTTTATCAATTTTGTTTGTCATTTCAACGAACTAACTTTTAGTTTTATTGATCTTTTCTGTTTTCTTCGTTTCTATTTCATTTATTTCTGCTCTGATCTTTATGATTTCTTTCCTTCTACTGACTTTGTGTTTTCTTTGTTCTTCTTTCTCTCGTTGCTTTAGGTGTAAGGTTAGCTTGTTTGAGATTTTTCTTGTTTCTCGAGGTGAGATTGAATTGCTATAAACTTCCCTCTTAGAACTGCTTTTGCTGCGTCCCATAGGTTTTGGGTTGTTGTGTTTTTGTTGTCATTTGTTTCTATGTATTTTTTTTATTTCATTGATTTCTTCAGTGATCTCTTGTTTATTTAGTAGTGCACTGTTTAGCCTCTATGGATTTGTGTTTTTTACAGTTTTTTTCCTGTAATTGATTTCCAGTCTCATATTGTTGTGGTCCGAAAAGATGCTTGATACGATCTTAGTTTTATTAAATTTTTCAAGGCTTGATTTGTGACCCAAGATGTGATCTATCCTGGAGAATGTTCCCTGCGCACTTCAGAAGAAAGTGTGTTCTGCCACTTTAGGGTGGAATGTCCTATAAATGTTTCTCCTGTTAAATCTGTCTGGTCTGTTGTGTCATTTAAAGCTTGTGTTACCTTATTTATTTTCTTTTTGGATGATCTCTCCATTGGTGTAAGTGTGGTGTTAAAGTTCCCTACTGTTAATGTGTTAATGTCAGTTTCCCCTTTTATGGTTTTTAACATTTGCCTTTTGTATTCAGGTGCTCCTATGTTGGGTTCATAAATATTTATAATTGTTGTGTCTTCTTCTTGGATTGATCCCTTGATCATTATGTAGTGTCCTTCCTTATCTCTTTTAAGAGTTTTTATTTTAAAGTCTATTTTATCTGATAAGAGTATTGCTACTCCAGCTTTCTTTTGATTTCCATTTGCATGGAATATCTTTTTCCATCCCTTCACTTTCAGTCTGTATGTGTCCCTAGGTCTGAAGTGGTTCTCTTGTAGACAGCATATATATGGGTCTTGTTTTTATATCCATTCAGCCAGTCTATGTCTTTTGGTTGGAGCATTTAATCCATTTACATTGAAGGTTATTATTGATATGTATGTTCCTTTTACCATTTTCTTAATTGTTTTGGGTTTGTTCTTGTGGGTCTTTTTCTTCTCTTGTTTTCTCCCTAGAGATGTTCCCTTAGCATTTGTTTTAAAGCTGGTTTGGTGGTGCTGAATTCTCTTAGGTTTTGCTCGTCTGTAAAGCTTTTGATTTCTTTGTAGAATCTGAATGAGATCCTTGCTGGGTAGAGTAATCTTGTTTGTAGGTTTTTCTCTTTCATCACTTTAAGTATATCTTGCCACTCCCTTCTGGCCTGCAGAGTTTCTGATGAAAAGTCAGCTGATAACCTTATGGGGATCCCTTTGTATGTTATGTTTTGCTTTTCCCTTGCTGCTTTTAATATTTTTTCTTTGAATTTAATTTTTGTTAGTTTGATTAATATGTGTCTTGGTGTGTTTCTCCTAGGGTTTATACTGTATGGGACTCTGCGCTTCCTGGACTTGGGTGACTATTTCCTTTCCTGTGTTAGGGAAGTTTTCCACTATAATCTCTTCAGATATTTTCTCAGACCTTTCTTTTTCTCTTCTTCTCTGTAACCCCTGTAATTCGAATGTTGGTGCCTTTAGTGTTGTCCCAGAGGTCTCTGAGATTGTCTTCAATTCCGTTCACTCTTTTGATCTTTATTTTCCTCTTTGGCAGTTATTTCCATCATTCTGTCTTGCAGCTCACTTATTCGTTCTTCTGCCTCAGTTATTCTGTTATTGGTTCCTTCTAGTGTATTTTTCATTTCAATATTGTGTTGTTCATCTCTCTTCTTTAGTTCTTCTAGATCTTTGTTAAACATTTCTTGTATTTTCTCAATCCGTTCCTCTATTCTGAGATTCTGGATCATCTTTACTGTCGTTACTCTGAATTCTTTTTCAGGTGAGTTGCCTATTTCCTCTTCGTTTATGTGGTCTTGTAGCTTTTTACCTTGCTCCTTCGTCTGTGACATATTTTTTTGTCATCTCATTTTTTGTTTTTTGATGGGTGGGATTGTGTTCCTGTGTCACTGGTTGTTTGGCCTGAGACTTCCAGCACTGGAGTTTGTAGGTTGTTGGGTAGAGCTGGGTCTTGGTGCTGAGATGAGGACCTCCAGGAGACCTCACTCCGGTGAATATTCCCTGGTGTCTGAGGTTCTCTGTTAGTCTGGTGGTTCAGACTCGGAGCTCTCACCGCAGGAGCTCTGGCCTGACCCCCCGGCTGGTGAAGCAAGATCCCACAAGCCACGTGGGGCAGCAAAAAAAGAAAAAAGAAAAAACAGAGCAGAACAACAACATAGAGTAAAAAATAAAATAAGATTAGAAAACTAACTGATATCTTAAAAAGAATAAAAAATTAAAATATAGATGAAACAACAACTAGAAGGTAAAACAACCACAATAGTAAAAAAAGAGGAGGGGGGAAAAATAGAAGCCAGAAAAGGCCTTGTCTGTAGGGGGCGGGGTGTAGGTAGGGGTGGGATTTAGGTGTTGGGTGGGGCCTATGCTTGGGACCCACAGGGCTGGAAAAGGCCCTGGGGGTGGGGGTGGGAGGTGGGAGGTAGGGCTTAGGAAGCCATAGGGGCCCAGGAGTGCCTGTGGCCTGGAGGGCTGGGGACCAGGTCCAGGACCCCAGCAGGCTCAATGGGCCCAAGTGGGTGGGGTAAACACTAGGTGCGTTCTCACATTCTCCAATCTCATAGGGCCCCTCCCCCAACCCATGCCCCTAGGACCCATGTGGCCGGAGGGGGCCCCCAGAAGGCAGGGCACCAGTCCTGGAAGCCCAGCAGGCTTCCTGGGGCCCGAGTGGGCGGGGGAAACACCCGCAGCATCTCCCCTGATCCTCCGGTCCTGGAGGGTCCACCCCCCACCATCCGCCTCTCCTCTTCTTCCCCCTCCTCCCTCCCTCCCATGCCCCTAGGACCCACGAGTCCGGAGGGGGCCCCGGAGAACAGAGGACTAGGCCCAGGAGCCCAGGAGGTTTCCCAGACACCCTCTGTGCCTCCCCTGATCCTCCGATCCTGGAGCGCCCCCCTCCGTCCGCCTCTCCTCTTTTCCCCCCACTACCCTCTGCCTCCCTCCTGTGCCCCTACAACCAACATGGCCCAGAGGGGGCCTCGGAGGACAGAGCTGGGAGTCCCACAGGCTTCCCGGGCCCGACTGGGCAGGGGAAGTGCTAGGCATGCTCCCCCCTACCCTCTGAGCCCTCAGGGTTCCTCCAGGTGTAGGAACCCCTCCCCCTTCTCAGCCACCCCTCAGTGGTGCCAGTCCTGTCTGTCCTCCACCACTTCTCCCCCCTCACTCCCCCCACATCCTCCCCAGTCGCTTGGGCGTTCCTCTTGTCTCCTTGGGTGTCGAGGTCCCCCACCAGTGACTGGCAGGTGCCCTAGTTGTGGGGAGACACGCCTGGCAGGCTGATTCTTAGCCACTGTGCCACCAGGGAACTCCTGTGGCTTCGTTCTTTAGAACCAGATGGCAAGTGACATTCTTTAGTTTGCACCCCTATGCCCCAGATAGAGGGATCTACATGAATACACAGAAGCATGAATGAGTGAGGTGTATGTAGCGAATGATGAGGTATTGTTTAGTTTGGTTTTAACACTAGGTATGCTATGGAAGGAGAGGTAAGAGAAGAAGCTAGCTACACATGTAGGTTGGAGCCAAATTATGAGAGAGGTCTTATATACTAGGCTAAGTTTTTGGGTAAAGTTGAGAGGTATGTGGGACCTGTGAAGGCTTTAAAGCAGGCAAACCTGCTTAGTCTGCATTTTACAAAGATAATTGATAGAATACAGGATGAAGTGGAGAGAAGTTGAGGCTGGAGGCGGGTGTACTAGTTTAAAAACTCTTCGTAATAGATATGAATGAGATACTGAGGATCTCTTGCAGGGTAGTAGTAATGACCTCAGAACATAGGGAATGAATTTGAAATACAATTCAAATTGAATTGACAGGATTGTCAATTCAATTGACAATCAAGTTTGACAATCAAATTTGAAATACAATTCAAGTTGAATTGACAGGATTTAGTGACTGATGAGGAGGAAGGACATCCAGGAAGGTTTTGAATTTTTGTCTTTGGCATCTGTATAGATAAATGATGATCCTATTAAATTTGAGCGTAAAAGCAACTTGATTTGGGGGAAGTAATAAATTGGGTTTTGTAATGTTGAGTTTGGAGGAGTGAACCTAAAAGGAATGCTGTAAGGTATTTAAGTTGTTAAGTGGATGAAATGCCTATTATAGAGAAAGGAGAAGAATTAGGAGAGAGATAGCTAGCTGTTAGGTATGTCATTGAATCTCTTAAATTCTCAGTTGAGCAATTCTCGGTTGTTATTTATAAACTATGGGAGGTGGGATCAGTAATCTTTATGGTTTGGAAATAAGCAATGTTTTACTTATCACAAGTTCTAAATTAGTGGTGCAGAAATCACAATAATTATGTATGTTATAGACTAATAATATTAGTTAAAATTTATGGAGTGAGTTAAAATTGAGTGCTTCCTATGAAGCTTAGCTGAAATGCTAAGCATTTTATGTTCATAATCCTGTTTAATTAAATATTACTACTCTCTGAATTTTCAGAAGAGAGAACAGGAAATAAGTGGCAGGATGGGTATTCAAACCCAGGTTAGTCTAACTTTAAAATCCAGGCTCTTAACCAGTATGCTAATTGCCTGTCTTTTAGAACATGAGAGCTGTAATAGATCTAAAGACATTATCTAGCCATGCCCTATAATCCAGTATATGCCATAGCTAAAATCTGTAACTAATGTCAAGATTAGCTCTCCAATTTACTTAATAAAAAGCTTACCCAGCAGTCATTCATTACTGCTGTTGTCCTTGAGGCAGATCTTTCTTGTGTGTGTGTGTGTGTTTGTGTGTGTGTGTGTGTGTGTGTGTGTTTACCCCTCTACTGTGTGACTTGAGTAAAATCCTTATCAGTCTAGGCCAGTCATGGTTGTCCCATTTTTTTGCGCTAGTAATTAGTTAAGATGTGGGCATGTGACTCATATCTGGCCAGTGAGAAATGAGGGAGGGGAGGTTTGATGAGGGGCTTCTGGGAAAGTTTTTTCCCCCACATATTTCTGGATGTTATCCATCTCTGTGGGTACTTGGAATTGTGGGGGTTATTTTGTAACCATTTGAGGGCTAGTTGAGCGCAGTGGTTGAGAGTCCGCCTGCCAATGCAGGGGACATGGGTTCGTGCCCTGGTCCGGGAAGGTCCCACATGCCGCGGAGCGGCTGGGCCCGTGAGCCATGGCCGCTGAGCCTGCGCGTCCGGAGCCTGTGCTCCTAAGCGGGAGAGGCCACAACAGTGAGAGGCCTGCGTACCGCAAAACAAAAACAAAAACAAAAAAACTCCACTGTATGGCAGAGTGAAAAGTTGTAGAGAACCTGGATCCTTAATGATTTTGTTGAGCTGCTAGATTACCCAACCTTAAAGCTACTCTGCCTCAGGACTACTAAGTCTTACGTGAAATTCGAGGAAATTTCTTATGCTATGTGAAATAAATAAGGAAATTTACTAGGCCATTTTGAATTGGATTTTTCTTTTTTTTTTTCGTAAGTACCACTGAAGGAAACCCAATTGGAGTCTAAACTATTTACCCTTGATCTGAAGTACAATAGAAAACATTATAAGGCTTGTATTACTATTAAGGTATAATTAAAACAGGAATAATAGTTTTTAGTGTCAGTGTGCCTAATTTAAATGGGGTAGAACCTGGAGATGATTATGTTCTAGAAAATAGGTATTATAGGTTAAAGTAGGAAAGTGTCATTGAGGAAATAAGGTTGCTTTTCTTGACAGTTTCTGTAGTTAAAAGGAATAGAAAATAGGTCTTCAAATTAGCGTAGGGAATAGAGTTGGATTTACTTTGTAGTCAGTTAGCTTAAGTTTCAGGGTTTCTCACTTACACAGGCCTTTCCAAGGCCCTGAGAGGATCCCAAGCAATGTGTTTGCAGTTTTGTTTGTTTGTTTGGTTTTTGTTCTTTTTTTGGTAAAATTTACAAGTGTTAGATATTTTAACCAGTTAAAACTGTTGTCTCTTTTCACTTTGACTTTCCCTCTATCTAGTACCCTCATTGGAATGGCATTAGAGTGGCCAGAGGCACTTTTGGGATCCAGTTAAGGGGAAGTTTAGTAGCGGACATATTTATATGGAGTATGTGGTTTGCAGTTTTTTCTGTGTATAGTTATTACTAGCCATTCTGGCATAGGTATGACTTATAGGAATATTCTTATTTTCCACTGATACATAGATGCAGGGCCAAGGGTCTTAGAGCAATGAGTACGTTCTTTGTGTCTGGTACCAGAAGTATCTAGGCTAAGGAAAGGAAACATGATTTAAGTAAATGGAGTCAGAAGCTAGTCTGGAAAAAATTTCCAAATCTTAGAAAGATTGAAATATATGAAAGAAACTTTGATAGGGGTTTTCCTAAATCCAACAACATTTCTAAGAATGCACATGACCTTATCTGTAGTAAGTTGTAAAACTGATATAAGCTTTCCTAAATTATTAATTGTAATCATTGATCAAATACGCTAGCAGAAAGAATTCTCTTTCTATTCTCCTGATATTACAAAATTGTTTTATGAAGAGGCAATAGATGTTATATGAAGAGGCAATAGAATATGCAACCAGAAATGTAGGAAATATGATCATTAGAGAGGTTGGTCAGGTAGTTGATAAGAATATGCCATTCTTTCTGAAATTTATGATGTTTGTGGCCTCTGCCGGCTTTTTAAAGTTTGTAATTTGTTGTAATTTATTTTCACATTCTAATTAAATGTTTACTTCATACCAAATTTTGTATTCTTTTCCTTAAAGAGAATTCCCCAAGTTGTAAAAGATTCTGGCCCACAAAACCTGGATCTATTCCTCATAGGAAACAAAAACAGATTTCTTTCGTAGAAGTGTTGAAATAGCCAAGTCAAATGACAGTTAAGCGAGTCCCATGTTTCATTATTACGGCAGAATAAGATAGAGGTAAAAAGTTTGAAATGAACACAGAGAATTGGGGGGTTTTAATAGCTGTGGTGGGTTTGAATGATAATAGTTTCCCTTAACATTTTGTCAGATTATTTCCGGTACATGGCTGTGGCAGCCTTGATGATATTTTCTTTTTTTTTTTTGATCTTATGACGTAATTATCTTATTTTGATCATGTCTTATGTTTTTAAGTATAAAGCTAGAGTCTGATTCTTTATTGTTATCCCAAAATACACAGCATATTATCTTGTTCATGGTAAAAATATAATATTTGCTAAATGAATGACAGTCTCCATTGTTTTGCTTTCTTAAAAAAAGAAAAGCAGTCATTTGTAGCTGCTTTAAAGTGACAGATTGTTTTAGCCATCTTAGACTTTATCTCAACCACTAAACTATGCCCTTGACTAAGATGTAAAAAGGAATAGTTTAAGGAGATACTTTCTTCACTAATATTCTTCAGGAATTGGAATGGGAGAGATTTGATGAGCGGAGAGGCCTCTACTTTGTGCCAGCTGTTGAAGACCAGACAGAATCACTCTTTCTTGTATAATAAAGAATTTGTTTGGTTTTTAGTTGCTGGGTCCTGGGTTCCTGGTACTGAGCAACTAAAACCCTTGGAATTTCCCAAGTGATGGAAGTGTCTTTGTTATTCATGAGCTGCTTGGATCACTGTACTATCACTGTCATGCTAATGAGGTGATGCAGGGTGGGCCCCTAGATAGCTTCAGGTGGGGGTACGCTGGTCCCCCAGGAAGACCAGGCCATGTGATTCCAGGGTTGGGACTTTGAACCACCCCACCTCTGGGAAGGGGGCTTGTAGATTGTGTTCAGTCATGTGGCCAGTGATTTAATCATTCACTGTACATGAAATCCCAACTCTGGGCATTGAAGCTCAGTGGGATTTCCTTGTTAGTAAACAAAGTAGGTGCCAGGAATGTGTCCAGCCCTGATTCCACTGGGGGAGAGGGCATGGAAGCTCCCTGTTTGGGATCCTTCCAGACCTTATCTTATATGTCTCTTCATTTAGGAAAACTGTAAGTATGGTGCTTTCCTGAGTTGTGTGAGTCTTTTTGTGAATTATTCAACCTGAGAGGGTAACGGAAACCCCTAAATTTGTAGGCTGTCAGTCAGGAGTGTGCATGGCATCTTATGAGAGGAAATCCTGCTGTGAACAGTGTCCTTTAACTTGTGGGGTCTGCACTAACTCTGGGTGGTTGGTGTCAGAATTGAATTGCAGTACCTAGTTGAAATTGGAGGAGAATACCTCCAGAAAGACAGATTCTAAAATTATGTGCCAAAATACTGAACACAATTTAGGACTTGGTGGTTTGCAGCACCAAAACAAAAAACCTGAACGGACAACTCACATATGAGATGTTCAACCTCATTCGTAAGAGATGGAACTTGTTATTTTTTGTTCTATTATGTGTTTCATTTTCAGGAGAATGTTAATCACCAGTTCATACTGTAACAGAGCAGGACACTATGGGGCCTTCCCAGGACAGGCCTTCCCCCAAATCCTCTGCTTTAGCTCCTCTCTAACGTACCTAGATAATAATATTTGAGGCAAATTTCCTGAGCTGTTTTGCAGATGTGAACTGACACCACCACCCCCCCCCAAAAAAAAAATGGAAGAACTACTTGATGATCATGAGCACATAGCCTCAGGCCTCCTGGAGCCTAAGGATTGATAATGTTAACCCCTGCGACACCACCCTGCTGCCTCACCATCAGCCAATCAGAGAATTGTGCACAACTGATCACATACCCTGCGACACTCCCTCTCCTGGCCTTTAAAAATGCTTTGCCGAAACCCTTTGGGGAGCTCGAGGCTTTTCAGGGCATGAGCCACCTCGTCTCCTTGCATGGCCTTGCAATAAACCTTTGTCTGCCCCAAACTCTGACGTTTCAGTCTTTTTGGCCTCACTGTGCGTCAGGCACACGAAATTGTGTTAACAACGTGTTACGTCAGTTAGGGTTGAGTTTGCATATACTCGGAATTCCAAAATCACAGTGACATAAACAAGATAGAACTTCATTTTTCTTTCATGTAAAAGATATCTAGAGGTTAGCTAGTCCAGGTTGGTGTAATAGCTGTACAGTTATCAGGAGCCCAAGCTCCATTTTCTCTGTGCTGGCTTCCATTTTCAGGTTCACTTCATGGTGACTGTTACTTCAAGAGATGTTAAGTCTTGTGCCTGGTCCTGTTGTTAGAGTAGTCTGTAAAAAGACCCAGTCCCTGACCTCCTGGAGTTTATAATGAGTGAAGAAGCAGCTTGTAAAATTGAAGATGTAGTAGTAGTAGGCATCAAATAGTGGCTTCTCTTGGGGAAGGCAGCTAAGGAGAAGGTGATTTCTGAATAGGGTAGATTAGGAGCAAAAGTAGCAATAATTATGATAATATAATCAGAGAACTGTGAGTGAATTTAATTTAAACAAACAACAGTAAGATAATCATATAGTATGCTAAAGGAAATAATAAAGGAGTTTGTATATGATACCAAGCCAGCTTTGAGGAAGGAATGATTAACTTTGTTGAGGTAGGATCAATGATTCAAGATGAACAGGACAGTCTTTCAAATGACTTGAAAACCTCTATCTAGTTTCTTCCTTAGCCTCTTATTTATTCAGGCTTTCATTTTCTGGTTAGCCTCAGGTACACTATTTGCAGTTTCTTTTTTAATACTTTTTTAATACATTTATTTATTTTTATTTGTTTATGTTTTTGGCTGCGTGGGGTCTTTGTTGCTGCGAGCGGGCTTCCTCTAGTTGCGGCGAGGGGGGGCTACTCTTTGTTGCGGTGTGCAGGCTTCTCATTGAGGTGGCTTCTCTTGTTGTGGAGCACAGGCTCTAGGCACGCGGGCTTCAGTAGTTGTGGCATGCGGGCTCAGTAGTTGTGGCATGCGGTCTCAGTAGTTGTGGCTCGCGCGCTGTAGAGCACAGGCTCAGTAATTGTAGTGCATGGGCTTAGTTGCTCCGCGGCATGTGGGATCTTCCCGGACCAGGGCTCAAACCTGTGTCCCCTGCATTGGCAGGTGGATTCTTAACCTCTGCCCCACCAGGGAAGTCCCTATTTGCAGTTTCTTGATTGTGCCCTGACTTCACTGCTTATATATAATTCTCTGCCTGGAAGTTCTCCCCACAAGGCTAATTTCTGTTTATTCTTGAAAATTCAGAATTCCTTAAAAGGTTACCTGAAAGCCTTTCCCCTGTCTTCCTCCCTCCATCGTGCTAACCTCTCCTGCATTCCCATAGCATGTTATTGCTTTTTTGCATTATATTTAAGCTGTTTTCAGTTTGTTGCTTCCTGAAAATTGTTTATTATTTGAACATAGAAACTATGTTTGAATTATTTCATCTCTACTGGAAATAGTAAAACATTTACATGAAAAAAATTTTTTTAATGTGGTGTACTCACCTGTACATGCTTTCTCACTGTCTCTGTATGTCTAAATATATAAAGAACTACTATAATTTTAAATACCTTAAAGTATAATTTTCTTAAAATATATGGGCCTTTTGGTCACTTTTGTACCACGTAAGTTATATAATTTTATAAAATCTATTTAAATGCATTTGTACTGAACATGTACATAAAAGTTTTGTTGTACATTTGAAAAATACTAGTATAACCAAACTATTAACAGCTTTCTCTGGAGAGTGTGAATACAGTAAACTCTCATTCTATTTCTTATTTTTTAATTATTTTAAATTACAGTTGAAAAATTAGAAAAATTCATTTTTCTTTGGTTACAGATACAAGCATATTGCATGTTCCTTGTGAAAGATCAAGATGATTCATAAATATATAGAAAGAAGAAGTTCCCCATAATTCCTTATCCATGAGACAACCAATGCCAATAACTTGGTATATATTTTTCGAACATCTTCCTTAAAGGTATTTGATATAAACAAAATAATAGGTGTAAGTCAGGCAGAGAAAGACAAATACTATGTGCTTTCACTTATATGTGGGATCTAAAACACAAAACAAATGAATAAATATAACAAAACAGAAACAGGCTCACAGATACAGAGAATAAACTAGTGGTTGCCAAAAGTGGAGGGGGGTGAGGGGTTGAGTGAAATAGCTGAAGAGGATCAAGAGGTACATACTACCAGTTATAAAGTAAGTGAGTCACAGGGATGTAATGTACAGCAGAGGGAATATAGTCAATAATATTGTAATAACATTGTATGGTGCATAACTATAAAAATAACAAAGCACTCACACAAAAAGAATATGTATAATGTTGTGAAGCATACTAATGAAACTGTCATGGACCCATCATCCAGTTTAAGAAGTAAAATGTTTTTAATAGCTTTGAGACTGCCTGTGTGCTCCCTGTGGGTCATACTCTCTCAAATCCCCCACAGAGGTAACCATTCTCCAGAATATAGGGTTTTTTTTGAGGGCGGGGTTTGTTTTTACAGTTCCCTTTCTGTGTAGTTTTATTATCAATGTATATTCCTTAGCAATATGTTCTTTAGTTTTGCTTGTTTTGAAACTGTAAAATTAATACATTTTTGTGTTTCTCTTACTTATCGTTGTTAGTACATATAGCTGAAGTTCATTGATTTTCATTGTTGAGTAACTCGTATTCCATTGCATGAACATATATCACTTTATTTTTCTGTTCACTAGTTGATGGACATTTATGTCATTTCCAGTTGTGTGATTATGAACAGTAATTCTGTGAACATTCTTATATGTAACTCCTGTTGTACATATGCAAGAGTTTTATTTAGGGCAGTGCTTATCAAAATACTGTGAACTGCAACTTGGAGCAAGAAACACATTTTACATTTCAGTGCATGCATGCACACACACACCCCTACAATTGGAACTAACTTAACTGCTTACTGTTACTAAATATAATAAAATATAAAAAGTTAATTACAGGGGCTTCCCTGGTGGCGCAGTGGTTGAGAGTCCACCTGCCGATGCAGGGGACACGGGTTCGTGCCCCGGTCCGGGAAGATCCCACATGCTGCGGAGCGGCTGGGCCCGTGAGCCATGGCCGCTGAGCTTGCGCGTCTGGAGCCTGTGCTCCGCAACGGGAGAGGCCACAACAGTGAGAGGCCTGCGTACCGCAAAAAAAAAAAAAAAAAAAAAAAAAGAATGACAAATACGATTTAAAAATCTCCAGAACGAGCAATAAAGAAATGAATGTTTAGAAATATTTTGTTTTGGAAATATTTATACAATTTTGGAAATTTTTATTATCGATATTCTTGCCTATTCATAAATTCATTTCAATTCACTGCATAGAAAAACAGTGTAGTATGTTTAGTTGGTACACTACTAGTTTGAAATCCTTATTCATTCTAGTAGGTTGTTGTCAGTGGTAATATGCTCTTTCTACTTAGAAATTTCTTTTTGGTCCTAATCTAAAATAATTCATTCTGTTCGGGTATCAAATTTAATGAGTGATTCAAGGTTTATTATCCAAATGTTTTTAATAGATCCAAATAGATCCATTTGGATCCATTATCCAAACGTTTTTCTTTAAAGTTTCAAATTTCTCATTCAGAAATTAATCATGAAATGTTTTACACAGAGAAGTAAGAATTTACAATACAACTATTTAGTTCAAACCTGTCTTCATTAATGTTCTCTTCATTAATGTTCCCTAGTAAGCTAGGGAACACTGTCTTTTGGTGTCTTTGGCTATGTCTGTTTTATTAAAATATATCATTACTTGTTCCCTACAGTTTGACATTTATTTCTTTAAGAGTGTTGAAAATAATCAAATATGCCTATTTTGTCCCCCAGGTTTTCAGTAATATTTCCCAGAAAAGATTTTTTTTCACTTGAATTAAAAAAAAAAAAGGTATCTTATTCCTGCATTTCATACCATCCCCTCTGCTTAGTATTTTCTTTCTCAACAACCAATAAATGCACTTCAAATGTAATTCTAAGTGGGTATGGTTAGTTCCAATCTCTGAACAAAATATTTTAGAAAGTTAGCTATTCAGTTTGCCTCCTTTCATTACATTAACAGCTTTTATTACATTTTACCCATGAGATTTGGTGGAATTTCTGTGCTAAAGCTTTACTACTACATAAAACTGTGATTCCAACCAATTCTTTGTTTTAGTAGCCTCGTAATTTTTAAGAATAACTCTGCTCTTTTCCAGACAGATTTGCTGCTCCATCACTTATAATTCCTGTAAATTATTTTTAGTTTAATTGATCAGCAGTGCACTTTATTTAAAAATTTTTTTTTACATTTTCCGTAAAGTTTTATTGGAAATTATTCTAGTAATTGGTCCTAAATATATTGTCTAGTATATCTGTAGTAGACCTTTGATATTCATGAGGGTTATACCCGTTATCTTTATGAAACCCCAGACTACCAAATGCTTCTCTAGCGTATATTATCACCCATAAATGAAACCAAGTACAACTGAAAAACTTATACGTGACTCTTTTAGGTTCCATTCTATAAATAAGGAACTAACCGTTAATAAAGCTGTTAAGTGTTGCCAAAGCAATTGGATGAATTGTTCTCTTGTTTGCTTTGGACTTTATCACATCAGAGGGCTGAGCCACCTCTGAATGCTACCTTTTTAATAAACCCAGTCATCTGAAAGTTAACATGTCCAAACCTGTTCCTCCCACCGTCTGCCTCACTTTAATAGATAATTCCACAGCAGAAAACTGGAAGCTATCCATGGCACCACCCTCTCTCTCATTCCCCACCTGCAGTCCAACAGCATGTTTTGTATATTTGTTCTTCTTTCAAAACACCCAAGTTCACATACCTCTTTGTATCTCCACCTGCACCACTCCAGCCTCTTCTCTTTCAAGAGCCTCCTGTCTCTTGCTAACACTGCACTTTATAATTCAATAAATATATTTAAGCCAGTTGTATGAGAGGTTAAAATTGCTACAGTACAAAAATCTTACATTAAATGATCTTCCCACATGTATCTGAGATATATTGAACGAATTCTTATCAAGTTGGGTCATGAAATTTATGCCAGACTAAAACTGAGAAGTAAACACTGTTTCTTGATATTTTGCAGTAGTACAGATTTTATGTAGTTTAGTGGTATATCATCACGAAAAGATATAGCTGTTAATTTATCAGCTCTTTCAAAAAAATACATTTTTTGCCTGTACAATGCTAAAAGTAAAAAAATGTTCAGCGGCTGTATGAGTCATTTTCTTTTGCCGTAAGTTAGGCAACTAAATGATGATAATGAGAATGACTAAGAATTGGTCTTAACTGTCTTTTTTCTTTCTCTGAAACTATTTCAGGAATGTAGAGCATGCTATTTTTCCAAGTATCTTTACTTTTAAAGAGTTTAATCTTTTGTTTATAAAATATCATTATACTCTTGGGTTTACCATTTTTATTAATTTATTGATTTTTTTGTACAGTACTTTCAGTATTTACCCTTCTGGGTCCAGCAACTGAATTTGAATATGCCTCTTTATTTTTTACTTCATTTTTTCTTCTAAAAATAAAACAGTCTATTTTAATGTCAGTGTACTTTTTTATTAATTAATTGTTTTGGCTGCGTTGGGTCTTTGTTGCTGAGTGCGGACTTTCTCTAGTTGCGGCAAGCGTGAGCTACTCTTCGTTGCAGTGCATTGCGGTGGCTTCTCTTACTGCGGAGCATGAGCTCTAGGTGCACGGGCTGCAGTAGTTGTGGCGCGCGGGCTCAGTAGTTGTGGCTCATGGGCTTAGTTACACCGCGGCATTTGGGATCTTCCTGGACCTGGTCTCAAACCCGTGTCCCCTGCATTGGCAGGTGGTTTCTTAACCACTGAGCCACCAGGGAAGTCCCAGGGTCAGTGTATTTTTGTTTAAGATGTTTAATGTTAAAATTGTTGTGAACTTGAAAAAAGTTATTATAGAATATACTTCAAAAAAGATTTTTAAGCAAAACATGGTTGATACTTTTGTGGCTGATGGATAATAATTGTTCCCAACTTTTTCATAGCTATAGTGAATTTTGTTAATATTAAATTACACTGTACGATATTAACCCTCATTATAGTGATGATAAAAATGAACTATCAAAAAATTAGATGAGGCATCAGTGAGCAAAATATTGAACAACCTATTTTCGTCTGGTATGTATATTGATTACAACATTTTCACTATATTAATGCCATCCCTAGATCCTCTCACAGCTCTCTCTTGGCATTTAATAGACCTTAGTTGAACAAATAAAAGTGGGGAATAAATGAAGGAAAATGAACTGAATGTCAGATAACTTTAAGTTAATTTTTATCAGAATTGCCACTAACAAACTGACTAGCATTTGGTACTAAAAGGAACTAATTGAGCAAACTTAACTTTTGCAGTTATATTTCCATGAACTGTCAGGACAGTTATTCTTCATTTATCAAAACAAAACATCTTTAAGACCATTCATTTGGCACTATAGAATGTTAGTTATTTTTCTAGACATTTATTTGTTTTATTAGTCACCTAATATCAAGTGCAAGGGATTCAGAGGTAAACAAGGCAGTGTCTCCTTTTTGAGGAGCTCCTAGTCTAGTGGGTAGCCAATGAACAGTCACAGTGCAGATGTGGAATTAGTGTGTAAGGGAGTACAAAACTCTGTGGGTGTTGTTATCAGACAGGCAAAGCTTCACAGTGGAGAAGGACTTAGGCTTAGTTGAAAGAAGAGTAAGATTTTTCATCAAGTGGAGGTGGAAGAGATAGCCTTCTGACATAGACAGCATGTGAAAAGGTAGGGAAGCCTGAATGCAGCATTTTTATTAGTTGTGTCTCCCTGGAGCATTTTGTAAGTTGTATTGAATATTCTGAGATGACAGAAAAGTGGGCAGGGTTCAGTTCATAGAGGGTGATGCTAAGAAAATTAGAGTATTGTAAGCAGGTGATGTGTTCAAATTTTTTAAAAAATAATTAATTTATTTATTTTTGGCTGTGTTGGGTCTTCGTTCCTGCGCGTGGGCTTTCTTTAGTTGCAGTGAGCGGGCTTCTTATTGCGGTGGCTTCTCTTTTTGTGGAGCACGGGCTCTAGGTGTGTGGGCTTCAGTAGTTGTGGCACACGGGCTCAGTAGTTGTGGCTTGTGGGCTCTAGAGCGCAGGCTCAGTAGTTGTGGCACATGGGCTTAGTTGCTCCACAGCATGTGGGATCTTCCCTGACCAGGGCTCAAACCCGTGTCCCCTGCATTGGCAGGCAGGGTCTTAATCACTGCGCCACCAGGGAAGCCTGATGTATTCAAATTTGCAGCTTTGAAAGGGTGCTTGATATTATCCTGGTTATACTTTTGGCAGTTTGGGCAGGAACTGATTTTTACGATTTGATAGTAAATTAATGCAAAAAGGAATTTGGAATTCTCTTTGTCTTCAGACACCATGAACATTATCTAACCTAACTTTACAAACTACTTAGTGAGTTAGATGTCTTTAAGAAAAAAAAATTTTTTTCTGAAATTTTAAAGATTTAAACCTTTTCTAGGTTTATCTTTCTCAGATAATTGGACTAATGAGTTACGAGCAGAAATGTGTTTTTCTGGGCTGGAGCATTTAATTACCAGTGCAGTTCTGTCCAGAGCTCTCTTTCCATCTATCCTGATGACTGGCAGAGTATGAGATGGTGATTGCTGCATCATCTTGGGTAGTGAGATGAAAAGACATGGAGTGGAGCCTTTAGGAAGACCCATGACCATCTAGTGTAAGTGAGAAAAGGACCTTATCATCTTAAGCCACTGAGATTTTGCAGTTTTTACCTGATAAATGTTACCTGAACCTAGCCTGACCTTTCTTCATTGATGCAACCTGTATATTAAAAATCTTAGCTTATAAATAAAAATATCTTAGAAGGAATCATTGTAATATAAAAATATGTAGAGAAAATTTTCCGATCTGATTTAGAGATATTTAAACCACAATAATTCATGTATGTTATAATGTAAAAGTTTTCATAATATATGTAGACTATGAGTTATTGCAAGTATCTATAAGAAAAGTCATTTTGAAAGAGATTAAAATGACCTTATCTCTAATTTTTAAGATAAATACAGTAAATGTGATATAAATCCATTACAAAACTGGGTAAAAATTGGAGACAACTGCAGTTTTATAAGTCACTGAATTAATTTTTACACTCGATAATTATTTTCCAGTAAGTGTTTACGTAATCAGGAACTTAAGGGGTTCGTATGTACTTTGATATTCAGAGTTCCAAAGTAATCTATAGGTACATTTTAAAATAAGGAGTGTGGTGGTATTAATATTTATTTGAAAACACAGGAGTTACTAAAGCAGTTTACACTTCATTGACATCATGTAATCATTTTGGATAATCATCATTATCCAGTATCATTAGTTTAATCATCTATATAGATATAGGTAACTTAATCTTTATATAAGATACTTTTGTGATATTTTGGTTATTATCCTAATAATAAATAATGAGTAACAATTTTACTACAAAATGTACAAACCAATATATGCTTAGGATTGTTACCCATTTACTGATAGTAAATTAGATTTCCACACTAAATGATTTCTGCTTATCTAGGCAATACATTTAAACTATAGAAAAAAAATGCAGTGTAACTTGTACTGTAAATAAAATACTAGTAATGAGCATCACAGTGAGAGCTGGTAGTGTATGAATTATTCACTGCAAACTTATTATCTCTATGTCATTAGCATGTAAGATAATGAATCTAATTACCATGGCTTTAAACTCAGAGGAGTTAGCAGTTTATGTGTGGAACTTTCTGGGCTGTAGTCACCCACAAGGGTATTGAGAGAACTACTACTTTTGTGTTTTGTTGCTGAGATACTCTTTCTCCTTACTTGCTTCTTTGTTGGTAAATTAGTTTTCGTTTATTTTTAGGTAAAGATGAGATTTTTCTGTTTGAATACCTTTTAAAGGAGTTACGAGAAATACTTAAATAGTTTAATATGGGGTTTTTTTAGTGTAATTTAAGGTAGTAGGTAGACAAAATATTATTGGTTTGCTTTCATTAACCCACATAGGTTACCATCACCTATTATAGTAGATTACCATAAATAGTGTAATTACTTGAAAAATCTAGGCTAAAAGGTTAATAATCAATTTTTTCCTTTTATAGAACTTGGGGTAAAATGCTTTACTTTCAAAGTACTTGGTATTAGCATATACCCCTTTCAAATCTATGATATTGTATCTCCGATCTTAATTTAAGGTTTTGATGAACTTCTTGATTTTATTTTCTTATATTATAGTGTAAATTATCTGTAATAAGCCATTTTAATTAAAGTTGGTAAATCTACAACTGCTTCAATTATACACTAATCAATTATACACTAATTTAATTCTACTTAGCTGGGTATGGCACATCATTAATCGGTTTCAGACTTAATACAACAGATTTAGAAGTAAAAAAAAATTTTTTTTTTTATTTATTGGCTGTTTTGGGTCTTCGTTGCTGCGCGCGGGGGCTACTCTTCGTTGCGGTGCGTGGGCTTCTCATTGCAGTGGCTTATCTTTTTGCGGAGCATGGGCTCTAGGCACATGGGCTTCAGTAGTTGTGGCACACGGGCTCAGTAGTTGAGGCTCGCGGGTTTAGTTGCTCCGCAGCATGTGGGATCTTCCTGGACCAGGGCTGGAACCTGTGTCCCCTGCATTGGCAGGCAGATTCTTAACCACTGCACCACCAGGGAAGCCCGAAGTAATCAAAATTTGTGAAGTATTTTATTTAGCTGGGAGAAAGTGAAGGATCATAATGTCAAGTAATTCACATATCGATTCTGCTAAACTAAGAGGTTCATCAGTTTAAAAATGAAAGCATGCAGCTGCGATTTATGTTCATTGTTGAGTGCTGTGGGCTGCGAGAGCGATTATATAATATCTTTAGATATTAATAATATAGTAGTTTTGTATTCTACCCTTAAAATTTTTGTTACCAACTTAATTTCTATAGCATGGTTTTATCTCTGTATCTTATATGTATATTATATATATAAATAATATATGAGTATACCTTAATTCATTGCTTTTCAACCTTCTCCTTGTCATGGCCCACACAGAATATTTATTAGTAGTTGGTTTTGAACATGTAAGCATGTGCTAAAGTGTATTTTTTCCAGAATTATGTTAAATAAGGTGATTAAATATAACTAACTTAAGTTTTTAGCAAAGTGATCTTTTGTTATGGTTTTATTCTTATTGAGGTGGTGACTTAAGTGTGCCTCCGAAGTCTTAGGAATGAGTTATGAACTCAGTGTAATAACTTTTCTCAATTAACTGCTCATTGAATTAAATGATTAAGATTAAATTTCATTACTCATTTATTCTCTGCATGTTCATATTATTAGGAATACTCCTTGCCCTGCCCAGCTTTCTTCCCAATAAATTCTTTGTAAGAATATTATAGATGGGGGTTTTCTAGTTTGTGAAGACTGTGTTAAATGCATTCCACTCTTTTGAAAAAGTTATTTTTGGTAACAAGTTTAAGGGAACCCCATGGGCCTTTGATCTATTATATCTCAGGGCCACTTTAAAAAAAACTCCAAGTTAATATATGCACATGGTTAGAACTCAGATAGAACAGATGGTCTTATAATGAAAAACAAGAGAAATCCTACCCCACATTTCCTCTTCTCACTCCCCCAAAGGCAGCTACTTTTAACTCAGTCTGTTTTGAGTGTTTGTTGTCGTTATCTCTACCTATAGTAGAAACTGTATATTATTTCTTGATATTTCTGCTCTTCTATGTTCTTCTGTGATTAGATGAATCTTTGTCTCATACAATCTCTGCCTTTCCTAGTTTTGATCAGTTTCAGTTCTTAAATTGTTTACTTTGTATTTGAAATAATAATAGGAATGTTACATTTCATGTTTTATTAGCTGTTCCCTGCTTTCTTTCTCTCAGCTTCTTTTAATTTTAACATTATCAAAGTTGATAAATCAATATTAAGAATGTTTTTGTATTAAAATAATTCTTGGCCTTCCCTGGTGGCACAGTGGTTAAGAATCCGCCTGCCAATGCAGGGAACACGGGTTCGAACCCTGGTCTGGGAAGATCCCACATGCCACGGAGCAACTAAGTCTGTGCGCCACAACTACTGAGCCTGAACTCTAGAGCCCGTTGAGCCACAACTACTGAGCCCGTGTACCACAACTACTGAAGCCCGCGTGCCTAGACCCCGTGCTCCGCAACAAGAGAAGCCACTGCAGTGAGAAGCCTGGGCACAGCAACAAAGAGTAGCCCCCGCTCGCCACAACTAGAGAAAGCCTGCTCACAGCAACGAAGACCCAATGCAGCCAAAAAATAAATAAATAAAATTAATTAATTTTTTTAAAAAAAGAAAACTGGATACCCTTAAAAAAAAATAATTCTTGCGTATAGGTAAAAAACTGATTAGTGCCAAAAGGTTTACAATGAAATATAGCAGTTTCCTACCTTCCCCTCAGTTTTCTACAAGCGACTGCTTTTAATGCTATTAATTTCTTCCTTATTATACCACTTTATTTCTAGATAATATGGTTATTCTGCTTTTCTTGATTAACCAATTTTAGATGTAATCTATTGAACTTTTAATGGCAGTTTGTGATTTGGATCATATTATGCACCTACTCCTCCAGTTTAAAAAATATATATAGGGCTTCCCTGGTGGCGCAGTGGATGAGAGTCCGCCTGCTGATGCAGGGGACACGGGTTCGTGCCCTGGTCCAGGAAGATCCCACATGCCACGGAGTGGCTGGACCTGTGAGGCATGGCCGCTGAGCCTGTGCATCCGGAGCCTGTGCTCCACGATGGGAGAGGCCACAGCAATGAGAGGCCTGCATACCGCAAAAAAAAGAAAAAAAGAAAAAAGAAAAAAAATATAATAATTTTGGTTAAATCTGTGAATAATCTGTAGTTAATATTTACATTATTATGACCTTGTAAGCATTGAATAACTAATGCACTATATTACATCCATTAACTTAAGCAAATGTTTGTGTCCTTGCCACCTCCTGTATGGTTTATTGCCTTGCTTATTCATTTGCTTAGTTTCCTATGGACTTATTTGCTAGTTTTTCCCTCTGTTTCAACAGATCTCTTAGGCACTGCTCAATTTTTTGTGTTTAAGTGTAGTTCTAAAAGCTCAGTTTTTTTTTTTCCTCTAGAGCTTTCTCTCCCTCAACCTGATGTTTTGCTTCAATCTTTTTTTCCCAGTTTCCACAGCCCTGATCCTGATCCTCTGACTTTCTTTTGTTGGATAATTTGCTTTTTTGGTTGTTTTCTCTCTTATTAGTTTATTCCCTCATTTTACTGAAGCATATCTTTTGAAGATTCCTAAAGAAAGAATGTGTGAGAAAAATTTTTTTTGACGACTTGGAAGTCTTAAATGTCTTCATTCTTTCTCTACATTAGATTGGTATTTCAACTAGGTATGGAATTGTAGGTTGAAAGCAATTTTTCCTCAGAAATTTGAAGGCCTTGCTTCATTAGTAGCTAGTGTTGCCTGTGAGCTTCTATACATGACCTGCTTTTTCTCTTAGGAAACATTTTGATAGAATCTTTTCTTTCCCTCTGGTATTCTGAAATATCTTTATGTGATTTTTCTTAGGAGCATTTGATGGGCCCTTACTATCCAAAAACTTTAATGTCCTTCCTGCCTTTTTTTTTTTTTTTTGGCTGTGCTGCACAGCATGTGGGATTTTAGTTACCCACCCAGGGATTGAACCCACACCCCCTGTATTGAAAGGCAGATTGTCAACCACTGGACCACCAGGGAGGTCTCCTTCCTGCCATTTTTGTTAAACATTTTTGGTAATTTCCTCTCTACCATTTTCTCTGTTTTTTCTCTGTAGAACTGTAAATTATCTTTATTAACCAGTTTTCTATTAATGAACACTGGGTTTTTTTAGTTTTTCATCACCAAAAGTACATTTATTATCTTCTTGCATGTATTTTTACACAATTGTGTCAGTTTTTAAATAAGATATAACTTAAAAGGATACACGTTCTAACTCTTGAGAGATGCCAAATTGTCTTTCGTAAAAGTTGTATCACTTATGATAGAGTATAATGGTGTTTATTTACACATGCTGCCAATGTGACAGGTGAAAATATGACATTTATCAGTTCTAATAAGCTTTCTTTCCCCTGATTGTTGCTGAGGTTGAGAACATTTTTGTTTTATTGGCCATTTATAATTATATATTTTGCCAATTGTACTCAGTCTGCAGGCAGACCTTTTGGGCCATTTTCTTCTATATTTATAACCTGTTATTGGTATTAGCATTCTAATAGGGGGAAACATCATGAGAGAATCTATTTAAGTGTTAATGGGGCAAGGAAAAGATCTCTTTTCCTTTAGGGTGAGAGTTGCTGGCCTAAACCATCCATTCCAAGCCTTTCTCCTGGCTTTGTCATTTTTCAGACAGAGGGATTGTTCCCAAGTTTAAATGTACCAGCAAAACGGAGCACTGACAGAAGACCTGGCTGTAAAACACGAGATTTTAACCTTAAAATCGGGATTGGGCTTTCACCCTGTTTATCAGTGGCTTCCTCTGAGAGGTGGAGGGGTGGGGGGCAGAAGGCAGTGAGAAGGAGAAGTTTTGAGATTCTCCTACTCATATTCTGGTGTGAAGCTACAACACGTAGAATTACTTTTTCAAACATGTTTATTTTCAGTTTTTCATATTATTTTGTCCTACCAAGTCATGAAGCATAACAAACCAACATGGAACACATTTGATACTGATCATAGATAGTTTCATTCATTGATTATTCATTTATTCATTCAGTCACTTACAGTAACACTATACTTGATCTCATGGAACATACAGTCCTAGGGATTGGTAGGAGTCTAATTGATAAAACATGTAGTTTGTGCTTCTTGACAATAGAAGGATTGAATAATTCAGGAAAACTTGAATCGGACACAGACTTGCTTTAAAGTGGAATGCCATATTTGCTTGTTTGTATTTTCATAAATACATTTCTTAGGTTTTGATTTTTAAAGCTAGGAGAGAGCAGAGTGTCTTGGTAGAAAGACCTAATATGTGATCCTTATGAGTTTCTCAATTGTTGCCAAACATAAAACATTTAATAAGGCATTCAACAAAGTAGATTAAGTGTTATTCAAAACATAGCTTATAGTTGACCTAATGGCTAAATGGCCTGGTTTATGAATCTATGAATTATTCCAAGGGTAATTCTTATGTAACAAAGTTTTTTGTTTTGTTTTGTTTTCATGCTGAAATACTTGATTTCTGCAAATACTACACAGGGAATTGAATAAGAAGTCAAAAAGTCATAAGAAAAAGAGAAACCTTGCCTTTTTAGTGCTTTAGGACATAGAGAACATTTTTAGTAACAGGCTACGCTTCATCGTGAAAATACAGTTGGGTGTTTTAGGCCTTCACAAATTTGATTTCATTGTGTTTAGTGATGAATGTTAGTAAGCTGAATGAGATGGGAAGAAATTAAACAGGAACTCTCAGACTGTCATGTGGTTGTGTTCTACAGTTGGTAGCATGGATTTTCTTGCTTTTAGATTTTCCTTATGAAATATTTTTAGTGTATAGAAGAATTTAACAATACTGAAACATGCACCCATGTACCCAATATCATAACACTGTGCTATGTTTGTTGACGGTTTGAGTGTGGCAGCGAGGGGGAACAAAACAGATACAGATACAGTTAGGACTTTGTATATACCAGTCTGCAATCCCTTTCTCCCTCTTATCCCAGGTCACTGGTATTTTTAGCTGTTTTACATGTTTTTTGTTGTAATACATTTCTTAATGCTTAAAGTGAATATATATGTATTCATAAACAATATCAGGGGTTGATTTGAAGGTTCTAAAACATTATGTAAATACTGTTTTACTGTGTCTGTCCTTCATGGGTTTTTTTTTGTGCAGTATTATATTTTGAGATTTATATATGTTAAAATATTATTTGTATGTTGTATAGTATATTTTATGAATATATATGTTATAAAATATTTATTTTCTATATAGTACTGTATGAATGTGTCACAATTTATACTCTGGTTGAGGACTTTAAAAGTTTTTCAGTTTTAGAAACTTCGCTGCATTTAAGGTTCTTATATTTACTTATGTATGCGTATGTGAATGATTCTCTAGGACTGTACTGTCCACAACAGTAGCTACTAGTCACATGTGGATATTTAAATTTAAATTAATTAAAATTTAATAAAATTAAGTTCCTCAGTTGCACTAGACACATTTCAAAGTGCTCAGAAGCCATATGTAGCTAGCAGCTAATGTACTGGGTATTGTAGATACAGAATATTTCCATTTTTCCAGAAAGCTCTGTAGGACAGTGCTGCCACAGATTTATACCTGTGTGTAAAATTGTTGGTTGTGCACATCTTGCACTTTACTACATAATGCTGAATTGTTCTTGCCAACAGCATCTGAGCATTCCCTTTCTGAACTGTCATGCGAAGAATTGCTCTCAATAGAAATTTTAATTTATTTTTATTTTGATAGGTGTGAAATGTGTCTCATTGTGGTTTTCACATGCACTTTAAAAATGTCTGGTGAGGTTGAGCATATTTTCCTACATGTATATTTGCCTAAAGATTCCTGTTTTGTGATTGCCTCTTAGTGTCCTTTGCTCACTTTCTTTTTTCTGCTGTAATATTTAAAATTACTAATTTTTATATTTTTGTATTTTATGGATGCTCATTCTTTGATTGTATTTGTTACATATATCTATCTGTGCCCTGTGTGTGACTTGTCTTTGTGGTATCTTTTGTTTCATGTAAGTTTTATAATTTGATGTAACTAAATTTACCAGTCTTTTTCTTTTATGCTTTATGTTCTTATGCTTTGTTTAAGAAATTCCTTCCTACCTCCAGGTCAAAGAATTTCTGATATATGCTCTACAGAGTTTGATCTTTCATCCATTTGAATATAATTTTCGTGTATGGTGTAAGGTAGAGTTTGAGACTGAATTTCTTTGTATATGTATAACCATTTATTCTGGCATAATTTTTTGAACAGTCCACTGTCATATACTGAGTTTATAAATATGTGTGAGTCTGTTTCTGGGTTTTAATCTGTTTCATTTGTCCACTTATCCCTATACCAATATTTCATTTTAATTTTCTTAAAAGAACAATAGTGGTTAAGTCTAACTCCTCCAGATCCCAGAGTTGATTTAACTGATGTTAAGATGGAGGATTATAATTCATAATACAAAATATTAGAAAATGATATTAGTATAACCAACAGAAGTGAACAAAAACTTGTGATGGTATTTGAGGAAAGCTTTGGCTTAATTTTTGAGGATTGGGAAAATAAAGGATAACATTTTGAAAGTCAGAACTTCTAGACTTTAAAGCGGTAGCTTAAATTTTTTAAAATCTAATTTTCACTTTTAGTGCCTTTTGTTTTCTTCTGATACACAGATGAATCACTTGTTACCAGTTTTATAAATGGAGTTTGTGGTTTGGTCATAGTATGAAAAGGAGAATTAACAAAAAGCAACATGGGTCTTAGGAGTAGTAATTAAGCAAATGGGTTTTGGAGTCTTACTGTCTGTCCAGTGATTTGTGATCTTGGGCATGTGAATGGGATACTCAGAGTAGTGACTTTACAGAGTACTTGTGATGATGACCTACATTAAACACCAAGTGCCTGGCAAAGGTAATGGGCATTCTAAACAGTTGTTCCTAAAGTAACTGGACAATTATTGAGAGAAGGATGAGGGGAGGCTTAGGATAACATGTATGTACATATGAATAATAAAGCAATGGACTTTGGAATAGTTATTAAATACAGAACAACAATAGGAGACTAGCCTTTGCTTTAGCTGCAAAGGGAAGTAGAAGACAGTGAGTCTCAGATGGTGACCAGTGCAGGACACTAGGTGGTGCCATTAGTCTAGACTGCTTATTTGATCTCTCTGGAGGCTGAATAGCCTCAGAGTAGAAAGATAGAAAGGCAGTCACAAATTAGTCAGGAATTGCTTGTATATTAAAGTGTGAATTGTTTTATTGAGTATATTTCAAAGTAATATGATAGTTCTTGATATTTTCTCCTCCAGTGATCATTTTGAAAAATTTTGTTTTAAAGCAGTTTGTTACTTTTTAAATAGTTTATTTGGTGGACAATCATTTGTTTCTAATTTTAAATTAAAGATTATATATAAAAATGTACTTCTATTTAGAATTCATGGTAAAACAACAGGTTTTCATATTGAGATGAGTCAGAAGGAATGTGGTGTTTTAATAAGGTTTAGTGACCTTATCTCGGATTGGTGTACAACTCCATTAAACTTTTTGAAATACTGAAAATAGTTTGTTGATTCCTGTTAATTTCTTTTAAGATTCCAGATTGAGAATAATTAAATGCATTACTTGATTTCTGTTGGTGATTTACACCACTAAGTTTTTATTGAAACATGCATTGAACAAGTGACAGAAACCCCCAATTCAGACTGGCTTAAGCAAATGGAAATTTATTGGGTCATGTAATTTAAAAGATCATATGGCTTTGCTGATTTCAGGTGAAGCTTGACCCAGTGGTTTAAATAACATTTTTGGACCCTCTTCAACTGTTAGCTGTGTTTCTCTTGGTATTGGCTCCTTTTGCGAATAGGCTCTCATCTCCTGGAGGTAGGGTAGCTTTCAGCAGCTATAGGTTTATATCCTTCTCATGTTTTTGCATCTAATGGCTCCAAGAAAAGTTGTAGCTTTAGATCATGTTAAGTCTGTTTGGCTTGGCTTGGGCTACATATCTGCTCCTGTGATTGGAGATAGAATTAGCACTCTTGGAAATTTAGGAATTAAGAGTGTTGGAGGGATGCTTTCTCAAAAGCAAATTTGAACCTTGTTATGGGAATAAAGAATGGTTGTAAAATGACAGTCATTTCATTAAGAAGGTTGTCTTTAAAACTGTTTTCATTCCTTTGATTTTATTTTGCTAGAGTTTGTTTTTACTTTAATCCCATTTCTGCTATTTATTAGTTGTGCAACTTCTCAGAATCCATTTCCTCATTTCCTCATACCTAGCCGAGTGCCTGGAATATATTAGATATTCCAGAAATGTTTGTTCACCTCTAAGCATGGCTATTAGCCAGACACTTTTGGGTTTAATCAACACTTAATGTGTGTCTCATATTAGTCTATAATCAGTAAATATTATAAGTGTAGTAACTTGTAATGATAAATTTCTGAATTCTTAATGTAATTTATTGATTACCACTTTCAGTGATTAAAATGATAGTTGATAGATGCCATCCTATTCATGACGTACCTGTATTTTTTTTATATATATAAATTTATTTATTTATTTTTAGCTGCTTTGGGTCTTTGTTGCTGCGTGCAGGCTTTCTCTAGTGAGCGGGGGCTACTTTTTGTGGCGGTGTGCAGGCTTCTCGTTGTGATGGCTTCTTTCGTTGCAGAGATGGGCTCTAGGCCTGCAGGCTTCAGTAGTTGTCGCACGTGGGCTCAGTAGTTGTGGCTCACGGGCTCTAGAGTGCAGGCTCAGTAGTTGTGGCGTGTGTGGCACACGGGCTTAGTTGCTCTGCGGCATGTGGGATCTTCCTGGACCGGGTCTCGAACCCATGTCCCCTGCGTTGGCAGGCGGATTCTTAACCACTGCGCCACCAGGGAAGCCCCTACTTACCTGTATTTTTATATTTGTATTGAATGTGCAGATTTAGCTTATGAAGATTTTTGTGATTAATCTATGTTGGGAAATATTAATTATCTTTAAAGACAGCAATAAATATAGTGAAATTATGATAAATGTTTTCATTGTTTGGGGAAATAACATAAACTGTTTCATGTGTTTGAAGAATAGAAGGAAGTTGGCAGCGAGAGAGAAAGATGAATGATTATGGTTTAAACTTGTCTTTTTAATTAAGGTGCCTCATTGCTGTGTGCAGTATTCAGAAATGTATTTTAAACGTAACACTAATTTTCAACTACCATTAATCTTTATTAGAAAATATTGCTTATATTTATCATAATATTTTTTCACCAACTGTATGGCTTTTATAATCCATTTAGGTTAACTGGTGTGTAGTCTCAAGAAAAGAACCTCTAATGGTTTTTGAAGTATTTGAACATTAGATATTTGGTAACCTACATTTCTAATAACTAGCAATACACATAAAACTCTTGATAGTGATGGCATAGAACTAATTATTTTCTTTATAGTATAACATAGTGGTAAATGTGGTTAGCAATAAACTGTTATACCAAAATCTTTTATTCAGAAGTGACAAATATCAATGTCAAATATATAAATATTTCAGTATATAAAATTTTGTAACGAAAAATAAAGCCACATCAGATCAAAGGATGTTGTAAACTGATGTGGCCCATCATTTTATTGTTGGTTATTGTGTTTATTATTTGTGTCTTAATTGCAGTTTATTTTTTAAAACACTGTACTAAGTATATATAAAAGCAGTAAAAATATGAAGTGCTAATAAGGAGAGAGGTATCAATCTGATGGTAATTATAAGTAGAGAAAATTTTTTTAATTGAAAATGGTGAGGGCTTCCTTGGTGGCGCAGGGGTTAAGAATCCGCCTGCCAATGCAGGGGACATGGGTTTGAGCCCTGGTCTGGGAAGATCCCACATGCTGCAGAGCAACTAAGCCTGTGCACCACAACTACTGAGCCCGTGTGCCACAACCACTGAGCCTGCGCTCTAGAGTCCGTGAGCCACAACTACTGAGCCCACATGCCACAACTACTGAATCGTGCATGCTTAGAGCCCATGCTCTGCAACAAGAGAAGCCACCACAATGAGAAGCCCGCACTCTGCAACGAAGAGTAGCCCCCGCTGTCCGCAACAAGAGAAAGCCCGCGCACAGCAACGAAGACCCAATGCGGGCAAAAATAAATAAATAAAATAAATAAATTAAAAAAAAAGGAAGGTGAAAAATTAGTTTGTGCAACAACAGGAATTATTTTGAAGACAAAGCCAGTGATTAAATATGTGAAAAGTAGTGTGCCTGTGCCCCAGAGAGCTCTTGCTTCTTGGTTATATCTCTTGATATTTACCATATCAGAAACTAACATGAAGACATTTAAATTACTTATTAATACATTTAAAGATAGCTGTAATAAGCCCATTATACGTTAACATAAGTGACATATTTTTGTGAAAAATGATTATATTTTCCAAACAGAAAATAGTATAAAAAGATTGCTATTGTTTTACTCTTTTTTGTTTTACAGTTTTGCTAATCTTTTTAATGTCTGACATAATAATATGTCATAATAGAAGCAGGTGGATTTTCATCTTCTACATTCAGTCTCTTTCAATATATTGTTTTGATTGAAGTATACGGATGAAATAATGGCCTCACACCGAGATTATAGCAGGTATAGCTAGTAAGAGCACCTTATAGAAGTAGCAAGAACAAATTTATTAGTTAATCTTTGAAAATGCACGTATTAACATCCTAGCTGTATTACCTTAAAATCTTCTCAAAACAAAATGGAACACAAATACATAATCATTCATTCCATTAGCCACCCGAGTGATGTCATCACTTACGTAGCCTCTGCAAAACTTTGCTATATAATCATGCAAGAATAAGTTATAAAAGGAAAATAATCTTAACCTGTGGATTCTCTGAAAGAATTGTAGGGACTCCTGTGGTCCATGGACCACACTTGTGAGATCTGCTAGCCTATACAATTTAAAATAATCACTATGAGGCATTGGTAGAAATTCTTTTTAGTTTACAGTAAAGTTTGGGAGTTAATATTAGATGTCTATTGATTTTATGTTAAAAGACTAAGAGTTAGAGAATTTGAAGTCCAACAGAGTTTGTGAGTGCTGCTAATCAGATTTGTCACAGCCAGGGATAGTCCTTTAGGGTTAAGGTCCTTTAAATTTATGTGATACCCAAGTAAGTGGCGAGGCAGTAATTGTGGATACCATAGCTGCTAAAAAGTTTCGTATGACACTTGTGCAGAAATCATCAAGAAGAGAGAAATTATGTCATGACCAATTTTTACTGTGAACAAAACTGGAATATTTTGGAGAAAGAGGCCAAATTAGAGTACATGTACCAGCAAGTTAGGAATAGAGGATAACAATGTATTCTTCTGTTTGACAGGCTCTATATAGGAGCTGGACATGTTTGATTAACAAACAAATGGGATTTAACCTACTTAACATATACGGGCTTCTGTATTGAGATCTTTTCTTAGTATAACATAGATTCACCCCAATATCAAGTTGTGGGGGATTTTAATACCTCCAAACTGGCAGTTGTTCAGCTGAGACATGGAGACAAAACAGACCTTGGTTAATATCTTGCAGTAATTGTCATTTCTAATGTTGGAAATTTTAGCTCTTAACACTACCGGTTAAACAATTTAACATGTATGTTTTCATGCTTAGAGATTAAAAGTATTTCTGTTTTACACTTTTATCAGGTATGTTTTAAGGCAATTTTCTTTTAAGTATATCGTTTGTTTTTCTTTCTTAATAGGGTTTATCAAAACTAATTATTTGGTATGACAAAGCTACTTGGCACTGTCATATTAGCTTAAACTTCCCTTTGTTATGTCCAGCAAATAAATACTTGCTTTTCCTGAGTAGAACTCAACTATACTGTAAATCCATTGATACTGAATTATTTGTGGAGATTTAACATGTAGGGAAACCTTAATTATGCAGAATATACTTATGAAGAGTAGGTGATTTGTTTACTGTCTTTAACTCAGTCAAAATACATGTAGATATTTGCATAAAAGGGAAGTGTCACTAATATAGTTTGCATTACTTAATGTTACATGTAAAATTAATTTTTCTTGCAAGAGATGTGAGATCTGGCAAGATCTGAAAGTGCTGGCTTATCAGCTTTCAGTCTCAAGTATTTACATAATTGTTTAACAATAAACAGCAGATTAAGTAGGAGGAAGAATGGTTGATCCTGACAGAGACACTTTGAGTATAACTCTTAACTCACTTAAGAGCACTCTTGCTCACAATGCTTCAATGATGCTGATCTTTGTTTTGTTTCTTGAACAGCTGCTGATTCCTACATTGGGACCTTTGCATGTTTCCTTTTTCTGGAATACTCTTCCTTTTGGTTTTTTTGGGCTTCCTTCAGTTCTCAGTTTAAATGACACTTCTCATAGCACTTACGGATATCTGAAGTGACTTTGTTTCCTTGTTTATTATGTGTCTCGAGTATAAGCTCCTTGAAGGTAGGAGCTCTGCCAATTGACTTCTATATATATTCTGCTTCTAGGAGTGGCTGGCACACAGTAGGACCTTAAATATTGTTGTAAGAAAGGTTATATTTAAGTGTTATAAGATGAAATCATTTAAAAATGCCTTATTTTCTAATTCTCATTATAATTAAAAGATAGTTTTATAAATGCTTACTTTTATAGCCTCCAAATAGTGATATTTTACTGTTCCTTGTTGTGATGGATAAATTATAAGCCATCCTGTGTTTAATTCTAGTTGGGTTTAGTGGAAAAGTTTTCTACTTTCAGAAGTTTGCTGTTAGATCATTTTGTCAACTATTCTTATGTAATTACTTATTTCATTTACAGGCTTAGCTAACAATTTACAAATAAACTTAGATCAGTAGGGCCTCCTGTTGCTCCTTCTACCCATATGCAACTTCAGTTTGCCCACAGTCTGTGGTGTACCTCTTGTGAGGTCTTTACAGTTCAGAGCTTCTCTGCTTGGGCTTTTGCCTTAAGCAAGCACAGGAGTATAATTAGAAGTAGAAAAGAGGAGAAGGGAGTAAAGTGGAAGAAGGAGAGGATTTTCAGAATGGGTGAAATGGGTTCCTAAGTGGAAGCATGGTAGACATGGAGCTATGCAGCCCAGATCCTTCTTCAAGGAAGAATTACAGCCCAGATGTTTAGAAGAAGGTAATCAGAAAGGCTTCAGCTGTCAGCTCCTTCAAGGTTAGCTTCTGGTAGAGACAGCCTCCTTGCCTAAGGTCCTGCCTTTCCCAGGGCACCTCTCATCATGCAACTGAGCAAGGCAGAGGTATAAAGGCCCAGCCCTTTTGTTCATACCTGAGACAACTCTGACAAATAATTACCTCCAGAGATCCCTGTCAGGTTTCCTGAGGCTTTGTGAGGTCTGTATTGTAATTTGACTTCTCTATCTCTCTGCAATCCTGCTTCTCCCCCTCCCCCCATCCCCTTCCTTTCACAGGAATGATCCCTAGTAAACATCTTTTACCCCAAACTATTTTCAGTGTCTGATTTTAGAGAATCTTGGTTGCAACAGGGAGATGTATGGGCATCATTGTTGTCCTTGAATCTTTAATAAAATTTATGCAAATTTGTGTGTGTGTGTATCATTCTGAGAGGGTCTACAGCTTTCATGCTATTCTTAAAGCTAGATTGAAAACTACAGGTCTTTTTTATCAAGGAATTAAGGAGGAAAGGCTTTTGATTTTTTTGGATTCAGTGTCAAACTAAATATTGTGAACCTCTGATTTTGGTTAACATGTAAGCCAGAGCTCTGTTAAGAGGGGAGCATTCTCCAGTGACGTAGCAATATAAGCACCCTGGCAAAAGCCATTTTAGCTGGTTCTAATATGCTGCTGTAGTGGCTCTTGGAAGCTTGGGAAAAGTGATGTCCCATGTTAATTGAAGTAGATGTGTGAGAGCTGCATGGCAGACAGTGGGGCAAGGGATCAACAGGCTCAGAGAAGTGAGCATGCTAGAATGGACGTACTTTATGAGACTGGAAAAACACTCTGTTTATCAATAATGCACAAGGAAATGCAATAATGAGGGGGCACCAGCATCATTGAGAAGCCTCAAGTGGCTGTTTACTGTAGATGGAGGCTGATGGTAGAAGATGCCTTTACAAAACTGGACTCTTTAGTAGCAAGGGAGAAGATGGGATCCCGGAATAGTAAACCCTAGGGAGCAGCAATTAACTGTCAAGCAAGGATGGTATATTAGTTTTCCGTTGCTGCCATACAAATTGCCACTAATTTAGCAGCTTAAAACAACACCCATTTATTATTTCATAGCTCTATAAGTCAGAAGTAGGTGCAGTGTATCTCACTGAACTGGTTCTCTGCTTCAGGTTTCATCAGACTGAAATCAAAATGTTGGCAGGACAACATTCCTTTCTGGGGTCTCTAGGGGTGAATGCTTCCACGCTCATTCAAGTTGTTTGCTGAGTTCAGTTACTTGGAGTTGTAGGACTGAGGTCCCATTTGCTTGCTTGCTGTTGACCACAGACTTGTATCTGTTGAATCTCTGTTGTTTCTGTAGTTATACATGTGTGTGTTTTCTAAGTTGATCTCTGTTGTACCTTTGCTTTCTGTTTCCTTGATTTGTGCTCTTATTTCCTTCTTTTTACTTTCTTTTGCTTATCTGTTGTTCCTTTTCTAATATCAGTGAACACTTGGCTTACACATTTACAGATTTATTTTTTTTTCCTTTTCTAAGATTTGCAATTCAGGCTATACGTTTTTCTCAGTACACCTTTAGTGTGGTATCATCTACATTTTGAGAGATAGTGTTGTAATTATCATTCATTTCTAAGTATTTTAAATTTCCCTTAACAATTTCTTTTTGACTCTTTAATTGGGAATCTTTTAAATTTTGAAAAATGGGCTTTAAAGAAGTTATCTATTTGTTTTTTAATTTAATTCCAAATTGTAGTTACAGAACAAGTTACATGGGATATTTGCTCTTAGAAATTTTTGTAATTTGTCTTATGTCCCAGTATACAATTACTTTTGTAATGTTTTATGTATACTTGATAAGGATATACATTCTCTAATTGTTGGATGAAAAATTCCATATATCATTATATGATCCACTCATGGTCTTATTATTTCTTTTTTTTTTTTTTTTTTGGTGATACGCGGGCCTCTCACTGTTGTGGCCTCTCCCGTTGTGGAGCACAGGCTCCGGACGCACAGGCTCAGCGGCCATGGCTCACGGGCCCAGCCGCTCTGCGGCATGTGGGATCCTCCCAGACCGGGGCATGAACCCGTGTCCCCTGCATCGGCAGGCGGAATCTCAACCACTGCGCCACCAGGGAAGCCCGTGGTCTTATTATTTCTCGCATATGTGTGTGTGTGTGTTTGTGTATTTGTTTATATGCTTGACTGATCAATAATGGAAAGAGGTATATAGAAATCTGTGATGCTAGATTTGCAGATTTCTTTTTCAGATTCTTTTATTTTTGTTTAATATAGTTGACCATTTTATTAGGTGCCATATACTTTTAGAATTACTATTCTTCCTTGTAAACTGAGCTTTTAAAAAATCATGTAGTGACCCTTTCTATCCTAATTGATATCTTTATTGTAAAGTTTATCTGATAATAGTTACAGTTAAACTTATTTCTTTTCATTAACATTTGACCAGTATATCCTTTTCCTCTTTTTACATTAGAAAGTTAGATGTCCTTATGCTTTTTTAAAATAAATTTATTTCTTTATTTTTGGCTGCATTGGGTCTTCGTGGCCTTTCTTTTTAGTTGGTGGCAAGGGGGGCTACTCTTCGTTGCGGTGTGCTGGCTTCTCATTGCGGTGGCTTCTGTTGTTGCAGAGCATGGGCTGTAGGCGCACGGGCTTCAGTAGTTGTGGTGCGAGGCCTTCAATAGTTGTGGCTCGTGGGCTGTAGAGCACAGGCTCAGTAGCTGTGGTGTGTGGGCTTAGTTGCCCTGCGGAATGTGGGATCCTAGCTCCCCGACCAGGGATCAAACCCGTGTCCCCTGCACTGGAAGGTGGATTCTTTACCACTGGACCACCAGGGAAGTCCCACCACATTCTCTTATTGTTCGTAAGTTTTCTGTTAATTCTTTTTGAATTTTTTTTAGCTATGCAATTATTTTAAACTATGCAACAACATATTCCAACATATCCCAATACTTATACCTCCAATTTCCTTCATTTTGTTTAATGGTGTTGGCTAGTATTCTAGTATGATGGTAAATGGTGATAATAGACTTTCTTGTTTTATTTCTAACTTAGTAAATTAGTGGTATGTTATGCATTTCATGGTACCCCTCCCACCTTCAAAAAGTATATTTTCACAAACTCATTTAAGGGAATTTCCACCAGTGAACTGCCTTGCCACACTTTGTGCTTTCCTTCCTACTGCATGGCAGTTGCTTTTGACAGCTTACAGTGTGTACTTTTAGTTGTTCCATACCATCATTGATTACTCCATCTTTTTCTTATTAATTTGCAGTAGTATTTGTCTCCTACTTTTACTGAAAATAAGGTGCTGTTTTCATTATCCTTAATGTTGCATGATTTCCAGTAGGAGGAACAGAGTGTTCCATGAACATTAGAAGTTCTAGTCAGAAGTTTCTAATAGACTTGGGAGCATCCTACATTAAACCACAGCTCCACTTTTCTTGTTCTCTGCATGGAATTGAAATATTTAGAGTTGCCGAGATTTGAGTGCTCTTACTGCTTTCTTGGAGTACTGGCTATTGTAAAACCAGCTTACTCGAAGCGAGCATTTTTGGTGCAAAGCTATTCTACATCTCAGTAAGTGTATATTTTGCCAAAATTGCCTTTGTGTTTTCAAGGCAATGCTCCATTATCTTCTAGTTTTCAGTGGTGCTGTGATGAAATCCGATGCCATTCCGATTCTTTATCCTTTGTTCAAAACTCTTGTTTTTTTTTTTCTGCAGAAAGCCTTTAGGCTCTTTGTCCTGATAATGTCTTTGTATGAGTCTCTTTTCATCCATTTTGCTGGACACATTGGTGGTGGATTCTTTTGATGTGGATCATGTCCTGGAGTTCCGAGAAATGTTCTTGAATCATTTATATGATTTATTCCTATTTTCTCTATTCTCTTTTTGGTTGGGGACTCCAGTTATTTGGATATTGGACATCTTGGATTGGTCCTCTAAATTTTCTCTTCTAATTTTGTTTACTTTTTGAGAAATTTTGATTTTTACTGTCATATGTTTGATTTCAAAGTGTTCTTATTTATTCTGATACTTTTCTTTTAGTAGCATCTGTTCTTGTCTCATAGATGCAATATCTTATCTCTGAGGATTTTAATGATAAGATAGGTTACTTATCAAGGTTTTTTTCTAATGTAGGTCTCCCTTTCCTCCAAGTTGTTATTTAAATTTTTTGTTTGTTTTGGCTTTTGTCTTTCACAGTGGAGAGTTTCAGATGTCTCGAAATATTCACCTCTTTATTTTTAAGAGTGGGAAATTGAAAGACAATAACTGTGCATGGGTCGGAGTTGGTCACTATTAAATGACCTGCTGTGCTGTTTTGTAGCAGAATTCCATGTTGATGTCATTAGATCATTTCTTAGACTAGGTTGATTATAGGAAGGTTCCTTTTCCAACTTCCTGCCTTCTGGAGCCAAGAAGAAGAAAATTGGAGGTCTAAAAGTTTAGTATATCAACTTTTGGTTAATCCTTGTGTTTTCAGTATGTTTCCAGCACCCTTCTGTCTGTTTTAGAAAATGGGCCTCTAGTCTTCTGCATGGCTGAGAAAGAGGGCATGTTCCCTGATGTGCAGAGTGCAGTGAGGGATCTTAAGCAAACCTTTATGCCCTACCTTCACTCCCATTCCTAGAAATTCCCAGTGCTACCTAGTGTGGTGCCTTTGGGAGTATGACAGTGTAAATTTGATTACTCCCAGTTTCCTTCTGCCTTTTTCCTCTGTTGTTTGATTTAACTTCCTTGGGTCTGTTAAGTGAATCACTACCCCCCCCACTCTGTTTTCTAGTGTCCAAATTTTTGTCACCATTGTTTCCTTTTCTGCAATTTTTGTCCTTGAGAATAGTTTTAGTGGGGTTCAGGAGGAATCAGAAGTTTATGCAAGTATTCAATTCCTTTTTTATTTCCTGAAAGTATGACACATTATTGCTTTTATCTTATTTTGTCTCTTTTAATTTAGATGGAAAATTATTGCATTATAGTTTGTTTTTTTAACATCTTTATTGGAGTATAATTGCTTTACAATGGTGTGTTACTTTCTGCTTTATAACAAAGTGAATCAGCTATATATAGACAGATATCCTCATATCTCCTCCCTCTTGCATCTCCCTCCCATCCTCCCTATCCAACCCCTCTAGGTGGTCACAAAGCACCGAGCTGATCTCCCTGTACTATGCAGCTGCTTCCCACTAGCTATCTGTTTTACATTTGGTAGTGTATATATATCCATGCCACTCTCTCACTGTGTCCCAGCTTACCCTTCCCCCTCCTGGTGTCCTCAAGTCCATTCTCTACATCTGCATCTTTATACCTGTTCTGCCCCTGGGTGCTTCAGAACCTTTTTTTTTTTTTTCCATTATAGTTTTCTAGTGAGATATTCAATTAATCAGAATTGAGATTTTAAGAGTTACAAAGAGGGTTTTCCATATTGTTATATATAATGTTCATTTGAAGTATGTAAAGGAAATAATGAAGGAAATAATATTATATGCAGTGTATGAAAATAGTGTTAATTTGATGCTTTACTTTTTATACAGTTGCTTTGATACTTAGTTTTTATCACTTATCAGATGCCCATGTGCTTTATGGGAAGCTAGGTTTTTCTTTACCTTCAGGGGCTGAATCTGAATTAGTCTAAGCCAATCATTGTTTTTATTTTTTTAATTTTTAAAATTTTATTATTTATTTTGGTTGTGCGGTTGTTAGTTGCAGCAGGAGTGCCCCTTAGTTGTGGCATGCAAACTCTTAGTTGCAGAATGCATATGGGATCTGTTCCCTGACCAGGGATCAACCCGTGTTCCCTGCATTGGAATGCGGATTCTTAAACTTATTTTATTTTTTTTTTTGGCTGTGTTGGCTCTTCGTTGTTGTGTGTGGGCTTTCTCTAGTTGCGGTGAGCGGGAGCCACTCCCCGTTGCGGTGCGTGGGCCTCTCATTGCGGTGGCCTCTCCCGCTGTGGAGCACAGGCTCTAGGCGTATGAGCTCAGTAGTTGTGGCTCACGGACTCTAGAGCGGAGGCTCAGCAGTTGTGGCACACGGGCTTAGTTGCTCCGCGGCATATGGGATCTTCCCGGACCAGGGCTCGAACCCATGTCTCCTGCATTGGCAGGCGGACTCTCCACCACTGCGCCACCAGGGAAGCCCGCGGAATGCGGATTCTTAACCACTGCCCTCCAGGGAAGTCCCATAAGCTAATCATTGTTATTTCATTCCTTTTGATTGACTTAGTAACAAGTGGCCAATGACACTTGAAGAAATTTATTGGGAAAGTTTTTCTTCACTTTTTTTTTTCTTTTTTTTTAATGTAATGCATAAGGAAGGGACCGTCTCTGTCCTGATCTTTGGACATTAGGTAAATTGATAACTGTAACTATTGCCGCTATCTTGGGCCATTAAAGGACAAAAGTCATCACACTAAGGATGGCACAGAGAACACATAGAAACAACCTAGGTCAATGATGATGATGTTGAGTCATAAACTAACTAATCCTGGAGCTGCTCTAGTTCTGGTGCTTTTTATGTGAGATGATAACTCCTCTAATTGTCTTAAAAAAGTAATCAGAATAACCATTACTTGTAGCTAGTTAAAAAAAAGAATCCTTAGTAAATAAACATTCTAAAGTTCAAATTACATAAATGTTAAAGCTTAAAACTGCAGGCTGGGCTTCCCTGGTGGCGCAGTGGTTGAGAGTCCGCCTGCCGATGCATGGGATGCGGGTTCGTGCCCCGGTCCGGGAGGATCCCACATGCCGCGCAGCGGCTGGGCCCGTGAGCCATGGCCCCTGAGCCTGTGCGTCCGGAGCCTGTGCTCCACAAGGGAGAGGCCACAACAGTGAGAGGCCCGCGTACTGCAAAACAAAACAAAACAAAACAAAACCCTGCAGGTTTCTGAGAGGTTCGTGGCGCACCACACCCCCCCCACCCCCCGCAGCCAAATAAGCTGAATTGGGAATTGGGAATTTATATTGTATTCTTTCATTCGTATTGTCTTTGCCCATAACTTGTGTGGCTTTGACATTTTAGTTGTTTGGTAAAACTGGTAATTTTATTCTTTTGTTGTGGTGTGACTCAGGTTGACCTGACGTTTTAATAAATCTGACTCCTAGGACTGATTAAAGAAACATCTTATTTCTTGAAATATGTACATTTTCTACATGAAATTGGTTGCTTTTTTTTTTGTTTTTTTTGGTGACTTGCCTTGCCAAAGCTTTGGGATCATATGTTTTTCATACTGATGTTACATTTTTTCTTAAAAAAAAAAATTTAATTAATTGATTTTGGCTACATTGGGTCTTCATTGCTGCACACAGGCTTTCTCTAGTTGTGGTGAGTGGGGGCTACTCTTCATTGCAGTGCGTGGGCTTCTCATTGCAGTAGGCTTCTCTTGTTGCGGAGCACAGGCTCTAAGCGTGCGGACTTCAGTAGTTGTGGCACATGGGCTCTAGAGCGCAGGCTCAGTAGTTGTGGTGCACGGGCTTAGTTGCTCCGCGACATGTGGGACCTTCCCGGACCATGGATCGAACCCATGTCCCCTGCATTGGCAGGCGGATTCTTAACCACTGCGCCACCAGGGAAGTCCCTGATGTTACATTTTTAATTAATATTTAAATGCAAAAGGTGACGGTTTAAAAGATTGTCTTGTTAGTGACTTATCCTTAAAAGCAAGTGTCATTTGGTTTTATTTTACAATAGAATTTAATCTTACATGTTTTTTGTTATAGTAATGTTACCAAAAAATCTCTTATTGAACTATTTGTGGTGAGCTTTTTAAGGATGTTTAAGATTTCACATGCAGTTTAACTGATCACAGATGAAGTTGTAAATTAATACCTCATGAGTGTATTTGACTACAGGGCATTGTTTGTGAATCAAAACTCCTTTCTTCCTGTAAACTGTGAAAGAGGTTTAAGCATATGGATTAGAACTGCATGGTGATACCAGTGTACTTATGAAAAGACACTGTAGTTGGATCATTTAAAATGTACTAAAATATTATGAACAGCCATAAATCTTAATAATTCCCTTAAGCTTTTAAGGGTTGTAAGGTTTAGTTCTATTCCTTTGTTGGATTTAACCACCTTAATAAGAAATTGTTTTGTTGCTTTTAAAGCTGTACATAGTAGTAAGAATAACCATTGATATAGTATGGTGGTAATAAGAATAGCTGAAGTTTCTTAGAGAACACTTAGAGAACATGTATTTTTACAGAAGTGTTCACAGTTGTATCAAATACACACGTGAAGTTTTTTCTTGTTTTCATTTAAGTCATTCTGTTAATAAAACCTGTAGAATGAATAATTGTTTATTGATACCTTCTAGTATAAGATTATTAAATGAGCATTGTTCAGTGTAAAATCAGAATTTTTTTTTTTTTTTTGCTGTAATTTTTGTTTTACAATATGTGAAAGTCACCCGATGTGGAATGTGCTCTTCTGGTTATGACAGACTGTCACGTATTTATTGAAAAAAATATCAAAAAACAGGGACTTCTGGAAGGCAGTGATAGGTTAGAGGAAGCAGAAAGAAGCTTTAGTTAACTTCTTTGAGCGAATAAGGCAAACACTAGATCTTACTAGGAAAGGTGGTTGGGAAGCTTTTGGGGTTCTGATATGTGTCACCCCTTTAGGCTCCTTCATTCTTTGAAAACTTTGGTACCTGTTTTATTCTCTTTTCTGCTGTCTTCTTAGTTCCCATGTGGATGACATTTCCAGTCCCAGTCATCACACTTCCTTAAACTCCTCTATTATAATTACCATTTTGTTCATTCCACTTGAGCAACCCTCTTTTCACATTCTGAACTTACTCCCTGCCCAGAACTGCTTTAACAAAAAAGATTCTGTATTTTCCTTATTAGTTCCTGACTATTTTCACCTTATTCTCTTTATCTAGCCTGAGTGGCATGGTTAGTTATTTCAACTACATCTTACCATTATCTTCAATTCTCTCTCCCCTTTGACCAAGCCAATTGCGAAACCTGGGTCAGTTTGTGTGCCTTACTTTTTGACTTCTTATCACAATTAACTTATTTTGTCATAGTAGACATTTTCAGCCATCTTTGATCCTTCTCCGTAAGCCTTCATAAGTAGGTTATTCACCATGTGTTATTACCATCTGAAATGGATCTCAAATCTCACCTCTGTTTGCAACTTTCATGTTTACTGCCCATATTATCTCTTGGATTAAGTACTGTAGCCCTCTCCTCTCTGGTTTTATTTCTCCAGTGGTTCTCTCTTTCCACTTTTTCTCTCCCAACAATACATAAGGGATTAGATCTCTATCTAACCCTTTCCCCCCTAAATTAAAAGAGTCTCCCTTCAGTAGTAATTCTCAATTGAGGTGCCAAATCCTCTAGGTCTCTGTGGGGTATGTATTTGGTTTTGAAAACATCGTAAGAGTGATTCTCTTCTTTCTGAAATGTCTGTTGCAGGACTTCCTTAATTGCATCATCTGTAGTGCTACAGAAGTTGTCTTTCTGAAACATGGATTTTTTTGGGGGGGTGGGGGGGACCAGGGATTGACCCCAGGCTCTGGAAGTGAAAGTGACAAGTCCTAACCACTGGACTGTCAGGGAATTCACTGAAACATGGATTTAATTCATTTTACAAATGTACAGCCACTTATTTTTTGCCACGTACTGGATTAGCTGCTGGAGTAAGGAAGATGAATGCTAAGGCATTTGTCTTTAAAAAAAATATTAATGTCACAGTACATCTGTCATTTAGTGGAACTTTAACAGGTACTTCCTGGACTTGTCTTTGTAATAGTCCTTCAGTGTAGATACTGTTAGTTGCTCTACAGATGAGCAAACTGAGTCTCAGTGAATTCTAAGTAATAAACAAGTGATTAATGTTATGATAAATACTTGAAAAGGTACCTATGAGAGCATCAAGGAGGGATATCTAGTCTAGGATTAGAAGATTAACAGTTAAGGTTGGCTTCACAGAGAAGATGGTGTCTTAAGCTGAGTCTTCAAAGACAAGTATGAAGTTAGACAAAGAAAGTGATATGTAAGAAGGTATGTGTGTAGCATGGTTATACTGTGAACAGCCTTTGCAAAAGACATGCAGAGACTTGAGAAAGCATTTTATGGGAACACCTCAGTATGACTGAAGCATAGTGCATGAGTTGGGGAACCAAGAATGACTTCAGTAGATAAAAGATGTTAAACCAGGCTGCATTTTATATATATATATAAAATGCAGCCTGTTGTGTGTGTGTGTGTATCCTGCTAAAACGTTTAGATTTGTTTTTAGTAAGTGATGGGAATGATTTTAAATAGGAGAGTTAATTGATTAAACAGTGTGGAGAATGGATTAGACGAAGGCCTTTCTGCAATCATGAAGACATCTTAGACTGTTGGAATACCCCAAATAAGAAATATGGAGGCCCTGAAATGTGGCAGTGAGGTTGAAGTGGAAAGAGGTGGAATTTAAAGGCCATTTGGGAGCTGAAATCAAAAGACTTGGTATAAAAAGTGAGTGAGGGCTTCCTTGGTGGCGCAGTGGTTGAGAGTCTGCCTGCCGATGCAGGGGACACGGGTTCGTGCCCCAGTCCGGGAAGATCCCACATGCCGCGGAGCGGCTAGGCCTGTGAGCCATGGCCGCTGAGCCTGTGCGTCCAGAGCCTGTGCTCCGCAATGGGAGAGGCCACAACAGTGAGAGGCCTGCGTACTGCACAAAAAAAAAAAAAAAAAAAAAGTGAGTGAGAGGAATGATTTCTCAGGTTATATTCAGTGTGAGAGAGTGGTTGTGGCAATCTGAGATAAAGCATATTAATATTATATAGTACATAATGTAGATGACATTAATAGGTTCTGAATAAATATTTGTGGAAGCTGCTTCCTAAATTCTCTCTCAGTTTTTATTGGAGTGTGTTCTTAAACATCTGGACAGCTGTGGCCATTAAGACTTTTTCATTTATCAAGCCTTAACTAAATAAAATACCTAGGGCCCAGTTATACTGAGGTTTCTGGGTGGGGTAGGGGTGTGTGTGGGGCACAATAGAAGTTCTAGGACTTGCCCATCTAATTGAAATTCTTGAGTTTAAGCAGCTTAGGAACTTCCAGTTTTCATTTTCTCCAGTACTGAAAACTAACTTACTGGAGGTCATGTAAGTCACTATTGTGGTTTAAAAAAGAAAAAGAAAAAAAGTGACCATAATATGTAGAAGGAAACTTTTAAAACTTCACTATAAAGGGATTTACCTGAAAGTCTCATTGTTTTTTGCCAGAATTTATATACTATTAAAATATTGCAGTGAAGATGAGCTGCATTAAAGTTATCTCTTTAGATACCTCTGGAGTGGAACCTTTGTAACTAATACAGTAGAAAATATGATCTAAAATGGGTAACAGGGTTACTTCACTTTTCTTTTAATATCCATGGAAATTAGTTGGCCTTAAATTATTTGAGAGATTATTTATACGAAAAACAAGTAATGTTTTATAAGCCTCTACTGCAACTGACTAAGGCAGGAAAAGAGGAGAAAATTTTCTCCTCTCTTTTTTACCTTAGTGCAGAGACTAGGATCTCCAAGCATAACATTCAAACTGGGGGACGGTGAGTACTTTGAAAATTATGTCAATAGGTAGGAAATGAAGATATCAGAATGAAGCAGTTTACACGTCATTGTTGAATTGAGCCATAAGGTTGTGGCATAATGCCTGGATTAAACTTTTTTTTTTGCGGTACACGGGCCTCTCACTGTTGTGGCCTCTCCCGTTGCGGAGCACAGGCTCCGGACGCGCAGGCTCAGCGGCCATGGCTCACGGGCCTAGCCGCTCCACGGCATGTGGGATCTTCCCGGACCGGGGCACGAACCCATGTCCCCTGCATCGGCAGGCAGACTCTCAACCACTGCGCCACCAGGGAAGCCCTGGATTAAACTTTATTGCAACTCAAACATGCCTCACACATACACACATACACACACACACACGCACACACACTCTAAATACATATATATTCACTGAGGTCTATGGCTTCTTCCATGAACTATCACTGCAAGAGACAACTTCAGAGCCAAGTTTTTTGAAAAGCGCCAATGTAAGAAAGTAAATTGATAGCATATCACTTTTTTTTATGACACTCTGCTTTACACATAGTCGGTGTTTGATAAACATTTGTTGAATTGAACTAAATAAACACTTCTCAAAGTTATGTGAAGATTAAGCCTAAGTAAGGATGTCTGTTGAACCACGATGAAGGTTAAAATTACGTAAAATATACTCTTAATTAAAAAGTAACGTTTCTTTCTGATTGTTGAGAATTTGGAAAATACATAAAAATACAACAAAAAATATAAAGATCATCAGTAATTCCACCATGAATAAAGTACTTCTGTTACCGTTTTGTATTCTCTTCCAACTAATTTTTCTTTTAAAAATGGTACTACAAACTTGCAGTTACCAAATAAATGAGTCATGGGGATGAAATGTAGAGTGTGGGGAATGTAGCCAATAATAATATAATATCTTTGTATTGTGTAAGATGGTAACTAGACTGTGATGATTATTTTGTAGTGTATAGAACTGTTGAATCACTATGTTGTGTATCAGGAACTAACATAGTGTTGTAGGTCAATTGTACTGTAAAAAACAAATGAACGAAGTTATAGAAAAAGAGATCAGATTTGTTATTACTGGAGGTGGAGGTGGGAGGAGGGTGTTAGGGAGGGGGAATTGGATGAAGGTAGTCAAAAAGTATAAACTTCCAGTTATAAGATAAGTAAGTACTGGGGCTTCCCTGGTTGCGCAGTGGTTGGGGGTCCACCTGCCGATGCAGGGGACATGGGTTCGTGCCCTGGTCCGGGAAGATCCCACATGCCGTGGAGCGGCTGGGCCCGTGAGCCATGGCCACTGAGCCTGCGCGTCCGGAGCCTGTGCTCCGCAACGGGAGAGGCCACAACAGTGAGAGGCCCGCATACCGCAAAAAAAAAAAAAAAAAAAAAAAAAGTAAGTACTAGGGATGTAATGTATAACATGATTAATATAATTAATACATTAATTTCGCATATGTTAATACCCAAAAGTTGTTAAGAGAGTAAATCCTAAGAGTTTTCATCACATGGAAAAATATATTTTTTCTTTTTATTTGGTATCTATATGAGATGATGGATAGTCACTAACTTACTGTGATAATCATTTCATGATGTATGTAAGTCAAATTGTTACTCTGTACACCTTAAATTTATACAGTGCTGTTTGTCAATTATATCTCAGTAAAACTGGAAGAAAAAAAGTGGGACTACAGTTTTGAAAGATGAGTACTTCAGGAAAGTTAATGTCAATTTACTTTCTTACATTGGCGCTTTTCAAAATTTGGCTCTGAAGTTGTATCCTGTAGTGAATCTTATTTTGATGCTTTAAAAAAAAAAAACTGTCCCTTTCCCCTAAAATAAAGGAAATAAAGTTCTCCTTTGTGGAAAAAAGAGAGAAGATGGAAAGTATGTATATCATCATATACCTGAAAATTGATGCATTTCTATAAATATATGGACAATTGGTAGTTTACTCTTTCTTAAAATAGTATTTTTACATTCTATTAAGATTTTTGGGTACATGTGACAGTAAACTTAACTAGCACTAGCTTAGTCTAAAAAAGGAACTTAGCAACTAGTCACTAAAACTGCATACAGACAAAAAGTATGTGTACAGGTTGGGCCTTAGTTCTTTCCTTTGTCTCTGAGAGTTATGTTCAGTTTGTCAGACTTCTGTGTTTTTACTTTGACTTATTGTGTGTGTGTGTTATGGTCTTCTGTTGGCTTTCCTTCTTGCTTATTTGAAAAGCTGTCAGTACTGTTGATTAGTAATTTCAGATACTATTTTTTACATTTTTATTTTATTTTACTTTTTTAAAATTAAAAAATTTATATTTACTTATCATTTAGTTAGGTGTTTTGGCTGCACCGGGTCTTAGTTGCAGCACGTGGGATCTACATTGCGGCATGCGGGATCTTTATTTGCGACATGCGGGATATTTTAGTTGTGGCATTTAGACTTCTTGGTTGCGGCATGCAGAGTCTTAGTTGTGGCATGCATGTGGAATCTAGTTCCCCGACCAGGGATCGAACCCGGGCCCCCTGCATTGGGAGCGCGGAGTCTTACCCACTGGACCACCAGGAAAGTCCCTACATTTTTATTTTATTTTATTTTTTAAATTTATGTATGTATGTATGTATGGCTGCGTTGGGTCTTCATTGCTACGTGCGGGCTTTCTTTAGCTGTGGTGAGTGGGGGCTACTCTTCATTGCAGTGTACGGGCTTCTCACTGTGGTGGCTTCTCCTGTTGTGGAGCACAGGCTTTAGGCGCCTGGGCTTCAGTGGGTGTGGCTCGCGGGCTCTAGAGTGCAGGCTCAGTAGTTGTGGTGCACGGGCTTTGTTGCTCCTCGGCATGTGGGATCTTCCCAGACCAGGGCTTGAACCCGTGTCCCCTGCACTGTCAAGCCGATTCTTAACCACTGCACCACCAGGGAAGTCCTTACATTTTTATTTTATATGCAAGGTAAATACCCAGAAAAAATAATTTGGTTTAATATTTTCATAAGATTTATGGTGTATTTCATTGTTCTTCCTCAGAAGAGTAATTTCAAGTGAAATAACCATGACTGGAGTCTCATTTGTTTAATGGCTGAAAAAGCCTTTCAATTTACACTAGGGACCAGCTGATAAATTTTAGTATTTGTGACACCAGTATTCATATTCTGAGGTGTTAAAATGCTTTTATGAAAGAGGTAAGTGTTTTACTTAAAGAATGAGGAAAAAGATTCATTTTTTTTTTGTAATTTGCAGTGTTTTTCCATTTTTTGCTGAATGCTTTAAAAAAAAAAGCTTTGCATTGTTCCAGGTTTTTCTTCTTGCTGATCAACTAATGTGCTAAATGTGTTTTGTTAAGGTGACCCTTTAAGATTGCTCTTATAGACTAAGGAGGGGTGCTGAATTTTCTAATGTTGTAGAAGAGATTATATTTAGTTGTTGGTATTTCAAGTTGGAACACTTCATTCTACTTTGCCTTTAGTTAATGAGTCATCTGGAGAAAATGGGTGACCTCTTGCTTTTAGGAAGAGTCTGTAGCAAATAATAATAAGTTAAATGCTGTGGGAGATATTCTACCAAATAACAAACTTAAAATGGAAACTTCTGTAATACATTTTAATGCCCATATGTAAGATATAAGCTAAAGGATATAGAAGCATTTTGCTCATTATTTTCTTCAGCTGATAAAAACAAACAAAACATAATCCCGATATAATCCTTTTTGTCACATATAACAAAAAGAAAGCTTTTTTTTTTTTTTTTTTTTTTAACCAAAGCACCTTCTGGATTGTTATCAGTTACAGACAAGTGGGAAGCCAGCTTAGGTCTATGAAATTCTTTGATATACAGGATATACTGCAGTGGTCAAATCTGAATAATTTTCAGTAATTGGGGAAAGTATTGTGATGATAGAAGTACTGAATGTTTAAAAAATATTTTTATATTATATCTGCCAAATTTTTCCCCAATTAAAAAAATTGTGGTAAAATACATATAAAATTTGCCATCTTAACCATTTTTAAGTGTACAGTGGTATTGAATACAGTCATAATGTTGTGCAGTCATCACCACCATCCATCTCATAACTCTTTTCATGTTGTAAAACTGAATCTCTATGCCCATTAAATAACTCCTCTTTTTCCCTTTCCCCAGGCCCTGGCAACCACCATCCTGCTTTCTCTGTCTATGGTTTTGATTACTCTAAGTACCTCATAGAAATGGAATTATACAGTGTATGTCTTTTTCTGACTGTCTTATTTCACTCAGCATAATATTCTTGAAATTCATCCATGCTGTAGTATGTGTCAGAATTTCCTTCCTTTTTAAGCCTGAATAATATTCCATTGTCTTTATATACCACATTCTGCTTATCCATTCATCTTTTGATGGACATTTAAGTTGTTTCCATGTTTTAGCTATTCACTAAATAATGCTGCTATGAATATGGATGTCCAAGTATCTCTTTGATATCAGTTGTTTTGGGTATATACCCAGAAGTGAAGTTGCTGAATCATATTGTAATTGTACTTTGAATTTTTTGTGGAATCATTATACTGTTTTCCACAGTGGCTATACCATTTTACATTCCCACCAACAGTGTACAAGTGCTCCAAATTCTCCCTGTTCTTGTGGAACACTTACTGTTTTCTGATTTTTTGATAGTAGCCATCCTAATAGGTGTGAGGTAGTATCATTATAATTTCGATTTGCACTTATCTAATGATTAGTGATGTTGAACATCTTTTCCTGTGCTTATTGGCCATTTTTGTAATATGTTTTTTGAAAAATGTTTTATTCAGGTCCTTTGCCTGTTTTGAATCAGGCTGTTTGGTTGTTTCTTGTTGCATTTTAGGAGTTCTCCATAAATTCTGAATCAAAATCCTTTATCAAATATATGACTTATAAATATTTTCTCCCATTCTGTGGGTTTTCTTTTTTACTCTGTGGATATTATCTTTTTTTGTTTTTTGATTTAATTTAACTTTTGGCTGTGTTGGGTCTTTGTTGCTACACGTGAGCTTTCTCTAGTTGTGGGGAGCGGGAGCTACTCTCCGTTGCAGTGCGCGGGCTTCTCATTGCGGTGGCTTCTCTTGTTGTGGAGCACAGGCGCTAGGCGCGCGGGCTTCAGTATTTGTGGCACGTGGGCTCAGTAGTTGTGGTTTGTGAGCTCTAGGACGTGTGGGCTTCAGTAGTTGTGGCACGTGGGCTCTAGAGCAAAGGCTCAGTAGTTGTGTCGCATGGGCTTAGTTGCTCCCCAGCATGTGGAATCTTCCCTGACCAGGGATCGAACCTGTGTCCCCTGCATTGGCAGGTGGATTCTCAACCACTGTGCCACCAGGGAAGTCCCACTCCGTTGATATTATTTTTTGATGTACAAAAGGTTTTACTTTTCATGAAGTCTAATTTGTCTATTTTTTGTTGTTGTTGCCTATTCTTTTGGTGTCATACCCAAGAAATCATTGCCAAATCCAAAGTCATGAATCCTTTGCTTGTGTTTTCTTCTAAGAGTTCATAGTTTTAGATCTTAAACTTAGGTCTTTGATCCATTATGAGTTAATTTTATATGTAGTGTTAGGTAGTCCAACTGCATTCTGTTGCATGTAGATATCCAGTTTCCCTAGTACAATTTGTTGAAAAGACTGTTCTTTCATTAAATGCTCTTGGCACCCTTGTCAAAAATCATTTGACCATATATGCAAGAGTTTATTTCTGGATTCTTTATTGTATTCCATTGGTCTATGTCTCTGTCTTTATGCCAGTTCACACTATTTGATTATTGTATCTTTGTAGGAAGTTTTGAAATCAGGAAATGAGTCCTCCATCTTTGTTCTTTTCAAGATGTTTTTGGCTATTTGGGGTCCCTTGAGATCTCATATGGATTTTAAGGTGTGTCTTTTATTTCTGAAAAAAAGGTCATTGGAATTTTGAAAATGTGCTAAATTTTTATAGTTTTCTTCGTTTCTTCATATTTGGTTTAGTATGACAGCTTTGCAATATTAGCAGTTCTTTGAGAGAGTAGCAAAGGATGTGGGAGATACTGATTCTAATTTTGGTTACCTTTATGTTATATATGTCACAATATTTGCATACTTTAGTTTTCTCATCTGTGCAATGGGATAAAGAAAATATATCATATTGAAAAACAGGAAGTTTTAAGATCTTAGAGTTCAAAATTTTTTTTTTTTTTTGCGGTACATGGGCCTCTCACTGTTGTGGCCTCTCCCGTTGCGGAGCACAGGCTCTGGACACGCAGTCTCAGCGGCCATGGCTCACGGGCCCAGCCGCTCCACGGCATGTGGGATCTTCCCGGACCGGGGCACGAACCCGTGTCCCCTGCATCGGCAGGTGGACTCTCAACCACTGCGCCACCAGGGAAGCCCAGAGTTCAAATTTTTAATACAAGATGTCTTTTTGAAGTAAACTTTCCAGGTCTTCCCTTGGGCACAGAATGACTACATCGGTAGCACCATGAACTGTGAGGTTTTTTCCCCGTTTCTCAAATGTATTTATTTACCACGCATCTATCTATCTATCTATCTATCTATCTATGACTATTTTGAGCCTAGTGTTGTCTGCTATACCAAGGATACCGGTCCTTTACTCATTCTTTTCATTTACAAAGATCATATGTAATATACTGGAGGGGAATTTGGGTCTCTTGGTTCTGCCGTAGTAAAGCCTGCATTTTGGTTCACCCTGCACATGGCAGTCCAGATATAGGACGGTTTCTGCCATAGAAAGATGGCACCTGCTGTGACAACTCTATGCTTTTTGGTGGATCTCATGGATCATTTCTTTGCAGTGAAGTAGAGTGTCCTATGACATAATTCTGTCCTTAATCATAGCAGTTTTGGAATATTGGAGAATCAGTCATGTTTGAGAGATTTTCTAATTGGTTTGTTCTTTCAGCATTTATTTAATGAAAGTGCTTGTATTTTTGATATCCTAAACTCAACATATCCCAAACTGAACTCCTAATCTTTCACCCAAATCTGTTCCACCTGCAGCCTTCTTTTTTTCACTTCATGACAACTTTATCCTTCAAGTTGTTCAGGCTAAAAAACCTTAGCGTTATTCTCGATTCTTCTCTTTCTCTGATAGTGCATATACAATCCTTCACAAATCCTACTGGACGACTTTAAAATATATCCTGAGTCTAGTCAGTTGTTTTTTTATTTAAATTTAATTTTATTTATTTTTTTTATACAGCAGGTTCTTATTAGTTATCTGTTTTATACATATTAGTGTATATATGTCATTCCCAATCTCCCAATTCATCCCACCACCACCACCATCCCCCTGCCACTTTCCCCCGTTGGTGTCCATATGTTTGTTCTCTATATCTGTTTCTCTATTTCTGCCCTGCAAACTGGTTCATCTGTACCATTTTTCCAGGTTCCACATACGTGCGTTCTGTATGACAGTCTCTACATCCATCCATGTCTCTACAAATGACCCAATTTCATTCCTTTTTATGGCTGAGTAATAATGCGTTGTACATATGTACCACATCTTCTTTATCCATTTGTCTGTCGATGGGCATTTAGGTTGCTTCCATAGCCTGGCTATTGTAAATAGTGCTGCAGTGAACATTGGGGTGTTTGTGTCTTTCTGAATTATGGTTTTCTCTGGGTATATGCCCGGTAGTGGGATTGCTGGGTCATATGGTAATTCTATTTTTAGTTTTTTAAGGAACCTCCACACTGTTCTCCATAATGGCTGTATCAATTTACATTCCCACCAACAGTGCATTAGGGTTCCCTTTTGGCCACACCCTCTCCAGCATTTGTTGTTTGTAGATTGTCTTATGATGCCCATTCTAACTGGCGTGAGGTGATACTTCATTGTAGTTTTGATTCCCATTTCTCTAATAATTAGTGATGTTCACCAGCTTTTCATGTGCTTCTTGACTATCTGTATGTCTTCTTTGGAGAAATGTCTATTTAGGTCTTCTGCCCATTTTTTGATTGGGTTGTTTGTTTTTTTTTAATATTGAGCTGCATGAGCTGTTTATATATTTTGGAGATTAATCCTCTGTCGATTTGTTTGCAAATATTTTCTCCCATTCTGAGGGTTGTCTTTTCATCTTGTTTGTAGTTTGCTTTGCTTTGCAAAAGGTTTTAAGTTTCATTAGGTCCCATTTGTTTATGTTTGTTTTTATTTCTATTACTCTAGGAGGTGGATCAAAAAAGATCTTGCTGTGATTTAGGTCAAAGAGTGTTCTTCCTGTGTTTTCCTCTAGGAGTTTTATGGTGTCTGGTCTTACATTTACATCTCTAATCCATTTTGAGTTTATTTTTGTGTATGGTGTTAGGGAGTGTTCTAATTTCATTCTTTTACATGTAGCTGTCCAATTTTCCCAGCACCACTTACTAAAGAGACTGGCTTTCCTCCTTTGTATATCCTTGTCTCCTTTGTCATAGATTAGTTGACCACAGGTGTGTGGGTTTATCTCTGCACTTTCTATCCTGTTCCACTGATGTATATTTCTGTTTTTGTGCCAGTACCATATTGCCTTGATTACTGTAGCTTTGTAGTATAGTCTGAAGTCAGCGAGTCTGATTCCTCCAGCTCCGTTTGTTTCCCTCAAGACTGCTTTGGCTATTTGGGGTCTTTTGTGTCTCCTTACAAATTTTAAGATTTTTCTGTTCCAGTTCTGTAAAAAATGCCACTGGTAATTGGTTAAGGATTGCATTGGATCTGTAGACTGCTTTGGGTAGTATAGTCATTTTCACAATATTGATTCTTCCAATCCAAGAATGTGGTATATCTCTCCATCTGTTGGTGTCATCCTTGTTTTCTTTCTTCAGTGTCTTATACTTTTCTGTGTTCAGTTCTTTTACCTCCTTAGGTAGGTTTATTCCTAGGTATTTTATTCTTTTTGTTGCATTGGTGAATGGGATTGTTGCCTTGATTTCTCTTTCTGTTCTTCCTTGTTAGTGTATAGGAATGCAAGAGATTTCTGTGCATTAATTTTGTATCCTGCAACTTTACCAAATTCATTGATTAGCTCTAGTAGTTTTCTGTTGGCATCTTTAGGATTCTCTATGTATAGTGTCATGTCATCTGCAAACAGTGACAGTTTTACTTCTTCTTTTCCAAATTGTATTCCTTTTATTTCTTTTTCTTCTCTGATTGCCATGGCTAGGACTTCCAAAGCTATGTTGAATTGATAGTGGCTAGAGTGGACATTCTTGTCTTGTTCCTGCCCTTAGGTAAAATGCTTTCAGTTTTTCACCATTGAGAATGATGTTTGTTGTGGGTTTCTCATATATGGCCTTTATTATGTTGAGGTAGGTTCCCTCTATGCCCATTTTCTGGAGAGTTTTTATCATAAATGGCTGTTGAATTTTGTCAGAAGCTTTTTCTGCATCCAGTGAGATGATCATATGGTTTTTCTTCTTCAGTCTATTAATATGGTGTATCACATTGATTGATTTGCATATATTGAAGAATTCTTGCATCCCTGGGATAAATCCCACTTGATCATGGTGTATGATCTTTTTAATGTGTTGTTGGATTCTGTTTGCTAGTATTTTGTTGAGGATTTTTGCATCTATATTCATCAGTGATATTGGTCTGTAATTTCCTTTTTTTTGTAGTATCTTTGTCTGGTTTTGGTATCAGGGTGATGGTGGCCTCATAGAATGAGTTTGGGAGTGTTCCTTCCTCTGCAATTTCTTGGAAGAGTTTGAGAAGGATGGGTGTTAGCTCTTCTCTAAATGTTTGATAGAATTCACCTGTGAAGCCATCTGGTCCAGGACTTTCGTTTGCTGGAAGATTTTTAATCACAGTTTCAATTTTATTACTTGTGATTGGTCTGTTCATATTTTCTATTTCTTCCTGGTTCAGTCTTGGAAGGTTATATCTAAGAGTTTGTCCATTTCTTCGTGGTTGTCCATTTTATTGGCATAGAGTTGCTTGTAGTAGTCTCGTAGGATGCTTTGTGTTTCTGTAGTGTCCTCGGTAACTTCTCCTTTTTCATTTCTAATTTTATTGATACGAGTTCTCTCCCTCTTTTTCTTGATGAGTGTGCCTAAAGGTTTATCAATTTTGTCTTCTCAAAGAACCAGCTTTTAGTTTTCTTGATATTTGCTGTTATTTTCTTTGTTTCTATTTCATTTATTTCTGCTCTGATCTTTATGATTTCTTTTCTTCTACTGACTTTGAGTTTTGTTTGTACTTCTGTCTCTAGTTCCTTTAGGTGTAAGTTTAGATTGTTTATTTGATATGTTTGTTGTTTCCTGAGATAGGATTGTATTGCTATGAACTTTCCTCTTAGAACTGCTTTTGCTGCATCCCATAGGTTTTGGATCATCATGTTTTTGTTGTAATTTGTCTCTAGGTATTTTCTGATTTCCTCTTTGATTTCTTCAGCGATGTCTTGGTTATTTTGTAACATATTGTTTAGCCTCCATGTGGTTGTGTTTTTTCTCCTGTTATTGATTTCTAATCTTATAGCATTGTTATCAGAAAAGATGCTTGATATGATTTCAGTTTTCTTAAATTTAGCAAGCCTTGGTTTGTGACTCAAGATGTGATCTATCTTGGAGACTGTTCCATGTGCACTTGAGAAGAAAGTGTAATCTGTTTTTGCATGAAATGTCCTATAAATATCAATTAAATCTATCTGGTCTATTGTGTCATTTAAAGCTTGTGTTTCCTTATTAATTTTCTGTCTGGATGATCTGTCCATTGGTGTAAGTGAGGTGTTAAATTCCCCCACTCTTATTGTGTTACTGTTGATTTCCTCTTTTATAGCTGTTAGCAGTTTCCTTATGTATTGATGTGCTCCTATGTTGGGAGCATATATATTTATAATTGTTATATCTTCTTGAAGACATAACTATTATGTCTTCTTGATCATTATGTAGTGTTGTTCCTTGCGTTTTGTAACATTTTTTATTTTAAAGTCTATTTTATCTGATATGAGTATTGCTAGTCCAGCTTTCTTTTGATTTCCATTTGCATGGAATATCTTTTTCCATCTTCTGACTTTCAGTCTTTATGTGTCCCTAGGTCTGAAGTGGGTCTCTTGTAGACAGAATATATATGGGTCTTGTTTCTGTATCCATTCAGTGAGCCTGTGTCTTTTGGTTGGAGGATTTATTCCGTTCACGTTTAAGGTAATTATGGATATGTATGTTCCTTTTACTATTTTCTTAATTGTTATGGGTTGTTTTTGGAGGTCCTTTTCTTCTCTTGTGTTTCCCACTTAGAGAAGTTCCTTTAGCATTTGTGTTAGCGCTGATTTGGTGGTGCTGAGTTCTCTTAGCTTTTGCTTGTCTGTAAAGCTTTTGAGTTCTCTGTCAAATCTGAATGAGATTCTTGCTGGGTAGAGTAATCTTCATTGTAGGTTCTTCCCTTTCATCACTTTAAATGTATCATGCCACTCCTTTCTGGCTTGTAGAGTTTCTGCTGAGAAATCAGCTATTAACCTTATGGGAGTTCCTTTGTATGTTATTTGTCTTTTTTCACTTGTTGCTTTCAGTAATTTCTCTTTGTCTTTACTTTTTGTCAGTTTGATTACTGTGTGTCTTGGCGTGTTTCTTTTTGGATTTATCCTGCCTGGAACTCTCTGTGCTTCCTGGCCTTGGGTGGCTATTTCCTTTCCCATGTTAGGGAAGTTTTCGACTACAATCTCTTCAGATATTTTCTCTGGTCCTTTCTGTCTCTCTTCTTCTTTTGGGACCCCTATAATGCGAATGTTGTTGCGTTTAATGTTGTTCCAGAGGTCTCTTAGGCTGTCTTCATTTCATTCTTTTTTCTGTATTCTGTTGCATGGCAGTGAATTCCACCATTCTGTCTTCCAGGTCACTCATCCGTTTTTCTGCCTCAGTTATTCTGTTATTAATTCCTTCTAGTGTATTTTTCATTTCAGTTATTGTATTGTTCATCTGTTTGTTCTTTAATTCTTCTAGGTGTGTGTTCTTTCTTTCTTCTACGTCTTTGTTAAACACGTCTTGCATCTTCTCGATCTTTGGCTCCATTGTTTTTCTGAGGTCTTAATTCATCTTCACTATCGGTATTCTCAATTCTTTTTCTGGAAGATTGCCTATCTCCACTCCATTTAGTTGTTTTTCTGCCTTTTCACTTTTTCTACCTTTATGTGAATGTGGTTTTCCTTCCACAGGCTGCAGAATTGTAGTTCTTCTTGTTTCTGCTGTCTGCCCTCTGGTCTGTAGTCACTTCTTAACCATCAACACCACTACAGGCATCTGTCCCTTGCTTTGTGCCACCATCATTCTTTGCTTAGGTTGTTATAGTAGTTTCTGTTAGTCTCTCTTTTTCCATCCTTCCCACCTTCATTATGTTCTTGGCACAGCAGATGTGTTGTTTTTAAAAACAAAAGTTAGATCATGATGGTCTGATAAAAATAAGGTATAGAAATGGTAAAGAAGGGAAATATTATTTGCAGGTGAAATGACTGTGTTTTTGTAAAACTCAAAAAAAGTGAACTGACAAATAATTAGAAACAACATTTACTTGGTGGAGGATTATAGAATTGATACATAAAAAGTATTTTTTATACTTTTCTATATACAAAGAACCATAAATGATAAATTAACAGCAACATAAACAGAGTACAACTAAATATCAAGAGAGTAGTACCAGTGGGGTTTATTCTAAAATGAAATGATCATTCAGAATTAGTGAATCTATGAATATCATTTACCATGCTGTCCCCAGCTGCTTCCCAGAGGTTACTATTGTTCACTCATCAACTCCAGACCAGCTAAACCAATGATCCCTGCTATCTGGTGGCTGAACTACACCTTCTGAAGTGAAGTGTGATCCTTTACACGTTTTTCCTTCCTTAGGCATTTTTCAGTCAGCCCTACAGTACCATATGGAGCTTTCTTGTATCTTATAGTTACTCTTTTATCATAGTTAATCCTTTGTGTTAAAATTCCCCCATTTAATTTACTGTGGTTGTAATCTTTTTATTGAATCAAACTAATGCACTATATTAGTATGTTTTTGGAGACATTTTATATGATTATTTTCATAGATGCTAAAAGTACATTTTCAAAACTCAAGATTCATTCTTTTATTAACTTTTTATGAATTGAAGTATAACACACATAGAAAAGGGTACAAATCATAAGTGTACACCTGAAAGAATTACCGCAGAGTAAACATACTGTTTAACTGCCATCCAGTTCTAGAGATAGAACTTGGCCAGCAGCCCAGAAGCACCCCTGGTCCCCCTCTTTCTTCCCCAAAGGTATCCACTATCCTGACTTAAACACCAGAGAGTAGTTTTGCTGTTTTTGAACTTTAAATAAATGGAATCATATAGTATGTATTTTTTGTCTCTTGCTTCTCTGGCTCATCTTTGTGTGATTTATCCACATCATTTTTGGTAGTAGTGCTTTATTCATTGTCTTTTCTATGTCCTATTCCACTGTAAAAATCCATCTTAGTTTACTTTTGTATTCTACTGTTGATGGATGTTTGGGTTGTTTCTAGTATGGCTCTATTTGAAATAATGCTAGTGATGAACATTATTGTATGTATCTTTTGGTGTTCATGTGCAGACATTTCTATTGGAATTATATGTAGCATTGGAAATACTGGGTCACTGAGTATGCTTGTCTTGAATTTTACTAGATATCATCAGAAAGATTTCCAGAGTTTTGTATTCCCATCATCAGGACTGAGAATTCTAGTTTTCCCACTGGTGTTTTCAGTCTTTAAACTTTTGTTTTAGCCATACTGTTGGGTGGGTTGTGATGTCTCATTACTGTTTAATTGTATTTCCTTGACCATGATCACTGTTGAAGTTAAGCATTTTCTTTTTTGTTTATTTACTGTTTGTATATACTTTTCTGTGCATTGCATGTTTAAGTTCTTTCCTCCAGTTTTCCCTTGGGTGTTTAATAATTGATTGATTCATAGGAAATTTCTATATATTCAGGTTATGGCCCCTTTTGGTTGGCACATGCCTTCTGTGACTTTGAGACTTGCCTTTTTACTCTTTTAAAGGTATATTTTTGTAAATAAATATTCTTCATTTTAATCTGTATACTCCTTTTGGTGTTCTTCTCTGTTTTTACTCTATGATTTTGACTATCGTTGGTGTTACTTCATTCTAAAATGTTGTGTAGAATTTAGTGATAATGCTATCTCGACCTGGAGTTTTCTTTGTGGGAATATTCCATTAAAAATAGGTAAAGGGGGCTTTCCTGGTGGTGCAGTGGTTGAGAATCTGCCTGCTAATGCAGGGGACATGGGTTCAAGCCCTGGTCTGGGAGGATCCCACATGCCGCAGAGCAACTAGGCCCGTGAGCCACAACTACTGAGCCTGCGCGTCTGGAGCCTGTGCTCCGCAACAAGAGAGGCCGCGATAGTGAGAGGCCCGCGCACCGCGATGAAGAGTGGCCCCCGCTTGCCACAACTAGAGAAAGCCCTCGCACAGAAACGAAGACCCAACACAGCAAAAAAATAAGTTAAATAATAAACTCCTACCCCCAACATCTTCTTTAAAAAAAAAATAATAATAATAGGTAAAGGACTTTTTATATTTTTCTATTTATTCTTATACCACTTTTGGTAAGATTTGTATTTATAAGTATTAGTACATTTTGTCTAAATATTAAAATGTGTTGGCATACCCTTGTTCATCATATCTTCCTGTGATTCTCTTAATTTGTATATAATCTATGAAGATGTACCCTTTTGCATTTCTGCTACTGGTTATTTGTTACTCCTAAGGGTTTATCAATTTTATAAACCTTTTCAAAAACCAACTTTGGCTTTGTTGTTCCCCTACAGAGCATGCTTGTTTTCTGTTTCTACTTATTCAGATCTTTGTTATTTTCTTTTTCTACTTCCTTTAGGTTTAGTTTGCAGTTCTTTTTTTTTACCTTCTGGAATAGACACTTGACCATAAAAAAATACATTTTTTTTATACATGGCAAAAAGTTTGCATGAAGTCAGAAGACAATTTACAAACTGATTAAAATAGTTGTCAATTAAATCAGAGTCCAGGTCCTACTTCTTTAATATGTAAAGAGCTTCTAGAAGTCAATATGAAAAGAGCAACAGTTACATATTAAAAATGAGCAATGTCTATGAACAGATAGATGATGGATACAAAAGTTAATATTAATGGCACTTAAGCATATGAAAGGATGTTCATCCTCTCTCATAAGAGGAATTCAAAATAAACATATTCTGATAATTCTTATATAATATATTGGCAAGGATATAGAGAATAGGCACTTGCATAATATGGTGGGGTTATAAACTGCCACAACCTCTTTGAAGGCACAAATTATATTATTTATCAAAATTTTAAAAGCCCTTTGATCTGTGAATTTTATGTATGCATAAGGATGTTGGTTCCCTTATTAACTGTAAAAGCAAAAAAAAAAAAAAAGCTTAGAAAACACCTATATGTTTATGTAGCTATGCAGTGGAAAGCTATGAAGCCACTGAAAAGAGGTAGACTGTAGGTGCTGGTTGTTATGGAACAAGCTCTAGGAAAGATTGGTTGCTGAAAAATGTATCTTGTTCAAAGAGTTTATGGGTGAAATGTCTGTGTTTCATGTGTGCATAGTGAATTTCTGAAGTGCCAGTTAGTGTCAGTGCAAGGTAAAGGCTAAGTGTTTGTTTTATGTTTATGGAATTGAATTGACTTCATCTTGTATTTCATACAGGCTATTCAGCATTTCTTTTAGTTATGTTGTATTTTCTCACTTATATTATAAACTCAATGAAAATAGAAGATATGGACCATGTTATATGCTCATTATGTGCTCTGCACTGCCTGACATAATACATTGAATGCTGTACAGCCAATATTTTGTGAATGCAAAATAGAATTAGTTGACACTCAGACACTCATTTATTTTATAGTTTCAGAACCTGGTCACATATTTAGCCCCCTGTGGTAGATAGGTACAACAGTCATTATTTTATTTTCATGTTTCAGAAGAGTGAACTGAGCCCAAGTGATTAAGTGATTTCTATAAAGCAGGGATTGGTAAAGCCTGTGGGACAAATCTGTGCCATCACCTGTTTTTGTATGGTCTATAAGCTAAGAATGGTTTTTATATTTTTTAATGACTGGGGGGGGAAAAGAATAATATTTTATGACATGAAAGCTATATGAAGTACAAATTTCAGTGTCCATAATTAAAGTTTATTAAAAGATATCATAAACATTCATTTATGTATTGTCTGTGGCTGCTTTCCCACCACTGTGGCTGAGTTGAGTAGTTGCAGTAGAGATTTGACGTGGTATTCTCATTGATTGCTTCATTCACACTGCTGCCTGACACACTGCACATCTCAGTGATGCAGTTGTGATTCAGTAGTGTTTCAGGTGTCACGCATATTGCTGTGCCATACACTTTATTTTTCATTACTGTTGCATATCCCATTACGTCAAAACAAGAAAAGGAGAGAAAAGGGGGCTTTGAATCTTATGGCTTTAAGGGAGCATGGACTGTGGATTATTTTATTAAACTAGGTGGTAAAACATTGTGTTTATTATGCTCTATTAAAAGAATATAATATACATTGCCATTACCAGACTAAGTACTTACATTCCAAACACAGGAAAACAACTCTCATAAAAGTTAGAAAATTTAAAATATTTCATCATAGCAGATTTTTTCCACAAGTACAAAAATGGTGAAAATGAGTTGGCAGTCAAAGTAAGGTGAGGAATGGCTCATTTGTTAGCCAAGCAAAGAGAGCCACTTACCAATGGTGAGCTAATTAAACTGTGTTTTTTTGTAGTAGCCAAAGAAATGTGTTCAGAAAAAATAAATTTGTTGAAGACGATTAGCCTTTTGGCGACAATAATTGCTTTAAGGATCTAGGACATTGGTAGCAACATCAGTAGTCAATTAAAGAAGAGGATAATGATTTTGACTGGTTTTCCTGACTCTTGATGAGTCAATAGATGTTTACTGAGAGTGTTCAGTTGTGTATTCAAAGAGGTAATGCTAAGTTTCAAATGACTGAAGAATTAATTAGCCTCCATGATAAGTGTTTGTAGAACAACTGCAGGCAAGATTATTTTCAAAGAAGTTGACAACATTATTTCAGTATAGTCTGAAGTAGAATATTAAGATGTGTTACAAGTGATGGCGGTAAAAATAATTGTGGAACAGAAAAAAAGTTATTTGGACAAATTTACAAAGTTTGTGAAAATGTAAAGTTTTTAAAGCCTATGCTTATTCATTGTATTATTATGATTACAAAATTGTGGAAAACATTTGTGTCTGTCATTTATTATTGAACCAGTAATATAAATAGTGAACTTCATTTGATTTCATGAAGAGAGAGTTCCAGTTTTTGTCAGAAATTTGAGCTATTTCACATGGCCTACCCCCATAAGTTTGATAATTACAATTTTTTGACCTCACGGTCAAGATTCAAATTTTTCTAGACATGAACACGCTCGTTTTACTACTCTTACAGAACACTGAATGGCTTGAACATTACCTTTTGCTTCAGTCTTTATATTGTTTCTTACCGATATAATTGATAGTGTTTCTTAATTATGAGGCAAACCAGCTCTTATCTGTGAAACTTATACCATGGTAGTCATTTGACAGCGACTGAGGTAGTTTGAATTACAAGTAGTATCAATCTGTATACGTCACATTCTGTCAGAAGCCAAAGCAAAGAGTGATATCTCCATTCACACACACATTTGTAGCAGATATATTTTCCAGGCTGAAACTACAATTCCAACAGTATTTGTCAGACCTTGATGGAAGTGCAAAGAAACTTCCTTATTTCGGAATCTTCCAACCATGCAGTTGAGGAGCCTCTACCTAACCTTGAGTTAGAAGTGATTGATCTAAAATGTAGTGACATGCTAAAAGGCAAATATCAAGAGACCTCTGTAATAGAATTCTGTAAATGCCTTCTAAGTGATGAATATACTCAATTAAAATCATGTGCTTGTGGATTGATATCAGTATTTGGCAGTATATCTGTGTGAAAAGACGTTCAAAGTTGAAATATGTAAAATCTCATTATAGATCAGTGTTAGTAGGTGAACATTTGCAGTCATTTTTGAGGATAGCGAGCAGTAACTTCGAACACCCATTAAATGAAATGTTATTCCCCACAAAAGAATTAGTTCTACTACTAATAGTAGACCTGAATTACCAAAAATTTTTTGGAAATTCTTTTCTCTTATTTTATAACTACCTAAATAATACTGTTATCATTTGTTTTTCTCTTTATCCACAAAGCCCAAAATATTTATTACCTGACTTTTTACAGAGAAACTTTTCTGAACCCACTCTCCCCCTGAAGGAATAATAGTATGTCTAATTAGAAACCAGTTATGCATTGAATTGATTGTCTTTTATTCTCATTTTAGAGTTCTTGCATTTAGAAAATACTAAAAATGTTCAAATTTGGAAAAGTTTGTTGTCTGTGTAATGTAATTTAAATCTCTGAAGTGTTGGAAACAAGATTCACTCGTTAATTATGTCAGTAGAGTATATCCTATAGGGTTTCTTGCAACAAACACTCTTCTGTAGTAGCTGTCTAACTTTGGAATTCACGGCTTTGCCTTCTTTACCTTTTTTTGTTTGCTTTTGCTTCCAAATTGACTGATAACCATTCTTCAAAGTTTTTTACTTCTGAAATCCAGTATATACTGAAAAGGATTTTTATTCCACATTATGCTGAGTCTAATGCTGGCGGTTGTTTTAAAAAACAGTATGGGGACTTCCCTGGTGGTGCAGTGGTTAAGAATCTGTCTGCCAATGCAGGGGGCATGGGTTTGAGCCCTGGTCCGGGAAGATCCCACATGCCACGGAGCAACCAAGCCCGTGTGCCACAACTACTGAGCCTGTGCTCTAGAGCCCGTGAACCGCAACTGCTGAAGCCCACATGCCTAGAGCCCATGCTCTGCAACAAGAGAAGCCACCGTAGTTAGAAGCCTGCGCACTGCAATGAAGAGTAGCCCCCACTCGCCACAATTAGAGAAAGCCCGCACGCAGCAACGAAGACCCAGACGCAGCCAAAAATAGATTAATTAAGTAAAAAAAAAAGAGTATGAATACCTCCTGCAAATTACTAAGCTTCATGGGCAGTTTTATTTTAAATTCTGTGAGAAATAAGAGTTTTAGGATCTCATATAACATGCCTTGATACATCCTATAATATATATATTGGTAAATAATCTTTTATGAAACAAACCTTTACATTCATATCTTGATTCAAAAGAACAATACATCTTCAGATTTTTAATATAAATTAATCCATTTTTTCCTTACAGTAGCTTTCTGAGAGCTTATTGCTATCTCTTGAGAGTTTACATCTTTGACAAGAATATTTGTAATTTGAAGTCATCACCCAATATTGTTCAGTTAGCAATTACAAAGGATTATTGACGGTTACCTTCTGGTTGCTGATCCTTTTAAAATCATTATATTCTCATGATTATTTTGTAATTAAGTCCTATATATTGAGCCCTAGTGTTTGTTTTTCAAGTTTTCTTTTATGGAGCATTTTTGTCTTTTGGTACTTTACTTCTGAATTATAGTTCCTTTTTTCTTTTTTTAAGTCTGTTTATATTCAGTGGGATTAAAAACACACTTCCACTTTTAGAGCAGATTTATCATCTACCCTTCAGGCTGTTCTTTAACATGGAACTCTTAAGAATGAATATCTTAAGCTATTCCCCAGATGTTTTAAACTCCAGCAAACTTGTGGTTTTCTTTATTGGGATCTCTGTTGGTAGTATTCAGAAGATGAAAGAAAACATCTCCTCAGTCTCTAAACACTTTTCATACTGATTTTAGTGTCTTTTGCTGCAAAGACATGCATAAAATAAAACTTCTATACTGATAAATTTTCAGAATCCTTCTTTTAAAATGTAATATCAAAATGAGAATTGCATTAACAATAATGTAAAAAATAATATTGTGTGTTGCATATGCTTTTGAATCAACTTTGTTATGTGATTCGTTTTTGGTTTTTTATAGCTGTGACATTTGGTCAGTTGTTTAACGGGTCATGCAATAGATTTTATTCTTCATTACTTAGTAGAGATTGAGGATGTTTTGCTTCAAGTGTTTTTCCGAAATGTTGGGAGGTTTAAATTTAAACTTTTAAAGATGTCAGTCATTTAGTTCTTTTTTTAGAGGGCAGCCAAATTGCAAATTCTTTGAAAAATCAGCAACTAAATTATTCCTCCATAGTTATAAAAATAGTTGGTAACATTTATTGAGTGCTTATTATGTTCAAGGCACTGGCATAATACTCACAACAGAGTGGTAATGATTCATACTAATTGAAAGAAAGATAATAAAGAGTTAATAAATGAAAGAGTGAAATATTGCACTACAAACACAGGGGCTTTTCTCTTCTTGAGCCTGTTGTAAAGGAAGCAAGTAGGAGCATCTTATCTGATTTCAGTTGTTTAGAAATAATCTGATTTTTTTCTCACCAGGTAACATCATATCTAAGTGTTAACCTAAGGTTTATGTCTTATAGTTAAATTTCTCTCTAATAACAATGTTCTACATTCTTTTTTTTTTTTTGAGTTCTTTTGCCTTCATAGCCCACCTCGTGTCTAGTAGGTATCTGGGACATAGGCAAAATCACAATCAATGTCAATATTGGGTTCTTTTAAAAAATATTCAAGAAAAACTTAATTTCCTTAAAATGTGTACAGGTTGGTAATCTGTACCTTAAAAATCCAACACCACCAGCAGCAGTAGCAAGAAGACTCTCATTTAATCCTTCCAGAGTTCATCCATGCATTTATTTATCAAACTTTTTTTTTGGTGTGTATGTGGCATGTCAGGCACTATGCTTAAATATTGTGGAATGCAAAAACAGATAGGGTCTTTAATACCATGTTTTATGAATGAGGAAAACATTAAAAATAAATTAAAAATAAATTACTTGCCCCATGTCAGACTACTAGATGAACATGAAGTTAAAGCAAGGTCTGTCTATACCAGAGCCTTTGTTTGAGGAACACTGCCTGTCCTGATGCCTTGCACTATAAAATCATATTTTGACCATATCGGTATCAAATTTGTCTTATATGTCCTTAGTAAGGAATTTGACTATGCTGGATGGACCTTCCTTCGTCCCTCCCCTCCCCTCCCCTCCCCTCCCCCCTACCTCCCTCCCTCCTTTCCTTCCTTCCTTCCTTCCTCCTTTTCCTCTTAAATACTGATATTCCACCTAGTTCCACCCTCTGGGTTCTTCTCATTTGTCTGGGCATGGATTTCTTTGGCTTTATAATATTTGGGTTTTTTGAGCTTCTTAAGCCTGTAAGAGTGTGTCTTTAATCAAATTTGGGAAGTTTTAATAATAAGATGTTATTTCTTCAAAACTTTTTTCTGTGCTGCATTTTTTCTCTTCTCCTGACACTGTCTGGTAACATAAATGTTAGATCTTTTAGTATTATTTCATAGGTATCTGAGTATTTGTTCATGTTAAAAAAATCATTTTTCTCTCTGTTGTTCAGGCTGTAACATTTTTATTGATCTGTCTTCAAGTATACTGAGTTTTAATTCTGTCTTCTCCATTTTGCTTTTCAGTCCATCTAGTGAGTTTTAAATTTTCACTTATTTAATTTTTATTTGGTCTTCTTTACATCTTGTATTTCTTTGCTGAGTCTTTCTTTTTTTCCAGATATTTCAAGAGTTTTAGTAGTTTGGGTTCCCTGGAGTTCTCCTCTTTGGTCCTCTAGCCAGAGAGCCGGGGCTTTATTTTCCCAGTTCTGCCACAAACTTCCATGACTGAGACTTGTCTGGGGCTAAGTAATAGGAAGATTTAGAGAGAATATTCTAGGTTTAAACTTACTCAATAAATTCTTAAACTCATATATCAAATTATTCAGTTCTAGATGTTTACTCTTTTTTATAATTTTAATCCTCTGTTGAAATTCTCCATTTTTTCATCTAGTTTATGCATTCTTTTCTTTACTTCCAGTATCTAAATCATTTTGAAAATGTTTTCTAGTTTTGTTTTATTTTTAGTTTTTAATCAAATTATTTTGCCTCTTTCCATAACTATCAGTTGTTATTGTTTGCCAGACACTTTATATAAGAACTGTTGATCCTTCAGATTGTATATTCTACCAGAGTGTTCACCCTTTTGTATACAAGGCTGATGTGGAGTGACAGGAGAGCTGATCACCTTAATAAAGTTAAGGATTAAAGCTAGGTCAAAGTTGATTTTTGGTTTTGATAGAGTCAGTCTACACTGTTTGCCTCTGTTTCTAGAGCTTGACTCTCTAGGACTCTTAGTTTAGACCACTGGGTTCTTTGTCGCATCAGCTGTGTGAAACAGTCCACCAGAGCTGCCTTCAGAGGTTTCTAGCTTAATTCTTCATCTTTCTGTCCAGCACACCTTCAAAATTTGGCAAATAGCTCAAGTGGGAGACTGACATTATAAAATTTGTTTTTTAAAAACTGAAGTGTAGTTGATTTACAATGTCGGGTTAGTTTCACCAGTACAGGACAGTGATTCACTAATACATATATTCTTTTACAGGTTCTTTTCCCTCATAGGTTATTAAAAAATATTGAGTATAGTTCCCTGTGCTATACAGTATATCTTTGTTAGTTATCTATTTTATTAATAATAGTGTGTATATAATAATCCCAACCTCCTAATTTATCCCTCCACCCCCTTTCCCCTTTGGTAACCATATGACATTTTGTTTTAGACACTCAGTTTCCAATTTTATCACTTTAGTACTATGTAATAACTAAAATTCCAACTTTTTTTTTAACCCCCTGGCCCTCCACCTCCATACCATTGTTCTGCTAAACCCAAAGTCTGAATTTTAAGCTTCTAGATACAACCAGGATAGATACACGTCCTCTCCCAGTCCCCAGCAGAAGAGTGTCTTAGTTTTTATTCTCCACTCTTCCTAGGGATTTCATTTCTTGCCTATCATGTTTTTAGTTCCTTTGCTCTTGGCCTTTGTTTTGTAAGCACTGCCAAACTGGGCAAACTTTCTGGTTTTTAGGTGATTTGGGTTAACCCTCTTAGCTTACATTTGATTTTCAGAATTCAGCAGATGTGTTATGGGACAAACCAGCTGTGTGTTTGAGGTCCCTGAAATGTCAAATTTAGTCTTTCTAGCCTCATGCTGCTGAGTACAAATTTGGACAGGTCAGGCAGACAGCTACCAGGGCTGGCCTACCCTTTGAACAGTTCTGACCTCCCTGGAAATTTATTCATTTGGTGCTCGTTGCTTCCATATATCTTTTCTACCTTTAATGATTTATAATTTGCATGACTTTTCTAGTTGTTGTCAGTAGGAGTGCTGCTTATGACCCACTATATGGTACTCAGAATCAAAAGTTCTATATATTATGTTTGGATAAAAGATTTAAATGTTTGAGTGTTTCTGATGAGTGATATATTTTCTTTTTTTTTTGCGGTACGCGGGCCTCTCACTGTTGTGGCCTCTCCTGTTACAGAGCACAGGCTCTGGACGCGCAGGCCCAGCAGCCATGGCTCACGGGCCCAGCCTCTCCACGGCATGTGGGATCTTCCCGGACCGGGGCACGAACCCGCGTCCCTTGCATTGGCAGGCGGACAGGACTCTCAACCACTGCGCCACCAGGGAAGCCCATGAGTGATATTTTTTATAGTTGTGTAGAGAAAAATGATTAATTATTGCTTGAATACTATCCATATCTGTTACATATGTTTATAGAATTTTTCAATCAGAGTAACTAAGGCCCATTACAAACCATGTATTCTGTGATAGAAATAACAGCCAAAACCAAAGCAGTAAAGGAGGGAAAAAGTATAATTTGTGTTTTGGAACTTCCTGTGGACATATGGATGACATTCTAGGTTTATCAAGAGACTATTCATCTCATTTTGAGAAACACTGTCTTACAGTATTTCTCTTTTCCTTATATGTGGCTGTTTCTTGTATAGTTTAATAGTAAGTATCAAACAGTTTTACTGTTTAATGAAAATTATACTTTGGTTTAGTGAAATTTTGTTGTGTGTTTTTATAATGAGTAGAAACTTAATACATATGCTGTACATCTGAATTTAGGAATAATTCATTTTATCTTAATCATCTATACTTATGTACAAAGTACTTTTCAACAGTATATTTGATTATTTCATGTACAAAAACTTCATCTTCAGAGTTATAAATGGGAATAATTAAAAACTAAAACATTTTAGAATTGAATAAGGACTTATCTAAGCAACACATGCTTAAAACTGCTTTCTTATCAAAGAAAATAAAATTAGAGGTTGGAGAAATACCTTTAAATTACAATCCTTATGAACTAATAGCTTAACCCTGGTTTTGAATGACTGTTACTTTTTCCATCTTTTAAAAATATGCTTAAATATAAACACATGTGGGAAATGTTCTTTTGGCTTTTATCAAACTGACATTTAAGTGAATTTTTTTGAACCTCACTAAACATTTGTGGTAAAAGATTTCAAAGCTTTGAATCTTTCTATTTGCCTATGGATTTTTTCCCCCTGTGTTATTCTATTAACATTTGGTCTTAATAAGTATAACCTGTTTAGAATTACTGATGTTTTTTCATTTATTATTTGTTTAGATGAGAAGTTTAGGAAAGAGCTTCATCAAAAACCCTACTTGGCAGTTATGAATGCTTTCTTAAGGAAGTTAAATTTTTTGAGTTTTACTGTAAAGATTTTACTTGTGTCTTATCCCTAATATGTCTTCTTTATGAAGTTTTCAAAATCGTTGATGTTTGGTTTCTGTGCCATGATGTTAGCACAATGTGAGATCTCCTTTATCTTACGATGTACGATGAGCTCTCTCTCTCTTTTTTCCCTCCAAGACTGGGGTAAAAGAGGCTGTAGTTACTGTGAAAGTGGGAAGCAATTGCCCTAAGATAGAACTAGAAGCTATAAATGATGGTTTTATGGACACTTTCCTATTGATATTCTTTCTTATATTTTACTTATAAGAACTTTTATTTTTCTTTTGCTTAAGGATGATTGGTCCTACATTAGGGTAGAATCATGAAATCTTTCTCATTTGTTTAATATCAGTTAACTAGAAAAATTACACATTAAAATTTAAGGAGCTATTTCTTTTCTTTAATTTCTTCTCTCCCATTATTTTTTTTTCCTTATCATTCTTCCTTTTATTTTTCTGGCTTTTTAGAATGATTTTCTGGATGCATCTTAAAAACAAGCCCCCAGCTGCCTTTTTATTAAAAAGTAATTCATTTAGTTTTGGGCCACAAGGTGTTTTATTCTAAATACTCTTATTTTTATTTTACATGATTTTAATTTTTTCTTAATTTTTGGATGGATCTCCTAGTCCTGAGTCTACCACTTACTAATTGTGAGAAATTCATCAAAAATCATTTAACTGGGCTTAGAGGATAAGGAAGGTGAATTTACTCATTCTTCTTAAAACAAGGTACACAAATAGAATCACACGTAACCTGCACTTCAGAATTGCTAGGAGACAGATCATACTAAGAACTCAGATTTCTTGTAAGTATTGGAAGAAACATCATGTTGCAATAGAGCAAGGTCTTACTTACTCCTGTACATCTTTACCTCTGGAGAGCAGGGGTGGAGGGGGTGGAGGGCCTTAAGAGCCTATGAAAGAGAAGGGAGAGATGTGGAGAATGTAGTTCAAGAACAGACCCAATCATTCCTGAAAAGAAAAAGTCCAACGTTCCAGACCTGTGTTTTAAACATGGAGTAGGATCACACAGGCCCTCTCACCAGTCAGTGCGCCATCCCCAATCCATTCCAGTTAGATTTCTCTTTTTGCCCTTTAAGTGGCTTGCCTGGGAAAGCCACTGAACCCTGTCCTGATCCTTAGAGCAAGGGATCTCATTGTTGAAGAGAGAGAGTTTTGGGCAATTTCCTTTGGTGCCCCCCTAGATAGTATGTTCTTTTTTTAATTATTATTTAGTTTTAAAATTTATTTATTTATTTGTTTGTTTATTTATGGCTGCGTTGGGTCTTTGTTGCTGTGAGTGGGCTTTCTCTAGTTGTGGCGAGCGGGGGCTACTTTTTGTTGCGGTGCGTGGGCTTCTCATTGCAGTGGCTTCTCTTGTTGTGGAGCACTTGCTCTAGGCATGCAGGTTTCAGTAGTTGCAGCACGTGGGCTCAGTAGTTGTAGCTTGTGGGCTCTAGAGCGCAGGCTCAGTCGTTGTGGTGCACAGGCTTAGTTGCTCCATGGCATGTGGGATCTTCCTGGAGCAGGGCTTGAACCTGTGTTCCCTGCATTGGCAGGCGGATTCTTTTTTTTTTTTTTTTTTTTGCGGTACGCGGGCCTCTCCCGTTGCGGAGCACAGGCTCTGGACGCGCAGGCTCAGTGTCCATGGCTCACGGGCCTAGCCACTCCGTGGCATGTGGGATCTTCCCGGACCGGGGCACGAACCTGTGTCCCCTGCATCGGCAGGCGGACTCTCAACCACTGCGCCACCAGGGAAGCCCGGCAGGCAGATTCTTAACCAGTGCGCCACCAGGGAAATACTTTTTTTTTTTTTTTAAATAAGTCAGGTTTATTGAGGTATATTGAGATATACTTGACATAGAGTAAAACTCACTGTTTTTATATGTAATATTCTATGAGTTTTAACAAATGTATACCGTTGTGTAACTATCACCAAATTAGGACATTTCTGTTGTCCTCCAAACTCATACTTCTTTGTAGTCAATTTCTCCTCTCTGATTTTAGTTCCTGACAATCACTACTCTGATTTCTGTCCCTATAGCCTTGCCTTATCCAGAATGTCAAATAGATGGGATCATATTGTTTGTAGCCCTTTTATGTCTGGCTTCTTTCACATGGCATGATACTTTTGAGATCCACCCATGTTCTTGAATGTGTGGATGTACCACAATTAGTTTATCCATTCACTAACTGATGGACGTTTGGGTTATTTCAAGAGTTTGATGATTATAAATAGGACTGTTATAAACAGTCACGTACCTGAGTCAGCTGGTAAGTATATGTTTAACTTTTTTTAGAAATTGCCGAATTGTTTTCTGAAGAGACTGTAGCCATTTTTCATTTCTGTCAGCAATGTGTGAGTTTCAGTTGTGCTGCACCCTTGTCAGCACTTAGTATTGTTATTTCTTTAAAAGCCATTCTAATAGCTGTATCTCCTTATGGTTTTAATTTGGATTCCCCTAATGATTGTGATGTTAGAATCTATGCTTATTTGCTGTCTGTGTCCTTTCTTTGGAAATGTTTCTATTAATCTTTTGCCCAATTTTTTATTGGATTGTTTTCTCATTATTGAATTTTGAGAGTTCTTTATGTATTCTGGATAGTATATACTTCTCAAAGTTAATATTTATAATAAATGTTGCAAAGTATTTTTATAACAGGAAGTATATTTTTGAAATGGTAGGTCAGTACTGTTTAAGTCATTATGAATTATGAACGCTGCTTTAGCACCCTTAGTTGCTAGGTTCACTGTGACATATTCAGACTGAGCATAGGTTGTCAGACTTGTCAGGAATTAATATTATATAATATGAAAAATATCATTGCTTGGTAAGTCACTTTTTTTAGGAATGTTAGAGAATAAAAAGTTTATATTTCTAAAGTTTTCTTTTAAAATTCTCACATTTATATCTTTGCCATTTGTCATACCAGTTTACATCATTGATTGGGTAATTTATTTAGAGTTAAAAAAGAGGTATATTTGGAAGAAATTTCTTAACCTAAAAACCGAGCGATGATACGAATTAAAAATGCCCTACATTCTAAAACTTTCTTTAGATCTTACAAATTGAACTAGATGATGTTTGATCCTCAGATTACAGGAATAAGACTTAGTTTTTCATTCATATCCTTATGTGTGGGTCACAGTCAATGGAATTAAGAGTACTGTGATTGTTTTTCTAAGGTATAGTGAATATGCATTGTTATAGTATCATCTTCCAATAAGTACTGTTCTCCTTACTCTTCACACTCCTGATTTTCTTTACTTGTGTGTAGCGGGTATTCTTTATTCTTGAGTGCTAAATTTTCTGAGCAGAACATAATATATCCCATTGGATATATTATGTTAGACTCTGCTTGTGTTTACTTCTTACAACTCATTGAAAAATCTTTCACTATTTGTTCCTCACTCTAACTTTGTAAAGTAGAAACTAGTTGGAAATTTTATGAAACAAACAGTACACTATGTTAACAAGCAGCAAAATGTAGATGCTGTCTTCAGTATAGCATCATAATTGTCTTCCATTAAATTTTTCAGTTATTGACTTTCCCATAACCTATCTGACCATGTTGTAGTTAGTATAATAATTACTGTTTTTGAAAAGGTGAATCTCTTTGTAGTATATACTATCCTGCATTTATTTCCATTAATACTTGTGGCTTGACTTAAATGCCAAAATGGCTTTTATGCTAAAGGATGGATTATGTTAGCTAAGGATGGATTATATTAGCTTGCCTATGTTTACTTTGGTCATTTAGTCACTGCCCAGCTGTTCCACAATTAGAAACTCTTGCTGCTGCGAGTAGCATGCTTATGATCATCAGTATTATTATTATTTTTATCAGAAGTCTGTGCTATCTTTTTTTTCAGTTTATTTTATTGAAGTATAGTTGATTTACAATGTTGTGTTAATTTCTACTGTATAGCAAAGTGACTCAGTTATACATATATATATACACACACACACACACATTCTTTTAAAAAATTTTGTTTTGGAGCTTAGCTGCTTAACAATGTCCTATTAGTTTCTTCTGCACAGCAACTTGAATCAGCTATACATATACATTCATACCCTCTTTTTCTGGTTTTCCTTCGCGTTTAGGTCACTACAGAGCATTGAGTAGAGTTCCCTGTGCTATACAGTTATGTTCTCATTAGTTATCTCTTTATTATACATAGTATCAATACTGTATATATGTCAATCCTAATATCCCATTTCATCTCACCCCATCCCCCCTTGGTATCCATACGTTTGTTTTCTACGTCTGTCTTTATTTCTGCTTTGCAAATAAGATCATCTATACCGTTTTTCTAGATTCCACATATATGCATTAACATATGATATTTATTTTTCTCTTTCTGACTTATTTTACTCTGTATGACAGTCTCTAGGTCCATCCACATCTCTGCAAATGACCCAATTTCATTCCTTTTAATGGCTGAGTAATATTCTATTTTGTATATGTACCACATCTTCTTTATCCATTCCTCTGTTGATGGACATTTAGGTTGTTTCCATGTCCTGGCTATTGTAAATAGTGCTGCAATGAATATTGGGGTGCATGTGTCTTTTGAATTGTGGTTTTCTCGAGTATATGCCTGGGAGTGGGATTGTTGGGTCATATGGTAGTTCTATTTTTAGTTTTTTAAGGACCCTCCATACTGTTCTCCATAGTGGCTGTATCAATTTACATTTCCACCAACAGTGCAAAAGGGTTCCCTTTTCTCCACCCTCTCCAGCATTTATTGTTGTAGATTTTTTGATGATGGCCATGCTGACTTGTGTGAGGTGATACCTCACTGTTTTGATTTGCATTTCTCTAATATGATGAGCATCTTTTCATGTGTTTGTTGGCCATCTGTATGTCTTCTTTGGAGAAATGTCTATTTAGGTCTTCCACCCATTTTTTGATTGGGTTGTCTTTTTGATATTGTGTGCTATCTTTTAATAGACTTTAAATTTTCATGTTCGATCATTTTCATATGATACCTTTTCTGTGCATACTACCATTCTGAGGTATGGTCTAATACTAAACTAGGATTAAAAGACTAGTATTTAGTCATTGCTTTCCCTACCACATTAGTGTTTGAAATCTTCTCCACTCTCTTGTATTTTACTTTTCTTCTCAGAAACAAAACAGATATATAGATAGCTTTCATATTATTGTCAAGAATTATCAATTGTTTATAAAGTATTTAATAATATGTGATATGAGAGTGGAAAGCATTACTTAGAATTTAAATTCTCCTATATACTATCAGCACAAGTATTAAAAATTCTTTATAAGTATATGGTATATTGCTTTCTGCTTTTTCCATAAGGTTAGTCTTCCAAGAAATTCTGAACTACATTCCAGTGACATTCATTTTTATTTAAAAGTTTTCTTTAATAAAAATACTTCCATTTTAAAATGAATATAAATACATGATCAGATTGTAGAAAATATCGAAAAGGAAAAGGCTTATGTCTAAAATGCTGATGGGCTGTTAATGCGGTTCTTCTGTTCATTTTTGTTAAATTCTAACGAAAGATACTGAACATGTTGAATACCTTTTTATATTCTGATAATCTCTTTGAACAGTAAATATAAGAACATCCCTTATTATATTTTGATTTTCATAAACTACAAATGTTCATTTCTTACATTTTGTGTTCTTTCGACTTTATCTTAATTTGCTACCTATAGTTTCAATGTCATTTTCATACATTTGTTTATTCATTCACTCTATTTTAATTGTATCATCATAAGCTGCCAGAATTCCTTCCTAGAATAGTACAGCATATAAACAATTATAATATGAACTATATTATATTCTGTCCAATGATAATCATTATAATTTAATCATTCCACTATTTTTGAATATTTTGTTTTAAACTTTATTATATCTTATGGTAATGTTCAGCTTTTGCATATAGCATTATTTATGATTTGGATTACTTCCTTAGGGTAGAGTCCTAGAAATGGATTTTTATGATAATAGTATATAAAAATTTTTGTGATTCTTGATATGCTAAATTACCTTCCAAAAGAGTTCTGTCACTAACACTGTATGGTTATATCAGCTTTTTCACATCTCTAGTAATGCTGAGTATTAATAGTTTATACTCAACCAATTTAATGTGCAGAAATCTGTTTACATGTTTTTGATTACTAGTGAACGAAGCTGATTCTTTTTCAACATTTATCATTTTTCTTTTGTTTACTGTTCATTTTTCCATTTATATGAGCCATAATAGTTTCTTTTTCTCATATGAGAATATTAAAATAGTATTTTAAAAATATTGAATCAATAAATTCATTAAAAGTAAATGTTAAAATATATAAAATGATAATTAAAATATTTTAAAAATCTTTTGGGTAAAGATAACCATTTTTCATATTTGTTAAACAGGTTTTATCCTTTATATTTCTAGTTTTTAATTTGTTTGATTTTGCTTTTATTTAGAAATGCTTTAAATATTTTTGTTATCAAATTTGTTGTTCTTATTCTTTGTTTGCTTCTGTCAACTGCAAACTCTCATGCAGAAGTTTGATAAGCACTGAATCCAGTTTTCTCTGGCATTTGATTTAAGTAACGTTGCTCTGGAATTTTTTAGCATCATAAAAACTGCATACTTTATTAATTTGAGCTTCATAAATCCTACCAGATTGCTGGTAGGAAAATGTATCAGCTACTGCTCTTTCAATTGTGTTTTTGTTTGTTTGTTTTTGGCTGCATTGGGTCTTAATTTCTGAACACGGGTTTTCTCTAGTTGCGGCGAGCGGGGGCTCTTCTTCGTTGCGGTGCATGGGCTTCTCCTTGTGATGGCTTCTCTTGTTGCAGAACACAGGCTCTAGGCACACGGGCTTAAGTAGTTGCAGCACGTGGGCTCTAGAGTGCAGGCTCATTAGTTGTGGCGCATGGGCTTAGTTGCTCCACGGCATGTGGGATTTTCCCGGACCAGGGAACGAACCTGTGTCCCGTGCATTGGCAGGTGGATTCTTAACCACTGTGCCAACAAGGAAGTCCCAGTTGTGTTTTTTGATTGAGGTATTTGATATGCCAACTCCATTCCGACAGAGAAGCTCAACCAAATGGAGAAAGTAAGAATGTATCTATAAAGTACTAAAATTGCCACGCATCTCTCCCTATAGAAAAAATCACGTACTGGAAATATATAGAAGTTCCCTGCAAATTATAAAGATATCATAAACTCTGTCATCACTAAACAACTTAGAAAATAAGGTTTTTATATAATTGATTATATCCCTGCAAAGCTGTAATCATGGTTTTGAGACTTATTAATGTTTTAGCCTGAACTTTTTTGTTCTTTCATTAAATATACACAGTCTTTCATCTTTTCCTAGCATTTTCCACTGTGTACACTGATGGTTTTGACACAGATAATGTGGACCATTCATACACAAACCAGAGATTTTGTATCAACTAGAAAAGTGTGTAGAGAAAATGTGCCGAATCCATGCAAGAGATTAAAGAAAATAAATTTTTCCTCAATGCAGTTAGTTCTGTGAACAGAAAATTTTCTGGGTTTGATAATCAACTACTTAGGAGTTCCCTTTTTTTTATATGATTTTTCTTCTTTCCTGTATTTCCTAACACCATCCAACTGATAATCCGAAGTAGAAGTCTCAGAATTGTTTTCCCTCTGCCACATCTTTCACCTAGTTATTTATCACATCTTATGTCTTAAACTTCAGAAATGATTCCTTAGCTTGATCACTTCCTGGTAGCCCCTTAACTCAGCATCTGATCTTAGGTATGAACTTTTCCAAAGGTTGGCGATCTGCCTCTTTTTATTCTACCCTGTCCTCAGAAGAGTGCTATCATCATTAAAAAAAAAAAAAAAAATCTGCCTTTCACACTATTAGTAAACAGATGTTAAAAATTCCTAGTTGCCTACTGAAGAATGTCTAAATTGATTAGCCTAGCACAGAGAGTTTTGTTTGTTTTTACTATTTTACCTACATTACCTGTAACTTATTTTCTGAATATGTTTTCGTTTTACCCCTATCGTTGAATATTTTTTCTCCCTTATTTGTCAAATTATTGTTCAAATGTTAAACTTTCCCGGCCTCTTTCATTCAGAAACACTTACTTCTCTGCTCTGTGTTTTGTTCTGTATGTAGTTCTATTTATATAACTGTATGGAAAGTTGCTCTTTTCTTCCATTATAAGATGAAGTAGATTTTAAAATGTTTTTATTAGAAAACAATTTATATGCTTATTACACAATCAAAACAAATGTATATAAGATCCATAATTGCTTGTACTTTGGAGTGAACCACTGTTAACACCTTGGTTGTAGTCTTCCAGGTCCTTTTTACTACACATGTATATTGGATAATTTTGTTTGCAGTATACATATATATATATTGCACTTTTCTTGGATTATATTGTGCATATGTTTTGGTTACTTAATATTTCTAAATTGAAATATATGAATATCTATCAGTAGTATAAGTCTACAACATTTAAAAATATTTAACTCTTTAGTAGAAGCAATGCATACACACAGTAAAAATAAATCAAAGTGAAAAATTAAGCATTCCAGTTTTCTGAAATGGACTTACCCTATCATTCATCAGAATTCATCAGGATTTATTAGGCCAAAATTTGGAATAAGACTAATTTGCCTATTGATTCTCACTGCTATTTATTCTCTGTGCATATTATGCTGGAGGTTCTAGTGTGTGCACTAAGGCAGGAAAAGAGGAGAAAACATTTTTTTCCTTATTCACAAATTATGACTATATATGTGTGGCAAAAACAGAAGAATCATTGCTATTAATTAGAGATGTTGGCAACTTGATTGGATAAAAAAAATTGATGTAAAGACTATATTTCTAAATACCAGCAACAAATAAAAATTAGGTTTAAACAAATATCATTTACAGTACTGTTAAAACATAGGAAGTATGAAGTCGTGACTATAAGAGATGAGCAGGATTTATGGCACAAATTATGAAACTAATAGATGTTAAAGACCTAAATAACTATACTGTGGTATATACCGTAATCATGGATTGGATAGTTGTTGGGGGCGGGGGCTTGCTTCATGGATCTTAGTTGTGCACCATGTCGGCTACAAGTGGACAATTTAATATTGGAAAGATATCACTTTTCCGTGTGTGTGTGTGCGTGTGTGTTGTGTGTGTGTGTGTGTGTGTGTGTATATATATATATATATATAATTGCAATCCTAGTCAAAATTCTGACAAGTTATTTTTTGGAAATGGACATCTAGTTGTGCATTTATGTGGAGGTCCAAGAGGGCCAAGAATAGTCAAAGCACTCATGAAGAACATGAAGAGAGCACTTGTCCTTCCATTAAGACTGATAAAACAATAATATCTAAACAGAAATGGAATTTTTGCAGGGGTAGGCATATAGATCAATGAGTCAGAATAAAGAGCCCCCCCTCTCCTTCTCTCTCTCTCTCTCTCTACACACACACACACACACACACACACACGCGCGCGCGCGCGCGCACACACACACACACACACACACATATAGTTGTCTGTCTATTTGTCTGTCAGTCTTTGGTAGTGGTGATGGTCATGGTAGTTACACAAGCGCTGAATTTCAAAATACTGTTTTAAAATTGTATGTTTATTTCAGGTACCTTTAAGAAATTTATAAAAAATAAAACAGAACTAAAAATGAAGAAACAATTTTAAAAAACCTTCCCTTCTTCTCCACTCCATACAGGGGCAAACACTAACAGGTTTTTTTTTTTTAATTAAAAAAAATCAATTAATTTATTTTTGGCTGCGTTTGGGTCTTCGTTGCTGCGTGGGCTTTCTCTAGTTGCAGCGAGCAGGGGCTACTCTTCATTGGGGTGTGCAGGCTTCTCATTGCAGTGGCTTCTCTTGTTGCGGAACACGGGCTCTAGGCATGGGGGCTCAGTAGTTGTGGCTCGCGGGCTTAGTTGCTTCGCGGCATGTGGGATCTTCCCGGAGCAGGGCTCAAACCAGTGTCCCCTGAATTGGCAGGCGGATTCTTAACCACTGTGCCACCAGGGAAGTCCAACAGTTTGTTTTTAATAGTTTACTGTTATAAATATAAATAATGTAGTTATGCCCCATTTTTTGAATTAACAGTTACTTATCTATTGACTCATCTGAAAGCTGAAGAATATAGTGCACATACACTGTTTTTTCTCCTTTTTCCTGCCTCATTGTCTTACTTATGTTATTTTAGATATTTTAATTTTTCTACTGACTTATTTGTTTGTTTGTTTATTTATTTATTTATTTATTTTAAAGCTTAGGGAAAGTCAAGAGACTTCTTTGCAACAGGATGGAAATTTTATTTTATTTATTTATTTAAAATAAATAAATTATTTTTGGTTCCGTTGGGTCTTCATTGCACACGGGCTTTCTCTAGTTGTGTTAAGTGGGGGCTACTCTTCCTTGTGGTGTGCAGGCTTCTCATTGCGCTGGTTTCTCTTGTTGCAGAGCACAGGCTCTATGTGCACGAGCTTCAGTAGTTGTGGCACATGGGCTCAGTAGTTGTGGCGCATGGGCTTACTTGCTCTGCGGCATGTGGGCTCTTCCCAGACCAGGGATCGAACCCGTGTCCCCTGCATTGGCAGGCGGATTCTTAACCACTGCGCCACCAGAGGAGTCCCGTGACTTTATGACTTTAAACAGTTTACTTAAAGCCTCTTTTTAAAAAGTTGGTCATTAACACGAGATACTTGTGGACTCTTTTCAAATGAAGGAATGAGAATAAGAAAACTTTTCATCTCTCCATTCTTCCATCTTCAAAATGTCAGTGTTATAGATGATGTTTTTACAATCTGTTTTATAAGTATAATTAAATGTTACATATTTTATCTCTGCATAGATTCAAAAGTTGAAAACCAAACAAAACATCATTACTGAATAACTAGGTAGATATTTTTCTCTGTAGAACAAAGTAGTGTGATTGAATCAACTCTTAGAAGAGAAAATACAATCCTTTGTTATTAAAATTTGGACTATGTAAGGGAGAATTTTACATGAAAAAAATATAATAGACCTTCATTTAAATTTCTTTCAAAATACTTAACACTTTTCCAAAGTCATACACAGTTGTCACTTTTTCCTTTTTTTTTTAAACCCCATGCAATTTTTTTTCTTCCTCCCTTTCTCCTTTCCTTTCTTTCTCTTTCCTGGCCGTGCTGCAGGGCTTGTGGGATCTTAGTTTCTTAGTTCCCCGACCAGAGATTGAACCCGGGCCCTCAGCAGTGAAAGCACCAAGTCATAACCCTTGGACCATCAGGGAATTCCCCCTTATGTTTCTTTCTGATTTATACACCAGCATAGAATATAGTAGTTCTTTGTCTTTTAGCTTCCTGTATTAAGTCTGATGTTATTCTGATTCTTATTCCTTTTTATGTAGTGTGTTATTTTTCACCCCAGAAGCTTTTAAGGGTTTCTCTTAATATGAGAGTTCTGAAATTTAACAAGGTATGTCCAAGTGTGGATTCCAGTCCCTACTTCCAAGTATAATTGCTTGGTGTTTAGAGATATCTGAATATTATATATATATATATATTTTTTCTCTTTTGACGACTTCTTTTTTTCCTAGTGTTTCTTTCTTACCCTTTATTATCTCTGTTCTCCTTTTCTGTCATTCATGTTAAATGGATCTTGGACCATCTAATTCATTCTCTGTTCCTTTTAAGTTTTCTTTCATACTTTTCATCTCTTACATTTTTGATACAATTTCTGGGTATTTTTCTTAATTTGAGTTTCGTTCTCTTCATCTTTTTAAAATCTGTGTCCATTTTAATTGCTTAGGTCATTGATTCAACTATTAATTTAAAAAATTCAATGGTGGTAAAGTTAATTTATAGCAACTCTGTTATTCTGTAATTGTTCTTTTGTCATATAACTAGACAGATAGGTTTCCCCGAATTGTCTCTGAGAAAAAACTAGGCAGAAAGTGAAAAACAGTGTGAGAGTTCCTCAAAAAGTTAGACTTAGGGTTACCATTTGACCCAGTAGTTCTACTCCTACGTATATACCCAACAGAAATGAAAATGTTATATCTACACAAAACCTTGTACATGAATGTTCATAGCAGCATTATTCCCAATAGCCAAAAGATGAAAGCAACCCAAGTGTCCATTGTTGGATGAAGGGATAAACAAAATATGGTATATCTATAATGGAGTGTTATTCAGCAATAAAGAGGAATAAAGTATTTATATATGCTGTAGCATATATGAATCATGATAACATTATGCTAAGTGAAAGAATCCAGTCAACAATACCATACACATATATATTATTCCATTTATGTAAAATGTCCAGAATAAGTAGAAATACAGAATATAGAAAGTAAATTAGTGTTTGTTTAGGTTGGGGGAAGATGATATAAGATTGGGTTTTGATAGCTAAAGGGTATGGAATTTCTTTTTGAGTTAACGAAAATATTCTAAAATTGATAGTGATGATGGTTACAGAAGTATAAGTATATGTTAAATGATCAGATTGTAGGCTTCATATGGTTGAATTGTATGACATGTGAATTATATCTCAATAAAGCTGTTATCAAAAAAAAAAGAAAAAGGCAGGCGAGGAATCTACACAGTTGCTAGATAAAAGAGGACTTTTTCATGACAGATTAGAGCATTTAAACAGATCTGACTCTTGTGGGTAAGGTAGGAGTGGTTGGGCAGCTACCCTCGTGTACCAAATATAGTATATAAAGAAATTGCTCTTGCTGTTATGTCTCCTGTCACTGCTTTGTCAATTCTGTTACATTAGCTTTCTGTTAAATTAGAATTTGTTATTTCTCAAATTCGTTGTCTGTGCGTGGCATCTTTCCTTGATTTGTGGTGCTGTTATACTTTTGTTCATTTTCATATATAAAAAACATACTTTTTGACATTCAGTCAGATTTGGAAGGGGAAACAAGCATATGCTTCCTCTTCCATCTTGAAATGTGAGGTTCTATAATTTTTATACCCCTTGAACTAATTTTAGATATAATATTAATAAGCAAAATTTTGGTTTCTGTAGAAAACTCTTAGTTGACTGGAATGAGGAGAAATACACTGATTTCTATGTGTTTGTAATTAACAAGTAATTCTGAGACTGCAGTTCTGAATTTGACTAACCAGTGAGTTGTATGTGACCTTTGTTGGACAGTCTGCTCAAATACTTTATGCCTCACTTTCCTTGTTTGTTAAATAAAGGCATTCTGTTTATCCCTTTTAGTTTTAAAATTGATCATGTTTACAGTTGACCCTTGAACAACATAGGTTGAACTGTGTTGGATCCACTTAATAAGTGGATTTTTTTTTCAATAAATATAGTTTACAGGTCTTTAAGTGTGGGGAAAAGTTTGTGTTTGGTTAGAGATCACAGTATGTGGAATCAAAAGAACTAGGGTTTGAGTCCTGACTTTATCCAAACTGCTTTAGCATCCTGCCCTTGGGTGAGTCATTTATCAATTCCTTTATTTTTGAGGCAGAGATAACTGTTCCCGAGTTTTTCCACAGAGGGATGGGGGATTGGTGTGTTGACACCCTTCTTCCCCTTCTATCCTGCCTGAACAACTCGCAGTGGAAGACCTTCACATAACTTTTACAGTCTGCCTTCAGTGTCCATGGTTTTACATCCATGGATTCAACTAACTGTGGATTGTGTTGTACTGAAGTATGCAGGTATTTATTGAAAAAAAAATTGAAAAATATAGGAGCTAATAGTACCCACCTCATAAAGTTGTGAGCATTTTAAAAAATGATGATTTGGATAAAATGTTTAAAACAATAACTTTTGGCACACATAATAAATATTATGTAAATGTTAGCTGTGGAACCTCACCCTAAAACGTCAGAGGGTTCTGAAATCCTGTAAGTTTTAGAAAAACTGAATAATAGTCAAACAGGTTTCTTTGTTTCAGATATCTCAATGCCTTTAATATGCTAATATGCACTATGAAAATTCAAGATGGAAATAGAGTACACATATTTCCTACGCTTATTTGGTCACATAATCCTTTTTCTCTAGACCGTCTTGCAAAGCTAGTGTTCTTTTTATTTATTTTTTATTTTTTGTGGTACGCGGGCCTCTCACTGTTGTGGCCTCTCCCGCTGCGGAGCACAGGCTCCGGATACGCAGGCTCAGCGGGCATGGCTCACGGGCCCAGCCGCTTCGCGGCATGTGGGATCTTCCCGGACCTGGGCACGAACCTGCGTCCCCTGCATCGGCAGGAGGACTCTCAGCCACTGCGCCGCCAGGGAAGCCCGCCAGTGTTCTTTTTAAACCGTAATAGTCTAGAACCATATTGGTCCAGTAAGGTAGTGGCTAGCCTTGAGGTTATAGATACTCAAATTTAAGTTAATAAAGTTAAATAAAATTTAAAATTTTATTTAAAATAAAACTCATCAGTCACACTAGCCACCTTTCAAGCGTTCAATGGCCACGTGTGGCTAGTGGCTGTCAAACTGGACGCACAGATACAGAACATTCCCACTGGAGTCAGAAAGTTCTGTTGGATGGTGCTGGTAGAATTTGATAACAAAAACTAAGTAAACAATAGAGTATATAGTTGGTTTACTGTAATTTTAGTAGCTATAATAAATTTAGGCCCATCTAGTTCTTCCCGAAATATTATAGTTATTTGATTCTTAGTCATTGGAAGAAATTAATGATGATGGAATGCAGAAGACTATAACTTAAGGAAAGTTCTTGAGAAAGTGAGAAAGGATGGTGTTGCTGTAGCAACAACAAACTGGGTGGCCTACATCAGAAATTTATTCTCTCAGTATTCTTGGGAGGCAGAAGTCTGAAATCAAGGTGATAGCATGGTTGCACTCCTTGTGACCAGCCTAGGGGAGAATCCTTCCTTGCCTCTTCCAGCTTTTGGTGGTGTTGGCATTCCTTGGCTTCCTTGGCATATGGCCATATCACTCCAATCTCTGTCTCCATCTTCACCTGGTCTTCTCCTCTCTGTCTTCTCTTTTGTCCGTTGTAAGAAGACCTGGCATTGGATTTAGGGTTCACCTGGGTAGTTCAGGAGGGAGGATCTACCTGAAGATCCTGAACTTAATTATGTCTGCAAAGACCCTTTTTTCAAATAAGATTACATTCACAGGTTCTGGGGGGACATATCTTTTTGGAGAAATTGGCTTTTGAAAGTGGAATGGCCTCAAACGAACATGGCAGTTGATCACTGTATGTTTACTTTGTCTGTTCATTCTTCCTCTCTCCTCCAATCTCTCATATCACTCTTAGTTGTTACATAGTTCAGAAAGTAATTAGAAGAGAACATTTCCTAAACTACCGCAACTAGCCACCTATCTGCATCTGGGACTGTGTACTTTGTTTTCTCTCCTGTTAGTATTAGGTGAATATTGTTAGTGGTATACAAATACTGCTGTTAACATTTTGGCAGGTTTGCTAATTGTGTTTATTGGCATCTCAGGGTTTTATAGATGGGATCTGAAGGCAATTGGAAGTACGGAAGTGGGTATAATAACTGTTTTTCCTACTCCTGATGTAACCATTTCTGTATTTATCTCTTTTTATATTTTGAAGTTCTGTGAAATGTTTGAGTAAAAAGATCTACTTCCATACTTAAAAATTTAAAGTTTTGAAAATACTTTCCAAGACTGGCATCTTTTTTGAATACTCTATTCACATCCCAATCTCTCTCTTCTTTGACTGATCTTCTGTAGCACTTGCTGTCTACGTTGCATACATTTTGTTGGTTGATAACTTGGTATTTAAAATTTTTCTTTTTCATGTGTATTCATCCTTTTGTTCCCTCCAAGGTCGTAAATCCTTTGAAATTAAAGTCTATACATATGCCCTTTGGTTATCTCCGACAGCATCTAACATGTTAGAGACATGTAGTAGGGAATATTGACTTATGATCTGGATTATTAAAATGCTGTGTAGTTTGAGACTTATTAGAATCAGTATCCATAGCCCGTTGTCTGGGTACGTGTAATTTAGGGGTTTATATGGATCATCTTGTATGAAAAGTTTTATGTATAGTTAGTATATGTATTTTCCTGAAGAGAAGTTCTCTAGCTTTTATCAGATGCCAGAGTAATGAAGTATCAAAGGTTCAGTTCATCTCTCTCTGTTCCTATATTTGGCAGATACAGAAATTGTGTCACTAAGCAACTTTCCTAGAATCATACAACCCAATGTAATTTCCCAATTCTTTAAGTTATAAAGTAATAGCCTTTATGATATCTAAAACTTTTAGAACTTATTAGAATATACATTTGTAAGGATTTTAGAGTTCAGTACTTAATATAGGAAGATATGCATTGCTTATAAATAATAATTTATAAAGTTATTTTTATCTTCTGTTTAGTTTAATGGCTAATTATGGTCAGCCTATATATTTTAAATTCTTATAGTTGTACACTTGTGGAAAAAATTTCTTAAGTATGGAAATTTAGCAAAGTTGTTTTTTATACAACATTTTAATTCATTTATTCAACATAATTATGTAGTTCAAAAAGTTTCACTAAATGTGATTTAACGAACTTCTAATCAGAAAAATTTGCATTGTGACAACTGACAAATGCTAACTTACTTTTTTCTACTGTGATTTCCTTTTAGGTTTGATGAACTTGTAAAAAAATTCAAAGTTGAATATCATGCTGGTGGCTCTACCCAGAATTCAATTAAAGTGGCCCAGGTTGGTTAATTATTTTAAAGGTGATAAAGAAATGGATTCAGAATGATTCTAGACTTTTGGTCATTGTGCATAATAATTCCAATCTATATTTGTTGCTATAGAATATTTCTGTTGGTTTTGAATGTTTATTATTCATTTCTTCTTAATTTCCTGTGGAATCCTTTGATTATTATTTTATATTTCATGTTATTGATTTGTAGAAATTCTGCATATTTTATAGATAGTATTCTTTTTATTCTATAAATTCGAAATATTCCTTATTTGTCATTTTTACTTTAACTCTGCTTATCATGTCTTTTACTTTTCCAAAGTTCTTAGTTTTTTTAAATATAGTTAAACTTTATGGCTTCTGCATTTCATATAATACTTAGAATGGAATTCTTACAACAAGATACTATAAGTTTTCTTGTTGTATATATAAATACATATATACCTATATATCTACATAGTTGTATGTATGTATGTATAAATTTATGTATCTGTGTCTATATCTATATACGTCTTCCAGAGGGTAATTGGATAAACTCATTTTGACGTATACTCTACAAGTTACCAGCGTGACCTAATTTTAAGTGGGAGCATTAGTGTTCTATTTAAAGTTCCAATTATGAAGGACATGAAAAAGCTTTACAAACTTCTGGTTCTTGCCTCTACGATTTGTAAACTAGCTCAAAATCCCACTAACTGCAGTCAAAGGTCAACTCTGATGGACTCAGGTCATTTTGATTTTTTTATTGATTAATGCTTTCCCTTTGAATTGTAATTATGGGCCAGAGAAGTGGAAAATTGACAAACAAAGGTTGAACAATTTCTGGTTTTTTAAACTAACTTTTATTAGATTTAGACTTACACTGTATAATTATCCTGCATACTTCCAAAGCTCAAATTTAATCATAGTATTAAAATATTGTAGGTTGTAAAATATTGTGTGTAGTGGCCTGAGGAGATGAGGTCTTTGTATTTGTCAGCTGATTTTGTTTGTTTGTTTGTTTAACATTCCGGTGGTCACTTTGTGAGCTCAGGTTAATGGAAAAAAGACAGTTTACTTCTGTATTAGTTTTCTCAGGCTGCCGTAACAAAATACCACTGACTGGTTAGCTTCAACAACAGAAATTTATTTTATTACAGTTTTGGAGGCTGATGCCATCTAAGATGAAGGTGCTGTCAGGTTTGGTTTCTCGTGAGGCCTCCTTCCTGGCTTGTAGATGGCTGCCTTCTCACTATGTCTTCATGTGGAGGTGGGGTAGTAGGGGGAGCGTTCGGTTCTCCAGGAACCAAATCAACTGTATCTTAGTCTTGGATTTTCCAGCCTCCAAAAAATTTTTTTTTGTTGTTCAAGCCATGCAGTCTATAATATTTTGTTATGGCAGCCTGGGCGGACTAAGACAAGTTATATACCCAAAAGAATTGAAAGCAGGGTGTGGAAGACATACATGTAAACCCATGTTCATAGCAGCATTATATTCACAATAGCTAAAATGTGGAAGCAACCCAAATGTCCTTCAGTGAATGAATGGATAAACAAAATGTGATATATGCACACAATGGTATATTTTTCAACCTTAAAAAATAAGGAAATTCTACCACATACTACAATATGGGTGAATCTTGAGCATATATACTAAGTGAAATAACCCAGTCACAGAAGGACTAATGATGATGATTCCAGTTATATGAGGTACCTAGGTTAGTCAAATTCATAGAGATGGGAAGTAGAATGGTGGTTGCCAGGAGTTGTGGGAGGGGGAAATGAAGAGTTACTGCTTAATGGGCATAGCGTTTCAGTTTTACAAGATGAAAAGAGTTGTAGAGATAAATAGTGGTGATCGTTGTACAACAATGCAAATGTACTGTATGCTTTAAAATGATTAAAAAGGTAAATTTTGTATATACCTGTTTTACTACATTTAAAAAATAAATCGAAAATAGATTCTAGGAATGCTTCAAAAGGGAGTGATATCAACTTGATTCAAGTTACAAATTTCATTTGTTTATTCAATAATCAGTGAGGCGACATAACAAGTCAAAAGCATGGGCTTGCTCTTGGGGCCATGGGAGTCCATTAGAACTGGGTTTGAGTTCAAGCTTTGTCACTTTATTGGCTATGAAAGCATGAGCAACTTTTATGGGCCTTTCACCTGTAAATGGAGGTTAATGCTTATTGCAGGTGGAAGTTGTAAGGATTTATGAGATAATGAATGTTTTAAAAAATTATGCTTCTTTTTGTTTTAATTAATTTATTTATTTATTAATTTTTTTTGGCGGTGTTGGTCTTTGTTGCTGCGCACAGGCTTTCTCCAGTGGCAGTGCACGGGCTTTCTCTAGTTGCGGTGAGCGGGGGCTACTCTTCATTGCAGTGTGCAGGCTTCTCATTGCAGTGGCTTCTCTTGTTGCAGAGCATGGGGTCTAGGCATACGGGCTTCAGTAGTTGTGGCACGTGGGCTCAGCAATTGTGGCTTGCGGGCTCTAGAGTGCCGGCTCAGCAGTTGTGGCGCACGGGCTTAGTTGCTCCTTGGCATGTGGGATCTTCCCCGACCAGGGCTCGAACTCGTGTCCCCTGATTGGCAGGCAAACTCTTAACCACTGCACCACCAGGGAAGTCCCTATCCTACTTTTCAAAAGAAAGTTTGGAAAGTTTGGAAAGGGCTTTTTCCCCCCCCATTTTTCTGAATTTTCTTCATCTTAACAGAATGTAAATTTACCCATTCATGGACAGAACAACCAGTTTTTTGGCTCTTATTCACATAAAAATACTTACTTCAATCTAGTCTTCAGTTGAACATCTTGTTTGGGTTTTTAGTTCCCCTACTATTTTGAGAGGGCTTTTCTTTTACATCTGATTGATGATTCAACTATATAATTGCCCAGTTATAATTTATGACTCGGGTAACCACAGAGTTTTGAAAAACATTCCTTTAGAAGTACTTTTCTTTAGAAGGAGAATTCTTCAGATTTTCCTTGGCAGTCATTAATAGGAAGAACTGATTCCTTTGTACATAAAGCAGATATTTGTTGGGCATCTGCTATGTGCTAGTCATTGTGCTAGGTAGTAGCTGGTAACATAAGCTATGTCATCTAAATTTTAAGTAAAATGTGATAAAATATTTAGAGCCTTAGAGTGAACAATCTTGATATAATCTTGCTTGAATCTATTGTGGTGAATGAACGAGGTTGAGCTTTACGCTGTTTAAGAAGTCTATCCAGGGACAGCCCATCCGGGAAGGTTCTGGTTTTTGTTTTCTGTTAATGCACTTGATTGGTTGATTTTGGGGTTTTGTCTTCTTTTCTTATTCATTTATGTTCTCCTTCACCTCTGAGAACAACTGGATTACAGTCTTCCATTTTCTCTATCACTCTAGGTTACTGAAAAAGCAAATACTGCACAACAAATACCAGTTCAGTGTGGCTACACTAACTGAATGTATGCTAGGTGCTGTGAACTGTAGATCTAAAATTAGGGCCAAGAATAAGAGTAAGAATTCAGTCATCATCAAAGTATTCATAAACCATTTTTTTTACGATTTTTTAAATTTTTTGATGTGGACCATTTTTAAAGTTGTTACTGAATTTGTTACAATATTGCTTCTGTTTTATGTTTTGGTTTATTGGATGCAAGGCATGTGGGATCCTAGCTCCCAGACCAGGGATTGAACCTGCACCCCCTGCATTGGAAGGCAAACTCTTAACTGTTGGACCGCCAGGGAAGTCCCCATAAACCATTTAATTCTATATGTTTTTCGTTAGCATATGCCACCTGTAATACGTGTTTTTTGTTACAGGTATTTTGAAAATAGTTCAGTTCTTCTGTAAAGACAAGAATAATAACAAGGTAGATGAAATTCATAGATAGTAACCTGGTAGGTTTTAAGACTGAGGCAAAACTCATAGGATATTTTAAGTATAGATAGTAAATAAACAAGTAGCTTGGGAAACAGGCAAAGTTGATACAATTTGTTAAATATAAATAGCAAGTAAGTTTGTTACCTGTAAGACTGCTAAAGACAGAATAAAGAAAACCTGTGTTGTAACAAACAAGAGTATTACTGATACACAGAAAGAGATGGAAAGACCATATTATGATCATATACCACTAGGCTCACTTCTCCAAAGATCACTCATTAGTGAAACTTACTATGTTATCATTCTAACCCCCACATGCATATAACCCAGGAAAAGCAAATAAAGCCATGACTGTTCAGGCTCTTTTCCAAAGTGTTCCTGATTTTTAATATCTCCCAGGGACTCCTGTCTGTAGGCCCCCTTGCTCAAACTGTGGCCCTGTTCTCATAATGATACCATCATCATCAGGGAAGGCAGATGAGGTGAAAAGCAGATGATGTTTGAACATTCAGGCAGTGTGGTCCTTATACTTGTTTGCACCCTGTGTGTTAACTTACTCCAACTCTCTCCCTTGCTTCTTGTGTGTTTTAAATGGATACATCTGTGTTAAGCATCTTAATTTGGTTGGTAGGCCCTTTCCGTTCTGTGTCCTCTGGGATAGTTTGCTTACTTGGAGTCTACCAGGGCTTTAAGATAATTTCCCCATATCACACCAGGTTTAGATCGATTTTTCCTTGTTCGGTAGTTTAACAACAATAACTCTCATGGTAGCTATGGAAAAATATGCTGAAACATTGAAAGAGAATGTTACTTGGCAAAAATCATCACCTCTATAAAAGAAGAACTGGAAGTCATATGAAGAGTAAAGGTTAACATTGACAATGTAGAGCTCATTCTATCAGATCTTACCAACAATCATACTTTGATATATCAAGTGATGTGACAAATCATGTCAACAAGAAAATGTTCCCATTAGCTCTTAGATAATTTAATTTGTTAAAACATGTTTTTGAAGATTTTAATGAAACCACAAGCAACATAAAGCAGTATTGTTGATATCATGTCCAAATATAATTTCTAGACTTTTCTCATCTACATATTTGACAGACAGTGCAAATTTAAATTTTGACAAATTCTATTCAGTATAAACTTATTAATGAAAATATTTTATCTTCTAAATATCCTGTACACCTTGTATACAACACTGCTAAAAAAAAGGGATGTGATATGCTTACCTATGATATTGATGCTTTCATAGTGAACATTTTTGGTCACTTTTCAGTTTTTTAAAAAAGTACAGATGCACTTAATGTGATTTTTGACTTAAAAAAAATGGAAGGAGATAGCCTCCTTGGACATGTGCCTAAAAGATGGCTATAATTGTTGCTGGACCTAGAAAATATGTCCTGCAGTATAATATTTTTAGAATGTGAGACAAGAAGAATGTCATTATCTAATGTGGCAATACATTGGAGATGAGAATGCAGAGAAAGATTACAGTAAAACAAAAATTTATATGCCATTTCTCCAAAAGTGTTTGATGATATTTGAAGAGGCCATAAGGAGGCTAGGAAAAACTCATACAACAAACAAATGATTCATTTTTGTGTAATATGACTACTTTATATCTCAAGAGGGAGGAAAGTTTACTATAGAAGGGCAGCCAACTTAAATAGGGCTTTCTCAATGTCTTTACTAAAACTGTAAGTTACTTGGACTCCAACTTTGATAACAGAAATTGCAATCACCATTGTGGTTTGGAGTATTTTGAAATAATGTTCATTTTAGGCATGGATAGTATATGTAATGAATCTGTAAATGCAAAGGACATGATTGAATAAGCAGTTGGAATACCAGAACAAGAATTTAGATAGGTTCAAGGTAGATGAATATTTTGTAGAGCTAGAAACTAATTCTTGTATATCTAAATGCCTGCTATTGCTAGTAAATAAAATCCTAAGTATTCCATGCTCAAATGCTTTTGTTGAAAGAATGTTTAGCTTGATGTCATCATGTTGGACTGACACCAAGAATGTGGAGATAACAGCAGAACCATAAGTCAAAGTGAAATTTACTTTTAACTATATTCAGTTTTACCACACATTAAAGAAGGTATCCTATGGTTTTAATCAGTTCAAAGAAGTATTATTGGAAAGGAAACACACAGAGTTAAAATATTCTTTTATTTCATGGGACAAAAAGGAACACGTCATTGTTATTTTTTTCTAAATTTTGGTAACATCTGTTTAATCCAACTGTACTTACTCTTCTTTTTAAAAATCTTATATTTATGTACGTTAAGAACATACAATATGGCCTGTAGAAATTTAAATACGTAAAAAGAGTTTTAAAAAGTTAAAATAAGTTGCTATATTTATTTAAACAAAAGAAATGATTGTTATGTTTTCCCATACATACACTGTTTAGTTAGTCCTTCTTTTAATTATTACTAATTGCCACTTGTTAATTATTCATATTGTTTCATTTAAATAATAGCACTTATGTAACAGAAAAGGAAATAATACAGAATAGTATATAATTTCAGTTAAGTACTGAAATAATAACCATGGACTGGGTGGCTTAAACAAGAGAAACTAATTTTCTCACAGATCAAGGAAGCTTAGAAGTCTAAGATCAAGGTGTTGGCTACTATGGTTTCTTCAGGGTCCCTTCTTCTCTTGCTGCTTCTTCAAATATTTGTTCTTCTGTGCATACACTTCGTGTCTCTGTGTATGTTCCTATTAATTCTTATAAAGACACCAGTTAGATTGGATTAGGGCCTAACATAGATGCCTCATTTTAACTTAATGACTCCTTTAAAGCCCCAATCTCCAAATATAGTTGCATTCTGAAATCTTGGAGGTTAGGGCTTCAACATATGAGTTTTGGGAGGACACAGTTAGTCCATGACAAGTACTCATTTGTTTATATTTTTAAATTTTTGGTAGTATACCATTTTGATTCCCATCTTATTTACTTTTTTGTATGTGTTTTAGTTATTTTCTTGGTTAATTTGGGGATTACAATTAACATTCTAAATTTATAACAACCTAGTTTGAATAGTACCAACTGAGTTTCAGTGGCATAAACACTGTGCCACTTTATATCTCCATCCTCCACCTTTATATTGTTGTTGTTCCTGATTATATCTTTATACATTGTGTGCTCGTTAACACAGATTTATAATTATTGTATAATTCATTTTACCTTTTAAATCCTCTAGGAATAAAAGAGGAGTTGCAGACCAAAAGTGTGGTAATACTGGCTTTTTTTTTTTTTGCCTTAGAATTCTTCATTAATTTTCTTCTTCAGGCACTACTTGGCCATTTTAAAGGCACATCAAGTTTCTTTTTAATGTCTTTATTGGAGTATAATTGCTTTACAATGGTGTGTTAGTTTCTGCTTTATAACAAAGTGAATCAGCTATACATACACATATGTCCCCATATCTCTTCCCTCTTGTGTCTCCCTCCCTCCCACCCTCCCTATCCCACCCCTCTAGGTGGTCACAAAGCACCGAGCTGATCTCCCTGTGCTATGCAGCTGCTTCCCACTAGCTAGCTATTTTACGTTTGGTAGTGTATATATGTCCATGCCACTCTCTCACTTTGTCACAGCCTACCCTTCCCCCTCCCCATATCCTCAAGTCCATTCTCCAGTAGGTCTGTGTCTTTATTCCCATTTTGCCCCTAGGTTCTTCATGACCTTTTTTATTTTTAGATTCCATATATATGTGTTAGCATACAGTATTTGTTTTTCTCTTTCTGACTTACTTCACTCTGTTCAGCCACTATGGAGAACAGTGTGAAGGTTCCTTAAAAAACTAAAAATAGAACTACCATACAACCCAGCAATCCCACTACTGGGCGTATACCCTGAGAAAACCATAATTCGTAAAGAGTCATGTACCAAAATGTTCATTGCAGCTCTGTTTACAATAGCCAGGACATGGAAGCAACCTAAGTGTCCATCAACAGATGAATGGGTAAAGAAGATGTGGCACGTATATACAATACTGCTTTTTTCTGACTCGTATTTTTCAGAAGCCTCATGACCAGCTACCTGTGGTATTCCTATATTGTTTTAAGTTATATAAGTTCACTATTAAGTTTCCTGCAAATTGATTTACTGATCTTTCTAATGTTCTATACCTGTTAAAAATTAGTCATTTTTGCATATGTTCTGGGCAGCTAATCAAATATTTTAAGTGCCTTCTCAGTCTTTGTTACCTGAAGTATAAGTAGATCATCGTTGGAATCAATTATTTCTTCTTCCTCTCCTCCCCCAAAGTGTTGAGGCTATATGGATTTTTATGATTTGCTATTCAATAATAAAAAGTAAACATTTTCTTATTACTTTAGTAACTGCCATTTTTTTCTAAATAAAGTATATTTTTCTCATTTAAAGCAAAGATCTTAGGGATAAAATAGTATTCATTCTTTGCTGTAATTGAAATCATTTATTAAAAACTACTAAATGTGTATATGTTCCTTGCCAAATAGCCCTCTCTCCTCCATTTTTCTTCAGGAAGTAAAATATGTTCCTAATTACAAATTTTCTTCCTTAATCATTTATATAAATCCATCAGTAATAGATTTGATTCTTTTCTTCACATAAGTATTAAACGTTTCTCTTGGTCACTTGAGTTCTTATAGCCTTACTTCTAATTCCTCACTGGTTCTCTCATTATTGACTTTTCAATCTTTCTTTTTGTCACCCTTCTCACAGTTAGATAAGCCTCTATGTTTAACTTCCAGTGAAATTTTAAGCAAGCTTTTGTTTTGTTTTTAATGGAATTTTGAGAAAACTGTCTTGTGCCAGTATTTTTATGTTTTATACAGGATAGCTGCTGGGGTGTATGGAGGGGGGAGAGGTGCTTTAATTGTTTTTTTCCTACAAACATCAAGTAATGAATCAGTTTTCAGAATTGTGTTTTAAAGTTTTCCCAAACTCTTTGTATATTGAATACCTAAAAACATTTTTTATAAAGTTTATACAATTATGTTTGAATGAATAGAAACATGTTCAACGCAGAATTGTAAAGTTGATATTTTAAGAACCATGTAGCATTTCCAATTAAGTCATAGTATTTAGAAATTAAAATTGAGAGCCTCATATTTTCTTTTGTAGACCTTTTTTTTAAAAAAAAATAGTTAATCTATGCGGCTTTCCTGTATGAATAAATATTATTCTGATTATCTCTTTTTATGACCTATTTCACCTGAAAAAACTATATAGAGATTAAAAGGCATTTTAGTAGATATATCTCGGAATCTGGGAACAGTGCAGACTGCTTAGATCTAAAGAGAAGAAACGACATTGGAGTGATCAAAGAGAATTCTCCCTTCTAATGCCTTACACCTGGAGCAGTTGCAGAACTGTCAATAGCACAACTACATTTATAAATATCAGAGCAGGATGTGGCAGACGGTGGGTGATACAACACAGAGTCTTGTCAAACCTTTATGTCACTAAAAAGGAGGTTCCTTTTAGTGCCAATTTTAAGATTAATGAATAATTTTAAATAACTTAGGTCTTACAAAGTAAAATTGACTATTAAAATTGTGAATTTCTCCTTGCAATTGAAAAATTTAAGTATGAATTAACACCTCCCTTCTTTGGTAATCTTTTTCTTTGTTGAATAAGACTGTGAGAGATTTTAGTAGCTAAACTAAGGTGAAGAAAGTAGTGTTTTGTTTTCCTGAAGGATATTTTTAATGTGTTTGTGACATCCTTCTATGTTAAATCAGATTCAATGTAAAGCAAAACCGATATTTTCTCTCTTCCTTTCTATCTCCCCCTCCTCTTTTCTCTTTCCGTCATCTTTTCTTTCTGCTTTTTGTCCTTTAAGCCTTATTTTATGTCTTGTGTTAAGGGATTCTTTTGCCACTGTTAGTAAAACATGCTTTTAGTTTTGTCTCAGTAGTTAAGGTGTGCTCTGAGGTTGTTTAGTATAAATCTACACCTACACATCATAAACTATCCACTTTATGAAAGAAAGCATACCTTTTACACTTATGAACCTTAATGTGGTACATTGTCTTGCAGTATGACATTAAACATGGGTACAGTTTGAGATTGTATCTCTCCTGCCTAAGAGCAAAGCAACAAGTGCTTCAGTAAGGAAAACCACAAGTTGCAGGATCTCCTTTCATTCAGGGGATAAAATTCTTGCCTTGATTCCATTCCTTTTCATTCTATTTTGTAATTAGGTTTCAGGAACTTTTAAAAATAAATGTCTTGTTAATTAATATATTTATTTGAACTGAAAAATAAAGTCAGATCTTTTCTGGGAGAGAAAAATGTCTCATTTGTTTGGTTGGTTGGGCAATGAATATGGTGTTTGCCATTTAAATTAAATAGTGGTACTGTCAACTGCCATGTTTTTAAAGACAAGCTTTTCTAGAGTATTTCTGTTTTCTTTGGTACTTTTGGCAACAAGATACTTGAGAAAGTAAAAAACAAAATAGTATAAATTTTAGCTTAGCACAGCGTAGTGGCTTAGGGAATGTGCTGTGCAATAAGCAAAGCTGGGCAAGTACAAACTTGGGCAAGTCACCTAACCTTTTTTTTTAATATAATATGTTTTATTTATTTATTATTTATATTTTATTTGTTTTATTTATTTGTTTTTTTAAAATTTATTTTTGGCTACGTTGGGTCTACGTTGCTAAGCTCAGGCTTTCTCTAGTTGCGACGAGCCAGGGCTACTCTTCGTTGTGGTGTGCTTCTCATTGCAGTGGCTTCTCCTGTTGCAGAGCACAGGCTCTAGGCACGTGGGCTTCAGTAGTTGCAGCCTGCGGGCTCAGTAGTTGCGGCACGTGGGCCCTAGAGCGTGCGGGCTTCGGTAGTTGTGGTGCATGTGCTCAGTAGTTGTGGCACACAGCCTCAGTAGTTGTGGCTCACGGGTTAGTTGCTCTGCGACATGTGGGATCTTCCCGGACCAGGGGTCAAACCCCTGTCCCCTGAATTGGCAGGCGGATTCTTAACCACTGCACTACCAGGGCAGTCCCAAATCACGTAACCTTTTCAAGTTTCAGTTTCCTCTTCTGTAAAATGGGAATAATGATAGTACTTTTATAGGCTAACATTCTTAAAAGGGAAAATGGGACTCTCAAATATGCAATGAACACGTCAACAATTTTATTTAACTCTAATTAGTGTACAGGTAAGATATTGCAATTTATTTAAAGGGGAATTCAAAGACTGGAGGTATGTGTGGTCCATGAAATCAATTTACAAATATTACAAAACTGACTTTGGTGGGGTGGTGGATTTCATTTGTGTCTCTACAGGGCAGATTTTATTTTCTGATTTTTTTTTATAGGCAGTAATTATTGCTATAAGTAATATACAATTTACAAACTCATGAAATAGCTCAAAGGTATATGCTTCATGATAGGGAAGAATAATTCTAATCCTTGTATTTTCACAGATTTTATTAAGAATAGTTGTTGAGTTGGTAACATAATTGTTTTCCCTTTTTAGCCTATTGCTATAATTTATTATTTTAATATTTTTCCTTTTATTAGTTTTGTATTCATTAAAATATAAGCATCATGAGGGCAGGCACTTTGTTTTGTTCCCTGCTGTGTGTCCTCAACATCTCCAGTAATCTCTGTGACTTGGAAGACTTTCAGTGAACATATTTTGAGTGATTGAAGTGATTAATAGATACAACCCTATATGAGAAAGTTGTATTTTTCTTTACTGCTCGATTCTCTGGTTTGTATTAATTTTATTTAGTTTTTTGACAGGGCAAAAGCATAATTTCTGTACAAGCATAGGTATTTATTTTAATCTAATTATTGAATTTTTTCTTTTAATGTCATGCGTTGGTATATTTTGACAGCGATATAAACAGAGTTTATAATGAAGAGTATTACCATTGGAGGCAAAGATCTGGATTCTAGACCTGGTTCTTCTCTGAGTGGCCGTCAACTCTTTGAGCAGTAGTTTCTTCACAAGTAAAATGAGATGATAAAACACTATAACCTTGTAGTTTATTAAGAGAATTAAATGTGATAATACACATAAATTACCTAGGAAGGTTCATGGCGCATAGTTAATGATCAAAAAAGCTTAGCTGTGCTGTTAAACTATTATTTTAGTTGGGTTTGATTTTTGGTGTGTTATTTCATGGAGTTGTAAAAGTTTATATTTATTCTGTAAAAGCAGTCATTTCAATAGTGTCCTAAAAATCTGTGCTTACATATACAGTTAGTTATATAACTGTCTCTGATTTGAAGGACTCACACGTGTAATGTAATACAGTGGTGATTTGTCACATAAATAATAGATATGATAAAGTAAAATGTGGGACCCTAATGAATACCCTTTTATAAGTTGGTATTCAAGATGTTTACATTCTTTTCAATACATGCTCTCATAAGATATTCACCATACTGAATAAAATAACATTGTGATTGTTACTTGGAACAATGAACAATTTAGCTAACTTCTGAAGCTTAAATCAAAGGTTTGAATTTTGCTTAACAATACATTTTGAGCTATATAAATAAGGAATTTTAAAGCATTTGATAATCATTTAAGGTTCCCCATTAAGCCCTGAATTTAGTTGATAATATCCAAGACAAAGCATATAGGAAAATAATGTTTTTTTTAAAAAATTTTAAGTTGAGTATTTTTGCAAAATATTCTTGATTCCAGTGGAAGAAATTCAAATTATGTAAAAGAAAATGTTTCAGACAGTTTTTATTGTAGCAGTACTTTATGCATAGGCTCTTGAATATAGCAGCTTATTGATAAAAATTTTGAATTTGTAAATGAATCAGGCATCTGTCTTAAATCTTATGAAATTGCTCTTCATTCTTCATAGATATAGTCTGCATATTGTAGTTCACTATCAACTTCTGGAATCTATAATAATGAATTGTCAAGTTGAGAATCTGTGATATTACTTTCCAGGTTCTACTAATTTGCCTGCTAGTCATCTTTAACTGTAAGAAAGTGAGCCAAAAGCTGGCTTCCTAGGTACTATCCTGTTACTCTATCCTGTACATTGCTGCTTATAGGTGACCAAATACTGAGAACCCCCATTCCCCACTTCTTGTCTTTTGTTTTCCCCCTCAGAGGCATTGTTGCCATCCATTAAGAGCCAGTAACTTCCTATTTTCTAAGTTTATTTCTGTACCAGTCAATATTCTTATTCCATCTTTGGCATTTTCAGGAGCATGTCTTCACATTGATTTATAAAGTTATTTAAGTATATACCTGTTTAATATTTGTATTATTAGGAAATGAAAGGCCTGATCTTCTGTTAATGAAATTTGAAATAAGTGCAAGGTAAATAGGATGAGGTATATTTTCTCTTTTTGAAATTAAACTATGTGTATGTTTGGCCCTAAAGATAGATATGTATGCATGTATACACAGAGTTTGTGAGGTAAAATGAAGAATTGACCTAAGGAACCTTATCTCATTCTACTGTCCTACCTGGATCCCTCCCATGTAAAGCGTTTAGAATCCAGTATGCAGTGATACAATGCTTGGCCTCATTTTCATAGACCTTACTTGGTAGTAATTGTGGTCCATCCCATCATGACAGCTATAATTTCCTTCTTTCACAAAGTCTCTACATGAAAATTAACGGCTATGCAGTGAGCTTTTCAAATAAGGGAGAAGAAGATTGGATGGATGGGTGGAAGTTAGCTGACCATTGAGAAGCTCTGTTCTTGGTAGGCGTAGCAGGTTGATTGCATGTGGTGTCTAGTTAAATTGAAGAACTTTGCCGTTTACTGTTTGTGTATTTAGAAGTGATTTAACAACATGTAACAGAAAACTGAAAATTTTGAGGATTTAAAAATTTGAGATCTGGCAGAATAAGAAACTTAGAGAGGTTTGATTTTTTTTTCCCCCTAATAATCTGCTTATTATTTATTTATTCCTCCACAGAGCCCCCTTCCCCCCTCCCCCCCCCCCCACATGGACACTGAGGAGGTTGTTTGGAATGGGTTACAACCTGGGGCCTGGAGTCTTGAAATCTGAGGCACCCTCTTCCGTCATTTTGTGGCTTAGGTGGGGGTATTGTCCAGGCAGAACTGGTGTCTCCGTTTGGATGCTGCAGAAGGAAGGGGAACCTAGGCACACCCATAAAGGTGGCCATACCCAGAGGAGTTGATTGGCAGGCTGGAAGACAAATTTTCTCGATAAAGGCACTTTTACCTCAGTTGTGGGCTGGGAGGAATTATTTCGATGGCGGTGTTATTTGCAGGTTGCTGAGAGAAATGAAGGGAGTTCACCTACATTGGGCCATCTGCAGGGTCAGTAGGGGCTGCTGTATGTCTTTGCTGCCGCAAGGGGAAGGTAATGTAGGCATCATAGCCAAAGAGTAATGTAGGAATTAGGCCCAGTACCCCTGCAACGATTTTGGAGTGGTTTCCTCTCTCACCAAGCACAACAATGGAGGTGATCAGATAGAGGATGACCGCTACGAGGGTTCAGAAGAAATCACTCCAAGGCCAGTTGATGATCTGTATCTTGGTGTGCAGGTCACACATGTAGATGACAAAGAGAGCAGCAAAGACCATCTCTGTCACCGACAAGGAGGAGTATCCTGATGTTGAGGCACCGAAGCAGATCAGAATCACCAGGCACAATATAATTTCAGCAAACAGGAGAATTCCCTGTCGGGGGCGTGAGAAGTTGGAGCAGGCGGCCCAGCAGCCGGGGCCGAGAGGCGCTCGGAATCCACCATGGCGTGGACCGGAGTCCTGAGAGGCGCAGAGGATCTGCTTGCTTGTGGGTTTGAGGACGGTGCACACCCAGACATCTTGCCCGCTGTCTGATCGGGAAGGGGGCCCTTGGGCGAAGGGAGAGGTTTGATTTTATGAAACCAATACCAGTTATAGTCCTTTATGAAGATAGCATACAATTTATGCAAATATAATAATTAAATAATATGTTTCATTAGATAGATCAGATTACTTTCAGTTATGTTCAGAATAGTAATTATTCATATTTATGGACCACTAGGGATTTGTGCTTTATGTAACAGTTGTCACCTTCTCTCTCTTTTTTTTAAAATAAATTTATTTTTGGCTGCGTTGGGTCTTTGTTGCTTTGCACAGGCTTTCTCTAGTTGTGGCGCGCAGGTTTCTCATTGCGGTGGCTTTTCGTTGCGGAGCATGGGCTCTAGGCGCACGGGCTTCAGTAGTTGTGGCACACGGGCTGAGTACTTGTGGCTTGGGGGTTCTAGAGCGCAGCCTCAGTAGTTGTGGCACACGGGCTTAGTTGCTCCACAGCATGTGGGATCTTCCCTGATCAGGGCTCGAACCTGTGTCCTCTGCATTAGCAGGCGGATGCTTAACCACTGCGCCACCAGGGAATTCCCGTCACCTTCTCTTGTATTAAAAATTGAATGAAATGTTCATCAGGTAGACTAATACAACTCACATAGGAAAGTAATATTTGAACCATGTGATTTATCTAAAAATACTGGAGAACTAAAAAGTAATATCTCTGTGAAGCATTCATATAAATGTGTCATTTGTCTGAAATAGTGAAAGTCTAAGTATATAGAGCAGTACTTTAAATTATTTAGAGTAGGTCATTTTCCCTTCCCCAAACTTACAGATTTAATCCTACCCTGAGGAAAATTATACTAAATGTGAAAGATTGTAGTCAGTGTTGCATTTTTTTTAAAGCAGGGACTATCAATTCTTAATCATCTCCTTTAGGCCCCTGTGGGATGAAGGTTAATTTTATAGCATCAGAGACTACAAGTAATGTACATTGCTGGGGACATGTACAAAGCTGACTTGATAGGGCTTGTACTTTTGGAGTGACTGTATAGTAGGTGGAAGTAGCAAGCTCAGCCTTTGGGCTCTTCTATGTGTAATCAAACCTTTCATGTAGGAAGTTGTGGCAGGTTGATACTTCCCCCTTATACCCCCTTATTTGTAGGGTTTCTTAACATTTTTTAAATGGTTTTAATTGTTAAACTTAGAACACATTTTAGAAAATTGAAATGTAAAGAAAGAAAAAATGACAGTAACCTCTTTTTTATTTTCCAGTTGTATGTGAGTCAGTGTGTGTTTACATAGTTCTACAATTAGAGAACTTGGGGAGAAAACAGTTTCCTTTGTTTTTTTTAAGTAAATTCAGTTTGTGTCATGTAGTTTTACAGAGCCACCAAACCACAATCTTAGGGAAAATAATGTAAAAAGATTATTCCAAATGAAGGAAAATGGGCAAAGAACAGTATATTTCTTGAATGTGGTGCTTAGTTCTGGGAACCATATATTTAGAATACATGACAAACTTCTCGTTGTAGATGACGTTGGGCAGTTTTCCTATAGCTTCCTGTGCCTCCGTTTGCTCATTTGTACACTGTAAAATGCACACTGTACACTTGGGGTTGTGAGGGTGAAATGTAAAATAAAAAATGGAAGAGTATGTACTACTAGGTAAGGTGCTGGCACATGAAATCGTTATCATGGATGTTATTAAACTTCAGTATCATCATCATCATTAAAGATTATGTGATTTAATTTCTCAGTGTTTTCACAACATATTTATATGAATAGGTGGTACTCATTGATACATTGCACTGTTGAGAGTCATTTTCAAAATAGTCCTTTAGTTATACATTTATCAAATTGCTGCTCTGCTTACTGTGACTTCTCAGAAGTATAGTGTTATGGGTGGGATGTTACATAGAAATGTAGGGATTGAAGTAAGTGTTGTCATTTCATAAAAGTTAAATCTCCCAGTACTCTCTCTCATCCTTTTGGTTAATGATAAAAGTTTGTTGGGAATTCCCTGGTGGTCCAGTCGTTAGGACTCGGTGCTTTCACTGCTGAGGTCCTGGGTTCAATGCCTGGTTGCGGAACTAAGATCCCACAAAGCCGTGTGATGCAGCCAAAAAAAAAAGTTTGTCTTCCACAGAACTAAATGCATCTTTTAATTTAATTTTCTAATGTTACTCTATTTGTATTTACCAAAATGCAATATGCATGTTTTGGTTTTTAAAGTATCTCTCTCAAGTTCTTTGACATTCTTTCATTTAAAAGGTAGAGCCTAATTTCCCTGTTGTTGAATATGCCCAGACTTAGTAACTTGCTTCTAACAAATAGAATGTGTTAGAGTTGTGTGTGGCATTGATGATGTGCATTGATGTGTGGCATTGATGATGGGCTGTTTCTGAGGCTAGGTATTGTTGCTTCCACATTGTTTTCTTTTGGATGCCCATAATAAGAAAGTCAACTGCTGTGTCATGAGGACGCTCAGTCATCCTACGGAGAGGCCCTCATGAGAACGAACTAAAGTTTTTTACCACCAATGAGCACCAACATGCTAGCCATGTGCAGGAGCCAGCCCCAATCACCATAACCTAATGAGATACCCTGAGACACAACTCCTTTGCTAAAACACTCCCAAATTCCTGACCCATAAAAAAAGCTATATAAAGTTATGTTTCTTATTTTAACTCACTGTGTTTGGCAGCAACAAATAACTAAGAGGCACAAAGTCCAAAATTTTAAAAGGTCAAGAGTATGTAGGGAAAACTAGATTTTCCTCCTGTGCCCATACTCTGCTCACCCAGTTTACATAGTTAGATGTGATTCCTGTAACAAGTTTCTTGTGTTCTTCAAGAAATATTTTATTTCTTTACAGCTATGTGCGTATCTATTAATGTGTATTTTCTGCATATGTTATACTGTATACACAGTTTTGTATTTTCATTTTTTTTTCTTAATAGTATATCTTGGAGATTGTTCCATACCAGTATGAAATAGATATGGCTGATTCTTTTTAATGGCTATAATGGTCCATTCTATGATAGTATTATAATTTTTTTTAATAAATAAATTTATTTATTTATTTTTGGCTGCATTGGGTCTTCGTTGCTGTGTGTGGGTTTTCTCTAGTTGTGGTGAGCAAGGGCTACCCTTTGTTGCGGTGCGCAGGCTTCACATTGTGGTGGCTTCTCTTGTTGTGGAGCATGGGCTCTAGGTGCGTGGGCTTCAGTAGTTGTGGCATGCGGGCTCAGTAGTTGTGGCTCATAGGCTGTAGAGCGCAGGCTCAGTAGTTATGGCACACGGGCTTAGTTGCTCCACGGCATGTGGGATTTTCCCGGACCAGAGCTTGAATCCATGCCGCCTGCATTGGCAGGCGGATTCTTAACCACTGCACCACCAGGGAAGTCCCAGTATTATAATTCGTTTAATGAATCTCTTACTGTTTAACATTTAGATGGTTTACAAAGATACTTTAGGAGTACCTTAATATGCATGTTATTTTCCATCTGTATATCTTTTTTTTTCCTATGTGGGAGTCACATAGAAGGTTACATCTGAATAGGTTTTTTTGTTTTGTTTTTTAATATTTATTTATTTGGCTGCTCCAGGTCTTAGTTGTGGCATGCAGGATCTTTAGTTGCAGCATGCAAACTCTTAGTTGCAGCATGTGGGATCTAGTTCCCTGACCAGGGATTGAACCTGGGCCCCCTGCATTAGGAGCATGGAGTCTTAGCCACTGGACCACCAGGGAAGTCCCTTCCATCTGTGTATGCTTATAATTTAGTCCTAGAAATAAGAATTGCTGGCTGAAAGAGCATAAGCATGGTAAATTTTTATACAAATTGTCAAATTTGTCCACATAAACATTTTACCAATTTTTATTTCTATCAGAACTGAATGCATATATTTATTTTAATACATCCTTACCAATTCAGAATATAATCAGGGTCTTCTTTATCAATATGCTGTGTAAAAAGTAAGATCTCATTGAAAGTTTACATTTACATTTCTCTGGATGACGTGAATTACTTGGATGGAGTGAACGATTTTCTGAGAGAAATAAATTACCAAAATTCATTCTAAAAAGAGAAAAATCTGTGTGGTGTAATGCTCATATAAGAAATAGAGCAGATTATCAAAGAGCCTCCTCTCCACAAGAGTAAAAATCCTAGGTGACTTCACTTGGCAAATACACCAGACTTGTGAACATCAGATTATTCTAAGATAATTAAACCATTGAGCAGCATAGGAGGAAAAAAACCCTTCTAGATTCTTTTCTTTCAAGCTGGTCTCCCATTGATACTATAACCCAACAAGGATAGCAGAAAGAAAAATAAGCAAGCATAAAACTAAAAGTATAGATTAATACTATTTTTGACTGTTGTGAAAAAAAGCCCAAATACAATATTTGGAAATAAATTTAGTACCACATTAATAATTGTCAGTGACCAAGTTGAAAAGTTAATTCTGGGAATGCAAGGATGGTTCAGTGTTACAAAATCTGTAATTTGTTCTCATAGCAATAAAACAAAAGAGAAATAGGATCTTCTATGGAGATGCTAAAACAACTTCCATTAAAGAAAATAGATATATGTTTTCTTAATAGAATCTGTCTCTCTCAACTCCAATGCCAGTATCATATTTTATAGATAAAATAGGGAAATAAAATTAACACTACCTTTGTTGAGTCTGTTGTGGAAAACCCCAATAGAATGAAGTGAATACTGTTGTAAACAAAGAATTAATAAATTAGGTGGATTTAAAATTTAGGTGCTTAAATTAATAGATGGGATAAACAAACTATAAACCTCATTTACAGTAGCAAACAAAAAGATAAATACCTTTTGGACAGACATTGTTTTTATTCTGGTTTTCTGCAATCTCTCCCCCACCACCCGCCTTTCATATTTCCTGTTTTTATTTAAGCATACTTTTTCTTTTCTCTTATTTTTATTTCTATTTGTTTTCTGTCTCTATCCTTCCATTGCCATGTGACTTTATATATTCATTGCTTTGAGCTGTAAGAATAATTTAATACCAGAAACATTACAGATAGCTATATTACAATGCATACAGAAAATATAGTTAATATAATTTACTATTGTAGCTTACATCAAAAAGTACAAAAATAAGCTAATTCTTGGGCTAACTTTTGTTTTTTACAGATGCAGGGAAATGCCTGAATTTCAATCTTATATACCACAATGTGTTTTGAAAGTTTCGTATCATGCTTCTAGTTTTGAAAACCATTCTTTATTTTTATTTCTCAGAAATATGATACTCTAAAATAAATATATTGATAAATGATTATTTAAGTCATTCTACTTCAATTGAAGTAGGAAAGCCAGAATAATTTAATATCCCAAAAGAATAACAAAATAAAAATCAGTGGTAATTCTGTGTAACATTAGCCTATATTTCTATTTCTTTAACTTTGAAATCGTTTGTTGCCTTTAGCTGGATCATATTTCTTGAGTTTTACTTTAATAGTAATTTTGCTAATGTAAAAAGTTACTATATAATGTCATTAGTAATGTCATGCTCTATCAAGCTGATGCTCTCTTAAAAATTATTGATCATAACAATATGAAATGAGGGAGGTATATGTAGTTATGAAAGACCTTAACATTACTGTGTATCTTTTTATTTAAGTGCAAAGTATACTCATATTGTTTCTATCACCAGTATTTTTTTTTAATGGTATAAGCACAAAGAGCTATATTATGATGGTGAGACTATGAAAAGGTAAATTTATGGTTAGCTTCCAAATCTGCTCTAGTGTTTATTACCATCTGGTCTCTTTGGAGACTATTATAACTATTCATGGGAGTGTTTTCAACACAAAAAAAGGATGGTTTGTGTATTGGCAGAAAGCAAAAAATACCAGTGGTTTAAACCATATGTAGTTTTCTTAGAATTAGGCAAGGGAAATCAACTGAAGAACTAATTGAGAATCATTAGTAGTTATGTGGTTTATCTCAATTTTGTCAGAATTCATTCATAAAGGACAAAATATTGTACAAGAAAAACTGAAGGTAGTGGAAATACAACAATAACTCCATTTGGCATATTATTTTATTTTCGTTTTAATCAATGAAATGTTAAGATGGTCTCAAATCTTGATGTAAACCTCAGAAATAAAATGAGGAATATATGTCAAATTTGAGGACTTTTTAAAAATAAAAGCAGAAAGATATTCATGTTAAAATAATTATAGAGATGAACACTTGAAGAATGCCTTTATTAAAGGTATTTGTCTTGAATTTAATGCAAACATATTATTTTAAATAATTTTATGTGTGTCCTAGACATATCACTCTTAAGGAGTAGAAGTAGTTTGCAGTGTTTTAAGCTTAAGTTAAGTTGATTTAATAGTAAAAGGATAAAAAGAAATATCTTTTCACTTTTCCATTCTAAGAGTTGGAGAGAGGTCTATAAAAAATGAGATGACAAGTCAAAAAATTGAATTCATCTATTTTTATTCAGCAGTTTTAAACAAAAAATGCCTGGTGGGCTGGGAATATACAGGAAATTTAAATTTGTGATCAAGAATAAGAAATGCATTTGTGGTTTAAAAAAGAAATACCAGCATGTCACATTAAAGTTATGGTGTCTACAGTATTGTACAGTTAGCAGGAAAATGTATTACATCAGGGGCTATGTTGCACTTTAGAGAGCTAGTATGGGGATGCGGATGAAGAGAATAACTCCGTAGAAGGCACGACCATTAATAATCCAGTCAGAGAGGAAGAATTTTGCTGTCTCCCATGTAACATAAAACAGATGTTACATTCTATTAAAAACCTTCTTAACTAGAATGAATGTTTAGATCACTGGTCAATAGGAGAAACATGAACAATGGTAATTTAATGATTTTGAAAATTTATTGTTTGTCAGTTAATATTGGTGGTAGGGAGGGTGAAGGGAAGCTTGCTAAATGTTATTGTATTTTGGATATCTTAATTTAGAAAGCTGAAAGGCAACAGTGAACTATATTTTGAATTTATTTTACAAATTTTAGCTATTTTCTTTCTCAGAAATTGTTGTAAAAACCAAGAAATTTAGAAACTGTGAGTTCTGATTTAATAAATCTGAATAGGTGATTTAAATATATCTAAAAGTGTTTAATTTATTAACTTTAAATGAAAGCTGGAAACATTGTTAAGTAGTTGGCAGTCGAAAGAAGACATATGGAGAAAAGGCCACTGGGGATGTTTCCACAAAGTCCTAGGTATCGTTTCCTTTTCTTTTTTAAAAGATTTACGTTTTTTCCCCCAGTATTGTTTTGCATAAAAAAATTTTTAGGTGTAATGTACATAATAAAATTGACCTTTTTAATGTACAGTTGTATAAGTTCTGACGTAAGCACACAGTCATGTAGCCACTACCAGGAGCAAGATATGTTTTAGTTCCAGCACCCTAAAACTTCCCCTGTGCTCTTTTGTAGTCAGCCTTTCCCCCACCGCAGCTCCTAGCGATCACTGCTCTGTTTTTGTTGGCAGAGACAGACCTCCTTGCTTGGTGTGCCAAGACTGTAAGGCTCTGACTGCTCTCTTTCCTAGGACATTTCTCAGTATTATTTATATAGCTGGTGGACTTAAAACATGAGGTAACTGTCTCTCCCCAGACAAAGAGCAGACTTAGTTACTGTTTGCTATAAAATTGGTAGATTCCCTAAGCTTTATGTTCCTCACCTGCCAGTGCAAACCCAGTGAGTGCATGCATAGCATCTATCTGAACCATCCTGTTACCTGCATAGGACTTGGGGCAAGGGGAACCGGTGCAAATATGCCCATGTTCATGTGCCTTGACTTGAGTAAAATATAATCTTTTGCCTTTCATCCAGGGGTCTCGTGTCTTCTGCCCTTGTCTGTGAATCAGCATCAGAACTTTTTGTTGTTGTTGTTAGCTTTTAAAACAAGGTAGAATCAAATTCCATATCATAGTTTTCTGTTTCTACAGTTTTGCCTTTTCCAGTGTTTCATATTGATGAATCTAGCTCCTGGCCAAAAACCTGTGTGTGATTTTTCAGGCCAATCGTAGGGATCTACAAAGGTTTTACTTGGTGGGGTTTATGTGGGAAAGCTGCCTTGCCCCCACCAGACTTGGTGTAAAGCCAATGAATTACTGTCTCTGAAGGGAGTTGCAGTCAAGGACTCATCCCACCTGGCCAGCTATGCTCTTACACATGTCAGTATTCCTAGACCAAGCACCTTAATTTGGAGGCCCCTTTATCTGGGGCTTTTGTTGAGGCCTGGCTTAGATGCTTCTGTCAAGACTTTTTTATTAGGGAAGTGACAAAGAACTTTGGAGACACCTTTCTGTACTGTGACTTAGAACTCAATACTATTCTACACCTAGCTCTCTCCCTTCCATCTTACCCCAGACCCAGGGTCTTAAAACTTCAGAACCCTTTTTTGGGGGCTCCCTTGGCAGTGAAACAGCTCCCGCATCTGTGCAGATTCACCTGATCCTTGACCAGTGTACTGGTCCTTGGGGGAAAGTGGACACTTTCTCCGATTTACCGTCTTTCTTACAGTATCACAGTAAGTGATGAAAGACTTAATTATTACTTTCACTTTGGCTTGTCTTTTTTGTTTGTTTGTTTTGTCATGAGGCTTGTGGGATCTTAGTTCCCCGACCAGGGATTGAACCTCACCCTGAGCAGTGAAAGCACAGAGTGAAAGCACAGTGAAAGCACAACTGGACCACCAGGGAATTCCCTGGCTTATTGTCTTAATCGACTACTCTGAAACCTGGCAGCTCGCCTCTCTCCAACTCACTTGAGTTCCTGACACACATAAATAGAATCATATAGTGCATAGCTTTTGAATCTTGTTTCGTTTAGTTGGCATAAGTGCATCAGAGATTGTCATCCCTTTTGTTGAGTATCCGTAATTTGTTTCTTTTATGGCTGAGTAGTGTTCCGTCATGTTGATGTACTGCAACTTGTATATCCATCCCCAATGGAGGAATATTTAGATTGTTTCCAGTTTTGGTGATTACTAGTAACTCTGCTATAAACATTTCTGTATAAGTTTCTTTATACAGACATACATTTTCATTCCACTAGAAGTAAGATTGCTGGATCACATGCTTCATAAGGAACTGCCTAAGTGGCTGTATCATTTTACATTCCCACCAGCAGTGTATGAACAGTTTTATTGGCTTCACATTTTTGCCAGCACTTGGTATTGTTAGCTTTTGTTATTTATTCGCTGTAACAGAGGTAAAGTAGTATCTCATTGTTTTAATTTACACTTCCTAATGATGTTGAATATATTTTTGTTTTTTTTACTATCTGTGTATCTTCTTCAGAGCAGCGTTCAGATCTTTTTTAAAAATCGTGTTGTTCATTTTATTATTGAGTTTTGAGATTTGTTTATATTTTCTGAATATGTCTCTTGTCAGATATATGATTTGCAAGTATTTTCTCCCATTATATTCTTGTCTGTTAATTTTCTTAACAGTAACTTTCAATGAGCTGAAGTTTTTACGAATGTATCAGTCTGTTTTTTACAGATAATGCTTTTATGTGATACTCTTTGCCTAATTGAGGGTCAGAAAGATATTCTTCTATATTTTCTTCTAGAAATTTTATAGTTTTAGTTTTTACATTTAGGTCTGTGTTCCATTTTGCGTTAATTTTTGTGTTTGTAGGATGAGATAAGAAGTGTTCTTTTTTTAATCCCCACTTTGGCATATCGGTATCCACTTGTTCCAGCCAATACCCTTTCCTGAAGTCTTTTTAAATCACTTTAATTGCCTTTGTACCTTTTTCAAAAATCAATTATATGGTTGTTTTTCTGTACTGTGTGTTCTGTTCCATTGATCTATATGTCTATCCTGTCTCCAATATGCTGCCCTGATTACTGCAGCTTTCTAATAACCCTTGATATGTTTGTTTTCTGTGGTCTCTATAATCATGTTACATTGAATCTAGAAGTTGAAATTATTACATTTCAGAGGTTGAAAATTTCTTACATTTGTAGTCATAAGTGTCTATAAATTTTCACTATTGAATTTTGATTTAATGTACATATTAGAAATTGTTTCAATATGCAAAGCGCTGTTAACTTACAGTTGAAGAGTTTTGTAATAGTGACTTTATTTAATAGTAATAAGTAGAAAAATTAAATAGATAAAGGAAAATTTATACATCTTATTGTCACTGCTTTTTTGTCACTACTTTTTTTAAATGTTTTTATTTTTAATGAGACTTACTTTGTTTTTGTGGGTGGTTTAATTTTTATAGGTTTTCCCAGCAGGAGAACCTAGAACAAGGATTTTAAAACTAATAGCCAATTTGGAAGATGTAGGTAACTTTGGCAAGGGTGGCAGGAGGTGATTCAGGGAACACAAAGCAGCTAATAAAAAGTCATTAATCGAACTACCACGATAAGTTACTGGGGCTTTATCCTGTGGGGAAATTTTGAGAAAAATCAGTGTTGAAATCGATTTCAGAATTAACTCACTGGAAATGCAAGTATATTTCCTGTTATTGGCTGTGGAGTGCAATTTGGAAGGCTGTGCACCTGCCTAGTGCCCAGGTGGGCACAGCAGCTTTCACCAGTTCAGGAGAAAATGCCTCTGGCACAGAGAGGAAGCTTCTAGCTTTTGGAAGCCTGGAGCCAGGGGAAATTGTTAGGTCCAAAGGATATGGGAAGGGCACTGACAGCATCTGATGCGTGCCCTATGACTTTTAAGTCCCTTTTCTGGGTTATCATAATAAATAGCTTTAATCAAATGATCCCTATAATGATATTTTCTAAATAAATTAGATTATATTTTCTGTACTTATGTGTCTGTCTCCACTTTTTATTCATAAAGTTGCATTAACTTTTTGTATATTTATCCTTGTCATACTATGTAAAAGAGCGAATTAACTACACACTTGGAAATATTGTATATTCCCTTTTCAGGTAATGTTAAAATGTTAAATGATAAAAGAGGATACATAAGATGGTAAATAAGCATATAAAACGTTTTCAATATCTTTAGCCATCAGAAGAGTGCAAATTTAGAAAATGTGATAATTAGCTAAAATTTTTAAATGATAACAGTAACAAGTGCTGATGAGAATGCAGAATGACTGGATCTCTCATACATTGCTGGTGGGAATGTAAAATGGCACAGCCACTCTGGAAACAGCTTGGCATTTCTTATAAAATGGAACATACATTTTCATGACTCATCAGTCAGATTCCTGACCATTTGTCATAGAGAAATGAAAACTTACGTTCACGCAAAAACTTGCTACACATATAGTCATAGCACTTTATTTGTTATTGCCCCGAAGTGGAAACAATACGAATAACCTTCAGCAAGTGAATGGATAAACAAACTGTGATACACCTGTACAGTGGAGTACTACTCAGCTTTAAAAAGGAATAAAATATTGCTACAGACAACTTGCATGGATTTCAAGGGGGTTACACTGAGTGAAAAAAGCCAATCGCACATATTTACATTCTGTATTGTATAATGTTCTTGAAATGAAAAAAAATTACAGTCTTAGAAAACATTACAGTGGTTGTCAGAGGTTAAGGATGAAGGTGAAAGGTAGATAGTGTGAATGTAAAGGAGTTGCACAAGGGACTTTCTTGGTGGTGATGGAAGAGTTCTATATCTTAATTGTTGTAGTGGTTGCACAAACGCATACAGCGTATAAGATCTCATAAACTGTACACATACAGAAATGAGAGTGCATGTAAAAACTAGTGAAATCTGAATGGGGTCTTCAGTTTAGTATTGTACCAATGTCAAGTTCTTGGATTTGAAAATGGACTATGGTTATGTAATACGTTATCTTTAGGGGAAGCTGGGAGAAGGTAATGTGGGAGCCTTCTATATTATTTTTGCAACTTCTTGTGAATCTAAAATTAGTATTTGGTCATTCAGTATGTTCTATTTATTGACACTCTTTTCATCTTATATTTAAGCTGATTATTTCTTCATGACAGAATAATCTCATGATATGTACTTAAAATTTGTTTTAAAGTTAGGGATTAAAAGACTATGAACCTAATTGTATGAAAATTAATTTTGTAAACTATTTGTCCCTTGGGTGTTACTTTTTTAACCTTTTCACAGAATTTCAAAATTGCAAATATAATTAGAATAGTTTTATTTTTTAAATGAACTCCTTTATAGACTATATTAGACAACACTCATGATGTCTTCAGAATTCTAGGCTATAAATCGAAACTTTTGGTGGTGACCCATCTCACTGATATAAACATGTAATTTTCTCTTCCTGTAACATTCTTTTCCTTCATTTGACCAGTTTGTGCCCATTTCATATGTCTCAGCTTAAATGTGACTTTCTTGTGGAGGTCTTACTTCTGACACTCCTCTTTCCCCCAAAATCTGTCTTTGGTGCTACTCAGGTATGCTCCTATACCAAGTTGGATTCATTTTACAGATGTACAAAGTGACCAGATAATGGGCAAGTTAATCAGCCTACTGAGACGGTGGCATTTGGCATAAAATATCAGAATACACCCTAAATCTTAAATGTGTGAATCAATTATTTAAAACAGGAGACCAGCCAACCTATTCTAGTGATGCTTAACAGAGATGTATTTGTAACTGGTAGAAGAAGAATCACTCCCTGGGTACAAGATCAATTGCTGTTTGTCTTATTCACCTGAAGATAAATTGCTTTCTCAGATTTTGCAGACTTCCTTTTCCTAAAAAAATGATTTATTAAAGTGAGGTTCCTTTATTATATCACTTACTCTTCACTTTATAATACTTTTATATTGAAGGAAGCCCAGAGGTCAACAGTAAGTAGTCTTGTCTCTTCTGCTTTTTATTTCACTGTTATTTTTAAACCAGTTGGTGAAATTCCCTTCCATTTTGAAGAGCCATTTTTCACCTACATATGAGGAAATTTAAACTATTAGAGCTGATATTAACATTCTATTACTATAAATTGTCTTTGGTTTGTTAAAAATATATATATATATAAATTTATATTTATTAAGTGTAATTTTAGGATTCAGATCTATTGACCAGAAAAAGTAGTTTTTTTTTGGTATGAGGGAAAGAAACGGTATAAAATACTGGTTAATAATCTAAGGAAATGTTTTCAATGTTTCATTATGTATCTGAATTTTGCATTGTTTGTATTATATGAGAAAAACTTAGTTGTTTCCCTATATTCCCATATATTTTTTTGACAGTTTGAGAAGTATGACAGTTTTCATTTCTTCACCTAGTAATTTTTCATTCTTAAAATATATTTTTAAAATATTTATTCATTTAAATATTTGTTTATTTAAATATTTAAATAAATATTATATATATATATTATATATAGCTAGCTGCACCAGGTCTTAGTTGTGGGACATGGAATCTTCGTTGCGGCATGCGGAATCTTTAGTTGAGTCATGTGGAATATAGTTCCCTGATCAGGGATCTAACACAGGCCCCCTGCATTGGGAGCACACAGTCTTAGCCACTGGACCACCAGGGAAGTCCCTTAAAATATTTTTTAAACCAGGTTTCAGAAGATGTATTCTGGTTCCTAGTTTGGGAACTCTGAAAGTTACTATTCAAAACTGTAAGCAAATAGATCTTTTATGAAAATGAGGGCATATGTCCCATTTGCTTTGATAAAGTGAATAGAAATATGGACTGTTCTGGAAAATCTAGGATATATAGTTTCAATGTATATATATAATCTAGGTACATGGATTAACATAGGGGAATCAAAATAGAGTCAAGAAATAAACTCAAATAGAAATGGAAATTCAGGAAGAATATATATATAAAACTGGCAACCAGTGGAGGAAAACTAAGGAATTGCTATTTGTGGGAGAATTTTTTTCCACTCAATGTGCTTTCTTAATGTTTTAATCATTTTTATAACATGCTGTGTATTACCAATTTTAAATAAGTACATAATTTTGAAAAATTAAAATGAGTGGCAAATTTTTATAGGAGCAATCTATTTAATCAATATTTAATTGTCCATTTGCAAAATATAATTATACCAGGATTAGTATGATCTGTAGAATATTGAACGCTGTCTTTCAAATACTTTTTAAAAAAATTGTCAACCTTCTTCCATAAAAAATATCTTAGTAATTAACTCTATTCATTAGACATTTACCATTATCCTTTATGTCAGAAATTTAGAATGAGAGAAATTTTATGATGACCTGATTGATGAACATTTGTCCTCATTTTCTTGTGCTATAGCCTTTGAGACATCCAAAGTTACAGTTTTCTACTTACAGTTTTTTCCCTTCTCTTTGGTAGTATACTAGCACAAGTATATTCAAAGTAATAATGTCTGTCTTACTTTCTTTTCAAAGTAATGTCAAAAATCATTTTAATTTTTACTATGCTTTTGCCAAAATTTCTTATACTTGCCATAATGTATTTTACACATTGAAATAATTTTTGAAATTATTACTTTTGCTTCTTGCTGTCTCTGGTTTTGTTTGTTTGTTCATTTGTTTTGCTGTCTATTTATGCCCTTTTCAGAGTTTTATATGTGTTTGGACTTACTTATTGCAAAATCCACCATGTGTTAGCTCTCCTAATAGTTCCCCATGTCATGCAGTTGCTTGCATAATACAAGTAACTATTCTTGGAGTTTTGTATATTTATTTATTTGGCTGTCATTTTATTGAAAATTGTTTGACAGTTGTTTATTTATGAACGTCCTTAGTACAGAAATATGCAGTGCAAGACCAGTGTGCTCAGGTTTGTGCTTAATTGTTGCTATATGTGTATTTTCAAATTTTTGAAGACTTAAAGAACAGTAAAACATGTACTTAGCATAAATGTTACTGCTCCTTGGTACCTTTAAACTGTCCTTTAACTTTTTAAACCTTTGTTCTCATTCTACTTTAAAAAATAGTTTTGTTGCAATATAATCCACATACCATACATTTCATCATTTAAAGGGTACAATTCCATTGTTTTTAGTATATTCATATGTATGTGTAGCTACCACCAGTGTCAATTTTAGTACATTTTCATCACCTCAAAAAGAAACCCCATACTCTTTAGTTATCACTCCCTGGTCCTCCCCCATCCCTATTCCACATGAATTTTGGAATCAGCTTGTTCATTTCTACAAAAAATACAGCTTGGACTCTAATTAGGATCAATATAGGTATTAATGACCGTATTAACAGTGTGAAGTCTTCTGATTCATAACATGGGGTGTTTTTCCATTTATTTAGATCTTTAAATTCTTTCAACAGTGTTTTGAATTTTCAGAGTATAAGTTTTGCACGTTAAAGGAAATATTTGGTATTTCCAAATATTTTTTCTTTTTGATGTTATTGTAAGTTGAATTGTTTTCTTAATTTCATTTTTGGACTGTTCATTGCAAGTGTATAGAGACACAATTCATTACTTAAATATTGATCTTGTTTCCTGTACCTTTCTGAACTCATTTATCAGTTCTAATATTTTTCAGTGAATTCTTCAGCGTTTTCTATGTACTAAATATGTCATCTACAAATAGAGTTTTACTTCTTCCTTTCCGATTTGGAAGACATTTATTTATTTATTTACTTATTTATTTTGCATAATTGCTTTGACTAACACCTCTAGGCCTCTAGTATAATGTTGAAGAGAAGTGGTGAGAGTAGACATCCTTGTGTTGTTCCTCGTGTGAGGGCAAAGGTATCCTGTCATTCACTATGTTGTTTACTGTGGGGTTTTCTTTTGTTTTTTTGTTTTTGTTTTTTTTTTTTTTGCCGTACGCGGGCTTCTCGCTGTTGCGGCCGGCCCGCTGCGGAGCACAGGCTCCGGACGCGCAGGCTCAGCGGCCATGGTTCATGGGCCCAGCCGCTCCGCTGCATGTGGGATCTTCCCGGACTGAGGCACGAACCCGTGTCCCCTGCATCGGCAGGCGGACTCTCTACCACTGCGCCACCAGGGAAGCCCACTGTGGGTTTTTCTTAAATGCCCTTTATTATATGCAGGAAGTTCCCTTCTATTACTAGTTTGCTGAGTCTGTTTAACTTGAAACAGTGTTCGATTTTGCCAGATGCTTTTTCTGCATCTGTTGTCATAATCATGTGAGTTTTGTTTTCTGTGCTATTGATATGATTATTATATTAATTGATTTTGGGATGTTAAGCCAACCTTGCATTCCTGGGATTAAATCTCACATGATGGTGTTATGTAATTCTTTTCATATGTGCCAGATTCTTTTTTGCTACATAGAATTTTCAGTAGTGGAACAAAAAGGGTATATTGTCCTTAGAAGGATTTTTAGCATTGCCCAACTTTTTCATTAAGATATTTAGCCCTTCTAACTCAGCACTGTCTCATTTTTTTCTTTTATAATGTAGTCAGTTGTTTTTATCTTCAGTTGAAATTTGGACAGTTGATTCATATCTTTTCTAATTTTCATTATATTTAGAATAGATTTCCTCAGTTTTATTAAGCATGTATTTGTTGGTAAACATTAGGTACTATTTATAAATTCCCAATTCTTGGGTATAGTGCTACTTATTAATCTTATGATATTACTAAATGCATATGTTTGTCAATCCGCACTAAGAAATGCAGTTTACATTACTTCCAAGGATGCCTATGTGTGTATATATGACTGAATAGTTCTTACCTTTGGTACCTTGCAGTACATTTTGATTTTTATTGTATTCTGTTACATGTAAAAATGATGGTTGTGAAAAATTACAGTTAACATCCTCTAGCACATCACAGACTATAGCTTGAAAGTTACTATAAAAGAGGTTGATTAATATAAATGGAGGAATCTTTCTCATCTTGTTTGTATAGGAGAAGTTCTTAGGTTATTTCATGGGATACTCACTTCATAGGATGGTTTGTATCTTGTTATACATTGTGGGTTTTTTTCCATTTTTTCCTTTTGTACCAAGTGAATCAAGAGCACTCTTGTTCTTTGCATCTCTAGCAAGCCTAGTGCAACTCCTCCTGTCTCAAATAGTTAATTATTCCATATGCTAGACACTATTAGGCACCTTACTTCTAAACCTTTTAATACTTCAGTGTAACTTTACTATATCTATTACCCCCATTTGCAGATGGCTGAATGTTGGGAGACAATTCATGGATTTCTCATATTCCTGCACATTCTGTGTCTTCTAAGCAAAGGCATTTACAGTTCCCATGTTTGTATAAGTATAAATTCCTGGATAGTAAAACTAGTACCATGTCCCTCCTTGGAGACATCCCAAGGAATTAAATATAAAAGACCTCAGCTTTCCATCTCCATAGGAGCTTTGTGTAAACAAATCTTCCTCGATTTACAATGGGGTTACATCCCAGTAAACCCATAGTAAGTTGAAAATACGTTTAATACACCTAACCCACTGAACATTATAGCTTAACCTAGGCTACCTTAAAACATCAGCCTGCAGTTATGCACAATTATGTAACGCAAAGCCTATTTTATAATAAAGTGTTGAATGCCTCATGTAAATTATTGAATACTGTACTAAAAGTGAAAAACAGTGTTTGTGTGGGTTCAGAATGGTTGTAAGTGTATCTGTTGTTTACCCTTGTGACTGGGTGCCTGATTGGGAGCTGCAGTTGCCCAGTATCAGGAGAGAGTATCATACACCATATAGCTAGCCTGGGAAAAATCAAATTCAGAATACAAAATACAGTTGCTAATGAATGTGTATAGCTTTCACACCATCATAAAGGCAAAAAATCATAAGTCAAACCATCATAAGTCAGGGACTGTCTAGAGAAATGAATAATCTTTCTTTCTGGAGCAGAAACCCGGTGAAAATCAGTTTCTAAATTTTGGGATTACTCTCCTGAGATGCTCTTTGCTGGCACTAGTAACATCCAGCCCTCACTGCATTGCCCTATGAGGATTGGTGCTCAGGGAAGCAGCACTAAGATATTGCTCTTGCTGCTGTTTTTGCCATGAGTAATAAATTGTCTTTGTCTCTGATCCAGAGGTCTCATGTCTTTCTGTTTGTGTGTGTGTGCGTGTTCGTGTGTGTACGCGCGCGTGCACGCACGCACATGTTCCTGGATATACAAAAGGTGAGAAAGACACAGATAGGCAAACACTGGCTGGCTACTTTGTTAGCATGTAAGTACAGTTAAATAGCAGACCCTTGATGGTTTTTGAATTAACACTTGTTTATAGAAGAAGTGCAGGGCCTCATGCTTAGTAAGTAGCAGAACTGCAATTTGAACCTATACCTTACGTAGGTGGATAATATAACTAGAAAATATGGTGCTAATGACTAGAGTTTGGTGTAAGCAGACAAAATAAATATTTTATATCACATTTGCATATTTTTGATCTATGACTCATGAGCAGTGTGAATGTTTTTCTCCTCATCCCCATATGTTAAACTAAAAAAGTGATAGGCTGAGCCTGTAATATAGGGGTGAAATTATTTTTATAAGAATAAAGTTTCCTATATATGTACATACATTTCAGAACATATTGAAAAATAAAAGTGTAATGACCTTGAATAAAAATAGTTTGTTAAAAGAATCTAATCCCCACAGAATAAAAGTACTTCTAGAATTTTTTAATTTAGTATTTTTTTCAGTAGCTAAGATTGTAATGCAAAGTAAAAAACTGGACTTAATTCACCACTTATTTATGATAAAAGTTTTAAAACTAAAATTTTGTCATGATTGTGACAGATGTAAAATCTTTAAGGAATTCCCTGGAGGTCAGTGGTTAGGATTCTGTGACTCCACTGCATGTGGCACGGATTCAGTCCCTGGTCGGAGACTAAGATCCTGCATGCTGTGAAGCCAAAAAAAAAAAAATTAGAATATATCTTTATACTTGTTATGGAAGTACCATGAGGTAATATCCACAAATAATTGATTTTAAGTGACCCTCCTATGTGATATTCTATGTATTAATCCTGTGTTTTGAGGAGTAATTTGTAATATGTTATCCTTATAGAACATTTAAGAGAAAGCCTTTAATTTAGCATTAGCATAGGCTTCTCAAATGAAGCGTGATGTGTTAAAATAGTTAATTTAACATTATCTGGGTCTAATACAAACCTATGGGCCATTTATTTCAAATTTCATTGTAGGATATCTATATCTATATCTATATCTATATCTATATCTAGATTAAGTTTGTGGCCAGAAGAATATAGCTCATTCTATTTTGAGAATCTAGAAAATAGTTTACACAAAAGCATACGGATTACTTCTATATGAATATGGTTTTATATTAAAAACCCTTTCACAATGTATATGTAGAATATAAATTTCACATTATATATAGTTTATAGTAGGAGATAAGAAAGAGACTAATGCTTGCTTCCTCAGAGTGAGGAATTCTTTATCCTATGTTTGGCTGCAGGGGGAGGGCAAAGGTGTTTTTGTTTTAACTAAGCTCTCATCAACAAATACTTTTATCTATCTGTACAGATCCATTCAATATTAGCCACATTTTCTGAAGTACAGGAGGAACTGTCTAATGTGGTTAATTATGAAAAAAAAATTTAAGCAACAAATGTAATTTGTAAATATTGTCTAATTATTTGTGGTATTCTGAATCATAGTTATTTGAAATTGCATATCTTGCCAGAGAAATCAGGGTGATAGCAGAATAAGTGACGGGTAGAGACTTGCATAAAACCATGCTGTTTGTACATACGCAAAGTAACTCAGTTTTCCAGACTAAGTTGGGCCCTGAACCTTCTTTTCTATTCTCTTTTTTCTTTTCTTTTCTTTCTTTCTTTCTTTAATGGAGGTATCATTAATTTACAGTGTTGTGTTAGTTTCAAGCTTACAGCAAAGTGATTCAATTTATGTATATATGTATTATATATATGGATACTCTATATGTTCATTCTTTTTTAGCTTCTTTTCCATTATAGGTTATTACAAGATACTGAGTGTAGTACTCTGTGCTATACAGTAGGTCCTTGTTGTTTACTTGTTTTCTATATAGTAGCGTATATATGTTAATCCCAAGCTCCTAATTTATCCCCTTTGGTAACCATAAGCTTATTTTCTATGTTTGTGAGTCTGTTTCTGTTTTGTAAATAAGTTCATTTTTATCGTTTTTTAAAATTCCACAAATAACACCATATGATATTTGTCTTTATCTGACTTACTTCACTTAATATGATAATCTCTAGGTTCATCCATATTGCTGCAAATGGCATTATTTCGTTCTTTTTTATGTCTGAGTAATATTCTGTTGTATACATATACCACATCCATTCATCTGTTGATGGACATTTAGGTTGCTTTCATATCTTGGCTATTGTAAATAATGCTGCTATGAACATTGGGATATTCAAATTAGACTTTTCTGCGGATATATGCCCAGGAGTGGGATTGTATGATCATATGGTAACTCTGTTTTTAGTTTTTTAAGGAAACTCCATAATGTTCTCCATAGTGGCCGCACCAGTTAACATTCCCACAAGCAGTGTAGTACGTGAACCTTCTTTTCAATTCTTTATTTTGCTTTTAGTTAGCTTTCTGTCTTATTTTCTCTAGAATTTATGTTAATAACTATTCCTATCCCCACATCTACCCAGTCTCCTATCCCTCTATCAGGAGACAACTTCCCAACTTCTCAACCAAGCAACCATTTTGGCTTCAAGAAGTGTTTTCAGTGTCTTGTGCAGTCACACTTAATTACATCCATACCTTTACTTTATTGTTTCTACCTAATATGTGAGAATTAGTTATTCCCCTTCTTTCATTTTATTTCTGACATCCCTTATTTGTGCTTTTCTTCTCATTTTTGAGTCTACCTTCAAATCTTATACCCTCCTTGACCTTCACAGCTTTGTTGAAAATGTGCTTTAATTCTCTCCCATCCCAGTATAAAATAAGAAAATCTCTCTCCAACATCTGCCTTATGTGTCCTCTTTCCTTTTCAGTTGCATTTCTTGAAAATGTAGTCTACACTTCTGTATCTCTTAATTGCTCTTACCACTGCTCTGAAATGTAGGTAGTAGGAGCCACGTTGTCAAATCCACTGAACACTATTTAGTTCTCATCTCATGTGACTCATCTATGGCATTTATCACTGTTGACCCTACCACCAGTTTGAAACTTTTTTCCTCTCTGGCTTAGCTTCTGAGATACCTCTTCTTCAGACTTTCTTCCTTTTCTGATTCCTCAGTCGTTTCCATAGCTGGATCTTCCTATTGTTTTAGCTCCTACAGTGTTTCTTTCCGTCTCCTTTAAATCTTTACTCCACATTTTCTCTTGGGTTCTCATAGCCTCTCTCTCTTTTTTTTTTTAACATCTTTACTGGAGTATAATTGCTTTACAATGTTGTGTTAGTTTCTTTGTATAACAAAGTGAATCAGCTATACATATACATATATACCCATATCCCCTCCCTCTTGTGTCTCTCTCCCCCCTTCCTTTCCCACCCCTCTAGGTGGTCACAAAGCACTGAGCTGATCTCCCTGTGCTATGTGGCTGCTTCCCACTAGTTATCTTTTTTACATTTGGTAGTGTATATATGTCCATGCCACTCTCTCACTTCACCCCAGCTTACCCTTCCCACTCCCTGTGTCCTCAAGTCCATTCTCTATGTCTGCGTCTTTATTCCTGTCCTGCCCCTAGCTTCTTCAGAACCTTTTTTTTTTTTTAGATTCCATATATATGTGTTAGCATATGGTATTTGTTTTTCTCTTTATGACTTCACTCTGTATGACAGACTCTAGGTCCATCCACCTCACTACAAATAACTCAATTTCGTTTCTTTCTGTGGCTGAGTAATATTCCATTGTATATATGTGCCACATCTTTATCCATTCATCTGTTGATGGACACTTAGGTTGCTTCCATGTCCTGGCTATTGTAAATAGAGCTGCAGTGAACATTTTGGTACTTGACTCTTTTTGAATTATGGTTTTCTCAGGGTATATGCCCAGTAGTGGGATTGCTGGGTCGTATGGTAGTTCTGTTTTTAGTTTTTTAAGAAACCTCCATACTGTTCTCCATAGTGACTGTATCAATTTACATTCCCACCAACAGTGCAGGGGGGTTCCCTTTTCTCCACACCCTCTCCAGCATTTATTGTTTGTAGATTTTTTGATGATGGCCATTCTGACTGGTGTGAGGTGATACCTCATTGTAGTTTTGATTTGCATTTCTCTAATGATTAGTGATGTTGAGCATCCTTTCATGTGTTTGTTGGCATTCTGTATATCTTCTTTGGAGAAATGTCTATTTAGGTCTTCTGCCTATTTTTAATTGGGTTGTTTGTTTTTTTGATATTCAGCTGCATGAGCTGCTTGTAAATTTTGGAGATTATTCCTTTGTCAGTTGCTTCATTTGCAAATATTTTCTCCCATTCTGAGGGATGTCTTTTCATCTTGTTTATGTTTACCTTTGCCGTGCAAAAACTTTTAAGTTTCATTAGGTCCCATTTGTTTATTTTTGGTTTTATTTCCATTTCTCTAGGAGGTGGGTCAAAAAGGATCTTGATGAGATTTATGTCATGGAGTGTTCTGCCTATGTTTTCCTCTAAGAATTTTTTAGTGTCTGGCCTTACATTTAGGTCTTTAATCCATTTTGAGTTTATTTTTGTGTATGGTGTTAGGGAGTGTTCTAATTTCATTCTTTTACCTGTAGCTGTCCAGTTTTCCCAGCACCACTTATTGAAGAGGCTGTCTTTTCTCCATTGTATGTTCTTGCCTCCTTTATCAAAAATAAGGTGACCATATGTGCGTGAGTATATCTCTGGGCTTTCTATCCTGTTCCATTGATCTATATTTCTATTTTTGTGGAGTACTATACTGTCTTGATTACTGTAGCTTTGTAGTATAGTCTGAAGTCCAGAAGCCTGATTCCTCCTGCCCTGTTTTTCTTTCTCAAGATTGCTTTGGCTATTTGGGCTCTTTTGTGTTTCCATACAAATTATGAAATTTTTTGTTCTAGTTCTATGAAAAATGCCATTGGTAGTTTGATAGTGATTCCATTGAATCTGTAGATTGCTTTGGGTAGTATAGTCATTTTCACAGTGTTTATGCTTCCAGTCCAACAACATGGTATATCTCTCCATCTGTTTGTATCATCTTCCATTTCTTTCTTCAGTGTCTTATACTTTTCTGCATACAGGTCTTTTGTCTCCTTAGGTAGGTTTATTCTAGGTATTCTTTTTGTTGCAGTGGCAAATGGGAGTGTTTCTTTAATTTCTCTTTCAGATTTTTCATCATTAGTGCATAGGAATGCAAGACATTTCTGTGCATTAATTTTGTATCCTGCTACTTTACCAAATTCATTGATTAGCTCTAGTAGTTTTCTCGTAGCATCTTTAGTATTCTCTTTGTGTAGTATCATGTCATCTGCAAACAGTGACAGCTTTACTTCTTCCTTTCTGATTTGGATTCCTTTTATTTCTTTTTCTTCTCTGATTGCTGTGGCTAAGACTTCCAAAACTATGTTGAATAATAATGGTGAGAGTGGACAACCTTTTCTTGTTCCTGATCTTAGAGGAAATGGTTTCAGTTTTTCACCACTGAGAACGATATTGGCTGGGGGTTTATCATATATGGCCTTTATTATGTTGAGGTAAGTTCCCTCTGTGCCTACTTTCTGGAGGGTTTTTATCAAAAATGGGTGTTGAATTTTGTTGAAAGCTTTTTCTGCATCCATTGTGCTAATCATATGATTTTTCTCCTTCAATTTTTTAATATGGTTTATCACATTGATTTGCATATATTGAGGAATCCTTGCATTCCTGGGATAAACCCCACTTGATCATGGTGTATGATCCATATAATGTTTTGTTGGATTCTGTTTGCTAGTATTTTGTTGAGGATTTTTGCATCTGTGTTCATCAGTGATATTGGCCTGTAGTTTTCTTTCTTTGTGACATGTTTGTCTGGTTTTGGTATCAGGGTGATGGTGGCCTCATAGAATGAGTTTGGGAGTGTTCTTTCCTCTGCTATATTTTGGAAGAGTTTGAGAAGGATAGGTGTTAGCTCTTCTCTAGATGTTTGATAGAATTCACCTGTGAAGCCATCTGGTCCTGGGCTTTTGTTTGTTGGAAGATTTTTAATCACAGTCTCAATTTCAGTGCTTGTGATTGGTCTGTTTATATTTTCTATTTCTCCCTGGTTCAGTCTCAGAAAGTTGTACTTTTCTAAGAATTTGTCCATTTCTTCCAGGTTGTCCATTTTATAGGCATATAGTTGCTTGTACTAATCTCTCATGATCCTTTGTATTTCTGCAGTGTCAGTTGTTACTTCCCTCCCCTCATTTTCAGTCTGTATGTGTCCCTAGGCCTGAAGTGGGTCTCTTATCGACAGCATATGTACGGGTCTTGTTTTTGTATCCATTCAGCCAGTCTCTGTCTTTTGGTGGGAGCGTTTAATCCATTTACGTTTAAGGTAGTTATCAATATGTATGTTCCTATTACCATTTTCTTAATTGTTTTGGGTTTGTTATTGTAGGTCTTTTCCTTCTCTGTGTTTCCTGCCTAGAGAAGTTTCTTTAGCATTTGTTGTAAAGCTGGTTTGGTGGTGCTGAATTCTCTTAGCTTTTGCTTGTCTGTAAGGGTTTTAATTTCTCTATCTAATCTGAATGAGATCCTTGCTGGGTAGAGTAATCCTGGTTTTAGGTTTTTCCCTTTCATCACTTTAAATATGTCCTGCCACTCCATTCTGGCTTGCAGAGTTTCTGCTGAAAGATCAGCTCTTCATCTTATGGGGATCCCCTTGTATGTTATTTGTTGTTTTTCCTTGCTGCTTTTAATATTTTTTGTTTGTATTTAATTTTTGATAGTTTGATTAATATGTGTCTTGGCATGTTTCTCCTTGGATTTATCCTGTATGGGACTCTGTGCTTCCTGGACTTGATTGACTATTTCCTTTCCCATATTAGGGAAGTTTTCAACTATAATCTCTTCAAATATTTTCTCAGTCCCTTTCTTTTTCTATTCTTCTTCTGGGACCCCTATAATTCGAATGTTGGTGCATTTAATGTTGTCCCAGAGGTCTCTGATACTGTCCTCAATTCTTTTCATTCTTTTTTCTTTATTCTGCTCTGCGGTAGTTATTTCCACTATTTTTATCTTCCAGGTCACTTATCCGTTCTTGTGCCTTAGTTATTGTGCTATTGATCCCTTCTAGAGAATTTTTTATTTCATTTATTTTGTTGTTCATCATTGTTTGCTCTTTAGTTCTTCTAGGTCCTTGTTTAAACGTTTCTTGTATTTTCTCCATTCTATTTCCAAGATTTTGGATCATCTTTACTATCATTACTCTGAATTCTTTTTCAGGTAGCCTGCCTATTTCCTCTTCATTTGTTTGGTCTGGTGGGTTTTTACTTTGCTCCTTCATCTGCTGTGTGTTTCTCTGTCTTCTCATTTTGCTTAACCTACCGTGTTTGGGGTCTCCTTTTCTCCAACTGCAGGTTTGTAGTACCCATTGTTTTTGGTATCTGCCTCCAGTGGCTAAGGTTGGTTCAGTGGGTTGTGTAGGTTTCCATGTGGAGGGGAATGGTGCCTGTGTTCTGGTGGTTGAGGCTGGAGCTTGTCTTTCTGGTGGGCAGGACTGCATCCTGTGGTGTGTTTTGATTTTAGGCAGCCTCTCTGCTAATGGGTGGGGTTGTGTTCCAGACCTGCTAGTTGTTTGGCATAGGGTGTCCAGCACTGTAGCTTGCTGGTAATTGAGTGGAGCTGGATCTGAGCGTTGAGATGGAGATCTCTGGGAGAGCTTTGGCTGTTTGATATTATATGGAGCCGGGAGGTCTCTGGTGGACCAATGTCCTGAACTCGGCTGTCCCCCCTTTAGAGGCACAGGCCTGACACCTGGCTGGAGCACCAAGAGTCTGTCAGCCACACGGCTCAGAAGAAAAGTGAGAAAAAAGAAAATAAAGTTATTAAAATTAAAAATTTATTAAAAATAAAAAAGTTAAAAAGTAATAAAAGAAAAAAAATGGACAGACAGAATCCTGGGACAAATGGTAAAAGCAAAGCTATACAGACAAAATCACACAAAGCATACACATACACACTCACAAAAAGAGAAAAAGGAAAAAAATATATATGTCTTTTGGGAAGTCTGAGGTCTTCTGCCAGCATTCAGTAGGTGTTCTGTAGGAGCTGTTCCACATGTAGATGTATTTCTGATGTATTTGTGGGGAGGAAGGTGATCTCCACGCCTTACTCCTCCGCCATCTTGAAGGTGTCTCATAGCCTGTTAGCAAATGAATTCCAACTCTTTTTCTGATATATTCTGTCACTAAGCTGGAGTGTCACAGGCCCTCTTTGTGATTTCCTCTCCGTTATCTGCCTGGCAGTCTTAAAAAGTCTCTCCCCAGGTATCACTGTTCCCCACTATCTTTCTCTGACACTCCTTCCTCCCTTACCCTAGTTTGTTCTCTTCTCTTCCAGGTTATAGAATGATTTTCCTCTGTTTTCAGCCAATCGGCTCTCCACCGATTTGTTTTCTAATGGAGCTGCTGAAAACCCTACTAAAAGACAAATTTTGTCATGTTACTCCTTCAGAATGCTTCAGTGGGTAACATTAATAGTTAGGATAAAGAGTCTTATCTTTCTTTTTTATGTTCTTTTTTTTACTGAGGTAAAAATTCATATAACATAAAACAAATCACTTAAAGTGCAATTCAGTAGAATTTACTGCGTTCACAGTGTTGTACAATCATACCCACATCTAGTTCCAAGATGTGTTTTTATCTCTCTAAATGGAAACCCCAGAATGAAAGCAGTCATTCCCCTTTCTCCCCTCCTGCCAGCCCCTGACAGCCACTGGTAGGTTATCTTTCACTATGCATTTACCAATTCTGAGTGTTTCACGTAAATGCAATGATTGCTTTATATGACTTTTTCTATTTGGCTTCTTTGACTTATACTATTTTTGAGGTTCATTGAGGTTGTCATATGTATTAGCACTTCATTCCTTTCTGTAGCTGAGTAATTCTCCATCGTATGGATATATTCTGTTACCTATTAGTCGATGGACATTTGGGTTGTTTAGATCGTTTAAATGCCTCGTTTTGATTCGTATGATTATATACCTAGGAATGTAAATGCTGGATCATATGGTAAATTTGCATTTAACTTTTCAAGGAACCACCAAACTGTTTCCACAGTGGCAGCCGTAGTATACGTTTTCACCAGCAATGTATGAGCGTTCCAATTTGTACACATCCTTGCCAACACTATCCCCCGCACCATTTCTTTTTTCTTTTTTTTTTAATTATGAACAACCTTATGGTTATGAAGTGGTATTTCATCATCATGTTTTTATTTCCCTTAATGACTAATCATATTGAACATCTTTTTATGCACTTGTTGGCCATTTGTATATTTTCTTTGGGGTAATGTGTATTCAACTTATTTAACCATTTTTTATTAGATTTGTTTGTGTTTTGTTTTTAACTCAGAAATACCTTTTAAATGATCAGATCCAGCATATTTCTAGACTTAATGATTATCAAAGAAGAGTTACATTTTGCTCTTTGACGTTCTTTATTATTACAGTCTCATTTTTAATAACTATTTGAACATTATCAGCGTGTCTGGACTCTCTGTACTTAAAATGCAGCAAATTATTTTTTAATCTTAGTACTAAAATATCCAGTACCTTTTTTTTTTTTTTTTTTGTGGTACGCGGGCCTCTCACTGTTGTGGCCTCTCCCGTTGCGGAGCGCAGTCTCAGCGGCCATGGCTTACGGACTCAGCGGCTCCGCGGCATGTGGGATCTTCCCAGACCGGGGCACAACCCCATGTCCCCTGCATCGGCAGGCGGACTCTCAACCACTGTGCCACCAGGGAAGCCCTCCAGTACCTTTTGATAGTTTTAATATAGAACATTTCCACTTAGCAGTTCTTCATACCCTAATGAACAGTTATATGAAGGGTGTAATTGCCCTTGTCAATTAACTAGCAGTCATTGGTTAATGCTCAAGTAATTGGTGATATTTCTCTATTGTTCACGTTTTCCTCTTTTTAAAAAATATTACTTGCTTTCTTGTTAGTACTTCAGAAACGTTTACCAGATTAATGTGTCAGTTGTAAATCAGATATAAAGGTGTTTTTGGCAGTCATACTTTTGAGGGGGGGCGCTAAAGGGATAATGGATTACAATCAACAATTTTAGATATTTCATATGGCAAGAACCAAATAAATTATAAAGCTGATGTTAATATTAATGTGCTGTGAAACCTCATAGTTTATGTGTTCATATTACCAGAATTAGAGCATTTTAAGAGCAAGAAGAGCTCTCTAAATTAATATCTGTACTGTTTTTCTACATATGTTCTGTAGATTTTTTAAAAATAATAATTCTGCAAGAAAAATTTGTTCTGGAAAGCATGAAAGCCAGAAATTTGTTTAAATGTCTATGATACTATGTATTTTATCTAATTGGTAAACCCCACTATTGCACTTTCATTCAGAAAATGTAAGCTGATGGTAGGGACAGCAGTGAGTGTTTTGTGAATATGAAGTGGTTGTAATCTAAAATGGTTATCAAGGGGTGCTTTAAAAATTCTTTTCCTAGAGCCTCTAAAGCTGGCATTTTAGAAACTATGGTTTATGGATTGTCAGTTGTAGTGGAGGTGTGTTTATGGACCTATAGGAAGTCCATAAATCCACTGAAATTATAATTTTTAATGTGATTTTTAAAAGGAAAATACAATACTTGTATCATATTCTCAAATGAATCCAAGATTTTATAATTGGTTACAAACCACTGATTTAAAATGTTGGTAAAGGCCCACCATATATACAATTGATCCTCGTTATTTGTAGATTCCATTTTTGTGGCTTCACCTATGCAGTAAAAATTTATTTGTAGATGCAAAATTAGTACAAGGGGCACATCTGTAGTCACTGATGTGCACAATACTGTGTGAAGTCAAACAAGGTGACACTTTGCCTTTTTGTTTTAGTATCTTCTTCGAGGTGTGTTTAGTGCTTTTTTTTTTTTTTTTTTTTTTTTTCCCGGTATGCGGGCCTCTCACTGTTGTGGCCTTTCCCGTTGCGGAGCACAGGCTCCAGACGCGTGGGCTCAGCGGCCATGGCTTACGGGCCCAGCCGCTCCGCGGCATGTGGGACCCTCCGGACCGGGGCATGAACCCGTGTCCCCTGCATCGGCAGGCGGACTCTCAACCATTGCGCCACCAGGGAAGCCCTGCATTTCTTTTTGTTGATGATTTTGTTGCTTAATATCAGCCCCAGTCATAGTGCTGGAATGCTCTCTATTGTTTCTAGGATCTAGAAAGCTGTGATGTGCCTTATAGAGAAAATACTGTTAGGTACACTTTTTTCAGACATGAGTTATAGTGCTGTTGACCACGAAATCAATGTTAATAAGCCAAATATAAATTTGTGCATATATACACATAAATATTTTTACATGCAGTTATGATTATATATAGATATATTTATATAAGTATAAATATATGTCTAAACCGAAACACACGTAAAACAAAGTTATGTATTGATATTGGTTGGAACAGTGGTTCAGTATTCATGAATCCAGTGTTCATAATAACTTTGTACAACATAAGTACCTTGAATAACAAGAATTAACTGTAATTGGTTAGAGCCAGTGAGGCTTATCTAGTTGACCTTTTGAAGTCTTTTTTTTAACTTAATATTTCTTTATTTTTCTGTGAACATTTATATAAATGAGGCTATGCATCATTCATCTCTTAATATCACACATCAAATGCTTCTGACATAATCATGATAAATGCTTTTGACATAAGTGGGCTTCATATTTACACTTTCTACCTCTACCAGAATTCACTGGTCTACTTCAAATTTCTATTTGAAATGTTATTACCACTCGTCATACAGTATGTTGGAATATAATACATGTACCATATTTTGCTATGGGATATTGGTAACTGTTCCTACTGACACTAGCCATTTTATCTAAGGACCTGTTAATTCATTAACAGTTAAAGAGTTATAAGTGGGTCTTTAGCAAATATTAGCTGTATATTTGCATACTTACTTTGATTCAGTGAATGCACTTATCTTTTTCATTATTCACAACTAAAGGAATTTGGGGCTCCCTCTTTCTAACAAGATGGAGTAACAAGTACTGGATTTACCCTCTCACCTGAAATAATGATCATGGGAAAACCATATGATCATGTCTTATAGATGCAGAAAAAATAGTTGACGAAATCCAACATCCATTTCTCTTAAAATCCATGAAGAACCAATGGTAACACTGTACTTGTTGTTGAAAGACTAAATGCTTCCCTGTAAGATTAGGAAGAAGACTAGGATGTCCACCTTCACCACTTCTGTTCAAAACTGTACTGCAGGTTCTAGCTAGAGCCATTAGTCAATAAAAAGAAAAGCATCTAGATTAGAAAAGCTGAAGTAAATCTTTCATCGTTTGTCAGTGATACGATCATTTCTGTTCATTATCCTATAGAATCTACAAAAAGATACTAGAACTGATAATTGAGGTTTAGCACGCTTATAGGATTCAAGATCAACATTTTAAAATCAGGTGTATTTTTCTCTATTAGCAACAACAAATTTGAAATTTAGTAAAAGCAATGTTTACCATAATGTCCATAATATAAAATACTTGGGGACAAATCTTTCAAAAGATGTACAAGACCTGTATATATACATAGGTCAGAACCTACACAATTTTATACCTAATATTCATATAAATAAATTTGTATCATTTAAACCTCTGTGAAATGACTTAATCAACAAACAATGCAAAAAAGTAAAGGAATTTGTGTCAACATAACACTAAGTGAGTTGACTAAAGTCAACTCAATTTTTAATCACAAGATCTCTAAAAAATGACTCAACATCACTGAACAAAAGTTATGAGTGTAGTATAGAGTGTTGGATACCAGTCAACATTATTTCTTTGCAAAGCACAACCAGCTTGAGTATTCATAGCCTTGACCAATTTGTTTTCTTGTTAACCATAATGTTTTGGGTCAGCATTCCAAAATTTGAGTGAGCAACATCTTTTGAACCTTTTTGACTGTTTTCCAGTTTCTTCTGGTATACAGTTGGTTTAACAGATTAGGGTTAGAGGTGAGTTTGAAATATGTGTGTTTAGTGTAGAGGATATTTAAGAATTATTTATTATTAAGAATCTTTGATTAATATTTTTGAAGATTGTATAGAGTAATTTTGAGGTAATTTGAAAATAATAAATTGCAATTTGTTATCATGGAGATGTGTTAAACTGTTGGTTTGGGCGTACCTATACTGATTGTCTAGTATGTTTTTAATCATGGTGTTTCCTTTTCAAGCAATAGATTGTGATGAAAAGTAAATTCACAATGAAATATATATATTAGCAATTGTAACTTTTGGATTTGGAAAGGAAAAATTATAATCTGAAGTTTTCTTCACCCCCCACCCCAAAGATAGTCAATTACCCTCAACTTTCTGAAGTGTTTTAGATTAGATTTCTAACATACAGATTTTGAAAGGTCATATATTTATTTTGACTTATGTTCAGGAAAAACTGAAAGGCTTAGCCAGAATGATAAATGCATGAAAGAGATTAGGTTTTGCAAGAGAGAATTCTTATATCCCTTAATATCTTTTATGTTACCTCCAAATTTTTCAAAGATGTAATAAATCTGACATCTATTACTTTCCAAATGAAAAGTTTGTAAATGTAACATTTTTCTGCTTTATCTAAAGGATTTACTTTACAAACTTAATTTGAATGTCTGTTCTCTGTCATTGCACGTAATTTCTGGAGACTAATTACATCCTTCTTTTTGTTTGTGGCTTTTAAAAATTACATCTTTTAATAAGGTATATGTCTTAGCTGTCAGGGAATTTTCACCATGTACCAGTTATTTCTGAGAAATGGGCAATGAATTATTCGGGAACAGAAACATCCTATTTTTTGTCTACTTTTCCAAGTAGCAGTTTCTCTGAATAATAGGCTTTTTGGTGTCTGTTAATTGGTAACTTTTGATATCAGTTGACTCCTGGGAAAGTGTTTGTAGTTGTTAAAAGTTAACTAAATGAAGAGTTATAATCCTTGAAGTAATAGTTGTCTGTTTTATACTCTATTTTTAATTATTGAGTGCCCCTATGATCATTTGTTACTCTTATTTAAATCCTTAACTTATCTAATAAATGGGACATTTATGATAATCAGTATTGTTTATTTTAGTAAAAATTCCATTCATATTTTCACATCACTTGTACTGTCAGTTATTGTTTTTTCTTGCTCTGCTCAGAACAATGACAATATTCAATCCCAGCATCATTTTGTACATATGTTTCAGATCCTTCTATTCTGAGTCAGTATGCATTTATTGAATGCTTAGTATTTCTTTATAGCATTGGTTTAGAATATGTTTCTTGAACTTTCAAATCACTTATCTTACTTTTTTGAAGAAATGAAACTTTTTTATGAATAAATACTTTCAGTTCAAGTTAATAATACTAGACATTATTTGAAAAACAAAGAATATAATGTTGTGAAATGGTGATCTTGATCTAATATCCCTTTTCAAGACAATTTAACATTTCCCTCTTTTGGCAGTCATTTTTAAAAAATTGTATATTATTGGTCCAACAGAAGCAGGGAAAATGCACATTTTAATTATTTCTTTTTATATTTTTGAAGTCTAAAGATCTTTAAGGGAATTTTATTGTGGCTTGTAAAGGTATCTATCTAGAATTTCCCAACAAGTAGGTAAGGGATAATTTAACTGTTATGAACCCAGCCATCATCCATTTTCAGAGTTTGTTGAACATGGTTCTTTTTAAATCATTCTCTATCATGTCTGCATGCTGTACACTGTCATCCCTTACAGTTCTATGCATGAAATCTAAAAATCTCATATTCTGTGATGACATAGAATTCTCCTAACCCTTGCACCTCTAAGTGTCACTGCCCCCAAATCTGCCATTTCACTGCACTTAGTGCATTTGAGTGTACTTAATAGTCTCTCAAACTTATGTAAACAAATTCTCTCAATTTTTGTGTCCTTTCATTTCACAATGCCTAGCCAGCAATTCTAGGTCAGTCTAACTTATCATCTACCACTCTTACTCCTTGGGTATTGAGATTATTAGATGAAAATCATAGTACTATTTTATGGGTGGGTCCTATTTCAAATTCCTGGCCTCCAAACGCGCACTTAGTTCTTCCTGTAACATTTTTTGAAATGGTAGCTTTTCTTTCTAAAAATTCTTTTGAAGATTAATATTAAAATCTTATATAATTTAAGTAAATACTTTGTTATCTATCCACTTGGAGGATACTGACTTCCAAAATAGGAATACATTCTAGACAGTTGAAAAACATACAGTTGACCCTTGAACATTGCAGGTGTTAGGGGTGCCGACTCTCCACCTATAACCTTATAGTCTACCCTCTGTATCCCCAGTGTGCACCAACCATAGATTGTATAGTACTGTAGTATTTATTACGGGAAAAAATCTGTGTATAAGTGGACCTGTGCAGTTCAAACCCGTGTTGTTCAAGGGTCCACTGCAATTGATATGTGCAAACACTACTTTTTTTTTACTCTGCTTGCAAATGGAAATGTATCCTTTTATTTATCACTTGAGTTGAATATCAACAAACCATGTCAAAGAAATTTTGCAAAAAAATGTTATTTCATGACACAAAGAAGATTTTTATGATATGAAGAACAAACACTTCAAAACATGAAAGCAATTTCATGATTTTGATAATTTTATTATTGTTATATAATGTGTTAATTTTATTATAAACATGTTAATATAACATGTGAAAGGTATATGAGAATTCTCTGTATTATTTCTGCAACTTTTCTGTAAGTATAAAATATTTCAAAGTAAAATGTTAAAAAATAAAAAAAAACTATTACTTCATTTTTAGTTTTTTAAAATAAACTTATTAAAATTTTATTTTACATTGAACTATAGTTGATTTACAGTGTTAGTTTCAGGTATACTGAAAAGTGATTCAGTTATATATATACATATATCTTTTCTTTTTCAAATTGTTTTCTCATTTAGGTTATTACAGAATATGGAGCAGAGTTCCCTGTGCTATACAGTAGGTCCTTGTTGGTTATCTATTTTAAATATAGACAGTGTGTACATGTCACTCCCAGACTCCCAATCTGTTCCTCCCCCTGACTCATTCCCCCGGTAACCATAGTTTGTTCTCTAAGTCTGTGAGTCTGTTTGTTTTGTAAATAAGTTCGTTTATATCATTTTTTTTTTAGATTCCACATATAAGTGATATCAATGATATCTGTCTTTCTATGTTTGACTTACTTCAATTCGTACGATAATCTCCAGGTCCATCCATGTTGCTGCAGATGGCATTATTTCATTCTTTTTAATGGCTGAGTACTATTCCATTGTATATGTGTACCACATCTTCTTTATCCGTTCATCTGTTGATGGACATTTAGGTTGCCTCCATGTCCTGGCTATTGTGAACAGCACTGCAATGAACATTGGGGTGCATGAATCCTTTTGAACCATGGTTTTCTTCAGATATATGCCCAGGAGTAGGATTGCTGGATCACATGGTAGCTCTGTTTTTAGTTTTTTAAGGAACCTCCATACTATTCTCCATAGTGGCTATACCAGTTTACATTCCCACCAACAGTGTAGGAGGGTAGACTTCTTATTTGGAATAATTTTAGATTTACAGAAAAATTTTGAAATAGTACAGATTTCGTATGTAATCCTCACCTAATTTCTTCTCAGTGTTAGCTTATTAAGTAAAAATATCATTTTCAGTGTACATTTAGTAGCTGAATACATTTAGTAAAGTCTTTATTCTGACTCTATTTAGATATAAGCTTTACCATTAGTTAGCAATTTTAATACTTTTTACTTTTGCTTCTATTATGGAAATGATTTAATTTTTTTAAACATCTTTATTGGGGTTAGAAATGATTTATTGACAATTATTCCTGGTAATATAATTTAGATAGTAACTTGACTAATTTAAATTTTTTCTTATATTATACAATATAATATTTTAAGTTATTATTTCTAGGGTTATATATGTATTAAAATATTATTAAATGCCTTGAGAAGTTTAAGATTCCATTTTTAATGACATTTACAAATTTTAATAGCTGCTGCTCAGCAACTTGCCAAGACCTTATCTGAAAGTTTTTATCTGATTCTATAGAAATTAAACAAAGTAGAATTATATGTTCTTCTTGGGAAATCATGTCACCATGTAATCATCATATTAGTATACTGCTTTACATAAAACTTATATATTAAAAACTAATATAAAAACTAAGTTTCCTGAAGCATGTATATTTTTTGGTTATCCAAAATTTGGTCATATTTTATACTCATTCATTGAGTCTCTCTATATGTAAGCATTTTCTAGGCATTGTAAGGGACTCACACATGTCTGCATCTACAATAATTTCACTTTCTACTCCAACTCTCATTTCCTTTCTGTTTGTTCAAATCTTTCTCAGTCTCCTGTACCATATTACCCTACTCTCAGCAAGCTACTTCATCCTACTCTATAAATATAACAGAAATCATCAGGTTTCAACTTCTTCACCTTCTCTCCCCATTGCCTTCAAACTTGTTTATATAATTTTGTTTTTTAAATTCTATTCCATTTTCTTTCTCATTCTCTAGAACTGCAAATTGTTATCCTTTCCCCCTTCCCTTCATTGCCAGATGTCTAGACAGTGTAGTTTACATTCATTTTCACTACTGCTTTACTTCCCACTCATTCTTTATTCACTAACTGCAGTGTGGGATCTCAACCTTATCTCTCTTTGGAAACATTTTTTTTTTTGGCAAAAGTCACTAATAGCATAATTGCCAAACCCAAAGACCATTTAAAAATCTGAATCCTAATTGACCCACTTGAGGTTATTTCATTTGATGATTACTTCCTCAATTTTAAAACTTTCTTTCTTCCCTTAGCTTTCAGGACAGATAGCAGTCTTTCTTTGTTCTTACTAACTCTTTCAGTTATCCTGTCTCTTTACCTTTACTGGCTTATCTTCCTTTGTCAATTTCTTACTGTTGTTTCTAATCTATAAGTCATAAAGATTGAAGTACATAAAAATACAAAAACAAAAGTAGGTGGAAAAAATCATAAACAAAGATGAAATGAAAGAAAATATTTGTAAGATGTATCAGGTAAAGAGTTAATGTCCCTAACTTGTGAACTGATTCTTGGGATCTTGGTAGCATTAAGAAAAGAAAAACCCAACTGAAAAAGTAAACAGGGGCTTCCCTGGTGATGCAGTGGCTAAGAATCCTCCTGCCAATGCAGGGGACATGCTTTCAAGCCCTGGTCCAGGAAGATCCCACATGCTGCGGAGCAACTAAGCCCACGAGCGACAACTGCTTAGCCCACGTGCCACAACCACTGAAGCCCACACACCTAGAGCCTGTGCTCTGCAGCAAGAGAAGCCACTGCAATGAGAAGGCCACGCACCGCAATGAAGAGTAGCCCCCCCCGCTCACCGCAAATAGAGAAGGCCCGCGTGCAGCAACGAAGACCCTATGCAGCCATAAATAAACTCTATCTTTAAAAAGAAAAAGTAAACAAAGCATATGATGAGTAATTCAGTTCATATAAGAAAAAATATGAATTGCTAGTAAGTAAATGAAAAGCTCCTCAACCTAACTAACAATAAAAAATGCAAGTTAAAAGTCACCATATTTGCATATTACTTTGTTGAAAATAAACTGATTAGGATTCAGTGTAGAGAGATATAAAATCAGAGGACAGGGGACTTCTCTGGCGGCACAGTGGTTAAGAATCTGCCTGCCAATGCAGGGGACACTGGTTTGAGCCCTGGTCTGGGAAGAACCTACATGCCGTGGAGCAACAAAGCCCGTGCTCCACAACTACTGAGCCTGCACTCTAGAGCCTGCGAGCCATAGCTGCTGAGCCCAAGTGCCACAACTATTGAAGCCCACATGCCACAACTACTGAAGCCTACAAGCCTAGAGCCGGTGCTCCGCAGCAAGAGAAGCCACCGCAGTGAGAAGCCCGTGCGCCACAATGAAGAGTGCCCTCGCTTTCCACAGCTAGAGAAAGCCCGCACACAGCAACGAAGACCCAACACAACCAAAAATAATAATCAAAAATAAATAAATAACAGCAAAGGACACTTTTATACCCTTCTGTATGGGCATGAAAACAAGGTACACCTTATTGTAGAGCAGTTTGGCAGTATTATTACAAATTTTATATGTACATAATCTTTGACTCAGTAATTCCTAGTTTAGATATCCTATAGTAATAGTTAGATATGTGTATAAGTAATATGTAAATATATTTAGACAGTGTTTATAATAAAGTAAACTGAAGACAGTCTAAACATTTAGCAATAGGGGAAAATTACAGTCATGATATATTTGTATATGGAGTGCTAATTTTCTAATAAAAAAAATTATAATGCCACTAGCACTTATTGAATGCCAATTTTATATTAAATCTGTATATTTAAAAATCTATTGGTAAGACAAAAGTTAATTTTAAGCTCACAGAGATTTTCTCCCGTTTTCTTGTGGAAGTTTTATAGTTTTAGGTTTTGCATTTGGATCTATGATCCATTCAGAAGTATTTTGGTTTATGGTATGAGGAACAAATGGAAATTTTTGTATATGACTATCCAATAAATCTAGCACCATTTGTTGAAAAAGCTGTTTTCTCTCCAGTGAATTACTTTTGTACCTTTGTCAGATTTAGTTGTCATAGATTTGAGGGTACAGAAATAAATTCATCCATTTATGGTTAATTGATTTCTGACAAGAATATCAAGACAATCCAGTAGAGAAAGAATGGCCTTTTTAACAAATGATGCTGTGAAAACTAGATGTCTACATACAGTAGAATGAAGTTGTACCTCTACCTCACACCATATACAAAAATTTTGGTGAGGATGTTGAGAAACTGAGCTGGTGTGATTATAAAATAGTGCAGCTGCTTTGGTATATAGTCTGGCAATTCCTCAAAAGACTAAAGATAGAGTTATCATATGACTCAACAATTCTAGGTATATACCCAAGAGAGATGAAAACATATCTTTACATTAAAAGTTGTATGAGTATTCATAGCAGTATTATTCATAATAGCAAAGTGGAAAAAAAACAAGTGTCCATCAACTGAGGAATGAATAAACAAGATGTGAAGTATCTATACCACAGAATATTGGCAATAAGTAGGAATGAAATACTGATTCATGCCACAATATGGATGAATCTTGACAACATTGTGGTAAGTGAAAAAAACCACTCACAAAAGTCCACATATTTTATGATTCTATTTCTGTGAAATGTCCTCAGTATGCATATTTATGGTGACAGAAAATACAGTAGTTGTTTCCTGGGGTTTGTGGGAATGGGGGTTTGGGGGTATGATGGCTAAGTGATGAGGGATTCTTTTTGGGGTATTGAAATGTTCTAAAATTGATGTGATCTTTGCACAACTCTGTGAATATACTAAATGCTATTGAATTGTTCACTTTAAGTATGAATTGTATGTATGTGCACTTTATCTCAACAAAGCTGTCATGTTAAAAAATATATATCCGTCTCTTTAACTCTTTGGATAGAAATTCTGCCCACACATGACTTTTACTATGGTGCATTGGTCGTCTGCAAAGTTTTTGTTCATTAAATTATGCAGATCTTCCAAATGTAAAATGTCTCATTTGTCGATATCACTACCAATTTCAAGAAAAGAGTCTTTTATGTATTGGGAATCTCACAGTGGTGAATATGTGATTTACACAATTATAATTATCAGTTGAAAGCTCAAATTTTATTATTAGCAATAAATCCTGACAGTTATTTTTTAAATGACAGGCTTAACTTTTTTTCATTTTTAAGAAAATATCTGCCAAATACTCAAGTCTGAATAACTATCATTTGTCTGTCAATCATTATTTCAAACAAAAATAGTTTTCCATAAAGAAAGCAGTTGGTTCATGTACAATAGAAACTCAACAGCATAAGTGTTTTTCCTCAGGAAACCATTTTACTTCATTCATACTTTCCAATTTGTTACACAGATTATTAAAAAGATGTGTATTGAAAGCTCACTGTTTAATAAAAATCAATGATTTTTGCTGCTTCAAAAAATTCTTAAATTAGTATCTTTAAAAAAATATTTTTTCCTTACAGTTTTATTGAGATGTAATTGACATACAGCACTGTGCAAGTTTAAGGTGTACAGCATAGTATTTAGACTTACATACATCATGAAATGATTACTACAATATTTTTAGTGAACATCAATCATACAGATACAAAAAGAAAAAGATTGTTTCCTTGTGATGTGAACTCTTAGGATTTATTTTCTTAACTTTTATATATAACATACAGCAGTGTTAATTATACTAATCATGTTGTACATTACATCCCTAGTACTTATCTTATAACTGCAAGTTTGTACCTTTGACTGCCTTCATCCAATTCCTCCCCCCCCTTACCTCCTGCCTCTGGTAATCACAATTCTGATATCTTTTTCTGTGAGTTTGAAGTATAATTGACCTGCAATACTATGTTAGTTCATGGTGCTCAATATAATGATTCTATACATTACAAAATGATCACCATGATAAGTCTAGTTACCGTCTGTCACCATACAGAGATATTATATCATTATTGAATATATTCCCCATGCTGTATGTTTCATAAATTGGTATCATTATTTATTTTAATTAATTAATTTATTTTTTTGGCTGTGTTGGGTCTTTGTTGCTGTGCGCAGGATTTCTCTAGTTGTGGCGAGCGGGGGTTACTCTTCATTGCGGTGCGCGGGCTTCTCATTGCGTTGGCTTCTCTTGTTGCGGAGCACGGGCTCTAGGCGTGCGGGCTTCAGTAGTTGTGGCATGTGGGCTCAGTAGTTGTGGCTCGAGAGCTCTAGAACGCAGGCTCAGTATTTGTGGCGCACAGGCTTAGTTGCTCCGCGGCTTCCCGGACCCGGGATCAAACCCATGTCCCCTGCATTGGCAGGCAGGTTCTTAACTGCTGCGCCAACAGGGAAATCCCTTGCTCATTGTATTTTGTTTCCATGCTGCTTCCTCCACTAGAATGTTAACTCTTCAAGGTCTTAATTTGAGATTGAGGTTTCTTCACAGAGTACTTTAGATATAATAAGGGCTTGATAGAAGTTTATTGGATTAATAAGTGTATAATTCCGTGGTGGGTGCCCAGTAACATTATTATTTTGTTGATGGTATAACTGAGCTGCTAATAAGATTCTCCTTGCAATCTCTGAATGTAGATCTTTTCCCTAAAAAACACTATACATTTTAATTATTTGATGCTACTGTGTAATTATCTGATGTTACTGTGCAAAAAATACACATATTTATTGTTGATTGCTATTGAATATTTCATTGTAAGGATAGATACAGGTGGGCTAAAGCGTAGGCTTGTCAGAAATATGGATATGCCTGAGAGATTATCCTTTGATTCACGTGGCCTCACAGATCTGCACTTGGGACTATGATACAGTCGTTACCACTTACTTACACTCGGTGGATAGACAGACTGAAAGCTAAAATCTCTTATTAGAGTCAATCAGAAGGGGCCAGAATTGCATAAGCACTTCAGCAGTATGACGAGGATGGCAAGGGTAGCTTCTTGAAAGATGTATGGCATCCTCCCTCTGAACAGGAAGTAGCATCAGCAGTGGTGTCCTTAATGCAGATTTGAAAGCCAGTGAAGTTTTCTTGTTTTTACAATGTTGCTGATTCTTACTGTGTACAGCCTCTTGGTATTTAAAATGCTTGTATTCTTTACTTACATTAAAGGAATATATGTATTATTGCCTAGGTATATGGGTATCACTCTGTCAAGGACCACCATCCTTGTGACAACCTTGCATATTTTTTTCTTACTGATTTTTGAGAGTGCTTTGTACCTTAAGAATACTGACCTCTCCCCACCCCTTACCCTTCTCTTCTCCTGTGTAATGATCTTAAGTTTAAATCTAGTCACAGCTATCAGTATTTTTCTTTATAGTATTTGGCGTTCATGCCGTGGTTAAGGAAATCTTTCTTTGTCTAAAGTTATTTTTGAAGTAGCTGAATTTTCTACCTTTCTGGTTTTCTTTTTTACATTTTTTGGTTAAAATATGAGGAGAGGGAATTCCCTGGCGGTCCAGTGGTTAGGACTCCACTCTTCGACTGCTGGGGGCCAGAGTTTACCTAGTCGGGGAACTGAGAATTAGCAAGCTGCGCGGCAGGGCCAAAAAAAAAAAAAAGTAAAATAAAATTATTAGCGGAAAGAATCATACCCCTTCCCCCTGCCACACACCAAAGGCTGTGTAGTTAACCTGGCTCACTGTATTGAATAACTCCCTTTTTCCCCAACTTAGCAAAATGTCATCTGTATCCTATACTGTGTTGCCATCAGTACACGAATCTGTGTTTGAACTTTTTTTCTTTTTCCATTGATTTCTTTTGATGTCAGTACCAAATAGTTTCAATTACAGTTGCCAAATCATACATTTTAATACCTGGTAGTGAAGCCTCCCCTCCCCCCATCATTATGTACTTTCCTATTATCCGCTCAGGTGAATTTAAGGACCATATTAATATTTTCAGAATATCACATTATTGTTTATAGGGTTCATTGGGGCAAAATAACATTTTTATAATAAATTTTTAAGGGTAAATGTCTTTTTGTCTTACATTAATATTTTCATTTTAATTTCCCATTTTGTATATATATTTATATTTTTAGCATTTTATTATAGGAAATTTCAGACCTACATAGAAGGATAGAGAATAGTATAATGACCTCCATGTACCCATTATCTAGCTTCAATAACTATCAGTATTTTGCCAAACTTGTTTTATATTTCTCCTTTGAAGCAAATTCTAGGTATCTTGTCATTTATCTATAAATCCTTCAGTTTGCCTTTCCAAGAATGACACTTTAAAAAACCCAATAACACCATACTATTACCTTAAAATGTTAATTTCTTAATGTTATTTAATACCCAATTCAGAATTCAAATTTTCATAATTGTTAAAAATCCATTTGTGATAGTTTTATTTGAATCAGAATCTAAACAAGAATTCAAACAGTGCGTTTATACCTTATATCTAGTTAGCTGTTATCTTGCTTTCTTCTTGTTAAAGAGTCAGTGACTTTTTTTTTTTCTTTAAGAGCAAATGGGTTATTTGTACTGTAGACTGTCTCACTTTCTGGATTTGGTCTATTGCTTCATATTTAATGTTTGCTTGTAGTTAGTGCTAGAGGTTTAGTTAGATACAGATTTGTTTCTTTAGGCAAGAATCTTTTAAAAGTGCTATTCTATCATTTTACTATATCTCCTTTGGAATCCATCATGTCTGGTTTTCCACTTTTAGCAATCTAAGATTAAGCAGTGGGTTCAAGTTTGGTTTCTTCTTGCTGCCATTATATGTAGCATTTGTACCTTTTTTGATTTGTTTGTTTTAACATTTTTTCCAGTTTTATTGGATATAATTGACATACAACACTGTTTGAGTTTCAGGTGTACAGCATAAAAGTTTGACTTACATATTTTGTGAAATGATTACTGCAGTGAGCTTCATTAACATCCACCATGTCAGATAAGCGCAGTAAAAAGAAATGGGAAAAACAAAAAATTCTCCTGTGATAAGAACTCTTAGAATCTACTCTCTTAGCAACTTTCATGTATATCATATAGCAGTCATAACTACAGTCATCATGTTGTACATTACATCTCTTTATTTTTTTCCCAATAAGTTACTATTAGTATTTGAGGAAGTTTTTAAAGCACATGGTTTAGTAACTGAACATATTACCAGACTTTCTTTACTATTTCTAATAATTTTTTGTGGATCCTCTTTGGGGACCATTACAGAAAAGTGGTTAAGACGTGGGCCTTGTTGGTACAGTGTCTGGATTTAAGTCCTAGGGAGCTTATTTGACTCAGTTTCTTCATCTGTAAAAGGGAGATTAGTGAGTTATTTCCCATAATATGCAGAAAATAAATTGTGTTTGTTTGTTTGTTTATGGGTTTTTTTGTTTTTGTTTTTGACCACACTGTGTGGCTTGCGGGATCTCAGCTCCCCGACCAAGGATTGAACAGCGCCCTCGGCAGTTAAAGTGCAGTCCTAACCACGGGACCACCAGGGAATTCCGAGTGTGTGTGTGTGTGTGTGTGTGTGTGTGTGTGTGTGTGTGTTTAATGTCCTTTTCTTTTTCAGATTGTGACATTATATTTTCACCTTTCAACCTTTTTAGTGCTTGACTTAATTTTACGATATAATTATACTGGCTATGACAGTGTTAAATAATAGCAGTGTTAACATGCAACCTCCAATAATATTAATAGCTAGTATTTATTGAAGTATTATCTTATTCTTGTTTTACTTTTATTCTTGTTGTATAATAAATAAATGTTATTTTAGGAATATGCAGTGATATCATCAAAATAAAATTTTTGGTATCTACTGATCCGCTAATAAGATACTATTAATCAAATACCTATTGGGTATCTACTGTGTGTCACTTGCTGGGGATACATTGATGAGAAAACAAATAAAAATTCCTACCTTCATGTAGCTCATATTTTAGTGGGAGGGAGAAATACAAATAATGTCATATGTAAGTGTTGACCTAAAAAATATTTCTTTAGCAAAAATGGGTTTATGCAGGATCAACAAAGAATTGCAATTGGGCATCTGCAACCATGACAAGCCTTGTGCAAGTCTCTGCACATGAAGGAGGGAAGGACTCTTAAAAGAGGTGAAAAAGAAGTTGGGGGGACTATAGTAAAGGAAGAGTCCATTGAAGGAACTGAGAGGTCAAAGTAAAGTAATTGAGGTTTCTGTTTATTAAATTTTACATAAGCAAAATAATAAAAAGTAGAAGAGTTCGGTATTGGGAATGTTGGAACAAAAAGAGCATTTTACAATATTAAATAGAGTGCGTGGAACAGTTTTGTTGCGATTTGAGTAAAGACTTTCGAGATGAGGCAATAGCTTTCTGGCTTACTGGGGAAGTCCAGTCTTGTAGAGATGTCAGTAGTTGCTAAGGGAGAACATGCTTGGCATGTTTCAAAATCCTGCGTGGAGTTCATTGTGGTTGGAGCAGGATATGAAAAGTAGCAGAAGATGAGGTTAGAGAGGCAGCAGGAGGTAAAGAAGAGTGGCTTGAACCTGTAGGGCCTCACAGACTAATGCAAGGAGTTTTGCTTCTCACTGAGTGATCTGGAGAGCATTGCAGGGTTTTGAGCAAATGAATGACATCTGCTGATTTACGTTTTAAAAGGAAAATGTCAAGAAAGGAGGCAAGGAGATCAGGAAGCTATTGCAATAATCCAGGCAAGAGATTATGGTAACTTGGATGGGTGGTAGCAGTGGAATTAACAAAAAGTGTTTGGAAAAATAAGTATTTAAAATCTGGAAATATTATAAGGATAGAGCCAATAAACTTTCCCAAAGGACTGGATGTGGGATGTGAGAAACACCCTCCTAACTGATCTCTTTGTTGCCTCTGTTTATGTACAGTATAAAAATCCTTTTATATACAATAGCAGAATTGATCCTCATTTAAATTTGATAATTTGGCTTTGTTATTTAAAACCCTTCAGTGGCATTCTGTTGCACCCTGTATAAAATTTATTCTCCTTACCATAGTCAGTAGGGTGTACATGATCTGGAACCTATGTATTTGTCAAAACTTAGCTACTATAAAAAAAATTTTTTTTCCTTCAGTTTTTTGAATATATGCCAACCTCTTCTGTGCCTTAGAAGTTTTGCACTTGCTTCTCTTTCTGTTTAGAAGAGTCCCCAACCTCCAAGCTTATTTTTTGCCTGTTTAGCTTATTTGCATATTTTATGTCTCAACTTAGTTTCTTAGACCTATTTAAAGTAGATTATTTCCTTACATCTGTCTTCCACCCCATTGTCCTTTTCAGCCATTTGTTTTTTTTCCTTCATGGCATTTCTTGCAATTATTTTGTTTCTCTGTTTAATGTTTTTGTTGTGTTTGCTTTGCATTTGTTTGTTTTTTTGGGATCTCCGTGAAGCAGAGACCATGTCTAATTTGTTCAACTTTGTGTTTCAGTGCTAGCCAGGTGTCTGGCTCATAGACTTATTCAATAAATAGCTTTAGATTGGATTGACTGACTATATTAATGAACAAATGAGCAAACAAAATGTTTACTTTATATGCCAGTGTAGCAGCCCTGGACATTACACCTAACTTAGATTTTAATTCAGTCTTGTTATTTTGATACTCCTTCCTTAATCAGCCATCGCATATTGCTAATTGTAAGATGGTCATACATGATTCTTTATCACTAGAAGAAAATTTCTTCCTTGAATTTCATTTAGTTATTAACATGTAGGCAAATCCTTATATTTCAGAAGGTAACTATAGTCATATAGTTATACTACCTGTCACGGAGATGTGTCAAAGGAAATGTGAAGCAGCAGCTTTAAAGATGTCCCCTGCCCCCACCCCTTTTTTCCGTTGAAGCTATTATCCTAAAGGAAGGAAGGGAAAAAAAAGAAATCTATGGTGTGAGTTCAGGTTTACTACCGTAAGTGTTTAAGAAAGGCCCCTGTTACCATGACAACAAATGCATGTATTTCAAGTGGAAAATTTTCAGCATAGGGGACTGATAAAATTATAGCATCCCTATTCTCTTAGTATAGAATTGCTCTTTGTCAAGTTAAAAAAAAATCTGAAATCCCCTATTAAAATTAATTTTTAAATGTTCCTATAATATTGTTTTAAAGTCATTTATTATGACTTAAAATTATACCAAAAGAATATACTTTCATAGATCTGTCATGCAGAAAGTTAAGCATTTGATTTGACATTAAAAATTACTTTTCTAATCTGTACTAGATCTTTGCTTAAATGGTAAATAGTTTACTGTATTGGGAGTTTTTGACAATAGAAAATGACCTGCCACTTTATAGATTCCTTTGCCTTAAATGCTATCTAACTCCAGTAGAGGAAAGCTGTTAAGCTTTAAGTGCTCTGTCATATTTGCAGGCTTTTATAGTTGAAGAGAACAGCAGTGAGCAATGATGATGGGAAACGATGGAAGGTAGACTTAAAACACCATAAAACACAGACGATTGTGTGTAATGCCTTGAATTGAATCCTTTTTGAATGAAATGATCAGCCATATGTGCCACCCTTATGGACCCTGTAAGAAGAGGAGAAGAAATGTGCCCTGATGCTAACTGTGCATGAAATTGCAGTGTTAGGAGGTATTGACCAGATGTTTCAATCTCAACAAATAGCTTGTTATGTGACTGAGTGAAAATATCTTTGCTGCTTTGATCACATACACCTTGAAGGAAGAGGTAATTTAATAGAAGCTGTCATAGTTCATCATTGTCAATAAACTTTGGCTTGACCTTTGCCTTATGCTTTTGATGTTGCTTCTGATAAGTGTTGATGGGCAGATGTTTACTGCCTTGAGGGATTTTTCTTTTTATAAGGTGTATGCTAGAAATAGTAAAGGAGAAGGATTTTTCTCAATTCTTCTCTTGCTCTTTGGTTATTAGTTGGCATGTTTTTCTCTGGATTTTGTAGAGTTTCTGGGCAAATGCATCTGAGTGACATTTTTACCTCTAAAGACCCACTGTGGGTTTTTCTGTAAAGGTTTCTTACTCTGCTCACCTCTCTGTCCCAGTTTTAATTGGCCCCAGTAAGCTTCTGTGGTGATTTTTTTTTTATTTCATATACCGTACATTCTTCTGTTTTTTCGTAGCTTGAAATGATGGATCTCTTAGAAAATCACCGTAATTTCCTGACTTTTACACTTGAGAACAATGATAGCTAGAGAGATTAAGCTACTTATTCAAGGTCACATGGTTACTCTTTTCGAGGCCAGCTGTATTTCTGAGAACTGATGACACTCTTTCCAGTAAGATTTTCTTTACTTCCCTTTCTTGCCTATATCTAGACTAGTGATTGAGAGTATACCTTCTAAAATCATACAGACTTGAGCATGCCACTGACATACTTTCCTCATCTGTGAAATTGGAATAGTAAGTATCTGCATTGTGTTTGGTGGTTCAGATTAGCTGAGATAAGGTAGTAGGTAAAGAATTAGCAAATTGAAGTACTCAAAGTAAGTACTCACTAATTTAGCTCTTAATTATGTTTTTGTTTCTAACTCATCTTTGGTTAATTATAGTGTTTTTTAGCTGAACTTTTGGTTTATATTTGGTTTTGTTTTATAAATTTATTTATTTTTGTCTGCATTGGGTCTTCGTTGCTGCGCGGGCTTTCTCTAGTTGTGGCTAGCGGGGGCTACTCTTAGTTGTACGCGGGCTTCTCATTGCGGTGGCTTCTCTAGTTGCGGAGCACGGGCTCTAGGTTCACGGGCTTCAGTAGTTGTGGCTCGCGGGGCCCTAGAGCGCAGGCTCAGTAGCTGTGGCGCAAGGGCTTAGTTGCTCCGCGGCATGTGGAATCTTCCCGGACCAGGGCTTGAACCCGTGTCCTCTGCATTGGCAGGAGGATTCTTAACCACTGCACCACCAGGGAAGCCCCTTATATTTGGTTTTTAATGCAGTTTTTCTTAAGTTGTCAGGGGAAAGGAAGTATTTAGACTATATGGGGAAAATGAAAATGATTTTAGAAATTATTTTTGAATTATGGTAGTTATACAGGTAAATAAAATGTCCTTTAAACTAGAGCAGCCGTTGCTACCATCTCCTTTACTTTGAAGTTTCTTGAGGATTGTAGGGAAGGAAAAATTTTCCTTGACCCTCTTAGGGTCCTGGCTGGGTCTGAAAATTAAACTGATAAAAAATACAAATTTATTTAGTATAAGTTTTATGTGACATGGGAGCCTTCATAAGGAAATGAAGACCCAAAGAAACAGTTTGACCTGAGTAGCTAGGTTCAATGAGGAAAGGGAAATCTTACAGAAATATGACATAGGTCAGAGAGTATGAAGCAAGTGTTAACTGGGGAAAACTTAGCAAGGTCTTTTTGTTAGGATTCTTCTGTGCATCCCTTTGTCTTTGGAGATAAATGTGCTCTTTTCCTGCAGATACTTGTGAAGGCACCTCTCATGTGAGGGTTTTATGACCTATATCAGGAGAGAAGGAGAGCGATGGTCAGAGGGACCTTTCTATTTATGCCATTTTCTCAGATTCCTTTAGCCAGTATGCCATAATTTGGTGTAGTGTGTCCTACACCCCCTCAGCATTTTGCCATATATATTTACAACATCATTTCACTATGTAAGGGAATTTAACAATTTCAATTAATGTCGTGGAAATGCTATATTAAATTCTGTTTCTGCAGACACTTTCTGGTGGGTTTTTTTTTTTTTTTAATTACAGATCTCATTTCTCCTTATGAGGTATCTTTATTCCAACCTAAAAGAGAGACTTCATTGTGCATAGCAAGAAACTTAAAGAAAAGATAGGCATGATTTTTAAAATCTTGGGAGAATTAGAAATAGAATATATATTATCCATTGGGTAGAAATCTTGTTGCTTAAAGGCTTCTGTTGAAAGGCAGATTGAATAAAAATCTGAAGCCTGTTGTGGCACCATATTCAGGTGCTGTGTTATTTTTTATCACCTAATTTTGGATACTTTTGGAAATAAATCTAGGCTACTTATTTTTTAGTTTTATTTTTTTATTTTTTTTTGCGGTACGCAGGCCTCTCACTGCTGTGGCCTCTCCCGTGGCGGAGCACAGGCTCCGGACGCGCAGGCTTAGCGGCCATGGCTCACGGGCCCAGCCGCTGTGCGGCATGTGGAATCCTCCTGGACCGGGGCACGAACCCGTGTCCGCTGCATCGGCAGGCGGAATCTCAACCACTGCGCCACCACGGAAGCCCTAGGCTACTTATTTTTGATAGCCAAAGAAATTGAGTAACAATTTCAGGTAATATAAGTTGTTTAAAAAACATAACATACAGTATTTTCTAATTTAGATAAATAGCTTTGGATCAATGGTTTTCTTGGTTAATTTGGTGCACTCCTATTAGAAAGAAAAAGGCGTCCACCCTAGCTATAGCTGTATTCTCCCTATACCATTCCTCCTCCCCCCTCCTTCTTCTCTCGTGTGAGTGACTTAATTCCTTTTAGGAATCTGATCAAATTCGTGAATCCTCTTCTCTGAAAAATACATAAAAATTTCCTTACATTTCAGGGGGTTAATGGATTCCCTGCTTCCTCTCACATATACCTTGCCCTGATTGGGACCCACAGACCTCGTACAGGCTACAAATCTCCTTAGAAAATAAAATTCAAACTCCTTCCTAGTATTCTAAATATTTAACAATTTGTCTTAGAAATAATAGTGTTATTGCTACTCATATAATAATTACAATAGTAGTAATTATAAGAATAGTTAAAATTTATTCTGTGCCAACCTTAATGCCAGGTCTACTGAACCTTTAACCTGGACTAATGGTTATATTATTAATGATATCTCCATGTGGACTGTATCCAGTTTGCATTTATCGTGTGCTTTAGAAAATATCATGTCTTTAGAATACAAATTGAAAGAAGAGATTATAAGCACTTTGATTCTAACACCTTATTTATGTTCACTCATTGCATTCATAAGATATCAAAATCCTTTTTGGAATACTGAATTTATTTTTAGTTCTATAATTCCAGTACTCTCTTTTTTGCTTCTGAGCCTCTTTGTCATTCTTCTTCCACGGAAAATTAACTATCCCACCCAACACCCACCATGTCCCTTAAGTCCTACAAATTTCAGTTTGGAGACAGGTTCTCATATTTCCCTTAGGAGATCATCTTTGGTCACTCTCCAAAGTCTAATGTACTTGCTACTCCCATGTGCTGCAATAACATTCTCATTCTCTCTCTCTCTGTCTCTCTCGCTCTTGTTACCTATCTATCTATCTAAATAGATAGGGTGTGAAGAGAATCCAGGCTGGGGAACACTCAAGAATGGGGAGAAGAAAACAAGCCTACAAAAGAGATAGAGAAGTGTTTCTTTATCTGTTATTTACTACAATAATGTCCAACAGATGGTAAGTGATCAAAAAATATTTATGGAATGAGTTAAATAACGTTACACTAAAATTTATTTTTATCATATCTCAGTGCCCTGTTATTAGCAGCAGCAGCAGCACTCTTTAATAGGCACTACTTTAGGCACTTTGCTTGCATTATCTTATTCAAGACTCACAATAATTCTGCAAGAAATATAATTTCTCTTAGAGTATATAATTTATCATCCCATGACTAGATGAACTTACATATATCTGAGTCTGAAGTTTTTTTTTTTTTCTAGTAGGCCAGAGTTTCCCAAAATCTCTTCTGAGCAATAGATGTTAACAGGTATTTAACAACAAAAATAACTAAAAAACTATTGCTGGGCTAATAGTAGAATTATTGGGAATCAATTTTACTAATAGGATGCATGCCAGCAGGTGAAAGTGGAGCAGTTTTGGCAGGAAAGGAGGCTAACGTTACTAGTTACTGAGGGAGAATGGATTCTTAATAATATTTATGAAAATTTTCTGTTTCACCCTGACTCGCTTGGTACCAAAGCTTAGTCGTCATCTGAGAGAATCAATCCTTTAAGCTTTGTGATATATGCTGTTGTCCTAACCAACTACTTCAGTTTTGATTTCCTCATCACCCTTTGCAGTCTGCTTGTTCCTGTTATTTCCCAGTTTTGACATTTAATTTCTTTTAGTTGTGCTTTACAGTTTTCTTGAAATGCCTCATTGGGTTTTCTTGTATAAAATTTCTTAGGCTTATCTTGCAATTATTTTAGTAACTAGGTGTCATTATTTATTATTCTGTTATGGATTGAATTAAAGTACATAGCATTATTTTAGAAGTGGCTGGTTCTTGAGCATCATTGTCATTTATATTGTGCTAAATATTGCATTTAGGTGACAAAGTGGAAATTCATCTGGAAGGTGAAGTTAATATTAATAGAAATCTTTCCATATGTTGTTAAAGACTCTTGATGTGAAGCTCAAAATGTGAAGCTCATTTTTTCAGCCCCTGTTTAAATTCAGTTGTAAATTTTCTCCTCCTGGTTTCTTACCTTAATGAGGTGTCATCTCTTATCACCTAACTTCTTTGCTCAAAAACCCTCCTGTGCACCCTTCTATCTACAGAATGCCACCTAAACTTCTTTAAGTGGCATTTAATGATCTGGCATAGATCTTTTCTCCATTAGTCTCTTCCCTCACACATAGTGCTCTGTCATACTCCTAACTGACAAACATTTATTTTCCTTTATTTATCTTATTATTTTTGTTAACACTATACTTCTTTTATTTCTCAAACTGTGTGCTAAGGCCTCTTCGCTGCAGACCCAATTCGGTTTCTCAGGATATTTTAAATTTTCTAGGGAAACAGTGACATCTATCAGGTACAGCACAAACCACTAACTTTGGATATTTTCATTTTAAAATTAGGTTGCTACATTCCTTTTGGTGGTATCATATACTTTGTAAAACTGGGTTTCTGTGACTAAAAAAAATAAGCACTGCTCAGAAATTAATGTGAGACAGGAAATGAGGGTGGTGGTGACCAGCCTGATTCCAAGGTTTGAGAATTTTGCAGTGCTAGACAAGTACTAAATTGTTAGGAAATAAATACTTAAGTTGTTTAGAACTAACTACCTAATAAATAGAATTCCTTTTGCCTTAGGGACACCATGATAAAATTCCTAACACAGTAAAGGAGGCATGTGCTCTATGCTTCTACTTTCTTTCCAGTTCATAGCCATTTTTAAAAATTATACCTATTGTTCAAAGACTACTCGATAATGTCACCCATCTCTGGAAGCCTTTTCTGATCCCCCCAGCTGCAATTAATCTCCCTCCTGGGTGTTTTCTGATAACATTGTAGCTTTACTATTGCTGTTAAAATTGAATTCAACTAATTCATTTATTTATTTAAAGTTAACAGTAATGGCTTTCTGGTTCTCTAGTTAGGTGTAGTTACTTACAGTATAATGAGAGCCCTCTCATCCTCTGTGTAAAAGTGAAACAGCTATATTATTAGGTATCATTTACTGAACTAGAGTGCATGTCTTGATAAGTCTGTTTCTAATTCTTAAGCATCCTTACAAGATCACAGGTTATATTATACACATTTTATATTTGAAGAAATTGGAATTTAGCAATGTTGGTTTCTGTCACACTGACATACCTCCTAACCTTTGGCTGTTCTAGTTACTTCTCCTTTTACTGTTGATAGAATCAGCTTTTTGATATCCTCAAAAATCCTATTGAGATTTTGACTGGGGTTTGCGATGACTCTATGAATCTATTAGGGGAGAATTGCTGTTTTAAGAATATTAAAATTTTGGGAATTCCCTGGCAGTCCAGCGGTTAGGACTCTGCGCTTTCACTGCTGAGGGCCCAGGTTCAGTCTCTGGTTGGGGAACTGAGATCTTGCAAACCACGTAGGATGGCCCCCCAAAAAAAACCAAAAAAAAAAGAATGTTGAGTTTTCCAGTTCGTGCACATAGGCTCTCCATTTATATAGGTGGGTTTTTTTTTCCCCCGCAGCAAACGTATATAGTGTTCTGTGCATAGGTCTTGCACGTGTTTTCTTAAATTTTTCCCAATATGTTTTATTTTTTGATGTTATTGTAGATGACACTGTTTTCTTAATTTTAATTTTCAGCTGTTCCTTGGTAGTATATAGAATCACATTAGATTTTTTTCTTGAATCCTGAGACCTTGATAAACTGACTCTTTAATCCTGGAGCATTTATATAAGCTCCTTTGTGATCTCTTATATTCCTTAAGCATGCACAGATTGGTCCCCAGCAAAAGCCTTAAGAGTTACTCTATATGGATTTCAGCTCATTCCTCTCTGAAACTCTTTTTTGCCATTTCAAGTTTCCTGACTCCTTGAACACTTATCTCTCTCTGCTTAATTCAGTGAGAATGCCAGGCTCTGTTTGGCTCCTTCCTCCCTGCACCACAGTCTGGAAATGGCCTCCTGGCAGACAGTCTGCATGATGTCAGGGCTCACCTTCTGTCTTCTCTATCAGAGATTACACTCCAGTTCTGCCTGTTGGCCAATGGCTGAAAATTCTTTAGTTGTTCCCTTTTGCTTTTCTTTTCAGTTATTCAGAACACAGGGGTGGTTCTGGACCCTGCTACTCCCTCAGGGCTAGACTGGAAGTTAAAGATAGGTGTTTAAGGATGTTCTGTCCTTATATAAACAAAGAAAAGTTGGGCAGTTTGTTTTACCCAAAAAAAGGCAGCATATTCAGGTTATGAACAAAGTTAAATCTCTTTTCTAGAGAATCTGACAATGTAATGATTTTGATTTCATATTAGGGACATGGTCATTTTCATCATTTTATTCTCTAGTATACATGTATTAAATGTTTATTGATTGTATGTCAGAAGGGTAGGAAACAGATTGGTCAAGTGTTGGTCACATTGTGTTTGAGACAAAGTTAGTGGTGTACTAAAGTTTTAACAGAATTTAAATTAGTTATACCTCCTTAGCTAGGTTTATTCCTAGGTATTTTATTCTTTTTGTTGCAGTGGTGAATGGGATTGTTTCCTTAATTTCTCTTTCTGATCTTTCCTTGTTAGTGTACAGGAATGCAAGAGATTTCTGTGCATTAATTTTGTATCCTGCGACTTTACCAAGTTCATTGATTAGCTCTAGTAGTTTTCTGGTGGCATCTTTAGGAATATCTCTGTATAGTATCATGTCATCTGCAAGCAGTGACAGTTTTACTTCTTCTTTTCCAATTTGTATTCCTCTATTTCTTTTTCTTCTCTGATTGCGTATACTCAGAAAGCTGTAAGACACTGATGAAAGAAATCAAAGTTAACACAAACAGATGGAGAGATACACCATGTTCTTGGATTGGAAAAATCAATATTGTGACAATGACTATACTACCCAAAACAATCTACAGATTCAACACAATCCCTATCAAATTAACCAATGACATTTTTTACAGAACTAGAACAATAAACCTTAAAATTTGTATAGAGACACAAAAGACTCCGAGTAGCCAAAGCAATCTTGAGGGAAAAAAATGGAGCTGGAGGAATCAGACTCCCTGACTTCAGACTGTACTACAAAGTTACAGTAAACAAGACAGTATGGTACTGGCACAAAAACAGAAGTATAGTTCACTGGAACAGGATAGAAAGCCCATAGATAAACCCACGCACCTATGATCAACTAATCTATAACAAAGGAGGCAAGGATATACAATGGAGAAAAGCCAGTCTCTTCAATAAGTGGTGCTGGGAAAACTGGACAGCTATATGTAAAAGAATGAAATTAGAACACTCCCTAACACCATACACAAAAATAAACTCAAAATGGATTAAAGACCTAAATGTAAGACCAGACACTATAAAACTCTTCAAGGAAAACATAGGAAGACCACTCTTTGACATAAATCACAGCAAGATCCTTTTTGACGCACCTCCTAGAGAAATGGAAAAAAAAATAAATGGGACCTAATGAAACTTAAAAGCTTTTGCGCAGCAAAGGAAACTATAAACAAGACAAGAAGACAACCCTCAGAATGGGAGAAAACATTTGCAAATGAGTCAATGGACAAAGGTTTAATATCCAAAATACATAAACAGCTCATGCAGCTCAGTATTAAAAAAAACAACCCAATCCAAAAATGGGCAAAAGACCTAAATAAACATTTCTCCAAAGAAGACATACAGATGGCCAAGAGGCACTTGAAAAGCTGCTCAACATCACTTAGAGAAATGCAAATCAAAACTACATGAGGGGGCTTCCCTGGAGGCACACTGCTTGAGAGTCTGCCTGCCGATGCAAGGGACACGGGTTCGTGCACCAGTCTGGGAAGATCCCACATGCCGCGGAGCAGCTGGGCCTGTGAGCCATGGCCGCTGAGCCTGTGCGTCCGGAGCCTGTGCTCCGCAACAGGAGAGGCCACAACAGTGAGAGGCCCGCATACCGCAAAACAAACAAACAAACAACAACAAAAAAAACTACATGAGGTATCACCTCACACTGATCAGAATGGGCATCATCAGAAAATCTACAAACAACAAATGCTGGAGAGGGTGTGGAGAAAAGGGAACCCTGTTACAAAGTAAGAGAGTGGCATGGACATATATACACTACCAAATGTAAAATAGCTAGTGGGAAGCAGCCACATAGCACGGGGAGATCAGCTCGGTGCTTTGTGACCACCTAGAGGGGTGGGATAGGGAGGGTGTGAGGGAGACGCAAGAGGGAGAAGATATGGGGATATATGTATATGTATAGCTGATTCACTTTGTGAAAAAGCAGAAACTAACACAACATTGTAAAGCAATTATACTCCAATAAAGATGTTAAAAAAAAAGGGAACCCTCTTGCACTATTGGTGGGAATATGAATTGATACAGCCACTATGGAGGACAGTATGGAGGTTGCTTTAAAAACTAAAAATAGAATTACCATATGACCTTACTATGGGCATATGGTAATTCACCTGGGCATATACCCAGAGAAAACCATAATTCAAAAAGACATGCTCCCCAGTGTTCATGGTAGCACTCTTTATAATAGCCAAGTTACAGAAGCAACCTAAATGCCCATCAACAGACAAATGGATAAAGAAGATGTGGTATGTATATGCAATGGCATATTACTCAGCCCTAAAAAGGAATGAAATTGGGTCATTTGTAGAGACGTGGATGGATCTCTAGACTGTAATACAGGGTGAAGTAAGTCAGAAAGAGGAAAATAAATGTCGTATATTAACGCATATATGTGGAACCTAGAAAGATGGTACAGATGAGCTGGTTGGCAGGGCAGAAGTACTGACACAGATGTAGAGAACAAAGGTATGGACCCCAAGAGGGGAAAGTGGCGGGGGGCGGGGGGATGAATTGGGCGATTGGATTGATATATATACACTAATATGTATAAAATAGATAACTAATAAGAACCTGCTGTATAAAAAATAATAATAAAATAAAATTTAAAAAAATTAAAAAACAAATTATAAACTTTTTAAAATTTTGTATTTTTAATCTTTTTCAACTTTCTTGATTATAACATCTTGATTTATTCAGCTAGATTACTGAGTACTTTGAACAGTGAACATTGCTTCTATTTCTTTTGTGTGTCTGCTTTGGCTTACTAAACTTTCATTTTAGATTGACTAACTTTTGAGTGGAAATCACTGATCAAGAGTAAAGGTGTCATATTTTGTTAGTATGCTGATAATCAGATATTTCCAGAATGTTAGCCAGTTTCCTGTGATGAAATACTCAATAGTGGAATTATAACAACCTGCTGAATAGTTCTATTATTTGTCCATTTCTTGTTTTGCAGGTTCAAGTAGTAGTGATTTGTAAAGGAAACATTTCAATTCATTTAAATCCTGCTTATGGAAGGGTTGGGAGTCATATTTAAGCCCGATAGTGCGTTGATATAGCCCTTTTTTTCACACTAGTTTGAATATGTGAACTTTGATTATAGTTAGGCTGAGTTACATTATAATAACTTCACTTTCACTGATGTTTCCTTTTATTTTGATGGCATTTTAAGTTATTTAAAAAATCATAGTAAAATTTGCTGTTGACTTTGCCTTTTTTTATTTTACTACCTAAAGCAGACATGGTTCATAATTTAACCATGCTTCTACATGAATAAAAGTAAATTATAGAACAACATACAGGTATTTTCTGCTGTTAAATGTATTATTTACCTAAGCATGGTTTAAAGGATTTAAAATCTCTTAGGTATGGATATTGATGCATTTTAAGATATTAACTGCGTCATGTGATGGACTTATTTTAAAAAATTGATTGATAATATTAAAGACTGAATAAGCTAATTTTAAATTATTGTTATTTTTAAATGGAATGTTTGATTTCATTACAATATCTTTAACCCATCTTTTAATTTTGAAAATTTTCTAACTTACATAGAAGTATAAAAAATAGTTAAAGGAACTTCTGTATACCTGTCATAGATGTACCAATTTTCATTTTATTTTATTTATTTTATTTTTTAACATCTTTATTGTAGTATAATTGCTTTACAATGGTGTGTTAGTTTCTGCTTTATAACAAAGTGAATCAGCTATACATATCATATATCCCCATATATCCTCCCTCTTGCGTCTCCCTCCCATCCTCCCTATCCCACCCCTCTAGGTGGTCACAAAGCACTGAGCTGATCTCCCGGTGCTATGCAGCTGCTTCCCACTAGCTATCTATTTTACATTTGGTAGTATACATATGTCCATGCCACTGTCACTTCATCCCAGCTTACACTTCCCCCTCCCCGTGTCCTCAAGTCCATTCTCTACGTCTGCGTTTTTATTCCTGTCCTGCCCCTGGGTTCTTCAGAACCATTTTTTGTTGTTGTTTAAAGATTCCATATATATGTGTTAGCATACGGTATTTGTTTTTCTCTTTCTGACTTACTTCACTCTGTATGACAGACTCTAGGTCCATCCACCTCACTACAAATAACTCAATTTCATTTCTTTTTATGGTTGAGTAATATTCCATTGTATATATGTGCCACATCTTTATCCATTCATCTGTCGATGGACACTTAGGTTGCTTCCATGTCCTGGCTATTGTAAATAGAGCTGCAGTGGACATAGTGGTACATGACTCTTTTTGAATTATGGTTTTCTCAGGGTATATGCCCAGTAGTGGGATTGCTGGGTCGTATGGTAGTTCTACTTTTAGTTTTTTAAGGAACCTCCATACTGTTCTCCATAGTGGCTGAATCAATTTACATTCCCACCAACAGTGCAAGAGGGTTTCCTTTTCTCCACACCCTCTCCAGCATTTATTGTTTGTAGATTTTTTGATGATGGCCATTCTGACTGGTGTGAGGTGATACCTCATTGTAGTTTTGATTTGCATTTCTCTGATGGTTAGTGATATTGAGCATCCTTTCATGTGTTTGTTGGTAATCTGTATATCTTCTTTGGAGAAATGTCTATTTGTGTCTTCTGCCCATTTATGGATTGGGTGGTTTGTTTTTTTGATATTGAGCTGCATGAGCTGCTTGTAAATTTTGGAGATTAATCCTTTGTCAGTTGCTTCATTTGCAAATGTTTTCTCCCATTCCAAGGGTTGTCTTTTCATCTTGTTTATGGTTTCCTTTGCTGTGCAAAAGCTTTTAAGTTTCATTAGGTCCCGTTTGTTTATTTTTGTTTTTATTTCCCTTTCTCTAGGAGGTGGGTCAAAAAGGATCTTGCTGTGATTTATGTCATAGAGTGTTCTGCCTATGTTTTCTCTAAGAGTTTTACAGTGTCTGGCCTTACATTCAGGTCTTTAATCCATTTTGAGTTTATTTTTGTGTATGGTGTTAGGGAGTGTTCTAATTTCATTCTTTTACATATAGCTGTCCCGTTTTCCCAGCACCACTTTGAAGAGGCTGTCTTTTCTCCATTGTATACTCTTGCCTCCTTTATCAAAGATAAGGTGACCATATGTGCATGGGTTTATCTCTGGGCCTTCTATCCTGTTCCATTGATCTATATTGCTCTTTTTGTGCCAGTACCATATTGTCTTGATTACTGTATCTTTGTAGTATAGTCTGAAGTCAGGGAGCCTGATTCCTCCAGTTCCATTTTTCTTTCTCAAGATTGCTTTGGCTGTTCGGGGTCTTTTGTGTTTCTGTACAAATTGTGAAATTTTATGTTCTAGTTGTGTGAAAAATGCCATTGGATCTACCAGTTTTTAGCATTTCAACATTTGCTTTCTCTTTCTTTATATAAATAAATATGTATATTTTTCCCCTGAACGATTTTGAAGTATTTATCCTCTATTTGAGAAATTTAGAATTTATACAATCTTGTTTTCCGATATATTATAGATATTCCAATCTCAGTGATTATTCTAATAGTCTTTTATAGCTGTTTGATTTTATTCTCAGTCCAGCATCTATAATGATTACATGTTGCATTTATTTGTTGTATTTCAAACGGCTTTTCTTGTTCTTTTTTAAATTGTGTTGTATTCCATTGAATGGATTTATCATATTTTATTCAACCAGTCTTCTGTGCATGGACATTTTGTTTCCAACATTTTGCCATTACAAATAATGTCTCAAAGAATACTTCTGTATATGTTGTTTTATATTTGTGGACATGTATCTTCAGAATAAATCCCTAGAAGTAGAATTGGACTACTAGATCATCAGTTACTGTATCTTTATCTTACAGATTTCTCTTTGTTACCTTTTTTTACTTCCTCATCCCTTTAGCACTAAGCATACATGCATTTCTTTTATACTCCAGATATTTGGAAGTAATGTAAGATTTTGATATCTTTTGACTTTGCATATTGAGTATTTTGCTAAAAAGTCTTAGAAAAAAATAGATGCTGTTTACAATAACTAATACAAGTATTAGAAACCTCAGGAATTTGAGCCTAATTATAAAAGATAACATATCAATGAAAAGTATGCATTTTAAAATAAATACAGTGATTAATTTATAGCAAAGAAATTAAAGTTTTATGAGACTAATGAATTAGAATTTTTAATACTGTTTATTTCTGAATAAGTTGTTTGTTTAGTTAGTTGGTTAGTTTTGGCTGCGTTGGGTCTTCATTGCTGTGCAAGGGCTTTCTCTAGTTTCAGCGAGCGAGGGCTACTCTTTGTTGCAGTGCGTGGACTTCTCATTGCGGTGGCTTCTCTTGTTGTGGAGCATGGGCTGTAGGCGCACGGGCTTCTGTAGTTGTAGAGCGCGGGCTCAGTAGTTGTGGCTCGCATCCTGTAGAACACAGGCTTAGTAGTTGTGGCACTTGGGCTTGGTTGCTCCACAGCATGTGGGATCTTCCCAGACCAGGGCTTGAACCCATGTCCCCTGCATTGGCAGGTGGATTCTTAACCACTGAGCCACTGGAGAAGTCCAATAACTTGTTTTTAAAACAACTTATTAGACATGAACGTAAGTTTAGCATATATATATGTGTATATATACACACACACATATATATATATGAAGTACAATATTAATGACAACCACAGCTAATATACATCATCTACTTTGTGCCTGGTACCATAATGCATATACATTAACTTAAATTACTTAATTTAATCCCCAGCAGCTTTATAAGGTGTATTTATAATTTTTTTCCTCATTTACATATGAGGACAATGAGGCCTAGAAATGTTAAGTGACATGGTCTTACTTACGCAGCTAATTAGTGGCAGAGGCAAGATTTGAACCCACACAGTATTCAATATAGATTCTGGGCTTTTAATGACAATGCTTCACTACTTCTATTGGACTCAGTATTATTTTTCTGTATCAAGCCAGTATTGACCTAAGGTCTGTATGACTTTGAGTTCTTAACCACTGTGTTCTTTCTTTCCCTGAAGGAAGTATAATAAGATTTTATGTGGTTGTTATATCAAATTTGTTATCATAAGTGGTGATACAGGATTGAAATTCCATTCCTAACAGCCACAGCTGCTAACAAAGCAACGCTTTTATGCCACCATCCTTGGCAGAATACTGAACTATGTGTACCATTTTTCTGACCCATTAAAATTATTTATGTTTCTCTTTTTCAGTGGATGATTCAGCAGCCACACAAAGCAGCAACATTTTTTGGATGCATCGGGATAGATAAATTTGGGGAGATCCTGAAGAAAAAAGCTGCCGAAGCCCATGTGGATGCTCATTACTATGAACAGAATGAGCAGCCAACAGGAACTTGTGCTGCGTGCATCACCGGTGGCAACAGGTCAGTGTTATTTCAAGGGAAGCACTGTACTAATTGACTGTTTAACCACTGGTAAAATCTGAATTCAAATCTGAGTTTGGAATTTAGACATCATGTTTGTAATTTATTTTAATGTTTAATAAACTCTTCTTCCTAGTATCACTTTTCCTTAAAAAGTTTTTTTTACCTTTCTTGAACCTGTTGTTATCTTCATGAAGCGTAATGAAATGAAAATTTTGAGATTATCAAGTCCAGCCTCTACTTTTTATAATTAGGGTCAGAAAAGGAGCGCATTTTATTCAGTGTTTTGTAGCTAGGTTCTTGCCGAACTGGCATTAGGAAGAATGTTCTTTTCAACATATCCTGAGATTGGAATATTAAAATACATATATACACATATATATTTTTTAAATATATAAAATATTACATTATATCCAGCCTCATATAAATTAGGTCATCTAAAGCATTTCTGGCGAACAGTCATCTGCCCATACTAAACAACTTCCGTCATGGGTAATGCACCACTCAAAAAACAATCTATTACATTTCTATACAACTTCGCTTATCAGAAAGTTTTTCTTTGTGTGAACTTGAACTCTGTCTCTCAGAACTTTCCATGCATTGCTTTTTTTGGTGCCTTTTGCAGCTACGTGGAGGTATATCTTCAGTACATTCATGCTTTGCTAACATCATTATTAGCATACTGCTTATCAGCATGGGCTTTTTTCTCCTTTGGAAAGGAAAAAAAATAATTTTCCTAGTTATTATATTGTTAGAATCACCAAAGATGGTCTCTTTTAAAATGGTGACTCACTAGATACTTTACATCCCTTATAGCTAAAAATATTGTCTGTCCTTCACCATTTCCTATCTCCCTTCTTCCCCTTCTTTCTTATTTGTCTCTTTGTCTTCTTTTCCTTATTTCCTCCCTTATCTCTCCTCCCCTTGCTCCATTCCTCCTTTTTACCTCATATGTTTTTGCTCACTCTTTGACCTCTCAAATGTATGTTAAAGACCTGACACTATTCTGGGCAGTAGTCATTAAATAACTAAAATATAACTTTCAAAAACAATTAGGGTACCAAAGCCATGTTCAAACTTTCCTGTAACTTTATTTTTTGGGTGTAGGAGAAATTTATGATTTTAAGGTTTTAATAAATAAAACCATCAGTTCAAACATTGAGATATACTTATTTAGACCTTTCCCCTTTTCAGTTTTTCTAAAAACCAACTTTAATAGGCAGGTGCAGAGTTTTCCCATTAGTGAGAAATGTGTCAACTTTTGCCTCTGATACCACTCCGGCTACAGTAAAATTGCTAAATTGTTTTTGTATGTTAAGTTGTTATTTTAAAGAACAGGTATGATAATATTAGGTCTTCCATCAACAGCTTAATTTATATACTCATATAATGGTTATGGTGATCAGTATTAATTAGGTGCTATTGGAAGTCAGAAACTGAGGGAAACCCTCGCTGTCTAATTCATTATGCAAATTGTGGAACCTAATAGATTTGGATAAATTGTTTTAAATAGAGCTAGGAACACTAACTTCCAGTGTCCCAAACTCAGGTTAAGGGAATATTCTTCTTAATCCAGGTTCTTATTCTCCACAAACTCTGAACCAGATAGATACACTTGGATAGTAAGAATACCTGTATTTTCTTTTGGAGAAACTATTTAGTTTCCTATCAAAAGAGTAGTATTTTTTTTTATCAAAATAGAGTTTAGTAGCTCATACCAGAAGTATTTGCTTTTATTTAGTAACCATTTTTTTGTCAACATTTTGCAAGAGTCATGATTACTAAAATATTTTTTATAAATTAATTATCCTTAAATTTGTAATATAGTTATTTTGCATATACATGTATTGATGAATATCACTCTTATTTGCATTAATTTAGTTGAGCATAAACAGAATGTATCCTTCAGTTAGTCTGATGGCATATGAGTGAGTACAAATATGTTTTGGAAGAGAATTGATTTATTTTTTTCAAAAGAGAATCTAACCATATTACCAAAATCTTAAGTGATGAGATGATGTATTTGTGGGATGTTTTTAACCACAACTGTTAACTAAAACAAATTTGAAAAATTGGCAAGTTTTTATTTTTAATTTGTGGGTCAGAAGGAGGGGGAAAAGTGTTTTTATTTCTTTGTCTGTAACATAAATAATTATTGTATTAAGTTTAATTGTTGGACAATAATAAAAAGCTCTGTGTGGCACTTGGAACAAGATTTTAAATGTAGTATTCTGCTTAGATTTTCAGCTACAAAACTGGAACAGTGCAAGGAGTTTTCAACTATGAAAACTAATATTAATTTATTCTAGCCCATAAAATGTAATGGTTTTATGTAATGTAAGGTAAAATGTAGTGTATTAATAAAATTAATCCCTCATAGTAAATATGGTCTACATTTATATGTGTGTTTTATAAAATTAATCCCATACCTCGCTTTTAAAGCATTAGATTAAATATCAGTGGATAGTATGTTGATATTTGAAAACTGAAGTTTTTAGTTGCATATATATTTTTTTGTGTGTAACTACATAGTAGCTATTTCTTAACTGCATTTTGAACTATTAAAAATGTAGAAAGTAGATAATTTTATTATTTTAGTATCAAAAGGAAGCTTAAATGCCAGTTTCTCAAAATACCAGATGATATTTAGAGCAAGGATTAATGTCCTTGTTTATCTCAAAGGCAACAGAGAAATCTTGAAAAGTTTTCAGAACAAAAGTAACTTTATGGGCTTCCCTGGTGGCGCAGTGGTTGAGAGTCCACCTGCCGAGTCAGGGGACACGGGTTCGTGCCCTGGTCCGGGAGGATCCCACATGCCGCGGAGCGGCTGGGCCTGTGAGCCATGGCTGCTCAGCCTGCACGTCCGGAGCCTGTGCTCCGCAACAGGAGAGGCCACAACAGTGAGAGGCCCGCGTACTGCAAAAAAAAAAAAAAAGTAACTTTATTTACATTTATTAAAATCAGTATACAGCAGTTTGAAGAATTAAGAATAAAATTAAAACAAATTTTACAAAAATGTTTTTAGTTAACTGTATAGTTATATGACAAGTTTGACTATATGTAAAACTTACTTACTTTTTGTTATTGTTGTTTTAGATCCCTTGTAGCTAATCTTGCTGCTGCCAATTGTTATAAAAAGGAAAAACATCTTGATATGGAGAAAAACTGGATATTGGTAGACAAAGCAAGAGTTTATTATATAGCAGTAAGTATTTGCCTAATTCAAATTTCTGGTACATATTTACACTATAAATTATAGTTGTTAGCTGAGGTACATTTAAAAATAATTGTCTCTGATTATCCTGTAAATTCTTTACCCATCTCAAAGCATATGCTAGGTTCTCTATTACAAATACAGAACAGAAATATGATCATTCTGTGGTAGCGTGATTTGTATTACTTATCTTCAAATATACCTCTTTTTAGATACATTATACATAGATGTTTTTAAACCAAGTATCAAATTCTGTATTAAATCTTAAGGTCTTTGAAGTAATTCTGGAAATTTGTATTTTTAGGCTACTTGTTGTGAATGATGCCATGCATTGTGTGTGGAAATATTATTAGCAATATAAATATTCACTGCAAACAGTTTGAGCTTATTTGATGAAAAAACTTAATTACTATTTATTCCATAGTAATTACCATGACACCTTTTAAGTTAATATTTTAGAAACATAGATCATGACAAATCTTTTAAATATCAGAATATGGGCAGCATGTAATTTGAATTATTAAGCCTTCTGGCATAAAAAATAATTGGTTAAGAATTCATTTCTAAAATAAGACTGTACTAAAAATTCTCCTGAATTAATCACCCTATGAATACCTTGTTTTTATTTAATATGAGTTAAATGTGGCTCATCACAAATACTAAGTAGATACCTATGAAAAATTAAAAGTACTTCATTTGCATATATGGTTTTGATATAACAGCTGCTGCCATTTACTACCTGAGCTGTGAAACAGCTGGTAAGATGCATAAAAAATTGATTATCCAGTAGGAACATGTTTATTGAAAATATAATTATTTCTTTCAGTCTAGTGTTAATGTCTCCTACAGCATGTTTACGTGCACTGCTGTAGGCTTTGCAAGGTTATTGATTCCTCTGTATAGCAAATCCTACCCCTTTATAACTGTCAAGTAAATGCTTACATTGAGAGGATTATATAGAGGAAGGTCATGTTACCAACTATTCAGGTACAGTTTTGTATAAAGTGTAGAGTGATCAGTTTTGTTCAAATTAATAAAATTGAACTACTTTTGAGACTTGTATACTCAGCCAGAAACAAGTATCAAAATGTATTCCAGTTGATATATCTGATTGTAGCTGTTAGCTCTTAGTTTCTGTTTCAGCTGTTTCATAAAAGAATGCTCTTTCACATTGCCAGGTAAATCTATAGTTTGTTCAGAGTTTGGCTATTTTTAAATAGTTCTGAAAATAGTAGACTCACATTGGATACCTGGGATGCTGTAGATGTTGTATATTGTTGGTGAACATTCAACAAATATTTATTCTGCTAACAACTAAGAACATACTTCTTATTCATCAAAATCTGTGAAATTTCTTCTGAAATGTAAAATTATTTCCACAGACTTTCAGCATTTCTTTTAAACCTTTAATTCCCTTTCAGCTCAGAGCATGCAGTCTAGTCTTAATAAGAAAACTGCAAATTTAGATAGAGTAGATATGTATGTCTTTACTTATTTCAAGAAATCAGGTTGGCTTCTCTACACTTTCAGGTTCTGTAGTGTCAGCACTCGTCTTACATCATCATCATAAACTTCAGAGGTTCAACAACTTGAAATTGTGGGAGCTCTTTATACAAAAGGTTCTTGATCTGAAGAAGCAGCTCAATATATCTAACACATTTCCATAAGTAAGATGTCTATCTGCATTACATAAAATAAACTAGATCTACATACTCAACTCTTTTTCTCACTGTTCCATGAATTAATAATGGTCACAAGCGTTAAGAAAATTCAAAACCTTCCTCATTTTCTCTGTCACATAATGCATTGAATCTGCAATTCACAGCAAAAACTTTCCTAATAAAAAGTCGAAATGGAATATGCATATACCAGTATTCTCTTTCGGTTTAAATGAAGTGTTGACATCTTTTTTACCTTCATAGCAGGTGTCCCACTTACAGCATATAAACTCAGTTTTTCCATGTTTAAACTGAATTCTTTGTTAGTAGGTTTTTAGGGATTACTGGTTATGCCAATAGCTAATTACATGTTGAAAACGTAAATCTTAGTTGCTCTTTACCTTTATAATCAGATTGGCATATGTCTGTTTATTCTCTTATATGAAATATTTCTTACACTAGCCCTCTAAGACTATGATATTTAGGAAAGGTTTATGAAAAAGATGAGGAAATTGGAGCCATTAAATTTCTAAACCATATATTTTCTTTTTTAAGCAATATTAATGTGCTGTGAAAAGTGAGAAAATTAGCACTCTAATTTCATCCTGCCTCTTGATATTTGTAGTTATTTTCATTTTATTTTTATATTTTCAGTGTTTAAACATTTGGGCCTTTTTTTTTTTTACTCCTGCTCTGTCTGCTTTACATACTTGTGTTGCTGTCTGCCATTTCTAAAGTTATGGGATATAGTTGTAACACCTGTTTCAATGCCCTTGTCTGCAAATTCTATCATATGTGTTTTTTTCTGGTTCTTGCCATGGCATTGGGTTGTTTCCTCATGCACATATGCTAAAGACTTGGGAAAGCCCTGCAGATCCTGAGTTCTCATTTTGTACCTCTTTCTTCAAATGGCTCTCTCCTTTCCAGTATGCTGCCCTTGCACGTGCTAGCTACCTTGGCTTTCCTGAATGGAGACTACTGAACTCTGTTTAGGTTCTCTCTGCCCTGACTGCAATCTGGAAATTCTCTCTAGGAATTAAGTTTGCATAATTGTAGGGATCACCTTATCTTGTCCCTTATTTGATTACTGTCCAATTTCTCAAAATTGATATTTCCTATATTTTGTCCAATTTTATAGTTGTGTAAGTTGTTTAAATCCATTCCTCATTCTTTTCGTCTTGGTTGGAATTAGAAATTTCCTCTTTGGTTTTGTTTTTCCTTTTTTTTAGATGACTATTTCTGCCAGATTGCCTGACTTTTTCTTTGAATTTGAACAGTCTTAAGGTTGATTCAACCTAAGAAACTCCCTAAATTACTGTTCTAGATTCTATAAAATTATCTAGCTGTCACTTTATCATTTAAAAATAAATTTAAAAGCTCTTAGCTAGTAGATAACTTTTCATCCATGTATAGTAATTTTTCTAATATTATCAGTCAGTCCTTAATAGTGTTTTGGACTACATTGTGAGTACAGTGGGATTTTGCACAGAAATTTATGCATTATTTCTAAAGAGTTTTTAATGAGAAAAAGGTTCCAAGTTTTAAATACATGGTAAAACACTAATCAGCTTGCAAGTTTGGGCTTACATAGGGAGAAATTTTAACTTTAGAGATCAAACAGATATTTAAGAAATAAGTTAACAAAAGCTTCCAGTGCCATGTGACTTACTTTGCATAAACTGTCACCCAATGTGTGTTCTTTTTTACTAATTCAAAATTAAGCACTATAATGGAAGAATAGTGAATCATAGTTTGTCAATAATTGTTTGAGAATATGGGACCAGTAGTTTGAATTTTCCTTTGACTCCTATGCATATTTCCTTCTTTCTGTGATTTTTCCAGTTCCAGTGGCTTATTACAGATCTTCTTTTACCCTGTCTTTAATTTATAACTCCATCTGACTGCTTTTATCTCTTTTCAGTCTACAATCTTACCATTTTGGTTAATACAGTTTTTGCGAGGGTAAAGTTTTAAATGTTACTAATAGTTGCTTCTGGAATAACGGGAGGTATGATCATGGATAATTGGAGGAAACATGGTTTGGAGAAGTGTACAACCTTGGAGGAAAGGAATAGAGTTCCCATATTTGGTAAGAAATAGGAGTTTTTGCATATAAAGGACAAGCAGTAATCAATAACAACTATTTAGGTCTTACATCTCTCACTTTGTTTGTCCTGGTTGGGTTTTCTACTAAAATTCTTAATGACTACATGAGTAATAATTTATCTTAGTAGAACTGTTACTTAGACTCACAATTAAATATCTTTGTCAGTAATGTGAAAGCAATAACTAAATTCATTAAAATGAGTTGATAAATTATAAGAAATCTAGTCTATGAGATCATTTGGAATTTTCATATTAGAAGTTTTTCAGTGAACATTGAATAACAAATTAGAATGAATGTATAATGAAATAATATAATTGCTGTTTTTTTAGGATTTGGTTTTCTTTTGATAGCATTTACTAAAAAATATTCTACAGTATAACATGATTAGGAATTTTAAAAGACATTTGATTATGTTCAAAATTGTATCATCTAGTATTCTAACATTGTCATGAAAAAATTTGAGAAAGGTTCTAATGAAAGGGAATGAATTTGTCTTGTAATGGTGACCTAATAGAAATTAGAGTAATGTACAAGGAAATGAAAGATACCTATTAATTTAATATATATGTATGAGATTTGTACTACTCCCCCCCCCAAAAAAAATCTGGATAGGTGAAAATAGAAAAGTTTTGCTCACTTATGGACAGTTACTTAAACTCATTGCCATAAAACCTTATTACACCATAGAAAAAGCCTTTGTAATATCATCTTGTGAACGCTGTACTATTATAATGAATGTACTTTGGCAAAATAAGTAAACAAATGGATTTTTTTTAAGTTTAAGCTATTTAATTGTGAATGATAATGACTTCATAGGTCACAGTTCTTTATAAAGCATTTAGCTATGAATGAATTCAAGGCATTTTTGGAATTTATTAATCTTCATAATAGTCTTCTGAGATTATTAGTTAAGGAGTTGGATGGTTGAACTACCTCTGACTTTTCATTTTATCAGTGTTCTAAATGCAGTTTTTGAACGCTTATGTATTGGAACTCCCATTGTATTGGTCAAATCAGAGATCATCATTTGGCTTTATTTCTGCATTTTTTTACTTCAGGTTTTTGACTATACTATTCTGGATTGCTTCACTGACTTCATTAGGGAATAATTGTGAATTTTTAAGCCTTTTTAAAAATTTTTAAAAATATCCTTATAGGTGACATTAACTATTACATTTATAAATTCAAAAAATAAAATAAGAAAAATCTGTTTTTTTCCCTTCTATCTGGAGCATTACATGTTTGTATATAATTCCTGACATTTAGTATAGTAGTACACCCAACCCCCGCCCCTCCTTCCAACCCTTATCCGCCGTTCTACTTTTTGTGCTTTCAGTTACCCATGATCAACTTCAACCTGAAAATAGTAAATGGAAAATTCCAGCAATAAACATTTTATAAGTTTAAATTGTGCACCATTCTGAGTAGGCTGATGAAATCTTGTGCCATCCTGCTCTGTCCTTTGTCCAGCGTACCCACACTGTACACTACCTGCCCTTTAGTCACTTAGTAGCTGTCTCAGTTATCAGATCAGTTGTTGCAGTATCACAGTGCTTGTGTTCAAACAACCCTTATCTTACTTCATAATGGCCGCAAAGTGCAAGAATAGTGCTGATGAAAAAAAACGTAGTATATAAAGGGTTCAGTACTGTTGGCAGTTGCAGGTATACACTGGCGTTCTTGGAACGTATTCCCCACAGATAAGGGGGTTGTTGTATATATATGAATCTTTGTCTTGCAGGAATTTAGAGTTTTATGTACCAATTTGATACCCCTTCAAGTAAAGCCCAAAACTATGTGGTAAAAATGTCTATCTTTAGCTTGGATATAATATAGAGACAAAGAAAAAGACTGATAGTTGTATTGCTTCTTAAGCATTAGTATTAGAGTTTAATTTTTAACTTAAAAAATTTTTTCCTTATGTTATTGATGTCCAGTGAGTTACACAAATGATTACTGTTCTTACTTCTTCCTTATTAGAGACAATCTTTGATTCATACTAGAAAATTTTTCAAACAAGAATGTGATTTTTAGAAATTCTATTTGTACTTATTTTCAGTTTGTCTAGAATTTTTTTCTGGCAAGTTAAACTCTAACAGTATCATTTTTTAGACTAATACTTTGAATTTTTATAGATAAATATTTTCTCCAAGTAGAGCAGTTTACTCCTATATTCCTATAATTTTTCTTAAGTCTTACTTTAGCAGTTGTCAAAAATAAAACTCTACTAGGAGGAGGGAATCTATGAAATATTAAAGTAAGGTTATTTTCAGCTAAACAGATAATCTGTTTACTTATAGTAGAAAAGTAAGATAGTGTTGATTAAAGAAGTTTTGGGCTCTAAAGATAAAGATTGGAAGTTTTTGTGTTTTGGATTTGTGACATTATAATAAAGTCTTGGAATTTTATGTGAGGTTGGAAACCACACTACGTGCTAATTGCCTTAGAAGGTAAGAAAATAAACGTATGTATAGCAATTAGTTATTAAGGCAGTAGGTTCTTATATAGAGCCTCAAATGAATTAACAAACCATCTACTGAAATATTTACACTTCAGTTTACTTTATTTATGTATTTCAGACCACTCAGCAATTGCTTGAGAAAATGTTTACTAAATCTCTTTAATAAACATCTTTGAGAGGGAAAATTTATAGACATTGTGATGACAGTATACATTTTTATGTGCTAGTTGTCACATCTTTGAAATTGTACATAAATTGGACATAGTCTAGTATCTGTAGAAGTATATCTGTTTTCTAACATATTTTACTGTATACAATCTTTATAGCTTAATATGATTTAACCCATATGTTCTGTTGTGTCTATTCTTCTAGATAAATTAAATTGGATTTAATCTCTTTATAGCAGCTTTATTGAGATATTTATATACTGTAAAGTTCACTGGTTTAAAGTATACAATTCAATGATCGTTAGTATATTCACGGAGTTCTGCAACCATCACTGTAATATAATTTTAGAACTTTAACATCACCACAAAAAGAAACTTTGTACCAATTAGCAGTTATTCTCCATGGTCCCTGCATTCAATCTTGTATCCACATCTCATAATGGTTTCAGTGATATTCAGGTATTATGGCTATAAATTATATAATTGTTCCTAATTAGACAAATAATGAATTTATATCTTTGTTCTTTGACATATGTAGTGGAAGTCATAATAAGTCTTTTTTGTTTTCTTCCTTATTACCTCTTTCTCTTTTGCAGGTACTCTAAAGAGTGTCTTCTGAGCTTTTGTTCTCATTTATTTGTTCTAGATACAATGTTACCATGTTTTGGGGTCAGTTCTTTAAAATGTCACTTAATTTTTTTTTTTCTGATTTGGCTGAATGACATGTTGTAGATGAAGATTTTAAAATTATATTTAGTAAAGTGGGATGAAAAATGAGAAAACAGTTTTCTTCCTTTCCAGTACTTACTCAGGCATATTAAATCCATATTTGCTGTTATCCAGCTTCAGACCAATACAGGTTTCTCAGCTATATAACAGGGCTCATTTGACTCTAACCTCTTGTGTCTGTCATGTGTTTTCTCTACCACTTGGACATATTCATGTTAACTTTTTCACTGACATTGTCCTGATACAATTAGAAACATTAGCAAATCCTAAATAGTTGAAGATATTCTGAAAGACAGATTGCTGCTTTTCCAAATTGCATTCCTCTTGTACTCTATACAGATTGCTGACACAAGTTTTTCTTTAAATTTTGATAAACCCTTGAACGCTTTTCCCTGTAACTCTCTCCCATCTTTCCCTATAATACCCTTAGCCCAAACATAAATTTTGTGTAACCTCCCACCCCTGTTTAACTCTGCTGTCCTGACTAGTCATTTTGTGTATTCATTTTTCAAAGTATTATTTCTTTCTTCATTCTATAAACAATTTAAGACCAACTTTACTATTGTTGTTAAGTTTAAGGGACATGACATAAACTGTCACAATCAAATAAAATATAAAATGTATAGTAACCCACCAAAAATATTTTGGTTCAATCTTTTCAGAAAGATGCACATATATAAAATAAAAGAGCACCATATATTCTGTACTCATCCTACAAAAATAATTATTTTTACAGATATGTAGCTCCTTTAAGGTTAACATTTGACAGCTATAATAAACTAAATTGAATCTTAAAAATATTATTTTGCTTAAGAATGTTGACTAGCGTTTCTGAGGTAGATTGATGTGCTTAGTGTAGTAGATTTTAATCTTTTCTGAGTTTTGAACCATTCCAGAAAAATTTATTTACTCATAAAATTTTAATATAATTTTTGGTAGTTCATAGATTCAAAAAGCCTTTCTGCTAATTAATGGAGCCCAGTTCAAGAACCTCTGTTATAGTAAATAGTGAATTAAATGATACATAATCCAGTTATAGTTCCATATTAGAAAATGTCCATTCTGGATTTCTAAAACTTTTCTAGTTGTGCCTCTATACTTGTTTCCTTATATCACTCAAGAATTGTTTTTTGTAAAAATATGTTAAAGTGGAGAATCAGACTTAGTGGTGAAATGATGTATTTAGTGCCAGTGATAGAAGAGCAGAATTCTATAAAATTATTCAAATATCTCTGAACCATTTGCTCTCTTTTAAAAATATCTGTATGTTTTCATTACCTGAATATAACCAAAGACCTAATAATGCTAGTGCTTCTTTGTAAATATTCCCTAAAGTCATTTTTATTTCAGTCTGTCAGGGTGGTCATTGTGATGTTTTCAGGTAGACTGTAGCATTTTTACTTCCTCAGATGAGCCAAATTGGGACTATACTTTGTGGAAAGTTTTTTTAATATAGTATGTAGACATTGGTAAGAATCGGAATGTCCACTGACTTATTAGTTTCACAGATGCTTCCATAATACTTAGTGTACCCTTGGGTATGTTAAATTATCATACCCTGACAGCAATCCTGAAACATGCCAATCTTATAAAGCCATATTTCTGAGAACTAAAGCAAGCTTTCAGCGAACCATCTCTGACATGCCATGTTAATTTCCGTAACTATCATTACTGGAAGTGGTAGTATTTCTAAGGCATGGAGAATCTTGATAAATCTACCAAGTAAAAAAATATGACAAAATGTCTACCTTATCACTGGGTTTCCAATTATGAGGTTTGGTTTCTTTCAATCCCAATTGAATCATTTCAAAAATAATGATAAGCATCTTTTTTCTCTTGTCTTGAGTTATAAAATAGTTATTTAGGTGTACAATATATCAAAACAATAACTTAATCTATTTTCATTGTGTCTAGTGTTCATATTATGCATGAAAACCTCATTCTGTCATCTCATAGTATATTTACATATACACATGATTTTTGCCTTAAGTAGAAAAGAAACAGCTGACAGATACCTAGGTTAATTTCCTTTTTAAAATTGCAGCAAACTGTTCTGTGATTCTTTTGTGTGTTTGGGGTTATTTTGTGGAGAAAGAATTTGTCAAGCAACATTTGAGGGACATTGGCCTTTTGTACCCTTTCCTAAATAAACTTAAACAGAAACCTGTCAACTCAAGAATAAAATATTTCTTTGTAAATTCTCACCTGCAAATTATTGATAATGGAAGGAGCACCTTTTTAATCCTTATATCCCCCTACTCCTCAACAGCTTTTAGATTGTAGATAAACTTCCCAGCTCAGTAATTAACTGAGCTCAGTCATCGCACCCCATATCATGTGATTTTTTTTTTTTTTCAGTAGAATACATTATTAGAGCACTTACACAGCCAGTCTAGCTGCAGCAGCCCAGGCGGCAACAGCAGTGCCATTTTTCACAAAGGAAATGTTGAACAGGAGCCAAATGTTTGGTGGCAGTCTGTTGCTAGGAAATCAAGGTCCTGAGGCGATTAATGACAAAGCAAGCAATAACAAGAAGGCAGAATTACAGATTTAAAAGAGAAAAAAGTGGTTGGTGTTATAATTACCCAAAGAAATCCGCACTCATTAAATTGGCTGTTTTTATGATTGACTTTAATTGGAGGTTAGCTCAGATATTTAGCTCCTTTCCCACCCCTTTAAACACACACAGGCACATAATCTGTAGAACTGCAGACTTGTTTTTCTAAGCATTGAGAGGAGCTTGCCCTGTAATTTGATCCCCACTGACAGATGCATTTTCTATGCTGCCATTTTGAATTAACCTATTGTAGAACAATTTTCTTCAGCCCTGTTGAATAAAACATCTAGTCTGATTACCTCCGATGGATTTGATAGAGTAAAAGAATGTACTTCTCATTGAAGTAGACTGTTTGCATGGACTCTACTGATTTTGAACTCTGCCAGTAAGCACAATCATTTGTAATTAATTTTCGAAGAAATTTGTGGGGAGGAGGTAATGAGAGTCACCCTTTTATAGTTTAATGTTTGGGCATCTGCATCAAAACAGTATTATTCTTACAAGAAAGTGTTATTTTTCAATAAGATGTTCATATGCATTTGAAAATTTTTTGTGAATCTTCATCTATACTGTTGATAATTTTAGGAATAGAATCTTGTACTTATGTGCTCTAAAATGACCATTCTTCCTCCCCACCAACAGTATTTTAATTATAGGACTCAATATGCTTCAAAGCAACCTATTGTGAAACTGTTTTTAATATATAAAATATTTAATTAAAAAGATTTTAAGATCTGCCTGCTTCAATAAATCTTTGGTATATGTATCAAAAAGAAAAGAATTCCTTTATTTAAATTTTCTATGGTTTGATAAAATATATTACCAGAAAATCATTGATCAGTCTTTCATGTACAATACCAGATGAAGCATCACAGTTTATTTACCTTTCAGAAGCCTTAAGAATAAAGTTACATGATGCCACTGCTCTCCAGATTTTTAATCAAACCCTGGAACAAAAGAGCCAAGCACATTCTATCTGACAATACACACAGCGCTAATCAGATGCCAATGCCAAGCTGTCTGCTTTGTTAAATACTTAGCTTCCTAGAGGCAGGAAGACAGCTGCTATAAGTATGATGAAATTTGGTAGTTCAATCTATTTTTACTACCCTTGGGCTGCTAAGATACTGTTAATTTAGACCACCCCAATTGGTACACTTTAGGAAGTTTTTTAAAGAGTTTGTAATTAAAATGATAAAACATCGTTATTACATTGAAAACCTTCTGTAAGTTTTACATTTGACAGATACCTACTGAGATAACCCCAGCATGTAATTTACAATGATATAATGGTTGTAATTGCATTTTGGGGGAAAAAAAAAAAAAGAGGAACTATAGGAGACAAGTGCTTCCTTTAGAAGAGGCCAAATATTATTTAAAACGTTAACACAGATACTACCACCAGGGGGAGAAAGCTAAACTTAAAGTCTTTAACTGATGATAATACTGCCAGTAAGTGGATTGTGCTGCTTAGACCCATATAGTTAACCATATCTCCAGATGATACTGCCTTTGGGGACATGATTCTCAAATTGTATGTGAAATCTGTACTGATTTAACAGACTACTTAAATGTAAGTAAAATGGAAATTTCCAAACCTCATTTTTTTTTTCTTTTAAGAGAAGGTGCAAATAAGCAAGCTGAAGATTTTTATTATATTTTTTAAACTGTCAATCTACTTGAGCTATCCTTCTGAAATTGAATTCTTCAGATCTATGATATTGGGTAGCTGTCAGTGTATCTACTAAGATTAAATAGTCACATAATTGATATACCAAATTGAGTAGTCTGTAAGATAATTTTCTAGTTTATTGTCCCTACACTGTAGTTGTGGGTTTGTTTTTGTTTTTTAAAATGTTTCTAGTAAACCATTTACAATTCAATCCTAAACATTTGTGTGAGCAAAGCTTACAGGGTCCTTCCTTGGAGAATATTTTCTAAATGTATAAAATAGGTGCTTGGGACTAGAACCCAACTCCCAACCATGAACAATGTAAAGTTGATCTCATACTCTCACATGTCTTTTCTCCAGTCTAGAACTCTGAAGTGATAGATTATAAGCACTCAACCATAACTTTTAAGCATTGACTCTCCTCACAGTTTTAGGTTTTATTTTGTGAAGAATCATGACTTTTAATTTTTATACTCTGATTTTTAATCATTGAGATGTTAAAATTACAAGTGATAGGGAAAGAAAATCATTAACTACAAAGAAGACACAGGTTAATTTTTTGGATGATAGAACTGTTCTTGTATGGTACTATAGTGGTAGGTACGTGATTCTGCGCATTTGTTAAAGCCCATAGAACTGTACATCACAAGGAGTTAACTTGCAAATGCTTTTAATGTTGGGAATCCTAGGATTAGTGCAGACTTTGACAAATGAATCAACCTGTGTTACAAATATATGACATCACCTCACTGAAGGGGTGTAGAAAAAAGGAGCTGACCTAAGTAACTTTGGAAAATGGTGTCTTGACTGGAAAACGTTAAGTTAAATACAGAGGAACACTATAGAAACACTGTATTCTACTGGGCAGATTTGTTTCTTATAGGAGTATGAGTTTTAATAACTCTGAGCCCACTTTGCATATATACTGGAGTTGGATAAATATCTAAATAAATGATGGATGGTGGGATTCAGGTTTCTCACTGTCAGAGAGGGATGTTACAGATAAACAAGATAAGCCAGGGGGGAAGGCTAAAATAAACCCTGTGGTACTGAGTTAGAGTTGGAGATAATAGTATGAATTTATGTTCAGCTTAATATGTATAAATGGGTAGATGGAGAAATAATTACAGGTACATGTGTACACATGGGCTAGTGTACATACATGTATTTCCTAGCTCTGTCAACTGAGAAGGCTTAGAAGCAGTGATACCTCAATAGCAACAGACACACTCAGCACCCAGATCTGGGTTTGAAAATACTATTCTCCACTAAAAGGATCCAGGGTTCCTTGGAGAAATGGCTGATCCTAGGACAGGGAAAATGAACTTGTAGTATCTTGTATTCTTCCATGAAACCCATAACCCTGATCTAATCATGAGAGCATCAGACAAATCCAAACTGATGGAAATTCTACAAAATACCAAACACTACTCCTCAGAACTCTGAAGGTTATAAAAAATAAGGAAAGACTACGAACTTGTCACTGATAAGAGGAGACTAAAGAGATATGACAACTAAGTACAAAGTGGTTTCCTGGATTGGAACCAGAACAAAAAAGGACATTAGTGTAAAAACTGGTGAAATATGAATTAGGTCTGGACTTTAGTTAATAGTAATACACCAAAGTTGATTACTTAGTTTGGACAAATGTGCCATGGTAATGGAAGATGTTAACATTAGGGGAAACTGAATGAAGGGCATATGCAAACTCTCTTTATTATGTTTGGAGTTTTTCTATAAATATAAAATTATTCCCAAATAAAACTTCATTTAAAAATTTAAAACCTGGGAACTTCCCTGTTGGCGCGCTGGTTTAGAATCCACCTGCCAATGCAGGGGACACAGGTTCGAGCCCTGGTCTGGGAAGATCCCACATGCTGCGGAGCAACTAAGGCCATGTGCCACAACTACTGAGCCTGTGCTCTAGAGCCCGTGAGCCACAACTACTGAGCCCATGTGCCACAACTACTAAAGCCTGGGCGCCTAGAGCCTGGGCTCCGCAACAAGAGAGGCCACCACAGTGAGAAGCCCGCACACGGCAACAAAGAGTAGTCCCCGCTCTCCACAGCTAGAGAAAGCCTGTGGGCAGCAACTAAGACCCAATGCAGCCAAAACTACATAAATAATTAAAAAACCTGTGTACCCACCACCCGTCTTAGGAAACAGAACATTACCAGTATCTTTTTTTTTTTTTTTGTGGTACGCGGGCCTCTCACTGCTGTGGCCTCTCCCGTTGTGGAGCACAGGCTCAGCGGCCATGGCTTACGGGCCCAGCCGCTCCGCGGCATGTGGGATCCTCCCAGACCGGGGCATGAACCCGTGTCCCCTGCCTCGGCAGGCAGACTCTCAACCACTGCGCCACCAGGGAAGCCCTACCAGTATCTTTGAATCTCTATGTGATCCTTATGATTCCATGTCTCTTTCCACCCTCAATGTAACCATTATCTTGAATTTTATGAATATTATTCTCATGTTTTTCTTTATAGATTAACCACATATGTATCCCTAATCATTCTATCACATCCCTTAACCTTTTAACATAATTTGTCTTCTTTGCTACTTTCTGGATAATTTCTTCAGATTTATATTCTGATGTTTCTAATTGTGTCTTCAGTAGTGTCTAATATTCTTTTATGCCTGTCCATTGAGTTTTAATATCCATTACTTTATTTTTCACTTTCATTTCTTTCAAATGTGTTTCTTGTTTCATCATTTTGATAAACTCTGACTCCTTCTGTTTCTAATCCTTTCATTTCTTTACATACATTAATCTTATTTTCTATTTTGTGCCTAGCCTAATAGTTAAAACTTTTGCAGTTCTGATTTTGTTGTCTGTTGGTTCTGCTGGCTCTTATTCAGGCTCCCTTACGTTTTGTTCGTGAGCTGATATTCATTATTTGTAGTAATTTTGAGGCTGAGATGAAGATAAGTTTCCTGAGAGAGGATTTGCGTGGGAATCTGCCAAAAGCCTGGGGATACTGGTGGCCTGGGAACGCATTCAGATAAATTTTAGGCTTAAAGTTTTGTGGGCTGCATAGGTAACATGAGTTGTAGACCCATAAACTTTCATGAGGGTGGGCTTGTGGTTAAATTTTCAGGGAAGATATTTTTACCTCCACCTAGCATCAAGTTTGAAACGGGAATTTCCTTGTGATTCTTTCCTTAGGAAAGGCATACTTCTATTTCACTCTTACACTAAGTGTGCAGCTCTTCAGAGTTCCAGCTTTATGTGGAGATCTCTATAGACTCCCTATCTTTGATATACCTAGGATTTCTCTCCTAAACCTTGGGCTTAGTAGTGTGCTGGTAAATACTTTGAAACTTGCTCTCTAAAGGAAAAAAAAAGTCCTGATATTTAATATTTTCTAATTTTATATTACGGCTGATTTCAAGCTACCAGTGTGAAGTCATTGAACATGAATTTGGAAAAGATATGTATGGTTTGCTTTCACAAGCCGTTTTCAGCACACTACTGGCAGCTCTGTACATGGCTGTGAAACCTAAAGCTCAATTCACGGGATTTGGCATGTCCCCAGAATGAAAGACATTTGAGTATTTGCTTATCTCCCTGCATTTCCATTTTTACTTTGTTTTAGCTTTCTGAGTATTCTGTGTTAACCTAGCAATGCATTTCAAAACAAAAAAAGATTCTTTTTTTTGTTAACTCATCATTTGTTGTTGTTTTCAGCAAAAGGGCTATGTTATGGTAACTGAGTCGGCTTGACTACCAAAAATAGAACTTCTCCTTCTAACAATATAATTTATTTTTTATTTTGCTATTATAAACATAATACATGATGATTACATTAAACTTGAGACATGTAAAAAGTATAGAGAAGAATATTAAAATCCCCCATAATCCCATCACACATTTATTTTTTGTGCATACATTTGTCCCTTTGAGTTTTTATATAATTTACATCATACTGTATCTACTGTTTCATAATATGATTTTTGTTTCTTAATATTTAATGAATGTTTGCTCATCATTAAATATTCCTCCACAAGACCCCCACACCCCATTACACATGAGAGTAAAGAAAAACATCTGCACAGATAGGAATTAGTTTAATCCAGGAATCCAATCCTTATGGCATATTAAAATAATTTGCTAAGGTTATTTATTGCAGCATTTATAATTTAAAAATATTAGAATCTATATAAATCACCAATCATAGGAGATTTGTTGAGTAAACTATGGTACATACACACTATAGAGTACTATGCAGCTTTTTGATAAGCAGATGTGGATTGATTTCCAGGAAATATGACACAAAAAGAAAGCACAAAAGAACATATATAGTGTTACCTTTTGTGTAAGAAAAAGGGAAAATAAAACATGCATATATGCAGGAAGGGTAAAGTAGAAAACAATAAAATCAGTAACCTATATGTGGCAGAAAGAGTGATGGAAGAGATGTGGGTGAGCATGACACTTCCTGGAGTTTATTTTTTTGGTATAGTTTCAAATTTTGATAGCATGTTAATACCCTGCCTATTCAAAGGTTAAAGGAAAATGAATGACATCGGTAGGACAGGGGATGTAAAATTGTAAGCATACTAAAACAGATGAACTTAATTGTTTATCAAAAGTCAAATGAATACTGTATACCGAAGGATAAAGAAGAAAGAAGGGAGGACTCAGCCAAGTAATTTATGAGCACAATATTGGATTACATGTCCTCAATTTGGGGCAGAGTGGGAGAGGAGAAGAGTATTGCATACAAATCCTGAACTTTTTTTATTAAGGTTTGTTTATTTTGGTGGTATGGGCAAACTAATGCTGAAACTATTTTGAGCAAATGAGTAATTGACTTAATATTGTTTGGATCCTGCGTTATCACTGTGGAAAAATGGACACACAAATATAGAATGAGAGAAGACAGAAAAGAATGCTGTGAGAATGGATTGGATTAGAGGTATCTGTGTAAATATATACATTCCTGTGTATAAGTGATTTATGTGTGTGTGTACTTGTATATGTGTGTGTTTTTATGTGAATATATATGCGTTTATTTCCTAGCTCTCTTGCCAAATGGGCAAAAGAGCAAAGTCGCTCAAGTAGTAATGACACAGCTAGCACTATTTCCCACTCTATTAGTTTCCTAGGGCTGCTGTAACAAATTACCAGAAACTTAAAACAACAGAAATTTATTCTCTCATAGTTCAGGAGTCCAGACATTCGAAATCAAGGTGTTGACAGGGTTGGTTAATTCTTGATCTTGGAGAGACAAAGAGGGAATCTGTCCCATGCCTCTCTCCTAACTTCTAGTGGTTGCCTGCAATTCTTGAAGTTCCTTGGCCTGTGGCAACATAACTCTAGTCTCTGCCTCCATTGTCACATGCATTTTCCATGTGTCCATGTCCAGATTTCCCTCTTCTAATAAGGACATCAGTCATTGGATTAGGGCCCACACAGTGTGATCTCATCTTGGTATGTCTGCAAAAACTCTATTTCCAAGTAAGCCTGCAATCACAAGTAATACCAGCAGTTAGGCCTTAAACATATCTTTTTTGTGGGACACAATTCAACCCACAGCACCACTAAAAGGAACCAGGACTCCATGTTGAAATGGCAGGTTCCAGGTCTAGGGCCAAGTACATACAAGGTGAACATCTTGTAATGTCACAAAGGAAGTGCTCAAAACAATGATGGAGGGTTTATCTTAATTATATAGGAGATAGCTTGAAGGTATTCCATTGGCGAAATCTGGGACAGTTTGAGCATCAATATAATTAAATACAGTAATGAATTATAAACCACTGGGAGAAAAAGTTTTATGAGATTATGCCAATCATAGGTGGAATGGAGGAAGAAAAAGGAAGGAAATAAGGAAAAGGAAGGCATCTTGCCAACAGAATGCTGAAAGTTGAATGGCAAATGTGAAAGGTGTGGTGGAGTTGGAGAAAAACAAAAATGAAAACAAACCTGATATTATTTTTGGGTAAAGATTAGATCAGGCAAAAATCATCAGTAGATACAACATCTAAGAGGACGGGTTGATGAGGAGCAGGATGTTTGCATGGTCTTAAAAGGGCTCCCCAAAGAATGTTTATTAGTTGTAGGGGCAAAAAGAAATAGCAGTAATGCATTGGATATGTGAAGCCCTAGTGATCAAAATTATGATCACCAGTGAGGGTCGGATGGCCATTGTGTGCCTACAAATGAGGTTCTCTGAGGAGGACACAACATAACCTATGCAGTATTCTGGCTTAGAATGCATAATCTCAATTTAATCACAAGGACATATTAGAAAAATACACTCAAATCGAGAAGGAATAATAGCAAGTGCAAATACATAAGGCAAATGAGGTAAAAATGTTAACAGGGGAATCTGGGTGAAAGGCACATGTATATGGGTGTTCCTGTACAATTTTTATTTTTGGAACTTTTTTGCATTTGAAATTATTTCCAATCAAAAATTTAGATAAATTATTCTTTAGTAAAAGAGGAGAAATTGAGGAGAAAAACATTTTAAAGTGGACTCAGATAGTGGAGAGTCCCAAATGACACTTAGCCAACCTTCTAAGTGAATATTATTCAAACTATTCAATTAGGAAACTGATTTTGGTGTAATTGTGAAATGTCTTATTACAGTGACTTTATGCTTCTTACAGCATTAAATTATGTTACCTAGAATCACCTTGAGATTTAACATGATAGCAGTTTAATATGTGGTTATATGTATAGTTAATATATATTATATATATAGTTTAGAGTTAATATATAATTACACAGTCGTCTCCCAGTATCTGTGGGGAATCGGTTCAGGAGCCATGTCCCCCCACCAAGGATACCAAAATCCTTGGATGCTAAAATCTCATATAAAATGGTGTGGTACAATCAGCCCTCCATATCAAGGTGTTTCTGCTTCCACAGATACAGAAGCCTGGCTATATAGTTAATATATGCGTGTACTGTAACTTGAAACAAAATAGCTCAATTCTTTCCATTAATTCTGATCAATTTTTATATGCATAAAAGAGATTGTTAGAATTATTTGAAGAAACCTGCAAATTCTTAAGACAAGTGGCCTTATTAACCACAATTCATATCTGTAGTAGATACAGAGAAGAAAGAGATTAAAAATATACCCATCAGCTCTTTCAATCAAGTTGGATATAATATGAATGGATTTTAAGCCAAGAAAGTTTTCATGAGAAGGGAAGAAGGAGAAACTCTCTGATACAGAGGAAAATTTTTGTGGTCATCCATAATCAGTTATACAAATATAAAAACAAAATTTGACAGGTGATATTCTCAAACTTGGAGATTCAGAAGAGTGAATGTATCAGTGCACTAGAAGCAAATACATTTCTCAGGAGCATTCATTAGTTCAAGTGCTTATCATGTGCTAGACAGTGTTTTAGGCATTTAGAACATAGTTGAGAATAAGGATTATATTTATAATAGACAATATAACAGAAAATATTCTCTGAAGAATTGTTAATAATAGATCATATTTGTGTAGCACTTACTCTGTGCCACATACCGTTCTAAGATCTTTACATACATTAATTTACCTCAGATAACCTTATGAGTATAGATACTGTTATCTCCTCCATTTAATAGTTGAAGAAACAGAAGCATGGAGATGTTAATTAACTTGCTCCAGGTCTCACAGCTAGTAAGTGGCTAACCCAGGATTTGAACACATCGTGTAGGCTCCTGTGTCCAAGCCCTTTTTTTTTTTTTTTTTTTTTTTTTTTGCGGTACGCGGGCCTCTCACTGTTGTGGCCTCTCCCGCTGCAGAGCACAGGCTCCGGACGCGCAGGCTCAGCGGCCATGGCTCACGGGCCCAGAGGCTCCGCGGCGTGTGGGATCCTCCTGGACCGGGGCACGAACCCGCGTCCCCTGCATCGGCAGGCGGAATGTCAACCACTGCGCCACCAGGGAAGCCCCAAGCCCTTTTTTTAAATAAAACTTTTATTTTGAAATCACTGAAGATTCACGTCATCGTAAGAAGTAATACAGAGAGATCTCATATACCCTTTACACAGTTTCCCAAAGTTAATCTCTTATAAAACTATAATACAATTTCACAACCATCGTAATGACAGTGATATAATTCAGATACTAAATATATCCATCACAAGAATCTCTCATTAAGAATGCTCAACATCATTAATCATTAGAGAAATGCAAATCAAAACTACAATGAGGGGGCTTCCCTGGTGGCGCGGTGGTTGAGAGTCCGCCTGCCGATGCAGGGGACGCGGGTTCGTGCCCCAGTCCGGGAAGATCCCACATACTGCAGAGCAGCTGGGCTCGTGAACCATGGCTGCTGAGCCTGCGCGTCCGTGCTACGCAACAGGAGAGGCCACAACAATGAGAGGCCCGCGTACCGCAAAAAAAACAAAACAACAACAACAACAAAAACTACAATGAGATAGCATATCACACCGGTCAGAATGGCCATCATCAAAAAATCTACAAACAGTAAATGCTGGGGAGGGTGTGGAGAAAAGGGAACCCTCTTGCACTGTTGATGGGAATGTAAATTGATACAGCCACTATGGAGAACAGTATGGAGGTTCCTTAAAAAACTAAAAGTAGAACTACCATACGACCCAGCAATCCCACTACTGGGCATATACCCTGAGAAAACCATAATTCAAAAAGAGTCATGTACCGCAATGTTCATTGCAGCTCTATTTACAATAGCCAGGACATGGAAACAACCTAAGTGTCCATCAACAGATGAATGGATAAAGAAGATGTGGCACATATATACAATGGAATATTACTCAGCCATAAAAAGAAACAAAATTGAGTTATTTGTAGTGAGGTGGATGGACCTAGAGTCTGTTATACAGAGTAAAGTAAGTGAGAAAGAGAAAAACAAATACCGTATGCTAACACATATATATAGAATCTTAAAAAAAAAAAAGGTCATGAGAACCTAGGGGCAAGATGGGTATAAAGACACAGACCTACTAGAGAATGGACTTGAGGATATGGGGAGGGGGAAAGGTAAGCTGTGACAAAGTGAGAGAGTGGCATGGACATATATTCACTACCAAACGTAAAATAGCTAGCTAGTGGGAAGCAGCTGCATAGCACAGGGAGATCAGCTTGGTGCTTTGCGACCACCTAGAGGGGTGGGATAGGGAGGGTGGGAGGGAGGGAGATGGAAGAGGGAAGAGATATGGGAACATATGTATATGTATAACTGATTCACTTTGTTATAAAGCAGAAACTAACCATTGTAAAGCAATTATACTCCAATAAAGATGTTAAAATAATAATGCAATAAAAAAAAGAATCTCTAATTGTCTTAGTTCAGGCTACTATATTAAAATGCCACAGACTGAGTGGCTTAAACAATAGGAAATTATTTCTCACAATTCTGGAGGCTGGGAAGTCCAAGATCAGGGTGACAGCATAGCATGGTTGAGATCTGATGAAGACCTTTTTCCTGACTTGCAGGTGGCCACCTTCTTGCTGTAGCCTTACATGGTGGAGAGAAAGGACTGTCTCTCTTGTCTGTTCTTATAAAGGCACTAATCCTATTCATGAGGCTTCCACCCTCATGATCTAATAACCTTGAAAGGCCTCACCTCAAAAACATCACACTGGGAATTAGGGCTTCAACATACGAATTTGGGGGGACACAGACATTCAGTACCTAGCACTTACGTTGCCCCTTTATAGCTACACCCGCTTACCTTCTGCCCCACCCCTTAACCCGGGCAACCATTAGTCTTTTCTCTATAATTCTGTCATTTCAAGAATGTATAAATGGAATCATACAGTATTTCACTTTTGAGATTGGCTTTTTTCACTCAGCATAATCCTGTGGAGAATCATCCAGATTCTTGCATGTATCAGTAGTTCATTCTCTTCTATTAATAAACAGTATTCCATGGTATGGAAGTGCCACAATTTGTTTGTTCACTCATTGAAGGACCTGTAGGTTGTTTCTAGTTTGGGACTATTACAAACAAGTTGTTATAAACATTAGTTTATATTTGTTTTTATTTTTCTGAGCTGCTTTTAAGCTATATCCATCCCATTTTACCATCTCTCGATGAATTGAATAGAGAATGACTTGCTGGTAAGGTGACATTGAAAAGAAGCCTGAGGAATTAAGGGAAAATGCCATGTAGCTCTCTGAGGAAAGCACATTTCAAGCAGGCAGCAGCAGTGCAGAGGCCTTGACGTGGGAATATGCCTTTAGTATTTGCAACACAGCAAAGGAGGACAGTGAAACACACTGCAAGGAGAATGGAAGGAGATGAGCTCTGAAAGGCAGCTGTGAGTTAGATCTCTAAGATACATAAGGTTTTAAATTTTTCCAAAGTGAGTCAGGCAACTATTGAAGAGTTTGAGTAAAGGAGTGGCATATTCTGTATTACATTTTTAAATCACGGTAGCTCCTTGAAAGAAAATAGATGGTACTTATGCCAGGGAGAACAATTAGGAGGCTGTTACAATAGTACTTGCAAATACATGATGGTGGCTTACACTAGTGGTGGAGATGTTTAAGATGGGTCAGATTCGGGATATATATATATTTTTTTATATAAATTTATATGTGTATATATATATATATTTTTTTGGCTGCGTTGGGTCTTCGTTGCTGCGCACGGGCTTTCTCTAGTTGTGGCAAGAGGGGGCTACTCTTCTTTGCGGTGCTCGGGTTTCTCATTGCGGTGGCTTCTCTTGTTGCGGATCACGGGCTCTAGGCACGCAGGCTTCAGTAGTTGTGGCACGTGGACTCAGTAGTTGTGGCTCGCAGGCTCTAGAGCGCAGGCTCAGTAGTTGTGGCACATGGGCTTAATTGCTCCGTGGCATGTGGGATCTTCCCAGACCAGGGCTCGAACCTGTGTCCCGTGCATTATTAGCAGGCGGATTCTTAACTGCTGCACCACCAGGGAAGTCCTGGATATATATATATATGTGTGTGTGTGTGTGTGTGTGTGTGTGATACGCGGGCCTCTTACTGCTGTGGCCTCTCCCGTTGCGGAGCACAGGCTCCAGACACGCAGGCTCAGAGGCCATGGTTCACGGGCCCAGCCGCTCCGCGGCACATTGGACCCTCCCAGACCGGGGCACGAACCCGCGTCCCCTGCATCGGCAGGCGGACTCCCAACCACTGCGCCACCAGGGAAGCCCTGGATATATTTTTGGTAGGCTGATTGTTGGATAAGAGAAAGAGAGGTGACGGGGATGATTCAGTTTACCAAGTTCAAAGTGATATGTGAAAACCAATAGATCACCTTATTCGTTTACAATAGGAAATGTAATTATCACATTGCCCAGATATTTGTGTTTGCTTAATCAGCACATTCTCTAACCATGGATAAGTTTGCATTGGAAGTTAATATTTTGTCTCTGATGACGTAGAGTCAGAGGAAGGAGACTTCAATAAATTCATCTTCAGTAGCACATGAATGTGACACATTTATCTCATCAATAGTGACCTAAAAAATTAAAGTTTATTGACCTCAGTTCCTGAGCTCTTAATAGGTAGTATTAACATTTGCCTTTACCTTTCTTTCATAACCTATCAACACTAACATAACTCCTAACTTCAACATAGTCTTTCTCTAGATCTGTTCATATATTTAGATAGGCCATATTGCCTATCTCATCCTACTTTGTTGTTTTATGGTTGACTAAAAGGCAGTATGAATATTTCTTTTTTGCATGTTATTGAGGGATGTCTCACACTGCATCATTGTACTGGCAACAGTGATAAAATGACTAGACTTTTTTTTCATTTGGATAAATTTAGTATTGCAATTAGTATTATTGAAACTTTGTTTAGTGATATATCATTTATCCAGAATTGTCAAGGACAGCAGTGAATCTTAACAAACAAACGAAATATTGAGTGAGACCTTCTCTAGATTTTTTCTTTCAGATAAAGATATAGCTGTATAAATTCATGGTTTTATTTATCAATTCTATGAATATAATTGTTTTTCTCCATGTCTCAAGATTGTGATATACGATATCTGTTATTATATTGATCTGTTCTATGGTACATTTATTTGCTTTTAAGTGGCTCCAAACTGCTATGTATTTTGAGTATATATAGATACTTTGCAGTAATTCTACCACTTCTGGAGCTGGTAATGTATCATCCTTAACCAAACTCCTTTTAGTATTTATAATTTTTTAGGGTGTGAAAAATCTAATTAGGTAGGTGGCATTTTTAGAGAAGAGTAAATAAATCCAGTACTAAATATTTAAGTATTTAAATACTCTGGGAACTTTTCTGCCCTGATTCTCTTTTGTACTCTGCATTTCTGAGGTTTCCTTTCATTAAGTGTAAGGCTTTACAAGGTAACTCAGCAATAGCTCCATGTATCATTTAGTTGGAAGTCCTTTGGTTCAGTGGAAGCAAATACTGCCCATTATAAGCAACCCGACAAAGAATTATTCTGTTGATGAGAAAATTAGCAAATTGTATCATCCATAATTGTTTATACTGCCAACAGTGTATCGGAAATGTCATCTCATTTCATTAAGAAATTTACATACACACAGATTTTAGAGTACTCATTCATGATGAAAGTCTACTTGCACCCTGTTTGTGTTTGGAAACATTCAATAGCCAGGCTTGAATTTAAAAATTTAATTGAATGCTTAAAGAATTACAAGTGTTCCTTTCCTTAGCTCTAATGCTAACCAGAGTGCTTTTCTAAACTGCTGAGAATGGACTGAAGATTCTGCTGAGAGCTGTAGATACTTATCTGCCTAATTGAGCCATCATTTGTTGACATGAGGAAAAAACCACGTGACCTGCTTTAATGCATCTCTCAGTAACAGCAGGAGGGTAGAATGTGGTTCATCCAAGAGTAAAACCAGCAGCAGTGTTACTAGACATGGGAAAATAGCGTTGGTTATGGAGTGGTTTTAGTAAAAGAAGAATAGTAATATAAAAGCATATAATCATAAACAGTATAGAGAGTGATTTTTTAATTTTCAAAGTTATTTTGAATCCAGATATTTTAATCATTTAAGTTAGTTATTCATTCATTAACTATTTACTGATGTTTACACTTGCTAGGTATGTTAAGGGAATTGTTGACTTGTCAGAATGATTTGTATAAGTTAGTGGTAAAATTTGAAATTGGTGCTATATCACAGTGTGCTAAACCAGTGAAATAGTATTGAAAGTTTTTGAGTAGATAGGGAAGTATTTGGATCAAAACTTTGCTGGCTACATTAACCTGACCTGGAGTGAGAGACATTGGTTACAAGGACGTTAATTAGCAAAGTGTTACTTTAGTGGAGGTCAGGTCAAGAGAGTATAAGAACCTTAAATAAGATACCAGTAAGAAAGCAGGAGATAATATAAAAGCCTTTGGAAAAGAATGTGTGTGGTAGACTAAAACAAGTGAGAGATTACCCTCTTGAATGACTTGAGAGAATCGTGGCTGCATTAGTAAATCCAGAGGGAGAAATGATTTTCTAGATACACAGTAAGTTTGATTTAGGACATGTTGAATTAGAAATACCAATGAGATACCCATAAGTAATCTAGATGCAACTCTAGTTCTTGAGAAGTGAGTTGGAGCTAAAGGTGCAGCTATGGGAGTCAGCCATAATGATGGATTTGGTAAAGCTTCTAGAGTATTGAGATTATCAAGAAAAGGAATGTAGAAGAAGAATACCAAAAGCAGTACTTTGAAAAGTGCTTCCTAATTGGTGAATGAAGAAATTAAAACTAAGAAGGCAGAGAAAAATGGTTCTGAAAGATAAGAGTTCATCACTGAGTAAACCAACTTACAGACTTTGATTATACCACTGGTGATAGTTTAAAATAACAAAATCACTAGAGCAGAGTGTAGTTTGGGAAACATTTGATCCCAGTCTGCAGTGAATTAAATACAGAAATCAAGAGTAATTATTTAGAAACTTTTTAGCAAGTTTATGTTGCTCAATGTCAATTCAATTCCTCATTGAATAGGGAATGGACAACTTCAAATGTTGGGAAACATTGTGGTGAGTTTCCTGTAGTACAGTCTCTAAACGAGTCACGTACAGTAGTGCTATATATGGGTTCGTGCTGCAGTGGGTTAAAAAACCCAACTTGTCTTTCACCACAGAGACTTTGAGACGTACTACACCAAAGAGATGGTGATAGTGGACAGATTCCACAGAGTTAAAGGGTGTTGGATGAGAAGAAAGGTTTGTTTAAAGACATAAGAGATCTGAGCTTGTATATTGTCTGAAGAAGATATGATAGAAGTCTGTTGATGCAGTGTGGAAGAGTGATAAGTAATAAATGGAATGAGATGAAAGGCATATAGATGAAGACTTTATTGTTGGGGGAAAAGTTACACTTAATATTTTGTGTGTTGTTTTTATTAGATGTTTATTTTGGTCCTTACAGGAATCCAGTGAGTTAGGTGGAGTATAATTGGTATAATTCATTCCCTTTTTCATGGAAGGAAATTGAGGAAAAAAAAAATTTAAGTGCCTTATCCATGATCACATGGTTAAAGAATGGAAATATTTTGATGCCTAGTTCTATACTAATAACTACTATCATGTCTGTAAGTAAGAACAAAAAAAATATTTGAAGAAATAATGGCTGAAAACTTCTTAAATTTATTGAAAACCATTAATCAACACGTCTTAGAGTCTCACTGAATGCCAAGTAGGATAAATGCAAAGAGTAGATAAATGTAAAGACACACAATAGTCAAAATGTTGAAAAACAATCACAAAAAGGAAATTGTGAAAGCAGCAAGGAAAAAAAAAAATCACATAAAAGGGAGCACCAATAAGATTTTAAGCTGGCTGTTCATCAGAGTCAATGGAGACCAGAATGCAGCGAGATGACGTATTTAAAGTGCTGAAAGAAAAAAATTATCAACAAATAATCTTCTGTCCAGCAGAAATACCTCAGAAATAAAGGCAAAATAAAAACTTCCCTAGATAAGCAAATCCAAGAGCATTTGTTACTAGCAGCTCTATCTGCCTTACAAGAAATACTAAAGAAAGTTCTTCAAGGTGAAAGTGACAACAGACAGTAATTTAAATTTATACACACTAGAACAAAGAGCACCAATAAAGGTATTATGTAAGTAATTATTATAAAAGACAATGTAATTGCATACTTCTTTTTTTCTCTTAACTCATTTAAAAGTAAATGCATACAATATGTATGTAATGTATTGTTAGCCCTATAACATATCAGAATGTAATATATATGACGATAACAGCACAGAGGGGGTGAATGGCAACAAAGCAGTATTGAAGTAAGAAAATGATACCAGATGGTAACCTAAATCCACAGGAAGAAATGAAGAAAACCAAAATGGTAAATAAGAAGGATAATATAACAAATGCCATAAATACATACTTGCTCTCCTTTCTTCTCTAAGAGACATAAAATTATATAAAGTAATACATATAAAAATGTATTGCTGGGTTTGTCACATACATATAGGCTTAATATGTAATAATAATAACACAAGAGGGGGGAGGGAATAGAGCTATATAGAAATAAAGTTTCTATATCTTACTAGAATTAAGTTAATATGAATCTGATGTAGATGTAGTTAAGATGTATATTGTAAGCCTTGGGACAACCAATGAGAAAATCACAAAAATTATAGTTAAAAATTATTAAAAGACCCATATAAATATGTTCAACTGATTTTTGACAAAAGTACAAAATCAATTCAATGGAGGAAGGAGAGTCTTTTCAAAACATTGCGTAAGGAATAGGACATTCTTAGGCCAAACAATGAGCCTTATACAGAAATCCTCATACCTTATACAAAAATCAAATCAAAATGGGTCACAGGGCTTCCCTGGTGGCGCAGTGGTTGAGAGTCCACCTGCCGATGCAGGGGACACGGGTTCGTGCCCCGGTCCGGGAAGATCCCACATGCTGCGGAATGGCTGGGCCCGTGAGCCATGGCTGCTGAGCCTGCGCGTCCGGAGCCTGTGCTCCGCAATGGGAGAGGCCACAACAGTGAGAGGCCCGCATACCGCAAAAAAAAAAAAAAAAAAAAATGGGTCACAGACTTAAATATAAAATGTAAACTGTAAAGCTTTTAGAAAACAAGTGGTTGACAATCTTCTTGATCTAGGGCTAAGCAAATTTCTGTTCTACATTGTACTAGCAGTTCTAGTCAAAGCAATTAAGGAGGAAAAATAAAGGACATCTAGAACAGAAAGTAAAGCTATCTGCTATAGGTTATTTGTGTCCCTTCAAAATTCATGTGTTGAATGTTAATAATATAGTCCCCAATGGTATAGTATCTGGAGGTGTGGTTTTTGAGAAGTGATTGGGTCTTGAGGACAGAACCCTCATGCGTGTTACTAGTGCACTTAATAAAGAGGCCCCAGAGGGATCCCTTGCCCCTTCTGCCATGTAAGGATACAACAAAAAGATGGCCATCTATGAAACAGGAAACAGGCCCTCACCAAACACTTGATATTGGTCTTCCCAGACTCCAGAAATATGAGAAATAAATTTCTGTTTTTTACAAGCCACTCAGTCTATGGTATTTTTGTTATAGCAGTCTGAATGGACTAAGACATTATACTCGCAGATTATATGATTTTGCATATAGACGATCTTAAAACATCCACTAAGGAAAAGAAAAAAATGAAGGAAGGGATGTGATAAACATAAGTACAGAAAGTAATGAAATAGAAAATTAGATAAATCTAAAACCTGGCTTTTATAAAAAGTGTAATCAAAGTAGATAATATTAATTATCTGATAATATTAATCAAGTGAAAAAAAGAAAGCACATTAGCAATGTTAGAAATGAAAGTGATGTTTAATCAGTAAAAAGAAAAAAATTGGGCCAATATATTTAAAAGTTTGACACATTCTGAAATTTTCTCATTTATTCATATATTATCTTCACTTAATCTTAGCCATACTCATGGCTATAAATACCATTCGTAGAGTGATGATTTCCAAATGTATTTTTTAGTGCATATCTCTTTTCTAATCTCCCACTGGTTACTTGATTATATGCAAACAGAAGTCTTGAAGTACACTGTTCTTGTTTCTCCCTCGCATCTATTGATAATACATCTCTGTACATGGTATCACTGTAGGGTTTTGCTCAAGGCTCTCTGGCCAAACCCTAAGAGTCATCCTTGATTATTCCCTTTCCTTCAGGAAGTATCTATCTTTAAAGTTTATCGGGAATCCAGCTATTTTTATTTATTTATTTTGCGATAGTTGGGCCTCTCACTGCTGTGGCCTCTCCCGTTGTGGAGCACAGGCTCCGGACGCCGCACAGGCTCAGCGGCCATGGCTCACGGGCCCAGCCGCTTCGCGGCATGTGGGATCTTCCCAGACCGGGGCACGAATCCGTGTCCCCTGCATCGGCAGGCGGACTCTCAACCACTGCGCCACCAGGGAAACCCTGGCTTTTTTTATTTTATCTGCAATTACCTTTCTATTATAAGACATCAGTATTTTACTCTAGGCCTACTGCAATAACTGGTCTCCTTACTTTTTCCTGTTAACTCTTTCCAAACCATTCTCCACAGAATAATAGGAATGATCTTTTAAAAATGCAAATCAGCATAAGACACTTTGGTATTTAAATTCCTTACATGGCTGCCAGTTGCTTATAGAATCACGTCCAAACTTCATCCAATGATATATAAGACCCTACATGTCTTATGGCTTTCTCTTACCAGTCATACTGTTTTATTCCATTCCTCCCTCATTGACTGTTTCTTAAACATCTAAGCTCTTTTCCTCTTAAAGTTCTTCACTCTTATTCCTTCTTCCTAGAATTCACCTGTCTAAAATTGCTTCTCCTGCTTTTTCTTGCTCCTGTTATTATACATCTCCAACATACTCCCCACCTCCCTATAATCATGTTTGTTACCTTTATTGAGTTATCTCAATTGGTAATTATCTTGTCTTGATTCCTCCTAAGATGCTAACTAGATGAGAAGGTAAAGAAAGTCTTGCCTGTCTTAACCACACTACCTCTAGCAACTAGCATAGTGCTTAGTATTTAATGAATGTTCAGTATGCATTTGTAGAATCTTATTTTTCTTTTTATGTACTGCACAGTGCTAACCACATTGTTGGCAGCCAGGTATTGAGAGAAAGAGAGAGAGAGAGAGAGAGAGAAATATTGTATTTCTCTTGATTTTCTTTGTTGTTTTATAGTGGGTCCATTCCCTCCTTTCTCCCTTCTTTTTTAGATCATGTAATCATTTATATTATTGATTTGTCTTCAGTTTCATGTGGGCCTATTCAAATGCATACCTATGACCAGTATTCTTTTCTCCCTAAGTATATGTCTTCTGAATAAAAATTCTTGTCTTTCTATCATGATCACCTTTTAAAGAATTCTTTTATGTGTTCTACAGAATGCCTCCTATTTTTTGTTCTTGTTGTTAGGTTAGACGGCCCAATTCGGTGTCAGATGGATTTGCTGCCTTTGGTACATGTTCTGAACCAAAATTTAATTCTAGAGCTTGGGGTCAGCATGTTTCCAAATGTGTTAAACTGTAATCCTTTATAAAATGTTATATGTAAAGTAGTGAGCAATTTTGAATTTACTAAAAACTGAGAAAGTTATTACTTTAGCTTTCACCAAGATGACTTAAAGAAAGTTTATCAAAAAGGATTATAGAAAGAACAGATTTATAGCAACTGTCTGATATATGACCAGAATCCCCATGTTCAACTAAAACAGACTTGCCCTAGGCTTTCTAGAGCATAATGCCCTTAGCAAGTAGCTTTCAACAGCTTTTTCAGGAAGCAATATTTTCCTTCAGTAAAAGGGTCACTGTACTGTTTTTCTTTTTCTTTTTCTTTCCCCTGTCTTATCTTTTGAGTTCAGGAAGTACTTTAAATTTACAGGCAGCTTTGAAGGCATGAAGCAAGTTCAGGCCCAGAAGTATTTCCTGTTATGGCATTAATCTAATTCCATGAAAGTAGAGCTGATTTTTCATCTGTAAAGTAGATAAAATGCCTAGAGCAGCTGACCATTATTCTGGGTTATCATGATAAAGGGGCTTAGTTTTGACACGAAAGAGTTTATCAGCCTAACCAGTGGAAGATTTCATCCTTTTTGTTGAAAGATATATTAATGGATTATAATCTGTCTTGGCTTCCAAAAGAAAGTTCTCCTTCATATTGAAAATGTTTACTTAATTCAGCAAATATGGTTCTCCTGTTTATAAAGCATATAATATACAATAAATCAAGCAAATATATTAAGGGCATCACATAAAATTAAATGTTAAACCTGCTAAACCATTTTTTGTTACTTAGTCTTCAAATTAATGTCCCAATTTGAAATATTCACAACTTTTTCTTACAAATCCATATGACTAATTTCAGTATATAGACATGCATAATTTCTTCTAAGCATTTATGTTTGATATTAGTAGCTCATGTTATTAGGTCCTATAAACTCTTCTGTCAACTTATAAGTATTTTTCTCATAGCAGTATATCCCATTTAATAGGTAATTAAAGTTATTTGTTTATGTTTTTACTTTTTTTACTTACTTTGAGTATATAAAACATGCAAATAGTACGTAATTCAAAAAGTACAAGAGGGCTTCCCTGGTGGCGCAGTGGTTGAGAGTCCGCCTGCCGATGCAGGGGACACGAGTTCGTGCCCTGGTCCAGGAAGATCCCACATGCCGCGGAGCGGCTTGGCCCGTGAGCCATGGCCGCTGAGCCTGCGCGTCCGGAGCCTGTGCTCCGCAACGGGAGAGGCCACAACAGTGAGAGGCCCGCGTACTGCCAAAAAAAAAAAAAAGAGTACTAGTTCATCTTTTTCCCATCTCTGTCACCTAGTTCCCCACCAAGCTAAGACGTTTGGATTAATCCTAGTAGCTTGGTATAGGTTAAAGAATTTTTTTGTTTCAAAATTGATTCCATATTGGACATACAACGTTTCCTTGAATGATAATAGCTTACTTCAACATATCCTACTACACCCCAGTGCATTACATACTTATTCCCCTTGATAGCCCTCTGAGTTAACTTCTTTTATCTATTTGAAAAATACAGAAACTGAAGTTATGACAGGTTAAATAGTTTGCCCAAGGTCACCCAACTACTAAGTGGTAGATTTGGGATTGGAACTCAGGCCCTCATTATAGGTTCATGGAAGTAAACAGTCATTCCACAATTCTGCCTCTTATACTTGATAGGAACAAAGATTCTACTCATCACTTATTTCACAGTTAATGAGAAAATTAATTAAGCTTTACCATATCCTAATGAGATGGTACCTAGTTTTATGTTCATTTTGTTTAAAATAAGTGAACTACCTATTCATCTCATAAACCAAAATAAAAACATTGCTTTGTTACTGAAATGAATATTTTAAAACCTAGATCATCTGAACCAGAAAAATCTCTGGCCTAATCAAAGACATACTGAGCAGTAAACTTGGGATTAGGAAATTTGGAGTTTTGTTTTGGTCTCAGTAATTCAAAGCATAATTGTCTGTGATCATCATTTTTCACATGGAATTTGAATACTATCAGTCCATTATATCTTAGAGGTATTTGTGAAGTTAATATGAGAACACATGTTAAATTTGTTAATTTAAACATCATTCATTGAGTCTGCCTACTGTGTGTATTCTATTAAGTAATGGGACCAGGTACAAAGGAGTAGAAAACATGGGTGCTGTCTTTATTAAACTACCCATCTTCTAGGAAGGATAAGATCTATTGCAATATAAATTAGAGTGATGAGTGCTTACTTAGCGTATGTGAGGGTTTCCTCAGCTAAGCTGTCAAAAGTAACAAGTTAACTGTAATTCTATCACCTTTGTACTAATCTATAGCTCTACAAACTCAAGACCTTACATCCACTTTCTGAAAACACATACATACACATATACCCAAAGTAGAGGTTTTAATAAACACATGAAAAAATGTTCAACATCATTAGGCATCAGAGAAATGTAAACCAAAACCACAATGAGATTCAATTTCACACTCACTAAGATTGCTGTAATCAAAAAGACAGATGGGACTTACCTGGTGGTCCAGTGTTTAAGACTTCGTGCTTCCACTGCAGGGGGTGCGGGTTCGATCCCTGGCGGGGAACTAAGATCTCACATGCAGAACGGTGTGGCCAAAAAAAAAAAAAAGAAGACAAATAGGGGAATTCCCTGGAAGTTCAGTGGTTAGGGCTCCACGCTTTCATTTCCAAGGGCCCAGGTTCGATCCCTTGTCAGGGAACTAAGATCCCACAAGCTGCATGGCATGGCCAAAAAAACAAAAACATAAAGACAGATAATAACAAGTGTTGACAAGGATGTGGAGAAAGTGGAACTCATGAACTGCTGGTGGGAATGTGCCAGTTTCTCAAGAGGCTAAACATAGTGTTACCATATGACCCAGCAATTCCACTCCGGCTATATACCCAAAAGAAATGAAGGCTTTTGTCTACATAAAAATTTGTACACAAATGTTCATAATAGCATTATTCATAATAGCCAAAATTAGAAACAACTCAAAGGTCCATCAACTGAAGAATGAATACATAAAATGTATTATAATCTATGGATTTATATACTGGAATATTATTCAGCAATAAAGAGGATCAAGTACTGACACATGCTACAACATGAATAAACTTTGAAAATATTATGTTCAGTGAAAGAAGCCATTTACAAAGTGCCACAAATGCATAATCCCACTTATGTGAAAATTCCAGAATAGTTAATTGGTGGAGACAGAAGTTAGGTTGGAAGTTGCCTGGTGGGGTGTGGGGGATGGGGAGTGACTACTAATGTGTACAGACTTTCTTTTTGGGGTTATGGAAGCATTCTAAAATTGATCATGGTGATGATTGCACATCTCTGTGAATATACTGAAACCACTGAATTGTGTACTTTAAATGTGTGCATTGTATGGTGTGTGAAGTAGAGCTCAATAAAGCTGGGATTAAAAATAATAATAAACATAATGTTGCAGAATGTTTAGACTACTTAGACCACTTGGCACACCTAAGAACAAAGCATCTAAGCGATTAGTACTTAGAAGTATATTTATTTGTAGTATTAAAGGCATAGAGTTAGTGAGGGACACCTTGGAGAAATGTATAATGTAAAAGTATTATTACTGTTGTTTTATTTACTATTTTCATCAAAACCGTGGTGGTGGTAATTTACTCATTCCACTGTAGTCCCTATTGGTTAAATACATGATAGTATTTAGAATGAAACTCAAATGTCGGTGATCCAGTGAGGAAGAATTGATATCAGAATTTTATAGATCATCTGTCACTTGCCTCTCCATCTCAGGTATATTTAGCTGACCTACCTATTAATATGATGATCCCTTTGGCACTTCATCATTCATTTGCCATCCACTGTGAACACATGAGCAACATGCCCAAAGTTTATTTGTGGTTTAGTTGTTTGGAGCTTAAAATGCATTTCCCCACAGAAATTATCCCCCTGTGCAGATGCTGGTTAGTTCCCCACACTATTTCATAAATGCTTAATGCTTAATACAGCTAAATTAAAGCATTAATTAGGTAGGAGGCAGTGAAAGAGGAGGAAGAAAAGTCTCTCCTGAGGATAAATCCTGGCCCCAAGGTTTTGCACTTTTAATGGGAAATATTTGTTTTGTGAGGAACACATATTTCGGAGTTAAATAGACTCACTGGTCTTCTGTTTGATCCCAGTCATATAACTGATATGAACCTCTATAGAGTAAACATCTCTAATTTGTTCTCTAGCCTTGCCTGTTAAAATGAAAGGCTTCTTTCTTTCTGGAGTCTTTTGAAGTGAAATGAGTAGACATGGAAAAGTAGCAAGGGATGGTAGGAATGTACTCTTAAGGCAGCTTCTCCCTCTGGCAACATCTCTTCTATGACTGTAGTAGTATCAACAATTTATAATGTGGTAAAAAGATGATTTGGTCTTTTAAAGAAGCTATTCCTTTTTAAATTCAGAGTTAAGGGGTTTTGATCCTTTTTCTTCAGCATCCAGCAGTGAGTTCAGGGGTGGTGGTCATTAATATCTTGATCCATTACTTTTCATAAAAAAATACATTTTTTTTCTGGTAATGGTTCATTTCTCTGACTGCTTTATTTCCCACCAGAAATCACAAAATCCATTTCCTATGACAGTATAATAATTTTCATAACATCTGATTATAGTGGCACATACACACAGAAGATTAAAAATATGGGTTAGAAAAGAAGTAATAAGACATTGAGAATAAATATCCTGATAGAACTAATTTTTTTTAAGTCATAATCACTAACTTAGAAAAACAAATGTAAACAGTGGGTGTAAATAGATTGTTCGGTATTTTTCTAAAGAATTAGTTCTTTGCATGCACATTTAGTTTTTACACACTTGCCCAGAAGTTTTTCCAAAAAAGTTTTTTCTCTCCCTATTCTGACATGAAAATTGCAGATGTAATGCACAGCCTCTGTTGAAAAGACCTTCTGTTAAAATCAGCTGCCCCTTGACAAATCTTGAGTACTTAGTGATTAACATGTTAATAACAAGTGTGAATATCATTAATGTATCTACATTTAATTTCAGTACTAACACCTCATGTTTCTTATTCTTCATTCCTCAGAATGAAGAATTTTCCAGTTTGTAACTAAGTGGTAATTATATTTCTTTAATAAAGAATAAAGTGCTGCTGATAGTATTAATAATAATTCCTATATTTGTTTATAACATGCTTTCTGTATTCATTCTTTTATGTATCTCTCCACTATTATGCCATATTTTTAAGTGCCTTTGAGTGAATGAAAGTGGTTGAAATGTAAAAGAAGCTACTTAGAATGTCTGTAATATCACATGCCCCTCATATGTTTACACCTGCTTGAAGGAAAGAGTAAATTATTTCCTGAGAACCCCACAGTTATATAGCTAGTCTTACCACTGATCTGCTCTGAGGCATTTAACCTCTCTTAACCTTGGTTTCCTTATTTAGAGGAAGTGGCTGTTGAGCTTTGCCTAAATCATAGAGTGAGTGCAAGTAATTGTTTACTGAGAATTCTAAGAAAGGGTAATGGAAAATGTCAAGGATAAATGAAAGAGTTATAACTGCTCTCCTCTCTTGAAGGAATTACAGTTCACTCATTGAACTATCATTTTTAAAACTTCTACCTTTTTAAAAAAAGAGCTGTTTAAATATAAATACATAAATGAATATATATGGTGTTTTGATTTGTTATCTCAATAGTGATTTTGAATTAATTGAAGCATACAGCATAAATATGTTTTTTATTACATGTAAATAGTAGGTTAGCCAAAACCCAGTAATTTTGGAATAGGTTCTGCCAGGTGAATGATAAAATGGATGGTAGGTATTTAAAGGGCTTTAACTTTTCTTTTATACTGATTTAAGACGGATAATTTTTCTCCTTACTCGTTCTAATTACTTGAAATTGGGGTGGGGAGGGTAGCCTGCCACTAATTGTGTGACCATTGTGTAAGTTACTTTCTCAGAAATCCTTCCAACCTTCCCCCTCCCCTTAATATGCTAATGTTCATTTTGAATTTGCAAGAGGGAGCTATGATATGCAGCTCTTAAAATCTATTTGCCACTCAAGCCTTTTTTCAAAGACAGCTTATTAACCTCTTCTGTAGAACAGATTGTGAAATACTAAGATAGGTTGCATGGTGAAGAATGGTAGGAGGTGGTGGTAGAAAAGTAGATGACAGTAGGAAATACAGAAGTTGGGAGGACCTTATATCCCATGGTTGAAAATATAAACTCTATAGTATGAGCATTTGGGAACCATAACATCTTTTGAAGAAGGAATGTGGTATAAGAATGTAATCTGGAAGAGTACTAGTGAGAGGTTAGATAATTGTACACTTGTATTTAACCCTTAATGCTAGTGGTTCCCAAATATGTACAGTGAATGAAATGAAGAAAGGTCTTCAACTATTCCTGTTTCATCAACTATATTTTCTCTATTTTAAAGATTACAATGATTTTAAACAAACTTTTACATTGATTTTATAAGCCAAAAGTATGTATGGTTAGTCTCAAAGCATCTCATGTTCCTCAATTGATTTTCATTGAGGAAGCTTTGGGTTCTTGTTTTTGTCTTTTTTATTGCTTTACTGAAAGCATTTCACATCTTCTACCCTTCCAGTAATAATTTCTATTAAACATCTCTTATTATGTTTGTGATGACTGTTAACTTAGTAGTTATACTATATATTTATTCATTTATTTGGCTGCACTGAGTCTTAGTTGCAGCATGTGGGTTTCTTTAGTTGCCGCATGCGGGCTCTTAGTTGCTGACTTGCTGATCTAATTCCCTGACCAGAGATTTAACACGGGGCCCCTGCTTTGGGAGCGCGGAGTCTTAACCACTGGACCACCAGGGGAGTCCCAAAAGGTGCTGTAGTTTTCTCCTACTGAGTATAAATATTTGTTTGGATTAAAGGTTTATTAGATAAATGGTTTAAAGGGTTTTTTTTGTTTTGTTTTGTTTTTGTTTTTTGGCCACACAGTGTGGCTTGCGGGACCTCAGTTCCCTGACCCAGGCCATGGCAGTGAAAACCCAGAATCCTAACCACTAGGCAACCGGGAAACTCCCCTAAATGGTTTAAAGATTAATTATCTTTTTAATTATCTTTTTACCTTCCTATTTCATTTGTAGGTCAGTCGTCTGTTAATACACAGAAATTGTCTTATTTCCCACTGTGTTCCCACTTCTAAGTGTCAAAAATATCAGAGGAAAAACAACTGGACGTTTTTTTTCCTTTTTTGTGCTTTAAAAATTTTTAAGAATTATGGCTCTACTGCTTATATTTTTGTAGTTAAATTAATTTTTTCCTGGGATCTTGTGAAAAAAGTAAAATATTGGTTCCATTTACTTAATGATTTTTTCAATTTCCTGATTTTATAATATCTAATCAATTGGATATTATAGAGATTTCCTTGTGGGGAGCAGGAGGGAGCAAAGAATATCTTACTCTGATGGCTGTTTAGTGATTTTATTACTAGAAAGAGAGACATTGCTTTATTGTTTATTTTAGCCAGTAAAGTTGTCTGCAAACTAGGTAACAAAATGCAAAGCAGTGTATTTACTTTTCCACCTTTCCCCAGAGAGACAGTAAAAGCAGTGTTCCCGTGGAACAATTCGCTAACTGGGCTTTCTTGGCAAGTACTGGTAGCTTTTATCACATGATTATAGATACAGTGAAAAATGCTAATGATGAAAGATGACTATGATTTCTATTCCTTGAAATATGACTAAAAATTTAGAAATGAAACCTGTTTTTCTGAGGCGACATCTAGATTTGCAGTTCACTTTCAACAGATGACCTGATCCACTTTTTTCAACAATTCAGAAAAAAAGGTGAGAGTGGGAGGGCTAATATATAGCAAAGCTACTAAAGTGACTGTTTGAGTATTTCATTCCATCTGTCAGAGCTTCACTGGTATCAAGAATTTGACAGAAATGGATGTAATTCATTTGCTTTTTACAAAGAAGTAAATGATGGAACAGAACTACCCTAAAATGAAGGAGTAAAATGCCAGAAAGAGTGAAAGTAAAAAGAAAACTAAACATGGTATTCTTTTATTTTATTTATTCTTTTAACTCTTAATATAAAAATAATGATTATTTTAGTGATTATTTGCTTTTTTCTGTATTTGGTATTTTGGGGAAAGGAACTTGAAAGTACTTAATCGGAACCATTGATTAAACATCTCATTTGACTGTTTTGCTTGTTAGTGGTAGACCAGCTATAATTAATTATTCAGAGTACAGACATGATGTGTTGCACAAAAATTAAGCTATGTATAATCATACATAATTAAAAGAAAGATACACCTTACCTTGAACAAATAATAGTTATTTTAGTAAATTTGCAACTAAGAAAATAGACTTGGTTGACAAGAAAATATGAAAGATATATTTCAGATAAATGAATTTAAAATTTTCATATTAAGCTATAATTTTATCTGCATTTGGATTATGTCATTAGCTAAAATGTGGAGCTAGGCATTCATTCTACTTTTTTCTTAAATTTATTTATTTTATTTATTTATTTTTGGCTGCATTGGGTCTTGGTTGCTCCACGCAGACTTTCTCTAGTTGCAGCGAGCGGGGGCTACTCTTCGTTGCGGTGAGCAGGCTTCTCATTGTGGTGGCTTCTCGTTGCGGAGCACAGGCTCTAGGCGTGTGGGTTTCAGTAGTTGTGGCGTGCGTGGGCTTCACTAGTTGTGGCATGGGGCCTCAGTAGTTGTGGCTCCCGGGCTCGAGAACGCAGGCTCAGTAGTTGTGCTGCACGGGCTTATTTGCTCCGCGGCATGTGGGATCTTCCCAGACCAGGGCTCGAACCTGTGTCCCCTGCATTAAGAGGCGGATTCTTAACCACCGTGCCACCAGGGAAGTCCCGGCACTCATTCTACTTACTGACAGCTTTTAAAGTACTGAATTTATGGTATAAAGCTTTGTGGTGCTGCTTTCTTTTTAGCTGTTAATGATTTGCTGTTACTTAAAACAATTTTTGAAGTCAGTCTGTAATTAATTGATCAACACACTTGAATGTGGTAGGAAGAAATGAGGTTAGGCATGTAACCTTTATTTTTATTTCAACACTATAAAACCATGAATTTATAAATAGTTATAGAAATAAAATCCTTTGGATATATTTCAGGAAATTTATAAATGAGAGCTTCATTTTGCTGTAGAACAGTAATAATAAGAACTGTTTTCAGTTGTTTTCAACAGCACTCTTTCATGGCCAGTTGATTCTGGTTGAACATTTTCATGTTAATTCTAGTTTATCTTATGACTGGCCACAAGTTTTTAATATAGACATTTAATTTTAACTACCACATACACTTAGTGGTTATAATTAGAATAGCTCTTAAATGAAAAAATTCATTTTGAACAAGTAATGGACAAATTTGGTTTGCTTCTTGCTGCAGACTTAAGAATTTTTCCCAATTTTTTTTTAGGTTACTATAACCTCTAAAGTTTACAGCAATGAGAGTGATAAGTATCTAGATTTTACTATAATAAAATTTAGAAAAACTTATATAAGCTTTGTACTTTATAGATGTATTTAAATACTTAATCAGATATACTAATTTTTAAATTGTCTTCATTTTGCAATTATTTTACTTTTGTGCAAACCATGGTTTATCATATGGACAAGTGATTAGTTTTATGGTAACAGAGATATGTTTAACTAAAAATCAAGCAAATTTTATAAATCTTTCTGAAAATCATACAAACGAGATGATTTCTTACAGGTTCAAGAAGTTATTAACTTTTTAAAGCATAAACACCTGGTACCATCCAGATGTTTCATTGAAATTTTTTTTAGCATAAGTCCAACTAGTGAATAGCTTAATTCATTCAACATTTAAGATGCATTTCTGTAGGACTAAGAACCTGCACCCCATCTCCTTGACTATGGTTCTAATTACCTCAGCTTGGACTGATCAATATTTGATCTTTTTCCCACCATGCAAACATGTTACTTTGTCTCTTTCTCTTCCTTTTGGATAATTTGCAGCCATGTGAGAATGGTTCATTTTGTTTGTTCTCTCTGGCTAGAGGCCAGGGGTCTCTTATTAGTATAATGCAGTTCATTGATGTGAATTTGTTGATCTCCTGGGTAGTTTTTCACAAATTTAAGGCAATTAAAAGCTTTTATATGGCATTTCACTTGAAGTTATTAGTGGCCTTTCAGTGATTTTGCTTTTAAAAATTACTTCATCATTTTATGATTATTTCCTTTCCTTCTTATTTCTCTCCCTTTTCCAACCTATAAAACTCTAGAAAAAAGGTTTGAAACAACCCTTTCATTGATTGATTTCATAAAAAGTAACAACTTATAAACTTGTAATTCAGTAATTTAATATTTTAATTAACACAGTTTTTAAAGGACTAATGAAATTTTTTGTTTTGTTTTATAAGACTTGTTTATTTTAAGCTTATGGATGTTCATAATAGAAGCCATAATGAATCTGGAGAACAATAACAGGAATTGGATCTAAAAATTATTTAGTAAGTGCTTTTAAAAAAGCACATGTGTATATATATATTTCAAGCTTTTGAGGCAGTATGCTTTCTAAATTAGAGCTATATTAATACCTTAACATTTTCTTATAGCTAGCAGATGTCCATATTTTTGGTTCCTTAACTTTTGCAGTGAATGGACCCTTCTTTACCACATCAGAAGTAAGAAATGTTGAAGACCACCTAAGTCTTTAGGAATGCTATAGCACTGATTAAATTAAAATCTTTTGGCTTCATTTGTACATACTGGGAATCATTGCTACCATTTCTCTATTCTTTTCCCATTAAAAAAATTGTTTATTAAGAGTTGTTTTCTTGGTGTTTGTAAATTTACAGTACTTGACTCAGTTTGTTTCATTAGTATACTTCATTATCGTAAAGAAACCAAAACTAGAGTGCGTCTGAGGTAACTTGGAAAAGTTTTAATTTATAGAAATATTCTTGGTGTTTTACACTTTTTATTTGAAAATATGTGTAAAAATAATAGCAAATACTTAATAGGAACTTCCTGCTATATTAAAGCAATAATGCATTGTATTGGTTGAGAAGGTATGCCTTGGAGTTAAACTATCAGGGTATAAATCCAAGTGTCACTACTTAACTAGCTGTGTGAGCTTGGGCAAATTAACTTCTGAACCTCATGTTCTTCATCTCCAAAATAATACGTATCTTATACAGATAAATTGAGATAATATATGTAGGTTGTTAAAACATGGTGTGGGGACTTCCCTGGTGGCGCAGTGGTTGAGCATCCGCTTGCCAACGCAGGGCACACGGGTTCGAGCCCTGGTCTGGGAAGATCCCACATGGCACGGAGCAACTAAGCCCGTGCTCCACAACTACTGAGCCTGCGCTCTAGAGCCCATGAGCCACAACTACTGAGCCCACGTGCCACAACTGCTGAAGCCTGTGTGCCTGGGGCCTGTGCTCTGCAACAAAGAGAGGCCACCACAATGGGAGGCCCATGCACTGCAACGAAGGGTAGCCCCTGCTCACCACAACTAGCAGAAGTCCACGTGCAGCAACAAAGACCCAATGCAACCAAAAATAAATAAATAAATAAAATTAATAAAAACAAAACAAACAAACAAAAAAAAAACATGGTGTGGCCCACAAGAAATACTCAGCAAATGTTTGCTCTGAAGATATTTTTATTATTTGCCAGACTCTATGTTAAATTTTATACAGCTTTAGGGGAATTCCCGGATGGTCCAGTGATAAGGACTCCGAGCTTCCAATGCAGGGGGCACAGGGTTCAGTCCCTGGTCGGGGAACTAAGATCCCTGAATGCCACGCAGCACGGCCAGGATAATTAAATGAATAAATAAAACGTCTTTAAAAAAATTTTATGCAGGTTTATTCCAAAATTAAGGGTATACCAAAAGAGATAAGTTGAATCCCAATAGAAAGAAAATCTATACATAAAAAAAAAATAACATTTGACAAGTAGCTTATTTGGTATAATAAAAAGAGTTCATTATACTTCACTGAAGTCAAACTGTGTACAAAGGAAGCCCACAATTTAGAAAATATAGTTAACTCTTGGACTTATGGTTGAGTTATAGTGAGGAAATAGCATCTGTCTATTCCTTGGCTGATCAAGAGCACCTCAGAGAGTTGACATCTTTTTTATACAAAAAGTAAAGTGATTTGTTAATTTGAACAATATGATCAGAAGCTTCAGGTTTGACTGCATGATTCACAAGTGAATTTCATTCATGTAGCATAGGAAATATTTAACTTTCTTTTTCAAAAATATTGCTTCATCTAAATTAAATGAATATTTCTGAAGTGATTGTTATTATCTTGCATTGCAATGGCCTGCCTTTAAGATGCATAAAACTATCATCTGCCTCTTCCTGTAAGCAAATCTTTAAGGGAGAATATAATTTAAAAATCTTTTTGACTTCCAAACAAGGCCTTTCCTTGACTGATTTCTACCTGCCTCTCTTGCCTGTCTTCAGACAGTGTTCTCTGAGCTCCAGCCACACTGGACTTCTTTCAGGTTTTATTCCTCTCTGCTGAAACAACTCTCTCATATTCTCACCTTCCATTACCTAGTTAACTCTACAGTTCTATCAGATTTCGTCTCAGTCATCACTTCCTGACTTGGTCAGTTTCATTTAATATACTCTTGTTATCCTATCAGCAACATTCACGCTTTCAACAACAGGTATTAAATGAGTCCATACTGTATGCTAGGTACCATGTATATACTTCAGGAACAGAAATTTTTGCTCCCAGGAATATTTCATTCTAGAGAGGCAGGGGAAGGGGGTAGGGCACAACAATTATATAGTATATATATTCAGGTGGTAGTAGTACTTTATGGAAGTCATGTGGCAATAAGTACTTTATAAAAGAATAAATCAGGGAAATTGATTAGCATTTGACAGGCAGGATTATGAATGTTCTCTTTTAAACATGGTATTCTTAGAAGATCTCTTTAAGGAAAGGATTTTTGGCAGAGACAAAAATTTTTTGAGGAGAAAATCATGTATGTATCTGAATGTTCCAGGCAGATAGAACAGAGAATACAGCATGCTTGATGTTTTTGAGGAACAAGAAACCTTTGTGATGAGAAGGGTGGCAATATTTTGTGGCCCTTAAAATAGTGGTTAGCACATAATCAGTAAATATTTGTTGAATGATAGACTGATATTTGAAACACTGGCCCAGATCATTATTTTCCTAGCAAAACAAACAGATTGTTTATTTAATAACTATTCTTTTGATCAACTTAAGCCCCTGCCTTTCAAACTGACTTGAAAAATATCAGGATTTTATCACATCTTCTTGGATGTAAAATTGGGAGTAAATGATTTCTTAAATGTTGTATGAAAACATTTTAATGCAGAATTCTCATGATTTTTTAAAATGATGACCAAGAATTTTTAACTTATGATTTATCCCTCAGATTCCTCATGTTCCCACCACATCCCAGTTTGAAGTTTCTACTGTTTTCTGTCATTCAGGAGTGAGTACTCTGAGACCTATTCCAGAGGAAAGCTGTATACCATCATTCAGCTTGGCTTTAGAAATGTTTTTTTTTAGTCTTTTCTCAAAACTTTTTATTTTATTTTATTTTTAGGTTACAAAATCCATTTATTTAAGCTTAGTTTTATAACTAGCATCACAAAATCAGACTGATCACAGATATCTCTGATGTATTCTGAAGGTATGACTTTGGAAATTTTTTGTGCCATACTTTCTAGTAAGGTCCTGTAGATCCAGATTGGTGTAGGCTGTTCCATTTACCACACCTGTACTACTAGCTCCCACTTGTCTCAGCTCCCAAAACAAACAACTTCTTTTTCATACTGCTTTCTGAAATACTCATCTACCCTACCTTTGGGACCAGCGCACAGACCACCTGGTGGTTCTTCCCTAACCACAGAATTCTTTAGATTAGTTAATATTTAACATGAGAAGGATCAAGAAATGATAAAGCAAAACTTGATTAAAAGATTTTTTTTTAACATACATGTATATACCCTACCTTAACATATGATGAAAAGCAGTTTTTCCTAAATTATATTCCATGAGAAAACAGTTTCATTTCCAAATTGCTGGAAAAATTTAAGGATAGGCAAAAATTGAACAGATTTCTTTACTGTGGAACAAAACCCTTTTTTCACAGAACATCTTTTTACATATCAAGGGACACTAGAGTTAAGCAGGACACTATTTGGAAAATACTAGTACAAAAAAAATAAGCTCTCCATAGTCAAGCTCTCCATAGTCAAGTCAAAACACAAAGCGAGTTCAGCAGGACACTATTTGGAAAATACTAGTACAAAAAAAATAAGCTCTCCATAGTCAAGAGTCAAACATTTTCACTGCTAAAATAAGGCAGATTTTTTTTTTCTCCTTGCTTAATTGCCATACCAACCTTTATTGGTTCTTTCTTCTCTTACAATGATTTAATAAAGAAAAAATACCTAAATATGTTCCCACCCCATCCCCAACCTCCTGATCACTTCTTGTTTTTAGCTTCCCTCTAAGACTATTTCTCCCGTTAATTGCTCTCACTTTAAGAAATGGAAGATAGCCTGTTTTATTTTGAAATTTTAAATTAGAAAGAGATTTGGATTTGGAAGCTGTTTCTCTGGCTACCTAACTGTTCCTCTACCCCAAGGGGAAAATACTGTGAAAGAACACCTGCTATTGAGTGCTCTTTGAACATTATTCTCCCACGCTTAACAAAGATAAAGCAGGGTTTTTTTTAATGGAAAACAAACAAACAAACAAAAAAAGCCTTGTGATACCTGTGTACCAAAAGGCCCTTTTGACATAAGCTGTGTGATACTAACATAACACACACACACACAAACTCATTTTGGTTTTATGGATGGGGAGCTTATTTCATTTGTTGTGCTTATGAGTCTGTTATTCTGCAGTTGTGAAATCTCAGTTATTAGTATATCTAATTTGTTGGTTTGATATTTATTTATTTATTTATTTATGGCTGCATTGAGTCTTCATTGCTGTGCACAGGCTTCTCATTGCGGCAGCTTCTCTTGTTGCAGAGCACAGACTTTAGGCACACGGGCTTCAGTAGTTGTGGCGTGCGGGCTCAGTAGTTGTAGCGCATGGGCTCAGTAGTTGTAGCACATGGGCTCAGTATTTGTGGCTTGCAGGCTCAGTAGTTGTGGTGCATGGGCTCTAGAGTGCAGGCTCAGTAGTTGTGGCACACGGGCTTAGTTGCTCCGCGGCATGTGGGATCTTCCCGGACCAGGGCTCGAACCCATGTTCCCTGCATTGGCAGGCAGATTGTTAACCACTGCGCCACCAAGGAAGTCCTGTTGGTTTGATTTTTATTTCTTACCTCACACACATGTGTAGTATTGTTGCTATTTTTTAACAATAAAGTTGCATGGATGTAAAAAGGTTGTAGTTTTTTAGATGTTCATTAACCCCATTAGTTTTTTTGTATAATTCAAATAATGAAGAGATTTCTATTCAAGGATGCTTAGTTTTTCCTAAAACTTCAGTTCTGATTTTATATTCAGTGTAATTGGTTCCATCTCAGTGCCAGATTATCCTATTTGCCTTATCAAATAGGCATGTACAATTTAGACACTGTGCAAACAACTGTAGTATAAGCAAAATTGTCCCTAGCAAACATGAAATCTGCAAAGTTTTTGTTTGTTCGCATCTTTTCCTCTGTCAAGTTGTCCCTCCAGGGTAACATGATATGATGTGGATGTTCTAGTGAAGTGTTCCTTTTGTTTTGTCTTGTTTTTTTAAATCTTTATTGGAGTATAATTGCTTCACAATACTGTGTTAGTTTCTCCTGCACAACAGAGCGAATCATCCATATGCATACATATATCCCCATATCCCTTCCCTCTTGAGCCTCCCTCATATCCTCCCTATCCCACCCCTCTAGGTCATTGCAAAGCACCGAGCTCATCTCCCTGTGCTATGCTGCTGCTTCCCACCAGCCAACTATTTTACATTCGGTAGTGTATGTATGTCGATGCTTGAAATGTTCCTTTTATTCCATGAATTACAAATAGCTTAAGAAAATATTTAAAGTAAAACTGTAATGATTAGTCCTGGTGGTCTTCATTTTATTGAAAATACCTTTGTCAGAAATTATGTCATCACAGTGGACTGTTAGCTGGGAAGTTCTGTCAAGCAGATGAATGAATTAGGAGTACTGAGATTCTAATAAAAGACGCTACTGTAATATTGAAAAACTGCTGATGGGGGTTGCCAGTTTTATGTCTTTAAACTTACAGAACATCTTCTGTGATTAAGGTAAGGAATACTTAGAATAAGTCCTTAGAGTAAACCAACTCTAAACTTGAGAAACCAGAAATAGAAAATGATATTTCCTTTTAATAATGCCATTTAAGTTCCCAACTTCTCTTGGTTCAGCTGCCAGACACTTGTTTCTTTGTCTCAAAAACTGCTAGCAAAAAACAATAAATATACTTCTTGTTTTACTCAGCTAACATCTGATTTTATCTGTACATTGATTCCATTTTAAAACTTTTCTCACCTTCCTAGTCTGGATGGCTTATGTAGCCCTCTATTGTTAACGATTGTCAGAACAAAGACTTTCATTCTTTATTTTGGAAAGGAAAAGTATCCTGACAGTACTATTTGCACTTCATTTAATTGTTTCCTTCCAATTTAAAATATGAACAATTTTAGATACATCTCTGATCCGTCCCTATCTGAGTATTAATTCTTTTGGTAATTCCTGTTGCAGTAGCATAACATCTTGCAAATATATATCCCCTTTATGAATGACATAGAGCTTTACATATAGCAGTATTCAACATAATGGAAGGTGATTTGGAACTCATACATTTTCTAGGCTAAATATAACCTGCTGTTTCATCTACTTTCTTAGCTAGATTTATTTTAACACCTACTAGACTTCATGAGTTTTTACAATTAATGGTAAATTCATTATGCATTATCTTCTGTAGTAAATGTAAAAAATATTTTTGCAATATTGTTCCCCAAATCTTAGCTTCCTGACTAATAGTAAAATATCTTATCTGTACTAGAGTTTTATTATACAATAATTACAGCATTTTCTTGTTCTATATCATAGCCTGTTAACTAAAAATAAATGAGTACTTAAAATGGAAAATGAAATTATCCTGTTGCTTGAAAATATCTTAACTCAGGCTTTACTACAGGTTGCATATGGTATCTGTTAGAACTTTGAACCTATCTTGGTTGTTGAATTATTATGTGGATTAACTGTTGCATTTGAAAATTCTTGACTTTAAGAGTATATATCTGTTTTAAATCTTATACAAATGCTTTACAGGGTTTGAGAAGAATCTAATCTCTTTGCTGTATGTCTTTTTTGTTTGTTTGTTTTGTCTTTATACCAGAACTCCAAGTCCTAAGCACCAGCAAATTTAGGACATTGCTTTGTATAATATGGTATTATTAATATATTTTTTAAATTAGATAAAGTCTATCTACATTATTGATGTATTATAGGAAACATGACTAAAATTTTAACAGTTTGGAAAAATGAGAAGTTATACAGCATAGTAAGAAAACAGTCTTATCATGGCACTCCCAGGAGAAATAAAACCTCTTTAAGAGTACATTTGAAGAACTTTTCTAAAATTCTGTAAGTCAATCTACAGAGAAAAAAGTATAGGAAAAAAGTTTTTTAAAAATATGGAGAGACTGCATTTTCTCCTAAAATTAACTACTGAAGTTTCAGAAAGTAATTTATTAAATAATGTGTGTTTCATATCTAATTTCAAAAATCCAGGTAATTTTTGTTTTGGCTATCAGGTAGAAATCTTACAGTTTAGTCATGGTTGAGTGGGTCATCCACTTCAAAATGAAAGAACAAGATAGTTCTTACCATTCACAAATTTAGCTTTCACAGTTTGGCTCACCTCTGCCATGATTTTAGGTGGTGAATGAGTCTAGTCAACTATCTAGCATCCAGTGTGACATATTTTGTTGTTCCCTACGGCTTATCAAATAGCAGTTGCCCTTCTGAAATGATGAGAATTTGGATTCTTTCTGAAAAATTACCTTTCAATGAGAAGAGTAGATTATGGTAGGGTTAAAAACTGATTAGCTTTAAGTTTAGAGATGCACATTAAAGAAGGATGACTCTCATACAAAATTTAGGATAAAAACAGAATTTTTAGTTAACTTCTGCATAATTCATAGATTTAAGGATTTGTGATGGTTTCAAACTGTCTTCTGGAATTCCAAGAAAGCAATGACTCAGATTTCATCAATAAACCTGGAAAACTACATGTTTCTGAGAAATTCTTGAGAAATTTCTACCTAATGTGATTATTTTATCTTCTCAGTTTTAAAACAGAGAACCTCTATATTGTTTACAGTTTGCCGGTCTTTGTACATTTTCAATTGTTTCAATGTATTTTTCCTTTTTCCCATGGTTATTAGAAAACTAAAAGCAAATCTCTCTTGTGCAGCTTATGACATTAAAGGTTTATTCTGTTTTCTTCTTTACCACTAACCCTTAGTCATGATCTTATCTTTGTTTTTTTGCGGTATGCGGGCCTCTCACTGTTGTGGCCTCTCCCGTTGCGGAGCATAGGCTCCGGACGCGCAGGCTCAGCGGCCATGGCTCATGGGCCCAGCCACTCCGCGGCATGTGGGATCCTCCCGGACCGGGGCACGAACCCGTGTCCCCTGCATCGGCAGGCGGACTCTCAACCACTGTGCCACCAGGGAAGCCCCAATCTTATCTTTTTTACATTCTTCTCAAACACCTTAATCCCCAAGGAATTAGGCAAAGTGTAAAGAAAATACTTATAAAACTCAAGGAAATGTTTTTAGATTGTTAATTGCCAACATATAAGATCCTAAATATATTATAAGAGAAAAATCATAAGCAAAACTTATTAAAGCGGCGTTTACTGAGTTAGAAAGTGCTATTACTTTTATGATTACTCTGAATCGGTATATTCTTATAGACACCCAAAGATTCCTGTATACGTGTGTTCCTTGTGTGCTTCCAAAGTTATACATATAAGGCATTTGTGCTAACAGTGACCAGTAAGAAAATTTTCAGGAATATACCTAGGATATATTTTATATGTGACACCTTTTCCTGTGTCCTTTGTGTTCTAGTTTCTAGAAATTTTCATCTTTTTTTTTGTTTGTTTGTTTGTTTTTGCTGTACGCGGGCCTCTCACTGTTGTGGCCTCTCCCGTTGCGGAGCACAGGCTCCGGACGCGCAGGCTCAGCGGCCATGGCTCACGGGCCCAGCCGCTCTGTGTCATGTGGGATCTTCCTGGACCGGGGCATGAACCCACGTCCCCTGCATTGGCCACCAGGGAAGCCCAGAAATTTTCATCTTTTTAAGAATAGTATTTAAGTGTTTTCTTAACTCTATGTAAATAAGAATCTGTAAACAAACAATTCATGGAATGATATTATTTTAGAGTTTTACTTTATATTTGTTTCCATCATACTTTGAGAGAATATTTCATGAACTTTTAATCATTTTTATTCAGGAGGTACATGAAATAAGTTCAAAAGATACCTTACCTTTAGAAATGTACTTAAATTTAAACATTGTTTTATATGTTTAATTCATTCCTGTTACACGCTTACTATGTACCTGGCATTTTTATAGGTGCTAAAAATATAGTAGTGACCAAAACCAGTAAAAATCGCTGCCCCCAAGGAGCTTATGTTGTAGTGTATAAAGACTTCAACCAAAATATATAATGTATTAGATGATAATAAGAACTATGGAGGAAAATAAAATGGAAAAGGAGTGCAAAGGGGTCCTGGGGTCTGGAGAGAGGGATTGTACTTTCAAATAGCCCCATTAGAGAAAGTCTCATTCAAGAGGGTAACATTTAAATAAAAATTGAATAAGTTAAATGAGCCAGTCATGCACATCTTAGGGAGAAAAACAATCAAGACGCAGGGAATAGATAGCAAGTATAAAGACTCTTTGGGCCTTCCCTGGTGGCACAGTGGTTAAGAATCCACCTGCCAACGCAGGAGACACGGGTTAGAGCCCTGGTCTGGGAAGATCCCACATGCTGCGGAGCAACTAAGCCTATGCGCCACAACTACTGAGCCTGCGCTCTAGAGCTGGTGAGCCACAACTACTGAAGCCCGCGCGCCTAGAGCCGGTGCTCCACAACAACAGAAGCCACCGCAATGAGAAGCCTGCGTACCGCAACGAAGAGTAGCCCCCGCTCACCACAACTGGAGAAAGCCCACGCACAGCAACGAAGACCCAGGGCAGCCAAAAATAAATAAATTAAATAAATAAATTTATTTTTAAAAAAAAGACTGTGCAGGGGGAGCATAGCATATTTCAGGAACAACAAGGAGGCAAATCTGGCTGGAGTGGAGTAAGAAATGGGCAGAGTAGTAGGAGATGTAGTTATAGAGGGAAAGAGTTGAGAGACATATTGAATATGACTTTACACACCATAGTAAAAACTTTATTTTTTTTTTTACTCTCAATGAAATAAAAAGTCTTTAGAGGGTTTTGTGTGGAGGAACAACATAACCCTACACTAAAATATAAGTCAGGATATTCTGGCTGCTCTATGGACCAGAAACTGAATGGGGCAAAGATGGAAGACAGGAGATAAATTTGAAGGGCATTGCAGTAATGCAGGGAAGAGATATGGTGGCTTGAACTTGGATATTGGCAGTGGAAGTGGTGAGAAGTGACCCGGTTCTGAATATAGTTTGCAGGTAGACGTAATAGAATTTGCTGTTGGATTGGAAGTAAGGTATAAGAGAAAGAAAGAAGTAAAAGTTGGAACATCCATTAACCGAGATGGGGGAAATGGGGAAAATTTGGTCCAGTTTTATATAAACTATGGAAAGTTTTAGTCTCATAGCCCAGTGTCCTATGGCTGATACAGTCCCTTGTCCACAGTGAATGAGTGATAAGTCATTTAATATTTCTTTTTGTCTCAGACTTGGTTTAGACTTAGACTTTGATAAACTTCTGTTTATGATGAGGAAACTGGTCTATTTAAGTTCGTTGATTCTATTATTTCTATTTTGTAATGGAATTTGAGGCACATTAGTAGAAACACAGCTTGAAGTTCTTTTCTTTCCTTACTAACATTAAAAAAAAGAACAAGTATATATAATGTCTTTTGTCTTACTAACATATTTGTACACCCTCCCCCTTCTTGGCAAACTTGTTTGAAAGTATAGTGTTACACATTATGTCATGGGTATACTGGAGCACATTTGTTCAATACAGTTCATAAATGGAAGCAGCTGGTTTCCTGTGCAGTTAAGAGAAGGCATGCACACAGCTGAGGTCTTCAAACTTCAGAATTCGTTGGATTCATTTTCTATCTTGTGTAATCATGCTGTGATTTCAATTAGTACAAATGTGTAACAAGTTACCTTAATGGCTTAAAAAATTTTGTTTCAATAGTTGAACTGCTAAACCTGGTTAATGTTCTTTCCCCCTGCCCTGTCCTAACTCACCCATCCTACCTCTTAAAAAAGCACATTACACCTATAGTCTTAGTTTTATATTTGATTCTGAAAAGGCCTGGGCAAGGGGAAAAAAAGTTATCATCTCTAAGGGAAAAGCTGAATTCATACACAGGAACTGCAGGATTACTTTGGCGTTTTACTAGTCCCTTGTAACGCTAGCAAGTCCCATAAATACCTAATGGAAAAACAGCAGAAAATGAGATCTGCAGCAGCCTTTAGAGATCGAATTTATGTTGCTGAACATTTTTCTGAGGTTGAGTGTAAAGGTCAAAAGAAAGTGGATAGATTAAAGTTGCTGATTTTTGCAAACTTAAGGCCATGTTTAAAGGTTCCTCTTTCTGTAGCAAGAAAATTTCAAGATAAATGGCTTTGCTTCATTAGCTGAAATGTCATGTCTTCATTTAATATCTGTTACATGAGACATTTGGTGATTTAGTAGTATTTACATGCAGTAAATAAAATCCTCTGTCCAATTTAACAAATGTAGATAAAGAAACTAGTTGTTTAAAATCCCAAGAGGAGTAAGACGATAAGTGAATATATATGATTGTGTTAGTGTGTTTGTATATTTTTTAAATGAATGATTTTAGATATTTTTGGTAAATGTAGAAGGAAAAGATAGGAGTGAAGGTTTTCCCTTTTGTTAGTATAGGTTATTGATCCAGCAATAGAATTACCATCCTCCTTTTAAAAGAATTATTTTATCTATTATACTATTTCAGTGAAGGTAAATGACCTCAAAGAAAGGACAGTGGCATCTTTTAGCATTAAAATAAAATTCATAGATGTTTTTACTGGTCCCTTTACCTTTTGAATAACCTTCTATCACTATAACACTGTTGTAAGTCTGTATGAAAGAAAATGTGAGTTACTAGCGTACTTTAGACTTGGTACAGTGAAAAACATTGAACTACCCGTCTGGACGCCTCTATCTTGAGTTGATAGTACACAAAGCCACAACAAATATTAACCTAAAATTATGGATTATTTGTATCTCCAGGGCTTTCCTTGTGTCTTTGATTCCACAGTCCAGATTGCCAGTCATTGATAGACTCCAAAGGAATAAAATAAAATTTTTTGACACATTACATTCAGTGCTGCATTACAGTAAAAAATTATAGAATAATATAGTAAATCTTTTTTTTTAACAGTAGTTGAGAATTACTAGTAAAACTATTCATTTTTATCTCTAGGAAGTGGGATTATGGACAGCTTTTCACTTTCTATTTTATGTTTTTCTCTATTTGTAGTTTTCATGGTAAACACCTTTTTAAGGACAGTATTAATTTTCATTATTCATTTTTTTAAACATCAGCTGATCTTATAGTACCCTGGAATCACAATTTATATAAAAAGTTATTTTTGTGTGATGGTTGAGTTTGCAGTCTCAAATGATTTCTATTAAATAAGGTATCTTCTTTTTGCAGCTAGATAGAGGTCACATCTTATGACACTGACAGCTGGTTCTTAAACCCAGGTACCCTATCTTTTTTCCTTTATACCACATTTCCTCATTAGTTCTCACTGCACTATACAGGCAATTTCCTCCTCTTAACTTTTTGTATTTTATTACGCTGTTAAAGCAGAACTATGCTTCTCTTCTCAAGTTCCCTTTTCCCTTCAGTACTGTTTCTATTCAAGGGTCCCAAGTGGTCAGTGATTCTGACTGGGGAGAGGGAGAAGGGTGGTGTTGTAGCTAGTGGGATTAAAAGGTCCTCAGGAAAGCAGGTATATGTACACTTACGCCTCTTAAAAAGAGCCTCCTCTCACGTTCTGAAGACAAAGGCTGTGCCTTAACTGACTTATTGCCATTCTTATTTATGAAGCCACCCACTAGGGACGTCTTCGGACTGTTATTGAGGTGAGGAACTCAAAGAAAAATGAACCAAAGGTCCTTTACTTTTACAGTTTTAATAAACTTATGTTCTCCAGACTTTCACAAGTCATGTTTAGGGATCCTTTGAAAAAGTATGACATACTGTCATTTCAGTTTCTAGTGCTAATTGTTAATGGAACAATTTTAAGTATTGTAGTATTAAGTAGTATTTAAGTATTAATCATAGTTTTGTCACTATATTATGTGCAAGTTTAATAAACTTTCCAGGCCTACATTTCTCATAAAATTGAAAGGTGAATAAGGTTATCTTTAAAGTTTCTTTCAGCTCTAGAAATCTATAATTATTTGAACATTTTATTATGGAAAAATTGAAATCATACACAAAAATAAAGTAGCATAATGAACTCCTGTATTCCCATTACCCACATTCATATGTTATCAACATGAACAGTAACCCCTAGTGTATTCAAATATCTGGTCCATATTAAAATTTTCATATCATCTCAGTAAAAATAATTTTCATTCTACAATTGTTTTGTTCAAATCATAATCCAAATAAGGTGTGTGTATTTATCTAGTTTTTTGTTTTGTGTGTGTGTGTATTCAAAAACACCTAACATAAAATTTATCTCCTTATCCATTTTTTCATGTACAGTGCTGTAGTGTTAACTATAAGCACATTGTTGTGAAACAGATCTCTAGAACTTTTTCATCTTTCAAGACTAAAACTCTATATCCATTAAACAACAACCTCTGTTCTTCCCCCAGCCCCTGGCAACTACCATTCTACTTTCTGTTTCTAAGAGTTTGACTGTTTCAGATACCTGGTATGAGTGGAATCATCTGTATTTTTTTTTTTGTCACTGGCTTATTTCACTTAGCATAATGTCCTCAAGGTTTCCCCATGCTGTAGCATATGACAAGACTTCATTCTTTTTTAAGGCTGAATAATATTCCACTGTACATATATATCACATTTTTATACCACATTTTATCCATTTATCTCTTGATGGACATTTAGATTGGTTCCACTTCTTGGCTATTGTGAATAATGCTTCATTGACACTGGTGTGCAAATATATCTTCAAAATCTTGCTTTTAGTTCTTTTGGATTTATAATCCGAAATGGGATTGATGGCTCATTTGGTAATTCTATTTTTATTTCTTTGAGTAGCCTTCATACTGTTTTTTCATAGTGGCTACCATTTCACATTCCCACCAACAGCATACAAGTGTTCCAATTTCTCCAAATCCTCATTGACACTTGTTATTTCTTTTCTTCTTTTTTCATAGTAGTTATTCTAACAGATGTGAGGTGATACTTCATTATGATTTTGACTTGCATTTTCCTGATGATTAGCAATGTTGAACATCTTTTCAGGTGCTTATTGGCCACTTGAATATCTTCTTTGGAGAAATGTCTATTCAAGTCTTTTGCTCATTTTACAATTGGATTGTTTTTTGTTTGTTGAGTTATAGGAGTTCATTATATATTCTGGATAATAATCCCTTATTAGATATAAGATTTGAAGTTTGATGTAGTCCCATTTGTCTATTTTTGCTTTTGTTGTCTGTGCTTTTTGTGTCATGTGCAAGAAATCATTACCAAATTCAATGTCATGAAGCTTTCCCCCATGTTTTCCCATAATAGTTTTGTAGTTTCAGGTCTTATATTTAGGTCTTCAGTCCATTTTGAGTTACTTTATGTACGGTTTAAGGTAAAAGTCCAACTTTGTTCTTTTGCATGTGTCTATCCAGTTTTTCCATTGCCATTTATTGAAGAGACCATCCTTTCCCTGTTGTGTAGACTTGGCACCTTTGTCAAAAATCATTTGACCATATACATGAGTTTGTTTGTGGGTTCTCTATTCTGTTCAGAATAGAGACAGAACAAATCTATCACCCTAAAAATTTAAAAGTATGGCTCCTTTATAAATAATCCCTTCCCCCATTCAACTCCTGGAAAGCATTAATCTGTTTTTCTTTCTCTATAGTTTGGTATTTTCTAGAATGTCACTTAAATGGAATCATAAAATATATAGCGTGTTGGATTTGGCTTCTTCACTTAGCAAAATGCATTTAAGATTCACTCTTGTTGTGTGAATCAGTCATGTTTATTATGTAAAATATATAGCTAAAGCAGATATATTGGGGATGAGTTCTGTAATTTTATATTATGCTTTCTGTTCATGAGGTTTTTTTTGTTTTTACCTTTCATATGGTCTCTTTTCCTTCTCCCTAACCCCCGTATTTCCACCCTGGTTTGGTTTGTTTGTATGTGTTTTCCATAAATTTTTAAGGCTTGTATTTTTATTCTAATGATTCCCTTGTGATCTGTAACTTCATATAAAATAAGTATTTTTTTTGTATGTTAACTGTTGCTTCTTAGAAATTCCACATTCTCTTTTCTTACACAATGTTTTTTTTCTTTCTCCTTTGTATTTTTACGTATAGACTACAATTACATGGTTTATCAGCTGTTCCCAATCTCCTTGACCCCTGACTTTGAAAGAAGAGGAAATCTTAGTTAATATCATTGTTTCTCACTGTTCTCTCAATTACTGAGAGGAAGATAGAGCATGCATGCAGCAGGTTTTATAACATTTACATTCTGATCTATAACCATAACCACTCATCCACCCAAAATTTTTGGTTTTATTCTTAACAGTTAAAAAGAATCAATATTCATTGCCAGGCTTTTCATAATAGTAGTCAGGTCATCTCTAGTTTGCTAAAGTTTATTCTCAGTGATTTCTTCAGAAAGTCACTAGACGCTATATTCCCCTAGTTCTTTTATGTTCAAAAATTTTGTCATTTCATTTATACTTACCTGGTAATTTAATCAGAAATAAAATTCTTTAAGGAGTTTCTTTCCTTGAGGAGGGAATGGTCATTGCTTCATTATCTTGCAGCTTTAGATGATGCTTTGAAGAGTCTGCACACTCACATATATTTCTTCTCTCTTCGTGGATAACTCTTTTCCTTTACCCAGTTTCATTTTTCTACTGTCTGGTGTTATGTATTTCTTGGTTTATTTGTTGTCTGTCTCCATCCAATAGAATGAAAACATCAATAATAAAGGGATTTGGTATGATTTGTTCACTGCTGAATTCCAAGAACCTCTGTTAGTGTTCACTACTTAGTTTCTATCTAATAAAAATTTGTTGAATTAATGAAATCAAACATTCTGTCCCATATTCCAATTCTCTAGGTAGCTTGATGTTTTTGCTGGTTCACCAAAGGATTTTTTTTAAGTTACTGTACCTTTACTAGGGAAGAAAGGAGCTAACTTAAATAAGGTGACAAACAGTACTTTTTTTAGATACTATAAGGCTAAAGACATAAAGAACTGTGCATATATACACTGTACTTTCATTGATTTGTTTATCAAAGGTACAGTTTAGCAATTTTTCAACTACTTTACAGGTACACCAGTAAAGTTAAGTTCTATTACTGTTTATTCTGTGTCCTGGTAATACTGAAGACATGGTCATATATTTTATTTGCATTGCTTGTTGTTACTGTGGCCTATTGAGAGAATATGAATAGAAGTTTAGTGTAAGGGGAATGCTGTTATCTCGAAATACATTTTTTTTTTTTTTGCGGTACGTGGACCTCTCACTGCCGTGCCCCCTCCCGCTGCGGAGCACAGGCTCCGGACGCGCAGGCCCAGCGGCCATGGCCCATGGGCCTAGCCGCTCCGCGGCACGTGGCATCCTCCCGGACCGGGGCACGAACCCGCGTCCCCTGCATCGGCAGGCGGACTCCCAACCACTGCGCCACCAGGGAAGCCCTCGAAATACATTTTTAACTATTTTTCTGTTCTACTGTTTTATGTTTCTAACTTGTATTCTTACCACTCTCCTCAAGCACTTTATGTCAGATTTCTTTTCTGTTAAGCCTTGATGATATCTAGGGAAAATTTGCCATAGTTTTTTAATCACTTTCAGCTATTATGGAAGTACTCTTACTTTTGGCCATTAAAATTTTAAGTCTAATATCAAATACCTCAGTCTTATACCATTCATAAACTGAAAATTTTAATGTCATTAAAAAGGTCAGTTCTTCCTACAGTGAGCCATAGAGTCAATGCCATTACCATGAAAATTAAAATGTTTTGGGGAACTTTACCGTAAGTTTTATGGAATAGCAAAAGCCAAAAAAATAAAGATACTCCTGAAGAAAGACAGTGAGGGGAGGTGTGACATAGCCTACCATATACCCAAACTGTTGTGTATTGGCACAGAGGCAGAATATTGGAATAGGATAGAGAGGACAGAGATAGACCCCCTCATACATAGTAACTCGATTTATGATAGAGCTGGCATTGCAGCTTGGTGAGGAAATGGTTGATACTCAATAACTGTTGCTGGGATAATTATTTTTTCATAAAAAATGAAACTGAATTCCTGTTTCTACAACAAACACAGAAAACAACTTCAAGTGGATTGTCGATCTAAATATTTAAGTTAAAACAGCAGAGCTTCTAGAAGGTAACATTGAAGACTATCTTTATGACTTTGTGGATAAAGAATGACTTTTTTTAATTTAACATCTTTATGGAGTATAACTGCTTTACAATGGTGTGTTAGTTTCTGCTTTATAACAAAATGAATCAGCTATACATATACATATATCCCCATATCTCCTCCCTCTTGCATCTCCCTCCCACCCCTCTAGGTGGTCACAAAGCACGGAGCTGATCTCCCTGTGCTATGCTGCTGCTTCCCACTAGCTATATATTTTGCATTTGGTAGTGTATATATGTCCATGCCAGTCTCTCACTTCGTCCCAACTTACACTTCCCCCTCCCTGTGTCCTCAAGCCCCTCTCTACATCTGCGTCTTTATTCCTGTGCTGCCCCTGGGTTCTTCAGAACCAGTTTTTGTTGTTGTTGTTTTAAAGATTCCATATTTATGTCTTAGCATACGGTATTTGTTTTTCTCTTTCTGACTTACTTCACTCTGTATGACAGACTCTAGGTCCATCCACCTCACTACAAGTAACCCAATTTCGTTTCTTTTTATGACTGAGTAATATTCCATTGTATATATGTGCCACATCTTTATCCATTCATCTGTTGATGGACACTTAGGTTGCTTCCATGTCCTGGCTATTGTAAATAGAGCTGCAATGAACATTGTGGTACATGACTCTTTTTGAATTATGGTTTTCTCAGGGTATATGCCCAGTAGTGGGATTGCTGGGTCATATGGTAGTTCTATTTTTAATTTTTTAAGGAACCTCCATACTGTTCTCCATAGTGGCTGTATCAGTTTACATTCCCACCAACAGTGCAGGAGGGTTCCCTTTTCTCCACACCCTCTCCAGCATTTATTGTTTGTAGATTTTTTGATGATGGCCATTGTGACCTGTGTGAGGTGACACCTCATTGTAGTTTTGATTTGCAATTCTCTAATGATTAGTGATGTTGAGCATCCTTTCATGTGTTTGTTGGCAATCTGTATATCTTCTTTGGAGAAATGTCTGTTTAGGTCTTCTGCCCATTTTTGGATTGGGTGGTTTGTTTTTTTGATATTGAGCTGCATGAGCTGCTTGTAAATTTTGGAGATTAATCCTTTGTCAGTTGCTTCATTTGCAAATATTTTCTCCCATTCTGAGGGTTGTCTTTTCGTCTTGTTTATGGTTTCCTTTGCTGTGCAAAAGCTTTGAAGTTTCATTAGGTCCCATTTGTTTATTTTTATTTTTATTTCAATTTCTCTAGGAGGTGGGTCAAAAAGGATCCTGCTGTGATTTATGTCATAGAGTGTTCTGCCTATGTTTTCCTCTTAGAGTTTTATAGAGGAATCACTTCTTGAGGAAGATACAAAAAACATAAAGGAAAAGATTTTTAAATTTTTATATTTCTAAATGTCAAAATTAGGGTTAATAACTCTTACATATTTTAGAAATAATGGAAGTAAGGGAAGTTCCAAAGAGAAAATTGCAAGAAATAGTAGAACAGTTGAAAGAGTATATTGAAGCTCTAACAGAAAATTATCTTTCACAGTCAACATATTTTTTGGCTTATCTAAAAATCATATATTTTTAACCAACCAGGAGTTTTAGTCATTAAATATAATCAGTTAGAAAGGGAACCTTATATAAAGATTAGGGAGTTATCCTAACCACGTGATTCATTATAACATCTTTAATAATAACTTAATGTGTTTCCCAAGGCATGCAGTGAGAAGTACAAAACATCACCTTGTACGTCGCCTAAAACACTGAAGTATCAGACTAGTTTTGACTGGAACATTCCATAAGACAATGGCCTAGAATCTCAAACATGCCACTCTCGTGAAAGACACAGGGGAGAGGGTAGAAGGAGTCTTTCAGACTAAGGGACACTGAAGAGTCTTTCAGAATAAGGGACACTGAAGAGACTTGACAAGCAAATGCAATAGTTGATTCTTGATTGAACCTGCATCAAAAATTTTTCAGTGGAAGAAAGGAACTTGCTGCAAAGAACATTTTTGAGATGGTTGAAAAATGTTAGCTATGGACTGCATGTTAGATAATATTATTGTATCACTGTTATATTTTGTGTTTATATAGGAAAATGTCTTTGGTCTTTAAGGAGATAAATACTAAAGGGCTTAAGGGTCATGATGTTTGGAACTTATTTGCCAGCAGTTCAGGGATGAAAAAAAGCCGTGTGTCGAACATGTTGCAGTTGGTAAATACAGATGCTCTAAGAGTGTTCATTGCACTGTTCTCTCAACTTTTTCTGTAAGTTTGTTAATTTTTCCAAACCAAAAGTTGAAGAATAACCTACAAGGTAAAAAATACATTTTCAACTATGGTAGCAATAATAATAATAAATTAATACACTAAATATACTTTTGTAACATTTATGAGTTATAGTTTTAGAAATCATGTTTATGTGGCAAAGATTTTTCCCTCTTGGTAACTTTTTTAAAATAATTTTCCAAATTTCCGATACTGGAAATAGAGGAATCCAAAAAATGTTTTTCATTTCACATCTAAATGCTAATGAAAACTGGCCTTTTAAAACATTAAAGGCATTTAATTTATCTAACTGGGATTCAGTGTTTAGCTTTGTTCAGCAGATACTATTGAACATTTAGGTGCTGTGGTAAAGTGGCTAATCTCTATAACTGTCCAGGTTTATTCCCTGATTCACTGTAGCACAGGGGAGTCTTCTGATGTCAGTGGCATCTGTGCCTTAGTCTCCTCAAATATCAAATAGGGTAAGTATAGTACCTATCTCCTAGAGTTTTAGTAATAATTAAATGAGTTAATATATTTGGAGCACTTATAAGTGTTTTAAAAAGTAGAGTTGCTGCTGCTGCTGCTGTTGTTATAAACCTGGATCTTTGCTAAGAAAGGGTAAGACTATAAGACTGGACTGCCACTGAGGAGTTCACAGTGTAGTAGTTTGACTCAAAAACAAGGTAATCATACGTTTTATATTAGAAGTTCATGTAGAAAGTTCATATAGAACACTGCTCATATGCTTAGTCATGTTTTCAATCAGATACTAAGTTCTACAATATAAAACGTAGCTTTCAGCTGAAGAAATAGGTAAGGATATACTTAGCAGAGAGTTTGTGTCAAAAGAATACTACTCAGAGAAATTCAGTGAATTAGCATCAGTAAAGGAAGTTCATGAATTTTGGATAAAGATTAGAGAAATGCTGAAAGGAGACATTGCCAGCTGGGATAATGAGTTGGAGAAGGGTACAGATACATGTAGTACATCCAGTGGATTAGAGAGTGTGTGTGTGTGTGTGTGTGTGTGTGTGTGTGTGTGTGTAAATGTATATGAAAATAATCTTCAGAATGTTTAGATTTGAATTAAATTCTGATTTTAAGACTTCATTTTCTGTAAGCATCCCATTTTTGATAGCATTCTGTTTCCTAAGTCATACTTTGAAACAGGGATACATCTAGTCCTGAAAATGCTGCTATTATTGTGCCAGAATCAGAACAGGATAGGATACTTTTCTGATTATTCTCCAATTGGATCACAGTATGATGGCTCAACCTAAGTTCTGTGCATAACTACTAAATGCTGACTCACAGAATTAAACCTATTTCCATTTTACTCTTGTCAAAATGGAATTCACAGATTCTACTTTTTTAGACCTAATACACACCTTATATATATAACTTACTGAGACCACCAAAGTTCAGGAAGGAAAAAGTCTTGTGTAAATAGGGATAATATACTGGGGTTTGAAATGCTCTTCTAAGAGATTCTTTAAAAATCATATAAAATGATTTGAGTTTTTATAAGTTTCTTGGATCACAAATGGCCCACATTAATGTTATCTTATTATTATAATATTTTAGCCTATATTTTTGAACATGTTAGAGCATTTAACCAATTATTCTGAAAATGAATCATTTTTCCAATCATAATCTCTATACTTAAGAAATCCTTCCCTTTATTCCTTCTTTTCATATTCATAGCATCTATATTTGGAAAATATTTCAATAAGGAAGAAAATAAGCATTTTTAATGTATTAGAAAAGATTTTCCAAATTAGATAAAAATGGTTGACAAAATAAAATCTTTATGCATGCATTGCAATACTGATTTTATCAATGTGTTTCTGAAAAGATACTTACATAGTAACTTTGAATAAGTTCAACATATGGTATATGTTATGTAATTAATGATCGTATAGAACTATGTTAACCCACAAAATATTGTCAGAGATTTACCAAAGCCACAAATTATATAGAAGAAAATTGCAGTTGAAAATGCAGTCTTTTTGTCTTTTTACATTCTCTCTTTATATCTAGATGGTACCGGAGATATTATATCCCTATGCAGTATGTGATCTCCAGAATACGTTGCCAAAATTAGAACAAAGCTTCAGAGCCTAATAGTTAAAATTATTTTCATAGCGCCAGTAAATAAGAGGAAAAACATCTTTGATCTAGTGTCTCAGCCTAGATCTCCTAATTGAAATCCAAAAGTCCAAAGATTTCAATACCATTCATCTCTACCTAATAACAAAGTTTTTTGTTTTTGTTTTATCCTTGAGCATGTCACTCAGTTCATCTTTGTCTTAGTTTTCTGCTGGTAGGGTTGAACAAGATGATCCTCAAAGCTTCCCCTAGCTTGAGAATTCTGTTGATTTTTCTCTGTTAACTCACAGATAGCTTCCTAGGATAGAAGTAGTATTGTACACACTGAGATATCAGATATTCAATCAGATTTGCACCTGTAGATCTGTGGCTATTTTAATTTTTACTTGTTACTTACAGGAATTGTATACTTCTATGGAATGTAATGTCTTCTTTTATTTCAAAAATATGACACATTGAATCACCAAAATAATGACCCCATAGGATTCTAATAGTAAGCTTTTATCAGTAAATATTACTGTGTCAGCTTAAAATGAGCATAAGGAAGAAACATTTCTTTACTACTTAAGCTATTTATAAAAGTCTTGATAGTTCTAATCTGAGATAAAGATCATACAGCGCGTTTTTTCACAGTGCCTGGTAGACAGAAGATACTTGATGAGTGTTTGTTAAGTAAATAAAATGTCATTTCATTTGGTGCATTCCATTTCCTTAAATTTTCATTTTATTACAAAAGTTTTCAAAGATACACACAAAATTGCAAAAGTTCTATAATGAATCCACATCTACCCATTACTAAGGTTCAACAATTACTAAGATTTTGCCATCTTGCCTTTATAAACATTTTTACATTCAAAGATTGGCTTTAAAATACTTGACCTCTTTCCTTTTTACACTATATACTTCATATTTTAAAGAAGGTAGTAGTAATTTTTACTTTCTTTTTTCTTTTTTTCCTGAAGAACTTGCTTCTGAGGCCCTTCATTTCTCTGCTTCAAGCTTTTACTTTTCCTTCACTATCATCCTGAAATTCCTTTCATATCTGATCTGTGTTGAATCCTTAGTTTCTAGAATCCCATGAGTTCTTCCCTAGTTAAATTCTTGTTTGAAAGGCACATATTCTCTGTTAACTTTCTGAGAAAAATACAAGGGAGATAAATACTTGGAGACCTAATATTTCAATCTCTACCATTTACTGTCACTCTAGATTAATAGTTTGTCTGCATATGGAATTCTAGAAAGAATATTTCATTTTGAATGTTGAAATAATTGCTCTATTGTATTCTAACCTCAAATGTTGTTTTTGAGAAGTCTCAGTTCATTTGTTTCCTAAGCTATTGTTTGTGATCTGATTTTTCTCTAAAAGCATCTATAATCTATCTTTATCTCTGGTTTTCTAAAATTTCCTGATAAGTAGTAATGGCATAGGTCTCTTTTAATTCATTGTGTTAACTTACTGGTTCCTATAAATCTAGACAATAAGAAAGTTCTGGTGAATTTTTTTTTTCTGGTGAATTTTAAAATGTAATTTCTTTTAAAATTTCCTTCCTACAACTTTTCTATTCTTTCTTTTTGCAATTTGTGATAGAAATTTGACTTCCTGGAATGACCCTTTACTATTCTCATTCTTTTTCTCTTGATTTTTTTCCCCCATTTTTTTTGTTCATTGGGATTCCCTTTTTATATCTTCACTTTTTGTTGGAGACTCTTCTCAAGTATCTGATAATCTTGGTTGTCCATTTATATTTAGTAGTGATGCATTAAATACCTCATTAGACTTTGCACAAGATGGGACGTTTTGACCTTCTTAGAGTATTGGAATAAAAGACAGCTTTTTCATGGGAGAGGTAATTTGTGTCTTTCCAGGGCTATTTAGTTTCTCCAGTGTAGATTGGATCCTCCAGTTTTCTGTTTGGGTGAACTTGAGCCTGAATGCTAGCCAGGAAAAGTGTCTGAAGGGCTGACAATTTAGTATATAGATTTTCACATAACCACCTTCACCTTGGCCTGATTTCAGCATAGCACTTCATCCTGAATCCTATCTTCCTTTATGCTTGGAGTTCCTGAACTTGAAGCCTTTCCAGTTCTTTCCTAGCGTACCGTCTCTCCATTGTCCTTCAGAGATAATGGAGGAAATCAGGAAAGCCCCTTGAGGTAATTTTTGACAAGAGACTGTAGGAAATGTCTATACTCTGGCATCAGAAATACTGTCTTAAAACCAACTCCAGGGGCTTCCCTGGTGGCGCAGTGGTTGAGAGTCCGCCTGCCGATGCAGGGGACACGGGTTCATGCCCCGGTCCGGGAAGATCCCACATGCCGCGGAGCAACTGGGCCCGTGAGCCATAACTACTGAGCATGCGTGTCTGGAGCCTGTGCTCCGCAACAGGAGAGGGCACAACAGTGAGTGGCCCGCGCACTTCAATGAGGAGTGGCCCCTGCTCGCCGCAACTAGAGAAAGCCCTCACGCAGAAACAAAGACCCAACACAGCAAAAAATAAATAAAATAAATAAATTTTTAAAAAAGAACAGTTTAATAAAATAAAATATTAATATTTGCCAAAAACAATGATCTATCTCATTTCGATATACATTTATGAATCACCTACTATTTGCCAGAAACAGTGGTGTTTGTTGCTCATTGAGTATGTGTAGTCCTGCCTAGAGAGAAGAAATGACTTTTTTGAATGTTATTACTCAGTTCACTTATTAAGTTTGCCTATGAAAAAAAACAAAACTTTGTTTGTAAATTAAAAATTAAATGTTTTGTGTGTATTTATTGAGTTCATTTATATTTTGGTTTTAGTGGTTACTGTTATACTTACACATTTTCTAATGTTCTTTTCCAAGTCCTCTTATTTAACCTGTTACTGTCTGGTTTATCTGGTTTTATTGGTATCCTGTAACTCTCATCTATCACCTGTGTTGAGTTTATTCTGTTTCCTTCTCTCTCTTTTCTTCCCTTTTTTAGTTACATTATTTCTACTTTCTCCCAACATATAAAATGTGTACTTTAGTCTTTTATATTTATTCCTGTTTTTGTTTTAGTTATAGAGGTACATGTATATATTTTTAATGTTCACCCCCATTTTAAAACTCTTCCTCTAAACAATTTTTCAGAAAGACTCGTGGGTACAGAATTCCCTGAATTCTGTGTGTTGAAACAGTTTTTCTGTAGTCTTAATATATTTAAGGGACAGCTTAGCTGGATATAAAAATCCTTGATTGACTCTTTATTTCATTGAGATTTTAAAAATTTGCTGTTTTAGTGTTGCCTTGCTTTACATGTTAGTTTTGAAAAGTCTCATACCACTCTAATTATCTTGCCTTTAAGTTACTTGACTGGATGTTTGGAAAATTTTGTCTTTATTCTTGAAATCTAATGGTTTTACTCTGATATATCTCTAGGTTGCTCATTGTTGGTTATTAATTTTCCCAGGTATCCAATGGGCTCTTTCAATGTCTAGAATCAGGTCCTTTCTTATTTTTCAAAAGTTTTCTGGGACTATAGTTTAAATATTAATTCTGTCCACTTGTATTATTTTTTTAGGGACTCAAACAATATGAATGTTATTCCCCTTTTTCTGTCTTCCTTTTCCATTATTTTCCTCTGTCTCTTTTTACTTCCTTATTATTTCATTTTCATTCTCTTTTACTTTCCTGTCTTTTTTTTTTTTTTTGGTGTCCGTTATTACATTTTCATTTTCATTTATTCTTTCTTGAGAAACCTTTGTCTTCCTTTTTCATTCTTGAGTTCAATTCAGTCTTTTTTTGTTTATTTCTGTTCTTAAGTTTTTGAATTTCAGAATTATGGTAAGTTTTCATATCTTCAGATGCTTGCTTGAGTATACTTAATTCCATTTGTGGTACTAAATTGTTATTTTCTTTTGTTTCATGGTTGGTTTTCCTTTGTGGAATTTTCCTTAGTTGAAATGTGTTGATTTTCACTTCTGATGTTTGCTAGCTATCTGTTACTCTGTCTCTTATTCAGAGAGAGAGAGTGTGTGTGTTATTATGGTGCTTTAAATAACTCCTGGTATAATAGTGTCCTCTTCCATCAGTATATCAAAGTGCAGATTTATTAGTGGATTTGTTTGGGGGTTGGGGGGCAGGAGTTGTTTTCAGTGGGTTTGTTTTGTGAAGGGATTAGGGATTGTGAGTTCTACTGCTTTGTGCTCTCTTTCAAAACCCTAAATTTTGCCCCTTTTGATTCTTATTCTCTTCATGACTCAATTGCCAAAGGGGCTTCTTTTTTGCCTATTTTCTCCCTTAGAAAGTATGCATTTCATAGAGTGCCCCTTCAAATTTTTGTGCTTTTAAATTCCTCTTCTGATCTACCTGGATACCTATTAAATATTTTCATATTTAGGGTGGACATCATCTTTCTGACAGTGGTTTTAGATTGACCTGAGGACCAGTTACCAGCTTTCTTCTCCTTACCCAACATTTTCTCTCAAACTAACTTTGCCCTCCACAAGGCCTCATGGTGGAATGGTGGTGGGGCATGAATATAAGAAAATCTTGCAGTGGAATTTGGTGATTTTTCTCCTTTTACTTGTAGTTATTTTATAGTTTAAGCATTCTTTTTAATAGCCACTTTCTAAAATATTCTCATGTGGTGTTTAACATTGAACACGGATTAATACAGGAGTCTATGCTGTCCTCAACAACTCCTCAGTAGCAAGTTCAGTCTATTTATCAGTGCATTCTTCAGTGAAAGACTAAGCACCGAGCTCTCCCTGTGCTGTGCGGCTGCTTCCCACTAGCTATCGATTTTACATTTGGTAGTGTATATATGTCCATGCCACTCTCTCACTTCGTCCCAACTTACCCTTCCCCCTCCCCATGTCTTCAAGTCCATTCTCTACATCTGCATCTTTATTCCTGTCCTGCCCCTAGGTTCTTCAGAACCGTTTTTTTTTTTTTTTTAGATTCCATATATATGTGTTAGCATATGGTATTTGTTTTTCTCTTTCTGACTTACTTCACTCTGTATGACGGTCTCTAGGTCCATTCCCACCGAGTCTTAACCTGTTCTGAGTTATATTTTCCCTCATCCTTTTTTTTCAAAGTTGCCTCATTAATTGTGGAACATGAACTGTGTAGTGTATAAACAAGTAAGCAGACATACAAGTCAGTAGACTGGAGTGCAACTACCTCCTCACATCATTAGTTGTATGACCTTCGGCAAATAGAGCAACCTCTCTGGGCTCTAATTTCCATATCTGCAGAATGGGTTTATAGATCAAATATTTTTAACTGCAGAACCCTGTTTTCATACTCAGATGCCCAATATATAAATCAGAATAGCAGGATGTGTTCAGGCCAATGCCATAGCTGTAGGGAAACTAATTCTGATTTTTTTTTAATCTAGATAATATCAGCGCTACCTCTTGGAACAGAGAAACAGAACTCTTTCCTTCACTACAGCCAAGTTTTATATTTTGTGGCGCCCCCCCCCTTTTTGCCATTTTCGTAAAGATTTTGAGTTGCTCTGTGATGGAATAAAAGTCTTAAGGGTAATGAGTAGGCATTTCATTATTCTAAATCAGTGGTTTTCATACTTCAGCATGCATCAAAATCACCTAGAGGGCTTGTGAAAACAGTTTGCTGTGTCCCTCCCACACTTTCTCTTTCAGTAGGTCTGGGGGAGGACCAAGAATTTGCATTTTTAGGAAGTTCCAGGTGATACTGAAGCTGCTGATTTGAGAATTACACTTTGAGAACTGCTGTCCTATATCAGTGTTAAATATGCATTTTAGTCAGTTTTCTTATTTTAAAAATTATATCAAATCATGTAACAATAACAGCCAGAAGACAAGTAATGTATAAGTGATATATGATATCTGTAAAATAAGATAGTTAACATCCAAAGCTTCTAATGTCCTGAAGCTTTCGTATCTAGCAGTAAGGGCTATCTATACCTTTTTGACTTCTTGTGCTACTGTTATGAGTGGATAGATACTAATCTGGCAGCAATCAGGGTTGGCTTCAGCAATAAAGAAATTATTCAAGTCTAAAAGCAATCCTCTCCTTTCGACATGCTGGAAGCACCTAAGAAGAAAATGTCAGTCAATATAAGTGCATTTACTGACAGTTTAGCTCTTTTCTATGTCACAGAAAATGGTTTGAAATTTGGCTTTTATCAAAAACAGAAACACTGACCACTCAGAATGATAAAGCAATAGCTTTCAGCTTAGTCATTTTCCATTTATAAAGTAATACTTTTATAGAAATAAATAAGCAATTGTTTATTTTTGCATAGTTGCATTTTCTCCATTTTTGAGCTCAGATTTAAAACAACTCTGTCCAGTAGTAAGGGAGAGAAATCACTACTTTGCATTACATTAAGTAACAACTAAAAGATCACTTCAAGATAAAATATGACCCAAAAGAACAACCATCTCACTGTAGTTTCTTACAGATCACTTGTGTTCTCTATTCCTTCTCTTTCAGAGCCTGGTTTATGTATTTCATAAACTTTCCCATCTTAGATAGAATTTTATGTTTTTTAATTTTTCAGTAAATCCTCAGTTAATTAGTTACATGAATCACAAGTTATAAGTTGCATTTGTGGCTCACTAAAAGTTGTCAATTTCTGGATAAAAGGGACACCGTCCCTCAGAATATCCCTTCCGATTTTTTTTTTTTTTTTTTTTTTTTGCGGTATGCGGGCCTTTCACTGTTGTGGCCTCTCCCACTGCAGAGCACAGGCTCCAGACGTGCAGGCTCAGCGGCCATGACTCACAGGCCCAGCCGCTCCGCGGCATGTGGGATCTTCCCGGACCAGGGCAGGAACCCATGTCCCCTGCATCGGCAGGTGGACTCTCAACCACTGTGCCACCAGGGAAGCCCCCAGATCTTTTTTAAAGTACAACTTCAATATGTACATGTTTTTTATGTTATTTATTGCTTCCAAAATTATTTTAAAAATCATCAAAATGAGACAGTGTTGAAAAGTAGAAATATTTTCTTTAATGAAAATATATTCAGGTTGATCCATATTCAGATATCTTGTTTAATACTTAAAATTTGTTCTTCACATTTGTTTAAAACTATTATAAAGGTAAGTGTTCTTTGGATTGTGCCTTTGTGTTTGTATTATGAAAGAGTCAACTGAGAAAAGCAGTCAAACAAATAATGTGGAAGTTGTTACCACTACAGCATGAATGTACAATTGTATTAACTTTAATCCACAGGAAAAAAATCAGATATGGAAACAAAAAAAAATGTCCATAGCCAGATAGATAAACACACTGTGGTATATCCATGCAATGCAATATTATTCGACCATAAAAAGGAATAAATCTACTATGTACTACAATATGAATGAACTTCAGAAATGTTATGCTAAGTGAAAGAAGCCAGGCATAAAAGATCACATAATGTATGATTCCATTTATTTGAAATATCCAGAATGGGTAAATCCACAGAAACAGAAAACAGATTGGTAGTTGCCAGGAGCTAGGGACAATGTGGAGTAACTTAATAGCTTTGGGGTTTCTTTTTGAGGGTGATGAAAATGCTTTTGAACTAGATAGAGGTGATGGTTGTACAACATTATGAATATGACCACATGAAATTGTTCACCTTAAAATGATTAGTTTTGTTTTATGTAAATTTCACCTCAATTGGGAAAAAAATATCAGTTAACTTAAAACCTAACTGAATTCCAGAATTTTTGAGATGGAGGGGCTTCTCAAGATGATCCACCCATTCTCCTGTCATGAAGAAACTGAAGTTCATCAAGATTAAATATATCACTCAAGTATTTCAAGGTAGCTTGTCCAAAACCTAGACCAGCATTTGAAATCTTGAATTTCTAGTCCAGTCACTTTTTTTTTAAGCTATGACATGCTGCTCTATTATCTGCTACTATTTTAGGGGAAATACTACTCCAGTTGTCACTTATACATAAAAATAACAACAAAGAAACATAGCTTCATTTGTGCCACTTACTAAAAATGCAGGAACAGCAGGTGTTTGTTTCAATAATTTGCCAAAAAGCAGGCCAGAGCTTGAGTTAAAAGAGGATTCTCTGCAATACATCAAAGAAGGCATATATTTTAATTCTAGTCCACAGTTGTCTGGTTTGTGAACCCTTTGGTTCTACCATGATTATGATTCATTTCTGAAAGTTCAAGAAAGTCTTCAAAGGGACTTCCCTGGTCGTCCAGTGGTTAAGACTCAGTGTTTCCAATGCAGGGGATGTGGGTTCAAGCCCTAGTCAGGGAAGTAAGATGTCACATGCCATGTGGGGTGGCCACAAAAAAAAAAAGTCTTCAAACAATTGGTTAGCTTTCTACCACTTGACAATTTTTGTTTCTCCAACAGAGAAGAACGCTCAGGGTATAAAAATTATATAAGTGTTTCTGCCTAGCTTATGGCAGATAGAGGGTCTGTTTTCAACAGTTATCTTCAGAGGCACCTAGGGAGAAGCATTGAGTGGGGTTGAGGGGTGGAGATAGAGAGCAGCAACTACGAAAACAAGATAACTTGTATCCCTTGGAGATTGAGTCTTCTACTCAAGTGTAAGTAACTTGTGTTGATTTAGTGCTAGCCTCAAAATAGTCTGTGTTCTCATTTCAGGGGAGGACATTGGGAAATATAATTACAGTTTACCCTTGAGCAATGTGGGAGTTTAGTGGTGCCAACCCATGTAGTCAAAAACCTGCATATAATCAACTATACTCCAATAAAAATTAAAAAATATACCCTGCATATCACTTTACGGTCGACCCTCCACATGCATGCATATGTATCCATGGATTCAACCAACTGGGGATCATGCAGTACTTTCACATGTATTTATTGGGAAAGAATCCACGTATAAGTTGATCTGTGCTGTTAAAACTCTTGTTGCTCAAGGATCAACTGTATATTGTTTTCTCCTCTCTAAGCCCACTTTGACATTCAGTTTCTTCGTGCCCTTTATTCTTTTGAGGAAGCTAACTGTCATTATCATACTATATTGGATTTCCTATTAATTTTTCTCTTCAATATTCCTTTTATCTGAGTGGTATTTTTACTTGGTAGTATGTATTTCCTTCTTTTCCTTCAGTTCATGGGTCAGCAGAATATGTCACCTGGGCCAGATTTGGCTCACTGTCTGTTCTTGTGAATAAAGTTTTATTGGAACACAGTCATGCTTATGCTTATATGTATTGTATATACCCACTTTAGTACTAAAACAGCAGAGTTGGGTGGTTGCAGTAGAGATCATATGACCCACAAATCTAAAATACCTACTATTGGGCCTTTAACAGAAAACATTTGGCAATCTTTGCTTTTGTTGTCCAAGTGGAAGGTGAAGAACAGATTCTACAGAGTGAATAAATATTGCCAGCAAAGCAGAGGATATAGGGAAATATAGAATTTTTGCTTAAGGTAGCTAGAAGCTCTGTGTGGTCAGTGTAAAAGTTTCTTGAAGGTGGATCATCAGAGAAAATGTAGACAAGATAGATTACTGTCATAATTACAGGGTTTTTGATGCCATGTCAGAAATTTGAGATGTATTGTTTAGGAAATGAGCCATTTAAGGTTTTTCAGCAAAGGAACTTTGCCAAAACAGGAAACTCTTGCAGTAATGTTTACAAGGCAAATGAGGGTTGTATTAATGGAAGATTAATACTAATGTTGTATACATATTAATGGGAAAGAGTATAGTTGTAAGAATTTCTAAAGATGTAATTGATAGGACATTTGATTTGGGGACAAAGAGTTAATAATTCTTAGATTCAAACTTCATTGAGCAGAACAGAAAATTGTTTGTACATATTTTGGGAAGTGAAGAACTAATTTTTATGGAAGGTTTAAGTTAATGGAGAAAGATTATAACATTATATAGGATAAGAAACAAATTAAAATTGTTTACTAGGTATCAGCATTACCAAAGTTGTTAGGGCATCCCAGCCAAAGGCAGTTTTTCATTGGCCATATTTTACCTTCAGGGTACCCATTGCTATCATCTAATTGGGGTCCATCTCTTCATAAAATCCTCTTACCTCTGCTCTCCAGAGTGCCACCCTTATACTCCGATTTACTTCTGTTGTCTCATGCAGAGTCAATTACTGACATTTTCTAAATACTATGAATCATGCCCAAGAAGGGCTTTAACTCTCTCAAATAAAAATGCTTATCACGGTATTTTCTTCAACTAGAGCCACAGTTCCCAGACTGTATACTGAGACACCCTACGGTCCTGCAACAAACTCACAAGAGTTCCATAGGGTATTTTGTATATCAGGGTAATGCATATCTTCAATATCAGATTGTGATGCATTCCTTTGGGATGATGTCCTATCTTTGGGAATGGTTGCTGTGATTAAAAAAAAAAAAAAATCCTGAAAATCAGTGCAGAACAGGAAATGAGGGTTGCACTATTCAGTTAGAATCCAAGGCTTGAAGAGTTGTGCAGTGCCCATCATCAGCACCATATCCCATTAGTAAGTGTTGTGGTGGTTTTTGAATGAAGTAAAAAAAATTTTTTTTCAGTTTATATACATTATTTTTTCAAACCAGGTATTAAGTTGTTAAGATTATCAGTACTTACTAAGTTGCTCAGACCTGACTGTTACAAAAAATAGAACTGTTAGGTATTTCTTAGGGCACCATGTAAAAGTTACTTATTCACTAAGGGTGCTGTGAACTGAGAAAGTTCAGATTCTTCGAGCTAGAGAGTTGTCCAAGTCTAAAATAAATATACTCTTCCTTTAACATGTGAAAATGCAGCAGTCCTTTTTTTTTTTTCCCCCCCAAAAATAGCATTTCATGGAGTCACAGATGTAGAAAACAAACATGGGGTTACTGGGGGGGAAGGGGGGAGGGATAAATTGAGAGATTGGGATTGACATATACACACTACTATATATAAGATAGATAACTAATAAGGACCTACTGTATAGCACAGGGAACTCTACTCAATACTCTGTAATGACCTATATGGGAAAAGAATCTAAAGTGGATATATATACATGTATAACTGATTCACTTTACCGTACACCTGAAACTAACAAAACGTAAATCAACTATACTCCAATAAAAATTAAAAAAGAAAAGAAAAATAACAAAAAACAAAATAGCATTTCAGTTACATGGGAATTTATGTAGAATCTCAGTAAGAATTTAATCAGATATTTTTAAATTATCTGTACACTGTACACTGTTCTTTGTGCTGTAGCAAACATAAAAATAAAAACTACTCTTGCCCTTAAGGTTACAATGAAGTTTGGGAGGTAAGACAAATGCAAGTTGCTTATATTAATAAAATAAATACCCTTGGTTATTTATTTCATAATACATATTACGGAAGTTCAAAGAAGAACGAATACATGTGTTAGTGGGAATGCAGTAAGACTTTGTGGGATGAAAGTTCGATTTTAAGTGGACCTTGATGGAGGGGTGAAATTCCAACAGGTGGAGGTAGTGGATATTTCAGATAGAAGAAACAACATAAAGACTCAGAAGATTTATTTGGGGGGAAGCAAATCATTCTGTATGACTGAAGCAAGGACATACATTGTAGAGTAATAGAGGTTACAGCTGGTGTGCTCTGTACATTGGAGTACTATTGTGGAGAGCTTTGAATGCTGGGGTGTGAGGCATTTGGATTTAATTTACTAGTAAAATAAGAGTGATTAGGGTGATTAATCTGTCAGCAGGATATAGGATGATTAAATCAAGGAGAGAGAGAAGGCAGGAAGAGCTTTTGGAAAGGGAATGATGGATCTTGTTTTATGTATTTGTATTTCAAAGGAAATACCAAGCTCTATATTCAAGTTAAAAATCATAATTTTGATAAGCATTAGAACTAAGAGCTATAACATAGAACTCAACATTAATGGAAAAACAAAACGTTCTAATGCTCTTGATATTACTACAGAAGTAATGTTAATACAATGTTAATATGTATGGAGTGCATGCTACATACCAGGCATTGTATTAAGCATTCATTTAATTTTCACACCAACCTTAATAGCCATTACTATTCCCATTTTTTAGATGAGAACAATGAGACGTAGGGAAGTTACATAGCACAAGTCATGTATCTAGTAAGTACCAAGACTGGCAAAACTGTTAAAAATAAGTATACTCGTTTGTTTAAACTCTGTGGTGCTGAGAATTGAGTGAATCCATCTCAGATCCTGACGGATTATTATTATATGGCTTAGGTATGGCTCCTCTTATTATTTTAGTTTTTCCTATCATTCCTGATCCCTAATCCTATTCTCCTCCCCACCATGGGTACTCCAATGTGTTTGATATGTGTCCTGCATCCTTGAAAAGTGTATCATGATGTTTTAGGTATGTGCACATGTGTGTACATTATACAGAACATATAAAAGGATGAACTATATACAATATGATGTATATGTTTCTAATATATTACTTTAAATCTTTATATAATAGTGTGCATTCACCACATTTTCTGTATCCTTCCCCTAGAAATAGACTCCCAGAATGCCTCACACTCCCTTTTACTTTCAGCAAAGCTGTGATAAATATCCTCATGTATGTCCCCCTAAAACCCATCTTCTTTCTACTATGTCTTGCTGCCTCCTATTACATGCTTTTTGAGGTGTTTATTTCGGATGGAAGAAAAGCTGACATCTATGTTCATGGTATAGGTAAGATTGCAGGTTTTTTAATCCTGAAAAAGATTAAAATATATGTGGAATAGGTGATTTCATTGATGCTTCCAAAAGGAGCCACACAGGCAGGAAGATCTAGGTGAATTATCCTCTTCCACTGATGCATTATATTCAGTCAGTGGTAACATAAGCATTACAGCATCACTAGTATATTTGTTCTGGCTTTCTTCTTGTAGTGATTCTTTTGCTGTCATTACTATGAAGTAGTGCATATCGTAACATTGTAATAGTAAACAATTTATACATTATCTTAATGTTTGTCAAAGTCATTTTCCTTACAAGCAAATAGGAAGTATGTTTTATAATAATTCACATTTGGGGCTTCCCTTGTGGCACAGTGGTTAAAAATCGCCTGCCAGTGCAGGAGACACAGGTTCAAGCCCTGGTCTGGGAAGATCCTGCATGCCACGGAGCAATTAAGCCCATGTGCCACAACTGCTGAGCCTGCGCTCTAGAGCCCGTGAGCCACAACTGCTGAAGCCCGCATGCCTAGAGCCCGTGTCTGCAACAAGAGAAGCCACCACAATGAGAAGCCCACAAACCTCAACAAAGAGTAGCCCATGCTCACCGCAAGTAGAGAAAGCCCACGCACGGCAACAAAGACCCAACGCAGCCAAAAAAAAAAAAATAAATCGTATTTGATCCTCACACTCCTACAAGGAAATAGATTTTATACTCTATAAGAGTTTTGCAAAACATGTACGACTCATTAAAGGGAAGAAAACTTGCTATATGGTTTTTGTATTTGTTATTTTTGGCTTCTAATTTATTCTTTCTCTCAACCCATTGTCTTGACTAGTATTACTATGGCATGGAAAACATACTAATTATGTTCTTTAGAATAGACAACTGTGGTACATCTTGAGATACACCATCTGGTACTCTCAGCCATCTCTCATCAGTTATAGTCGAGGTTTAGTGGGGTTCTCTAGTTGTCCTAATATTTTTCTGTTACTATACATTCTTATTTATTTTCTCTTTTGCTTCTATGAATAGTGGTTTATATTTACTAAAGTCACTTCATATTTAGTTTGTTCCTTTTTAAGCTATCTACTTGAAGAAATAATAGACTTACTCCCAGCTCTTGATCTGTTCTTACTCTTGTTTTTTGAACTAAACTTCTCACTATTTATAAACATCTTTTCTTTGAACAAAGATTTAATTCAAGTGAACAAAATATTTTTATCTTTTAAATAATTTTTATCAGAGAGTAATCAAACCACTTCACTGAAATTTGAAAAATAAAAATATTAAAATTATCCGTAATTTTTCTACTGAAATTTAACCATTTTTGCTTTTGGTATATTCTCTTCCAGTTTTCTTTTCCTATTGATATAATATAGTTTATAACCATATTTTGTACTTACTACTTGTATATCTTACGTTTCATTTAACATTTGTGTATTATAAACATTTTCCACTTTGCCACTTATTTTCATAATCATCACTTTTATTATTTTCAAAGTATTCTCTAGAATAGCACTATCCAATGGAAATATAAAACAAGCCACATAAACAATTTTAAATTTTCTAGTAGCAACATTAAAAAAGTAAAAAGAAACAGCTAAAGTTAATGTTAATATATTTTATTTAACTTCAGATATCTAAAATAATTCTCATTTCAACATGTAATCATATAAAATTAATGATATTTTAACATTCTTTTTTTATACTGTCTTTGAAATTGGTGTCTGTTTTACATTTATAACACAGCTCAGTCACTAAATTGTCAACAGTCAAAATGAAATGTAGCCTACCAAAACAATAAAATTGTGTTTAGCAGAAAAATATTTTACATTCCTTCCATTTTGAATTTTTTTTCAATTAAATTAAATTAAAATTCAGTTCCACAGTCACACTAACCACATTCCATGCGCTCATTGGCTACATGTGGCTTTTTACATTTAAATTACAATTAAATAAAATTTGAAATTCAGGTCTTCAGTTGCACTAGCCACATTTTAAATGATCAATAGCCAGGGACTTCCCTGGCGGTCCGGTGGTGAAGACTCTGCACTTCCATTGTGGGGGGTATGGGTTTAATCCCTGGTTGGGAAACTAAGATTCCACATGCCACGTGGCACAGACAAAAAAAAAAGAAACAAACAATAGCTCCCACCTCTTAAAGACCATAGATATGTGAAAAGAAAGATAGGCTGTAAAGTGTTTACCACAGTGCCTGGCATAAGGAAACACCCAATAAATGTAGAGCTATAAATAAAGAATTTATAAATAATAAATATTTTTTAAAAAAATGATCAGTAGCCAGATTTAGAATGGGTGTATATGCCAGTTCTTACTTGACTATTTATTCCTCTATTATTGAATATATTGTTCCTAGGTTTTCAGTCAGATAAATAGTATACTGATATGTTCCTAAATGAATATTTTCCATATTTTGGATTATTTCCTTAAGGTAGACTCTCAGAAGTAGAATTATTGGGTCAAAGAATATGAATTTGTTTATAGCTCCTCGTGTGTATTTTCAACTTATTTTCTGGAACAAGTGTCAGTTTCACTCCCATCAGCGGTATTAATATATTAATTTCACCAACCTTTCTTCATAATCAAGTTACTACCACGTTTCTTTTTTTTATATTTTATGTATTTTATTTTTTTAATTGAAGTATAGTTGATTTACAGTATTACATTAGTTTCAGGTGTATGACATAGTGATTATATATTTTAATAGATTATGCTTCGTTTAAAGTTATTACAAAACAATGGCAGTATTTCCCTGTGATGTACAATATGTACTTGCCTGTATACATCTATATATATATGTATATGTATATATATATATATATTTTTTTTTTTTTTATTTAAACGGTAGGCTGACCTCTCACTGCTGTGGCCTTTCCCGTTGCAGAGCACAGGCTCTGGGCACGCAGGTTCAGCGGCCATGGCTCACGGGCCCAGACGCTCCGCGGCATGTGGGATCTTCCCAGACTGCGGCACGAACCCGTGTCCCCTGCATCGGCAGGCAGACTCTCAACCACTGCGCCACCAGGGAAGCCCAATAAATTACTTATGTTTGTTTTTTGTTTTTGTATTTGTTTTTTTGGCGGTACGCGGGACTCTCACTGTTGTGGCCTCTTCCGTTGCGGAGCACAGGCTCTGGACGCGCAGGCTCAGCGGCCATGGCTCACGGGCCCAGCCGCTCCGCGGCATGTGGGATCTTCCCGGACAGGGGCACGAACCCGTTTCCCCTGCATCGGCAGGCGGACTCTCAATCACTGTGCCACCAGGGAAGCCCTCTATATATTTTATACATAGTAGATTGTATCTCTTAATCCCATATCCCTGTCTTGCCCCTCCCCCCTTCCATTTCCCCACCAGTAATCACTGTTGTGTTTTTATATCTGCAAGTCTGTTTCTGTTTTGTTATTACATTCATTTTATTTTTTAGATTCCACATACAAGTGATAACATAGAATATTTGTCTTTCTTTGTCTGACTTATTTCACTAAGTATAACTCTCACTTGGTCTGTCCACATTGTTGCAAATGGCAGAATTTCATTCCTTTTTATGGCTGAGTAATCTTTATCCATTCATCAGTTGATGGACACTTAGGTTGCTTTCATATCTTAGCTATTGTAAATAATGCTGCTGTGAACATTGGGGTGCATTTATCTTTTCGAATTAGTGTTTTTGTTTTCTTCAGATATATATCCAGCTCTGGAATTGTAGGATCATATGGTAATTGTATTTTTAGATTTTTGAGAAACCTCCATACTGTTTTCCATAGTGGCTGTACTAATTTACATTTCCACCAACAGTATACAAGTCTTCCTTCCCTCCACATCGTTGCCAATATTTGTTCTTTGTAGACTTTTTGATGATAGCCATATTGACAGATGTGAGGTGATATCTCATTGTGGTTTTGATTTGCATTTCTCTAATAATTTGCAGTATTGAGCATCTTTTCATGTGCCTGTAGATCTGCATATCTTCTTTAGAAAAATGTCTATTCACATCTTCTGCCCATTTTTTAAATCGGATTGCTTATTTTTTTGATATTGAGCTGTATGAGGTCTTTATATAACATTTTGGATATTAACGCCGTATCAGTAATATCATTTGCAAACTTTTTCCATTCAGTAGGTTGTCTTTCCATTTTGTCAGTGGTTTCCTTTGCTGTATTAAAGCTTTTAAGTTTAGTTAATTCCCATTTGTTTACTTCTGCTTTTATTTCCTTTGCTTTAGGAGACAAATCCAAAAAATATTGCAGTGATTTATGTCAAAGAGTATTCTGCCTTTGTTTTTCTCTAGTAGTTTTTTGGTATCCAGTCTTACATTTAGGTTAATCTATTTTGAGTTTATTTTTGTATACAGTGTTAGAGTCTGTTCTAATTTCATTCTTTTACATGTAGCTGTCCAGTTTTCCCAGCACCACTCATTGAAGAGACTGTCTTTTCTCCACTGTATATTCTTGCCTCCTTTGTCATAGGTTAATTAACCATAAGTGCATGGGTTTCTTTCTGGGCCCTGTATTCTGTTCCATTGATCTATGTGTCTGTTTCTGTGCCGGTACCATACTGTTTTGATGACTGTAGCTTTGTAGTATAGTCTGAAGACAGGGCTCATGATTCCTCCTGCTCTCTTCTTCTTTCTCAAGATTGCTTTGGCAATTTGGGGTCTTTTGTAGTTCCATATAAATTTTAGGATTATTTGTTCTAGTTCTGTGGAAAATGCCTTGGGTTGTTTGACAGAGATTGCAATGAATCTGTAGATTGCTTTGGGTAGTATGGACATTTTGACGATTTTAATTATTCTAATCCATGAGCACAGACTACCTTTCCATTTTTTTTGTATTATCTTCAGTTTCCTTCATCAGTGTTTTATAGTTTTCAGAGTGTAGGTCTTTTACCTCCTTGGTTAAGTTTATTCCTGGGTATTTTGTTTTTTTGTTTTTTTGGTTTTTTTGGTATTTTGTTTTTGATGTGATTTGAAATGAACAGTTTCTTGTCTTTTCTTTTAGTATTTTAAATATTTCAATTACTTACTTTCCCCCATGTTTAAACTACCCTGAGAAATCCTCAGTGTGGCTGAATGAGAAATCTACATACTTGAGATTTCCAGGCTTTAGGTCTGGCTCTGATAAAAATGGTTCTTTGGCTCTGTCTTGGTCTTTCCCCTTTCCTCCTATTCCTGCCTTTTTTTTCTGTTTCAGTTTCCATTTTAATGGATAAAATTGTCTCACTTCACCCTTAATTCTGATTAATATTATCCAGTCTCTAAGTGTTAGAATCTACTTTGCTTTTCGTTGGTCCTAGGGCCAAAGAGTAGCAGCGCTAACTCTTGTATCTACTGAAATCCCTATTTTGAAAATTACAAGATTTTTGTTGATTATATAGAGTATTTTTCTAAACTACAGCTCTATAAATTATTGGCCTGTTTTTATTACAAACCTGTTACTTGAAAAAAAATTTTTTTATAACAGTTTTGTTTTGGTGATACGATGGTCTGGAACATGTGGCCTAGCAAAGGATATAAATCTAGAAAGAAAAATTATGGTTGGCATCGATTTTAAGTCTATGCACTCTAAGCACAAATCCTAAATTGTTTAAATACTAAATATTTACTTAAAGAAAAACAAGAAACCATTCAAAAATGGAATTAATTTAAATTGTGAATTTGCCTCAGTTAAAAGCTGATGGTTTTTTGTGTATTCTTTGTAAAATTAAGAAAATGGAAGTTCTACTGTCCACATCACAATTCTCTTGTGTTGCATTTTAAAGTAAAATACACATACAACATACACATTTGGAATGAGGCCAGATTTAGACTCTGGGGCATACTGTTCTGTACCTTAAATTACAATCAGATGTATTTTAGCACAGATCAAATTTTCAGTCTGAAGTTGGTGAGAAGCCTAATTATTTGACCAGGTTACTATTTATGTAAACCATTCTATGGCTGTCTGTGGTTAATCCACAGCTGGCAGAATGCTAGCTCTGGGAGGTTTTTATTTCATGCTGAAACAGTTTGGGGAGAAACAGGGGGAGGGGGGAGCTTTAAACTCTCCTCATTAAATGAAAGACTAAAAAGCAAGTTCATACATATTACTATGGAGACAAGATGCTATAGAAACTGTTCATTTTAATTCTCCAAGTGACATAAATAGCAAAGCAGCTTGGATGCTCATAGTTTGCAAGTGACATGGTATTTGGTTTAGAAAGTAAGATGAAAACATTAAATGATGTTACCTAAGGCTAAGACATGTTTCCTTTTAGAACAATTGAATATTGGTAAAGAATTAATGGCTTAGAATTTTTAAATGATGAGAAAATTTTATGTTACTGTGATAGGAAAATGTTTTTATTAGAATTTCATTAGCAGTACTTTAGTAAAAGACAATTATAGTATAAAATTCTCTTAATATTTCAGAATTTGTAAGCGCAAGAAACCCTTCAAAGGTGGATCCCAGTACACATGACTCCTGCCAGAAAATTAATTTTTTAGTGTTCTTTTAATATTCATTTTGAAGTTTGAAAATAATAGAAAAATAATCTTGTTTCTCTTTAAACTCTTTGAGTTTGCAAGATAGAAGTGGTTAGTCCCTCAGTTATAAGTGAATATTTCAATAGCTTTTTTGTAACTTTTAAAAGAAGTTTCCTTTACACTTTGATGGTTATTTCTAACATAAGGTAGCTCTTCTCTTCTCGTTCCCATTTCCCTACTTCCTCTGGTTCCTTGCTCTAATTATCCTCCCTCTCTTGCTTCTTCATTCTTCTGTTTCTCCAGTAGATCCTTCATTGAAGAGCAGAAATGCTTAAACTTTCCCTGTTCTTAAAAACAACTCTCCTACTCCCCTTCTGCCACTAAAATTATCTTTTTGCTCTTTTTTTCTCTGTTATCTACTAAAACTAGGGTAATTATCTCTGGAGTCACTTGAATTCAAACTCCATCACACATAAGCTCTAGGATCTGGGAAACCTTTCTTAATTTTCCTGTCTTGCCTTCTTTATTCATAAAAAGAGAATAATAACAGTATCCACCTCATAGGTTTATGTAAGGAAAAAATGATAACCAAGTTGATATACATAGAGCTTTTAGTATAGTGCCTGGATTATAAGAATGGCTCAGTGAATTTTAGATGATTCTATTATTATTCACTGATAAAACTCCCCAAATAATTCATCTTTACCCTTACTTTCTCACCATTCCTTTTTAAACAACTATCTGTTTTTACCTTCATACCTTAAGTACTTTCTCCTAACCATCAAATCCTGTGACTTTGGCTCAGTCCTTTCCTCTCTACCCATTGATAGCTTCGGTGCCTTTAAGTATCTTCTTAAAGTTTCCCTTGTTGGGTTTCTCTGTCATGGCTTCTGTTCTTCTTGTGTGCCTTCCTCTTGTACTCTACTTTTTTCCTTTCCTCTGTCCCCTGATTTTGGTTCTCCTCTATTCTGTCCTTTGCCCTCTTCTTTTTCTACCTTTCTTTCTTGGTAATTACAACTCCTCTTTTACCATCACCTTCTTCCATGGCCTTTCTCCTGAGTCCAGCTTTCTGATATATTTGGAAGTCCCTTAACACCTCAAATGTAGTATGACCACAACTAAACACTCTCTTTGACGTCTAAGCCAGGTCTTGTTCTGTATTTTTCTATTTTTTTTCTTTGTTTTTTTGTTTTTTGGCCGTGCCACGCAGCATGTGGCATCTTAGTTCCCTGACCAGGGATCAAACCTGTGCCCCCTGCATTGGAAGCGCAGAGTCCTAACCACTGGACCACCAGGGAATTCCTGGATTTTTCTATTTCTATTAATAGTAGAACCAGATTTAAAATCTTAGTAATCTTTTGACTCTTTTTTCTTTGTCTCCCACATCTTAAACAATTGCTAAGTCCAGTATGTAATACTCCCAGTATGATTTCCTTTTACAAAGCCGAAAGCAGGCTTTTATTGACTGTTGCTGTCCAGAGTAACGTTCCCTTGAATTCTCCTATTAAGCTTGTTACTCCTTTCTTTCAAGGAAAACTTCATTACCCTTCATTCATCCCCACTCCACCTAATAGACTCCTGAACTGCCACTCAAGGCCCTTCGTGTTCTTACCTCAGCTGGGCTTCCAAACTTTTATCTTCTTTTGCCCTTTGTGTACTCCTTCATTTCCTTGCGCATCATCCAAACCAGATTTCCATATAAGCATCCATGTTTTTGCTTATACTTTATTGCATCTAGAAAGCGTAAATATATATTTTAAAAGACTTACTAATGTTTAAGATACAGATAAATAGTATTTTTAAATATAGCTTTCCTGACAATAAGAATCCAAACTGTTTGTAAGAAGCTGTAAGGATCTAATCTGCCTTCATTACTATTTGTCTGATTTAAAAGTAATTATTGTCCTGAATGAGACCTTTCAAATATTTTTTCTTATGTAGATTCCTAGAATTCTTTCAGTATTGAATATACAAATCTAATATGAAATAAATAATGTCTTATTCTCTAATGTAATGGCATATATCAAGCATATAGTACTCATGTGATAAACTTTTCTCCTCATCAAATTCTTTTTTCTGCCTTGCATTTTATAATTGTATTTTTAAGGTTTACATTATATAGGCTTTTGTATTTTGTATAGGTTTCTTTTATTCTCACTGAGAGTGACTATGTGGAGATAGCATTTCTAATTTCCCTTCCTTTTTTTCTTTATCCAGGGTTTTTTTCTCACAGTTTCCCCAGAGTCAGTTTTAAAAGTGGCTCACCATGCTTCTGAAAACAACAGAATTTTCACTTTGAATCTGTCTGCACCATTTATTAGTCAGTTCTACAAGGAATCATTGATGAAAGTTATGCCTTATGTTGACATACTCTTTGGAAATGAGACGGTGAGTAATTTTTTTTTTAAAGTACCTGGTTTGTTTGGTTTCTCTTTGTGTATATGTTTAGAAATATATAAATAAAAACTGTGTACTTGAGAATCAAGTAAAACTGCCTCAGTTTGGACCACTCTAACTCAGTATTTTTAGTATTTCCTTCAGAATATACTAATTTCTTACACAGTAAAAAATTAGTCTTTTAAAGGATTAGGTTATTCAGGTTTATAATTTACATGTAGTAAAATTCACTCTTCTTATACATTTCTGTGAGCTTTTGCAAATGCATACCTGTCATGTGACTGTGACCACAAGCAGGATAAAAAACATTTTCATTACGTTTATCAGTCAACCCTTGCCCTCATCCTTAGCCCTTAACATCAACCTCAAATAACCTTAATTAAAAAGAAAATGAGGAGGAGCCTTAATAAAAATAAAAAGCATTGGAGAGCACACAGAAAACTCTTTAATAAGAGCTCACATTTGTAAAACATATGTAAAAAAGATGGAAAGCATTTATAGAACCAGGGAACAATGCTAAAAGTTTGGCAGAGACATTGAAGAATAGAAAAGAATAGAGGCCCAAGAATAATTAGGTTTGCAGAAAATGCTGATGATATCAAAATGGTCTTCATTGTTTAAAAAAACTCCAAAAGTACAGTCAACAGAAAAAGTAATTGGACTTCATCAAAATTAAAAACTTTTGTGCATCAAAGGACACTATCAGGAAAGTGAAAAGACAACCCATGGATGGTAGAAAATATTTGCAAATAATATATCGGTTCAGGGATTAGTATCCAGAATATATATCTTAACAACTCAAATACATCTCAACAAGAAGAAAACAACCTAATCTAAAAATGGTCAAAGGACTTAAATAAATACTTCTTCAAGGAAGATATATCAATACAAAGGGCCAATAAGCATGTGAAAAGATGCTCACCATCAGTAATCATTAGAGAAATGCTTATGAAACCAAAGTAAGATATTACTTGACACCCAGTAGGATGGCTGTTTTCAAAATTAAAAAATGATAAATAACAAGTACTGGAAAGGATGTGGAGAAATGGGAACTCTTGTGCATAGCTGCTGGGAATGTAAAATGGTGCAGCTGCTGTGGAAAACAATTTGGTGGTTGTTCATAAAGTTAAAAAGAGAATTATTACCATATGATCCAGCAATTCCACTTCTAGGTATAACCAAAAAACCTTCAAAGCAGGGATTCAAATGCTTTTACACCAATGTTTAGCAGCATTATTCACAATAGCCACAAGTTGGAAACAAACCAAATGTTCTTCAACAGATGAATAGATAAATAAAATCTGGTATATACATACAATGGAATATTATTCAGCCTTTAAAAGGAATGAATTCTGTTACATGGTACAATATGAATGAATCTTGAAAACATTATGTTAAGTGAAATAAGGCAGATACAAGCAGACACCTATTGGGTTTTCCTATAAGGATTCCTCTGAAATGAAGTATCTGGAATAGAAAAACTCATAAAGAAGGACAGCAGAATAGTGGTTACTAGGCACTGGGGGAAAAGGGGAGTTGGGAGTTAGTTAATGAGTACAAAGCTTCTATTTGGGATGAAAAAAAGTTCTGGAAATGGATAGTGGTGATGATTGTACAACATTGTGAATATATTTAATGTCAGTGAATTTAACACTTAAAATTGTTAAAGTGGTAAAATTTTACTTTATGTATATTTTACCACAATTTAAAAAATTGATTGATTCTACAAATTGGTACAGTTTGACTAGAAGTTAGTACTGTATAGATTATTAAAGAAATTATTTTTCCCTACCTAGAAGAGGAAGTAGTAAAATTACAAGCTACTACCTGGTTACAAGTCATGTCAGGATAACTTTTTACTTTTTTGTACGATTGCTATTCATATGAATTCAACAGATATGTAGTACCTATTATGGCAGACCAATAAACAGTAGATGTATAGTATATTTGAGATGATTTGTCATAATATGGATTATAGAATAATAAATATTGGATACAGGGCAATTAGATATATTTGATAGTTTACTGAACCAGTCTCAAAAAGTCCTCCGATAAATTAATAGATTTCTAGTGATATGCTTCAGTGTTTGCTCAAGTAAACTATCAGTGATTCAGATAAAGCTGTATTTGTAGATAAGGCAAACGCACAGAATGTAAATAATGCAACACGTTAATAGATACCAAGTAAATTGAATGTCAAAATGAGACTTTAAACAATTTTAATAGTTTGGAAATACCAATTAAGTGATGAAATTTAATGAGGATAAATAAAATGATACCATATTTGATTATAAAACAAATATGTTATTATGAGCTTTATCTCTTTAATCTCATATTTCATTGTTCTCCTTGAATACTCAAGTAATAATAAACTATCTTCGGTTCTCTAGGAAAACAAGGGACATTTCATTTCTAAATTGCAATGAAGTGTGAAATATATTTCTCAGGGAATACATACAGGATTGCTTTGTCCTTCTCCCCCTCTTTCTCCCTCAAAAGAAAAAAACAAAAAAAAAAAGAAAAAAACAAACAAATCTACTGTGCTTAATATAAATTCTCAAAATGTCAGCACTTAGCTAAAACCAAACACACTTGACTCTTATTTTCTACCTAGTGCCACTTTCCTTTTCATAGGATTGTGTACTACTAATGATGTTTTATAGCTTTTCTGATAACCTCAGAAAGTATATTTTAAAAAAAGAAGAAGAACTTGTCCACCAAGGCTATCTCTTCACAGATAATGAAGGACAGTGATCCTTGTGAGACAAGAAATAAATGAGATGAGCCCTATGATTAACCCAACTTACCACTTGAAGAGAATTTCTAGGCCATTGCACAGAGGAGAACCCACGTAGAGCTTGGCAGTCTCTTTGAATTGAAGAGATGGAGCTGGAAGTTCAGGAAATCTAACAGCTAGCCAGCTGGAGTTTGCAATTCATAGTACCCGAAAGGAAAGAGCTGCATAGAGAGAGAACACAGGAGATTTGCAGAGTCCCACCCAAGTCTTTCAGCTGAGTACTTGATCAGCTGTGAGGAAACTAATGAAGGCTGGGCAAAGAACCACCTGAGAAGATACTAGCAAATAATCTTCAGAGTGCACAGAGAGCCTGTAACCATTCTTATTCTACTAGCTAGAGTAGAGAACCTCATAATTCATGAGCTTCAGAGTACTTAGAGCACCACTGGTGCAAAATTAGTCTAGAGTGAGGCTCCTTTTGTCCCTCCTAACAATATTATCCCAATATGCACACAGTGCCTTGTATTGGGTTAAAGAAATTCCCTTCTATTCTTAGTAATCTGAGGGCTTTTTATCTGGAATGGATGTTGGATTTTGACATTTTCCCCCCGTGATTTTAGCAAATTCAATCCAGTAATAGGATAATTCATCATGACCAGGACTGTAGGGTTGGTTTACCAATCAATATAATTCACCTTTGTAAAAATAAAAAACATCACCATCTTAATAGACACAGAAAAGAACCTATGTCAGAATCCAACATCCATTCCTGATAAAAAGCCCTCAGAGTACTAAGAATAGAATGGAACTTCTTCAACCCAATACAGGACATCCACAAAAAATGTACAGCTAATATCATACTTAATGATTAAAAGCTGAATGCTTTCCTCTAAGATCAGGGACAAAGCAAGGATGTTCACTCTTTCCACTTTTATTCAGCATTGTACTGGAGGTTTTAGTCAGTACTAATAAGGTATGAAAATCATCGAGATTAGAAAGGAAGAAGAAAAACTGTCTCTGTTACTAACACCGTGATCATCTTTGTAGAAAAATCTTTTGAAATCTACAAAGAGCTATTACAAATAAAAATGAATTTAACAAAGTTGTGGGATACAAGATAAACACACAAAAACCAGTTGCATTTCTATATAGTAGCAGCAAACACGCAGAAATTGACATTTAAAATTACTATTTCCATTACTATGAAAAGATATAACATACTTTGGGATAAATCTAATAAAAGATATACAAAACCTGTATACTGAACACTGTAAAACATTGTTGAGAATAATTAAAGAACTAAGTAGAGAGAGAGGGCATGTGCATGGATTTTAACTCTATTGTGAAGATGTCAGGTCTCACATTGGTCTTTGGATTCAACATAATTTAATTTAAAATTCCAACAGGTTTTTTGTTTGTTCATTTTCTAGAAGTCAACAAGCATATTCTAAAATTAATATGGAAAAACACTGGACTAAAATAGTCAAACCAACTTTGGAAAAAAAAATCAGAGGACCTACACTACATGGTGTCAGGACTTATAAAGCTACAGTAGTCAATACAGTGTGGCAGTGCCCTAAAGATAGGCAAATAGATCCATGGAACAGAGGAGATAGTACAGAAATAGACCAACTGTTGATTCTTTAACAAAATTTCAGTAGCAATTCTGTAAATAATAGTCTTTTTAACAAATTATGCTATAGCAATTGAATATCCATATCCAAAAAAGCAAAACTTCAGCCCATACAACATGCAACAACTATTCAGGTGTCCAACATTAAAAAGTATGACTATACAAGATATTTGCACAAGCTGATAGAACTGTCATACACTGCTGGTGAGAATGCAAAATGGTACAACTACTTTGAAAAATAGTTTTCCAGTTTCTTACAAAGTTATATATAACCCACCATATGACCTAGTTGTCCCCCCGCAAGAGAAATGAAAGTATATGTACATATAAACACATACACAAATGCTTGTAGGAACTCTTATTTGTAATATCCAAAGTCTAGAAGCAACTCAGTGTCCATCAACTGGTGACGGGATAAGCAAACTGTGGTATATCTATACGCAAGAATACTAGTCCATAAAAGAAATGAAGTATTTATACATGCACCAACATGGATGAATGTCAGAAGATTTATACTGAGTGAAAGATGAGCTGCCAGACAAAAAGTACATTCTGTGTAACTCCATTTAAATTAAATTCTAGAGAATTCAAACTGTAGTGACAGAAAGCAGATTCATGGTTGCCTGGGAAGGAGTTGTGCTGTGAGGCAGTGATCACAAATGGGCATAACAAAACTTTTGGACGTAATGAATGTGTTCCTTATCTTGATTGTGGCTGTAGTTTCAGGACTTTATGCATGTGTCAAAACTTATCTAATTAGATACTTTAATTTGTGCAGATCATTATATGTGAATTATACCATATAAAGCTTTTTTGAAAGAATACATACTGTGTGATTCCATTTACATAAGTTTAAAAATGGGGAAAATTAGAGTTGTTCATATAAAAAGCTCTAAAGAACCAATGTTAAATGAAAACGTGAGGGACTTCCCTGGTGGTCCATAGAAAGTACTGCTGACCTGTGAAAACCACAGGGGGTTGGGTTGCCACCTCTAAAGGCGATAAAAATTCTGCATATAATTTATAGTCGGCTCCCTGTACTCATGGTTCCACTGCACCTGAGGTTCCAACCAACGGCAGATCCTGTAGTTCCGTAGTATTTACTGTTGAAAAAAATCTGCATATAAGTGGACACGTGCAGTTCAAACTGGTGGTGTTCAAAGGTCAACTGTGCTGAGTTTTTGTTAGGTAGTGTTGAAGGTGTTCTTAGCAGTATTGATATTATTCCTCTCTTAAGTTTCACTTAACTAACTTGCTTGAATAACATGTACTCTCCATTCCCTTGATAAAACATAATAAATAGTTCCAAGTGAATAAGGAAAAACTATTATGCTATTAGGCTGTTCTCTGATAGACCAACTTCTCTTCCTACAAATTTGCTTTTAATGATTATATAATCTGATAAAATAGAATAGAGTGCAAATAGAGTGAGAATTAGTTTAATGAATTAAGTTTGGGTAGAAAACTCAGTAAAGACAAATTGCTTTAAAAAGTTGTTCTTGAATTAGGTGTGGGCATGAAAAGTTTTAAAGATTAAAGGAAGAAGAACCTATAAATAGCTGCACTCGGGAGTACTCCATAGAAGTCTTCAAGTTTTGACTCTCCTTTAAAGAAACTAAAAGTGAAATTCATAAACCATGAATTATGGATCTGATTCTATAAGAAAGGCTCTAGAATATCAGTCAGCATACACACATTAAAAGTCTTGACCCTACTTTAAATATTAGCAAATGATACATCAATATATATTAATAAAATGTTTATAGAATTTTTAAATTAAATTTTTAAAATTTAATCAATTTGCTGATTTATTAGCTAACTACTGTTCCTTCCATTTCCTTATACGTAAAGTGAAGGATTTGTGTAGAAATACTAGAAGATCTTTTAAATTTTTTGTTAGAGCCTAAAAATGTTTTTTACAAAAACTGTGGATTCATTTTTCTCAGATGTTCTAATAGTCAGTAACACTGACCAATTTTACTATAAATCAGCAAGTCCTTGTTCTGAAATCTAGAATAATATAATCCCAAACATTAATTTTAGATAGTTATTCTTTTTTTTTTTTTTAATATCCAGCTCTTTTTTTTTTTTTTTAGTTGTTGGGGGTAGGAGTTTAGTAATTTATTTATTTATTTTTGCTGTGTTGGGTCTTCATTTCAGTGCGAGGGCTTTCTCTGGTTGTGGCAAGCGGGGGCCACTCTTCATCGTGGCGCGCGGGCCTCTCACTATCGCGGCCTCTCTTGTTGCGGAGCACAAGCTCCAGACGCGCAGGCTCAGTAGTTGTGGCTCACGGGCCTAGTCGCTCCGCGGCATGTGGGATCTTCCCAGACCAGGGCTCGAACCCCTGTCCCCTGCATTAGCAGACAGATTCTTAACCACTGCGCCACCAGGGAAGCCCGATAGTTATTCTTTTCATTGTTAACAGGCTCAACTGTAATGCCTTACAAGCGAGATTTTTTTTTCTCTTCTTTCACCCCTACTGTTTCTTTTCTCTGTTTGATTTGCCCAGGGAAAAGGGTATTCTTCTCTAAGGAATATCTGAAAATATTTGGTTGAGCTCATTCTGAAACAAAATAGAAGTATTCACAGGAATACCGATACTCCATTAATATGATAAAAACAAAGTATAAATTATTAACTGATGTAATTTACTTTTTTTCTTTCTTTTATCACAGTAAAAAATATATAACAAAATTTACTATTTTTGAGTGTATAATTCATCGGCTTTAAGTACACTGACAGTGTTGTGCAACCATCACCACTGTCTATTCACAGAACTTTTTTATCTTTCCAGAACAGTAGCTTTGTACCCATTCAACAATAACTGCTAATTTCCCTTTCCCCCCAGTGCCTGATAACCACTATTTTACTGGCTCTCTCTATGAATTTGCCTATTCTATGTACCTCAAAAAGTAGCATCACACAATAGTTGTTTGTCTGGCTTATTTCACTGAAGATAATGTTTTCAAGGTTCATCCATGTTGTAGCATGTATCAGAGTTTCCCCTTTGTATATCCATTCATCCATTGATGGATATTCAGTTTGTTTTTACCTTTGACTTTTGTTAATAATGCTGCTGCTGCTGGTATACAAGTATCTGTTCAAGTCCCTGCTTTCAGGTTTTTTGGGTATGTAGAAGTGGAATTGCTGGATCATATGGTAATAATCCTCTTTTTAACTTTTTGAGGAACCACCAAATTGTTTTCCACAGCAGCTGCACCATTTTACAATTCCCACCAGCAATACACAAGGGTTCCTATTTCTCTACATCCTTGCTAACACTTGCTATTTTCCATTTTTTTGGCAATAACCATCCTAAGGGGTGTAATATAGCATCTCATTCTGATTTTGATTTGTGTGACTTGCTTTTAACTGAGATTCAGAAACGCATAGTGATAAATTTTCATGTTGGCTCAATTAAAAATTCTTGGTAACCAGTTAAATTGCATTTTATAATTTTAAACTACACATCTGAATTTATTGGTTGTCCTTGTTAAGGTAGTTTTGAAACTACCATAATATATAAATTATTTAAATGTTACATTGTATTTTTAATTTCTTTCTGACATCTTCAAAGTTTAAAGCGTTTCCCTTCTGCGACAACCATTTGTTACCTAGACAACCATTTGTTACCTAGACTCAGCTTAAAAAAGGACATTCTACATGCAGGTAATTATATTCATTGATGCCTGCTAATGCAGTCTGCTTTGTAGTCATAATCTAGCAGTACATGACTAAAGAACTTGATTATTCTTGTTTTTCATTTTTATTAAGAACTTTTTTTGAATAGTGTCATCTTGCAAATGGTTCTTAAGAGTAATACTTTTCAAGGCTCCATAACGACTAGATAATTAACCTGCCAGGATTAAGTACACTCAACTTTGCTTCAGGATACTTAACTCTCAAACAAGGTCAATTATCTCATGATAATAACTGCTTTGTCAAGAGTTACCACTTAATTCCACAGTGAAACGTCACATTACCGGTACAATGCGCTTTTAAGATTAAGTTTAAACAGTAAAATACAGCTTGAAAATTGGGCAGAAGAATTCAGTTTATTTATTTCATACATATTAAGAATGCTACATTTTAGATAAAACTCTCCCACATAGACCTAGTGTTTGAATCTCACAGATGATTTCTGTTTATAAAGATTATGTTTATAATCTGTTTCATCCCTCCTTCTGCTGGCATTATTCCCACATTGTACATTTTCTTGCAGGGAAATCCATTTTAAACCTATTGATCCTACAGAGGATTCAGTATGTTAAAAACCTCTAGTGCAGACTAGGAAAATTGAAATTACTGTCTCTTTACTAAGCGATGATTTAACTTTTTAAAAAAATATCTACCTTATCAATGAATGAATTACAAGGCAATATACAAAATTCTGCAGTTTTGTTGTTGTTGTTTCTGTTGTGGCTGAGTAGCTCTTAAATCATATTGGTATAGTGATGTATAGCCAAAAACAGGAAAGCTACATGATGCATCGGGACATTCTGAAAGAAACGTATAATTGGCTTTAATTACTTGAATCCATGTTTTCTAAACCTGAGTAATGGCTGTGTCTCCTTATAAGTAAACCCTGATCATCTTTTTACTAAAGCAGATGGATTAGGTTAACTTTTTCTTCTTTTATATAGTTTGCTGGGAGAGGAGGGGGACGTTTATTGATATTTATTGTTTACACTCTTAAATCCTTAATCTTTCTAATAGCCATTGATTCTTTTTAAAATAACAAAAATTAATAATTGGAAAACAGCAATAGTGCTTTAATTGTAAATAACCTTTGGTAAACTCTGTCTTATCTGAAATAGTCTGTCAGTGTCTATACAAAGATGTAATTTGCTGTTTCACTATGAAAATCTGTGTAAATCCTTAAATTATGTGCACCAAATATAATAAGTGCTATGAATGCATACATCTTCATTCAGATAGTCTCTCTTTAGTTAGGAGACTTACTGTTCTTTATAAAGGTATTATTTTTAATTATGGGAAAAACTTCCTTTCTCTCTCAAGTCTGTACATTTTATCCTCAGGGAATTCCTTTTTGAATTGTTACATCTTTTTGCTAAATCTAATTCCTTAGGATACATGATTTCCAAACATTTTCAGAGGCAGGCTGTCACCAGATCCATATTCTGACAGTAGAAGAGATGGTCTTTTCTTTCCTCATATCAAGGTGTTTCCAACATGAATGTGGGGAATAGGGCTATCCCTAAAATGGTAATTCTACCCTTGTAATTATGCAAAAGTGACTAGTTTCTTCCAAGGATAAGATGGAAGTCACCTTCCTGAGACTCTTCTTATAGATCTTTCCATTCCTCTCTCTTTACTATAAGCAAACAAAGTGAGAGGAGCCTATGATACAGATAAAAATCTAAGGTTGTTATAAGATCAGTCCAGGAAAGTAGGAAATGATGTTTCAGAGAAGATACGTAACCCCTTCAAAAAAATTAAAACTTATGGTGCTCATATAAAATTCTGATGTATTTTCTGCTAAGGATAATGAAATTTCAATTAAGATAGGGCTGTGGCATTGTAAGATTGCTGCTTATCTCCTGGATTCAACTTTCTCCTTTGGGTCTTTCTGATATATTTTACTCACCTGGAAAAAAAAAAAAATGAGATTCACTGTAGCACAAGGGAGTCTTCTAATGTCAGTGGCATGTTGTAAAGATGTGCTGTGAGAAGGATTTGGAAAGAGCCAAAGACTATTTAACTATAAGCTTTGTGTGTCTCTTCCTTCCTTTCTACTTCACTCTCTCCTTTTCTCTTTCCTTTCTTTCAGTCCCCACCAACATACCCTTCTTTTCTTACTCCCTTCATCTCCCTCCCCTTACCAAGCTACATTGCCTCTAAAGATGAAAGGTTTTCAAATCATTCCCAAACTCATCATTGGTTAAAAAAAAAAAAAAAAAACCCTGTAATTTGAAATGGTTTGAATTGCTATGGAGATAATCATATTTTATGCAGATGTCTTTCTGTGTTATTCAGTATTTCAATTACTCTTTTTATTTGAATGTTTTAGATACTGTACTATAAATTTGTGACTATTTTAGTATTATTTGTCTAGTATGCCATGATATAAAGGTAATGAGTTAATATTTAAACTTCCTATTTAATGAATTTTTAAATTTTCTTATTACTAAAATTATAGTGAAATTGACTTATGCTTGTAAATACAAACTAAATTTATATGACAGAAGAAGGATACCAGGACTATATTTAGAAAATCCATTTTTTGACTCAGCTTGAATTTTTTTGTGCCTTTCTTCTTTGACATTAGGAGGATAATTGGCAAATTTTAAATAGGTTTTATAGATTAGTTAATAGTATTTTATCAACAGTATTCCTAGCTTAGATGATTCTAAAATAGTTATGTAAATGTCCACATTTGGAATGCTCCTAACCTCCTTTTTCTGATCCAGATCCAATCCAGGGTCTCAGTTATCATTTACTCACCATGTTTCCTTAGTTTCTTTAATCTGGAGCAATTTCTTAGTATTTATTTGTCTTTTATGACTATTACACTTTTGAAAAGTACAGGCCAGTTATTTTGTATTGTATGGAAGGTCCTTCGATGTAGGATTAACTGATATGTTTTCATAATTCTTTTTGACAAGAATACCTCAAAATGCTGTTGTCTTTTTTCATACATTATATCAGGATATCAGCTTGTCTCATTACTGATGATATTGACATTGATCACTTGGTTAAGAAGATGTTGATCCAGTGTACGCACTTTAAAGTTACCATTTTTCCCTTTTAATTTAATTAATAATTATCTTGGGAAATATTTACAAGAGATTATGTACATATTTTGTGTTTTCAATGTACTTTCACCCACTACTTTTAGCCTTCATTGATAATTCTTGCCTCCAGCACTTACTGCGTGTTTACCAAATGGTGATTTTTCTATTCCCATCATTTCTTCTACATTTTAAAAAATATTTATTTTTTATTATTATTTTCTTATTTTTTGGCTGCATTGCGTCTTAGTTGTGGCACACGGCCTCTTCGTTGCAGTGCACTGACTTCTCTCTAGTTGTGGTGCTTGGGCTCCAGAGTGTGTGGGCTTTGTAGTTGCAGCACGTGGGCTCTCTAGTTGTGGTGCTGGGCTCAGTAGTTGTGGTGTGTGGGCTTAGTTGCCCCACAGCACGTGGGATCTTAGTTCCCCAACCAGGGATCGAACCGGCGTCCCCTGCATTGCAAGATGGATTCTTAACCACCGGACCACCAGGCAAGTCCCTCTTACATTTATTAATTGGAATTCTGTGTAAGGAAGAAATGCTCCCTGTCCACTTATTAATTTATTTGTTTATATCAGTATACTTTATGGATATTTATTCTATGGGCTATAATCCTTTTAAAATCATTACTTGTTTCTCCATTTATCTCAGTTTTGGCCATTAGGAGCTCCCTCATCTTGGCTCCTCTGTTCTTTTGATACGCCCTGATTAATTTTTTAGCACTTCTTTACTTTCTGGCACCACAAGTTGTTCCAAGTTCATATTGTATTTTTGCCTGTCTCAGCCCTGGAATCATCTGTTTCTTCGTAGAGTTCTGGTTCCTTGAAGACTGGTTTATTAGAAATTGTACTTAGAAACCAAGAGCTGGGAACTAGGTGTGCTCAGTGCTACTGGGTATCTTCTGGGCCCTCTCAGCAAACAGACCTAAGAAATATATGTGTGTGTGTGTGTGTATATATATATATATATATACACACACACACACACACACACACATGCACACTTTTTTATTTGTCTGTCTACCTACCTACCTACCTACCTACCTAACTAGCTATATTTGTATTAAAAATCATGAGGCTGAAAGGAAAACTCAGATTGCAATCCAGCATCACAAGGTTAAATCTAAACTTCCTTCTTTCCTTATTCATATTTCCTTTCCTTGGCAGTAAGACCTGGCTTTCATTATCTGCAATTTAATGACTCATTTGCTCAAATCTAAAGTACCTATAATTTCAGAATTGCAAAACCACCCTTAGGAGAAGGTTGAGTGTATTTTGTATGCGGGAGGGACATGAATTAGGGGCTAGAAGACGGACTATGATAGACATCCTATAAAATATTCCCCTTTGATCCCTTTCTACTGGTATTTATGACCTCATGTAGTGTTCTCTTTTTGACTGTGGGGCTGGAGCTAGTAACTTATAACAAATAGAATATGGCAAAATTGATGACATGTCATTTCCAAAACTAGATTACAAAAGTTCTATGACTTCTGTCTCATTTTCCCCGTCTTGCTCACTTTCTCTTGAAGCCCCCATTCTTTTTTTTTTTTTTTTTAAGATTTTTTGATTGTGGACCATTTTTAAAGTCTTTATTGAATTTGTTACAGTGTTGCTTCTGTTTTATGTTTTGGTTTTTTGGCCCCGAGGCATGTGGGATCTTAGCTCCCTGACCAGGGATCAAACCCACACCCCTTGCATTGGAAGGTGAAGTCTTAACCACTGGACCACCAGGGAAGTCCCTGGAGCCTTCACTCTTGGGAAAGCAAGCTGCCGTGCTTTGAATTACCCTAAAGAGAGACTCATATGTCAAGAACTGATGTCCCCAAATCAGTAGCCAATGAGGACCTGAGAGTTACATGAATGAGCATAAATGAACTTGGAAGCAAATGTTCCCTTAATCAAACATAAGATGACTGCAGCCCTGGCCTATACTTTGTTAGCAGCCTTGTGAAAGACCTTGATTAAGAGGCACCTAGCAAAACCATGCCTAGATTCCTGATCTGTAGAAACTATGAGATAATAAATGTTTGTTGTTTTAACTCACTAAGTTTTGGAGTAATTTGTCATGCAATAATAGATAGCTAATACTTGCTGAGAAAAACATATTTATGAACTAGAATTCAGTATTTGTGTACAGTTTTTTTTTAAGCATATGACATATTTACATGGTTCTAAACATAAGAACTATACAAAAAAATTTCCTCAAAAGTGTCCCAGGACCTCTTCTCTCTCTGCTTCTTTCTTCCTTTGTTTCTTCCCACCCACCCTGTAGGTATTCTGACTCACATTCCTATATTTCTCTTAGCACAGATTACCAGCAGAATGTATATTTTTTCATATCTCCTTCTTTGTTACATGAAATATAGCACACTGTAGGTTCTCTTTGCACTTACTTTTTGTTTTTTGGGTTTTTTGTTTGTTTTGCTTAAATATATCTTAGAAATGTTTGTTTGTTTTGCTTAAATATATCTTAGAAGTCATTCCATAAAAGCTCATAGAGATCTTTCTCATCTTTTTCATAGCTGTATTTACCCAACTATGTGAATGTACCATAGTTTATTCAATCACCCTCTGGTTATGGACATGTAGGTTATTTACAGTATTTTGCAGTTAAAAACAATCTTTCAATAAATAACCTTGTGCATGCATGGTTTTATGTTGTTAGAGGTATTTCTTCAGAGTAACTTCCTAGAAGTGGGATTGTTGGGTCACAGAATAAGTGCATGTGTAGTTTTGTTAGATACTGCCAAATTCCTCTCCAAGAAAGGTACAGCAGCAGTATATGTGAATGTTTTCATTCCCAACAGCAGTATATGTGAATTTTTTTCTAATGGGGTTATTTTAATGTTTAGATATTAACTATTCTTAAGGCACTGCCAACAAATAGAATTCATTAGAAGTGTCAAATTCTAGCCTTCTTTCAAAAACTTGATTGCTGCAAGAATTAAACTGAATTAAGACTATAACATGATTCAGCACCTATTAGCCAATTCATTTTAGCACAGGAAAAATAATCTAAAATATTTAAAAAGTGATCATTTTTTAAGGTATAGACTGTAAAGACTTCCATCTCATTTTTGCTTGTTTGTCTAAAATCATTCAATGAATATGGATGAATCCTCATCATATAGTTTTATTTTCTGATCTCATATATATATATATTTTTTTTTTTTTTTTTTTTTTTTGCGGTACATGGGCCTCTCACTGTTGTGGCCTCTCCCGTTGTGGAGCACCGGCTATGGATGTGCAGGCTCAGCGGCCATGGCTTACGGGCCCAGCCGCTCCGTGGCATGTGGGATCCTCCCAGACCAGGGAACGAACCCGTGTCCCCTGCATCGGCAGGCGGACTCTCAACCACTGCGCCACCAGGGAAGCCCCTGATCCTATATTTTTATCCAGTGTATTTTTATCCTATTATTTCTCCTACAAATCCCTCTTTCTCCTGCACTACCTAACTACTCATGTTTTCCAGAATGCACCATATTTATTTTTGCCTTCATGTCTTTTCATATTCTAATCCTTCTGTCTTTATCCTTACCCCTCTCCAACTCTGTCTGGCTATCTTCTACTTATCCATTATATCTCAGTTCATATATTACTTCCCTCACCTCCTCTCCTTCTCCTCCCCTTCCCCCCCTCATTCACTTAGTCATTTTTTAAATTTGATTTTTTGATATTTTGTGTGTAATATAAGACTTTTTTCTTAATACTTACATTGTTTAGTAATTACTTGTTAATGTATTTTCTCTTACACTAATGTGTTCCTTCACAGCAGACTTCCATTCAGTATTATAGTCCTACTGCCTAACAAATAATATGTATTTATTAAACATTCAATAAATGAATGAATGAGTTTTTTCCTTTGCTGGGAGATTGAACCTTTGCAAATTACAGAGAATAGTTGTCTTTTTAAATATGATTGTCCTGCTTAATCACCACTTTTGATCTTAGAAAGATTTAGGATTTAAAATTTGATCTTAAATCTGAATCCACCAAACTAAACTTTGTAACTATTTTAGACTGTATGTAACACATTTAAAATATTTTTAGGTAATATAATATTATCCTTCAGTTTGACCACGATTTATTGAGAGCATATTCTATATCAGGCACTGTGTTCTATATCTGTATTCTAAAATCTTTTTAGAATGTTAACACTGCTGTTACACAGTCACTCACTTATCACCATCTTTTTCCTCTCAACTTTTTTCAAAATAAGAATCTGCAATGTGTTTTCACGTATGGAGTTCAGGTCTGGCTTAGAGGTCCCAATTCATGTGAATCGTTTTAAGAGCCTCAATTTTGTGGTAACCCTGTACTAATTTCACAAGCCCAGGGGACCCTGGTTTCCACCAAAAGTATTTTGTCAGCCCTCTTACTCTCTGGTCTCAATCCATACTGTAGAGAAGGGAGACTAGGGAACTGAAACTTCAGCTCCCTCTTTTCACATTTTGCTATCTAGAAAACAGAAGATTTAAACCTATCATCTTTTCCTATAGTCAAGAGATGATTGGTTCCTCCTATTGTCAATTCCTTTTCCGAGGAAGGGTGTGCTAATGTTCTTTCTAAAATATGAATGCTCATAGGATTGATGTTAGATATTTTTAAGCCAAATAGGTATGCTGTCCCCATGACTGTTGTTATAATGTTAAATTACTATTCCTTTTGAACATTATATAATGAATAATACATTTTGAGAGGTGATGTGTGTTTTTAGTAACTGACCTGAATAAAACTAAATATTAAGCACGGAAACATTAGTTAATAGAGTGGATATTAGTACTAATTTATTCATGTTACTACTAATTATTCATATTAAGTTAGAATTCTTTTTTTTTTAAGTTAGAATTCTTAATTTCACAAATAGAGTTCTTTTATTACAGCATCAAGCCAACTAGGGTTCATAGTTTGTACAAAATTAATTTTTTACAACATGGGGAAACACACGTTTTTCTCTCAGCATGGTATTAATTTAAAAATGACCTCTTCAAGCAGAAGCAAGATGAACTACAGTCCTGCAGCCTGTGGAACAAAAACCACATTCACAGAGTGATAGACAAGATGAAAAGGCAGAGGGCTATGTACCAGATGAAGGAACAAGATAAAATCTGAGAAAAACAGCTAAATGAAGTGGAGATAGGCAAACTTCCAAAAAAGAATTCAGAATAATGATAGTAAACATGATCCAGGACCTCGGAAAAAGAATAGAAGCAAAGATCGAGAAGATGCAAGAAATGTTTAACAAAGATCTAGAAGAATTAAAGAACAACAAACAGATGAACAATACACTAGCTGAAATGAAAACTACACTAGAGGAAATCAGTAGCAGAATAACTGAGGCAGAAGAACGGATAAGTGACCTGGAAGACAGAATGGTGGAATTCACTGCTGCAGAACAGAATAAAGAAAAAAGAATGAAAAGAAATGAAGACAGCCTAAGAGACCTCTGGGACAACATTAAATGCAACAACATTCACATTATAGTGGTTTGAGAAGAAGAGAGAGAGAAAGGACTGGAGAAAATATTTGAAGAGATTATAGTCGAAAACTTCCCTAACATGGGAAGGGAAATCGCCACCCAACTCCAGGAAGTGCAGAGAGCCCCAGGCAGGATAAACCCAAGGAGAAACATGCTGAGACAGATAATAATCAAATTGACAAAAAGGAAAGACAAAGAAGAATTATTGAAAGCAGCAATGAAAAAAATGGCAAATAACATACAAGGGAACTCCCATAGGTTAACAGCTGATTTCTCAACAGAAACTCTACAAGCCAGAAGGGAGTGGCATGACATATTTAAAGTGATGAAAGGGTGGAACCTAAAACCAAGATTACTCTACCCAGCAAGGATCTCATTCAGATTTGATGGAGAAATCAAAAGCTTTACAGACAAGCAAAAGCTAAGAGAATTCAGCACCACCAAACCAGCTCTACAACAAATGCTAAAGGAACTTCTCTAAGTGGGAAACACAAGAGAAGAAAAGGACCTACAAAACCAAACCCAAAACAATTAAGAAAATGGTCATAGGAACATACATATCAATAATTACCTTAAACGTGAATGGATTAAATGCTCCAGCCAAAAGACACAGGCTCACTGAATGGATACAAAAACAAGACCCATATATATGCTGTCTACAAGAGACCCACTTCAGACCTAGGGACACATACAGACTGAAAGTGAGGGGATAGAAAAAGATATTCCATGCAAACGGAAATCAAAAGAAGCTGGAGTAGCAATACTCAGATAAAATAGACTTTAAAATAAAGAATGTTACAAGAGACGAAGAAGGACATTACATAATGATCAAGGGATCAATCCAAGAAGAAAATATAACAATTATAAATATATATGCACCCAACATAGGAGCACCTCAAACATAAGGCAACTGCTAACAGCTATAAAAGAGGAAATCGACAGTAACACGATAGTAGTGGGGGATTTTAACACCCCACTTAAACCAATGGACAGCCATCCAAACAGAAAATTACTAAGGAAACAAAAGCTTTAAATGACACAGTAGACCAGATAGATTTAATTGATATTTATAGGACATTCCATCCAAAAACAACAGATTACATTTTCTTCTCAAGTGCACACGGAACATTCTCCAGGAGCAATCACATCTTGGGTCACAAATCAAGCCTCAGTAAATTTAAGAAAATTGAATCATATCAACCAACTTTTCTGACCACAATGCTATGAGATTAGAAATCAGTTACAGGGAAAAAAAATGTAAAAAGCACAACCACATGGAAGCTAAAAAATACGTTACTAAATAACCAAGAGATCACTGAAGAAATCAAAGAGGAAATCAAAAAATACCTAGAGAAAATGACAATGAAAACATGACAATCCAAAACCTATGGGATGCAGCAAAAGCAGTTCTAAGAGGGAATTTTATAGCTATACAAGCCTACCTCAAGAAACAAGAAAAATCTTAAATAAACAATCTAACCTTACACCTAAAGGAACTAGAGAAAGAAGAACAAACAAAACCCAAAGTTAGCAGAAGGAGAGAAATCATAAAGATTAGAGCAGAAATAAATGAAATAGAAACAAAGAAAACAATAGCAAAGATCAATAAAACTAACAGCTGGTTCTTTGAGAAGTTAAACAAAATTCATAAACCATTACCCAGACTCATCAAGAAAAAAAGGGAGAGGACTCAAATCAATAAAATTAGAAATGAAAAAGAAGTTACAGCTGACACCACAGAGATACAAAGCATCCTAAGAGACTACTACAGGCAACTCTATGCCAATAAAATGGACAAGCTGGAAGAAATGGACAAACTCTTAGAAAGGTATAACCTTCCAAGACTGAACCAGAAAGAAACAGAAAATATGAAGAGACCAATCACAAGTAATGAAATTGAAACTCTGATTAAAAATCTTCCAACAAACAAAAGTCCAGGACCAGACGGCTTCACAGGTGAATTCTATGAAACATTTAGAGAAGAGTTAACCCCCATCCTTCTCAAACTCTTCCAAAAAATTGCAGAGGAAGGAACACTCCCAAACTCATTCTATGAGGCCACCATCACCCTGATACCAAAACCAGACAAAGATACTACAAAAAAAGAAAATTACAGACCAATATCACTGATGAATATAGATGCAAAAATCCTCAACAAAATACTAGCAAACAGAATCCAACAACACACTGAAAGGATCATGCACCATGATCAAACAGGATTTATCCCAGGGATGCAAGGATTCTTCAGTATATGCAAATCAATCAATGTGATACAATATATTAACAAATTAAAGGAGAAAAACAATATGATCATCTCAATAGATGCAGGAAAAGCTTTTGACAAAATTCAACACCCATTTATGATAAAAACTCTCTAGAAAGTGGTCATAGAGGGAACCTACCTCAACATAACAAAGGCCATATACGACAAATCCACAGCAAACATTATTCTCAATGGTGAAAAACTGAAAGCATTTCCTCTAAGGTCAGGAACAACACAAGGATGCCCACTCTCATCACTATTATTCAACATAGCTTTGGAAGTCCTATCCACGTCAATCAGAGAAGAAAAAGAAATAAAAGGAATACAAATTGGAAAAGAAGTAAAACTTTCACTGTTTTCAGATGACATGATACTATACATAGAGAATCCTAAAGATGCCACCAGAAAACTACTAGAGCTAATCAATGAATTTGGTAAAGTTGCAGGATACAAAATTAATGCACAGAAATCTCTTGCATTCCTATACACTAATGATGAAACGTCTGAAAGAGAAATTAAGGAAACACTCCCATTTTCCACTGCAACAAAAAGAATAAAATGCTTAGGAATAAACCTACCTTTTGAGATCAAAGATCTTTATTCAGAAAAGTATAAGACACTGATGAAAGAAGTTAAAGATGATACCAACAGATGGAGAGATATACCATGTTCTTGGATTGGAAGAATCAATATTGTGAAAATGACTATACTACCCAAAGCAATCTACAGATTCAACACAATCCCTATCAAATTTCCAAAGGCATTTTTTACAGAACTAGAACAAAAAATCTTAAAATTTGTATGGAGACACAAAAGACCCTGAATAGCCAAAGTGGTCTTGAGGGAAAAATACAGAGCTGGAGGAATCAGACTCCCTGACTTCAGACTATACCTGATTACTACAGTAATCAAGATAATATGTTACTGGCACAGAAACAGAAATATAGTTCAATGGAACAAGATAGAAAGCCTGGGGATAAACCCACGCCGCTATGGTCAACTAATCTATGACAAATGAGGCAAGGATATACAATGGATAAAAGACAGTCTCTTCAATAACTGGTGCTGGGAAAACTGGACAGCTACATATAAAACAATGAAATTAGAACACTCCCTAACACCATACACAAAAATAAACTCAAAATGGATTAGAGACCTAAATGTAAGACTGGACACTATTTAGAGGAAAACAGGAAGAACACTCTTTGACATAAATCACAGTAAGATCTTTTTTGATCCACCTCCTAGAGTAATGGAAATAAAAACAAAACCAAACAAATGGGACCTAATGAAACTTCAAAGCTTTTGCATAGCAAAGGAAACCATAAACAAGACGAAAAGACAACCTTCAGCATGGGAGAAAATATTTGCAAATGAATCAACGGACAAAGGATTAATCTCCAAAATATGTAAACAGCTCATGCAGCTCAATATTAAAAACACAAATAACCCTATCCAAAAATGGGCAGAAGACCTAAATAGACATTTCTCCAAATAAGACATACACATGGCCAAGAAGCACATGAAAAGCTGCTCAACATCATTAATTATTAGAGAAATGCAAATCAAAACTACAATGAGGTATCACCTGACACCACTTAGAATGGGCATCATCAGAAAATCTGCCAACAACAAATTCTGGAGAGGGTGTTGAAAAGGGAACCCTCTTGCACTGTTGGTGGGAATGTAAATTGATACAGCCACTATGGAGAACAGTGTGGAGGTTCCTTAAAAAACTAAAAATAGGGCTTCCCTCGTGGCACAGTGGTTGACAGTCCGCCTGCCGATGCAGGGGACACAGGTTTCGTGCCCTGGTCTGGGAAGATCCCACATGCTGCGGAGCGGCTAGGCCCATGAGCCATGGCTGCTGAGCCTGCACGTCCGGAGCCTGTGTTCTGCCACGGGAGGGGCCACAACAGTGAGAGGCCCACATACTGCAAAAAAAAAAAACTAAAAATAGAATCACCATATGACCCAGCAATCCCACTACTGGGTGTATACCCAGAGAAAACCATAATTCAAAAAGTCACATGCACCCCAATGTTTATGGCAGCACTGTTTACAAAGCCAGGTCATGGAAGCAATCTAAATGCCCATTGACAGACAAATGAATAAAGAAGATGTGGTACATATATACAATGGAATATTACTCAGCCATAAAAAGGGACAAAATTGGGTCATTTTTAGAGACGTGGATGGATCTAGAGACTGTCATACAGAGTGAAGTAAGTCAGAAAGAGAAAAACAAGTATCATATATTAATGCATATATGTGGAACCTAGAAAAATGGTACAGATGAACCAGTTTGCAGGGCAGGAATTGAGACACTGATGTAGAGAACAAACGTATGGACACCAACGGGGCAAAGCAGCAGCAGGGGGGGGTGGGGGTATGAATTGGGAGATTGTGATTGACATGTATATACTGATGTGTATAAAATGGATGACTAATAAGAACCTGCTGTATAAAAAAAAAAGAAAGGAAATAAAAATAAAGCAGCATGACTGCTATAAATAAATAAATAAAATAAAATAAATAAAATAAAATAAAAATTACCTCTTCAGTTTTTGCCTCTTCCAGGAGGGAAATTCTGGTTAGGAGGCAAATTCAGTTTACTCTTTCATAATCAAATTTCATATTTGTTATGCTAAACTGAGAGTTTACATTTCTTGATATGCTGAACCCCAAAATGCACCACAAGGAATACCACAAAATGAATTAGTAGAACTTTTGTTTGTTGCTCAGGACGTTTAGATCAGCTACAAAATGGGTGAAAAGATACAAACCTACCAAGCAGTGTTGTCACAACTGAACGGTACTTGGTACTGTGTTTCAAATAACAAATGGAAGAAGTGGAATATTTAGGAAAGGGGAGGATTTAGGAAGGGTCTTTTAAATTGTGATTTTGTTGTTGTTGTTGTTGTTGTTTGCTGTACGCGGGCCTCTGACTGTTGTGGGCTCTCCCGTTGCGGAGCACAGGCTCCGGACGCGCGGGCTCAGTGGCCATGGCTCACGGGCCCAGCCGCTCCGCGGCATGTGGGATCTTCCCGGACTGGGGCACAAACCCGTGTCCCCTGCATGGGCAGGCAGACTCTCAGCCACTGCGCCACCAGGGAAGCCCTTAAATTGTGATTTTAATGCATTAATTACTGTGTGGCAAAAGCATGGGAAAAGTTAGGCTTTTTCTAGAAATACTTTTATCTCTATTTGTCTAGCTACTCTCAGTTAGATTTATACTGAGTTCTGGATTTTGTTTCTTTTTCTTTTATTCTAAGCAATCAGAAAAACACTCCAAGATGTCACTGATTTAGTTATCAGATTCCCTTTATCTCTTTGTATAGTAGGTAACATGAGTACAGGGAATGTTTCTAGAAAGATTGCTCATGCCTAGATCAATTTCAAGGTAGAGCCTTTAAAAATTACCTGTGTTGTGAGAAAAGAGAACATCCTGGATAGTAGAGAGAAGAGTAGAAATAGAAGTGGAAAAGAAGATGGATAAACTTCCAGATGATTTGATACCTTTTGGGACCCCCTCATTCTTAAGACAGTAATTGAGGATGTATTCAGTCTTCTAATTTATTTTATAATCATCTTTAATGTTAATAATAAATTTTTATTCTGGAAATTTATAAATATGACAAATTCACAAGTCAAAATTATATATTTCATCAAAGTACCTTTAAGTGATTTTTAACAATTTTCCAACTATAATAATAATACATGCTCATTTTAGAGAATGAAAAATATAGAAACATGCAAAGAAAAAAATTAAAATCAATATTCATTATATCATCCAGCATTAATTATTCTAAAACATTTTTGTGTTTCCTTCCAGTGTTTTTTTTCCATACATATATTTAAACTTTTTATTTTGAAATGATTTTCAAATTAGAGAAGAGTTGTAAGAAGAGTACAAATTAATTTCTACCATATGCTTTAAGCATTCTCTCTTTCTGCATATGATACACAGTATATATTCAAATTTTTCTTGTCTTCCAGGAATGTCCTTTCTAGTAATTTTGTTTTTCTACTTCAAGATCCAATAAAGGAAACCAAAGAGATATGACCTTTATTTGTCATATCTCTTTGGTTTCCTTTAGCCTGGAACAGTTCCTTGGTCTTTCTCTGTCATGACATGGGCATTTTCAAAGAATATAGCCAACTTTTGATATATGCCAAGTTTTAACAAATTGAAATTATTTCCATTAGTATAATTTTATTTCTCCTTTTCTACTTAGCATTATATTTTTGTCATTTTCCAACGTCATTAATTGTTCCTTCAAGTATCATTTGGAGTTGCTGTATAATATCATTTATTTTTATTAGTCTTGTATTGTTGAACGTTTTTAATGTTTCTGATTTTTTCAGTATTCAAATACAGTTCGGAAGAACGTCTTTGTAAATAAATATTCAGTGTAATTTTGATTTCTGAATTCATCTATCAAGTATTTGTTAAGTGCTTACAACATGGAGCAACAAAACAAAATTCCTGCAGAAGACAACAATTTAATGTTAATCTCTATGATTCTGAATATAATTAAAATGGAAATTTGGAAAGGGGGAAAAATACCAGATAATGAGGTTGCCAGATTCAGCATAGAGAGATACAGGATTTCCATTTAAATTTGAATTTCAGATGGGATTCACAATATTTGAGGCATAATTACACTAAAACATTATTAATTGCATATATGAAATTCACGTTTAATGGGGCATCTAGTATTTTATCTGGCAGCCATACCAGAAGATAGAGTGTTCAGGAAACCTTCATGGTAGAGGTGATGGAAGGAAGTAAAGAAGATGTTTTACACAAAAGGAATGGCTTCAGAAAGCCACTGAATGTAAGAATGGAGTATGCTCCATAAGGATAAAAACTTTGTGTCTCATTCACATTAGGGATACTTAGGTGAATAATAACAGATATGGTCCCTACCCTTATGGATTTTACAGTCAAATGGGAGTGACAGACATTATTTACTTAAGGTACTTCTTAATTTGTAAGTATCAACACAAACAACTATTATGAGGGGAAGGTAGTTTGTTCTGAAATTATATAAAATAAGGATGTAGTCTTAAAAACCTGACCAGGTTCAACATGGAGTTATGTTATGTCTTGAGGGATAGATACAATTTCTTCTATGAAGTTTTCCTTCATTCATTAATTTTCCCCCTGAGTTTATAGAATTCTCTTTGGGCTGTCACACTTGTTTTTTTATCTTTTTATGTGGGTGATTTCCTTTACATAGTACATTGAATATTCTTTGAGAAAGGAGAGATTAGGATAGGCAAAAAAGTATTTAGATTTGCTTTTATCCCATATAGTTTCATGTGTATAATATCAATAGGTATAAATTATTTATATGTTGATTCATTGAAGTTATAATGGAGCTTCTGATAGCTGTAGATATGCCGTGTACATTAGGATTTAGACTATTTCTGGATTCTTTGAACGTCTTGAAGAAGGTTATGATGTCTAGTTGTCATTGTTAGTTTGTAGACCTTGAGTGGCAATTTTAGGTCAGAGCATCTATCCAGGGATTTGCAGTCAGAGGAGCTTTGATAACCATTGTCACATTAATCAAAATAGTTGCTTTTGAATCTACCTTCAATATATATTGAAAATCTGACTACTTCATACCACGTCTACTATCTTCCTCCTAGTTCAAGATGGTATTATCACTTCCTGGATTATTTCAAAAGACTCATAATTGCTCCCTCCCCGGATTTTGTCCCCCTTGCAACAATAGGAAGATATTAGAGGTTTTTAGGCAGTGGTGGTAACATTATTAGATCTGTGCTTTGACATGGCTACATTGTGTTTAATAGATTGGAATAGGAATAGAGTAAATGTGGGTTGATTTGGAAAACACTAATAACAATCTTAGTCTTTTTAATTAATTTGCATCTTTTTATTAATATTCATTTGAACCTTAGTTTATAATGTGCTATATTCAAATATAATTGCATTACTTATTAAGTAAACATTTTTTCTTACAGTTTACTGAGATATAATTGACATACAGCATTATGTAAGTTTAAGGTGTACAGCATGATGATTTGACTTATATATATCATGAAATGATTATCACAATAAGTTTAGTGAATATGTCACAAACTGGGAGATTAGGATTGTCATATAAACACTACCATGCATAAAATAGATAGCTAGCAGGAACACGGTATAAGCACAGGAAGCTCAGCTCGGTGCTCTGTGACGACCTAGATAGGTGGGTTGGGGGGATTGAGACGGAGGTCCAAGAGGGAAGGGATATAGGTATACATATAGCTGATTCACTTCACTGTACAGCAGAAACTAACACAACATTGTAAAGCATTTATACTCCAATTAAAAAAAAATAGAAAAAAATTTTTACCATGAGAACTCTTAGGAATTACTCTCTTTTTGTTTTTTTTTTGCCGTACGCGGGCCTCTCACCATTGTGGCCTCTCCCATTGCGGAGCACAGGCTCCGGACGCGCAGGCTCAGCGGACATGGCCCACAGGCCCAGCCACTCTGCGGCATGTGGGACCCTCCCGGACCGGGGCACAAACCTGCGTCCCCTGCATCGGCAGGTGGACTCTCAACCACTGCGCCACCAGGGAAGCCCAAGAATTACTCTCTTAACAACTTTTGTGTATGACATACAGCAGTATTCATTATATTTATCATGTTGTATTCATATTTATTATTACATCCCTAGTACTTATTTATCCTATAACTGGAAGTTTATAGTACGTTTTGACTTCCTTCATCCAATTTCCCCTCTCTCCCCACCCACCCCACCCCCTGCCTCTGTAAATGTAAATCTGGTCTCTCTTTCTGTGAGTTTGTCTGTATGTTTGTTTTTGAAGTATAATAGACCTACAAGACTGTTAGTTCCTGTTACACACGTAGTGATTTTAGGTAAATTTTTTTTATATTAAGACAATCCTATATAACAAGAGTAATTAAGACAGTGTGGGATTGACTTAAGGATAAGCTAATAGATAAAGGATAGAAATAGACCCACACATGTACCGTCACCTAATTTACAACAGAGGTGCCCCTGGGGAATAGAGAGCAAGGGATGGTGCTGGGGGTCACTTGAATGTTCATGTGGAACAAAATTAACTTTGATCCCTACCTTACACCAAAAATCGGTTCTGTATGGATTGTACATAAATATAAAACAATAAAGCTTCCGAAAGAACTCAGGAAAATATCATCATGGTCTTGAGTAGGTAAAAATGTCTTATGAAGGACACAAAATGCTAACAGTAAAGAAAGATAAATTAGAATCATTAAAATTAAGGAATTCTTTTCATCAAAAGACATCATTATGAAAGTGAAAAGGTAAAATACAAAGTGGACTTAAGAATCGTGAGAAGTTCAGCGGGGAAAACTAGTGAAAGGAAATATGGTCATGCATGATTTTTTTCCCGATATAAGAAATATGAAAAGTAGAGAATCCTACATTTAACTAAAGCCAGAAAACATTTTGAATCCTTATTTGTTTTGATTTTATGCCTTTTACTTAGTAAATGTACATACCTTAGGCTTATAAATTCAGGCATATGTTATACACATCTTTTAGGGTCCTTTTCATGGTTAGAAAACTTGGGTTTTCTTTCCCCAACTCTTTTTAATTCCCAGCCAACTATGAAATATGCCACATTTATCCTCATTAAATAGTGAGATAACTTAGCCCTTTCCACTAATTTTTTACATTGATAGAAAGGATTTAGTTAGGTGGTAATGTTAGATAAACCTAATAAAAATTTGTTTTCATAAGCCACTGCTATCAGCTATTATTTGATATTTTAAAACGTTTTGTAATTCTTATTTTTACTTCACATTATTACCTTACATTTTTTAAATGGCTCATTAATTCAAAATGTCTTTCATGTCTAAAGCAGTTCAGATAGTAGACTGGGAGTAGAAAGAGATTGACTATTAATGGGCATGGAGATATCTTTTTGGGCTGATGGAAATGTTCTAAAACTGGATTGTGGTGATGTTTGCAAAAATCATTGAATTGAGGGACTTCCCTGGTGGTGCAGTGGTTAAGAATCCACCTTCCAGTCCAGGGGACACGGGTTCAATCCCTGGTCCGGGGAGATCCCGCAAACCGTGGAGCAACTAAGCCTGTGCGCCACAACTACTGAGCCTGTGCTCTAGAGCCCACAAGCCACAGCTACTGAACCTGCGTGCCACAGTTACTGAAGCCCATGTGCCTAGAGCCAGCGCTCTGCAGCAAGAGAAGCCACCGAAATGAGAAGCCTGCGCACTGCAACAGAGTAGCCCTCGCTCTCCACAACTAGAGAAAGCCTGCGCGAAGCAACGCAGACCCAACACAGCCAAAAGTTTAATTAATTAATTAATTTTTAAAAACAAACAAAAAAAATCATTGAATTGTGCACTGAAAACATGTCTTTTATAGTATGTAAATTTATACCCTAATAAAACTACTTTTTCTTTTTTTAAGGACACCATTAATATAATGAGTGGGCCAACAGCAAGTTAGGTGAAAACATTTACAATTCAGGTATCTGACAAAGATTTGTATATAGTATATATAAAGATATATACTACAAATTAAACAAACAGAACAACAACAAAAAGTGGGCAAAAGACTTGGACACGTCACAAAGAGAAATAATATAATGGCCAATAAGCATATGAAAAGGGGCTTAGTGTCATACATCATTAGGGAAATATAAATCAACACAATGAGATAACATTCCCCACCAACTTTAGTGGTTAAAATTAAAAGAACTACCAAGTGTTGGAAAGGATATGGAACAACTGGAGCTCCCATTCTTTGCTGGTAGGACCACAAATTTAGAAAACTATTTGATAAGGTTTTTTAAAAGTATATGTAAGCTCAATCACGCATCTACCCTATTTAAGTAGTTATGTATTCAGTATTTTATTTATTTATTTTTGGCTGTGTTGGGTCTTCGTTTCTGTGCGAGGGCTTTCTCTAGTTGTGGCCGCGGTGCGAGGGCTTTCTCTAGTTGTGGCCGCGGTGCGCAGGCCTCTCAGTATCACGGCCTCTCTTGTTGTGGAGCACAGGCTCCAGACGCGCAGGCTTAGTATTTATGGCACACGGGCCTAGTTGCTCCGCGGCATGTGGGATCTTCCCAGACCAGGGCTTGAGCCCGTGTCCCCTGCGTTGGCAGGCAGATTCTCAACGACTGCGCCACCAGGGAAGCCCACGCATCTACCCTATTACCCAGAAAGTCATTTATCTAAGAGGAGCAAAAATATATGTCCCCAAAAATACTTGTGCACATTCATAGTAGGAAACAGGTGTCTATCAAAAGGATAATTTTTCAAGAAGTTGTGGTATACTCATACAATAATACATTACTAGACAATAAAAAGAAATCAACTACTGTTACTCGCAACCACGGGGATAAATCTCAGAGAAGTCAGACACAAAATAATATTTGTGTTCTGTATTAATCCATTCAAATAGGCAAAAGCTGTCTATGATGAAAATCAGTAAATAAGTTTCCTTTTTGTTAAGCAGGCATAGAAATTGACTGGTTAAAGGGCAATAGAGACCTTTCTGGGATTATGTAAATGTTCTACACCTTGTTTTGAGTGAACGTTTGAGACCTGTGCATCCTGTTGTTTGCAAAGTGTACCTCAATTATAAGAAAATACAAAATGCTATATAAATAGCAGCCAATTGCAAGCCAACCAAGCATCTCTCATAATAAATCTCATCAGTTTTTACAAGAAAAATAAATCCTGTTTCTAAAAAAAGGAAACAGTTTTATTTAATGCTATTTTACATATGCTTATATATGACAGATTATAAAAAGATTATCTAAACAAATGGAATAAAGATCCTCTATGAAGAAGGGTGAGTTTTTTGCCTTATTGTATATGCTCTTATATTTAGTAAAACAAGGTGATTTCCTGTGGTAGCTTCTTGTACTCTGTTCTCTTATGCTTTCTGTGGTAAATTGTGAACTGTGATGTTCTGCCCAAGAAAGGGTAATTATACATCTGTGTACTCTTTTTCTCTTATCTTGTCCTTTTTCTCTTTTCTCTTATTATGAAATTGTTAATATGTATCAAAGAACGTACAGAACAGATATGTTACAAAGCAGATGCGTCTGCCTCTCTCCTCATTTGATTCATGTAAAACTCTTGCCCATCCCCTGCAAAGCTAATGCCTGTTTTGACTTCTACATTTTTATTTTCTGAAATATATGTGTGTATGTATACATATGTATGTATACATATGTATATATATCTTTATACAGTATATTGTTTTGCTTCTCTTTTAGCTTTATAGAAATGGTATAATATGGAATGTAGTGTCCTGAGTTTTGCTCTTTTCATTCAATAATAGGGTTCTAAGATTCATCCATGTTGCTCTATGTAGCTGAAGTTTATTAATTTATGTTGCTATATGATATTGTTGAAAAAAATTTTGGTCCTTTTTCCTTTGCCCTCTTTCTCATCGTTTGACTACACCTGTAGCAGTAGTTAAATCAGCAAAATCATGAGTGACTTCACATGTATGGAACACTTCTAACATTATGACTTGGAAATATAGATACCATTAGAAGTCCCTTCTATTTCTACAAGTATTGTAAGCTATATGATTTGCATTTTCATAGTAGGATATGAATTATATAGTTACACTGACAGCTGCAGGGTAGAAAGTTTTAACACACTAGAATGAAGTGTATCTTGGAGACATTTTTTGGTATCTGAAGATCAACATGTTCCATATGGTGCCACTGAACCAATGAGCTTGAAGAAAATATTCCTATTGCTCAAACAGCACAAAGTATGGATTACTCTTTTGTACACAAGTTTTTCTTTCTATATGATAGTTGTATGTATAAAGTATATTGATTATAAATATAACCTGCTTTATTTAACCTGTATGTTTCCTCCGAGTTCTAATAAAATGATACTGTATTTTCTAGGTTAGAAAGTTTATTACAATTTAGAAAAATAACAACCTCCAGGTCAAAGTTAATAGCAAGTTTTTCAATAGAGGATATGGTAAAGCTTATAACATTGTTATTTACTATGAATAATAAACATAATTCTGATGGTTTTTTTCAGTAGTCCATCTTGATATTAGTATTTGTTGTATTTAGTACTGTTTTATTTCCCACAGAATATGGTTCTTTATAAAAGAACCCCAAAATGTTTATTATATAAAAACATAATTTAAGTCATTATGTGAGATCCCTTTAGCTGTCTCATAAGTCAGAATAATGGATTGAAAGAGAGGGAGGGAGGGGTGAGGTGGGAGAGAGAATTGGCAGAGAAACTTGTTAAGATTTATACTCCTAAGCGGTATTATACAGAAAGTTTAAAATTAAATATAGAATATTATAAGCATATTAAAATACAGGACAATCAGAGACTGTTCTAAAAGTAATCAAAGTCTTAGGAGGATCTGTTTCTAGGTTGCTCTGGCAAGAAAGCACTTAGAAGATTGAAATAACACTGGTGCCAAATCAGAGATTTCTCCCGCTATAATCAACCTAAAAATCTGACTTAGTTGGTCCTAACAGTAGACTCAGACCCCTAGAGAAGATAAGCAGAGCATTTTTCCTATTGACCAAGCCTGAGACTTCATTCATCCTTAAATCACATGGGACATTGCACATACTTTTTTAGAAGCCTAGATCAATAGTAATAATAATAGTAGCAGTAGTAGTAGTAGTAGTAGTAGCAGTAGCAGCAGTAGTAGCAGTAGTAGCAGTAGTAGCAGTAGTAGTAGTAGTAGTTCTTTAGGAAGCTACTAAAACCCTGTGATGAAAGACACTATTCATTTGTTTTCTTGAATGGAGGAGGCATTATAGGGAGTGAAGGCTTATTAAACCTCATTTTTTGAAAAGAAGATGTAGAATTTTATTCTAATAAGTCATGCAACAAGGAAATTTAAGTTACTGCAGCTCCAGGGCAGCAATTACTTATATATTGACAACTTATACATGTTTTACATGCCCGTTTGCTCTCCTGTTCACTACTGAAATGTAGTTACCATAGCAATGAACACATCACATGGTTCCTGTGCTAGTTCTAAAATAGAGAACAGCAATATGCCATATGAGCCATGCTTATTTTCTACATAAGGACTGCGTATACAACTTGAGGATATTCCATGCCCTTCTCAGTGCAGATAGCTTATCATTGATTTAGAAAGCTTTCAGAGTAAAAAGCAATTGGCAGGGGTATATTTCAAGTCTCCAACCTCTCTTGTATTATATAGTGTGTATTCTTTGCCACTGAGCTAAAAGAGCAGCTTCACTAGCTTTGACCAGCGGGGACTCTGCTATTGTGTATTCAACCAAATATCTTCTGTTGGAATATCCCTACCACTCAGGAGATTTGGCAGGAGGGGCATATGTAGCATTCACGGTAACATTTTCTTAGTCTTATTGACCAGTCCTTATCCAATCTTAGCTTTTCTCCTACTGCCTTCTTTTATGTATCAAGTTAAAAAAAATATAGGAGTCTGTTTTAGAATTTGAGAAGAAGAGGATGCCAGGCACAGCTGGAGACATGCTGTTAGTTCCCTTTTAGGACCACTATTGCTCTGTAAGATTTAAGCATAGGTTACACAGCAGTGTATCTGTAAAAAAAAAAAGGACTTCAGATTTCTGTGACTGGTGCTGTCAGGTCCTCACTTCTGCCTCTTGCATTCTTTAGAGTAGGTAGTAGGGTGTCAGACCTCAGAAATAAAATACAAGCACACCCCTGTTACTGTGGATCTTATCAGATATCTGTTTGAAACAGTCCAAGAACTGTGACAGATTAGAGAATGGTGCTACTCTGTAACTATTTCTAACGTGTATAAAGTAAAAATAAATTTCTACTTGAGCTGCCAGCTACAGTTACACCTATTGTCACTGGAGCTATGAATTAAAATTTTTAAATTTTTTTATTGAAACTACTAGAAACAACTATACCGTAGATAGTAGAGGAATCTGGTGCTTTATTTTCCTCATATTTTACCTTATACTCTGGACTGAAGTTTGTGAGAGGTGAATTGTAGGTCTTCAAACAAATAAGTAAATTTAAGAAGCTAAATAGGCATATATTTGACTGGCTATTACTGATGGGATATATGTTGAGTGTATAATATTTGTGTTTGCCCTTTCATCCCCTTTGTAATTTAAAAACCATGTAACTTAGTATTACATAAATTGTATAGTATCAGATACTTCTGTATCCAAATAGTATAGAACAAATGACTGAAGATGTCATTGTTATATTGTACTTGAACTTTATTTCTTTTTTCGTGGTCATTGTTAAAAATTTGGCCTTCACAAAACCAGATAAAGGAAACTCTTTCATAATCCTACCACATCTCATAGTAAGATAATCTCTGTTACTAGTTTTGGGTATGCCCTTCCAGATTATTTTTTGTCATAAAAGTATTTAAAATATTCACTTTAATGAGATTGTACTATAATTCTGCTTTGAAGCTTTTTACCTAACAAAATACCTAGGCCTCTTTTCTTGTTAGTACAGGCTTATCTTCCTTACTTTTTGTAATAGTTATATTATTGTATGAATATACCATAGTTTGTTCTCCTCTTGTAGGCTATTGGGGTGTCTTCTGTTTTTTGTTATTATAAATAGCGCTATAGTGAATATATATGTCTGTGTACTTTAATGTAAATTTTTCTATAGGATAAATCTCTAGAAGTAGAGCTGCCAATTCTGAGGAAATAAATATTTTAAGTTTTGATAAATTTTTCCAGTTGCCCTCCTGAGTGTTTCTACCAATTCGTATTCACAATTTAAGTGTGTTTTTAAAGTTTGCCAAAATGATCAATTTAAAGTGACATCTCATTGTTTTAATTTGCATTTCTGAAGTTCATAAGTTGACAAGCCATTTGTATTTTCATCTGTTATCTCCCAAATTCTTTGCTCATCTTGCTTTTGGATGGTTCCATCTTTTTTACTACTAACTTTTTTCTCCCCATTCCCCCCCTTTGTTTATAAGGGAAGTAAATCCCAGGTGACTTGTAAGTATTTCTTGCAGTTTGTCTTTTGACTTTATTTTTGGTGCTTTTTGTATGTGGAAGTTTTTCATTTATTTGTAGTCACATTTGTTAGTGTTGTCCTTTGTAGCTTCTGACCTTTATTAATACCAAATTGTATGTTTCATCTGGGCCTAAGGTACTCATTTCATTCACTTATTTACAGAATCTAATCATTTGAGTCCTATAGTATACCAAGTGTCTGGAGATGATAGGTCAGTACTGCATGTACAGTCTAGGAGTATAATCATATTTGCAACAATGATGTTTTAGCCTAGCAATAGGTCAAATTCTCTAGAATGGCTAGCAGCTGCTTCTGAATATTGCTGTAAAGCAAAGTAACTTGTAACATGACCAAATTCTCTAGAATTATTAACAATTACTTCTGAATATTGTCATAAAGTAAAGGTAACATGTAAAGCCAAAGTAAAAAGCTACATCTAACAAACGATCTGTCCTTTTCTGAAATTTAGTTAATTTAGTCTCTTCGGTGTCTTTATATTTACTATTAGTTTTGTGGCTAATATATGAACATCTTTCCAAGTTAATGGTGTTATTATGAAAGGCATGACTACTGGCATTTCACACAGAACAGAAAAAAATTCCTTTAGATAAAAGCCATACTGCAGTTATCCTCATTTTACACACTATTCTGCAAATTATCAAATTAATAAACACTTACTGAGTGCCTGTTTTATTGCTAGGTTCTTACAAGAAAAAGCACTGGTGAGTTGTTTTTTTTGTTTTTTAAGGTGTGAGTTGTAAGTCTTCAAAGAGCTCATGATCTAGTTTGGAATACATGACATAAGTACATCAAAAGTTAAATAATAAAATAAATGATAATTGCCCAATAATATACGAAGACTCCCTCCCAAACCAAAATAAAACAGAAAAAAAAAAAAGTATCAGTTTCTTCTGTAGCAGTATTACGTGCTAAGGAAATGTTACCGGTGTGGAAGCTTTGGCTGCAATCATTTCTAGAATGTAAAGTGAATAAATCATTTTAAAAAAAACTGAAAGTAGCCAGTTTACAGGTAGGCAGAATAAGTGGTCATTTAAGAGTTATTAAAGTACCTTGGGAAATTTTAGCATACTAAGTATAGTCAAATATTAATACTACAGTGTGAATAACTTTAACATCCTTTCCTCATCTCAGTTTTGGATAGGGAAGAAGAGAGACAATGAGAATACTAGAAATCTGAGGTAAGGGGAGAGGATGAACAGTATGAATCTGGGGAAAGGTAACCTTTACACACCTCAAAGTTTCATCTGAATATACACTTCATCTGCCCAATATACATGTGTCTACTCCTCATATCACACATTTTATTGAAATTGATGGGAACAGTTAAAATATTTTAAGGTGTTCACTGTTTATAGCTTATATAGCATCACTATATGATGTCATTATATGAGTCAGTTGAAGCAAAGGAGCAGAAACAGTAGAACCATACAGATGCAGATATAGGGACTTGTTACAAGGAATTGGCTTATACAGTTCTGGAGGCCGGCTGAGTTCAAAGTCCATTCAGGAAGGGAAGATCAGGAGCAGGTTGAAGCCCTGTGGGTAGGGGCTTCCCTGGTGGTCCAGTGGTAAAGAACCCACCTTCCAATACAGGGGACTCAGGTTCGATCCTGGTCGGGGAACTAAGATCCCACATGCCTCGGGGCAGCTAAGCCTGCATGCCTCAACAAGAGAGCCCATGTGCCACAAACTACAAAGCCCATGCTTCCTGGAGCCTGCATGCCACAACTAGAGAGAGAAAACACCTGCACACCACAACTAGAGAGAAGCCCACGTGCTGCAACTAGAGAGAAGCCTGCGTGCCACAGCGAAGACCCAATATAACCAAAAAAGTAAAAAAGAAAAAAAATGGTATATAAGAAAAAAAAATACCTATGGGTATAGGTGTGATAGAGTCTCAGCTCAGGGAAGGCCTAGGCTCTCTTTTATAGGGGTCACCTAATTAAGTCAGGCCCACCTGGGATAATCTCCCTTTGATTAACTTAAAGTCAACTGATTAGGGACTCTGATTTCATCTGCAGAATTCCATCCCAGCAGAAGCTAGAATAGGACTTGGTTGAATACCTGAAGAAGATAGCTCAGCCTAACCAAGCTGATATGTCAAAAAAAAAAAAAAAGCCATCTTAATCATTTAGACATAATTTAAACAATAATTCTTATCTCAACTGTAATTCACAAAAAATAGTTTCCCTGCAACTGGTAACCCTAATAATCATTTACAGTAGCGCCATTCACACTCAGAAAATAAGCTTTGTTGCTGGTCATAAAATAGAAGGGTCTCCTCAAGAGGCTATCTGAATCTATCCCTTCATTTTGCAGGTGTAAAATCTAAAGCCTAGAAAGGCTGTGAATTTTTTTTTTTTTAATACTTGAAATATCTCATTTAGGGATATAATATTTTAGTTGAGTCAGTCTTTCACCTAAAGCTCTGCAAGGTTTATCTAAGAATATAGGTAGAACACTGAAAGTACTCCATTTTTAGTTCAATTAAACTAATTGCCACTTTGTAATGTTATTATGTATGAGAGATCCTGGTATGTAGAAATATGCTTCTTAGGGTGCACAACTGAAAATCTGGATATTTAACGAACTTTGTAGAGGTGGCTTTTATGAGAATGAATTTTGTCCTCTTTGGAGGATTAAAAACATGTTCTAAGAGATCTCAAAAGGATTAGTGACACAGTTTTACTGTTTCTCCATTGCCTTGCCTCCTACCTTTACCTTGTAATTTTTTATAAAGGAACCCTAGAATTTACCCTTTGATATTATGGTCTATAGCTTAGTTTAACTGAAATTTGGTTGTGAGTTTTTTTGTGCTTAATTGTTTATATTTGATGTTCTTGAGCATTTCCATAACCTCGCCACTAAAGGTCTGTAAAAACCATTTATTAATTCATAAAAGATTTAAATGTCTGCTGTGTGCCTAACACTTCTCTTGATACAGTGGTGAGCAGGATTGACAGTCTAGTAGGAAAGTGAGACAGGGAAACATCAGCATTAATTATGGAAAGTATCAGTACTGGGGAAATACAAGGACATGGTTCATGGGGGAGTTTTTTTGTTTGTTTGTTTTTAATGGCCCACTGGCTGATGCATAATAGATGCTTAATAAATGCTTTTTGAATAAATAAGTCCAAATGGCATTTTTAAAGGAATATAGACCTATTTTTTTTAAAGTATATGTCTGTAGGGTACTTGACAAAGAACTAGGGTAATTGGAGCAGGTAGAAAAAGAATGAAGGGTTCTGTTTTCGGGATGATTCAAGGACTAGAGTATATTGGAATGCGTATAAATACACTTTCACTGATTAGCAATTTGTTTCGTTTTCATAGTCTTAGTCTCCTTGTTCCTGACCCATAACCTTTGTTTTGAAATCAGTGCATCGGTTTGAACTAGTTGGAATTGCCAATGACCAAGTGCATATAACATAACTATAAAATTGAAGTCCTTGTTATGTTGCTGCATCACTAATCCAGGCTTCTAGCTAAATGCCAGAATATAAATTAGATCTCTTATCAAATGTGGCACATAAAATTTTAGGATCCTTTTTAGTGTGGTACATGTGCTTTCAATAAATGCCTGCTTTGGCAAGAAATTAAATCAGCATTCTTTGTGTCAAGTACACTTGCATTATATTTTATGCTCTATAACTTTAAAACTGTCCTTACAAACCAGGTCAAGGGCAGAATTAAATTTGGTTTCTGGATTTTTTCTTTGTTTGGTTATGTTGTGTCGTGGGCACTGGCTTTATTCTGTTTTTTCACATCGAAGAAAATTCAGAATTCATAATACCATCTCTCCAAAAACTGATCTCCTGCCATGCTGGCCCATTTCCAGTTTAAAAACCATTGAACTCTCTTTCTCCTCACAGTCTCTTTGCACATGCTCTTACCTCTTTCTTGACCTATTTTTACCCCGTTATTTAGTATTATTCACCCAGCTAACTATTATTCATTCTTTAGGTGTCAACTTAAATATCATTCTCTTTAGAGATTCCTTCCTCATCCACACCACCAAATCTCAGTTAGGTCCCCCTTAATAGTCTCTTCTATATTACTAGTTCCTAATAATTCCTGGTACATAGTGAGTGCTTGGTAAGTGAAAGGATGGATTAATATATTGAGCACTTACTATATACTACTCACTGTATAAAATGCCCTCAAAGGGGATTTCCCTGGTGGTCCAGTGGCTAAGACTCCAAGCTCCCAGTGCAGGGGGCCCAGGTTCAATTCCTGGTCAGGAAACTAGATCCCACATGCTGCAACTAAAAGATCCCACACGGGGCAACGGAGATCCCGTGTGCCGCAACTAAGACTCGGAGCAGCCAAATAAATTTTTTTTTTTTTTAATGCCCTCAAGAAACTTTCTTAAGTCTGAGTTCCAAAGGGCCATGTTACTTTGTAAATGATATTCTTAGTTTCACTTCAGGGGACAAAATTAGCAATTCTGAATGAAATAAGTATAAAAGGTATAAGAATGTACATTTATATAAATGCATGTATACATATGTCTGTGTATGGCATGTTGCAAAGAAATGTCATGAAGAACCTAGGGGTAAGATGCGAATAAAGACGCAGACCTACTTGAGGATATGGGGAGGGGGAAGGGTAAGCTGTGACAAAGTGAGAGAGTGGCATGGACATATATACACTACCAAACGTAAAATAGCTAGCTAGTGGGAAGCAGCCGCATAGCACAGGCAGATCAGCTCGGTGCTTTGTGACCACCTAGAGGGGTGGGGTAGGGAGGGTGGGAGGGAGGGAGACTGAAGAGGGAAGAGATATGGGAACATATGTATATGTATAACTGATTCACTTTGTTATAAAGCAGAAACTAACACACCATTGTAAAGAAATTATACTCCAATAAAGATGTAAATAAAAAAAAAAAGCAAAGTAAAGTGAGTATTTTACTGTGGTTGCTGTCAAGAAAACTTGAAAGCTACTACTTTAGTGGATACTGTTGTATAATAATTTCCTAACAATTACTTCTAGAAAAACCACCCATTTCACTTATCAACTTCCCCAAGCATCTCTCTGTTTCTACATCTTTGGCTTCTAACAGTTCTTTGCTTAGAGTCAAAAGCCAGAATCTCAGAAATCTCCCAGAAAAAGCTATTTAAATTAAACAAGCCCATCAAGATTTGGAGGAAAGCCACTTGAAAAAAGAAAATACTATATTACATTTTACCTTTAATTTTCAAAACCTGAAAACCTTCTCAAGCCCAGGAAAACTAATGGTGTTTCATCTATTCTCTTTGATGGCCCATGTGCCCCAGTCCTGTGATTCTCTTAGAATTCTGTAATACTTTATACTTTTATGCTTTTGCTTTGTTTTTCTTCTCAGGATGCTCTTTCAAGGTCCAACACAGAAATCCTTTTTCTCTAACAAACCTTTCCTGACTAACCTTATTCCATTTTTTTATAGCTCTTTGAATTTTCTCACCATTTTGGTATATTATTTCTCAACTTTTATATATTATACTATCATGTACTTGGTTATATGTACATTATTTTGTATTGGAAGTAGGCTTTTGTGTGTGTGTTTGTTTTGTTCTAGATCCCCAACCCTTAGCCCTTAAAGTTCAGTGGCTCTGCTCCTTCCCCGGCGTGAAAGTTTTAGCTAAGGCTGGTGACTTTAGTAGCTTAGATCTAATTTTCTGTGTTGAATATTTTCTGTTTACCCTTCAAGATTGACTTTTTACTCTCTTCCTTCCCTATTTTGTGCCCAAGGGCCCTTAGACAATTGCTGAGTATGAATAGCATGGACAGAAAAGGTCCTTGTGAGGCCCTTTAAAATTATTTAAAATATGGTTTTAAAAGGTCAGGTGAAAGTAAACAGGTTCAAAAATGGGGAGTTAGAACCTGGAAGTTCAAATCATGGGTCTTAGAATTCAGCCTAGCTCCAGTACTGTAGTGCTCCAGGAACATTACTGGATCCTTCATATGGGCTTGTTGAGTTATCTCAACTAACTGAATGAGACAGTTAAAGATTTTAACAATTCAGGATTATGATACTGCTTATGATACTGACGATTTTTAAACAAGTGGTCATATCAACAATGAAGCATAACTCTTAGGAAGGGGAACAGTGTAATAAGACGCCACTTGCAATTCTATTTTTCAGATAAATGAATATGATTAAAAATAAGATAGAATAAAAATTTTAGAAAACAGTTAAATAAAATCCAAATTGGATGTGGAATAAAGACCAAATTGTTATTTTTCACTCATGTGGTGCATATTTTCCATATTTCTAAAAATGTGGAAGAAGAACTTGGCATAAAGTTCTGCTGTAATAATTTCTGCTTCTTAAATGACAGGTGCCTCATCTTTTATTGTATTAATTCAGAATCCTATCAAGTATGAAAATGCATAGTACAGAAGATAAATTTGTAAGCATTTGCCTCAGAATCATTACTGTACTGCATTCACTTTCAGCCTATTTCTATATCCTTCCTCTCTTTCACCTTCTGGCCTCCTTATGTCTTTATTTTCTCCTTCTTTTCGTTTTAACCACAATCACTTCTCTGTCAGATGGTTCTTGTTTCTACTTCTGAATACATTTAAATGCCATTTATAAAATCATAAATTCTTATTGAATTTATGTTTAAACCTAATGGGATTCAGCAGTAGTTTGAAATTGCAACATAATTATCAAATGTTGGTTTTAATATCAGTGGTGATTCACATTTTCCAACCTCCATGTTTTGCAGTTTGTTTTTCTTGGCAAGGGTTTGTTTTAAGTATACATGAATAACGCAAAAGGTTTCTTGAATTTTGGCTTTTAGCAAGAAGGAATGAATCTTTTACTGTCTTCTGAAAAGTTACTTTACCTTTTACAAAAAGGTATGAGCAGTAAATGACAGATATTTAAATCTCACTGATTTAGGCCAGTCATTTCTTAATAGAGCCTCTGGACTTCTTGCTTAAGGAACCCTCCTGTGGTTGTTAGAGACCTTCCAAAAACTCATTGTTATGGTCACTGAATTTTAGACTTAGAAGGACTTTAGAAAGTGTTATAAGCTTCTCATTTGCAAGATGAGGAACCTGAGAAAGAGAGTTTATGTCTTGCCCAGAGTCACACTAGAGGTAAAGTAAGAGGCAAAGTAAGAACTAGAATCCAAGTTTCTTCATTTTAAGTGCAGGATTCTTTGATTTTATTTTATGGAGCATGGAAGGAAAGCCTAGAAAAGATTGTTTGCCTAAAATTCATTATTTTGTGTTTATCTTATAACTTGTCATTTCTGTACTTTGCTCTTTGAGTTAAAATATTTTGTATTTATCACCTGTTTTCTGATCTGCCATCTAAAAATCTTCACTTGTCTTCCCTTTTACATGCAGTCTGTATATTGCTGCTAGATAAATTAATCTTTCTGAAATGTAGTCCTAATAAGGGTACCTACCCTCTCAGAAACCTTAATGTCTCTCACCTTCTCCGTCTACCTACCACATAGTTAAATGAATTAAATCCAGTCTCCGAACTCATTACAGAGTAAATCTATCTTTAAAATCTTAGTGTTTTCCTGTCCTCTATTCATCCCTTATTGGGCCGCTCGCTAGTCTCAGGACAGACCTCTCATTTTCCATACCTCCCTGTCCTTCCTTATATACACCTTCACCTAAAATTTTACCTATCCTTTTATTGATAGATTTATATCAAATTCTGCTTCCGCCATAACGCCTTTTCGTTTTCTTTCCTTTTAACTTCCATTACAGCATACTGCACTCTGACTTTTAATTTTTGCTTTCATCTTAATTCTTCTTTCCTTATTTTTGATTAATCAGATGAGTCTAGCACAGTGCCATGTAACTATGGAAATAAATGGTATCTAACATGTTCATTGGTTGCTAAAATTCTTGAAGCAGTTGGACGATGGTTATTGCTACCGCCTCCCTTTATTCCTACAACAGATAATCAAAAATCTATCCAGGTCATTACAACCAAGAGAAGTGCAACAACTCCCATGCCTATCCAGCACTCAATAGTATTTGACTAACATTATCATGGTGGTTACATTGAGGCTGGAGATATTCATCAATTATGAAATGCCTATTCTGAACCTATTACAGTTACCAGATTTCACATTTTAGGCAATATCTATAGAATATCCAATGTATATGTTTTGCTTTGGGGACAAAGCAAAACATATACATTGGATATGTTGAGGGCTTATTTTTCTTACACAATTACACAGAAAATTATTTTATGTTCTGTGGCAACTATGTTCTCAGATGCTGTGTCCGATAATACACTGAGTAATTTAGGATGCTCCTGAAAAACCTTAAATAGAACTTGAGTATGTTAGTATTTTTTCATATGTGCAGTTTATGTAGTTTCTTTCTCAAGAATGTAGTGTTGCTTTTTTGTGACTCTTGACTTCCCTTGCCATCCTTTCAAAAAAAGAGAAATAGATTGCCATCACCTATTAAATAGCAGAGGATAATGTAGAGGTAGCAGAGCAGGAAGAGGTTATTGATAACTGAAAATCTCTATAATAACAAAACCATTGTTAAGTGTTGGTTGTCCAGGTGAAGGTTAACCATGGTAGTGATACAGTGAATTATTCTGTTTGAAGTGGAAGTGGGAGATAAAGCAACACACTCCTAAATCCAGGCTCCTTGCCTTCATCCCTGCTACTGCTAATCCAATACTGCCTAATTACCAGACTCTGCTGGGTTGGTGAGCACGTCTCAGGCAGGCCCCTGTTGTGTCTAAACCATCTCTAATCTACTCTGGCTAATGAAGAATTGACTTTCCTTGTTTGTGAGGTGTAGTGCATGTTAATTAGAGATGTAACTCAGATCATTCCTTTCACAACAAGGTTTTTAGGATTGTTACCATTGCTCCAGCTTTGTTTCCAAGGGATTTGCTATCTGACTCAGATCTTGTCCTTCAAACACTTAACACATAAGATCAATTTATATAATCTCTTCTTTTGAAACAAGAAAATTTAGCATTGGGTCTTGAGCTACACATGTATGGAGTGGTTTCTATAAGGATATGTGCACTGGCAGTGAAAAAATGACATATATTACAATGGAGGTATTAGCATTTATTTGCTAAAGAAAAGTGTCATTTTAAAGTTTTGAAATGTACTGTAATGGGTTGTTGCTGTTTATAAGCTAATTTGACCTGTGTTTCTATCCCACCTGCTATAAATTTTCTAATTGCCATGTGTGTCAGCAAAATAAAATAGTAGCTTGTCATAAAATTGCTTAGTTGATAACTTACGAAGTCCTCAAACTGAGTTGAGACTTGCTATTTACCCGTTATTTAATCCGTATGTAGGGGGTTGTTTTGTGGGTTTTGTTTAGTTATTTTTGTTGATTTTTCGCAATTCTTGCTACTTCTATCATAAATATTGGTGTTTATCTTTGTTGAGCTATATTATACCCTGTAATATCCAGTATCTGCCAGTGATGTCTAGAATGTATATATCTTTGAAAATATAGTTTAATATTTCAGAGTCAGTTATTCTTCCAGGAAAAACTATTTCCCTGATTATTTGTGTGATCCTTGGAAAAGAGACAAATGCCAAAATCCTTTATAGTAACTTCCCAAAACAGGAGAACTGCAGAAATGGCACGATATACGTATTGCGTGAATACTCTCACGAAACACATGAGGCTAGCAATTTACTAAGTTTTTAGCCAAATCTTAGATCCTGTTCTAGAAAAGCTCAATACACATGAGTAGAAAAATCTTTTACTTTTTAAAATAAGATTCTTTTAAATCAGTATAACTCATTTCAGCGCTCGTGTATTTAATTCATACTGTGTGTCAGGCACAATTCTAAGATATGATATAAAACTTAGTTCTTATGAAACTTATAAGCTAGGGGAGAAAATAGACCACGTAAGTAAATTATAATGCAGTGGAAGAAATAAGGTAATAGAAGAATATACAGAGCACTGAGATCCCTAAAATAAGAGTATGAAGCACAAGAAATCAAGTCATTGCTGATCTAATGCAGAGTTATTTCTTCTTTGCTTAATGTAGGTGAGTGTTTTGTCCTTATCATTTGGTAAATCAACAAGGATTTATTATCTGTTCTGGGCAGAGCAATATGTTAGATGTTTTGAGGATACAAAGTGTAAAAGAGTTTCTTCACTAAGAGTTTATAATCTAGTAGGAGAGATAAGCTGTCTATACAAATAACTATGTTTCCAGTCTGTACCTAACTGCCATAAAAGAAGCCTTTACAGGGCTTCCCTGGTGGCGCAGTGGTTGAGAGTCCGCCTGCCAATGCAGGGGACGCGGGTTCGTGCCCCGGTCCGGGAAGATCCCACATGCCGTGGAGCGGCTGGGCCCGTGAGCCATGGCCACTAAGCCTGCGTGTCCGGAGCCTGTGCTCCGCAATGGTAGAGGCCACAACAGTGAGAGGCCCTCGTACCGCAAAAAAAAAAAAAAAAAAAAAAAAGCCTTTACAAATTGAGGAAAACTCTTCTGCAATGCAGAAAGCCACTTCTGGAGGTGGGAAAGGGGAGACCATGAACAATTTAAGAAGGCTTCCATTAAGCAGAAGATGGCTGAACTAACCCTGGAGAGACTGGTAGTATTTTGACAAGGGTGGTTGAAGGGTATTCTAATTCATTTAGTGCCTACATGTGCAAGGTAGCATGAAGGCAAAAAAGCCTGGGGCATGTTCAGAGAATAGCAGGTATTCTAGTTTGAGTGACATCTGGTACATGTACAAGGGAATAGTAAAAGATCAGGCTAGAAATGAAAAGTAGGGGCACTTTATGGAGGACCTTTGAAAGTCAGGCTATGGAATTGGGACTTTTCTTAGGAAGTAGTAGGTAGCTTTTTGAACAAAGGCTAATCAGAGTTGATATTTAGGAAGGTGGATCTAATGGTCGGAATGTAAGGGTACATTCAAACTGAGTGTGATTGGTACTAGAGACTGATTAAAACACTATAGCAATAATCTAGGCAAGAGGTAGTACAGGCCTGACCTAGTATTCTGTCAGTAAGAATGGAAACAAGACTAGATATTATAGGCCTTGTGCTTGTAAAATATACTTGGCAGAATTTGGAAGCTGTCAAGTGCAAAGCGACTCTGGAAGTGAGGCAGGATATCTGAGAATGATACCAAACGAAAGGAATAAAGGAAATTACCCCATAAAACTATAAAGAGAGAAAAGATTGAAAAGTTGATAGCTGAATTTCTAGATAAGACTATATAGGGCAGGTAATGAATGAGAAAGAAGATAAGCAACAGAAAGGTGAGAGAGAAAGGGAAAGATGATATGCAACAGAAAAATACGGAGGAGTGTTTCTAGGAGAGGATGGCAAAATTCAAACCCTAAAGCATCAAAAAAAGTCTCATTTTTTCACCTATTAAATTATCCAGTGGAATTGGAAAAATCCAAACTAAAGGGCTTAAATGTGCAGGAGTAAGTGGGGAAAACTGACCAAAGACCTGAAGGAGGGAAAATATTTACTCAGGAAATGAACAGTAATTTGTGATGCAGAGAAATTTAGAGAGAGATTGAAATTACACCTCTGAAGGGATAGAAGGAAACGAGTACCCGTTTTATTTCTTAAAATAATTATTCCTAAATTTTACACTATGCAGAAACCCTTCATCCCTCTAGAAAAGTCATCAAGTCCTATTTGAAAAAGTCAAAAAGAAAGGCCAAGATTGGTGACCAATGGGAAAAGTTTCTAAAATGGATATAGGTAGAAGCCAGTTTGTAATACTATGTGCAATAAGTCAAAATTGCTTTTAACAAAATCCCATCTGTTAGCCCAATCACTTTATAATGTGCAGTACAATAAAAATGCCGGCACTGACCAGAGAGCAGACAGCAGAAGCAAGAAGAACTACAATCCTGCAGCCTGTGGAACAAAAACCACATTCACAGAAAGACAGACAAGGTGAAAAGGCAGAGGTACATCTATGTACCAGATGAAGGAACAAGATAAAACCCGAGGAAAACAGCTAAATGAAGTGGATATAGGAAACCTTCCAGAAAAAGAATTCAGAACGATAGTGAAGATGATCCAGGACCTCAGAAAAAGAATGGAGGCAGAGATTGAGAAGATGCAAGAAATGTTTAACAAAGACCTAGAAGAATTAGAGAACAAACACCTAGAAGAATAAAAGAACTAACAGAGATGAACAATACAATAACTGAAAGGAAAAATACACTAGAAGGAATCAATAGCAGAATAACTGAGGCAGAAGAACAAATAAGTGACCTGCAAGACAGAATGGTGGAATTCACTGCTGCAGAACAAAATAAATAAAAAAGAATAAAAAGAAATGAAGACAACCCAAGAGACCTCTGGGACAACATTAAACGCAACAACATTCGCATGATAGGAGTCCGAGAAGCAGAAGACAGAGAGAAAGGACCCAAGAAAATATTTGAAGAGATTATAGTCAAAAACTTCCCTAACATGGGAAAGGAAATAGCCACCCAAGTCCAGGAAGTGCAGAGAGTCCCAGGCAGGATAAACCCAAGGAGAAACACACCGAGACACATAGTAATCAAATTGACAAAAAGTAAAGACAAAGAAAAATTATTGAAAGCAATAAGGGAAAAACTACAAATAACATACAAGGGAACTCCCATAAGGTTAACAGCTGATTTCTCAACAGAAACTCTACAAGCCAGAAGGGAGTGGCATGATATATTTAAAGTGATGAAAGGGAAGAACATACAACCAAGATTACTCTAAAGAAAGCTGGTGTAGCAATACTCATATCAGATAAAATAGACTTTAAAATAAAGAATGTTACAAGAGACAAGGAAGGACATTACATAATGATCAAGGGATCAATCCAAGAAGAAAATACAACAATTATAAATATATATGCACCCAACATAGGAGTACCTCAAACATAAGGCAACTGCTAACAGCTATAAAAGAGGAAATCGACAGTAACACAATAATAGTGGGGGACTTTAACACCTCACTTACACAAATGGACAGATCATCCAAACAGAAAATTAATAAGAAAATACAAACTTTACATGGCACAATAGGCCAGATAGATTTAATTGATATTTATAGGACATTCCATCCAAAAACAGCAGAATTACACTTTTTTCTCAACTGCACATGGAACATTCTCTAGGATCACATCTTGGGTCACAAATCAAGCCTCAGTAAATTTAAGAATATTGAAATCATATCAAGCATCTTATCTGACCACAATGCTATGAGATTAGAAATCAGTTACAGGGAAAAAAAAATGTAAAAAACACAACCACATGGAGGCTAAACAATATGTTACTAAATAACCAAGAGATCACTGAAGAAATCAAAGAGGAAATCAAAAAATACCTAGAGACAAATGACAACGAAAACACAATCCAAAACCTATGGGATGCAACAAAAGCAGTTCTAAGAGGGAAGTTTATAGCAATACAAGCCTACCTCAAGAAACAAGAAAAATCTCAAATAAATAATCTAAACTTACACCTAAAGGAACTAGAGAAAGAAAAACAAATGAAACCCAAAGTTAGTAGAAGGAAAGAAATCATAAAGATCAGAGTAGAATTAAATGAAATAGAAACAAAGAAAACAATAGCAAAAATCAATAAAACTAAAAGCTTGTTCTTTGAGAAGATAAAAAAAAATTGATAAACCATTAGCCAGACTCATCAAGAAAAAGAGGGAGAGGACTCAAATCAATAAAATTAGAAATGAAAAAGGAGAAGTTACAACAGACACCGCAGAAATACAAAGCATCCTAAGAGACTACTGCCAATGAAATGGACAAGCTGGAAGAAATGGACAAATTCTTAGAAAGGTATAACCTTCCAAGATTGAACCAGAAAGAAATAGAAAATATGAAGAGACCAATCACAAGTAATGAAATTGAAACTGTGATTAAAAATCTTCCAACAAGCAAAAGTCCAGGACCAGATGTCTTCACAGGTGAATTCTATCAAACATTTAGAGAAGAGCTAACCCCCATCCTTCTCAAACTCTTCCAAAAAATTGCAGAGGAAGGAACACTCCCAAACTCATTCTGTGAGGCCACCATCACCCTGATACCAAAACCAGACTAAAAAAGATGCTACAAAAAAGAAATTACAGACCAATATCACTGATGAATATAGATGCAAAAATCCTCAACAAAATACTAGCAAACAGAATCCAACAGCACATTAAAAGGATCATACACCATGATCAAGTGGAATTCATCCCAGGGATGCAAGGATTCTTCAATATACACAAATCAATCAATGTGATACACCATATTAACAAATTAAAGAAGAAAAACCATATGATCATCTCAATAGATGCAGAAAAAGCGTTTGACAAAATTCAACACCCATTATGATAAAAACTCTCTAGAAAGTGGGCATAGAGGGAACCTACCTCAACATAATAAAGGCCATATACAACAAACCCACAGTAAACATCATTCTCAATGGTGAAAAACTGAAGGCATTTCCTCTAAGATCAGGAAGAAGACAAGGATGTCCACTCTCGCCACTATTATTCAACATAGTTTTGGAAGTCCTAGCCACGGCAATCAGAGAAGAAAAGGAAATAAAAGGAATACAAGGGCTTCCCTGGTGGCGCAATGGATGAGAGTCCGCCTGCCGATGCAGGGGACGCGGGTTCATGCCCCGGTCTGGGAAGATCCCACATGCCGCGGAGCAGCTGGGCCCGTGAGCCATGGCCGCTGAGCCTGCACGTCCGGAGCCTGTGCTCCGCAACAGGAGAGTCCACAACAGTGATAGGCCTGCCTACTGGAAAAAAAAAACAACAACAACCCAATCCAAAAATGGGCAGAAGACCTAAATAGACTTTTCTCCTAGGAAGACATACGGATGGCCAGGAAGCACATGAAAAGCTGCTCAACATCAGTAATTATTAGAGAAATGCAAATCAAAACTACAATGAGGTATCACCTCACACCAGTAAGAATGGGCATCATCAGAAAATCTACAAACAACAAATGCTGGAGAGGGTGTGGAGAAAGGAGAACACTCTTGCACTGTTTGGTGGGAATGTAAATTGATGCAGCCACTATGGAAAACAGCATGGCGGTTCCTTAAAAAACTAAAACTAGAATTACCATGTGACCCAGCAATCCCCCACTGGGCATATACCCAGAGAAAACCATAATTCAGAAAGACACATGCACCCGAATGTTCATGGCAGGACTATTTACAATAGCCAGGTCATGGAAGCAACCTAAATGCCCATCAACAGACAAATGGATAAAGAAGATGTGGTACATATATACAATGGAATATTACTCAGCCATAAAAAGGAACGAATTTGGATCATTTGTAGAGATGTGGATGGATCTACAGACTGTCATACAGAGTGAAGTAAGTCAGAAAGAGAAAAACAAATATCCTATATTAACGCACATATGTGGAACCCAGAAAAATGGTACAGATGAACCAGTTTGCAGGGCAGAAATAGAGAAACAGATGTAGAAAACAAATGTATGGACGCCAAGGGGCGAAATGATGGCGTGGGAGGCTGATGAATTGGGAGATTGGGATTGATATATATACACTAATATGTATAAAGTGGATAACTAATAACCTGCTGTATAAAAAAGTAAATAAAATTGAATTTAAAAATTAAAAAAAAAATGTCAGCACTTCATTACTACCTCTGTGCTGAATTACCTTCATTTCCCAGCATTTTGTTAATATGTAGTGAAAACTCATACTTTGTTACAGAGACAGCAAAACACACAGGGAAGCACTAGGATTAGAAAATGTGTTATCTCAGATTCTGACAAAAGGTTTGTGAGGAACAAAGCTGTTGGGGGGGGGCGGTATTCCCTGGCGGTTCAGTTGTTAGGACTCTGTGCTTCCACTACAGGGGGCCTGGGTTTGATCCCTGGTCAGGGAACTAATCCTGCAAGCTGTGTGATGTGACCAAAAGAAGAAAAAGAAAACAAATGATGTTTGTGAGGTAGAAAGATAGACATTTCTTGAGTCTAGTTTGTAGACTAATGATTGGCTCCCACTTCATAATCAAATGCAGTACTAGCATTTCAAAAGTATCTTTTTAAACCTAATTATCATAGAGGAAGGATTGGTGAATTATGCTTTCAATTAATCCTTTATGGAGGGCCTGCTACATGCTCTGTTGGGTGTTTTCTATCATCTTTTTGTGATTATTTTTTTAGTAGCCTGACATTTGGCTGATTTGTTTTTCATGCACATTAGATTTTTTTTCCTTTGACTTCTTTGTAGTTTCATTTTTGGCGTAGGTTTTGTTTTTTTTCCTTTCCTTGAGAGACCTGTATTCATTGTTACTGCCATGGCCATTTTTGTTACTTCCTACTGACCATTGTGAAAATTCTAAGTTTGTCTGTGTTGGACTTGTTTCTAAGACATAAGTATTACAGTACACTCTGCGCATAATTATTGTGAGTCACCTAGTAAGAAGGAAGAAAATAATACTGGTTATTGGTGATACTTGTATGGAATGTGTTATGTACATATCCATAGGTTAAAAATTCTGACCTGAGGAGGAAGAGGAACTGCCTTTCCTGCCCCCAGCCCCCCTTCCCCACTAGAGGTAGGAAACTAGATGCTTCTCTGTTTTTTACTATATTTTGTTGTGCTAATAAGTCACAGTGTAGTCCTATAAGTTTCTTTCTTAATTTAATTCAGTAATATTTTGGGTTGTGAATGTTACTGTGATTTCCAATTTTATTTCGTCTTCTCCCTCAAAAGACCAAGAGACTCAAAGAGTAGAGGAGCTTTTATGACAGGTTCTGCCGTTAGCGTCATCAGAGTGGCCACAGAAGGTCGGATTGATTTGGCAGTGATTATTACACCTTGACACTTTAGGAAGCTTCGTTCATGGAATATGGAAAATGCAAAAGACACGGGTGCACATTTGAGGGAGAAGAATTATTAAAAAGACACTTAGTAAGAATGCCAGTTTCTCCCCATCGTGAGGTCTTCCTTTCCGTTTTTGGTCTAATGTTTAGCACTGATCAGTAATACCTTTCTCATTGCCGCATGTAAACATGTGTCTAAACTTGTAAGAATTGGTTATTTATCTTGTCTTTTACTGTCTTTTTATTAATATGAGTGATTTAGGTTTTAGGGGTTTTTTTGGCCAGTGAATGAAGGAAACAAGACCTAAAGATATACATTTTACTTAAGGCTAACAAGCTGTGTAGCCTGCTCTCCATAGGGCCTTCAGTTCCTCACTGGTAATTCAGTAAAGAAGAAAAATGTCTGTTTTAAAATTTATAAATATTCTACTAATAGCATAATACAGGGGTTGGCCAACTTCAAGTGACCTAACATACATACTTGGAGTCCTGGAGAGGAGAAACAGAACAATATTTGAAGTAATAAAGAGTGAAAATGTTCCAAATTTGAAGAAAACTATAAACCCACAAATCCAAGAAACTCAACAAACTGCAAAAGAAACAAGGAAAAAACTACACCAAGGAACATTATAATCAAATTGCATACAATCAGTGATAAAAAAAATCTTAAAAGCAGACAGGTTGGTTTTTTTTTAAGACATATTCTGTACAGAGAAACAGATAAGAATGCATCTAAAACAAGCTGGACCTTAGAGCACTGAGACAAAAAAATTGTCAACCTAGAATTCTATACCCAGTAAAAATATCTTTGAAAAATGAAAACGAGATAAAGACTTTTTCAGACATAAAACAGCTAAAAGAGTTCATCAGTAGCAGACCAGCACAAACCATTTGGAAAGCCTCAGATCCAAATGCCAGCTATTACGATTACTTGTTTTTTGGTCTTGGACATATTTTAATGTCTCTGAACCTTCAGATTTTCATCTGTGAAAGGAGAAGAATACCTATTTTACGGGATTTTCATGAGGATCAAATGAAATATGTAAAATAATTGACATTTGTTGAGTGCCTTCCTTATGCCAAGCACATGTTATCTCATTAAAAATGGAAATAAAATACCCAATAAGAGGCCTGCTACCCTGATGATTTTCTTATGCTAGCATCTCTTTTTTCTTTCTTCAGCAACTGAAAAACTTGGATTATTCTATAAGTTAGCCCAAATAGCTAGTCAGTCAAATTTTGATGAAGCACTTTTCCTAAACTTGTTTTCCTTTAGTTACCACCATTAAATATGCTTAACAGTGGGAATTAACAACTTTCCTTAGTAGAATAGACACGTCTATCAAATCATTTTGTGTTCTAAACTAAACCTAATTTTTTTTGGCTTGTAATTTGAGTAATTTTTTTTCAGTCATGTTTATGAAAGTATAATTTATATATGTTTATCTGATTTTTATTATAAACCTAATGGATAGGGGCCATGCATGTCTTTATAGTTTATACATTGCCCCACAGAGATTTTGGCACTCAGTAAATGTTAAATAATATTTCTGTTCAGCATTCTGCAGACAGGAAGCATATGGTAATAAATGTCAGAGTACAGGTTGAAAATCTCCCCAAAGTTGTATGTTATATTGTTTGGAAAAACCAGTGCAGATATTTTCGTAAATGAAACATTTTAAAAGGGGTTTCCCAGATTTATATTTTCTTTAACAATTTTCTCTAGGCTTTGTTTACTTTATTTTCAAATTAAAACTTTTCCTCTTCAGAAATAGTTTAATATTAAAAGTACTATAACATTAATGCAGTTTCATGAGAAAATATATAAATGATTTTGTAGATAGCATAAAGAAAAAGTAATTCATAGTCTGAAGGATAGCATGAAGAAATATTTAGAGGCTTAAGCAACATAAGTCTTTATAATATATTGTAGGAAAAAAACAGCAGGTAGTTCTTTATCATTAAATGTCAGCATGAATTAGAGGTATATCACTGCTACAGCTAAGAAATGGTTAATCATAATCAGGTATACAAAACCATTTAGATAGTATGTATCTAAATTATCTTTCCATAATTTGCTCACCTACGATTGATTTGTTAGCCACGCTTGTTTGATTTGATTTTTGTGACCTTTTTTTAAGGATTAGCATAATCTGAATGAGAAAATATCTGAATTGGGCCATGTTAGTTAACCTCTCTAAGGCTTAGGTTCCTCATGTCTAAAATGTGGATAGGGAGTCCAGGCACAGCTTAGTTTGGTGCCTCTGAATCAGATTCTCTTACAAGGCTGTAATCAGGATGTCAGCCAGGGCTGTAGTCATATCTCTGCTTGGGGAGTATTCACTACCAAGCTCACTCACATGGCTATTAGCAAGCCCTAGATCCTCTCTGGTTGTTAGTCATGGGCCGCTCCATAGGGGTCCTCACAACATGGCAGCTTATTTCCCCTAGAGCAAGAGCTGAGTGAGAGCATGTGAGCAAGAGGATGGACAAACAAGATATCCCATCACTTTTGTCAGATATTTGTTAGAAGCAAGTCACTAGGTCCAGCCCGCATTCAAAGGGGAGGGAATTTTACAAGAATTTGAACATCACCAGTTAGGGATCAATGTAGTAGGCAACCAATTCAGACGCTTCTCTACTACACATATGATCCACAGATAGGACAAATCATTGAATGGACTCTGGATGCTCTGAAATTCATTTGTTTAAATTATCCTAAGATCTTACCAAGATCTTGAATTCAATAGGCAAAATGATTTTACAGTTCACATTAAATATTTTATTTATTCCTAGCAACAATCCAGTAGGTTTTGTTGACCTCAGTTGTGTTGATATAAACCGATATACTGAGTGACTTGCTCAAGATTACATATCAAATGAGCTGCTGTAAAACAGCAACCTTAGTGTAGGTCTTCTGATTCTAAGCCCTGTACTCTTTCCATTTGGCTGTAACTGCCTCCTGACCAGTACTATCTTGCATTTAAAGCCCTTCGAAAAAGGCATTATACATCTAAATGTATATACAAATTTAAGAATTTTATTTATATATAGAGATTTTTATACATAGATTTATACAGAGAAAGACAGACATAGATAACATTCCATCTTAGACTCTCATGTACACCATACCATTAGGATTTACAGTATTGTTTCAAATATTATCATGTCAAAGTCTAATACCATTGTAAGGTCTGCAACAGCTGTAGCACTGATATACCTCTAGCATAATAGTATCTGTTAGCCTAAAACTGTCCTTGCAGGGTAGATTCTATTTGGATGGAGAGATGAACAAACAAAACAGCAGAACTGTTTTGGTGGCTCGGTTCTCCCTTGGCTTCTCCTAAAGCCCTGGACTCCTGTGACTTGAGTGAAGACCATGGGAACTCCAGTGAACTTTCTGCTTCCTGTCTGCATTGGGGTAACAGAATAGTTTGTTTTGAATGGATGGGCTGCTTTCAGTGGATAGTCACAGGTTACCTTTCTTTGGTCCTAAGTTGGGTCTTCTCCCTTTTTTGCTTCAGTCCATGGAGTTTCAGCCTATACCCAAGACCCCTTATGTCCACTATCAGAAAGTAGAGTGGTAACATAAGCAAGCAGATAATAGCTGTAACTGGGTTCAGTGCCTTGAAGTGTAGAGCAGGAAGTGGGAGAGCAAGGGTTATGAGCTATGGTAGTGGTGGTAGTTAGTATTTATACCCTTCAGATCACCCTGGAGAAAAGAGAGGTAACCTTTTAAGGCATTTGCTAAATTCTTAAAATAACTTTGTAGTATGGTTAGTAGGAACATCTTTCTTTACAGGAGCAAAAGAATAGTTCCTACAGCTAATAGGCAAATTTGGCAAAGTGTCAGGATATAAGGCCAATACACAGAAATCATTTGTATTTCTATATAACTAGTAACAAATAATTGGAATTAGAATAACAATATGGACTAGTTATGGTTTTAGTTTGTGATTAGATAATTCTCTATAAAGTCAGGGTATTATCAGACAAAATGCAGAGAAAACAGTTTTCTTCTCAATTGAATATAAAGGAAATTGTTGTCTTTCATACACACAGACACACACTTGAGTTTTTCCTTCCTTTCCTGTATAATCTGAGGATTGTGCTTTTTGGTAGTGGTTTGCTAATCCCTCTAAATAGCTTGTAATGTAAGTATTCCATAGTTTTCATTAACCGCGAATTTCAGCTTTTTTTAAACCTCTACTCAAAAAACCATACTTGGTTGTTGTTTCATCCTTTTAGCCTGGTTGGTGAAGCAGCAAGCCTAATGCAAATCCTAAACAGTGTGATGTAGATGAGAGTCTAAGACTTTAATTATATGTCATTTTATTCACAACACTCAATTCCAGGAAGGAAAAAATGGCTTTGTTGTTGTAAAAGATATATTATGTGAGTATCATTCATTGTAAACCAAAAATGATACTGTACTATAGCACAGACAACAATGGGAACTGATTTTGAAAATGTGACCTGTATGAGAAACTGAATAATAGTGAAAGTTATCAAAATGGAAAGAAGTGTTAATGTGAAATCCAGCCTTCTCAGAAATACTCTTTCCTGGCCTTTTGCTTTTGTTGCTTGTCATGCATGAATGAAAGTGCTGCACTCTCAGGGGAGCAGGAAAGCCTCTGTGTCGGTTGTTTATTTCCTTAATCCCTCCTCCTTTGTGATTTTTGATGTCAGATCTAAAATAGAAAGCCTGTAAATATAATGATTATCACATGGATAATCACCTGCATTAGGAACCGCTCTGCTTCTCTATTCTAACCCTAGCTGTTCTCCACATGTCACATTCACTCTGTGGTTGGATTTTAACTTGACTGCTTCATTAGATTTGTGAAACTCAGTACGTGGCGCCCTGGGGCAGCACAGATGGAGACTTGCTTGTTTTCTTTTCTCACTTTTACTGCGAAGGCACGCTAAAAAGTCCTTTTCAATTTAGTGTGATCAGTTCACTTGGAATTACCCTTGATATTTGGAACTTGTCTTACTATTCTGCCCACCATTTATGCCCCTTTTTTCTTCCCTGATTTCTGACCTAATGCCTTTTCTTTCTGTTTCTCCATGCAGTGAATCTGAAGACGAAAATTCTGCTTAAAATTCTTACTGGGTCAGACTGTTCCCCTGTGTTGTTTTATTTGTTTTGCTGAGAGGGAAAAATAAATGTTGTTCTATCATTGTATCTACAAACACCTTCAGATCAGAGGTTAGCTGTGGGAAAGTCTGCAGTGATGTGAGCCAGCTGCCTTCTCTAATGGAGTGACTGGGGGCACCAGCCCAAGATCAAAAGAAGGTGGGAGGAAGTCAGGAGATAAGATCTTTTTAAGCCATAGAACAAGTGCTTAGCTTTTCAGTGACAGGGCACAGCTCTGCAAACCTGTGTGAGGGGGCGCTAAGATAGAAAATTGAGTTGACTTTTCTTCAGCATGTCCTTCCTCAGTCAGAAATATGTTGGTGCTTGGAATAGTTTACAGATGTGGAAGTGTCCTAGGGCCCAGTTTCCTTAAAGAATAATGATCTGACATTTATAAATGTGCCTTCTTGCAATTAGTCAGTTCTACTATACCATAACAGATCACAGTCGATAGCTTCTTACATTTGTGGGAACAGAACTGGACATTAAAAAGGCAACTTAACTACTGTATGTGAATTTTAAGTTTTTACGTCTTAGTGCAACTTCAGTCATACAGATTCTTCATATTAACTTTGTCTTATAGTCCTCTAGGTTTCTTTTGTGCCTCTGATAAAGTTCCATGTAAATAAGTAGTTCTTGCAGGGCTTCTTAGTTGTCTTTTCCATATAAGAATTAGCTTGGTTAGTTCTTGAGTTGGACAGCTTGGAAAAGTTCTACGTTGATATCTTTTGAACTTTATCCTTTTCCTTGACATCTAGGCTAGCAAATATTATTGACTGTGTGGTATACAAGATTCTAGTGTAAGTAAATTGTCAGAGAGGCTAACCTTGCTTGCAACAATTGTCAAGATCATAATTCCATTTTTTTAAAATCTATATCAAGTAAGGTTAACTCAATCAGCCTTATGCTTCTGTAGTCAACAGCCTAAGGAGTTGTACTTTCAGCTTATCACTTTCTATTAACTTCAGTGTTCAGCTGTAATCGTCTGTTTCGACCTTTTCAAACCCTCAAAGTGGTTCTTTAAATTTATATGCTATTAGTATATTGGACCATAAGTGCATACATACTTTTCTTCCCTGTGTTTTCCTTAACATGTAGATGGTACCCAGATTTGTGCTGGAGACATTAACTGTAGTTTCTGCCTTACATGGTTTGGTGCAGCAGTCGTTTTAGTTGGATCTGCTCACTACTCAGGCTCACATCCCATCCTTCTATTAATATCTCTTGGCAAAGATAATTTTGGAGGAATGTAAGTTAAGATGTAGAGGCTCTTGACAGTTGTCTGCAGTTTTTTTTTTTTTTTTTCCATTTTCAAGGGGGAAGTGGAATGGAAAAGTAATATTGCCTCCATTTTCTGTATCAGTACTAAATGAAAATATATATGCAAAGCAGAGTGAAGAAAGGGAAAGGATTTGGTTACACAGATGTGTTTTTTGTCATTTGATAACCTATTATAAGGGCATTAGAGTATATAATAAGGTTCATCAGATTGTGCCCTTAAGATATATTTAATATTCAGAAAAATATTGTTTTAAAATTTTTAACTGTATTTTTTAAATGATGTTCAACTTCTGTTACCCTGCCATCTTATATCAAAGAGAAATGGGGGGTGGGGACTTTTTATTACAAAAATTTTCAAACAGGCCAAAAAAATAGTAATACTGAATACATCTAGATTCAGTCATTAACATTTTACCATTTTTGCTTCACTTTATTTTTTTTAAGTTTTCTAAAATAAATTACATATATCATGCCATTTTATCCCAGAATACTTCAGGATGCACCTCTAAAAATCTAGAACATTTTCCTTATGAAATCGATAATTCTTAATATTATCTAATTCCCATTTCATAATCAAATTTCTCCACTTGTCCCAAAATGTATTTTATAGCTGGTTTCTTCAAAACAGTTTCCAATTAAAATCTGTATATTGCTCCTGGTCATTTTTCCCCTGCCCACTTTATCATAACATTGACTTATTGAAGAAACCAAGCTACTTGTCCTGTATAATGTCCTGCATTATGGATTTGTTCATTTGCTTTCTCAGTGTATCATTTAACTTGTTCTCCTATCCTCTATATTTCCTGTAGACTGCAAGTTATTAAATAAAATTTTTATTAATTCATGTTAAAAACTTTATAGCTGATGCTGTGTACCTTATACTGCATCATTACAGAAGACACAGTGTTTTTGGTGATCCCATTATTAATGATAAGTGATAGGATCGATCGCTGGTTAAAGTGATGACAGCTTGATCCTTGTATTATAAAGTTATACTTTGCTCCCCATGACCAGCATGTGATCTTTGATACTTTGATTCCATGAAATACCCAGTTCCCCGTCATCCTTTCACCTAATGAATTTAATATCCATTGATGATCCTTGCCTGAATAAATTTCATCAGGAATTACGAAGTGGTGGGTTTTTTGAATCTGTACATTTTTTAGCAGACGTTTTTCTCTACAGGTATTTTCTCTACGTTTTTCTGTAAGGTATTGTTTTAATTAAAAACATAACCATCAGCATCTTCCTTAGGTTTCAAATGATTTTCTTTGCTGGGGTCAAAACACCTGAACTCACAGTGACAGCTACAGTAAAAACATGTACTATATCTTATTTCAACTTCTGAAGTGTGTTGACATTATGCTGCCTTTTTTTTCATGCCAAGGTAAAAAGAAATCTTTTTTTTTTTTTGGTGTAAGAATAAAAATTGAACTATGTGGATATATTGAGATAATTGTGTAAAAAGAAGACTGAATGAGTTTCAAAATGGATTATTTCTTCATTACCTAGCACTTTATAATTAACTGTTCCTTTTTTTTTATTTCAGGAAGCTGCCACTTTTGCTAGAGAGCAAGGCTTTGAGGTGAGTTAACCCACAATTGTACACTAAACAGATCCTAAAGGTTTCTTCTAGCTGATAATGAAGTTCTTTTGGACAGTGATTGATGTGCTATTATACTCTCAGAGCCTCGCAGCAGTTGCCATGGAAACTTGGCAGTCGTCATGGTTTCTTTGTTCTGCCAGCACAGTGTTATGACGCACTCTGCTAGGTCTGCACCCAACATCGCCTACAGATGTTATTTATTGAATTTTGAAAAGCCTCTTGGGAAGCCAAGAGGTTGGGCACGGTTTCAAGCTGCCTCTGCAGATATGGGGCCTGTCAGTTTGTTCAGTTAAAAAGCTACCTCATTAGCTGCATTACATTTCATAAGGATTCACTGCTAAAGCAGTGGTGGAGCAAGACTAAATAGTGAAATATAATGTCATTTAAATAATTTCAACCCTACCACATGTAGATTATCATTATGTAAATTAATTTCCAAAAGTTGTACTTAACAGTTGTTAGGAACTGATTAATTTAAATACTGTTCATATAAACTTCCTGTTTGAATCTCTTTTTTTCTTCTCTCTTCTTTTTTTTGGTAGCATAAAACATATACATTTTCTGAAACAAACTATTGATACTTGCTTTACTTTCCAAATAATTGATTCTGTTTTCCTCATAGAAATAGAAATATTATCTTGTCAAGATTCCAAACTCCATGTGGTTGTTGTTGGCAAAATTAAGCTAATAGACAAGACTATGTTTTTACCTACATAATATCTACCTTCCAGTCCATCATTAGTCCACACTGACTAATCTCAGCGCAGGTTAATTGATAGAGAATTCACTGAGTTGGTGAGTTTTATGACTATCATATTTATTTAGCTAGAATTACATAGAATACTGTGTTCTATACAGCAACTTGGAATGTTTCATGGTAGTAATTTTTTAACATTTAATCTGACTAGAGCTGGAACATACAGAAACTCTCTCCTTATTTGCATACTCAGTATTGTCTACCATCTACAGAAGCTGTGAGCATTGACTGGATATATTAGTAAGCTCACTTTGAACTCTTTAGAGAAAGGTGTTGTATGAAATTGTGATGGAAATGTTATTTAAATGTACAAAAGACAGATCCATTATCAAGCAACAAAGTGATACATGTGTATGTTATCCATGTCATAGGACTTGACAACCAGGCATAGGGCTTCCTTTTCTTGGAGGAAGATAGTGAGCATGTGGTATAAGTATTCTACTCTCAAGATCTTATGAAAAAAACTGTATCAGGGTATGAAACTCTGCCTCATAATGCTCAATTAATGGCAACTTTGATAGTTTCTTGGGAGTTTGCTTTTTTTGTTTTAACATATTCTCATGAATATGGGGTTGAGTCACATGAAGAAGAAGGAATAAAGATTTCCAAGTAATTTTTATCTAATTTAAGTTTCACTTTGTCATTTCCCAAACTGGCAATTGATATACAGGGCTAAGTGTAACGAAGGGAATATTCAATTTAAAAGTCAAATGTTTTGATCATGAAACTATACGTAAATGTTTTCAGCCATGTTTTAAAGTTTCACTGATGTGAAATTTCAGTATTAACAATTAATACTCTCTGTTGTTACATCAAAATTCTCCAAAGATAAAAGGCTGAAGAGTATAAATTTGTGTCCTATTTTCTGTGCTAACGTTTAAAAATGTATTTTGGTTCTAGAAAATAACCAATTTTGTAGATGTTTAGAAATATAACATTATGTATAACAAATGATCATGATTCAGTAGTACCTTGATAATAATTTCTAATAGTTTATTAAACCTTACTAATTCATAGTTTTATTGCCCTCTTGAGCTACATGCTTTGTATATGCCTGGTTTAAATACAGTCTTAGCAACAAACTACTTTTTCTATTTTCTACTAACCAGCACCATATTAACCTTTCCGTTAGTTCTTACTCATTGATTCTAGAGTTGTTTCTTTTTACCATAAATCTGCCATAAATGATTACAGCATATAAACAAAGTGATGATGATTATAGTAGGATACCTTATTACCTCCTGACATAGCAAGATGACTCAGTTGGTGATTTGACAATGATGTGTTAGATTGGTTAAAAGCACACAGTGTCTTGACGTGTCCCTTCACGGGTTCCCTAAAATATTATACGCATCACAGAATCTGTAAGAGCCATGAGTAGAATACCCTGAAGTAATAAGTATTGTTAATAAAATATAATCCATGTATGGCATGCTATCTAGAGAAACTGAATGATTTTAAAATGTCATGAAAGTTTCCTAAGTTCATTAGATAGGGATATGAAAGCATAGGTTTGAAACTTGGTATTTTTAAAGACTCAAACAAGAATAAATCACTTAACAGTTTAATGTCTATGGAAATGTGTCAGTGCTCTCAAGTGTAGTGTGACAAACTAGACAAAATCTGTCTTATTCCTCCCAACTTTAATTTTACCTCTTAATTTGGGGCATGAATGAGAGGAGAGAAATGAAAAAAATTAAAAAAGAAAGGAAAGGTGGGCATTTTTTTCTTCCCACAAATCCACTGTCCTACCCTCATTTTCTGTTATAAATCCCAATCAGTTCCCAAAGCCACTGAGTGTTGCCACTAGTGATCTGTCTGCTAAGAGACCAATCTAAATGCCTCTAAAAATAACCAGTGTTTATTCATCAGGAAATATCTTCAGCAGCATTGTTTATGATATTCTGGTTAGCTTCTCTGCAAATTTTAGATAATCTTTCTTTAAGAAAAAAATCTTGGACTTCCCTGGTGGCAGAGTGGTTGAGAGTTCGCCTGCCGATTCAGGGGACACCGGTTCGTGCCCCGGTCCGGGAAGATCCCACATGCCGCGGAGCGGCTAGGCCCGTGAGCCATGGCCGCTGAGCCTGCGCGTCCGGAGCCTGTGCTCCGCAACGGGAGAGGCCACAACAGTGAGAGGCCCGCGTAACGCGCAAAAAAAAAAAAAAAAAAATCTTTAATCTTTAAAACAAATTGGGCAATTTTCAGTAAGAAGAGGTAGCTTAGGAGGGCACTGGAGAATGAGATAAAAACGAGCTGGGCAGAGCACAAAGCAGAAGAGAGAGGATTTTTATATATATATATATATAGGTTGATGGAAAATTGCATAGTGCCCTGTTTTAAATGACAGACCTGCTAAGAATTTAAAATGACAATTCTTTGGGTAAAAAGTTTCGTGAGGCCTTTTGTTATTTTGGAAAATCGGTTCAGACTGCAGTGTTTTTAAATCAACCTTATCTTGAACTGATTAAAGGTTTGTATTTTTAGAACCTAAATAAAAATAAGGTACTTAGTAACATGTTTCATTATGAAACCTTTTTAAAGCAGTATTGAAAATTGATTTAAATTAAAGTGAAGGGCATACCTCCAAAACCTAAATAAAAAATATTTTTTATATTTTCATTCTCAGTGAAATAGAGTATATGCCAAATGATGAAGATAACTTATACCTTTTCTATTGGATCAGTTATTCAGTTTTACTCCAGGCAACAAATTTTAATTTTCTTATTTTAGATCTCTAAAATACAATACTTCTAACCATAGAGGAAATAAAGCAATCTTTTAACATTTTCCTACTTTCCCTACAGCCCATGACTCTACCCAGAGGCTTCCAGGCTTGTAGTCTTTCTCTGAGCAATGACAACTCTATCATCTTATACCACTGAGAGAGGGAAGTATTGAATTGTGCTATCCAATATGCATCTACTAGTCACGTGTGGCTATTTAAATTAAAATTAAATAAAATTTAAAATTCAGTTCCTCAGTCTCTTGGCACATTAGAAGTGCATGCATACGTAGATAGGGACTACCATATTGGACAGAGCAGATATAAACATATACATCATCACAGAAAGTTCCACTGATCAGCACTGGATAGCAAGTCCAGAGAGTTTCAGGAGATATTGATTCCCAAAGAATTCGCCAAGATTTTTCTAAGGTTCCTGTGTTCCTTACAAATACAAAGAATGCAGTGAATGATCACCAAGAGTTTCTGGAAATAAGACACTAAGTCAGGTCATGCTGGCTAAGAGAGTACAATGCTGCTTCCTTAGGTGACTGAGTCCCAAATGACAACAGTTTTAAAACACTAGATTAACAGAAAGAGATACGATAGTCTTCAAATTCTCTTCATTTAATCACTTACTCATTCAACAAATATTTGCTGAGCACTGACTTTCTGCCTAACACTTTGAAAACTTGAAAAATACAAATATCTAGCTATGACAGAAAAAAGCAAAACAAACAAACAATAGGGAAACAAATTTGAAACAGAGGGAACAAGAGTACATAGGCCCACAGACACAAAAGAGCATAATGTACTGTGTACTCCAGGAACTGACAGGAGGCCAGTGTGACTGGAACGGAGTGAGTGAGGAGGAGGTAGTATGAGACAGGATGGAAGCTGACACATCATATGAACCCCGTAATTATTATAGGAGTTCCTATTTCGGAAACAAAGCAGAATACGCTGTGGTTAAGTGAGGCAATGTATGCAGACACCACAATTGGTATTCTATAAGAGTAGGTAGATTGTGACAGTATTGTTTAATATTTGTATCATCAACTTGTTAAAAATGGAATGAAGAGAATATATTCTGTTTTGGTTTTTTTTTTTTTTTTTTTTTAGTTTTGCTTGTGTTGGGTCTTTGTTGCTGCGCACAGTCTTTGTCTAGTTGCAGCAAGCAGGGGCTACTCTTCGTTGTGGTGTGCGGGCTTCTCATTGCAGTGGCTTCTCTTGTTGCAGAGCATGGGCTGTAGGCGCGAGGGCTTCAGTAGTTGTGGCTCGTGGGCTCTAGAGCGCAGGCTCAGTAGTTGTGGCGCATGGGCTTAGTAGCTCCGCGACATGTGGGATCTTCCCGGACCAGGGCTCGAACCCGTGTCCCCTGCATTGGCAGGTGGATTCTTAACCACTGCGCCACCAGGGAAGTCCCAAGAATATATTTTTTAATTTGGAAAACAGTGCTAAATTTAAGGTGTGTGATCACCAGTGACAATAAAAGCATAATTGAACATTTATGAAATGATTCACAGTTTATAAAACCTTTTCTAACGTATCATCGATATATTTAATATTCATACAAACCTGGTGGCTCGGGTAGGTAGGGCATGTATTGCCATATCAGTTGAACAGAAAAAATAAGCTGCATGAGTTGTTCAAGGTCATGTAGCTAACAGACAATAGAGCCAGAATCAGAGCTCAGCTCTCTGAGTCTGCTACTCTTTACTATATAAACTACACTTCTTTCGTTCTCACATTCTAACGTACTGGAGGAGGAAATCAGATTTCCAGTGACCTTGGAAAATGAGAAATATCTGGAAATTCAGAAGGTGAAATTCACTACAGTAAAATACATGCCAGAATAATTAATAAAAAATATCCAACAGTGAGAGGCCTGCGTACCACCAAAAAAAATATATATATATATATATATCTCATATTTAAATGCAGGATCAGCAATGACTTATGAATGTGGCATAAAATGATTTAGGATAAACATGCTCTAGTTTTTTGGTTACAACAACAGAAGGCACATTGCCAGAATTCATAGAAGCAGTATAATCTGTGGATAACATGGAAGAGTATAATCCCTGGAGTTAGACTTTGTGGGTGCTAGTCCTGACTCCACCTCTTAGTATGCTTATGACTTTAGGAAGTTACTTAACCTCTCTGTGACTCAGTTTCCTCATCTATAAAATGGGGATATAGTAATAGTGCCTACTGCCTAGAGTGGTTAAGATTTAATGAGTACTTTAGAGCTACATACACGGCTCTTGGTTTCTACATCTATGAAATAGGGATATAGTAATAATACCTACTGCCTAGAGTGGTTAAGATTTAATGAGTACTTCAGAGTGCTCATAGCTATTTATACATGGCTCATAGCTAAATTGTATGAGCTTTCTTCTACTTCTCCTTCCTTTTTTCTCTTTGTCCTCCCTTATTAGATACCATAATTGAATTCTCAATACTCAAAACTCTTGAGGCCCTTTCTAGAGATTTTGAGGCAACTTAGGTTTTGACAATTTTGGAAAGTATTAAAATGACGGTAAATAGAGGAAATAAATTAATATTTATGAAGTACTTGGCATATTCTAAATATTGCATTAAGCTCTTTCACTTACCTTATCTTCTTTCATCCTCACAAAAGAACATTTTTATTTTGAAACAATTTTAGATTTAGAACGTTTGCAAAAATAGTACAGAGAATTTCCAGATACCTTCACTCAGCTTCCCCTAATGTTAACATCTTACATAACCAGAATGTAATAATCAAAGTCAGGAAATTAACATTTGTACAGGGTCAGTAACTGAACTACAGAATTTATTCTGATTTTACCAGTTTTTCCTCTAATTTCCTTTTTCTGTTCCACAATCTAATCCAGGGTTACAGGTTGCATTTATTTGTCATATCGTCTTAGTCTCTTCCTATCAGACAGTTTGTCACTTGTTCCTTGTTCATGAATTTGATACTTTTGAAGAGTACCTGTCAGTCGTTTTGTAGAATGTGCCTCAATTTAGGTTTGTCTGATGTTCTCTCATAATTAAATTGAGGTCATGCATTTTGGGCAGAAATACCACAGAGATCACCCTTCTCAGTGCATCACATCAGGGATGTAAATGATAGCCCAGTGTCTTACTGTTGGCCAAGTTAACTTTGATCACTGGGTTAAGGTGGTACTTAACCTCTGTGAAGTTACTGTTTTCCCACTGTAGTGAATAAATATCTTGGGGGCAATATTTTGAGACTGTGCAAATATCCTATTTTACCCACTAATTTTAGCATCGCTAAATGTGATCACTGGGGTGAAGGGATGTCTGTCAACTTTCTCCACTGTAACATTTCTGTTTTCCCTTTTATAATGAATAAGTATCTTAGGGGGAGATACTATGAGCCCATGCAAATATCCTGATTCTCTTCAGACTTTTGCCCACTGATTTTAGCATACTTCACTCCCAACATCGTTTAACACAAATATTATTGTCTTAGTTTTGTAGGGAGGTTTATTTACCTGCCTGAGAGGTATATTTACCTCCTTAAGGTCACACAAATAGTAAATCCAGCTGTGTCATACTCCCTTGTAATTTCATCATTCTGTTAAGATATGTTAACCCAGGTATATGGGAGAAGAATCTACCAGGGGATAGGGGAGGAGAGGCTACAGAACTCAAAATATATACATTGTTGGGAAGACAAAATTGAGATTTTAAGAAAAGTTTTTGTACGAGATGGGAATCAACTGTTGAGGGCAAAGCAATGACTCCTCAAAGCATAGTGAGAAATTTAGGTTTGGTGCACACTGACAGTGATCCAAGAGAGACAAAGGGGTTTTGTACGAACGGTGGATATTGATGCAAATATCAATAGAAAATATAGCTTAACCTTTCTGTAAAGATTTATCTTTTGTATTTGAAAAGTTTGTTTCCATCTTGAATTGCCATTTTTATAAGATTTAATCTGACATAAAAAAAAAAATTCTTTGATTAGGATACCAAAACTACCACAAAAAATATATCTTCTCACAGCGTTGGTATAAGACAACCAAATCTCACTCTTAATTTATTCCTTATACCACCTTAAAGAAGGACCTCTACTTAAAAAATATCCAGTACATGCATAAGATTCCGCCCCCAAGATGGTAAAGTGAATCTTTCTGGCGTTTGCTTCTTACCTTTACTCAAGATGAACTGTACCCAATCATAAGCAAAAATCCTACAGCAGTAAAATATGTGTTTGATAAGGAGACTGAGAGAATATATGTAATTTTTTAGAGTATACATTTATTTGAGAGAGTGAAGACATTACTATCATAAGACATTGGCAATAACTAATAATAAGGACCCATTGTATAGCACAGGGAACTCTACTCAATACTCTGTAATGACCTATATGGGAGAAGAATTTTAAAAAGATATATGTATGTATATATAACTGATTGACTTTGCTGTACACCTGAAACTAACACAACATTGTAAATCAACTATACTCCAGTAAAAATTTAAAAAACAAACAAACAAACAGAAAAAAGACATGCATTTTGTGGGGTCCTTTCAACTGTCGTCAGTCATTTCTAATAGTCTTTCCCCTCAAACTGAGGGAATTTCTTCTCATGTTATCAGAGTTCAGGCTTAGTTCTCTTCTAAAATAAGCAACCAGAAGTGGAATAGTCAGCCTGTTTGAAAGGTCAGCAGCATTATCCAATCACAAGTGGCTATTCTTTTCAGAAACAACAGTCCTCTGGAATCATGATGTTAGGTATAGGAGAAGCTTAGGTTCATATATCATCCAGAATTTCTTAAGTATTTTGTGAATAAACAGCATACAAATATTTCACTGATGACCATCATACTTTTAAAAAATCATGGTTTCTGATGTTGTCTGTAACCAGTGTGACTTGTCTGCCTTACTTACATAAATTCTTCTGTCCTGTATCCTAATTAAATTATTTTCTTAGATATATTTCCCCACTGGTATTTCTTAGATATATTTCCCCACTGGTATTTCCCCACTGGTATTTCTCCATAACTGTTTGAAACTTTACACAGTGATAGAGTAAACTACCAACAAACCCCAAACCATGGGCAATTTTACAGGCCCACTAAATTCAGACATGGGTTTTTAAGTTATCTAAAATTGTTGAAAACATGATTCTGAATATCTAACCCATAGCTCAAGACTTAGATTTCAAGACAGACATTTATGATGTAAAACTTCGCAGCCTATGTGATATGCAAAATAGCATGAAGGTTTCTAGAATTAATTTGTAATTTTTAAAACTTTATCTTTAAAAAAAGTAGTTCTTGGGCTTTCCTGGTGGCGCAGTGGCTGAGAGTCCGCCTGCCGATGCAGGGGACACGAGTTCGTGACCCGGTCCGGGAAGATCCCACATGCCGCTGAGCGGCTGGGCCCGTGAGCCATGGCCGCTGAGCCTGTGCGCCTGGAGCCTGTGCTCCGCAACGGGAGAGGCCACAACAGTGAGAGGCCCGCGTACCGAAAAAAATAAATAAATAAAGTAGTTCTTTCTCTTATTTTAGTTCTTTGAAAAATTTGGCATTATAGTAACCATTATTTCCAGAATCAGCATAATTATGCTCTGTAAACCTCTAAAATAATTTAATATTACTCTTTTTACAATCTCATTAATTGGAAATTTGAAAACTGTGTTTTTGTTGATATCAAAGAAATGTTAATTTTTAAAAATATGATAATAGTTATATGGTTATGTTTGAGTCATTACCTTTCAGAAATACATACTAAAGCATTTACATGTGACACTAGTATCTGAGATTTGCTTCAGAATAATATGAAAGGCAGGTGGATAAAGGTATATAAATGAAATAAGCATCATCATAAATTTAAAACTGTTGCATCTTGATGGTGGGTTCCTTGAAGATTGTTATTCTATTTACTTCTGTATGTGGTTAAAATTTTTAAATAATAACTCTTAATACATTTTCAGGTCTTTCTTACTTTGAACATGAGAAGATAAATCCTTTATCTACTAATAAAATTTTAGTTTATTGTATTGGTTATGAGAATTTTTTTCCTTCTTTCTATTAATAGACTGAAGACATTAAAGAAATAGCCAAAAAGACACAGGCTCTTCCAAAGGTGAACTCAGAGAGGCAGCGAATCGTGATTTTCACTCAAGGGAGAGATGACACCATACTGGCTACAGGTACATGTGGAAACTGTGGGAGAAACCCAGTATTATGGAGATTAATCATTCTAACAAAATTCTATATTTTTTCTATTTTAATTTATTCAAAGCAATGTACTTTTTTTTTTTTTTTTACCACCGTCATGTCTTTTACCCCATCTCACCTCCACCCCCATTCCCACCTCTGGCATCCACCAATCTGTTCTCTGTATCTATGACTTTGGGTTTTGTTGGGGTTTTTTTAATTCTTCATATAAGAGATATCATACAGTGTTTGTCTTTCCATGTCGGACTTATTTTGCTTAGCATAGTGCCCTGAATGTTCATCCATATTGTTTCAAATGGCAGCATTTCCTTTTTTATGGCTGAATAACATTTCAGCGTGTGTGTTTGTGTGTGTGTGTGTGTGTGTGTGTGTGTGTGTACCACATTTTCTTTATCCATTCTGAAGTCTGTCCATCCTGAGTGTCTATCAGTGGACACTTAGTTTGTTTCCATGTCTTGGCTATTGTAAATAATACTGCAACGAACATAGGGGTGCAGATATCTCTTTGGGTTAGTGTTTTTGTTTCCTTTGGCTAATTGCTCAAAAGTAGAATTGCTGTATCATATGGTAGTTCTACTTATAATATTTTGAGGAGCCTCCATACTGTTTTTCATAGCAGCTCCATCAATTTACATTCCCACCAACAGTGCACAAGGGTACCCTTTTCTCCATGTCCTTGCCAACATTTATTTCCTGTCTTTATGATGACAGCCATTCTAACAGGTATGAGGTGATACCTCAGTGTGGTTTTGATTTGTATTTTCCTGATGATTAGTTATGGTCAACACCTTTTCATGTACCTGTTGGCCATCTGTTGTCCTCTTTTGAAAAAATGTCTATTCAGATCCTCTACCCTTTTTTTTTTTTTTTTTTTTTTTTTTTTTTTTTTTTTTGCTGTACGCAGGCCTCTCACTGTTGTGGCTTCTCCCGTTGCGAAGCGCAGGCTCAGTGGCCATGGCTCACGGGCCCAGCCGCTCCGCGGCATGTGGGATCTTCCCGGACCGGGGCACGAACCCGTGTCCCCTGCATTGGCAGGTGGACTCTCAACCACTGCGCCACCAGGGAAGCCCCTCTACCCATTTTTTAACTGGATTATTTGGTTTTTTGCTATTGAGTTGTATGAGTTCTTTATATATTTTGGATGTTTACCCCTTATCAGGTACATGACTTGGAAATATTTTCTCCCATTCCATAGGTTGCCTTTTCATTTTATTGATGGTTTCCTTTGCTGTACAGAAGTTTTTTAGTTTGAACTCCCACTTGTTTATTATTGCTTTTTTGGCCTTTGCTTTTGGTGTGCAATCCAAAAAAATCATTGTTGATCAATGTCAAGGACTTATCCCCTTTGTTTCCTTCTAAGAGTTTTTTGGTTTCAAGTCTTACCTTCAAGTCTTTCATCCATTTTGAGGTGATGCTTATGTATGTTGTAAGATAGTGGTTCAGTTTCATTCTTTTGCATATGGCCATCTGGTTTTTCCAACGCCATCTATTGAAGAGACTATCCTTTCCCCATTGTATACTCCTGGCTCTTTTGTCATAAATTAATTGACCATACGTGTGTGGGTTTATTTCTGGGCTCTCTGTTTTGTTCCATTGATGTATGTGTTTGTTTCTATGCTGCAGTACTATTCTGTTTTGACTACTCTATCTTTGTAATATCGTCTGAAATCAGGAAGTGTGATGCCTCCAGCCTTGTTCTGTTTCTCAAGATTGCTTTGGCTACTCAGGATATTTTGTGGTTCCCTACAAATTTTAGGACTGTTTGTTATATTTCTGTGAAAATATACTTTTTATTGTTTTTGTTTAACAAATACACCTATCTTCTCTCAGTAGAAAAGATTTCATTTTCAAGAACTTAATTTATTAAAATTCAGTTGAGTAAATCCACATTGATTTAGTTTATTTACTTTGATATTTTGGAGATACTGTCAGTCTAAAAATGTCTTTCTTGAAAAAAAAAAGACATTTTACTTACCAAATACCTGTGCTTGAATAAAATAAATTTATCTGATGATGAGCAACAGAATTCAGAAATAAGTTATTTCCTTAGAGCTTCCCTGGTGGCTAAGTGATTGAGAGTCCGCCTGCCAATGCAGGGGACACAGGTTCGTGCCCCGGTCCGGGAAGATCCCACATGCTGCGGAGCGGCTGGGCCCGTGAGCCATGGCTGCTGAGCCTGCATGTCTGGACCCTGTGCTCCGCAACGGGAGAGGCCACAACTGTGAGAGGCCTGCGTACCGCCAAAAAAACAAAGTTACTTACTTAGTTTTAAACTTCAAGAACAAAACCTCACTTTTGTTTTTACTCGGCCATCTATTTTATAGCTCTCACATAAATAGAATAGAGGGAACTTCCCTGGTGGTCCAGTGGGTAAGACTCCGTGTTCCCAATGCAGGGGGCCCAGGTTCGATCCCTGTTCGGGGAACTATATCCCGCATGCATGCCGCAACTAAGAGTTCACATGCCGCAACTAAAAAAAAAAAAAAGATCCTGCATGCTGCAGTAAAGATCCCATGTACCTCAACTAAGACCCAGTGCAGCCAAAATAAATATATATATATATATATATAATTTTAATAATAGAATAGGAATTTCATCTAGTAAACATTTATTGATTAAAATGAGTAATATTGTCAATATGATGCTGCCTACTATTAAAGCCAAAATACAAAACTTTAAATACTCTCTGAACCCTTAGGATTAAAACCAAGTTAATTCATAATTATTATAAACAGTAGCAATTATTACCTTTATGTTTGTTCAGTACTCTGCTGAACACTGAAATTTAAGATAGACTTAAATATCTAACTGGAACATAAAATTGGTACACATCGAAGTATGAATACGACAGAGTATAATTATATTTCTTAATTATTGGTACAGAGTATATGGGTTGTATTGACTCAAAGAAGGAGATCAGTAAAGCTTGAAGAAAGAAGTTATAGTGAATATGGAGTAAATTTTTTATTGTATTAAATATATAAGCCTGAAATGGGTGAAAAAAGAAATTATTGTCAAATTGTGGGGAGAAGGAACCCTACAGTTAATTTATTTCAACTTTCTTATTTTAGAATTGTCAAAAGCAAGATTGAGAAATTTACTTTAAAAATTATGTTTCAAAATAATTCAGTGAGTGGTAAATAGTGAAGTGGGGTTATAGATGAAATGAGATTTGTCATGAGTAAATAATTGTGGAAGCCATGTGATGGATATATGGAGGGATGGTCATTATGCTATTACTTCCACTTCTATATATGTTTAAAATTCTCCAAAATTAAAAGTATATAAAACAGAAAGAAATGTAAAAAGTAATTTTTCAGACAAAATTCAGAGATATTAAGTGGTTTTTCCCAAGACTCATTGATATCCTTGCTAAGCCTTGAATTTTAGGAAGGATTTAAAGAAAAGAGGGCAGGGCTTCCCTGGTGGCGCAGTGGTTGGGAGTCTGCCTGCCAATGCGGGGACGTGGGTTCGTGCCCCGGTCCAGGAAGATCCCACATGCCGCGGAGCGGCTGGGCCCGTGAGCCATGGCCGCTGAGCCTGCGCGTCCGGAGCCTGTGCTCTGCAATGGGAGAGGCCACAACAGTGAGAGGCCCGCGTACCGCAAAAAAAAAAAAAAGGAGGGCAGACCAGTCAAAGAGGATCATGTGAGCAAAGGCACCAGGTAGTATGTAATCTTTAATTGTTGTGACAGGAAAAGCCATGTTGTTGTTAATTTGTACAAGAAAGAAAAGAAATAAGTCATGAAAAGATATCCCTTCATTGATAATAACTATCTGGATTGCCGTCTTCCTATGGTATGTGGCCTGTTCCTGTCTTAGCAATAAACACTGTTTGGAAAAGTGAAAAACATGCAGATTTCTTATAGGAACTGTTATACTGCTTTCAGATTCATAAAATGCAATTTGTTGCTCTTTATGGAGACATTTATTTTAAGGCTTTATATATTCCAGATCTACATATTGTACAAGTGTCTTCCTCATTGTGAATTTGCACAATTTTCCCAAAATTGAAACCTTTAAAATTAGCTTCCCCTTCCTGTGACTGAATTTCCTTGTCAACTCATTTTGTTCTTTATTAAATCTATTAAACCATTCTTAGGGATGCTTACCAGCAGGAATTTATTTGCGGAAAGACGCTGGCTAATCTTTGCTGTTCCTACTATATGAAAATGAACTTAAATTAGAGGATGCACTATATCTGCAATGCATGATAAATACAAGATGGATAGAGAATCTGTTCAGCGGTGTCAGCTACAAAAGCAAACATGATAAATGTTAATGCAGTTTTGAGCCCTGGGATAAGCTATTCAATGCACAAGCATAGCTGAATCTCTTTGCTATGTTGTTATTCATGGCAGCCAAATAAATGTCAATAATAAAAGAGAATTAAAGATTTTCATTTCCCAGAGGCAATCCTCTAATACGGCTTGATCTTTCATTTCATTTGTAATTCGTTCTCATGTCAGGATGCAATCATTCGCCAGGCTCTGGGTGTCATGTTAAGTCATTTAATAATGATTAAGAACATAAAAATGCTTGGCCTGTGGGGCAATTCACAGAAGAGATGCCAATTTGTTATTGTTTTTCCTCCTTTCCTCTTGAATATGGATCAGCTTTTTCCCACCTCCTAGCATAAAATACTAATGGAAGATGGGGAAGGAATGTGTCCCTTAATTTACCATAAGTGACATTCCAGAACGGCACAAGGCAGTGCTAGCACACTTATTAAAACACTAATTAGGAATTAGTGTTTTAATTCCTTAAACCTCACTCTGTAGAGTACTTTTAAATGATCACTGCTAAGTTTGTGACATTTAGCAATAATGTAACAAAATTAGTTTCCTTGGTATTTAATTCTAGAGACCTTTCTCCTTTTGAGATACAGAGTCTGTAAACTACTTTCTCTTATTTTATAAATGTAATTCTTTGAATTTCTCTCCTATGAATTGCTTGTGAATCTAAAGCCTTTTCCACTTACCCTATTTTTTTTGGTCACCTCTATTTCATTTGGGTATCCATCCTCTATCCTTGCAGCCCAGAGGTTTTGTCACATACCAGCCCAGAGGTTTTGTCACATCACTGGTTCCTTGCTTACAGGATAATTGAGTTCTGAGCTTTTGGCGGGGTGAGGGGACCTGAGGGGGACTGGAAAGTAATGAGTAAGAGACTAGGGATGAAGGGCAGGAAGGAAAAGATGATTCTATCCATTTTGATCCTTTTAATGTTGACTAACCTGTTAGAGGAATGGGAGTCAGGTTAGGGAAATCGTTTCTGTCTGTATAAACTTTAGAAAAACTAATACTACAGATTACCTACTGGAAAGCAGCTGCTAATAAGGTCTTCATATATTAACATCTTACTATGATAAGGACTGTAGTGAAAAAAATACAGATTTTCTACATACATATGTGTAAATATATATACATATACATATATATGTCCTTATAGGAAGTTTAAATTTCTCCAAGTTTCCGTACTAAATTTATCACTAAAAATTGGAGGAAGCAATAGGACTTTTGTTCTAAATTGAAAATAATGCATTTTACACAGTGGCTGTTACGAGACAATAAAATAGGTCCACTGAAGAATAAACTGTAGACTTTTCTGAATAATTTTAGAGTGCTTTTTGGGCTGTTTGAATTGTAATTTTGCTCAGACAGAAAAAACAGACTAGCTCAGAGGTTTTCACCTGGAAGACTGGTGCTGTTATATTAGAATCACCTAATGGGCTTTTGGTAAATAGAGCCCTTCCTTCATAAAAACACCTTCCCCTCAACCTGATACATCCCTGTGAGGAGTTAGAATATACATCCTCAAGAAGATGTCTAAGAATGGGGGTGATAGAGTCTGAGGGGAGGGGAGTGTAGGATTGTGTATTTGTTGAAAAAGCTCCCTGAGGTGATATAGCAGTGCTGTCTATCCTCCATCTCTCATGTTGAGAACCATTGGATTAGGTGATTTAATAATGTTGCTGCAAGTTCTATGATCCTATGGGATAATGGAAACAAAACCTTTTAGCAGCTAAGCATCTAGTACTTCAATAAGTCAGGCCTTTTTGAATGCTTCTCTTTCTCAATAAATCACAAAGTAACGAGGACCCATCCACAATAACAAGCAAACTACATACTACTTTATTTTTTTTTTATTTTTTATTTATTTTATTTATTTATTTTTGACTGCATTGGGTCTTTGTTGCTGCACGCGGGCTTTCTCTAGTTGTGGTGAGCGGGGGCTACTCTTCGTTGCAGTGCAGGGGCTTCTCATTGCAGTGGTTTCTCTTGTTGCAGAGCATGGGCTCTAGGCGCACGGGCTTCAGTAGTTGTGGCATGCAAGCTCAGTAGTTGTGCCTTGGGGGCTCTAGAGCGCAGGCTCAGTAGTTGTGGCACACGGACTTAGATGCTCTGCGGCATGTGGGATCTTCCCAGACCAGGGCTTGAACCCATGTCCCCTGCATTGGCAGGGGGATTCTTAACCACTGCGCCACCAGGGAAGCCCTACATACTACTTTAAATTGTCTCCTGCCTCTGGCATGCTTGTAATTTGAGGTAGTCACATTGTGGTGTCCTTTGTCATTTCATTATGGGTAAATAGGGTTATTGAAGTTTCTTGCCTTCATGTTCTTGAGTCCTTAAACTTGTCACCCCATTTGCTAGTTAAATTGTCATGTTCTTTGAAAACACTCAGTGCTGTCCATTACTCTCTAAGAAAAGATCAGTGTGATTTGCAATTCTGGTAGGCATAAGGCACAGAAGGTGTGCAAAAGAAAATGCAAACTCTGAAGGAAAACAATCTCAGCAGCTGGAAGAATAATGTCAGCACATCATCACAACTCCTACTGCTACAAAATATTATTATAAATCACTTTGAAAATGTTATCTCTACTGCAGCCAAACCAATTTTAAATCATGTTCTTGTTGGCATAGGTTGGTAATGGCGTGGATGGAACAAATTAAGTAGCATTCTTTCAGAGTGTCTATGTATGGCATTCATAGAAAAAAGTTCTTACCAGATGAGGTTTTACAGAATATATATCAATATTTCGTAACTATGAATATAAACAAGTAAGTTATTAACTCATGTTCCATTTTTAGATTTTTGTAACCATAAAAGACAAAGTCCTTTAATTATCCAAGAGGTCGAACATAATTTAGAAGGACATATATGGAACTGTCACATTCCTGACAAAGTAATATCTTTGGGGCATGGTATGTGTGGTTTAGTGATCTCATGCCTGTCAAGAAATGAGACTTCTTTCAACTCCCACCTTTCTATCAAAGCTAGAAAGCAAAATGGGAGACAGCCTACACTAGGCAAATGTTAGCCTTATTATAGCATTTATTTTTGGAAGGAACCTTATTCAGATTTATTGAGGTATAGATTACATATAGTAAAATGCAGATATATTTTACCAAATAACGTGTAACCACCATAATCAAAATATAGAATATTTTGTATGGTTTATTTTGAAATATAGTATGGATACAAAATTGGTACAGATTTTCACTATGTCAACACACCTGTGCCAACTACCACCAGATCAAGTAATAGAACACTTCTAGCACTTCAGAAGCCACCTCTTGTGCTCCCCTCCTAATCATTACCCCCCACCAAATGTACTTATTATTTTGGCTTCTGCTGCTAACAATTTGTTGTGCTTCTTTTTAAAATAGAATCACCCAGTATATAGACTTTTTATCTTGATCTGTCCCCATAATTTTTTAAGCAGTACCTTACTTTTGACAACATAAGATGCTCTAGGCTCTTGTATTTACCTACCTCGGTCCAAGAATCGACTACTTCTTCAAATAACCCCGGTTCCTTTTATTAGCAAATGGTATTTAGAAACCCAGATCTGGGTGCTAGATATGTTCATTGCTACTTGAGAATCATTGCTTCTAGGCCCTCTTACAAATAGATTGGCAATATATGTATGTATAACAACTCATGAATCTATACCTATCTATATTTATTCCTATATTTATCTGTCCATTTATATATTTAAATTCCATCAGTTCAAACTGATACCTTTGATTCCAGTCCAACAGGAGAGTTCATTCTAGCCTTCTCCCTTTCCTTATTTATAACTTCCTCTGACATTGAAGTTCTGGTTTTCATTATGTAAGATACATTTACTATTTGTTCTGTCTTAAAGTAGTTTTGAATTGCTTACCCATACCCTTGTATGAAACATATTTCCTTAATGTACAGTGTTAGATTATAGTCCTTTTTGTCTTTGGCCCTACAGTATCTAGTCAAAATACTGTTATCCAAAAGTAACTTTGTTAGTTCTTTTATTCTATCCACTTCATGTGGTTACATTATTTATTTGTAATGCAGTTATATTCATTTGTTAGAGTTTGTATTCCATTTTGGTTTCCTTTCATATCTGTGTTGGTTTTTTTAATAATTAAAATTCACTTTTTATGGTGTCAGGTTCTCTGTGTTTTGACAAATGCATACATTTATGTAACCACCACCATAGTTATAATTCAGAAGGGTTCCGTTTTTCAGTTCCAGTTTTCCAAAGTGATGGTACCAGTTTATACTCCCACCAGTAGCATATAGAATGGCTTTTCCCCCCCAGAACTTCACCAGCGTTTGCTGCTATCCACCTTTTTAGTTTTGTCATTCTGGTGAGTATGTATAGTATCTCATTGTGCTTTTAACTGGAATTTTCCTATTGTAATGAGGTGGGACACCTTTTCACCTGCTTCTTAACATTTGTATATCTTCTTTTGTTGAAGTCTTTTTTTTTTTTTTTTTTGGCTGCGTTGGGTCTTCATTGCTGCATGCTGACTTTCTCTAGTTGCAGTGAGCCAGGGCTACTCTTCGTTGCCGTATGCGGACTTCTCATTGCAATGGCTTCTGTTGTTGCCGAGCACGGTCTCTGGGTGCATAGGCTTCAGTAGTTGTGGCACACGGTCTCAGTAGTTGTGGCTTGTGGGCTCTAGGGCGCAGGCTTGGTAGTTGTGGTGCAGGGGCTTAGCTGGGCATGTGGGATCTTCCCAGACCAGGGCTCAAACCCGTGTCCCCTGCACTGGCAGGTGGATTCTTAACCACTGCGCCACCAGGGAAGCCCTGAAGTCTTTTGCTCTTATTAGATTGTCTTAGTGATTATAATTCTTCTTACAGTCAGCATGCAAGTCTTGTTACAAAAGCCTTTAATTTTAATATAGTCCAATTTATAATGTTTTCTCCTGTGGGTAATAACTTTTCATGTTCTTTGAAGAAAATCTTTGCATATGCCAAGCTTATGAAGATATTTTCCTATTCTCTTTTTCTATAATTTTTATTTATTTATTTTTATATCTAGATCCACAGTCCATCTAGAATTAGAATCAGTTTTTATATACGGTGTGGACTAGAGGGCATGATTCATTTATTTTGTGCATATGAGTAACCAGTTGACCCATCATCATTTATTAAAAGGAACATCCTTTTCCTAACTGCACTGAATTGGTACCTTTGTCACATTTCAAGTGACCTTATAACTGTGTCCCTTTTTCGAGACTTTATTCCATTGTTCTCTTTATTCTTGTACCAGTTTACACTGTCAGTTTCTGTTTATAATCAGCCTTTTTATCTGGTAATGTGAGCTTTCTAATTTTGTTCTTCAGGATCGTCCTGGTTCTTCTTGGCCCTTTGCATTTCTAGGTAAATTCCAGAATCAACTTGTTGTCACCACCCCCAGAGTTTGTTTTTTTTTTTTTCCAAATCCTTAATAGAATTTTTATTGAGATTATATTGAATCTGCATTTCAATTGGAGAGAATTGACATCTTTATAATATTTTAGTCTTATTCTTTGAATAAGAGGTTTATATAATATTTCCATTTTCTCTGACTGCTTTTTGGAATTTCTCTTTGACTTTAACTTTGTATTTGGTTTTGGTGTTCCTTGTATTTATCCTGCTGGGGGTTTTAGTGTTCCTTGAATCTATAGTTGATGACTATTAACAGTTTTGGAAAATTCTCAGTAATTATCTCTTTAGATACTGCATCCCTGATTTTCCAATTGGAGACCAATTACACATATCTTAGGCCTTTTTTATTGTGTCCCACATATCTTTTATGCCTTTTTTGTACTTTTTATTTTTTTTATATTTTTTGTATTATTTTTTGTATTTTTTTAGCTTCAGCTTGTGTGTTTTGCGGTGACCTAGCATTTAGTTCACTAATCCTCTCTTTTTCACTTTGTCCCATCTGTTGAGTTCCTTATTTCAGTAATCACATTCTTCTTTTTCTAAATTATTTGATTCTTTTTTATTGATCCCAGTTTTATAGTGTAATCCTCTACCTTCTCATTAATTTTTCAAACATATTAATCACTGTAATAGTAAATTGCATGTCCAGAAACTATAATGTCTCAGTCATCTGTTGGTCTGTTTCTTTTGTTCCTAATAAATTATAGCATTTCTGTTGGTGATACTGTTTTCCTGTAGAAGGCAGCTAGAGTAAACCTAGATCAAAAACTGAACTAGCTCAAGGTTTTGTTGCAGGTTTTATAAGATTCAATCTACTTCTGTATTTTTTTTCCCACTCCTGAAATGCTGTCTCTCTCCTGAAATCTCACCTGAAATCCTGGCATATTTACTAGGGTCCCTACTCATTGGTAGGTTCTCTTTGCACCATATAACTGCCAAAAAATTACTCTGCCTTTTAGAGGTCTTCTGCTTAGTATCTTGGCCTTTTGTCCTGCTGCCTTACAAATTTGGCAAACACCTCAAAGGAGAAAACCCCTGAGAATAAGGCTTACTCCACTGTGTTCCCCTTCAGGATCACGCCACTTCAATTCTGATTGCCTTGGCAGCCTGAAACTCCAGTTTTTGTCTCACCAGCCCTGGAGACTGCCAAAAGCTCTGTTGGCTTTGCTACCTCTTAGCAAGAGCCAATTGCCTAGATTCTCAACCTCTCACCCAGCACCAAGAATTTGCAGGTCAACTTTTAGCACGTTAGCCTAGGTCTTTAAGGTTCTCTTTTCTCAGAGATCTTGTCCCATCAAGTCTTGGCTTCATTTATTGTTTTAAATTTTTTTTTTTAATTTTTGCAACTTTTCTAGCTGTTGATGGTGTAGGAGTTGGTTTATTACAAGCAGTAGCATTAGAGCCTAAATTAAAGTCCTTAGTCAATATTTTTTATTATAAAATAGAAAAATATATGGTCCTGGAAAGTTAAGTGGGCTTAGCTATTTGTTATATAAGGTTGTTAGCTGATTTAGCAATACTACCCTCCATAATTCACTTTGAGAACTGCCAGATTAGGTAGAGACAAAAACAGCTGGATTAGAACCCAGCCTCTTGAATCTCAGTCTAGTCTAATCTGTTCTATACCATGCTGCCTCATTTGTTTACAGCAGTGGTTCTCAACTAGGAACAGTTTTTCTCCTCACTTTTGGTTGTCACAATGGGATAGGTGGTGGAGGGTGGGGGAATTCCACTAGCATCTAATGGATAGAGGCCAGAGATGACACTACACATCCTATAATGCACAGGACAGTCACTCACAACAAAGAATCATCTGATCCAAAATATAAATAGCATCAAGATTGGAAAACCCCTGGCTTACAGTGTACCTCAGAATGTATATTTAAAGGATCACTGTCTACTTCCCCATTACACATTTAACCATAAGATCAATACCAATAGACTTTAGTAGGATAAATCTTCTTGTAGGAATACATCCAGGGGCCCCTTGATCGAAGAAAGCATCCATGTATGATCTAGTCCATACTTGGTTAACTGTGTTTTTAGAACTTCTTCCAAATAATCTCCAATTCTAAGACTTCTGTTTAAGTAGAATATCATAAGAGCTGGAAAACATTATGATGAAGAGGTGGGTATACATATCATAAATTCATTTTGTATATGTGAATGGGTATCTAGATGATAGCTGTGTTTACCTACACATTTATAGTTAGATAGACAGACATTAGCTTTAATGGTTCTTAGAGAATGTATCCATCATGTTTTAAAACTCCATATAATCAATTTCTATAATTGAAAGCTCTTAAAAATATACAAATGGATATTTATCTAAGAGGTATATTACCAAATATTTTTCAGAATAATTATTGTTTGTATCCAGTGAGTGATTTTTCTGAAATTCAGTTAGACACCAAAATTCATTTTTCAGAGCATTACAACTTGGTGGCAAAATTTTATTTTGGCTGAATCACTGCATGCAAGTTTTTGGTTCAGATAAAAATCTTTGGAGGTGTAGCAGATAAGTATGATTCAGATAATTGAACAGCTAAAATTTTCCTTAGTTAAAAGGAATAAATTGTTTGCACATTGAATATGAAAAGCTACTTAAATGAAGACTTAAATATTGCCTTATTCCTTTTATTAGGATAAAGACAGCTTATCCCAATTAAACTTCTTTAGAAGCTCACATCATTTTTGATTTATTCATTTTTAAAGTAGCCCTGTAGAAGCCAGCATTCCTGAGGACTTCCCCCTTTGTTTAATCTTGGTCCATAACGTTTATTTAGATTTTCTCTGCTTCTACTAAACTATTTTAAGTTCTTATGTCTAGAGCTTTTCTGGCTCAATAAACAATCAAGTCTCAAGAAAATGGCCTAGTTCTTTTGTCAAATTAATTATTTCACACTTAGCCGTCTATTTAATTTACTCATCGTAATAAATTTAGCCTATACTCTTAATGATTTCCTTTAGTCCTAGAATTCCACCCATACTCACCTATAACAAAGGGGAAATTTTTTAAAATGTTTTTTGAATAAGCAATACATTCACATGGTTCAGAATTCAAAAAGTACAATAATTAGGGCTGTTCAGCTGTCCAGTACTTGTGAGGAAATAGGCAGTTATTCATTATTATGGTAACCATACAACTTGTCATCAAAACGTAGATACTTTTGGAAGTGAAAGAGGGTGCTATTAATTGTAATAGGACTATCGTGGGCAAACCAGTCTATGTGGTCATGGGAGTCATTATAGATATTTAAACAAAGGTATTTAGTAAAATGAATTATTGCATTGGTTGACATTTTGAACTGTGTTAATTTCTAACATTTCTTCCAACTCATAGATTTTTGATCATGTGCTAAGAATATGCCAGATAATATAGAACTTAAGCCTGCGAATCTATAAGTGCAGGCAGGACAAGTTGGAGAAGCAAGACACCAATAGATAAAACATAAAGTAGGGCTTCCCTGGTGGCGCGGTGGTTGGGAGTCCGCCTGCCGATGCAGGGGACGCGGGTTCGTGCCCCGGTCCGGGAAGATCCCACATGCTGCGGAGCGGCTGGGCCCGTGAGCCATGGCCGCTGAGCCTGCGTGTCTGGAGCCTGTGCTCCGCAACGAGAGAGGCCACAATGGTGAGGGGCCTGCGTACCGCAAAAAAAAAAAACATAAAGTAACAGTACAAATGAATTCAAGTCAGTGTGGTTTTATTGAGTGCCTTCTATATGTCGAAAATTGTAGTTATGTAAGACAAAAACTCCTTTTCTTAAAATCTAGGAGAGACATAACCCACTAATACAGTATGAGAAGTGGTATACAATTTTTATGAACTAATTTATATAGGATAACAGAAGGAAGAAGAAGTTGGGGAAAGTTTCACAAAGGAAGTGATGTTTGAATTAGGCTTTGAAGAATACTTACAATTTTGGCAAGTTGAGATTACAAAAGAATGTAAGTTAACGGAATAATAAGATCGAAAGGCAAAGAAGCCTGAAAGGGTATGATGTATCACAAAGAAAGTCACATATAGGGGAGAGGGGTGTGGGTGAGCATGAAATGGTAAGTTGTAATAGGCCTTTGAATGCTGTGCTGCACAGTAAAGTGCTTCAAGTACATACTGAGAAGGAAGAGATCATTTGGGTTGAGAAACATTTTGTGGTCAATAAAAGAAAGGAACTATACTACACTTGTTTATAAAACTCTTTTTCAGAGGGATCAACAAATACTAAAGATGAAGTTTTTCTTTTTATTAAATGCCAAAGAATAAAAGCTGCAATAATCCCTCTAAAAAGTATTAGTGATGAACAATCCCATGAGGTTAGAGTGAGACAAATTTGATAGGGTTAGAAAAATTGTAGAGAAAAGGAGCTATGTATAAACTGTGGTGAAAGCACTAGGGAAAGCGCCTTAGAAAATTAATGAAGATTGGTTTGGTTTAAAGATGATAAACAGAGACTAATGCAAAAGGCTAATGAATTCAGTCATGGAGAAGGTTTATACTAAAGTGCTTTCAAATAGAATTGCTGCTGGCCTGGTTTTTATTAAGCATTTTTTTCCGTTAAATTAAGGGGAAAATTTAAATAACCCATTAATAAAATTTGCAGTTGATACTAAATTAGGAGATACTGTAGCTGTTAATAAAATTATGGAAATTCTGATAATAATTATTGGAAGTTGGGTACAGAAGTTCAAAATAGTGTTTAAAATAAGATAAAATATATTCATCCCATTTTTAAACCCACATGGAAGCAGCAGCTAGCATTTGAGAAATGTCTCCATTTCCAGGAGATATTCCTGGTTTAAGGGTTTTAAGAACTGAATGGTAGAGTCACCTAAAATGTAGAGCTGTAGGACTATGTCATCACTAAAGAGTCTACGTTTATAAGATGTATAATGTGGGCTTCCCTGGTGGCGCAGTGGTTGAGAGTCCGCCTGCCGATGCAGGGGACGCGGGTTCGTGTCCTGGTCCAGGAAGATCCCACATGCGGAGCGGCTGGGCCCGTGAGCCATGGCCGCTGAGCCTGCGCGTCCAGAGCCTGTGCTCCGCAACAGGAGAGGCCACAACAGTGAGAGGCCCACGTACCGCAAAAAAAAAAAAAAAAAAACTTAACCCAGATGAGGCAGATGTTGAGATAGGATGTCCTGGTTACAGGGGTTGGTAACAAATCTGGTGTCAAGTCAGCTTAAGTACAGTCTCCACAGGAGTACAACAACCTGAGGAATTCTGGTATAAACACACCAAGATACTATGTGAGCTAGCAGTGGTAGTGGGAAAATGGAAAAAGCTCTTTCTCAGGAGGAAATCAGTGTCATTCAGAGAAGTCTATTTTTATATAAAAGGAGCTGTATTGGTCTTATAAAAAGAAAGGTTGCCAGGAGCCGGCAAGCACTAAAATGCCTAGCAAACACCTTGGAGTGAAAGGAGTCTAGTTTTAGAAGATGGAGACTAGACTGTTAGGAAGGATACTACTCAGGGCTAAGGATAGGGAATCCAGACTGAAGCTCAGTCCAGTTCCCAAGATTGACTGGTACAGAAGACAACTTATTAAGATAGAACAAAGCTTTGTGGTCACAGTTGGGCCACCACAGCTTACATCTGAATGTCTAAAGTTATTCCATGCCCTACTCTTGGTAAGTATCCTGCCCTTATTAGGATTAGCTTAGAGTTGGTGCCCAACTCTGCAAGTGCAGCCTGAACTATAAAGAACTAGGAAAGATATAAGCAGGGCAAAATGAAGAAGGAGCTCATGCAAGTGAAATCAGGACTTAAAATGTCAACAGATAAGGTATCTGAACATGTCATGGCAGAAAGCAAGTTGCAACTTGTTTTAACTACTACAATGCTAAATTGAAGACTGCTATGTGTAACCTACTGTGCTGGGGTAATATTGGAAACAAAGGTGTACGGCCCTCACTTCAGAGCTTGTACTTAAGTAAGGCAGGTGAGATATACACTAGAAAACAGAATAAGAAAAAATTATGTGAATTTTATCCAAAAATGTGCTGTAGAAATAATGCAAGCATGAATTCACTTTACACTAGTGATCAGGGAAATGATATATTCTAAAAGGGACATGTAAACTAGTTTGTGGAATATCAGTAAGATTTTGATGCAAATAAGAACTAGAAACGATCTTAGAGATCATCTGGTACATCTTAGAAATTTGAAAAATAATTGTGACCCACTGCTGGTGGGAGAAATCTTGTACAGCTTTCCTGGAAGACAGCTTGAAAATACATATCACAGACCTTAAAAAAATGCATAACTTTGACTCAGTAACTTTACTTACAGGAATTAATTCTATGGAATAATTTAGCATATACAATAGAGATTTACACACAAGGATGTTTGTAACAGCATTGGTCTTAATTTTTTAATTTTTTTAAACTTCTCATTTTGCAGCAGCAAAGTTGTAAAAATAGTAGAGATTTTCCATATATCCTTCACCCAGCTTTCCTAAACATTAACATTTTATATAATCAAAGTACAATTATCAAAACCAGGAAATTAATATTAATATACTATTAATAAAGCTACAGACCTTATTTATATGTTGCCAGTTATTACTGATGTTCTTTTTTCTGGCCTAAGATACAATCCAAGATGCCACATTGCATTAGTCATTAGTCATTTCCTTTTATTCTCTTACAGTTTGGCATAGTTTTTCAGTTTTTTTCTTTGTCTTTCGTAACTTTGACACTCTTAAAAAAGTACTGCCCAGTTATTTTGTAGAATGTCTCTCAATTTGGGTTTGACTAATGTTTCCTCAAGATAAAATTCAGGTTATGCCTTTTTAGTCAAGAATACCTCACAAATAATATCTTGCTCTTCTCAGTGCATCATATCAGGAGGCATACGATATCAATTTGCCTCTTTGGTGATGACATTAACTTTGATCACTTGGTTAAGGTGGTACCTCTCACGTTTCTCCATTATAAATTAATGTTTTTCCCTTCTTAATGAAGAAAATATTTTGTGGGGAGACACTTTGATATTGTGTCTTTCATCTTTTTCCCCCCCTCTCAATATACTTTTGCCTTCAAATTTTAACATCCATTGATTGATCAATAATAATTATTACTGTGGTGTCAGCCAGATAGTGATTTTCTGTTTTTATTATTCCTCATGCTTTATTAATTGGAATTCTGTCATCAGAAAGAGCATACTCTTCTCCCCATTTATTTGTTGATTCATTTACTTATTTATATCAGCAGGACTTACAGAGATTTATTTTATTCTATGGATGCACATTCATTACTGTCATTTTTTGTTGCTCGGATAGTCCTAGATTTGGCCATTGGAAGTACCTTCAGGTTGACTCTTGTGCCCTTTTGACATGCTCCTATCGTCTTTATTTCCTTATGTTCTGACACAATATGTTCCAAGATCATCTTGTACTTACCCTGCCCTACCCATGGAATCAGCCATTTCTCTAAAAAGCCTTGGATCCTTTTATTGGCACTGGCCATTCTCATTTCTACTGGATTGTCTTTATTTATAGACTTCTGTGGGTGAGATTAGGAAATATATGAATGTATAAACACATCTATCTATATCTATTTCTATATCTGTGTGTATGGATTTGTAAAATATGAGTTCATACTGATGTTGCCTGCCTACTCCAATCCAACACCACAGAGTTCCCCCCACATCCTGGTTAATGTTAACATTTTTATGGTATATGAAAAGTTACCATGACTACATACATACTCAGTGAAGTGTCACTCTCCACTCATTCCTTCTTCTGCGTTCCCATTTTCCCTCTCTTTCATACTTTTTCCACCCACCTCTTGTAGGCAACCGAACTCACTAGTTTCTGACTTATTCTTCCTGTATTTCATCTTTTTTTTTCTAATAGCTTTATTGAGATAGAATTCATATAACATACAGTTTACTCATTTAAAATGTGTAATTCAGTTTTGCGGGTATATTTACAGAGTTGTGCAACCATCACTACAATCAATTTTAGAACGTTTTCATCACCCCAAAAGATACCGTTTTACCTCAGTTCCTCCAACCTCTCCCAGCCCTAGGCAACTACTAACCTCTCTATATATGCCTTTTGTTTTTTGAATTTATTAATATATCCATATGGCAGAAATTGACTTAGTCATAAAAGTGTTTTTATTAACATAGAAAGATATACACAATATATTCGTGTATATTTTTCCGTAAATCTTCAAATAAATTTAGTTTTCAATATATAATATTTTCACACAATATGCTCTCTTTTGTATCGGTCCTCTTTCATTTAGTATAATATTTTCAAGGTTCATCCATGTTATAGCATCTGTCAGTACTTCATTCTTTTTTATTGCTATGACATATTAGTTTCCTAGGGCTGCCATAACAAATTACCACAAACTGGATGACTTAAAACAACAGAAATTTATTCTCTCACAGTTCTGAAGCATAGCAGTCTCCATATATCAGCATATAGAGCAATAAAGATATTAGCGGGACCATGTTCCCACTTAAGACTGTAGGGAAAAATCCTTTCTTGCCTCTTCCTAGCTGCAGGTGGCTCCTGGCAATCAATCCTCGGCATTGCTAACATTTCTTGGCTTGTAGCTGAGTCACTCCAGTCTCTGCCTCTGTCTTCACATGGACTTCTTGTATGTATCTATGTCCTCATCTCTTATTATAAGGACACCAGTTATTGCATTTTGGACGTACTCTAATCTAGTATGACCTCATTTTAATTAATTATATCTGCAAAGACCTTATTTCCAGATAAGGTTACAGTCTGAGGTTCCAGGTGAATGTGAATTTTGGGGGGACACTATTCAACCCACTTGTATATGAATTTACCACATTTTATTTATCCATTCACCAGTTGATGGACATTTCATTCTTATGTTTCTTTATGCCCAAAGGAACAGATACATCAGTGTTTTCTTTTTTCCCCTTCTTTTTATTTGAAAGGTGGCACATTATTAATACTCCTTTGCACTTTGCTTTTTTCACTGAGTAATATAACCTGGAAGTTGCTCCATATTACTTTACAGAGGTCTTACTCATTATAGTCAGACCCAAAACAGTGGATACTGACTTCCATCTTAGGCAGAGTAGGAATAACTCCTATCAAACCAGTCCTTTCTCAGGTAGCAATTATAACTCTGGGCAAAATATTAGAAAAGCAAATACTGGGAGATACTAGAAAACAGTGAAAATCAGGCAGAAACTGAAAGAGAAGACATGTAGTCTTATAGACTTTAAGAGCAGAGAAAGAGTTTGGGGTGACCACATCAGGTAGAAAGTGAGCAATTCCTGAAAGGAATTTTTCTTTCAGGAAAAGAAATTCCTGAAAGGAGAGAACCATAGAAAATGAGCCTGAAACTCTGCATAAAGACCCTGCCCAAATCTCTGTATGATCCCTGAATTACACATATACAAAGTAGTTTTCTAGCAGCCCAGCTAAGGCTAAAAGAACTGAATGACGATTTCTGTTGTTGTCTATTGCTGGGGCCAGGAGTTCAGAATTTGAGTCTAGTCAAGTTTAACTGCCTACTTTTTAAAAAATTTATTCTCTTCACAGGTACACAATTGACTAGTCTCTACAACAGAGGTCAGCCAACTTTTTTCTAAAGGGTGCAAGAGTAAATATTTTAGAATTGCATGCCTTGTGGTCTCAGTTGCAACTACTCACCTATGCCATTGTAATGCAAAACCATCCATAGGCAATACATAAACAAATGGACATGGGTGCATTCCACTAAAACTTTATTTACAAAAGCAAATGACTGGTCCTCTGGTTGTAGGTTGCCAACCACTGTTCCACAACATCTCGTTCACAATATTCAGGATATAATCTAAAATTACAAGATTTAAAAAGAAACATGCATACTGGGACTTCCCTGGTGGTCCAGTGGTTAAGGCTCTGCGCTTCCATTGTAGGGGACACAGGTTCAATCCCTGGTCGGGGAACTAAGATCCTGCATGCCGCATGGTATGGCCAAAAAAAAAAGAATCATGCATATGAAGAACAAAGCAATCAGTGGAGACCAGCTCTGAAATAACCCTGATATATCAATAGAATTAGCAGACAAGAGGTTTTTTTGTTTTTTCTTTGTTTATTTGTTTTGGCTACGTTGGGTCTTCAATGCTGCGCACGGGCCTTCTCTAGTTTTGGCTAGTGGTGGCTACTCTTTGTTGTGGTGCGCTGGCTTCTGTCATTGCAGTGGCTTCTCTTGTTGCGGAGCACGGGCTCTAGGCGCACGGGCTTCAGTAGTTGTGGTGTGTGGGCTCAGTAGTTGTGGCTCACAGGCTCTAGAGTGCAGGCTCAGTAGTTGTGGCGCATGGGCTTAGTTGCTTGGCGGCATGTGGGATCTTCCTGGACCAGGGCTCAAACCCATGTCCCCTGCATTAGCAGGTGGATTCTTAACCACTGTGCCACCAGGGAAGCCCCCAGACAAGAGATTTAAAGGAAATGTTTTAACTGTGTACTCCAAGATGTAAAGTAAAATATGCTTATATGAATGAACAATTCGAAAATCTGCAGAGATATAGAAACTTAAAAAAATAGAAATTCTAGAACTGAAAATGCAACTTCTGAAATTAAAAATTCACTAGCTGCTCTTTGAGCAGGTTAGAGATGATAAAAGAGCTAGCAACCTTCAATCTAGATCTATAGAAATTATCAAGTCTGGGGAACAGAGAGAAAAAAGATTGAAACAGAATGAATAGAGCTTCTGTAACCTGTGGGACAATATCAGAGGGCCTAATGTATGTGTAATTGGAGTCCCAGAAGGAAGGGCGAGAGAGAATGGGGCAGGAGAAATATTTGATGAAATAATGGCAGAAAGTTTCCTAATTCTGATCAAAGACATGAAATTATGGATTTGGGAAGCTCAGTGTGTACCACGAACAGAATAAATACCAAGAAAACCACAGCTAAACATATTATAATTAAACTACTGAAAACAAAAGGTAAAGAGAAGATATTAAAAGCTGCCAGAGCAAAATAGCACATTACATACAAGGGAGACATTATGTGAATAACTGAAGATTTCTCATCAAAAGCACTGAAGGTCAAAAGAGAGTGGAACATTTTTCAAGAGCTCAAAAAAACCTGCCAACCCAGAATTTTTCTTCAAGGATGAAGGTGGAATAAAGTCATTTTTATGTAAACAAAAGACTACATACTATGTGAATCCATATATAGAAGAAGAAGATAGAAGTCAGGTTACCTTAAGAGGGAATTATTAATTGCAGGAAGGGAATGTTTCCACATAACATGCCACCCCACAAATTAGTAGCTTGAAAGAAAAGCAGTTTTATTTTCTCATGATTCTGCAATCAAGGCTATGCTCAGGTGGGCAGTTCTTCTACTGGTCGTGACAGTAGTCACTTGAATGACTACATTCAGCTAGTGTGTTGGCTGCAGGCTGGATTCATTAGGGATAACTAGAACCCTCTCTCTCCTTCCATTTAGTCTTAGAATCAGTATGTTCAGGGTCAGGCTTATAGTTCAAACCCTTTTTATGTATGTGTTATACCTCAGTAGAAAGTTTACTTTCAAATGGGGTGCAAACAGTAGAGAAATAATGTTAAAGAATAATGTAGCAAAAATAGAGACTACAGAATATTCCAGAGAATACAAGTACTTTTTATCTGACTAGTGTAAAGTTTTTGTAAGGAAAATTAATAGAAGATAAAGAAAAAAACCTTAAGTTTATGTTAGTTAGATTTGAATGGGTCTGATTAGAAAGGATGTGAGAAGCTATTAAAGGGTTTTGAGCAGAGGAATAATGTGATCAGAACAGTAGTTTAGTAGATATAATTTCATGCTAGTGTATAAAATCAACTGGAGAAGGGAGAGGTTATAATTATGCAGACTTATTTAGGAGCAGCAATTTAGAGGTGCACCAGTAAGAATTTGAACTAGAATGATGGAAAGTTAATGGGAAAGAAAGTAATAGAATTTATTTGTTCCATATACAGGGATTGAGAACCTACTGTGTTCCAGGCACTGGATAAGGAACTCACAATATATGAAATACAGGTGTAGAGAACTAATCACAGTTTGTTGTAATAAAAGTTTTAATGGATGAATGTTGGGACTTCTCTGTTGGTCCGGTGGCTACGACTCCATGTTCCCAATGCAGGGGGCCCGGGTTCAATCCCTGGTCAGGGAACTAGACCCCACATGCCGCAACTAAGAGTTTGCATGCCACAACTAAAGATCCCACATGCCGCAACGAAGATCCTGCACACAGCAACGAAGATCCCGAGTACTGCACCTAAGACCCGGCATAGCCAAATAAATAAATATATTTTTTTTAAGTAGATGAGTGTATAACGTGTTAAGGACCCAAGAAGAGGGAGCAACTAATTGTATGGAAGAGTCTAAGAAGTGCTTTATGTAAGATTAAATGTTAGATGAGTATTTGAAGTTTGCCAGGCAAAGAAGAGTAGAGCATCATGGCATTGAGGACATGGTTCAGTATGTCTGTGTATGGAAGCTAAGCATAGGTACAAGAAGCTAGAAAGATAAAGAAGGATCACATCGCTAAAGGCAAAAGGTGTCATGAAAGAAGGTTTAATAGAAATTAGTGACAACATAAGTAAGCAAAAATTACCCTAAGGTTTTAAATTTAAGTGACTAGAAAATGGTATCGATAATACAAATAAATGGGAACTCAGTGTTAAGAATTATATAATCTATAGATATTTTTCATCTGAGTGGACCCTGGAATACCCAGAGGGTATTTTTTAATGTATGTTTGAACACTAAATGTGTTTCATCAGTGAAGTTCTTAATATCGTATGCTCATCATAGGTTATTAAAGCCAATCAACAACCTAGAATTGATTCTTAACCATTGGCACAGTTTTCTTCAAAATTACAATCTGTAAAATAAAAGAAAATTCACCTGAATTTTTCTTAACTCAGAAGAAAAGAAATAGGTTAACTGAATAAGAAACAGAACTGTTAGGAATGTTCCAAAGGTTTGGTTTTAAATTATCAAATTAATTCCTCTTTCATTTGTTTTAAAATACTGTTGTTTCAAGAACCACCAATTATCAGCTAATGCTAGATGTATAATTATGTGTTAATGTATGACAAGGTTGGCAGTCTCCACAGAAGACTGGCACTTAGCTGATGATTGAAGCTGCTGTTGGTCCAATGAATCTGTAGCTCAGAAATTTTCCTAGAAGTAACCCCTGTTGTTCAAATTACATATCCATTTTTTGAGACACAACCCACTAACTACAGGCATTATTACCTGAATTATTACAAAGTAATTGATTAGAAATCTAAATCAAACTTTGACACTATAGATCCATATGAGTGGTTGTCTGAGAACTAGGAGACAGGAAAAAGGTAGGAGCTTACTAAGAAAAACACAAGGGAATTTTTGGAAGTAATGGATATGTTCATTATCTTGACTGTGGTGATGGCTCCATGGGTGTATACATCCTACAAACTTAAGTTACACACTTTAAGTATGTGCAGTTTGTTGTGTGTCAGTCTGTTACCTACCTAAGTCTTGGACTTTCTAATCAATAGAAATTGATAAGAGGCCAGACGAGAAATTCAGGCAAGGCTTTATTGGTAGTCATACTGCAGCACAAAGGAATGAAAACAAGTTGCCTTGCTCACTCCCCTATGTGGGGGTGAGTTGGTCCCTTAAATGGAGTGAGAGTAGGGGCAGATTGGTGGGTGGGGCCTGAGGGGTGGCTTAGGTGGTCTGCCCACCCCCTTGGTGATGCTGTGTGCAGGGATCATGTACAGTATGCTGCTTTTTCTCTGGCACCTCAGAAGTAGCAGTTGGGGCTTTGCCTTTTTGTATCTTGTTCATAATTTGCCCCAACTGCACATTTGTGCAGTTATTTTTAGTCCCTTATAGTTTCTTTGTATTCTTTTGCTCTGGGAGACATTTGTCCAGGTACACACACTCCAGTAAAGGGTCCCAGGACTCAAGTCCCAGCCTGTCTCAAATCATGCCTCAGTATAGCTGTTATTAAAAGAAATAAATTTAATCTTAGAATAGTCAGATAAAATATTTTGGGTCCTGCACCATTATTCATATAAAAAAGATCTAGCCATTTTTAAATGTATATACACAATTTGAACAAATCTAGGTTACCTGAGTTATAATGAATTGAGTGTAGTGATTTTTAACCAGAGTCTTAAGAGTAATACACTTATATAGATTTGTGTATGTGTATTTGTGAATCTGTGCTGATTCTGGATGATTTTTTTTTTCTTTGAGAATTGGTGACTGTGGATTGAATGTTAAAGATGTTAAATTGGCTTTTAAGCAGATTTTACAATATATCAGTACCACCTTAGTTTGAGTATTTTTTCCTTGTGAGAGATGCAGAAAGATCAATGTCTCAGGTGCCCCAGATCATAATAAATATTTTTAGTAATACTTTTCTTTACCTTTGTACACTTTTAATAATGAGCTTTAAAAAAAAATCAGACTATTAATGGCTTTCTGACAGTGTCATCCTGGCTGTGGTTGAGACCAATGTGAACTCTAATTTTTAAAGGTTAATTCTATAGGTAGAACACAGATTTGCTAGAAGACATAAGGACTTGGATAAAAGATCGAATTAGGATATGTGATATAAGAGGATCTTTTAAAAGAATCGCTATTTGATGCTTGGAATGTGTTCAGTCAGATGCCTGTATAATATTGCTAAAGCATAAACAGGTGAACGTATTCATATCCTTTAATACAGTAATTTCAATTCTTGGAATTTAAATAATCAAAATAGGAGCATCTATATGTGAAGATATTTATGTTGTTTTTATGTATCATAGTAGAAATTAAAAGAAACCTTTATGGGACAGATAAAGTACGTTACTTACTGGATACTACCATTAAAAATAATGCAGCAATTTGAGATTATCCTTATGTATTGTGTTAGATAAAAAATGAACCAATGCAAAGCGTTCGTTCATTTTGTGAAACTTCATTACTTAAAATTTGAGGACTTTTTTATAGTATGCAAAAATCAGAATATAAATTTGCCTGCCACTACAATCAAAACAGCAAGAGTGATTAGGGTGGGGGGTAAGATGATAAATACTGTGTGTTTTCCATATCTTATTTTATATATTTTTTAAATTATCAGTTGTTTTTAAAAGAACACACGCCTTTTAATTAAGTGTACAAATTTAGCTACACTAAAGTAATATAGACTACTAGTGGCTGAAGCTCTGGGGTTTCATTAGTACAGTAATGACTTAATTAACAAATCCTCTATGAACAAAACCTCTTTCCCCGAGACTGGCCTTGGTGCAGCAGGCATGGGGGAAGGATCAATTTTCTCTGAGTTAGATTGGTGGCAGCAGGGACTAATGAGGCAGGGCCTTGAAAGTGGCTCTCTCTCAGATCTAACTCCTCAGGGGTTGGCTAGAGCTGATGCTAAGGGCACTGCTGTACTCCTGGGACCTACACAGCCTGGTTACCCAGGTGTTAAGAAAACAATTTCTGTGCCAAGACCATATGTGGCTTTTAAGAGACTCGGCAGGACTCTTGATTTAGGCAGAGCATTCCTAGTGTGGAACGAGTAGGCTAGAAAATAGCAAAGAGGGAATCCCATGTACTAGGAAGCTTCCACCTGTCTTCTGTGTGCTCAGTGTACTGCTTTTTTGATACCCTGGGCTTCATTTTATTCAACTATAAAATGAAAGGGCTGACTAGAAAATCTCTACTGTATCTTTCAGTTCTGATGGTCTTTATGTCCAGAGTGTTCTAATGGTCTATGTGTCTAGATCCGGAGTCAGCAATCTTTCTGCAAAGGGCCAAATAGTAAATATTTTCAGCTTTGCAGGACATACGATCTCAGTCGTAGCTGTTCAGCTCTGCCTCTAGTATGAAAGCAGCCATATGTAAGAATACGTAACCAAATAGGTCTGGCTGTGTTCCAGTAAAACTTTATTTACAAAAATAGGCGGCTAGCTAGATTTGGCCCATAAGCCATAGGACAACCTCTGGTCTAGATATTAATGTAATGGAGGTATTAAAAGAATTCTTAGGGGGATATGATATAAATCTTATTTCAGAGGGACCATTCTCTCAGACTTTTTACTTTTAAAGGTTAGTCAAACATAAAATGATATTTCAGGGAATTCCCTGGTGGCCTAGTGGTTAGGATTCCGGGCTTTCACTGTAGTGGCCTGGGTTCAATCCCTGGTTGGGAACTGAGATCCTGTAAGCCTCACAGTGTTGCCAAAAAATACATTAATTAAATAAAATAAACTGATATTTCAAAGTCAGGGTTTAGCAGCATGGAGAGAAGGATAAAAATACCCTGTCACCAAACTATTATAGTAAATTCTCTGCAATAGAGGAATCCTGTCATTCCCAATTAAGGAAGAAATGGTGTCTGCAACACTTGTGACTAGATTCTTTCAAGTCTCCAAAACTGTGAGCCTAGTAGGAGAGAAGTTCAATGGCCTGTTAATTTTGTTTCTTATAAAATAGGCTAAATCATGCCTTTCATGGTAGTGTGGGCTTCAGACCGTGTGTGTGTGTGTGTGTGTGTGTGGCTTCAGGTCTCCATCTGTCTTGGGTTGGGCTTATGTCTTGGTCTTAAGTTACCAGGATTGTAATATGGAGATCAGACTGTCATCACTTTGGAGACCTTTGTTAGTTCTCCCACTTCAGGCCTCATCCAGTGTCCTTTGTCTAGAACATTTATAGCAAACTTTACTTTGTTTGCTATAACAACAAAGCAATCGTAGTTTGGGTTAATCAATTCAGGCCTATTATTACGTAAAGGAATCAGCACAGTGACACTTTACCTGCCTAGGGAAGTCTAAAACATTCTTGTTAGCCAGCTTGCTTTCATCTAAGCACTTTTTGGGATCTTTTACTTTCTAAGCTTTAGAGCATTAACTCCTTACTGGCCTATCCCACTAAACAGAGCAGAACTGACATATTCTTTCAGTTACAGCTTGTCCAGAGTGAGCAGTTCCACCATCCCAGCATGGGGACAACTATAGCCGCTACTTTAATGCAGCAGTTTTCAAAGTGTGGACCAATTGGAGGTCTCCAAGATTCTCCAAAGCGTCTCTTCCATGAAATCAAAACTATTTCACAATAATACTAAGACATTGTTTGCCTTTATGACTCAATTTCAGTGAAGTTTCCCAGAGCATGCATAATATGTAACATAGCAACAGATTGATTACTAAAGCAGATATGAAAATCCTGCTGTCTTTTATTAAACCAGACATTAACGAGATTAGCAAAAATGCAAATGCCACTTTTTTCAATAATATTTTTGTTTTGAATATATTATTATTTTTATAAAAATATGTTAAAATGTAATAGGTCTATTAGTAAATATTTTTCAGTTCTCTTTTTAAATTTCTAATACAGTAAATATAAATATAACTCACATAAAGAAAGGCAATTTGGGGTCCTGAATCTTTAAAAGTATTTCAGGGGTCTTAGAACCAAAAAGTGTGAGAACTCCTACCCTAATGTAATACCCTTAGGTGCAATGCTCTTATCTCATGGTTACTGATAACACCCTCAACATATTCCCATACGTAAAATATCCACTGAAATTCCCCTATTCAGAGAACAGATGTTAACAATTTAGTGCTTATCCTTCCAGACATCTTTCTACTGAGTGCTTGCATACCCACAGTATATAATTTTACATATATAGGATTATACTATACTTTTCCAGACATTTTCTCATGAGACAGTTCAGTTTAAATTTTCTCCCTGTTAGCTCTCTGAATTCTTATAAAGTCCTAATGTCTTAAAAAGGGCATAAGGGTCATCTTATCTCATTCCCAACTCAATTCAAGAATCCTCTCTAAAACATTCACTGCCTAGCAGATTATTCATTTTGGTTTTATAAACCCTAAATTGTTAGACAGTTTTTCCTTCTGTTGAACAGATATTTACCTTCTTATAACTTCTCTTCATTGGTCCTAATTTCACTTTCAGAAACTATGTAGAATCCTTCTTATCCATCTTCACCATGTCTCTTTCTGGATGCTTTCTTCTGACCTATCTTCCAGTTCACTAATTCTTTTCTAAGCTGCATCTAATTCTCTATTAAACATATTCATTGAATTCTTATTTTCAGTTTCCATTTAAACTTATCAAATTCTTGATTTCAGTTTCTATTTTTTATAGTTTATAGTCCTCTACTAAAATTCTCAGCTTAGTTTTTAACTCATGATCAGTAAGTATAGTTATTTCAGAGTTGCTGTTTCATAAGTTCAATATTTGGAACCACTTCGGGGTACTTTCTGTTGTATGATTTCTGCTGGTTTTAATTTCTTGCTTGCCTCCATATATTACTATTTTTTATTGTGTGTGAGACATTGTATTTGGAAAATTCTTTGTAGAAATAATTTGAGGCATAGGATGATTCATGTTTTCTTTTGGCAGGCACAGGAACACCAGCATACTAGAATCATCTTGATCTAAGTTCAGGAACTTAGAATGATTGGAAGCCAAGCCACAGTTCATTGCCTAGGCTTATCTACCCCCTGTATATCCTTAAGCCTAGCTGCCATCCTTTGGGTTCCAAACTTAAGATGAAGAGGTTTTACCAGAGCCATCTCTCTTGACAGGCTCTAGATTCCAAATTTTGTCCTCCCAGCAATATCAAACATCAGACTCACCTCCCTGGTCTCTCTCATCCCTTATGTCCTACCCTGGTAATTCTTCATTCTTTTGTTAGGCCATCACTACCTTCAAGCACATTTTTTGTTTTGTTTTGTTTTTGGTTTTTTTTGCGGTACGCAGGCCTCTCACTGTTGTGGCCTCTCCCGTTGCGGAGCACAGGCTCCGGATGCGCAGGCTCAGCGGCCATGGCTCACGGGCCCAGCCGCTCCGCGGCATGTGGGATCTTCCCGGACCAGGGCACGAACCCGTGTCCCCTGCATCGGCAGGCGGACTCTCAACCACTGTGCCACCAGGGAAGCCCAAGCACATTTTTTAAAGATACATTTTGTCTAGACGTTCTAATTGTTCTTGATGAGATGGTTGGTACGAATTACTTAGTCTACTGTTATCAAAGCCCCTAGAACCTACTTAAATTCATATTAATATTTCTCTATCTTTCTGGGTTGCTTAGGAAGCTGTTAGGGAGCAGGCATAACCCTGAAAGGGCATCCTCATAGGCACATTTTACCATCTGTACCACATTTATCCAGGAGCTCTTTAAGAGCACATATTGAATGTTTGGTCTGATACTGCATTTCGGTTCAGACAAACTGGAGGTATTATCAAATTCAAATAAGCAGTTATTCTATAGCTTTCATCTCATAATTTTGAATTTTGTTAAGATTAATGATTGCAGTGCTACCCTTTTTCTATATTACCTGGGTTTATTACCCAGGTTAGGCTAAGGCAGCAGCCTAACAAATAACCCTCAAAGTCTTAATGACATTCAGTAATAGATATTTTTTTCTCTTGCATTCTTTTTCTTCACTGTACGTGAGGCCCTACTCCATGTTTTCTTCTTTCTAGGACCAACACTGAAGGGCAGCCCTAATCAGGAGCATGCTAGTTGTATTCGAGGGGTAAAGACTTAATGAAAGAACTACACAGTAGTTCTTATATCTCTTGTATCACTTCCTCTCACATATCATTAGCTGAAGTAAGTCATGTGGCCAAACCTGATAATAATCAGGTAGGAAGTACAGTCCTTATTAACGGAATATAGTTCTCCCGAGGGAATGAACCCAGTAAAGAGGAGCAGTGGATACAGTGTACCTGCGTCCCCATTTTACTTCACAGGTTTATATTCTAGTCTTCTTCAAATAAAACTAATGGTCTCGTTATAATTTAGGATTTAAACCACTAAAAACAAAAAAGTCAAAACAAACTATTGCTTAAACCTTGAATTAAGGTAAAGAATTGGGTTTGTTTTAAAAATCACTCAAATTGCCCTTCTTTAAAACATTAATTCCGTGTATGCACAGTTTCTTTCATCTGGTGTTTCTCTAAATTCCTTTATCCCATCTCTTATCCCACTAGTGATAAAGGAATTTGCTCTTTGGGGAGTTAAATCTTTAATATTGACCTCTAGGTATTACTCGCAGCCCAGTTGTTTTCTGTTTTGTATTACACCTTCATTAGCACTAAATTTTTTATACTAGCTTTTCTAAGATTTTTATTTTAACATGTTTTTAAAAACCTTAAATTACATTCTTCTCATTTATTTGCACTTCTCTCTTCTAATTGTTTCATTGTCCACCCACCAAAGATACATTTACTATCTCTTATTTTTTCATTCATCATATATGCTCATAAATTCTAAATTCAGAGATTCTCAGTTCTCCATTACAGTTATGGTGTTTTTCTAGTTGTTCTCCTATTACTGTTCAAAATGTTTTTGGAATGTATTGGGATTTTCTTCATTGTTTGAGGTTCTTTAGCATGTTCTTTTATTTTCATGCATCAGAGCAATTCCTACTATATTTGTATGGGATCTCATATAATTTTTTTAATGAGCAAAGTACAATATTGAGCAACATTAAAGATTTTATTATTCCTTATTCTAAAATATAATATTTATTTAACAGTGAGATGAAAATACAGGTTTTATGAAATATAATTCCTGTGTCAAAAAGCTGTTAAGTGCTGCCACTGTTTTGTGACCCCCTGAATGATGTCTCCTCTCTTTGTATTAAGTCTAATAGTAATTGATCCCAAATAAAATCATGAAATTCCCTTTTGTTAGCTTTAGAAATGCATTGATGAGTACCTTGTTTGATGGGATAAAAGCTTCAATCACTGATGCCCCCACCTGAGTGGTTAATTCCAAAATATTATTTGTCTGACGCATTGTTGTCAGTGACAACTGAACAAGAACTTTTAGGAGCAGTTGGCTGTCCAATAATCACAAATTTCAAGGTTATGCAAATGGTGCCAGTTCAGCCCAGCTCTTTTCTCTATTATCATATCAATTGAGTCAGTTCATAGTAGACAAAGCAAGGTTATGGGAACCACCTAGAGCATCATGCACCATTTAACATCAATGCAGCATATAAGAACATCTGCAACTTCAATCTTATTAACAGAGGATAGAATGGAAGGCAATAAACAGCTTTCTTCACCATTTAATTGCAAAATAGTATTTCCTAATGTTTGCATTGTTTATCAACAGGAACTTCATCAATAATTGTATAATTATGGTTGCCTAGATTACATAGGCAACCCTCATGCATCTTGTCATTTATTACAGAGAGGTCTGAATTTAATCTGAATTTGAACACACGATTCAAGACTAATAATGTAAGTCCTTTGAAATGTGAGTTGCATGATACAGATATTTTGTGCAGTAAGAGAATGGCAGTTTATGATTCCTCAGTCACTTTGGGGATTAAGTTAACACAGAGAAAAGACTGAAAGGCAGTGAAAAATGAGGGGAAGCCACTAGTTAGATTCAAACATAGACCCATTGAACATGAAAGTAGGTTATGTGCTTTAGAATTAATCACGAGTAATTAGATGTTTGCTTTAGGCCAAAATTGGGCTGAATTAAAACAGAATTGTTATGCTGGGGTCTTCCCCTCAGTTTCTATGCTTAAAGGGAGAAAATGGCAGAAAACCACAAGTATACTGAAAAAAAACTATGGTGGCCAAAGTTAGAAATTGTAAATGCAGAGGAAAGGCTTGATGTATCTGTTCAGTCTTTGCCTTTATTGCTCTTTGAAGCCACATAACATCACTACTCCTAACCAGCAAAATGTTAGTGTTTGCAGCAAGCGGCCAAGTGCGTTCTTCAGGCTCTGTGGAAGCAGAGTTTCTTTTGACACACAGTGCAAAATAGCCAAGAAAAATGAGAGGAAATAATATAAGTTCAGTAACAGTTATTGGTGTGGTCATTGGGACCACATAATAAAACAGGAGTAGGAAAATGTAAAAAATAAGGGATGCATTTAAAGTAGATGAGGCAAGGGGCTGGTCTGAAAAGTTTGTGTCTTTTAAACATGAAAATCTCATATTTTTACTTAAGTTTATTTTGTATTTAAGGAGAACCTGAGGCCTGTTCATGAAATTGTGTTTGAAACATTTCAATATTTAGAATATTTTCTCCCCCTGATTAGTCTGTATTTATACCTTTAATAATTCTCCATTCATTTTCTAGCAGCAAATTTTTCTTCCCTTCTCAGATTCTTTTTTTTAAGATCACATAAGGAAGAAAAAAAATCAACTATAGTAAGGTACCCACAGATTAGAGGAAGATGTAGTGTTTCTGTCCCCTTTTTTGCTGGTTCTGAGTGTAGTGAACATAGCAGAAGCTTTCTTAACGTGATAGTTGATCTATCATTGCCTCCATCTGAGGGATACCAAGAACTGGTTTGTTGGAGGTAATTGTTTGACCTGTAATTACTTAACATTATGCCTAAAGACTTTTTAAAAAGTAATTACAGCCTCTACTGTAAACTTGAAAAAGTTCTAGCTCTGCAGAATAAGAGTGGATATTTTGTATACATACATACATACATGCATATATATATATATATATATATGTGCCTCTCACTTAAATACCTCAGGAAAAACATTTTTCTAGGCTGGGGCTTTGCATAAATGGGCAGTACCAATTATGACACATGCACACCTTTCCTTTAAAGAACTTATAGGCAAACATTATTCAGGAGCCTTTTCTAGGAGCTGTTTATCAAAACTGCTATGATAATAACTTTGTCCTAATGAGTCCCAGTCTCTGTTTAGGGAGTAATCGATAAACTGCGAATTAATGTTCCATAATTCACATTACAATGCACATGTAATTATTTGAGATGAGGCAAACCCTATGCATTTAATTTACAACTATAATTAAGTAAACTCATTTGATACTAATTAGGTGAGCCTAAAAGGATCATAGGTTTGTATATTTAATTATCAAAGTACAATCAGCAACCAGTTTCTGAAAAGCTTTTCTAGCTTGAACTCAACATTGATCTTTGCCCACCCACACTACAATTTTATGTTCTTGGACCTTCAGTAAATTAAAATGCATGGTGAATCGTGGAGAATCTACTTGGTGAGTTAGCTTTTTTGGTAATTAGATTTGTAATTCACCATCTGAAAAAACGGCTTGAATATAAAGAAGCTTTATGTCTGATAAATCAGTTCATCAGAAATGAGGGAGAAATTAAGACATTTCCCATTAAACAAAAGCTAAAGGAGTTCATTACTGGTAGACCTGCCCTATAAGAAATCCTTCAGGCTGAAAAGGATGCTGGACAGTAACTCAAAGCCATATAAAGAAATAATGCCAATAAAGGTAACTACATAGGTAATTGTAATAGCCAGTGTTCTTGTATTTTTTATTTCTAACTCCTCTTTTATTTCATAGATGATTTAAAAGACAAATACATTAAACAATAATTATAAATATATGTTAATGGACATACCTGCATAAAGATATAATTTATAACAACATAAAGGGGGAAAGGAGCAATATAGAAGCAGAGGTTTTGTATGTTGTTGAAGCCAATTTGGTTTCAGTTCAAATTAGATTGTTATATATTGAAAATGTTAATTTTCTTACCCACTAAGAAAATATTTGAGGAATACAGAAGTTTTCTCTGTTTTGTTAAAATAGTATATAAAAATTAGTTTGTCAGAAAATATACCTGTTTGCTAGCTTAGAAGTCTTTTAAATTCTACTGTCAATCACCAAGTATTTACTGCATACCTAATATAATGGGCTTTCTGCTAGGTTTCAATAATTATCTCCATTTCTTCCCACTAAGTGTGTAAACATATAATCAAGAAAGAAGCTTTATATGATGTCTCCAGTGACTTCCTAGTCTTGGAATATGCTAGATAAAATGTTATTTCTTAGCTGCATTTATGCTGTAAAGAATGTGAAAGCTTGTGCCCATGACTTTCCCTAAAGGTGTAAAAGACGTTCTATCTCCAACCTTTAAAACCAAGGTACCTGAATGTAAGGAGTAGAAGGCACCTGTATGATCCAGTATATGTTCCCTTTACTCTTAAAGTATTTAGGGTGTTGCCATTACTATCAGAAATTGTGAACCTTACCCGCAGACACTCAAATTCTAAGCTTTCAGAATGTGCTAACCAGAACATGAGGGTTTTTCCCTTTCCTTATCAGCAGCCACTATAGTAAAATAGAAGGTAATTGCTGACGCTTATGTTGCTCACATAGAACATTTACTTACATGATCTAAAATAAGATATTAAAATAGATGAGCAAATTGATATCTGGCCTGTGAGGCCGTCGTTGCTTCTTTTATTTCTTTGGGGATACGAGTGCAATTTGTCAGTACATTAAAACAGAGATTTTTTTTTTAATAACAAGGCCCAAGTTTCTTCTGTCCAGATGTAAACAATGTCAGGAGTTCACACGCTATACAATTAATGACACCAGCCTTGCTGCACTGACATCTATGCCTGACCAGTTTGTATCTTGTCTCTGGGTCATCTGAGGAAGTATAAATAGTATTGTGGACTATGAACAGGCCAAGTCTAGCAGGTACCATTTACATGGACTAGAGTATAAATAGTATCCTCTGAAGCTGTACTTGTGGTGTTCTTTTTTTTTTTTTTTTTTTTTTTTGCAGTACACGGGCCTCTCACTGTTGTGGCCTCTCCAATTGCTCCGGACACGCAGGGTCAGTGGCCATGGCTCACGGGCCCAGCCGCTCTGCGGCACGTGGGATCCTCCTGGACCGGGGCACAAACCCGTGTCCCCTGCATCGGCAGGCGGACTCTCAACCACTGCGCCACCCGGGAAGCCCTGTGGTGTTCTTAAATTGAATTATCTCTCATCTTCTTCCAATCTCAGAAACAAAGATACTGATTTTTATATCGTTTGAATAACTATTTGCTAGTTCAACATAACTAGTAAAGTATAAAGATTTGACACCTAATGGCTTCTGTTCTATCCCCTCGTGGTAACAGTAATTTGGTGGATTCAGAAGAGTAGTAGACATTTAGAATGATACTTTGGAGAGGGGAATGGAAGCACCAACTAGGGATTATTAGTAGGACCAGTTCTGAGAGGAATTAACAGTAATTGGCACAGTATTGGATGACAAACACCAGCCCATTTGGAAACAGGATCTTCATCATTTTTTAATAGGGTTGTGCCATTCTTCTTAATCTACTGATGGATATGAGTGTGATCCTTAAACTATTCCTGCAACTTTTCAAAAATCTGATGCTGCAAATTCTGTTCATAAAGAACAGTGAGGAGTACAACCAAGCTTTAAAAGCAATGTAAAATATTGTAATTGATGGGGCTTCCCTGGTGGCGCAGTGGTTGAGAGTCCGCCTGCCGATGCAGGGGACACAGGTTCATGCCCCGGTCCGGGAAGATCCCACATGCCGCGGAGCGGCTGGGCCCGGGAGCCATGGCCGCTGAGCCTGTGCGTCCGGAGCATGTGCTCCGCAATGGGAGAGGCCACAACAGTGAGAGGCCCATGTACCACAAAAAAAAAAAAAAAAATATATATATATATATATATATACACAGAGAGAGAGAGAGAGAGAGAGAGAGAGAGTAATTGAGAGGTTTTTTTAAGCAGGTAATTAACCATACATTTACACCTTTTAATCTACTTTTAAGTGCAAGGGAGATTGGCAAATGACTCAATAAAGAAAAGCGTCCTGTTTAAATTGGATAAAATGGTTGTTTACTAGTGTTTATCACTGTACTCCAAGTAGTCAACTGATCTGTTAATCCAGTTTAGTTTACTAGACAATAAATAGTACTCATAACTTTTATCAGTGTTTGTCAGGGGTCCCTCTGAAATGACTCCATACTTTGGGGAACTTTAATCTTATTGTATAGTATAGACTGTTTAAAATTTTTTTTTCTTTCCTCATATACCTATGACATTACCTTGAGGCATTATCATCCCTGCAAACCAGATTGCACTAAACACCAGTGATATTTCAGCAATGCTTTCTTGCTCTAAGACTTCTAATCCAAATGAGAAAAAAGGAGCCATTGGTCCTCTCATATCTGATGCAATTTTTCATTTGTAAACTAAATAACATTTGCCATTGCCACCATCAACAATTCAAACAGAAATCTTACCAATAGAGAGCCCATGATTAGAAGTAGTGGCATCAATAGCTTAATCTTTAATAATAGAGAACGACTTTGTACATGCATATCCATTTTAAAAATCTTTATTGTTGGGACTTCCCTGGTGGCACAGTGGATAAGAATCTGCCTGCCAGTTCAGGGGACACGGGTTCGAGCCCTGGTCCAGGAAGATCCTGCTTTGCCGCAGAGTAACTAAGCCTGTGTGCCACAACTACTGAGCCTGCGCTCTAGAACCTGCGAGCCACAACTACTGAGCCCGCATGCTGCAACTACTGAAGCTTGCGCACCTAGAGCCCGTGCTCCACAAGAGAAGCCACCTCAATGAGAAGCCCGCGTACCGCAACGAGTAGCTCCCGCTCGCCGCAACTAGAGAAAGCCAGCATGCAACAATGAAGACTCAACGTAGCCAAAAATAAATAAATAAAATTAATTAATTTTTTAAAAAACGGGCTTCCCTGGTGGCATAGTGGTTAAGAATCCGCCAGCCAATGCGGGAGACATGGGTTCGAGCCCTGGTCCAGGAAGATCCCACATGCCGCGGAGCACCTAAGCCCGTGTGCCACAACTACTGAGCCTGTGCTCTAGAGCCTGCGAGCCACAACTACTGAACCTGCATGGCCACAAATACTGAAGCCCGCACACCTAGAGCCTATGCTCCACAACAAGAGAAGCCACCACAATGAGAAACCCACACACTGAAACAAAGAGTAGCCCCCACTCACCGCAACTAGAGAAAGCCCACGCACAGCAACAAAGACCCAACGCAACCAAAAATAAATTAATTAATTAATTTATTAAAAAAAAAAAACCATGCCTTCAGAAGGAGCAGTTTTAAGTAAGACCTGGTCGCCTATACCCAGAAGTCTTATTTTAAGATTAATAATATTCTTGTCCATTTATTCATTAAATGCTTACTACGTGCCAACCTTTGTCCTACGTGCTTTACATGTATTAACTGACTTAATGTTTGCAAAAACTCTATGAGATAATTACAATTTTTGCCCCCATCTTACACATGACAAATTGAGGCATAGAGAGTTTAACTTGGTTATGAGCTAGTAAATCGGAATTTACTAGTAATCGGGAATATGAACCCAAGAGTCTTGTTCATATTCTTAATCACAATGTTATACTGCCTCTGTTCTTTATGGAGTATTAATTTACTTAATTTAGTCAAATTTAGTTATCAGTACAGGGCTTAAAGGGGGAATTTAAATGTCAGTAAACTGTTACATACTGTTCAATCAAAATCTGTTTTTTTCCATTATCACCTTTTTTCTGGAAAAAATGGTGGCAACATTGCTCAAATGGCAGCTTTGGAATTATATTTTACTTCTCTCTCATTCTTTTTGTCCCAAAGTCCTACTTTGCTTTGGGACCCTGGGTAGTTGACAGCCTCCGTGAGCTTCAATGTCTTCATTTATATAATCAGGTCAATAACACCTAACTCATGTGATTGCAGTGAGAATACATGAGATAAAGTATATAGAGCACTTGGTGCAGTACCTGGCTCATAGTAAGTATTTGAATATCGCTTTTTGCTCAGAAACTGCAGTTGCATCCCATTTGCCTCATGTATCAAGTCCAAACATTTGTCGGGCTTTCAAGGCCTCCCTAGAGATGGCTGGACCCCACCCATCTTGCGTTATTTCTGGCCTTACCTGACATTTAAACATCCTTCTTTCTCTATGCCTCCTGGGATATATATCTTTCTTTTCCTCTCCTTTTCACTATCCACATCAAAACCCAGCTTTAAGTTCAATCTTCTCCATGAAACCATCACCAGTTAATTAAACTCACATTGTTCCTTTCCTCCTTTGAGCTCCTGTTGCAGCTATAAATATTACATTGTTAATATTTCACAAATTCTTCCACATATGCTAGATTTCTCTTTCCAACTAGATTCTTAAGTTCCTTGAGAAGACAGACCATGTCTTAATAATTCTCCTTTATCTGCTTCCAAAGGATCTAGCAGAAAATTAAGAGCTCATAGTGAGTGTTCAACAAGTACTTATTGCCTGATTGAAGATAATAAGCTCATGGGCTTCCCTGGTGGAGCAATGGTTAAGAATCCGCCTGCCAGTGCAGGGGACACAGGTTTGAGCCCTGGTCCGGGAAGATCCCACATGCCACGGAGCAACTAAGCCTGTGTGCCACAACTACTGAGCCTGCACTCTAGAGCCCGCGAGCCACAACTGCTGAGCCCGTGTGCTGCAACTACTGAAGCCCGCACGCATAGGGCCTGTGCTCTGCAACAAGAGAAGCCATCACAATGAGAAGCCCGCACCCGCAACAAAGAGTAGCCCCCGCTCACCGCAACTAGAGAAAGCCTGCGTGCAGCAGCAAAGACCCAGTGCAGCCAAAAATAAAATAAATTAAATTAAATTAAATTTTAAAAAAGATAATAAGCTCCTAAAAACACCTTATAGAATTGTATAGGGCTTTATATTTGACAGGGTGCTTTTATTAATATTTATGCTTAATCCATATAATAGTCACTGAAAATAGCTAAAGCAAGAATTATCATCATTTTCTGAGCAGCAAAACAGAGTTTAAGTTACACTGTGACTTGCATAAGGTCTCTTGGTAAGTGGCATCTTAGACTCCGTTCCCAACTCCCACCATTCAGTCCATTCTCTATAAGGCTGCCAGAACAATCTCTTTTGAAAATGGGATCGTGTCACTCCTCTCTTTGAAACCTTCCAGTGGTTTCCCTTTTTATTAAATAGAATGAAATTCTACCAGCTCTTCCCCCCGACACCCCACCCACACACACACACACACACAAATTTGATCTCCACATACTCACTGTACTCTAGTTACAGTGGCCTTCTTAACCTTGAACAGGCCTAGCTCACAAAGCTTGTTGCTAGCCCAGGTCCTCTGCACTTGAATATTCCACCCCTGGATCTTCACATGGCTGGCTCCTTCTTGCTATTGAAGTCTCAATTCAAACATCACCTCCTCAGTGAGGAAGTAACACCCATCTAAATTAACCCTCCTCCCCAGTCATACTTTATCATCTGTTTTATTTCCTTCATGGCATTTATTGTTATCTCAAATTATCTTCTTCATTTTTGTATTAGTTATATATTATCTATCCTCACTAGAATGTAGATCCTGTGAGAGCAGGGTTTTTGTTTGTCCTATTCACATCTGTATTCTCCTTCCCTGACAGAGGTCCTGACACATGATAAGCTCTTAATAAGTATTTGTTGAATAAAGTAGCTGAACAAAAACCAGACTCAAACTGTGGGTCTTTTGAGTCCTAATCCGGTTTACTTGCCATCATTCCATTTATTCTGCCTTTCATGAAAGCACTTATACTTTTGGAACTACAATAAGAACTGATTCAGAATAATGACATTAACATGTGCTGTAGGATTCTCTATTATCAAAGAAAATTTTCATTGAGTTCAATAAACTAATTAAAGCAAGGATGTCATGGTATGTTATTATATTAGTACATTTAGAAAGATTTCCAACTAAAAAGACTTTCTGCTTTTTCTTTAGTTAACCAGAAAATTAAATTAACCCAGAGCTCTTCATTTCCCCCAAAAGTCCTTGTTAATTAGGATTGTTCTATAAATCTCTATTATTAGCAGAATTTGTCATCTGTTTCATTATCCTGTTTATTAGGGCAGTCTGAACAGGGTGTCTTTGCTCATATCCTGATATGTGTATCCAATGAAAAGAAAAAGCATTTCCTGGATTCTCTTTTTTTTCCCTATTCTGTGACACAGGCATATTTCATGCTGTTTGCATAACAACTTAATTTCCTTGTGTCAGTTCCCAGTATAAAGTAGGAATGATATTCTTAACTTGGCTATTAAGTAAAATAATTAAATTTAGAGTCTACTTAAAATAAAAGCATTAGTGCTTTGAAACATTGTTTGTGATAACAGAAGATTGAAAACAACCTAAAAGTTCATCAATAAAGGACTACTTAAGTAAATTATAGTATATCCATACAGTGGACTATTACACAGTCATGAAAAACAATGACATTCTCTGTTTACCAATATAAAAAGATCTCCAAATGAAAAAACATCGTCCAGAACAGCATGCATATAGTATGATACTTTTTTTGTTGTTTAAAATAAAAAGGAGAAAAGTAAGAATGTTTTGCTTATATGTGCATAGAGAAATTGTGAAAGGATATACAGGAAAGCAATAGCAGTAATAACCAGATTGAAAAATAGTGGGACTAGAAACTGAATGAATGGGAGAGATAAGAGAAGGGTGGTTGTACCATATATTTTCACATATTTATATTTGGGAACTATAGTTATGCATTACCTGTAGTAAAAGTTAAAAGGTTAAATTTTTTTAAAAAACAAGCACAACTAAAAGCAGTATGTGGTTCTGGACTGCATCCTGTACTGGATGAAAAAAATTGCTATAAAAGACATTAGGACAATTAACAAAATTGGAATATGGAGTATAGATTAGATGAAATAACAATATTAAGTTTTTAAATTTGTCAACTATACGATGGTTACCTAAACGAATATGTTTGTTCTTAGGAAATACACCAAATTAAATAAATTATTAAGGAGTAAAGGACATGATATATGCAACTTAAGCTCAAATGGCTTGAAAGAATAAATATGTATGTATATACAGGAGGACTGATAAATTATGGCAAAATGAAAAACTGGTAAATCTGGATAAACGTTATATGGGAATTCTCTGTATTTTTCTTTAAACTTTTCTGCTTGTTTAAAATTATCCCCCCAAAAAAGGTTAATAAAAAACAAGCAGGGCTTCCCTGGTAGCTCAGTGGTTAAGAATCCGCCTGCCAATGCGGGGGATATGGGTTCAAGCCCTGTTCCAGGAAGATCCCTCATGCTGCGGAGCAACTAAGCCCGTGCACCACAACGACTGAGCCTGCGCTCTAGAGCCTGCGAGCCACAACTCCTGAGCCCGCGCGCCTGGACCCCGTGCTCTGCAACAAGAGAAGCCACTTCAATGAGAAGCTTGTGCACCGCAATGAAGAGTAGCCCCCGCTCGCCACAACTAGAGAAAGCCCACACACAGCAACAAAGACCCAATGCAGCCAAAAATAAATAAATTAAAAAAAGAAAAAAGAAGCAAACAAAAACATTAATACCCTGGAAATACCTCATTATAAGAAATCAAGGTGCAGGAGCCACTTTTCAGAATCTTAGGAGTTCTGGGGTTTTTTTTTTGTGATACGCGGACTTCTCACTGTTGTGGCCTCTCCCATTGCGGAGCACAGGCTCTGGACGCGCAGGCTCAGCGGCCATGGCTCACGGGCCCAGCCACTCCGCGGCATGTGGGATCTTCCCGGACCGGGGCACGAACCCGTGTCCCCTGCATTGGCAGGCGGACTCTCAACCACTGCGCCACCAGGGAAGCCCAGGAGTTCTGGCTTTTAAACGGTCCTACTTGTCACTTTCTGGTGAAGTTTTTGCCATCAGTTTTCTGTTTTTTTCCATGGCTGGTAATGCTCATCAGAGGCAGTGGTAGAGGTGGTGACTACAGTCTACCTTGAGGCTGAAAAACACTTGGCTATCTGCTTCTCATCCTGCTTTGTATCTTCTTCAGTTATATCTTCACTACAATTTAGAGGTGACATCAGTAAGACAGTGACAACACATGGCACTTTAATATACCTTGAACAGAATTTCCTAAGGATATTAATTATCTTGACTCTGTGTGTGTATACAGTACTAAAATATATAGTTAATTTGGTAGCAGTAAAGCTACCGGAACATTTAGTCTAATTGTTTGGCATTGAATGAGTGGATTTTTTATTATTATTTTTCAGTTAGATATTGTGGCATTTGTATGAACTAACCATCTCTACTATAAACGACTTAACATTATAGTTGATTCTAGCCAGACTGGCCTCTTAAGAGACTGGGTAGTAAGGCTTATGTCACAGTAGAGTGAAGAGTGAATTACCTGTTTGTATAAACTGTCCAGAGACTGTTTGATTTTTATTATTTTGTACTTTAAGTACATTAAATTTCATTGTTCTGAGTGAAGATGCCGTGAGGGTCTTATCCAATAAATGACACTAAGCAAATCTGTTATCAGCTGAATTGTTAGTGTTTGTTTCCTGTCTGCTTGGGGAAACTCATGATTTTGTGCTGTTGTAGAAGTCTGGAAAATAGGAATAATAATTATTCCCAATCCTTTTCCTTCTCACTTTATAAAGAATTTGGGAAGAGACAATGGCACTTACTTATCTTAAGCTCTTGAGTAGAAGTACTTGATCAGAACTAAGTGTCATTTTTCTATAACTAAGGCAAAAAGCTATTTTTGCTACTTGTTCCCACAGCTACTCCAGTCCCATTTCACACCCAAGAAAACAAGATCCCAGTAACAGTGATGTGAGTGTCTTGGGCCTCATTGGCTGAATAATGCCCATGCCTATAAGTGTGTCTTAAGATTTAGTTAGGTACTTTGTATGTTCATACAATAAATTGACTAGAAGGCTATGGAATGGGTCATGCTGGTGAATACCATTTACTTAGTTTGTGGGAGTTTTTTTAATAACTCTGTAAACCAGCTTAGATCATTGTATTTCAAAATAAGAATGTACCAAAAATATAAGTGAACTTGAATATTATTGAACTTTGTTTAATCCCTTTTCAATGATTTGGAACACCATTCAAGATCTTGCAAATTTTCAGCATTATTATTTTGAAAGAAGTTCTCATAATATAGCTCTCTAGATGCAAAAGATAATAGAGCCTGGACTGTGTACCAATTTATGACAGCTCTTTTTACATTCTTAATATTCTTATATACTTATTTGAATTAATAAGTACAAAAAGTGGAAAATATTTCTACTTTATGTTTCAGGAAATTGAACTTCATATGACACCTAAGGGTAAAGGATTTCAAGGATCTACACATATATCCAGAAAAAAGTGTAGTAAAGCTGCATTCATTTAGAATTTTTGCTAATTTAAACAAAAAGTCATGATTCTTAAGAACAAAATTCAGATAAACTCTTCCATTGTGAATTAGGTTTTATTCATAAATAAAGATTTATCCAATCAAAAGTCAATAACTTTTTTAAACAAAGAACTCAAGGAATTATATCTAATTGCAGCTTACTTATCATTTATATGTGATTATTTTAATCTGTAATCCAGGAATTAATTCTTATATTACCTAAAATGTTTTATAGATGTGTTATATTATTACATAATATAACCTTATTATAAATGGTAATGGTGTCATTAACTTAGCTCATTTTACTTGTTTAATGCCTGTTTATTCTTAGTTTATAGTTGTTAATTCCCTTTATAGTATGACTTGTACTTGGAAGTAATAAAATCAGATTTCTTTATAAATATTTATGGTACAGACCTTTCCCTAAACCAGACTGTAGCCCTTTCCTTTCCTAATTATTTCTAATAAAGTCTGCTTATATCTTTTTTTTTTTTTTTTGGCCTGCGTAGCAGTCTGTACTGCATACTCCCTAGAAAATTTAATCCTGGATGTTTATGCCTTAACTTCCAATTAATCAAAATCTTGTCAACTTCATGTAGGTCTGGTGTTACAAAGTGTGGAAAGGTAGTACTTAAAGAGTTTAAACAGGTACTTCTAATATGGAATCTTCTTAGCATCTACAGTCAAAAGACATCACTAAGTGAATGAGTCCTCTTCTTGAATATCAATCTTTCCAGGAGGATCTTTTTTTCATTATCATCACTTTGTTTATCTCTTGTTGAAAGTATCCATTAGTAGCAGGTAGCAAAAGGCAAACAGAACATGCTTTTTGAGAGTCTTAGGTTCTTTATTAAGACCTTAAAATTTCCAAGATTTTCTTTTCTCTCCTTCTTGATCTTAGATGAGATTGAAGTTTATAGCGCTTTGGCCACATTTGTCCCCATAAAGGATGCAAATTTGTAGTTTCAGAAGTTCCAGACACCAATGAAAAGCACTATTCAGTCTTTTACAAATGTCCTCTAGGCCAAATTTCATCACAGATACAGTAGTCTCCCTTACCTGCAGGGGTTCGTTCCAAAACCCCCATTGGGTTCCTGACACTGTGGATAGTACCAGACCCTATATATACTATGTTGTTTTTCTTCTGTACATACATACCTATGATAAAGTTTAATTTATAAATTAGGCATAGTAAGAGATTAACAACAATGAATAATAATAAAATATAACAATTACAATAATATACTGTAATAAAAATTATGTGATGGGAATTGCCTGGCGGTCCAATGGTTAGGACTCCACGCTTCCACCGCAGGGGACCAGGTTTCCATCCCTGGTTGGGGAAATAAGAACCTGCATACCACGCGGCATGGCCAAAAAAAAAAAAAATTTGTGAATGTGGTCTCTCTCTCTCAAATTATCTTATTGTACTGTACTCACCCTTATGATGATGATAGGATATGATACAATGCCTGTGTGATGAAATGAGGTGAGGTGAATGACACAGATATTGTGATGTATCATTAGGCTAACATTGACCTTCTGATGATAACGTCAGAAGGAGAATCATCAAGCCATGATGATGTCGATGGTTGGATATCAGCAGCAGATGATGTCCATGGTTGGGCATCCTCAATAGCTGAAGGGTTTTCGTTTGTGTTTGTTTATTTGTTTCATTGAAACCTTTTGGAAGAACATTGTAATTGGAAGTTGTCTCTTTTTAACTCATCAGTGTTTTGCTACAGAGGTTGAATCCTTCAGTGATTATAAGGGTGACTTTAATGCTGCATTCCATCCAAGGATCTTATTCCCTAATTTTGTCCTTTAAAGTCTGTGCAATTTGAAACACTTCAGCAAATTTTGGTAATGTCCGAGTTGCTGGTTCTACTCCACTTTCTTCTTCATCATCTTTCTCTTCCTCTGTAAATGACTCAACAAGTTCTTCCACTTTCTCATTTGTTAACATTTCTCCATGGTCTTTGATGTGTTCTTCTTCATCAAGCATGTTGGCAAATCCTTCTTACTGTGTGAATGATTTTCCTAACTTCTCCACTGATCCCCAGGAAGCCTTTAAAATCATTCATGACTGCAGGCCTTTACAATTTCTGGTTTTAATTCATCCACTGCAGCTTTGATGAATGTTATTGTGTCAGTAATAATGAATGATTTCTAGCACTGCATTGTGTCCAGATTAGAGTCTGCATCAATTGCTGATCAAATATGATCAAATATAGGGTGGGTGTATGTGACCTGGACAAACTGAATGATGTCCTTGTAAAAGGGGTGAAGCAGTGAAGTTGTATTTGGAGATAAAATTCCAACCTCAACATTTTCACGTTTGTAACAATTCAGGATGACCAGGTACGTTATCTGTTACTAATAGAACTTCAAATTCCACCCTTTCTTCTTCCAAATATTTTTTCACTTCTGGGATGAAGCATTGGTGGAAGCATCCCATAAATGAGATAACTGTCACCCATGCTTTCTGATAATTTTTGGGTTTGTTTTTGAGAGCACATGGGTTCTTCACCCTGAACACTACGCCTGGCTTTATCATATGCCCTGCAGTGTTGCCACATAGTACCAACGTTCATCTGTCCTTCCATGTTTTATGCCCTGGTGCCTCCTTTGCACTTTTATGAATGTAGCTTCTATTGGACATCTTCTTCCAGAAGAGCCCAGTTTCATCACCACTGAAGACTTGCTTTGGATGGTATGCTATCTCCTTAATCAACTCCTTCAGCACTGCCAGAAATGTGGCAGTAGCTTCTTCATCAGCAGACACAGCCTCTCCAATAATTTTTATATTTTTCAGTCCAGATCTTTTACTGAATCTGTAACCATCCTTTACTCACAGTAAATGGCTTGGCTGTCACTTGTTTCAGGGGATCCCTGGCTGAAGTGTTCCTATAGGCTCAGTGTTTTCTGGCGCAGCACGTTGCCGTCAATAGGAATAAATCTTCTGTTCATGTCCTCCACCCCAAAACTTAATGCCTTTTCCATCTTAGTTAAGCACTTGTCACGTACTCTGGCCATAACTTTTGCAGTTTAAGGTGCAACATCCAATCTAACACAAATTTCTTTTTCCTTCTTCACAATTTCACAGATAGAAGCTTCGTTCTTACTGTAGATCTATTTTAGCAACCTCAACATATAATATTTTTTTCTTTCCTCATTAAGTCAGGAACTTGCACCTTTTCACTTAAAGGAAGCACTTTATGGCCTCTCTTTGGCATATCCAAATCTCCAGCATCACTACTCTTGTGCTTTGGGACCATTAGTAAGTAAAATAAAGGTTACTTGAACACAAGCACTGCAGTACAGTGACAGTCAATCTGATAACCAAGGCGGCTACTTGAGTGACTTACAGGCGGCATACGTAGGGATGATTCATATCCAGGGCAGGATGGATTGGGACGGTATTCAGAATGGTGTGGAACTTAAAACTTATGAATTGTTTATTTCTGGAGTTTTCCACATAATATTTTCAGACTTTAGCTGACCGCGGGTAACTGAAACTGCAAAAAGCAAAACTGGATAACAGAGACTACTGTAATGCCATTCCACTGTCATGTGCCAAGTTTAAAGTAGTGTATTAGGTTACTCTGTAGTCAAAAGAACCAAGTCCAGACTGCTGTAAGAGAAGAGCTCATTGCACTGTCCATTTTGTTCTGCCCATGCATTCAGTGGTAGCTTTCCCTTTTGTTATTTGACTGATAGTTTGGAGGAAATAGTGACTCCGTTGTAAAAAGTAACCAGATTAAGTTATCCGTAATAAGCCAACTAATATCAGTAATCCTTGACATTGGCATCAAGTATTATTCAGAATAGTAGTTATATTTTTTTTGTGCCATTGTGATTTTCTATAGAGGAACACTCAAGACTCATTATTTGTAGTTTTTAAATTTACAGCTCTTTAACTATATCCAAGATTTCATTGCCAGGAATGTAGCCAGGCTTGATGCTTTATTAGAGATCCATGATCTAGTACTTAATACTTCCTTTAGCTCATAGTTTCTGTGCAAGTATTTTTACTGTCCAAAAAGGTACTGCTACCATTTACAGTTGTTCCTCAAAAATGTGAACTACCTAAGTATAACTCTTAACAAAACACATACAACATCTGTATGCTGAAAATACCAAAAAGCATTGCTTACAGATGGCTTTTCACCTTGGTTCCCAAGTGCTCATGTACAGAATATGGGCTTCATGTTCTGTCTCTCTCTTTGGCTGATGTAGGAGCTTCAAGCTTTCCTGGGTGAGTTTGTATATTGAGTGTTTACAAAGAGAAGTCAGTCTGCCTTTCTTTGGCTCTAATTGCAGAAAGTGAAGTCACCGCTTTTGCTGTCTTGGATCAAGACCAGAAAGAAATTGTTGATACCAATGGAGCTGGAGATGCATTTGTTGGAGGTACGGACTCATTTATTTCATACTTACTTACAAGTTAAACATTTCCTTTAACCCTGTCTCTGCCACATAGCCAAGATTTATGAATATAGTAACTTTTAATTTCTGCTTTTAAATAATTAATTCCTGATGTTTTTTCCATATGCTACTATCATTGTGTTATGAGGGTATATTACTACAGGAAAATATGTATTTTGGGCTTAAAGATAATTTACTGTTACGCTATATCCCAGTCATTTTCACAAGATTAATTGTGTCTGTCAGAATATTGCATAAACAAGCTGCATCAAGACAGTACATAGTATATTCATAGCCCTTCAGGCTTAAATGTTAACAAATTGTTGTTCTTTAAAACACATTGTGAATATTAATAGTACGCTAATAGCTAAGGATGATGTCTTTGGATTATATCCTTTAGTTAAAACATCTGTTTCTAACACAATAGTTGGATGTTTATTGTACCAGGAAGGGTTAAATTTTTGTCTCATTAAGGTTCAATAAGAACTGGCACAGTTTATAAAAACTAAATCATTTTTGGAGTGAGTAGTCAAAAATAAGATCAAGACAATTGGAAGAGTTTTGGCTTGATAACTTAGATTGATCTAAAATCGGATTCAAAAGTTCTTTTCATATGTCTGAACTCCTTCTAGCCAAGTGTAGTTAAGCTAGGTTAAGATCACTAGAAAGCTTTAGACTCCTGAGTGATAGCCCAGAAGAGTCCCTCCTGACCTTTATTTCTCATAACATCAAGCGAGACAAGGAAGAAAAGGTGAATGGAGCTGACCCTTGTCTTCCTTTCCTTGGAAGATAAGTTGAATTATGGGAAACTTATTTAAGGTTGTATAATGGTTTGAACTTAATGTTACTTAAAATATTTATATTCTTTTAATGTTCACTAGCATAAATTTTTCATGTTTCCTTCTTTGAAACTTTTCATGCCTAGTCTTAAATGAGCTGTTTACCATTAGACTGGTAGCATGCCCCATGCCATCTTTTTTTGGAAAGAGTACATACAACAAACAAGTTCTACTTTACTGTCACGCACGTATCTTTTATTCCTTTGCTCTGAAAGGCTTCATCACTGATTATTTTGCAGTTGTTTTTCCTATTCCATACCGCTTCAGAGCTGTAAACCCATGTAGCCTAAAAATACCTTATGCAGAATTGGGCCAAATTCTGTAATACATTAAGGAGACACTATTGATTTCCTGTTTAGAAATTGGTTAAACTAGGAATCTAGTACAGAAACTTTTAAATTTATAATGTGTGTGTGTGTTATTTAAGCACTTTAAAATACTTAAAACAGTAAGTATTCTCTTTCTTTGCTATTTAGTTGGGTACATCCTGAGGCTGTCATAGATACGATGGTGACCTAATTAGGCACTGCTCCTGGGCCTGAGGCCTGGGGCTTCCTGGCCTTGCAACAACAGATTCCTTTATAGACCCCTAACTACCTATAATGCTTCCACTACGAGGTAGGAATATATAGACTTTTTGAGGAAGAGGGAAGTCATTCTTAGGATACTAAAATAGGAACAGCTAGCTAGCCATTTGTATTACAGTTAGAGTGATAAATGAACTATATCATCAAAGCCCTTGGACTCTTTGTTACAGGATTTTCGGCCTCCTTCTTATCTCACTCTGGTTACCCAGACTCATTTATATACTTATTCTTGGGGTACAGTGAGGTAAGTAAAAAGGAAAGAGTGTGGAACAGCGATCTGCGAACCTTTTTTCCTAAAGGGCCAGACAGTGAATACGTTAGGCTTTGCAAGCCGTATACTGCATATTCTTCTTGTTTTCTTGCTTGCTTTTTGTTTTGTCTTTGGTTTTTTGCAGTACTCTAAAAATGTAAAAACCTTTCTTCGCTCTCCAGCTGTACAAAAACAGAGCATGGGCTGGATTTGGCTCTCAGGCTATGGTTTGCCAACCCCTTTTGTAATATGTTGGCAGCCTCCTCACTTTATTCACTTTCATCATACCCTGGATTTCACTACGCACTGTTGAAATCAGTATAGAGAAAGTGGAAGTCAAGCTGAAACTAGGCAGAACTTTACTGGTAAAACCTCAATTAAGTAGCCATTTTTCTCGTTTTAACCCTACTCTCATCGGTTCCCAGGATATTCAGATCCTGAAAGACTGAGTCATGCAGTGAGATGAATACTCTAATGTCATTTTAACAAGGAATACTTATGCTGGCATGTTCAGCACATTCTGTCTATGTACATCAAGCTATATAGTAATAGCATAGATAACATTTACGCAGCACCTACTAGCCAATTGATATCTTAGGCACTTTACATATATTAACTCGTTTAATGTTCATAAAAGCTCCTTGAAGTAGGTTATTTTTAACCCCATTTTACTGATGAGAAAACTGAGACACAGAAGGGTTAGATAACTTTCCCAAATTCTCGTAGCTAGAAAGTAGCAGAGCCAGGATTCAGACCCAGGCAGTCTGAACTGTACTGCTTCTCTAAACTTTTAGGGAAATCTCATCATTAGGACTCAGAACCACAGACCCGCCTTACTAACAAAAGCTGGTTTTGCCAGAGAGAATGTTCCTATTGACTGAATAGATGACTTCATTTATTGAACAGGAGGTTTTGTTACACAATAGGATTCTTAGGACTCTGGGGTAAGATTGTTGCAGAAAAGAAAGTGAAAGGGAAGAGAATCGAAGGACTTAATCCCAGGTGAGTTTGAACCAGGAGTTTCTGCTAAGCAGTAGAATTGATTGCACTACAGAGATACAGAAAGCCAGATCATAAACTCGCTTGGTCAGCATGGAATCCGAATACAGGGATTTATATGAATCAACTGTTTAATAGCACCAGGCTGATACATCCATCTTACAATAGAGATGTTCTGGTTAGTTGGAAATACTCAAAAATCCATTGGCTAAAATCCCCTACTCCCATCTCTACACCAGGGGAAGGCTTTCTAGTAGGATTGGAAATACTCTATCTTTTGAAGTATACTCCTCTACCTTGATCATGAATGGAGAGGCAATGATGGCAACTTTTGCATTTACTATGTAGTTTCTTTTTCTTTGCTTGATTGCCTGATTAATGTGTCTCCTTTCTGATTGACACATTTTATCTTTAGGTGCTTAATATATTCCTCCTATTACTTTCAAGTTTTGCTGGCTTACAAGCACCTCTTTCTTTTGTGACTTTGCATAACTATATTCCAGTCCCAATTTCAAGTTCTTAGATAAACCATGACTTCACCTACCGTGTGCTGATATTACATATCCCAATACCAGAGTGCCATGCGTTCTCATTAGCCACATAAGAGATACATGACTACATCATAGATTTTCATGTATAATTTTAAAATGAGTACCCCAAAGGAACATAAATTAAATTCATAGTTCCATCTCGAGGGTTTGGTAACAGTGACAAATTCCTCTAGCCTCCACAAGTATACCTCCTTGTTCTATTTGGAGATCTTAAACACTTTCTAATGTCTGTCCTTTACTTGTCACTAGCCAGCCCTGATGGAACTACCCTTTTCACATTCTCCCTCAAAAGCCAAAGCGCCACGATTGTACCCTTGGAAATGGAGACAATTCTATAATCTCTAAGTATGATTTCCTAATTTCCCAGGTCAGTTGAAAATTTCTTCCTGTTGTCCTGCTGTGCTTTGTCACAGCAGGTCTGCCTTTTCATTTGGAACCCTCTTTGTCACTGCCATAGTAACAAATGGAAACATTGAGAACATTTTGTGACAGGCACTGTCATTGTTCCCTGTGAAATCTCTTCCCCTGTGTCTTCCCAGTAAATGAAACTGAGAAGAAAAATCATAACAAATAACATGAAAGGGGACCTAATCAATATGTTCCCAGTGGGCTGTCAATACCAGCCTATGTTAATCTAACATGATTTAGTTGTATGTTTTATGGCAGCTATAGGAATATGAACTAGACCTACAAATCATCTTTAGACTAAAAGTGAGTACACCTTTGACGGATTATACCCAGGCACGTACATCTAACTCTCAGAATAAAGACTAGAGACCTTACCCAAGGACCAACATTCTTAGGTTTAAAAAAGCTTCATTAAATGTTAAGAGCCATATATAGCTTAGAATAGTTTATTTGAATGATAGTAAAGTAACTGTGCTGCCTTTAATACTTTTATTTTCAAATTTCTCATGACAGCTTTATCAGGGAAAATGTATTATCCTAAACGATATTACCTACAATATGAAAATGACTTTTAAAGCCACTTAGCAATCACAGTATAAATAATTATCCTATTTCCCATCTAATAAAAAGGAGCATTAATTTCACTTTCTAATTCATGTTCAGAAAAGACTTTTTGTTTAAAAAAAAAGATTTAAGTTACCAGAGCAAGGATATTACTTCCTTTTCAAGTAGCACCTGTCTATACTTCAGAGAACCATAGGGAATCTCTAAGTTAGGTTTACATTTTCTATTCTCACCTTGCTTTTTATTCCCAAACATTTGTAACTTACTCTCCCGTTCTTCTTAACTGCTGCTTCATTGTGCTGTACAAAGAAGTGGTGTAGAATTCTTCTGACTTTTTTTTCTGCACCACCCCCTTCCTTTGCTGTCAACTCAGAGGACTAGAAAATAACCTGGTGAGTGTTGAATATATCATTTCTCACACTTCTTCACCCAAAAACGAAACCTTCATATGACCCACTGTATGCAGAAGATTTACTTGTGGATGGTAACCAAGATGATTGCTGCACACTCCTACCCCATCCCACAGCAACAACGATCCCTTTCCCTGTCTTTTACCTCTAGCAGGACATCTTTGGTGTTTGATTTCTTAAGCAGTTTCCCTTAAAACCATCAAATGAGGTATGGGATTGACTTGGTCATTAAGAATTTGAAATACACCAGAGACAGCAGCTCAAGTTCACACAGGGGGAAAGGGAAGAGAGATTCACACCTTGCACAGTCTTAGGATGCTTCATGACATGCTACTCTGATGTTTCACATCCAGAGATTTTGATAAGTTGACGTTGGACCAGGACCAAATTTCAGGAGTCTTGCCTAAGATTATTTAAGCCTTTGTGGGTCTAAAGAGGTAAAGATGATCCTCGAGCCATGACAGAAATGAGAAATAACTTTCATTGACATGGGATACAGGATGATTTTAGGATAAAGTCTGGAATTTTTCACAAATAGTAATGTTCCCTCAAAGATCTTGTATCCTGGATGGCCTCCATCTAGAAGCAATTGTAAATAGATAATGGAATTCAAAGGACTTGGTCTTCTGGAGATTTGGATAATCCAGAGACAGTCTGAGCCATGGAGGCTGTCAGACCCTGAAACTTAAATATGAACCTTACATCTCCTATATTTGATGATTATTAAGAAATGCTTATTCTAAGAAAACAATGTTGTATTTATAAGATTTCATTTAGTAGCAGAGGGCCAGAAGAAATGTCACAAGCAAAATATCTGAAGTTAATTTTGTTAGAATTGTGATATGACAGAATATATGTATATCAGTTTCCTGGCCTATGATATTTGTGAGTCAAATGGAACTCACTTGAATCCAATAGCAGTCCAAGCTGCTCTTACATGGATTTGGTCAATTTTACCTACCTTATCTGTCAGATTCATCCAATCTGTATCAGTTAGGTTTTGCTGCATAACACACCACCCTCAAAACTTAGTGACCTAAAACAACAACCATTTATTTAACTCCACAAATCTGTGAATTGGCAGCTGGGCCTAGGCTCAACTGGACAGTTGCTCTGGTCTCAGAGGTTCAAGAGATTAAGTAATTTGCCCAAGGTCACAGTGAAAACCAGGATTCAAACTCAAAGTTTGACCCCCAAGTTCTTACCTCTGATCATTTTTTTATACTCCATTCCATTAGTATCCTCTTGTCTTCCCCTCCAAGTGAGGAAAAATAGCCTAAGTGCTTTTTCTAAACACTAGTCTGTAGACTGGGGCCAATCTATGACTTAGCAGAGATTTCATCAGTCAGTAGCAAAATGAAAAAAAGGTAGGAGCAATATAGTAAGTTTTCGTAAAGCTGAGTGTATTCAATTTAAAATCTTGTCTCATAGATGTTTGAATTTGTTACAATGTGCCTTTATTGGTTTTGTAATTAATATAATCAAAATAAATGAAATCACATGTCGGTAGTACTGATGCATAGCCTGGCCAACCTTGTGACCTAGCAGAAGTCTTAACCAATGGTGCATAAGTTATTACAAACAACTTCCCAAACTGTATGAAAATTTGTATGAAGTGTAACCTCTGATGTTATATGGCTATTTACTATAAACAGGGGTCTGAATAAAACAAACAAAAATTATCAATGCGATTACTAAATTTACAGCTATTCTCACTTCAGATATGAGTTCCCAAACCTGGGGTATGAACACAAGATCTTAATTTATTTTTCATTTAATTATCCAGTTTACATTGACATTTTATAAAATTAAGATATGTATGTTTTATTTCTATCCCATGAAATAAACGGAAAATTAAAACCAGTTTCTGTCATCAAGTGCTCTTTGAATTTTAGAACGACCCTGCTGTGAGAAATTGTCAGTTGATCAAATACAGGTTTTTGAATTGAGTTAAATAGTAACAAAATTAGTTATCTTGCTTATGAATTAGGGTATAAATAAGCTTACTGTCATCTCCTTATTCTAACACTCCAGCAGCTATGACTTTGTCCTGGTAAGTCTTTTTGTTTTTAATTATATTGCTTAAAATGTTAATGCTGAAAGGGAGTATTTTTTAAAATCACGTTTCTGGTTTTCAGGTTTTCAAACTTTCAATAGTGAAACTATGTTCAAATGAGGTTTTATCTGAATCAGAATGAAATGAGATTAAACAAATCCCCATTTGACCCTATCCGCATTTTATCTGGTTGCTCATAAAAAGCAGCTCTCTTGAATGAATTGATGTTAGGTATGAAAACCTAAGATGGTCTATTAAAAAGCCCCCATTTGATGGATGAGGAAAGGGAGTTAATTGTAAATATGCAATACTAGAAGCCAGATCTCATGGCTCATTAATTCATGATCCAGTGATTACATGTGTTCATAACCCAAATGAAAATTGTCAGTTAAGTAGTCTGTTATATAGGCCTTTTGGAAATACATAGGTCAAGAGTTGATACCCCAAATGGATAGAAGCCTTTGATATAGTTGTTTTAGTATGTGGGTATCCAAGATGTTTAACTTTAACAATAAACAGAAGCATATGCTAAACTTTTATTTTGGGAACCACATCAAGAGATCACACATTAGGTTTAAAATTCAGATTCTAACATTTTTGTTCCATAAGGAGGAATGATTTTTTTTTTTTTTTCCTGCGGTACACGGGCCTCTCACTGTTGTGGCCTCTCCCGTTGCGGAGCACAGGCTCCGGACGCGCAGGCTCAGCGGCCATGGCTCACGGTCCCAGCCGCTCCGCGGGGGCACGAACCTGTGTCCCCCACATCGGCAGGCGGACTCTCAACCACTGCGCCACCAGGGAAGCCCCTAGGAATGATCTTTAAAGCAGTATTTTGAAAGGGCTTGGGGTGCAAGGGCACCTTATCCATACAAGTAAAACATACTGCTTAGTACTCTTCAGGAGCTTCTTTCCTGAATTAGGGGCACAGAAAGGTTTTTTTGGTTTGGGATTTTTTTTTTTTTTTAATTCAAATGCAATATCCCACGCCACGTTAATACAATTTGACGAGTTTCCATTTTCATACACCAGGAAGAGCAGATAAGTTATCCTCACTGTTATAGCGCTGACCACTGCCTATATATTATACCCAGTTGCTCACTTTGTGTGGGAGGATGCTCAGTTGCTCACTTTGTGTGGGAGGATGTATTGTGCTTAGCTGTCGTGAAGGAACCTTTGCTCTGAATTGACTTCCTGTGCATGTCAGTCACTACACCATCTGACACCACTTAGGCTTTGGTTTTCATTATGCAAATACCTGCTAGGTCAGACCTTACCCTGATGGGCACAGTAGCTTTTTAAGTTATTTCAAAATTTAATGTTTGTTGATTTCCTTTTTCCAGAAAAATCTGTGTTTTCTAACATATGAGTCACAAGTTGTTACTTAAGTTCATGACTAGTTGGTAGTCAATATGAAGTCAAAACAAAATAAAATTTTACTAACTAAACTACATAAAAAATGAAAGGAAAAAAAGTTTACATCTGAGCCTTTTTCAGCAGGGGGAAACCATTACTTTGTCACATCTGGGTAGTCTAAGCCAGCCAAACTGAAGTGGGAATTTCCTGCCATATGTTAGTTCTTTGAGCAACCTGTAAACATCTAAAAGAGGGTATGTGAGTTCTTGTTTGGTAGAGCTGTAGCCACTGTGGAAGCTTGCTCCTAATAGGTAGCAGACATTTTTATGTACTACCACTCGTCAGGAGGTTAAGTAGCCTGACTATAGCTACTAACACTGTTTGCTCTTGTTAAATGCATTAATTTGGAAGGCCTAATTTGGAAGGTACAACATCAGGTCTCACCAGTATTATAGCAAGAGTGAACACTGTGTTGAAATGACCTCCCAAATGTGGATGACAGAAATTTTGTTTCATTAATAAAAAGAAGGTAAGACTAAGCCACCAAGGTTATTCCAGATAACTTGAATAAGGTCATTTTATAAAGTCAGTGAAGACCAAAATAAGCCTCTTTATACAAAGGAAAATAAAGAATCTGAAATGGTAGGAGAAATACCAAGTATTTACATCAGCTTCCTGTTCCAGATGCACATGGGCATTAAGAAGCAAAAATTTCATTCAGAAGAGTTGTACACAAAAAGTAGAAATGCTTTATCCAGTTGAAACAAGAGACATTTTTAAGGGGGAAAAAAAGACTTTCCACATAATCTCACTGTTTTTGTCATCCTCTGTAAGGGAAAATATTGACATTTACCAGACTGTTTGCTCCAGCTTTCTGATCTCCTGCAGTTTATTTTTATAACAGCCTTATCGATGGGCCTCTTACCCAGCTCTCTAGGTTTAACTGAGTTGAGTCGATTTGTTACCACAGCTTCAAGTAGCTGTTACAGAACAAGCAAGACATCCTAATAAAGCTGTAAACGTGTTTACTCAAACAGAGTATTGATTTTACTTGGAGAGGGAGAAGCTGGTGCTTAGCACAGTGTCAGGGTGGATGAATTTCACTGCGGTTTTTCATTGTCGTCTGTCATGGTTGTGAAACACTAAGTAAAGCCATCAGAGGATAATTAGAAGTACCAGAAATTTAGCCCCTAAAATCAGTTAACCATTTGGGAGTTTCATAGCTTAATTAGCTTTTATTAAAAATTTTCTCTAGTAATAATAGTCAAGCACTTTTAATGGCACTTTCAGGTAGAGCAAGATTTCAAGGTTGTAACTTGTTAAATATATGAATTTAATGGCTAAAGGTTTTTCAGACTTTTTCTCATTCTAGTAATTAGGCTAACACTAGAACACAATGTAAAGAGACAGTGATCTATACTCATATCAGCAGAAGTACACGGTTTTTCTGAAAACTCAATTTTAAGGAAGTGATAAAGCAATTATAAAATATTTAAAACACATCTTATAAAGGAAAAAATACCCAGTTAGCATCTTTATTAAACATTTAGGTTTAAATGTTTAACCTAAATGACCTAGACACATAAAACTGTCAATGCCACCCCTGTTTTCTTAATACCTTCCTTCATTAGAGAAGAATCTAAAATATTCTAGCCCGCTGTAAGTTAGTCATCATCTTAAAGGTAAAAGTTGATTGCACAACTGTGGAAAAGACACAGGTCAGATTGAGAAGTTGCTTACCTTCTAGAGAAACTGTATTAGGTATTAAATTTGATGAAAGGTATTCATATAAACACTCTACCTGCTGTCTTGCAAATGACTAGAAAAACACCACAGTTGAAATACATCACCTAGGATGATGAACACAAAACTGAAAATTTAATAAAAATAACTTTTACCATTATATTTAAAATTAGTCTTCTTCCCATATCTACAATCATTTATTCAGTGCCTTACAGTAAACTCATGCTTTCTTGCACTACTGCCCCAGCTTGCCTAAATAACTCATAAAAATGATGAGGGATGAACAATTCAAAAGCCTAGGAGTAACAGACTCTATCAGAAAGAACAGTGAAAAGTGATGGGGAGTTTTCTTTACCTTTGAAATGCTACATAGTTATAAGCCAAATTCTACCCTGAGTTAAGCCTTTAAGCCTTGGAGTAGCAGGTTGTAAAATTTTGTTACCTAAGTGGACACAACCAGAGCTCCTTCTTTTAATTTTTCAGAAGGTAGAGGAAGAAATTGGTTTTTCACAGTGTATTTCGATCTCTATTCTATATTGAAGTATTCAAAGACAGAGGAAAAAGAAACAATATAGATTTATGATTATAATGTATCATTCTGTGTTATATATGTGCATTTCAAAATCCCCACAATACAGTACTTTATTTTGTTCTATTCAGTTTTCTTAAGAATGAACACTATGTGAGGGAGCTCATTGTCATGGAAGCAGGGGCAGGGGTGCAGGATCTAGTAGGGCAGCCATACTTTGGCTTTAAGGCACTATTTCATCTGATTCCTTTGGTCAAAGGAACAGAAACCCATTTCATCTGGCTCAGAATAAGGAATTTTTTTTAAGGAAGCACATAAGCATTAAGGGAGACATTATAACACAGTGGTTAAGACAATGGGTCAAAAGACATGGATTTGAGTCCTTGTTCTGGCATTGTGTGACTATGGACAAGTTATTTGACATCTCTGAGCCTCAGTTTTCTCATCTATAAAAATGAGGATAAAATACCTATCTCATTTGGGTTACAGTAAAAGCTGAATGAAATAATGTTTATAAAGGAACAGTACCTGACACATAGTAAGGTTTCATATGTGTTACCTGTCATAAAAGGAATCTCGAGCAAGAACCAAAACTGGACAGGTTTTTACTGAGCGTGGAGCCAGATGATGGTTCTAGATTCCATCAGTTCTAGAGACCTCAACAGCAGATATTCATGGATCTTCACTCCATTGCTTACACATTAATGTCACTCAGCTGCATTGCATGTCTGCTTCTTCCTTCCTGGTCTTTCTGGTCCTTCTTTGCTTTCCATTCTGGCTCCTGAAAGAGAACAGTAGGTTAGCTCAATTCACTTTTTGTGCCATTCATAAATAGGATACTGGAAGAACATCTGGGGTCAGATGCCCTGGCCTTGGTCCAGTTAGCAGTAAGCGTTGATTTACATGCTCCAAATACATCAGCTGACCCCCTCAACAATGCTGGAGGTGAGGCGGTTTTTCTTAAAAGGGTAATGGATGGGTGGGCTCTGTACACATGTATGTTTGCATCCTTTGTCTTTGCCCTTTTTCTCATACTTAGAGTTCTGAAAATGTTCCCTACAGCATGATCCATCTATCACACAATACAGGGAACATCAAACAGCTTATATCTTAAGCTGGAAACCTAGGAATCATTCTTAATACCTTCCTTTCCTTCTGTCCAAACCTTCAGTGAGTTCTTTTGACTCAATTTTAAGGATATATCTCATATCTTATCTCAAATCCATCCATTTTTCTGCTTTTTCTTTTCTGCCACTTTAACTCAGGCCTGTTTTTTACTTACTACAGTAGCTTCCTAACTGAGCTCCATACTTTCAGTCTTTTTTGCATTCTATTCCATTTTCCTACAGAGTAGCCAAAGTACTCACTTGAAGGAGAAATCAAATTATTTCACTCCCCGGCTTACAACCCTTCAGTGGCTTCTAGTTGCACTTAGACTAAAAGTCTAAACTCCTATAGTGGCCTAAAAGAATCTATATGATCTGCTATCTCTGAATCTGTATTTCACGCCACTTTCACCTTTGCTTGCGTGCAGTGGCTATGCTGGTCTTCTTTAAGGCCTTAGACACTTTGCACGTGGAGTTCCCTTTGCCTAATGTGCTCTTCCATACTCTACATGGCTATGTCTTTCCCATCCTCAGTCTCAACTTAGAAGTGTTCTCTAACCATCCTATCTAACATGGGTCCCTTCACTATTCTGTACTGCTACACACAGTCATTTTCCTTAATAGGACTTAACATTCTCTGGAATTATCTTATTTACTTTTTTATTATCTTAATTACTAACTTATTACTTCTTTAAAAATCTCCCCCATTAAAATATAAGCTTCAAGAGAGCAGGGGCACTATGTGTCTTATTCTCCAGTGTATCCTCAGGACCCACCACAGTGCCTGGCATAGAGTAGATAGTAAATTTTCATTGTATGAATGAATAAGTCAATTAATCACATGCATAGATAGCTACAGACAAACTTACCTCCTACCATCAGATAGAAACCATTCTAGTCAGTATATCTAATAACTTGGTTATTGAGGGATTTTGTCAGAAAGGGAGTGAGTCAGGAAATAGCAAGTTAGGCCATACTTTCGTATCAGGTCACCTTGACTTAACATTAAACTATGCTAGAATGTATATGTGAATAATCCAGTGACAGACCGATCACAGCTACCTTTTCTTTACCGTTATTTAAAATGGAGGTAGATGTGGAGAGAACACATGTTAGGAAAGGAAGCAAGCAGCATTTAATATCTATTTCCCTTAATACCTGTAGTATGAATATGAAAACTGATTCTCAAGATCATAATCCTGAACATCAGGTCCTGTTGTTAATAGGCAATAGCATACAGGTCAGAGGCTCCTGGCAAGATTTCATAGAACGTGTTGAAGTTATCCAGTAGATCTCTAGATTCGATTTGCCCAGTGGAATGTCCAGTGCCTCAAATAACAGCACCCTTGTCATGTCCTACCTAGAATCTTTACTGCTGTTTCTTACTGGGAGTGGGGTAAAATGTAGCCTCCTTCACAGGAAAAGCAGTGAGACTCTGGTGAAGAGCACGTGACATGAACTGAGCCTGGGACATACTCCATGTTTCATTTTCCACATAGTTTCCTAAGCTTTAAGCCACAGAATTGTTCTTAATTTTTTAAATTTCATCAGCACCCACATCAAATCACTATTTATTCCCCATCCTATCCTTATTATCTGTCACTCTAGAACAATGGTTCTCAAACTTGAGCATGCATCAGAATCACCTAGAGGACTTGTTAAAAGATAAATTGCTGGGTCCTATCCTCAGAGTTTCTGATTCGATAGGTCTAGGGTGGGGCTTAGGTCACACTAAAGCTGCTAGTGCAGGGACCACACTTTGAGAAATGCTTCTAGAATATTCCAGTAGACTCCTACGTGATCTCTCTGCCACCAGTCTCTTTCCTAGTAAATTCATGCTCCACACTTCTGCCAGGACTATTTTTAAAGTATTTATGTGGCTTTTTCTTCTAAAACTATAAAATCCTCAAGGACTAACACTATGTTTTATCCATCTTTGAATCCTTTGGTGTCTAGCACAGTACCTAGTGATGGTAGGCATTCAATAAATGTTGGTTGATTGAATAAATCAAAATACTTTTGATAGCGTTCTAGGTTTTTACTTTATTTTCATTTGCTTCTTATACAAGTTTGTATATGTATACAAGTGTCATAGTGGTAGTGGCATAAGTCTAGTAAATTGAGGATTCAGATTAGTCAACATTTTAGTTTATATCTTATTCTGTCTCTTAAAGTAGGCACAGGTAATAATAATAAAAATACAGGCTTTAAAAAAAACGTACAGGGCTTCCCTGGTGGCGCAGTGGTTGAGAATCTGCCTGCCAATGCAGGGGACACGGGTTCGAGGCCTGGTCTGGGAAGATCCCACATGCCGCGGAGCACCTAAGCCCATGTGCCACAACTACTGAGCCTGCGCTCCAGGACCTTGAGCCACAACTAATGAGCCTGCGTGTCACAACTACTGAAGCCCGCGCACCTAGAGCCTGTGCTCCACAACAAGAGAAGTCACCACGATGAGAAGCCCGCGCACCACAACAGCCCCGTGAGCCACAATTACTGAACCTGCGCGTCTGGAGCCTGTGCTCCGCAACAAGAGAGGCCGTGATAGTGAGAGGCCCGCGCACCGCGATGAGGAGTGGCCCCTACTTGTAGCAACTAGAGAAAGCCCTCACCAGAAACGAAGAGCCAACACAGCCATAAACAAACAAACAAATAAAGGCAAAATTCCTTTTAAAAAAAAATAAGTACCGCCTTTAAACTTACTGTCTCATGTGCCGTGTGGCAGCATATATCTGGTAACCATTGGTTTAGAAGGTATAGCAGACCAGTCTAAGAGAGCCCATAAAATCATCACTAAAGTGTAGATATCTAAGAAAGGTGGAGAATGAACAAAGAACTGAAAAATCAGATTGATCCAGAAATGACAGCAAATTTTTTTACAGGGAAAAGGACAGGGAGAATATAGAATTCAGCACTCTTAGTTACTGTAAAATATTATATCAGGTTTGCTTTAATTACATGGTAATGCCTCTGAGAACAAAGGTAATTACATGATAACTTATGTTACTACTCCCACATTATCTCTTAATAACTATGTAATTAACTTGTCACTACTGTACAGTGTGTAGTTCGATATTACTCTTGTATAAAGAACATTGATAAATTAAATGAATAAGTTGGGGTGGGATGAGGGATGAAGACAGTAGGGAAAGCATAGTATTATAGCAATCTGGAATGCAAATGGTTCATTAGATCATTGACCCAGTCCTCAAGGATCTGAACCAAAACCGTGAAGATTACCAAAAGTGTCTGAAGTGAATCATGTAGCTTTCTGAAGACAACAAACATAAAATATAGTAGGTTCACCAAGCAATGAAATAGATAAGTGAGTATGGGATATAAGGCGTATACTTTTATGTTTTGAGCGGTTTTTATTTTTAAGTATTAGGAATTTTTTTTAACACAAATATAGATCAATGGAACAGGATAGAAAGCCTAGAGATAAACCCATGCACATATGGTCACCTTATCTTTGATAAAGGAGGCAAGAATATACAGTGGAGAAAAGAAATCCTCTTGAATAAGTAGTGCTGGGAAAACTGCACAGCTACAGGTAAAAGAATGAAATTAGAACACTCCCTAACACTATACAGAAAAATAAACTCAAAATGGATTAAAGACCTAAATGTAAGGCCAAACACTATCAAACTCTTAGAGGAAAGCATAGGCAGAACACTCTATGACATAAATCATAGCAAGATCCTATTTGACCCACTTCCTAGAGAAATGGAAATGAAAACAAAACTAAACAAATGGGACCTAATGAAACTTAAAAGCTTTTGCACAGCAAAGGAAACCATAAACAAGACGAAAAGACAACTCTCAGAATGGGAGAAAATATTTGCTAACGAAGCAACTGACAAAGGATTAATCTCCAAAATATACAAGCAGCTCATGCAGCTCAGTATCAAAAAAACATACAACCCAATCCGAAAATGTGCAGAAGACCTAAATAGACATTTCTCCAAAGAAGATATACAGATTGCCAACAAACACATGAAAGGATGCTCAACATCACTAATCATTAGAGAAATGCAAATCCAAACTACAGTGAGATATCACCTCACACCGATCACAATGGCCATCATCAAAAAATCTACAAACAATAAATGCTGGAGAGGGTGTGGAGAAAAGGGAACCCTCTTGCACTGTTGGTGGGAATGTAAATTGATACAGCCACTATGGAGAACAGTATGGAGGTTCCTTAAAAAACTAAAAATAGAACTACCATACGACCCAGCAATCCCACTACTGGGCATATACCCTGAGAAAACCATAATTCAAAAAGAGTCATGTACCACAGTGTTCATTGCAGCTCTATTTACAATAGCCAGGACATGGAAGCAACCTAAGTGTCCATCAACAGATGAATGGATAAAGAAGATGTGGCACATATGTACAAGGGAATATTACTCAGCCATAAAAAGAAATGAAATTGAGTCATTTGTAGTGAGGTGGATGGACCTAGAGTCTGTCATACAGAGTGAAGTAAGTCAGAAAGAGAAAAACAAATACCGTATGCTAATACATATATATGGAATCTAAAAATTTTTAAAAATGGTTATGATGAACCTTGGGGCAGGACAGGAATAAAGACGCAGATGTAGAGAATGGACTTTAGGACACAGGGAGGGGGAAGGGTAAGCTGGGACGAAGTGAGAGAGTGGCATGGACATATATACACTACCAAATGTAAACCAGATAGCTAGTGGGAAGCAGCTGTATAGCACAGGGAGATCAGTTGGGTGCTTTGTGACCACCTAAAGGGGTGGGATAGGGAGAGTGGGAGGGAGATGCAAGAGGGAGGAGATATGGGGATATATGTATATGTATAACTGATTCACTTTGTTATAAAGCAGAAACTAACACACCATTGTAAAGCAATTACACTCCAATAAAGATGTTAAAAAATAGAAATTTAAAAATTAAAAAAAAATTTTTACAGAAAGAATTGTTTTTTTAATGGAAAAAACATTCTTTCACCCATATCGTTTAAGCAGCATCTTGAGTTCGTACGTGTGGCCTATAGGGTGAATATGTGCAACTCCAGGAACTCTTCATACATTGCTGATAGGAATGCAAAGTGGTACAGCCACTTTGGAAAAGAGTTCAGCAGTTTCTTACAAAACACAGTTTTACCATATGATCCAGCAGTCATGCTCCTTGGTTGCCCAAATGAGTTGAAGACTTATGTCCACATAAAAACCTGCACACAAATGTTTATAGCACTCTTTTCTTAATTGACAAAACTTAGAAACAGCCAGGATATACTTCAATAGGTGACTGGATAAACAAACTGTGGTATATCCATACAATATTATTCAGTCATAAAAAGCAACAAGCTATCAAGCCATGAAAAGACACAGAGGAAACTCAAACAGCATGCTAAATGAAAGAATCCAATTTGAAAGGCCTACAAATTGTACAAATCCAACTATATGACATTCTGAAAAGGGAAAACTATGAAGACAGTAAAAATATCAGTGATTGTCAAGGGCTGAGGGGGGGGTGAGAGGGATGAATAGGTAGAGTACAGGAGTTTTTTGAACAGTAAAGCTATTCTGTGTGGTGTTGTAATGGTGCATAACAAATCATTATACAGTTTCAAATCAAATAGAATGAATGACACCGAGTGAACCCTAACATAAACCATGGACTTTCATGAATCAGTATTGGCTCATTAATTGTAGCAAGGTACCAAACAAATGCAAGATATTGATGATAGGGGAAACTGAGGGATGAGAAGATGAGAGGGTATACAGGAACCCTGTACTTTCTGTTCAATTTTTCTATAAACCTAAAACTTCTCTGAAAAATAGTCTATTAATTTAAAAAACAAAAAAGGCCAAAATGGAAAAACCTTTCTTCCACCCACCTCATTTTACCAATATCTTCAGTTTGTGTGTGTGCCTTTTGTTTCCCAGCTTCATCAGTTACAGTGTTCTGAGATGCTAAGGCCAGTGTCCTATGGCCAGTGACCTCACCATTTTTACCAAAAAGCTTGTTTTATTGATATCACATAATGACCATGCTGTCCAAGTAGAGTGATCCTTTCTGCTTAATTCTGTGAGGAATTCTCCCAGAATCTCTGCTAAGGAAACATTGGTCCTTGAATTTCCATTTCAAATGATGCAGACTGGTTTATTTGGCATGCGCCTTCTAAAGATAAAGACTTCATGTGGGGAAGAAAGATTGTGCTAAGGTTCCCTCAAAAACTCTCTTAAGATGCCTCCGCTAACACTGCCTGTGTTTCCCTAAGCCTAAGAGTACAGAAAGTAGTGAAGATCTTTAGTTTTGAGGAATCTTTCTAAGAGTGACCAATTTCATTGTACTTAACACTGATGCTTATACTGATTTACTTTGCAGAAAGCTCTGTTCCCAAGTGGCTACAATTATTAATAAACTCTAAAAGCATGAGTGGAAAACTGTCAGAATAAAATATCACTTAGCTGAAATTCTTGAATGCGTTGTTCTTAACCTTTTATCTGAATAGCTAAATGTCTTCATGTTATTCTTTAATGTTTATTGGCTTTTTTCTGATTATAAAAGTAATATTGCTTATTATAGAATATTTAGGAAATAAACAGAAAATAAAAATCGTCTCTGAAATCTGGAAATGATAATAATTTTTCAGACACATAAGAATTTTGCTTTTTTACTGTTTTTAATAAACATGTTTCTAAAATGCATTGCAACGATTTGACCAAAGAGCAAAAATGGAAGAAAACACATGTAGGAATTTAATAAAGTCAGGATGAGTACAGGAGTACTCTGTACTATCTTCGCAACTCTTTTTTAAATCTAAAATTATTTCAAAATAAAATGTTTAAAAATGATAGGAACAGGGAGGATTGCTTAAGATATGGTAGTGGAACAAAAATATAACTCTTTGGGAAAAATGGAGGTTGATCACATCCATATTATCATACTCAACATCTAGATGGTGTAAAAAAGTTAAATGAGCATAAGTGAACTAAAAGAAAATATAAGGTAATATTTATTTGACCTCATGGTATGGAAGACCTTTCTCAGCCTAAATTCAGTGGAAAAAATATTAAAGAAAAGATAAATATATTGATGTAACAATAGAAATAAAAGGCAAATGACGGGAAGTATTCACAACGTATGTAGTAGACAAACTGGGAGAATATCTCTTACAAATCAGTAAAAGAAGAGAAATACCCCAATAGGAAAATAGGTAAAAGCTGTCATCAGACAGTTCATAAAAACAAGAAATGCAAATGGTCAGTAGGCATACAAACAAAAAAAGTTTTCAACCTCCCTAATATACAAATAACTGTAAGTTAAAACAAGATTCTGCCTTTCACTTTTCAAATTATCAAACAGAATTCTTTTATAGCAAGACTGCTGTTGGGTATATACATTAATAAGATTATTTTGAAAAGGAGTTTGGCAATGTGGATATAAAGCCTTAAAATTAATTACCCTTAAAGAAATTTATCCTAAGGAAATTAAAATTTTTAAATGTGCACAATGATAAATGTTATTAAAATGTTATAAAAATATTCACTACAGTGTTAATTATGGTAGAAAACAAAATTGGAAAAAAACTATCCAAAAATAGGATTAAGTAAATTATGCTACATCCACATTTAAAATGCATGGTCTCTAAGAATATTTAAAGGTATGGGAAAATGTTTCTAATCTACTTTTTATTGCAGAATTAACACCTGTAAGCAGTAGAAGATACAACAGCACAAAAAGTAGATACATATATATATCATAGAAGTAGTGTATTTATATATAATGAAAAGTAAACATTGCTCCTACCCCAGTCCACTAATTTCCCTCCATGAGGTAGCTTTGGTTGCTAGTTTCTGTTGAATCCACCCAGAAATACCCTGTGCTTGTGCAAGTTTGTATATGAATACATATTCCCAGTGTTCATCGAATGAAAGTATACTGGGCTTACTGTTCAATCTCTTGATTTTTCATTTACTCATATCTTGGAGGTTGTTTCTTAGCAGCACATGAAGATCTAACTCATTCTATCTAGTTAACTGCTTTCTGTTATTCCATTGCCTGGATTTAACTAGTCCTCTCTTCAAATTGTTGGAGTTTTTTAAAACATAAACCGTGTAACCATATTTGATGATAATCAGAAAAGCTAACTCATCCTTTTTACTGTGAATGTTGAATGAACAGTAATGGAGTCTACTGGGTTTTTAGTTCCAGCCACCATGAAAACTATTAGTGGAGGAACTATATGGAAAAGAAAAAAATGATCTGAAGACTTTGTTCATTTCCTTTTAAAATATCCCTAGCTCTTAAGTGTCTTCATTAAGGCTTTCATACCTACTGATGATATTTCTCAGTTCTCTGTAAATGACACTAGGAAAATTCTAAATGTTATATCTTTTCTACAGAAGCAACATGGAAGTTAGGAAATCACATTGCCTTTTGCCCGCACCAGCCATCCCACCTCTATGTGCTTTGAGGAAAAAACTAGCTTAGCACCTCAGCACAGTTTAAATTATGTCTCAGACCTCGTCTCCAGCACTGGATTCAGTTATACTAAAATTGATCACTCTCTTTATTATTTTTTTAACATCTTTATTGGAGTATAATTGCTTTACAATGTTGTGTTAGTTTCTGCTATATAACAAAGTGAATCAGCTGTATGTACACATATATCCCCATATCCCCTCCCTCCCCCCATCCCTCTCCCACCCCTCTAGGTGGTCACAAAGCACCAAGCTGATCTCCCTGTGGGATGCAGCTGCTTCCCACTAGCTGTCTGTTTTACATTTGGTAGTGTATGTATGTCAGTGCTACTCTCTCATTTCATCCCAGCTTACCCTTCCCCCTCCCCGTGTCCTCAAGTCCATTCTCTACATCTGCGTCTTTATTCCTGTCCTGCCCTTAGGTTCTTCAGAACCAATTTTTTTTTTTTTTGTAGATTGCATATATATATGTTAGCATACAGTATTCATTTTTCTCTTTCTGACTTACTTCACTCTGTATGACAGACTCTAGGTCCATCCACCTCGCTACAAATAACTCAATTTAATTTCTTTTTCTGGCTGAGTAATATTCCATTGTATATATGTGCCACATCTTCTTTATCCATTCATCTGTCGATAGCCACTTAGATGTCCTGGCTATTGTAAATAGAGCTGCAGTGAACATTGTGGTACATGACTCTTCTTGAATTATGGTTTTCTCAGGGTATATGCCTAGTAGTAGGATTGCTGGGCCATATGGTAGTTCTATTTTTAATTTTTTAAGGAACCTCCATGCTGTTCTCCATAGTGGCCGTATCAATTTACATTCCCACTAACAGTGCAGGAGGGTTCCCTTTTCTCCACACCCTCGCCAGCATTTATTGTTTGTAGATTTTTTGATGATGGCCATTCTGACTGGTGTGAGGTGATACCTCACTGTAGTTTGGATTTGCATTTCTCTAATGATTAGTGATGTTGAGCATCCTTTCATGTGTTTGTTGGCAACCTGTATATCTTCTTTGGAGAAATGTCTATTTAGGTCTTCTGCCATTTTTGGATTGGGTTGTTTGTTTTTTTGATATTGAGCTGCATGAGCTGCTTGTATATTTTGGAGATTAATTCTTTGTCAGTTGCTTCATTAGCAAATAATTTCTCCCATTCTGAGAGTTGTCTTTTCATCTTGTTTATGGTTTCCTTTGCTGTGCAAAAGCTTTTAAGTTTCATTAGGTCCCATTTGTTTATTTTTGTTTTTATTTCCATTTCTCTAGGAGGTGGGTCAAATAGGATCTTGCTGTGATTTATGTCATAGAGTGTTCTGCCTATGTTTTCCTCTAAGAGTTTGATAGTGTCTGGCCTTACATTTAGGTCTTTAATCCATTTTGAGTTTATTTTTGTGTATGGTGTTAGGGAGTGTTCTAATTTCATTCTTTTACCTGTACCTGTCCAGTTTTCCCAGCACCACTTATTGAAGAGGCTGTCTTTTCTCCATTGTATATTCTTGCCTCCTTTATCAAAGATAAGGTGACCATATGTGCGGATCACTCTCTTTAACATCAGTAAAAGAAAATTCCAAATGAAATTTACCAGAAGGTAATAAGCTGTACCAGTTGTTAATGGACAGAGGTTTATTCTGAGAGCTCTGGGTCTGTGATTGTTCTAGGATTCAAAGCCAGCTGATACTAGCCCTAGGAACCAAATTCAATGTCATTGAAGCCTTCACCTACCCTGTGCCTCAACAGCTGGAGACCTAAGGTCCGTGACTTGGCCTAAATTTGGGGAAAGTCTGAGAGGCCCTGGGATAAGCCTATCTGTAAAAGGATCAGAGGGGAGTTAGAGGTCACAGAGAGAATGAACCAAAGTAAAAAGGTAACAACAATCGCCTCAGTATATGAGTTCTTGATTTGGAAAACTACTGATATTTCTTGTTCTCCAGTGTTATGCCTCCTGTTCCTCTTCTCATGGCTGTGCTGAAAGGCATATATGCAGAGCCTTACCCTTCATTTTCAACATGATGTACTGACAAGGACCGTAAGCTAATGGCCCCTAAAAAGGAGCTTCTAAGGTGCTTTTTCATATTGAGTACACATGCCAAGTCAGTTATTTAAGATTTTACTTCTTGACTTCTTGTTAGGCCCAAAATCTTTAGTAAAAGAGTGCAAAATTCTTTTTTAAATTTATCTGCAAGCCGTATTTATCTGCTATAGTGTCTGCCAACCACACTTTTTATAATTCACCACATTCAGTGAATGAAATATGAATAAGCACTTTGTTTACTTACTGGCACAGAATTTGTATATATTAATAGCATATTGTCATTATTTGTATTTTTCCTACCTAAAAAATACTTTATTGGAATAATATTCTAAAAATGCAGAGAACTTTTAAAAATTGGTGGGGGGGGGGCAGAGGAGACCAAAAATTCTATAGAAAAATAAACAAAAGATCAGAATAAACAACTCACAGAAAGAGATTTGTTCTTTACACATATAAAAAGATGTTCAACCTCACCCATAGTAAGAAAAATGCAAATTAAAGTTACATTGAGATATTGTTTCTAACCCATCAGATTGGCAAAAATTCAGAAGCTTGGCAGTATACTCCCTTATTGAGGCTGTGGGGAAGCAGACACCCTCAAACATGACTAGTGGAAATGCAAAACAGTTCAACCCCAGGGAGGGGGAATTTGGAAATATCTAACAAAACTGCTTATATATTTACCCTTCAACCCAGAAAATTCTACTTGTAGAAATTTATTCCAAAGATAACACACACACACCCAACAACACAAAAATATGTATGCAAAATGTTATTCATTACAGAATTATTTATAATTTCAAAGCATTAGAAACTATGTGAACATTCACACATAGGAGATGGAGTGAATAAACTATGGTATATCCATACAATATGTTGCTATGCAGCTGTAAAAAAGAATGAGGAGAATCTCTATGTATAAATATGCAGTGATTTCCAGGTGGTGTTTTAAGTGAAAAAAGCAAAGTGCAAAAGGGCATGTATTCTATGCTACCCTCCTTTTGTGTAAGAAAGAAGAGGAAATAAGAAAATGCACATATATCTTCTTACCTTTACAAAAATAAACACAGGAAGACAAACCAGAAAACAGTGAAATTGGGTACATACATTGGGGACGGGCACGGAGGGGCACAGTGTAAAAGGAAGTGACACTTCTCTGAGTATACCTTTTTTAGAGTTTTTACTTGGAAACATGTTAATATTCTACATATTTTTAAAGACACATTAAATTAACAAGGATGAAAGTAGGGAACGGAAACTGAAAGCAAACTGCCCAACATTTTTTTCAGTCTTAAGTAAAGTGAACCATTCTAAAGTGGAGTAAAAAAGAGAACCAATCTAAAGAGCAAACTGAACACAGTATTTGAGTACATTGGAGAACAGCAAACTAATTCCAAACTCTTTTTAGTAGATTTGGGTTTTCGTAGAATAAGTGGTGAAGCAATTTTGAAGCTGTTTTAAGAGATATTTCAAAACTGAGCCAATTGTGGATCAACTTATACTCCAATTTAAAAAAAAAAACTAAAAAAAAAAAAACTGAGCCAATAAATAAATGTGTTGATATTGTTGGGAGCTAGGGTTTTCACTATAGAAGAAAGTACAAAATCATGATAATGGAAGGGGGGAAGGTAAGAAAGAACTCTGTGGGGATGCACTGGAATTGGAAATATTGGTGTCAACTCAATTTCTAAAATAGTTCTGTGTATATTTGTATATACATATGTACACATTTATGTGTGTAAGTATGTATATCTGTGCATGTGTGTACATGCATACTTCCTAGCTCAATTCACTGACAGAGTCCAAAAGCAAAGAATGCACTTACCACCCACACTTTGATCTCTAATACTATTCCACCCTAATAGGAAATAGGTATCCTTGGAAAAATGGCTGATTCCAGGGCTGGGATAGGGTGGGTTTAAGAGCCCAGAACATAATGCCAGAAAGTAAGGAAGTGCTCAAAAATAGTGTGAGGGCAGGTCCAAGGACACCTGAGCCAACTTGAAGGTGCTCCTACTGGCAAAAAGTGGGGCATTTTGAGCACCAAATTAAAGGCTGTCATGAATTATAAACCATTGATTAAAAAACAAAAGTCTGGGCTTCCCTGGTGGCACAGTGGTTGAGACTCTGCCTGCCGATGCGGGGGATGCGGGTTCGTGCCCCGGTCCAGAGGATCCCACATGCCGCGGAGCGGCTGGGCCCATGAGCTATGGCCACTGAGCCTGCACGTCCGGAGCCTGTGCTCCGCAACGGGAGAGGCCACAACAGTAAGAGGCCCGCGTACCGCAAAAAAACAAACGAACGAAAACAAACAAACAAAAAAGTCTGTGCTCCTTATTGATAAATAAATAGATTAAAAATAATAAATGGGAGAAAAGGTAAGCTCTTGCATATAGTAAAATGCCAGAAGCTGACTGGTAAATGTGAAAGGAGTGCTGGAGTTAGAAAATCATCACAGTTTAAGTTGCTTCCGTTAATAATCATGAGTGAATACTAAATCTGGGAGAAGGGATTGGGATTTTTGATGGGGAGTAGCATATTTGCATGGTATTAAACTGTCTACCAACAGGCTCCCTGTTAGATGCAAGGGAAATAGGACAACACCTTGATCAGGTGATCAAAATTGTCACCAATGAACAGCAGCCAGACATAATATGCTCTTAAATGTGTGATACCCTGAGAAGAATAACATAATTTTTCTAGTATTCTGGCCAGGAACGCATAGTCTGAATTAATCATGAGGAAATACCAAACAAACCAAAATGAGAATCACTCTATTAAATACAGAGTAGCGGAAGACTGTATTCTTTGTAAATATCCTTCTCACAAAAGTCAAAGAAAGACTGAGGAAATGTTCAAGATAAAGGAGACTAAAAATATGACAAATCCTAGACTAAATTCTATCCTAGAAGGAAGAAAAATGCTATAAAGGACATTATTGGGTCATTGACAAAACTGGAATACAGACAGTCGATTAGATAACAGTATTCTAACAGCGTTACTGAAGTTGGTGACTATGGTTATGTAAGAGAATAGCCTTATTCTCAGGGAAGACACGTAGATATATTTAAAGGTAAAGGGAGATGACAGATGCAACTTCCTCTCAAATAGTTAGGGGGAAAATTGTACAAAAAGAGAGCATGTGCACAGAAGGAACAAAATGTTGACAATAAGTGCATCCAGGTAAAGGATATGTGGGTACTATTTGCATTGTTTTTATTCCTACAAGTTTTCTCTGAATTTGAAGTTATTTCCAAATACAGTTTTTTAAAAGTACATTTTAGACCAGCTAATAATTAAAATCTAAACTTAAAAAATTATATTGCAAAACATTATGCTAAGTGAAATAAGCCAGACACAAAAGGCCACATATTGCATGATCCTACTCACGTGAAGTACCCAGAGTAGGCAAATTCATAGAAACAGGAAGAATAGCAGTTACCAGAGGCCAGGAGTAGGGGGAATGGAGAGTTTAATGAGTATAGTTTCTGTTGGAGGGATGAAAAAGTTCTGGAAATCGATAGAGGTGATGGTTACACAACATTGCAAAATGTACTTAATGCCATGAATTGTACACTTAAAAATGGTCAAAATGGTAATTTTTAGATTATGTATATTTTACACAATAAAAAATATATCTTGGGAATGTTTAATTCCTATTATAAAAGGATTTCCTATGATTCTTTAATATAATATAAGGGAGCTTTAATATAAGCTCTCTTTATTTAAACTATACAACTTTTGAAGATCCACACCAGCTACTTTATGAAGGTTCCACTTAAAATTGATTGTATAACTTCTGTAGTTCATCTCAGTTCGTTTTTTAAAATAGATTATTAAAGAACTGATATTCACCTGGGGCAAAGGTCTTAGCTTTTTTCTGCATCCAGGTTTTCCACTTGTCAAAGAAAATGTCTCTTCAGGGGACTTCAATCATCAGCTTGCTCTTCTCTTAGAAAGATGATGCTGGTATTTAGGCTTCACAAAAATATTTCATAAACATAAGCTTTCTTTTCTCTCAAACATACCAGGAGGAATGAGGAAAACAGATGTTCCTTGTAAGTCTTCTGATAGACGTGTTTCCATTGTAAGCTGATCTGACTAAATTTGGCATCTGTTCCATTCACTGTGTGGGCTGAGCAGTTTAGTCTCACAGTTTGGCTGAAAGTTAATATCGACCTTTGACTGTTACCTGAAAACCCATTGATAAAATACTCTTACTAAACCTCTTGAGAGAGTGATTTCACTTTCTAAGCAAACGTCTTCAAAATACATCACTCCATTAACCAAATTAATTATTCTTTGGTTGGGCGTACTTATTTATTTTATTGGATACAGAGCATTCCCCAAATCTGACAGGGAGAAGCCTGTGTGGTCAGAATGGTAGAAGAGAAAGAACATAAATCTCTTACAATGCTCTCTACAGGTCACTACACCACAGCTTTTAAATTAACCTTCACCCCCCAGCTGCCCAGGGGCTATGGGAGGGCCTAAAAGTCTGGCTACGGAGCAGTTTCTCATTATCATCTGTTCTTCTGAGTATTTGAATACTGCTACAGCAGCTCGGGTTTTCCTAAGAGGGAAGTAGCCCCAGATTCTTCTGTTCTTGACTATCTTATTTATAACTACAACAATTTTTTTATAGTTTTATTGCAGTATAATTGACATACAGTAAACTGCACATGTTTAAAGTGTACAGTTTTACAAATGTTGAATGATGTATACACCTATGAAACCATCACCATGGACATATCTACTGCTTCCATGCTACTTGGATTGTTTTCCAGTTTCGGGCTATTCCAAGTAAAGATGCTCTGAACATTCATTTACAAATCGTGGTATGGAAAAATGCTTTCCTTTACCTTGGGTTAAATACCTAGAAATAGAAAAACTGAGTCATATAGTAGGTGTATGTTTAACTTTTTAAGATGCAGATAAATGGTTTTCAAAAGGGGGCTTATCATTTTATAGTCTCACAATCAGTATATGAGAGTTTCAGTTGATCTGTACCCTTGTCAACACTTGGTTTGTCAGTCTTTCTAATTTTAGCCATTCTGGCGGGTGGGCAGTGGTATCTAATGGTGGCTTTAATTTGCGTTTCTCTAATGAATAATGATGTTGAACATCTTTTCATGTGCTTATTTGATATCTGTTTATCTTTGCTAAAGTGTTTGTTCAACACCGTTGCCCATTTTTTATTGGGTTGTTTCTTGTTATCGAAGTATAAAAATGTTTAATTTGGCAAAGTCAAAATTATTTTTTCTCTCATAAAAGTTTATACTTTTGGGCTTCCCTGGTGGTGCAGTGGTTGAGAGTCCGCCTACCGGGGCATGGGTTCATGCCCCGGTCGGGGAAGATCCCACATGCCACGGAGCGGCTGGGCCCGGGAGCCATGGCTGCTGAGCCTGCGTGTCTGGAGCCTGTGCTCCGCAACGGGAGAGGCCACAACAGTGAGAGGCCCACGTACCGCAAAAAAAAAAAGAAAAGTTTATACTTTTTATGTCTTAAGAGATCTTTGGCAAGTCCAAAATCACTAAGATTTCCTCCTAAGTTTTCTTCTCAGAGTTTTATGGTTTTAGCTCTTACATTTAGACCTGCGTTTCATTTCAAGTTAATTTTTGTGGTTGATGTGAGGAAGAGTAGAAGTGGGGGCTTTTGTTTTTGTTTTTTTTCCACATATGGCCATCCAGCTCTTCTAAGAACATTTGTTTAAAAGATTACCCTTTCTTCATTGAATTACTTAATACCTTTGTAAAAATCAATCGACCATATAGAAGTAGGTTTATTTCTGGACCGTCTATTCAGTTGCATTGATTTGTCTATCTTTATGCCATAATGTCTCAATTATTGTAGTTCTGTAATAAGTTTTTTAATCAAGTAGTCTTCTTTTCAAAGTTGTGTTTTGATTAGTCTAAGTTCTTTGCATTTCCACATAAATTGTAGAATCAGCTTGTCAGTTTCTGTTAGAAAAGTCTGCTAGAATTTTGGTTGATATTACATTGAATCAGTAGAGCTGATAACAATATTGAATCTTCTGATCTCTGCACACTTTATATCTATTCATTTACTTAGCTTTTTAAAATTTCTCTCAGCATTGTTGTTTTGTTTTCTCAGCACTGTTTTGTCATTTGCAGTGTAAATAAATGTCTTACCTTTTGTCATATTTAGCCCTAGGTATGTCACATATTTGATGGTATGGTGAATAGTATTTTTAATATCAGTTTTGCTGACATATACAATTGCTATATATACACATTACTAGTACAGAAATCCAATTGATTTTTGCATAGTGATTTTGTATCCTGCAGTTTTACTAAACTCACTTAGTAGCTCTAGTAACTTTTTTCTAGATTCCATAGGATTTTCTACATAGACCAGGATTTCTCAGTTTCGGCATTATTGACATCATAGGATATTTAACAGCATCCCTGGGCTCTACCCACTAGTTGCCAGTAGCACCCTCTGCTGCAGGTTTGACAACCAAGAACGTCTCCAGACATTGGCAGTTTTGCCCCCCAGAGAACATTTGGCATTGTTGAGAACCGTAGACATAGACAGTCATGCCATCTGCAAATGAAGACAGTTTTACTTCATTTTCAGTCTTGATGCTTTTTCTTCTTTCTTCTGTTTGCCATATTGCACTGGCTAGGGTCTCCAGTACAATGTTTAAGAACAAACTTTCTTTCCTTGTTCTCAATTCTAAGGGAAAAACATTCCATCATCCACCATTAAGAATGATATTAAATGCAAGTTTTTCACAAGTGCCCTTTATGAGGTTGAGGAAGTTCCCTTCTATTCCTAGTTTGCTGAAAGTTTTTTTTTAGAAACTGATCTTGGATTTTGTCAGATGCTTTTTCGGCATCTGTGAAGATGATCTTATGGTTTTCTTAGTTAGTGTGGTAGATTACATTGATTGGTTTTTGAATGTTAAATCAACCTTGTATTTCTGGGATAAATGCTGGCTGATTATGATTTATTATCTTTTTAAAAATATACTACTGGATTGGATTTGTAAAATATTTGCATCTTTTCTGATTTTGGTATCAGTAATGCTGGCCTCAAATAATGAGTTGTGAAGTATTCTCTCCTTTTCAGTTTTCTGAATAGTTTGTATAGCATTGACATTATTTTTCTTCCTTAAGTATTTGGTAGAACTCAACCAGTGACACCATCTGAACCGGGAATTTTATTTATGTGCTTTTAATGTGCTTTTTAATTATAAAATCAAATATTTAATAGCTAGAAGGCTCTTCAGGTTATCTATTTCTTCCTGAGTGAGCTTTGATAGTTTGTGTCTCTCCAGAAGTTTGTCCAGTTTAACTGGTCAGATCTATTGGCATAAAGTTGTTAATGTTTCCTTATTATCCTTTTAGCGTGTGTAGATGCTATAGTGATGTCATATCTCTTATTACCAATATTGGCAATTTATAGCTCCCCTCTTTTTTTCCTGATCAGTCTGTGTAGATGTTTAATTTTATCCTACTTTGACTCCCAATTCCATCTTCTCAAGTCAGTGAAACTGTCAGGCTCTGCCTAGGCTGTCCTTCCATGTGTTGTGGCCTGGTAACTTTTGCAGTTTACCTCATTTGTTTCCCTTCTTTCATGGATCTTTTGTGGCTGATGTACAATATTTGAAAAACTTTGTTGCATGTGCTTTGTTTTTATTTTAAAGTTGTTTCTGGGCTTCCCTGGTGGCGCAGTGGTTGAGAATCTGCCTGCCGATGCAGGGGACACGGGTTCGTGCCCCGGTCTGGGAAGATCCCACATGCCGCGGAGTGGCTGGGTCCGTGAGCCATGGCTGCTGAGCCTGTGCGTCCGGAGCCTGTGCTCCGCAACGGGAGAGGCCACAACAGTGAGAGACCCGGGTACTGCAAAAAAATAAATAAATAAAAAAGTTGTTTCAGGAAAAAGGGTAAATCTGGTTCCTTTTATTTCATGTTGGTCAGAAGCAGAAGGCCTGTTTCCTACCTTACCATATTTATTTTAATGTCAAGCCCGTCCATGGTGCTTGACTATAGAAATTATTTCGCTGTTACTTCTGGGAGTGAAAGAGATATAAGGTCATTCATAACTTTTCAACTCTCAAATTTGTTCTTGGAGAGATATCCAGATATTTTTGCCAAATAGCAATTTTCTAGGAATAACATCAATACAGAAGGAATCCAGAGAGATAGGCAGAGGCATAACTAATAATTTCTTAGCTGTAAAGACCCAATATAATATTATTTGGCCAGTATTTCTTACTTATAACCTTTTAATCTCAGAGTTAAAGTCTCCTTATCAAGGAAAGCATGATAGTTTAGGCTTAGAAAGACTAGGTTGACTTGGTGGTGAGTTGTCACATCCCGACTTGAGCTCTTTAAAAGAGCTCTTTCTTTAAAAGAAATATTAGGAAAGAACTCTCTAACCCTAGAGGTTTGACACTTCACTTTCAAGACTGAAAAAAGGCATAGGTATGTAGACCATTTTTCGTTCTGACCCATATGACATTTCTGATGCTGTTACACAATACTCATGTATTTCCCTTTTGTCTGTGTTCCAGGTTTTCTGTCTCAGCTGGTCTCTGACAAGCCCCTGACTGAATGCATCCGTGCTGGCCACTATGCAGCAAGTGTCATAATTAGGCGGACTGGCTGCACCTTTCCTGAGAAGCCAGACTTCCACTGATGAAAAAGCAGGAAACCGCAGCCCCGGAGTACAGACGCTGCCCTGATGGCTTCCTGAGAATTCCCATATTAATAAAGAAGAAAATTAAATGCTACCTTTCCTACTATAATAATGTTCATCTTAATTTAGAGGGTACAGTAGTACACACTAGAATCTTTATTCTCTCAGCAACCTAAAATCGGAGGTTTATTTCCATAGTTTGATAGTGCCACTTAAATGTCAATTAAACAGGAATATAACATCTCAATAGAAATTTTGTTTCATTTTTATTACTTTGTAAATTCATGTGTACTTAGTAAAGTGATCTTTTTTTACATTTCTGCTTTGAATGCAGACGCAATTTAATATGATAGATTTTTTAAAGGAATTAAAGATAATATCAGTATATAAATCTTTAGCTTTTATACAAGTATATTTAATTCAGAAGTGTGTGTACACATATATACACACATATGTTCATATATGTACCACATATATACATGATAAATGGTTAAATAAGGTACAGAAATATTTATCTTGCCAAGTTATGCCAAGTAATTTCTTCAGTGTGTACTCAAACATGTAATAAACTTTGGATAATTAAATAATTTGCCAAATTATAAGCTATATTACAATATTCAAGTCATAATCTTATATTTACTTATGGTACTCTGTAATTTGATACAAATAAAAACTTGTCATATGGGACTTTTTTTCTGCCTTTGCCCTGTGCTCTGCAAACTAAGGAAGAAAGATCATTGTTTAATCCTGGGTCCTGAAATAATGTCTGTTTTGTTGATGGAGACAGAAAGAACAACATAACACATTGAAAAATAACTTAGTATTAGAGACCAGTAAGCCACTGGTTTTTTTTTTTTGTTTTTTTGTTTTTTTTTGCGGTACTTGGGCCTCTCACTGTTGTGGCCTCTCCCATTGCAGAGCACAGGCTCCGGACGCGCAGGCTCAACGGCCATGGCTCACGGGCCCAGCCGCTCCACAGCATGTGGGATCTTCCCGGACCGGGGCACGAACCCGTGTCGCCTGCATTGGCAGGTGGACTCTCAACCACTGCGCCACCAGGGAAGTCCCAAGCCACTGTTTTAAGGAAGACAAAATGGTGTAATAGAACCTCCAGGAAATTCCCTGGCAGTCCAGTGGTTAGAATTCCGTGCTTCCACTGCAGGGGGCGCGGGTTCAATCCCTGGTCAGGGAACTAAGATCCCACATGCTGTGCAATGCGGCCAAAAAAAAAAAAATCTCTAAAAAAAAAAAGAACCTCTGGAGTCAGACTTAATTACCTTGATATGACCTTGGGCAAATTACTCAGCCTCTTTGAACTTCAACTTCCTTTCTATAAAATGGGATCGTAACCCCTGTACAAGGTCATTGAGATAATTTGAGAGAGAATACTAAGTATAAACTGCTTGTTACAAGTCTAATAAGTACCTACTGTTGTTATCATTATGATTATTGTTGAAGAAAAAAAAAGATAGTTATAAAACTGAATTCAAAGCATTCAGGTTTTTGTTTTGTTTGTGTTTAAGTAAACTTTTAGGTCTCCTATGCTTGTTTATCTTTATCATTGTTGAGATATAATTCATATACCATAAAATTTTTCATTTTAAAGTATACAATTCAGTGGGCTTTAGTATATTCACAAAGCTGTGCAGCTGTCACCAATATCTAAATCAAGAACACTTGCATCACCCCAAAAGGAAACCCAATTCTCCCCATTCTCTGGTAACCGCTAAACTATTTTCTGACTCTATAGATTTGCCTATTCTTGATATTCATAAAAATGGAGTCATGTGTTCTTCTGTGTCTTTCTTCTTTCACTTAGCATGTTTTCAAAGTTTGCCCACCCTAGGACATTTTCAGTACTTCTTTTCATTGTCAAATAATATTTCTTTAGATATACCATATTTTGTTTATCCATTCATGATGTACATTTCAGTTGTTAACACTTTTGGGCTATTATGAGTCATGCTTCTATTAACAATCACATACAGGTTTTTTATGTGGATGTATGTTTTCAGTTCTTTTAGGTATATACATAGGAGTAGAATTGCTGGATCACATGGTAACCGTACGCTTAACTTTTTGAGAAACTGCCAAACTTTTTTCCAAAGGGACTGCATCATCTTGCCTTCTCACTAACATGGTTTGAGGGTTTCAATTTTTTCACACCCTTGCCAACATTTGATACTCTCTGTTTGATTATAGCCATCTTGGAGGGTATGAAGTGCTATCTCATTGTGGTTTTAAATATATTTATTTTATTTATTTATTTTTGGCTGCGTTGGGTCTTCGTTGTTGTGCACAGGCTTTCTCTAGTTGCGGCGAGCGGGGGTCACTCTTCATTGCGGTGCGCAGGCTTCTCATTGCAGTGGCTTCTCCCGTTGCGGAGCACAGGCTCTAGGTGCGCCGGTTTCAGTAGTTGTGGCTCTTAGGCTCTAGAGCGCAGGCTCAGTAGTTGTGGCGCATGGGCTTAGTTGCTCTGCCGCATGTGGGATCTTCCCAGACCAGGGCTCAAACCCGTGTCCCCTGCATTGGCAGGCGGATTCTTAACCATTGCGCCACCAGGGAAGCCCTTCATTGTGGTTTTAATTTGCATTTTCCTGTTTACTAATGATATTATGTTTATTGATTGACCATTTGTATTTTTTTCTTTGGAGACATGTCTATTCAGATTGCTTGCCCATTTTTTAATTGAGTGGTTTGTCCTTTTGTTGTTGAGTTGTAAGCATTCTTTATATATTCTGGGTATAAGTTTTAGGCATATGATTTACAAATATTTTCTTCCATTCTGTGGGTTGTGTTTCCACTTTCTTGCAGGTATCCTTTGAAGCACAGATATTTTTGTTTGTTTTTGTTTTTGTTTTGGCCATGCTGCACAACTTGTGGGATCTTAGTTCCCCAACCAGGAATGGAACCCGCATCCTGGGCAGTGAAAGCTTGGATTCCTAACAACTAGACCTTCAGGGAATTCCCCAGATGTTTTTAATTTGTATGAAATCCAGTTTATCTTTTTTCTTTTCTTTTTTTTCTTTTTGGTCAATTGTACTTTCAGCTTCATATCTAAGAAGCCATTGCCTAATCCAAGGTCATGAAGAATTACATCTATATTCTCTTTTAAGAGTTTTATGGATTTTGCTCCTACATTTAACTCTTTGATCCATTTCAAGTTTATTTTCGTATATATTTGAGTTGGGAGGTCTAAATTATTTTACTTGTGGCTATCCAGTTGTCCCTGTACCTTTTTTTTTTTTTTTTTTTTTTTTTTTTTGCGGTATGCGGGCCTCTCACTGTTGTGGCCTCTCCCGTTGCGGAGCACAGGCTCCAGACGCGCAGGCTCAGCGGCCATGGCTCACGGGCCCAGCCGCTCCGCGGCATATGGCATCTTCCCAGGCCGGGGCATGAACCTGCGTCCCCTGCATCGGCAGGCGGACTCTCAACCACTGCGCCACCAGGGAAGCCCCCTGTACCTTTTTTTTTTTCTTTTTTTTAATTTACTTTTTTTGGCCACCCCTTGTGGCATGTGGGATCTTAGTTCCCTGACCAGGGATCGAACCCGTGCCCCCTGCAGTGGAAGCTCAGTCTTAACCACTGGACCACCAGGGAAGTCCTCCCTGTACCTTATTAAAAAGACTTTTATCCACTACTGAATTGTCTTGGTACCCTTGACAAAAATTAATTGACCATAAATGTAAGGTTTTATTTCTGGACTCTGTTCCATTGGTCTATATGTCTGTATGTTATCCTTATGCCAATCCAGACTGTCTTGATTACTGGAGCTTTGAGTTTTGAAATCAGGAAGTCTGAGTCCTCCAACTTTGACTCTCAAGGACAATTAGTTTAAGTGCTAGAGTATCATATTAAAACTACTGCAGAATATCTTTCTCTTAGATCAGTAGGTGAGACACTAATAAACCTTTCTTATTCTTTTTTTGATAAGAAAATCCCTTACCCCAAGGCTATTGATCAAGTGCCACTCACCAGCTAAACTTTTATGACAGTCGCTATTTATAGCAGGTTCTAAAGTATGCCTACTGGTAGTAATTAACATGCACACAGATCATGTAATTTTTTTTTTTTTTTTTTGACTGTGTTGGGTCTTCATTGCTTTGCGCAGGCTTTCTCTGGTTGCGCCGAGCGGGGGCTACTCTTCTTTGTGGCGCACGGGCTTCTTCATTGCAGTGGCTTTTCTTGTTGCAAAGCACGGGCTCTAGGCGTGCGGGCTTCAGTAGTTGTGGCGCACAGGCTCAGTAGGTGTGGCTCGCAGGCTCTAGAACACAGGCTTAGTAGTTGTGGCGCACGGGCTTAGTTGCTCCGCGGCATGTGGGATCTTCCCAGACCAGGGCTCGAACGTGTGTCCCCTGCATTGGCAGGCGGATTCTTAACCACTGCACCACCAGGGAAGTCCCACATAACTTTTCTTGTGTTAAAAAAAGTCATTAGGTTGTGTATTTTGTTCTTGGGTTTATGGCATACTTTTTTAGTTTTGGTAAAAGACAAAGGGAAAATAATGGCTAGCCTAGCTGACTGGGTCTCAGGAAAACTGCCTTTAATTGGTTGTTAGGCAATCTCCTCTCTGACCTAAGTTTTTCCATCTTGGAATGAAGAGTAGTTAACCTAGTTCCACTTTATCTCATCCTGGTTTAACAGATAGTTGAGGGAAGACATATAGGATGGGGGAAGAATAATGAAGTTGTCAAGAAGACATGGATTCTGGGCTTCCCTGGTGGTGCAGTGGTTAAGAATCTGCCTGACAATGCAGGGGACATAGGTTTGAGCCCTGGTCCAGGAAGATCCCACATGCCATGGAGGAACTAAGCCCGTGTGCCACAAGTACTGAGCCTGCACTCTAGATCCCGCAAGCCACAGCTACTGAAGCCTGTGCACCTAGAGCCCGTGTTCCTCAACAAGAGAAGCCACTGCAATGAGGAGCCCGCACACCACAACGAAGAGTAGCCCCCGCTCACCACAGTTAGAGAAAGCCCACGCACAGCAAAGAAGACCCAATGCAATGCAGCAAAAAATAAATAAATAAATTTATATTTTTTAAAAAAAGACATGGATTCTGACCTCAGGTTCCCTTCAAATAGTTGTGTAACCCTCTTATTCTGTGTAATTCACAAAATGTAGATGCTTTGGTTATGACATCCCTAAAATATGTACTAGTGGTTTTAACAAGGTTGCCTCTCTGAATGTGGGAAAAGAGGGTTCTTAGCAGAGGAGTGAGCCACAAAGACTGAGGCCATTCATTTGTGTGTTACAGTTGGGTAAATCAGGTGGGCACAGGAGACTGATACTTCAAGGGTGAGCCTAGGTGGTCTGGAGAGTTAGAACGTTGAAGTTGGCCTAGTCTCAGCGAGTGATCAATTTTGCTTGAAAACTGCTTCCATGAGGTGGAAAAGAAGGTGGTACCAAACATTTGGAGACAGGCTGGATGCCCAAGTATTAGTATAGCAGAGTAGGAGAGAAAGAAAAAGAGCAAGAGTGGCTATTGAGTTTCTTCCTAGTTTTTATATCTACATGATGTGTACCTTTATGTACTGCTTTATTTCCTCGAATCAGAGAAGAGTAACTTTCTTTTTAGATCAGGGTGAGAGAAATACATTCTTTATCTTAAATAAAGTCCAAGCACCCTTGGCTAAAAACTATTATTCTTACCCATTTTGCAAAGCAAGTATTGTAATTCTTTACCCTTTCAGAAAGAGATGCATAATATAGATTGTCTTAGACATACACAAGCCTACAGAGAAAGTATATGTTTGGCTTGCAGTCTGATAATACCACCAGTGCTGAAATATAAAAATATGCACTTATTTCTGTTACTCCATTACCTTCAGAAAAAGTGTCCATTTAATAATATTTCCACTGGATAAAGTAGGTTTAAAATGTAAACAATTTCTTTATGATTCAGTAATAGTTCTATGTGCACGTCCTTCGCTTTGTGTCCCCTTGGTCAAGTTCTTGAACTGCCCTGAGCCTTGGTTTTCTCAACTCAAAAGGAGGAAAATATATCCACCCCCAGTGAGACAGTGTTAAGAGAATATGAGAGTAAAAACATTTTCTAAATAGTACAATAAATTTAAATGTGAAGTAGTTTGATATTTTACAAAAACACCAAAGCAACCCAATGGGAAAAGGAAAATCTTTTCAATAGACAATGCTATTACAACTTGATTTTATTTTTACTTTTTATTGGAGTATAGTTGATTTACAATGTTATGTTAGTTTCAGGTGTACAGCAAAGTGAATCAGTTATACACATACATACATCCACACTCTTTTTTAGATTCTTTTCCCATATAGGCCATTATAGAGTATTGAGTAGAGTTCCCTGTGTTATACAATAGGTCCTTATTAGTTATCTATTTTATATATAGTAATGTTTATATGTCAATCCCAGTCTCCCATTTTATCCCTACCCCTTTACCCCCTAGAAACCATAAATTCGTTTTCTACAACTATAACTGTATTTCTGTTTTGTAGATAAGTTCATTTGTACCCTTTTTCTTAGATTCCACATATACACGATATCATGATATTTGTCTTTCTCTGTTTGACTTCACTCAGTATGACAATCTCTAGGTCCATTCATGTACAACTTGATATCTTTATGGGGAAAAATGAACCTTTGGCCCCTTACCTTATACCATACATAAAAAATAAAGATGGATCACGGCCATAACATAAAAGCGAAAATGATTATGCTCCTAGAAGAAAACAGGAGACTATTTTAACATCTTGGGGGTAGGCAGAAGTTTCTTAGAGAGGACTTTGAAAGCGCTAACCACGAAAGAAAAAATATTGATAAATCGAATTCCAAAAAAATTTTAACTATTTGTTCATGAAGACAGCATTAAGAGGGAGGGTGGGAGGGAGACGCAAGAGGGAGGAGATATGGGGATATATGTATACATATAGCTGATTCACTTTGTTATACAGCAGAAACTAACACAACATTGTAAAGCAATTATACTCCAATAAAGATGTTTAAATTAATTGATTAAATTTTTTTTAAAAAAAGACACCATTAAGAATATGAATAAACAAGCCACAGGCCAGGATAAAATAGTTGCAACACATATAATGTCTAAAAAAGAACTTATATCCAGAATATATTAAAAACTCTAATTCAGGGCTTCCCTGGTAGCGCAGTGGTTGAGAGTCCGCCTGCCGATGCAGGGGACACGGGTTCGTGCCCCGGTCCGGGAAGATCCCACATGCCGCGGAGCGGCTGGGCCCGTGAGCCATGGCCGCTGAGCCTGCGCGTCCAGGGCCTGTGCTCCGCGACGGGAGAGGCCACAGCAGTGAGAGGCCCGCGTACCGCAAAAAAAACAAAAACAAAAAAAACTCTAATTCAGTAATGAAAAGACAAAATAAAATATATGAATAGCCAATAAGCACATGATAAAGTATTCAACATCATTAGTCATGAGAGAAATGAACATTAAAACCTCAGTGAGATACTGCATTAGAATGACTAAAATTTAAGTGACAACACCAAATGTTGGAGAGGATGTGAAGCAGCATTGCCAGTTGGAGTGTAAAATGGAACAACCACTTTGGGAAAAGGCATGGAAGTTTCTTATAAAGTTAAACACACCTATTCTTTGACTCCAGCCATTCCACTCCTGGTATTTATGCAAGAGAAGTGAAAGCATATGTCCACATAAAGACTTGAATTCGAATATTTATAGTCTTTTTATTCGTTGTTGCCAAAAGCTAGAAACTGGGTAGTTGTCCAACAGCAGGAGAAAAGATATAAAGTGTGGTATATTCAAACGATGGAATAATACTCAGCAAGAGAAGGAAATTACTGCTAATACAACATGAATCAATCTCAAAAACACTTTAACTGGGTGAAAGAAGCCAAATACGAAAGAGTGCATACTGTAAGATTCCCAGTATGTGAAGTTCTAGAACAGGTAAAACCAACCTACAGTGAGAAAGACCAGAACAAGTGCTGCTTTGTGGGAGAGGAGGGAAGGGAAACTGACTGCGAAGGGAAATGAGAGGACTTTCTAAGCTAACGGTGATGTCATCATAGGGGTTACACAGGTATATGCATTTGCCAAAACTCAGAGAATGTCCCACTTAAGTTGCATGATTTTTAAATCTCACACACACACAAACTAAGCTAATGTTGAAGTCTAGTTAATGATATGCATATTGATAGATTATGAAGTGTATTGATGTCTTTAACTTGCAATGAAGTGCATCAAATAATAAGATGAATGGAAAGAGGGATGGTAAGATGGGTAGATAAGTGATAAGGCAAATACAACAAAATGTTAATTGTAGAATCTAGGTAGTAAATATATGTGGTAATATAGGTAGTAAATAGTTGGATGTTTGTTGTATAATTTTCAATATTTCTGTATGGTTGAAATCTGTCCTAATGTTTGAAGAATATAAAGTACTTAAGTAGGAAAACCTAATAAAATTTTTAAATTGAAGTATAGCTGATTTACAATATTATATTAGTTTCAGGTGTACAGCAAAGTGAGTCAGTTTTATTTTTTTAGATTATTTTCCTTTTTAGGTTATTACAAGATATCGAATATAATTCCCAGTGCTATACAATAAATCTTTGTTGCTTATCTGTTTTACGTAGTTGGTATCTGTTAATCCCATATTCCTAATTTTCCCTCCCCTACATTTCCCCTTAGATAACCATAAATTTGCTTTGTGTCTGTGAGTCTGTTTCTGTTTTGTATATAGATTTCATTTGTATTATTTTTTAGATTCCACATATAAGTGATATCGCATAGTATTCATCTTTCTCTGTCTCATTTATTTCACTAAGTATAATATTCTCTAGGTCCATCCATGTTGCTACAAATGGCAATATTTCATTCTTTTTTATGGCCGAGTAATATTCCATTGTGTATGGAATACACAGATGGGGCACTTGGATTGTTTCCATGTCTTGGCTATTGAAAACCTTTTCAATTTGATTGATGGCAGCATCTCATGAAGAAGATAAAAGACCACATGATACAAAACCACATATAAATTTACTTCAAAGTAATTTTTGCATGAATTCCATGACAAAACTAGCCAGTCCTGGGCTGCTGCAGGGTTTCTTGGGGCTACCACAACCTCCAGTCTCCTCTTCTGAGTATGGAACACCCTCTCCTCATCCCCTAACCCACCTGGCAATTGGAATATTCACCTCTGCAAACACCAACCAGACCTCTTCCCATCCAGACTCCTAAACCCACTGCAAACTGCTTCTGCCTTCTCTGAAGCATCCCTTCTCCTGATCATCAGAAAATTCCTAATTGTCAAATCTAATGGCCAGTTTTCAATCCTTATCCTATCTCATCTTCTCTCAGCATCTGACTTGGAGAACCACACTCTTGAGACCTCTTATTCCCTTGACTTTCAGAAAACCACTTTTTCCTCATTATATTGCCTCTTTTACAGCCTCTTTTTAGCCTGCTTTAGGAACACCTCTGTCCTTTTCTTCAGTGTCAAGGAGCCTCCACCTCCACAAGCTTTTTGTCACTCTATCAGCTCCTCCTAGGTGTCCAATTTGACTGCCACAAATTCACCTATCGTCTAATTACTCCCAGATCTCTGTTTCTAACCCTGATCTCCTCTCAAGCTTTAGGCTCAAAACCTACGGGTCAACCCCTTGGGATATTCTGCAGACAAGTTGATTATCAAAACAGAACTCAACTTCTCTTGAACTCCCCAGCCCAGTCTATTCTTCCTACTTGTTCTATCTTCATTAATAGAAGTAATTCTTCCCGACTTTTCCCTTCCTCACCCATTTATCTAATTGATCACCAAGTTCTGTCAGTTCTACCTCTCCTAAATCTCTTCCTCACCTCCTCATTCTCTCAGGTGTAATTTAGACCTTTATCATGTCTAACTAATTTGCCCAACTCTAGTTCTTCCCCTTCATTAGTCATCCTCCCTCACCATGGGGCATGCCTTGCTAAAGAAGACACACAGTCATATTCCCTGGTCTGTTTAAATTCCTTGACCATCCACCCCTTAACCACTGTAACAGCCTTCCTACTGCCATCCCTCTTCATAACCCTTCACTGCAGCCCAAACGTACCTTATAACTACACTCATGCCTCCATCTGGATTCCTCTTTTCATACTGTAACTACTCAAGTTTAAAGATCCAGTTCAAAAGTCAAATCCTTTAAAAAGTTTTCTCTAAACCTCTCAGGCAATTAGTTGCTGCTCCAACCTTTTTTCTCTCAAAGTACATTGCATATTTTTATTGTAGTTTATACAATCATAATGTATCATAATTTTTATTGGTGTCTATGTCTTCTTCTAAAGCAGAACTATCCACTGCCACATAGTGCATGCTCAATAAATGTTTGCTCAGGGAAGGCTTTTCTCACTTCTCCAGATCTCCTCAGTGAGTTACTTAGAGATGGCAGGGTCACCAAGGATTTTAGCTGCTAGAACAACTATAATTGTTACTATGTGGTTATACTTCTGCTCACATTCTCCATACTGGAACTCTTCCTGCCTATCTATGTAGCTCCATTCTTAGAAGTCTGTCCCCTAAGCAAGCAAGAGAAAAGAGTACCCAGGTTGCCACAGTTGGACCGTCTTCTCTCCCCCTCCCCAGTCACATTATCTACATGCACATAAATGAAACGTGATCGTGTAATCTGGTGTAAGTTTTTATCCTTTGTAACTTTGATCCTTTTTGAACTCAGAAAAAGCTAAAGTGTAGGAGACCTGGAATTTGAGGACTGAGCTCTAGTCTAATCCCTGCACTGCCTAGCAAGTGAGGGGGAAAATGATTCCACCATTCCGAGCTTCAGTGTCTCTTCTTTAAAATGACTTGGAGTGAGACATTTGTAAAGACCTAGCACAATGTATAAATATGCAGTAGTTAGTTATTCAACAAATATTCACTGACTGCTTACTAAGTATCAAGTAAAGTGCTAGGTGCAGGTATATAGCCCTCAATAAAAATGTGAGTTTGTTTTCTTGTAAATGTATTTTAGACTTTTTTTTTTTTTAATATTCTGTATAGTACTGTTTCCTCCCCACCCTGTCCTCCCTTGGCCAAAATAATTTTTCTCTGAATTCCTCCTTTAAGGTCTACTAAGTAGCATGGAGCGGTGGTTAACAGCATGAGCTTTAAAACAGACTTTCAAGGTTTGAATCCTGGGTCTACCAGTTTTTAGCTGTGAGACTTTGGGTAAGTTGCTTAACTTCTTGATGTTTTGCTTTCTGTGTTGTTAAAGTACAATAATACCTATTCCATTAGGTTGTTATAAAGAATAAAAGTGTTAATACATGTAAGTCTTTAAATGTTATCTGGCATTAAGTAAAGTGCTTAAGAAGTGGTAGCTATTATTATTTGCAATCTATGGTTCATAGTGTCCTCACCTTGCCACGAAAATCATTTCATGGCAAGGTATAAGAAAGCAACTAAAGACCTCATTTTTCTTTCTTTAAAAAATATTTTTAAAATTTATTTATTTATTTTGGCTGCACTGGGACTTACTTGCGGCACACGGGATCTTTGTTGTGGCATGTGTGATCTTTTTAGTTGTGGCATGCGGACTTTTAGTTGCTACATGTGAACGCTTTTAGTTGCGGCATGCATGTGGGATCTAGTTCCCTGACCAGGGATCAAACCCGGGCGCCTAATTTGGGAGCATGGAGTCTTACCCACTGGACCACCAGGGAAGTCCCCAAGACCTCATTTTTCATTTATATTCCTTTAAATAACTCTGCTTAGAAATTTTCTTATACACCTGCACTGTCCAACATGGTAGCTACTAGCATTATGTGACTACTGATTGGAAGAGTAGGGTTGCAAGCAAACCAGATTTTAAGAACTTAGATGAGAGACATCAGTGAAAATAACAGAGTAAGGAACACCTAAATTCTTCTGCGCTAAAAGTGCACCTAAAAACTGGCAAAAACTGTCAGAATCAACTTTTTCAGAACTCTGGACAGTAATCAAAAGCTTGAAGCAGCTTGGGGGACTTTCCTGGTGGTACAGTGGTTAAGAATCCGCCTGCCAATGCAGGGAACACGGGTTCGTGCCCTGGTCCAGGAAGATCCCACATGCCGTGGAGCAGCGAAGCCCGTGTGCCACAGCTACTGAGCCTGTGCTCTAGAGCCCGTGAGCCACAACTACTGAGCCCGCATGCCACAACTACTGAATCCCACGTGCCTGCAGCCCATACTTCGCAACAAGAGAAGCCACCGCAATGAGAAGCCCACGTACCGCAACAAAGAGTAGCCCCCGCTCACTGCAACCAAAGAAAGCCCGCACACAGCAATGAAGACCCAACGCAGCCAAAAATAAATAAATGAAATAAATTTAAAAACAAACGAACAAACAGACTTCTCATTAGACTTGGAATAGAAAGGAACTTCCTCAACATGAAAAAGAGAATCTACAGAAACCCTAAGTTAGTGTCACATTTAATGGTGAAAAACTGAATAGTTTCCCCCTAAGATCAGGAACAAGATAAGGATATATGCTCTCCCCATTTCTGTTCAATATTATATTAGAGGTACTGGCCACTGGTGTCAGGCAAGAAAAAAAGAAAGAAAGCAGCCAGGTTGGAGAAGTAAAACTGTCTATTTGCAGACAATACAATTGCCTATGTAGAAATCCAATGGAATTAGAAAAAAAGCAACTGAAACTAATAAGTGGGTTTAGCGAAGTTGAAGGATACAAGATTAATATATAAAAATTGCATTTCTGTATTCTAACAGTGAAAATGAGAATTTTAATTTAATAAAATGTCACTTACTAAAACATAAAATATGTGAAATACTTGGGGATAAATCTGACAAAATATGTGAAAGTCCTTTACACTGGAAACTAGAAAACACTGCTGAGAGAAATTAAAGAAGACCTAAATAAAAATAAATGATAGACCTTCATGGGTTGAAGAAAACACTGTTAAGATATCAGTTGTCCCCAAGTTGATCTATAGAAGCTATTCAATCACAATAAAAAATCCAGTACTCTTTTTTATGCAAACTGACAAGCTGATTCTAAAATTTGTATGGAAATACACAGGACTTAGAATAGGCAAAACAACTTTGAAAAAGAAGAGCAAAGTCAAAGGGTTTACTTTACCTGATTCAAGATGTATTCTAAAGCCACAGTAATCAAGACAGGGTGGCATTGGCATAAAGATTGACAGATAAATGGAGCAGAGTCCAGAAATAGAACCATATGGATACGGACCAGTGATTCTTTAACAGCTTTATAAATATAATTTACAAGCCATACTCTTCACCCATTTAAAGTGTACAGTTCATTGTTTTTTAGTAAGTTCACAGGGTTATGCAGTGATCCCCGCTATCTATGGAAATTTTTTTTGTTTTTTGTTTTGTTTTGTTTTGGCCACACAGCACAGCATGCAGGATCTTAGTTCCCTGACCAGGGACTGAACCCGTGCCCCCTGCAGTGGTAGTGCAGAGTCCTAACCATTGGACCACCAGGGAATTCCCATCTATGGAACATTTTTGTCCACTGAAAAAGAAACCCTCTACTTATTAGCAATCACTCCCCATTTCCCCTGCTACCTTCCCCTTAACCCTAAGCAACCACTAATCTACTTTCGTCTCTCCAGGTTTGCTTATTCTGGACATTTGGCATAAACAGAATCATATAATATTTGATCTTCTGCGGCTGTCCTCTTTCACTTTGCATAATTTTTTCAAGGTCCATCTATATTATACCATGCATCAGTACTCCATTCTTTATGATTGCTGAATAATATTGTATCATGAGGATATATCACATTTTCTTTATTCATTCATCAGTTGATGGACACCGGGTTGTTCCTACTTTTTGGCTACTATGAATAGTGCTGCCATGGACATTTGTGTACAAATTTTTGTGTACATATGTTTTCATTTCTCTTGGATATATATGTAGGGGGTGTAATTATTGAACATATTTCACTTTTTAAAGGACCTGCAAAACTGTTTCCCAAAACAGCCAAAAACTTTTACATTCCCACCAGCGTTATATTAAGGTTCCAGTTTCTCCATATCCTGCCAACACTTGTTATTGCTTGTCTTTATTATATCCATTGTAATAAAAGTGAAGTGGTATATCTTTTTTTTTAATTGTGGTAAAATATATATAACATAAAATATGCCATTTTAAGTATACAATTTAGTGGCATTAATTACATTCACAATGTTTTGCAACCATTCCACTATCTATTTCCAAAACTTTTCCATGACCCCAGTCAGAAACTCTGTACCCATTAGGCAATAAAATCCCATTCCCCTTGCTCCCAGCCCCTGGCAACCTCTAATATACTTTCTCTTGCAATTAATTTGCCCATTTTAGATATTTTATACAAGTGAAATCATACATTTTTTGCCTTTTTATCTCTGGTTTATTTCACTTAGCATAATGTTTTCAAAATTTATCCATGGTATGGCACGTATTAGCTGTCATTCCTTTTTATGGCTAAATACTATTCCACTATATGTCTATACCACCTCTTGTTTACCCATTCACCTCTTGATGAACACTTGAATTCTTTCTTACCTTTTGGATATTGTGAATAATGCTACAGTAATTATTATCATATAAGAATGTGTTTGAGTTCCTGTTTTCAATTGCTTTGGATATATACCTAGGAGTAGAATTACAGGATCATCTGGTAATTGTATTTTTAATTTTTTGAGAAACCCCCAAACTGTTTTCCACAGTGGCTTAGCTATTTTACATTCCCAGCAGCAATGTGCAAGATTTCCAATCTCTCCACATTCCCATCAACATTTTTAATTTTCTGGTTATTATTGTTTTTCAGTTTTGTTTTTATTATTATAGCCATCCTAGTAGGTGTGAAGTGGTATCTCATTGTGGTTTTGATTTACATTTCCCTAATGATTAATGATGTTGAGCATCTTTTCATGTGTTATCAACCATTTATAAATCTTCTTTAGATGAATATATTTTCAAATCATTAGCTCATTTTTTTTAATTAATTAATTTATTTATGGCTGCATTGGGTCTTCGTTTCTGAGTAGGGGATTTCTCTAGTTGGGGCGAGCAGGGGCTATTCGTTGTTGTGGTGCACAGGCTTCTCATTGTGGTGGCTTGTCATTGCAGAGCACGGGCTCTAGGCTCATGGACTTCAGCAGTTGTGGCATGCGGGCTTCAGTAGTTGTGGCTCGTGGGGTCTAGAGCACAGGCTCAGTAGTTGTGGCGCACGGGCTTAATTGCTCTGCAGCATGTAGGATCTTCCCAGACTAGGCCTTGAACCCATGTCCCCTGCATTGGCAGGCAGATTCTTAACCACTATGCTACCAGGGAAGCCCTTTAGCCCATTTTTTAATTGGCTTATGTCTTGTTATTAAGTTGTTAATTTTTTTTGTATATTCTGGGTGGAATTCCTTTTCAGAAATATGATCTGCACATTTTTTCTTCCATTCTGTAGGTTGTCTTTTCACTTTCTTGTTGGCATTATTTGTAGCACAGAAGATTCTAATTTTGATTTTTTGGGGGGCCAAGTTGCATGGCTTGCCAGATCTTAGTTCCCCAACCAGGGGTCAAACCCCGTGGCCCCTGCAGTGGAAACTTGAAGTCCTAACCACTGGACTGCCAGGGAATTCCCAGAAGATTCTAATTTTGATGTAGCCCAATTTATCTATTTTTTTCTTTTGTCACTTGTGCTTTTGCTGTCATACCTAAGAAATTATTGCCTAACCCAAGGTCACAAATATTTACTTTTCATTTTATTATAAGCTTTTTTTAGTTTTAGCTCTTACATTTAGGTCTATGAGTTATTTTGAGTTAATTTCTGTGTATGGTGTGAGGTAGGGGCTTCACCTTCATTCTTTATATATGAATATCCAGTTGTTGCAGCACTATTTGTTGAGAAGATTATTCTCTCAACAAATAGTAAATTATCTTGTAACCCTTGTCAAAAAACAAATGATGATAATTGTACATGTTTATTTCTGAAATTTTATTTCTATGGCAACAGACTTTTGTTAAAAGTCCAAAGCAATTTGGTGGAGAAAGAATAGGTTTTTTCAACAAATGCGGCTGGAATAAGTAGCACCATAGATAGTCCTATGCCAAAAAACCAAACAAACAAACCAAAAAAGAAAAATTAAAAAACCTTCAATCCATATCTCACAATCTATATCTTGCATATCTTGTACACAAAAATTATCTCAAAATTTGCCATTTACCTATATATAAAGCCTAAAACTATGAAACTTCTACAAAAGAAACAGGAGAAAATCGTTGTGGTCAATTATACAAAGAAAAAAATTTAGGTATGACACCATAAGCATAATCCCCAAAAGGAAAATCAATAATTTGGACTTTATCAAAATTAAAAGTTCTGGGAGTTCCCTGGTGGCCTAGTGGTTAAGATTTGGTGCTGTCACTGCCATGGCCCATATACGATCCCTGGTTAGAGAACTGAAATCCCACAAGCTGCACAGCCAAAATATTAAAAAAAAAATAAAAAAGCTCTGCTCTTCAAAGGACACTGTTAAGAGAATGAAAAGATAAGCCCCAGAATGGAAAAATATATTTTCAAAACACATATCTGATAAAGGACTTGCATCAAGAATATATAACAAGCTCTTTGTTATGCTCAATAAAAATGCCATTTTTATAAATAGAGAAATATCTGAACACGCACTTCATCAAATAAGCACATGAAAAGATGCTCAGCATCACTGGTAATTAAGAGAATGCAAATTAAAATCAGAAATAGATACCTCTTCACACCTATTAGAATCAATAGAATTTTTTTTTAATTTATTTATTTTTGGCTGTGTTGGGTCTTCGTTGCTGCACGGAGGCTTTCTCTAGTTGCCACAAGCGGGAGCTACTCTTTGTTGCGGTGCACAGGCTTCTCATTGTGGTGCCTTCTCTTGTTGCATACCACAGGCCCTAGACGCACGGACTTCAGTAGTTGTGGCACACAGGCTGAGTAGTTGTGGTTCACGGCCTCTAGAGCACAAGCTCAGTAGTTGTGGCGCACGGGCTTAGTTGCTCTGTGGCATGTGAGATCTTCTCGGACCAGGGCTCGGACCCATGTTCCCTGCATCGGCAGGCGGATTCTTAACCACTGCGCCACCAGGGAAGCCCCTAGAATCAATAGAATTTTTAAAACTGACCGTATCAAGTATACGTGAAGATGTGGAGGAACTGGGACTCTCATACACAACTGGTTGGAATATAAAATGGTGCAACCAGGGCTTCCCTGGTGGCGCAGTGGTTGAGAGTCCGCCCGCCGATGCGGGGTACACGGGTTCGTGCCCCGGTCCAGGAAGATCCCACATGCCCTGGAGCGGCTCGGCCTGTGAGCCATGGCCGCTGAGCCTGCGCGTCCGGAGCCTGTGCTCTGCAACAGGAGAGGCCGCAGCGGTGAGAGGCCCTCGTACCGCAAAAAAAAAAAAAAAAAGCTAAACGTGACGTTATCGTCTAACCCAGCAATTTCACTTCTACATAACTGTCCAAAAGAAATAAAAACACGTTCCACACAAAGAATGCTCCAGAGCACCATTATTCAAAATAGCCAAAAATCAGAAGCAACTCAGATGTCCATCAACTGATCAATGGATAAACAAATATGCTGTATCCATACAATGGAATATTATTCGGCCATAAAAAGGAATCAAGTACTGATAGATGCTACGACATGAATGAACCTCAAAATATTTATGCTAAGTGAAAGAGCCATCACAGAACACCACATATTATATGACCCCATTGATACAGAAAGTCCAGAATAGGAAATTCTATAGAGAATGAAAGTAGATGAGCAGTGGACTATGCCTAAGTGTAGGGGAGAATGGGAAGTGACTGCTTATGGGTACAAGTTTTCTGTTGGGGATGATGAAAACTTCTAAAATTAGATTACATGATTGCACAACTCTATAAATATACTAAAAAACATTGAATCATATGCTTTAACATGTGAACTTTATGGTATGTAAATTATATCTCAAAAAAACTGTGAAAAATTACATATATGGCTGGCATTCTATTTCTGTTGGACAGTGCTGTTTCAGAGAAACACAGCTTGGTGCAAAATATGGGCCAAAGGTAAATAGGAGGACATAGTGGTGCTCATTATGCGCCTTCCCTGCATATGTTAAGTGTTCTACAAATATTTGCTCATTGTTAACATAGGACAAATGCTGCAGGCAATAACAATATATTAGAGGTAATTTTTTGACCCCAGGATTTTTTAAAACTATCATGTGTAAAAGATTTTAAATACTCCATTTACATTTGCTAAGCAATAATTAAATTCTCTAAAATCGGCTTGAATATACAAATTACATTCAAGTTTTGGATAGTTTTTAAGGATTTTTCTGTAATCGCTAAGGATGCTTTCCCCAACTCTACCCGCCTCCCCGCCCCCCCCCCCCCCCCCCCAGCATCTACATCAGAGTTTCCTTTCCATCTTGCAGATTGCTACCTTGGAAAAACTCAGACAGAAGCAAGTTTTCTAATCAAGTGCCACCTAATGGTGTGTCAGTATTCGGCTATATCAAATCCTAAATCCACCAAACGAATTTTACTAAGTTTGATGCCAGAATCAAACAACTTTATAGGTCATAAGCTAAAAGCATGATGTCTGTGTGAGTTTTGGGCATGATGGTGGCTGGTAGTTTATTTTTTCCAAAGGGGTGGAACTGTCTTCCACTTCTTCTTCAAAGGAAATGATGATTCTAAAATATCCCACATAGAAAATAGAGATGAAAGCTTTGATAAACATAATGGTCCCACACACAAAGATGTCTAAGCCCTAATTCCTAAAACCTATGAGCATATTATGTAACATGTCAAAAGGGACATTGCCGATGTAATTAAAGTTGCAAACTTTAAAATAGAGATTATTCTATTTGATCTGGTGAGCCCAGTCTAATCACATGAGCCTTTACAAACAGAGAACTTTCTCCAGTAGGAGGCAGGAGAGCTGAGGCAGAAAGAGAAGTGAGACAGACTCGAAGCATGAGGACTCAGTGCATCATTGCTGGCTTTGAAGATGTAGAAGCAATGTAACAAGGAAAATTTAAGGAGCTGAGAGGGGCTCCAGGCTGACAGCCAGACAGGAAACTAGCCCTCAGCCATACAACCACAAGGAACTGTATTTCACTAATAGCAAAGGTGAACGTATAAGTGGATTCTTTCCCAGAGTCTCCAGAAAGGAATAAAGCCCTGCTCACATCTTGATTTTGACATTTTGAGATCTAAAGGTGAGTACCTTGCCAAGCCCACCAGACATTTTTTTTAAATAAATTTATGTATTTATATTTATTTTAATAAATTTATTTTTATTTTTTTCCGGTACGCGGGCCTCTCAGTGTCGTGGCCTCTCCCGTTGCGGAGCACAGGCTCCAGACGCGCAGGCTCAGCGGCCATGGCTCACGGGCCCAGCCGCTTCGCGGCATGTGGGATCTTCCCGGACCGGGGCGCGAACCCATGTCCCCTGCATGGGCAGGCGGACTCTCAACCACTGCGCCACCAGGGAAGCCCTATTTATTTATTTATTTATTTATTTATTTATTTATTTTTGGCTGCATTGGGTCTTAGTTGCTGCGCGCGGGCTTTCTCTAGTTGCAGCAAGTGGGGGCTACTCTTCGTTGCAGTGCATGGGCTTCTCATTGCGGTGGCTTCTCTTGTTGCAGAGCACAGGCTCTAGGCGTGCAGGCTTCAGTAGTTGTGGCACACGGGCCCAGTAGTTGTGGCTCACGGGCTCTAGAGCACAGGCTCAGTAGTTGTGGCGCACGGGCTTATTTGCTCCGCGGCATGTGGGATCTTCCCAGACCAGGGCTCGAACCCATGTCCCCTGCATTGGCAGGTGGATTCTTAACCACTGTGCCGCCAGGGAAGTCCCCCCACCAGACTTCTGACTACAGAACAGTGAGATAATAAATGGGTGTTGTGTTATGTTTTGGCAATTTGTTACACAGCAATAGAAAACTAATACAAGAGCTATCGGAAGGGGGTTTAGGAGCCCCATGTGCTTAAAAAGTTCTTAGGGAAGGTAAGGGGGAAGGTGCTTAAATTTAAAAATTGGAAGACACATTCAGAGATATAAATAAAAACATTATGAGAAGGATTATGTTGTATCACAGAACCAGGGTTTGGGGCTCACGGGTTGGCTGTGATATTGAACTCTGCAGCAGGCATGGAACTGGCCTGATAGATTTAGCTACCATTGTACAAATTCAGAAGGACTCATAGAATGAAGACAAGAAGTGGGACCCTTATTTATATCTGATGTCGGGGGATTCTTTGAGAAAGTAACAACAATGGTACCACTGCTTTTTGGCCCCAGCTTGTCATTACTGGAGTTTTCTACTTAACTCATACAAAGCCAGTCGGTCACACCTGCCCCAAAGCATCAGTCCAGTCTTGTACTGGCCGAGAGTATGAACAGCTCTAAGATGAGGGCATACTTGGTGTCCTCCCTGGAAAAAAAGCCAGTCCTTTCAGGAAGTGAACATACAAGGCCACTGTTCTCCCATGAGGGGACAGGACCAAAACAAGAAACACATTTTTTTTCCTATAGTACTTTTCTTTTAATGAGTTCTTTTCTTTTCTTTTTCTTTTTTTAAATTTATTTTATTTACTTATTCTTTTTTGGCTGTGTTGGGTCTTTGTTGCTGCGTGCAGGCTTTCTCTAGTTGCGGCGAGCGGGGGCTACTCTTTGTTGTGGTGCGCAGGCTTCTCAGTGCAGTGGCTTCTCTTGTTGTGGAGCACAGGCTCTAGGTGCATGGGCTTCAGTAGTTGTGGCTCGCAGGCTCTAGAGCGCAGGCTCAGTAGCTGTGGCACACGGACTTAGTTGCTCCACTGCATGAAGAAACACATTTCTTGTCATCTGGCTTATTGTTTTCAAATCTCTATTCTGTCCCAATTCCATAAATTCTTTCAAAGGTGTGAGATTCAAGAAACCCAGGGCCTTTTCTCAGTTTTAGTCTTCTAGTTTGAACTTTATGATTTAATGTGATTGTCAAGGAATAAGGATGAAACACTTAATTCCAGTGCTATATAAACTATAGAAATAATGGCAAGGTTTTCAGTTTATTTTGAAGCTAACATACACACATGCACACATACATGCAATCCAAATCAGACTAGTCTCACTTAAGCAACTTATATGGAATTTATAAACATACATCCAAAGCGGAATACTATCAAATCTAATCCACTAGTACAATATATTAAAATAATAACATTCCATTACCAAGCAGGGCTTGGCCCAGAAATGCAAGGTAATCAAAACTTTACAATTTATAAATACTATACACAGATGATGTCTATTTTGTACTAGCATAGTCCTGCTGTTTAGCACAGTGCCTGGCACACAGTGGACAATAAGTATTTGCTGAATGACTAAATGAATATTCACTGTCAATAATCCATTGGAAAATAAAGTGAGAAGAAGCTCCCATTAAAGTAACAATTACAGCAATTTTATATAAGTACATAAAAATGTATACAAGTATGCCTTGTTTTATTGCACTTTGATTTATTGTGCTTTGCAGATATGGTATTTTTTTTACAAATTGAAGGTTTATGGCAACCCTGTGTCAAGCAAGTCTGTCGACGCCATTTTTCTAACAGCATTTGCTCACTTTGTGTCTCTGTGCCACGTTTTGGTGATTCTTGCAATATCTCAAAATTTTTCATTATTATTAAGTTTGTTACGGTGATCTGTTATCAGTGATCTTTAATATTACTATTGTAATTGTTTAGGGGTGCTACAAACCACACCCATGTATGATGCTGAACTTCATTAATAAATGTTGTGTGTGTTCTGACTGCTCCACCAATTGGCTGTTCCCCCATCTCTCTCCCTCTCCTTGGGCCTCCCTATTCCCTGAGACACAACAGTATTGAAATTAGGCCAGTACTAACTCTACAATGGCCTCTTAACTGTTCAAGCGAAGGGAAGAGTCATATGTCTCTCACTTTAAATCAAAGGTAGAAATGATTAAGCTTAGTGAGGAAGGCATGTCGAAAGCTGAGACAGGCTGAAAGCTAGGCCTCTTGAGCCAAACAGCCAAGTTGTGAATGCAGAGGAAAAGTTCTTGAAGGAAATTAAAAGTGCTACTCCAGAAAACACACAAATGATAAGAAAGAAAAACAGCCTCTTGCTGATATGGAGAACGTTTTAGGGGTCTGCATAGAAGATCAAACCAGACACAACATTCTCTTAAGCCAAAGCCCAATCCAGAGTGAGACTCTAACTCTCTTCAATTCTCTGGAGGCTGAGAGAGATGAAGAAGCTGCAGAAGAGAAGTTTGAAGTTAGGAGAGGTTGGTTCATGAGGTTTGAGGAAAGAAGCTGTCTCCATCACATAGAAGTGCAAGGTGAAGCAGCAAGTGCTGATGTAGAAGCTGCAGCAAGTTAGCCAGAAGATATAACTAAGACAATTCATGAAGGTGGCTACACCAGATTTTCCATGTAGGTGAAACAGCCTTCTATTGGAAGAAAATGCCATCTAGGACTTTCATAGCTAGAGAGGAGAAAGCAATGCTTGGCTTCAAACTTCAAAGGACAGGCTGACTGTCTTCTTACGAGCTAATGCAGCTGGTGTCTTTAAGTTGAAGCCAATTCTCATTTACCATTCTGAAAATCCTAGGGCCCTTGAGGAATGATGCTAAGTCTACTCTACCTGTGCTCTGTAAGTGGAAAACAAAGCCTGGATGACAGCACATCTGTATACAACATGGTTTACTGAATATTTTAAGTCCACTGTTGAGACCTACTTCTCAGAAAAAAAAAGATTCCTTTCACAGTATTGCTGCTCACTGACAATGCACCTGATCACCCAAGAGCTCTAATGGAGATGTACAAAGAGATTAGTGTTGTTTTCATGACTGCTAACACAACATCCATTTTGCAGTCCTTGGATCACGGGGTAATTTTGACTTTCAAGTCTTATTATTTAAGAAATACATTTTGTAAGGCTATAGGTGCCATAGATTGTGATTCCTCTAATGGATCTGGGCAAATTCAATTGAAAACCCTGAAAAGGACTCACCATTTCAGATGCCATTAAGAACATTCATGGTTCATGCGAAGAGGTCAAAATATTAGCATTAACAGGAGTTTCAAAGAAGTTGGTTCCAACCCTTATGGATGACTTTGAAGGGTTCAAGACTTCAGTAAAGGAAGTAACTGCAGATGGAAATAGTAAGAGAACTAGAATTAGAAGTAGAGCCTAAAGATGTGACTGAATGGCTGCAACCTCATGATAAAACTTCAATGGATAAAACTTGAAGTGACAATAAAGGATTTAGAATATTACATAAACTTATTTGATAAAGCAGCAGCAGGGTTTGAGAGGATTGACTCCAATTTTGAAAGAAATTCTGCTGTGGGTAAAATGCTATAAAACAGCATCACATGCTATAGAAAAATTATTCATGAAAGGAAGAGTCCATTGATGTGGCAGACTTCATTTCTGTCTTATTTTAAGAAATTGCCACAGTCACCCCAACCTTGAGCAACCACCACCCTCATTAATCAGCAGCCATCAGCATCAAGGCAAGACCCTCCACCAGCAAAAAGGATCAGATGATCAAGGATCAGATGATTTAGCATTTTTTAACAATAAGGTTTTTAATTAAGGTATGTACATTTTTTATATATGATGCTATTGTACACTTAATAGACTATAGTATGATGTAAACCTAACTTTTATATGCACTGGAAAAAACAAAATAGTTCGTGTGAGTCACTTTATTGTGACTTTATTGCAGTGGTCTGGAACTAAATGTACAGTATCTCCAAGGTATGCCTGTATATACGTGTGTATATATATTTGTGTGTGTATATGTATGTACGTGTATATATATCACCAGAAATGAGTATTTAACGTAAAGTTTAAAAATAAACTTAGAAAAAATAAATAAATAAACTTAGGGCTTCCCTGGTGGCACAGTGGTTAAGAATCCGCCAGCCAATGCAGGGGACACAGGTTTGAGCCCTGGTCTGGGAAGTTCCCACATGCTGTGGAGTAACTTAGCCCGTGCGTCACAACTACTGAGCCTGCGCTCTAGAGCCCGCGAGCTGCAACTACTGAGCCCGCATGCCACAACTACTGAAGCCCGCACGCCTAGAGCCCATGCACCGCAGCAAGAGAAGCCACCACAATGAGAAGCCCACGTACTGCAATGAAGAGTAGCCCCCGCTCGCTGCAACTAGAGAAAGCCCGCGTGCAGCAACGAAGACCCAATGCAGCCAAAGAAAATTATAACTTAAAAAATAATAATAATAAAATAAATAAATAAACTTAAAATGTGTGAAGATCTACCTGAAAGAAAGAGGTAGATTTTACCAAGGTACATAAAAGAAGATAAATACAGGTAAAACAATGTGACTGTAGTTAACAATACTTTATTTTATACTTGAAATTTCTAAGAGGGTAAATCTTAAATATTCTTACCACAAAAAAGAAAAGAAAAAGGAAACAAGAGAAGAGGGCTTCCCTGGTGGCACAATGGTTAAGAATCTGCCTGCCAATGCAGGGGACCCAGGTTCAATCCCTGGTCTGGGAAGATCCCACATGCCTCGGAGCACCTAAGCCTGTGCACCACAACTACTGAGCGGGCACTCTAGAGCCCATGAGCCACAACTACTGAGCCCACGTGCCAAAACTACTGAAGCCCACACGCCCAGAGCCCATGCTCTGCAACAAGAGAAGCCACCGCAATGAGAAGCCTGTGCACCGCAACGAAGAGTAGCCCCCACTTGCCACAACTAGAGAAAGCCCGCATGCAGCAACAAAGACTCAATGCAGCGAAAAATAAATAATTAAATTTGTAATAAATAAATACAAACAAACCATTGGGTTAAAAAAAAATGTTGGCAGTATGACATGTAGACAAATGCTTAATATCCTTAACTTTAAAAACACTCTTGCAAAGCAGAAGGAAACAGACATATATCCCAGTAGAAAAAAAATGAACAAAAGGCAATTCACAGAAGTAGAATACAAATGAAAAAAAGAAAGTTTCCCTCACTAACTAACATGGAAATGCAGATCAACATAAGTTATCTTTCTTTTCATCCCAGATTGGCAATGATTTAAATAATGATAGTATAACTACTGGGAAGCAAGGACTTCATATACTGCAGAGGCAGATAAAAACCTTAAAAACATGACCTGGAAATATGGTATCTAGAATTTTCTTCTGAAGAAAAGATCAAGTGACACATGTAAAGATTTATATCCACAATTAGAGACCTAAATGTAAGACCGGACACTATAAAACTCTTAGAGGAAAACATAGGAAGAACATTCTTTGACATAAATCACAGCAAGATCTTTTTTGATCCACCTCCTAGAGTAATGGAAATAAAAACAAAAATAAACAAATGGGACGTAATGAAACTCAAAAGCTTTTGCAAAGCAAAGGAAACTACAAACAGGATGAAAAGACAACCCTCAGAATGGGAGAAAATATTTGCAAATGAATCAACAGACAAAGGATTAATCTCCAAAATATATAAACAGCTCATGCAGCTCAATATTAAAAAAGCAACCCAATCCAAAAATGGGCAGAAGACCTCAATAGACATTTCTCCAAAGAAGACCTACAGATGGCTAAGAAGCACATGAAAAGCTGCTCAACATCACTAATTATTAGAGAAATGCAAATCAAAACTACAATGAGGTATTACCTCACACCAGTTAGAATGGGCATCATCAGAAAACCTACAAACAACAAATGCTGGAGAGGGTGTGGAGAAAAGAGGACCCTCTTGCACTGTTGGTGGGAATGTAAATTGATACGGCCACTATGGAGAACAGTATGGAGGTTCCTTAAAAAACTAGAAATAGAATTACCATGTGACCCAGCAATCCCACTACTGGGCATATACCCAGAGAAAACCATAATTCAAAAAGACACATGCACCTCAATGTTCATTGCAGCACTATTTACAATAGCCAGGTCATGGAAGCAACCTAAATGCCCATTGACAGACGAATGGATAAAGAAGAAGCGATACATATATAAAATGGAATATTACTCAGCCATAAAAAGGAACGAAATTGGGTCATTGTAGAGACGTGGATGGACCTAGAGACTGTCACACAGAGTGAAGTAAGTCAAAAAGAGAAAAACAAATGTCGTATATTAATGCATATATGTGGAACCTAGAAAAATGGTACAGATGAACTGGTTTGCAGGGCAGAAATTGAGACACAGATGTAGAGAACAAACGTATGGACACCAAGGGGGGGAAGTGGCAGGGGGGTCGGTGGTGTTTTGAATTGGGAGATGGGGATTGACATATATACACTAATATGTATAAAATGGATAACTAATAAGAACCTGCTGTATAAAAATATAAATAATAAAATTTTTTTAAAAAGTATCATCAAATAGAGAAGATGGCAGAGTAGGACGTAATCTATCTCCCTCTTGTGAGAGCACTGGAATCACAACTAACTGCTGAACAGTCATTGACAGGAAGACACTGGAATTCACCAGAAAAGATACCCCACATACAAAGACAAAGGAGAAGCCACAATGAGATGGTAGGAGGGGTGCAATCACAATAAAATCAAATCCCATAACTGCTGGGTGGGTGACTCACAAACTGGAGAACACTTATACCACAGAAGGCCACCCTGGAGTGAAGGTTCTGAGCCCCACATCAGGCTTCCCAACCTGGGGGTCTGGCAATGGGAGGAGGAATTCCTAGAGAATCAGACTTTGAAGGCTACTGGGATTTCATTGCAGGACTTTGACAGGACTGGGGAAAACAGAGACTCCACTCTTGGAGGGCACACACAAAGAAGTGTGCGCATCAGGACCCAGGGGAAGGAGCAGTAACCCCATAGGAGACTGAACCAGACCTACTGCTAGTGTTGGAGGGTCTCCTGCAGAGGTGTGGGGTGGCTGTGTCTCACCATGAGGGCAAGGAAACTGGCGGCAGAAATTCTGGGAAGTACTCCTTGGCATGAGCCCTCCCAGAGTCCACCATTAGCTCCACCAAAGAGCCCAGGTAGGCTCCAGTGTTGGATCACCTCAGGCCAAACAACCAACAGGGAGGGGACCCAGCCCCACCCATCAGCAGACAAGTGGATTAAAGTTTTACTGAGCTCTGCCCACCAGAGCAACAGCCAGCTCTACCCACCACCAGTCCCTCCCATCAGTAAACTTGCTCAAGCCTCTTAGATAGCCTCATCCACCAGAGGGCAGACAGCAGAAGCAAGAAGAACTAAAATCCTGCAGCCTGTGGAACAAAAACCACATTCACAGAAAGATAGACAAGATGAAAAGGCAGAGGGCTATGTACCAGATGAAGGAACAAGATAAAACCCCAGAAAAACAACTAAAAGAAGTGGAGATAGGCAACCTTCCAGAAAAAGAATTCAGAATAATGATAGTGAAGATGATCCAGGACCTCGGAAAAAGAATGGAGGCAAAGATCGAGAAGATGCAAGAAATGTTTAACAAAGACCTAGAAGAATTAGAGAACAAACAAACAGAGATGAACAATACAATAACTGAAATGAAAACTACACTAGAAGGAATCAATAGCAGAATAACAGAGGCAGAAGAACAGATAAGTGACCTGGAAGACAGAATGGTGTAATTCACTGCTGCGGAATAGAATAAAGAAAAAAGAATGAAAAGAAATGAAGACAGCCTAAGAGACGTCTGGGACAACATTAAACGTAACAACATTCGCATTACAGGCGTCCCAGAAGGAGAAGAGAGAGAGAAAGGACCAGAGAAAATATTTGAAGAGATTATAGTCAAAAACTTCCCTAACATGGGAAGGAAATAGCCACCCAAGTCCAGGAAGTGTAGCGAGTCCCATACAGGATAAACCCAAGGAGAAACACGCCGAGACACATAGTAATCAAATTGGCAAAAATTAAAGACAAAGAAAAATTATTGAAACCAGCAAGGGAAAAACAACAAGTAACATACAAGGGAACTCCCATAAGGTTAACAGCTGATTCCTCAGCAGAAACTCCACAAGCCAGAAGGGAGTGGCATGATATATTTAAAGTGATGAAAGGGAATAACCTACAACCAAGATTACTCTACCCAGCAAGGACCTCATTCAGATTCGATAGAGAAATCAAAAACTTTACAGACAAGCAAAAGGTAAGAGAATTCGGCACCACCAAACCCACTCTACAACAAATGCTAAAGGAACTTCTCTAACTGGGAAACACAAGAGAAGAAAAGGACCTACAAAAACAAACTGAAAACAATTAAGAAAATGGTCATAGGACCATACATATTGATAATTACCTTAAACGTGAATGGATTAAAAGCTCCAACCAAAAGACACAGGCTTGCTGAATGGATACAAAAATAAGACCCATATATATGCTGTTTACAAGAGACCTACTTCAGACCTAGGGACACATACAGACTGAAAGAGAGGGGATGGAAAAAGATATTCCATGCAAATGGAAATCAAAAGAAAGTTGGAGTAGCAATACTCATATCAGATAAAATAGACTTTAAAATAAAGAATGTTACAAGAGACAAGGAAGGACACTACATAATGATCAAGGGATCAATCCAAGAAGAAGATATAACGATTATAAATATATATGCACCCAACATAGGAGCACCTCAATACATAAGGCAACTGCTAACAGCTATAAAAGAGGAAATCGACAGTAACACAATAAGAGTGGGGGACTTTAACACCTCACTTACACCAATGGACAGATCAACCGACATGAAAATAAATAAGGAAACAGAAGCTTTAAATGACACAATAGACCAGATAGATTTAATTGATATTTATAGGACATTCCATCCAAAAACAGCAGATTACACTTCCTTTTCAAGTGCGTACAGAACATTCTCCAGGAGAGATCACATCTTGGGTCACAAATCAAGCCTCAGTAAATTTAAGAATATTAAAATCATACCAAGCATCTTTTCTGACCACAGAGCTATGAGATTAGAAATGAATTACCGGGAGAAAAACGTGAAAAACATAAACACATGGAGGCTAAACAATACGTTACTAAATAACCAAGAGATCACTGAAGAAATCAAAGAGGAAATCAAAAAATACCTAGAGACAAATGACAATGAAAACACGACAATCCAAAACCTATGGGATGCAGCAAAAGCAGTTCTAAGAGGGAAGTTTATAGCTATACAAGCCTACCTCAAGAAACAAGAAAAATCTCAAATAAACAATCTAACCTACACCTAAAGGAACTAGAGAAAGAAGAACAAACAAAACCCAAAGTTAGCAGAAGGAAAGAAATCATAAAGATCAGAGCAAAAATAAATGAAATAGAAACAAAGAAAACAATAGCAAAGATCAATAAAACTAAAAGTTGGTTCTTTGAGAAGATTAAAAAAATTGATAAACCATTAGCCAGACTCATCAAGAAAAAGAGGGAGAGGACTCAAATCAATAAAATTAGAAATGAAAAAGGAAAAGTTACAACAGACACGGCAGAAATGCAAAGCATCCTAAGAGACTACTACAAGCAACTCTATGCCAATAAAATGGACAACCTGGAAGAAATGGACAAATTCTTAGAGAGGTATAACCTTCCAAGACTGAACCAGGAAGAAACAGAAAATATAAACAGACCGATCACAAGTAATGAAATTAAAACTGTGATTAAAAATCTTCCAACAAACAAAAGTCCAGGACCAGATGGCTTCACAGGTGAATTCTATGAAGCATCTAGAGAAGAGCTAACACCCATCCTTCTCAAACTCTTCCAAAATGTTGCAGAGGAAGAAACACTCCCAAACTCATTCTATGAGGCCACCATCACCCTGATACCAAAACCAGACAAAGATACTACAAAAAATGAAAATTACAGACCAATATCACTGATGAATATAGATGCAAAAATCCTCAACAAAATACTAGCAAACAGAATCCAACAGTACACTGAAGGGATCATACACCATGATTAAGTGGGATTTATCCCAGGGATGCAAGGATTCTTTAATATATGCAAATCAATCAATGTGATACACCATAGTAACAAATTGAAGAATAAAAACCGTATGATCATCTCAATAGATGCAGAAAAACCTTTTGACAAAATTCAACACCCATTTATGTTAAAGACTCTCCAGAAAATGGGGATAGAGGGAACCTACCTCAACATAATAAAGGCCATATACGAGAAACCCACAGCAAACATCATTCTCAATGGTGAAAAACTGAAAACATTTCCTCTAGGATCAGGAATAAGACAAGGATGTCCACTCTCACCACTGTTATTCAACATAGTTTTGGATGTTTTAGCTGCAGCAGTCAGAGAAGAAAAAGAAATAAATGGAATACAAATTGGAAAAGAAGAAGTAAAACTGTCACTGTTTTCAGATGACATGATACTATACATAGAGAATCCTAAAGATGCCACCAGAAAACTACTAGAGCTAATCAATGAATTTGGTAAAGTTGCAGGATACAAAATTTATGCACAGAAATCTCTTTTTTTTTTTTTGCACAGAAATCTCTTGCATTCCTATACACTAATGATGAAAAATCTGAAGGAAAAATTAAGTAAACATCCCCATTTACCATTGCAACAAAAAGAATAAAATACCTAGGAATAAACTTACCTAGGGAGACAAAAGACCTGTATGCAGAAAACTATAAGACACTGATGAAAGAAATTAAAGATGATACCAACAGATGGAGAGATATACGATGTTCTTGGATTGGAAGAATCAATATTGTGAAAATGACTACACTACCCAAAGCAATCTACAGATTCAATGCAATCACTTTCAAATTACCAAAGGCATTTTTTACAGAACTAGAACAAAAAGTCTTAAAATTTGTATAGAGACACAAAAGACCCCAAATAGCCAAAGCAGTCTTGCGGGAAAGAAAAGGATCTGGAGGAATCAGAGTCCCTGACATCAGACTATATTGCAAAGCTACAGTAATCAAAACAATATGGTACTGGCACAAACACAGAAATAGATCAATGGAACAAGATAGAAAGCCCAAAGATAAACCCACGCACCTATGGTCAACTAATCTGTGGCAAAGGAGGCAAGGACATACAATGGAGAAAAGAGAGTCTCTTCAATAAGTGGTGCTGGGAAATCCGGACAGGTACATATAAAAGAATGAAATTAGAACACTCCCTAACACCATACACAAAAATAAACTCAAAATGGATTAGAGACCTAAATGTAAGACCAGACACTATAAAACTCTTAGAGAAAAACATAGGAAGAACACTCTTTGACATAAATCACAGCAAGATCTTTTTTGACCCACCTCCTAGATTGATGGAAATAAAAACAAAAATAAACAAACGGGACCTAATGAAACTTCAAAGCTTTTGCATAGCAAAGGAAACCATAAACAAGACGAAAAGACAACTCTCAGAATGGGAGAAAATATTTGCAAACAAATCAATGGACAAAGGATTAATCTCCAAAATATATAAACAGCTCATGCAGCTCAATATTAAAAAAACAAACAACCCAATCCAAAAATGGGCCAAAGACCTAAATAGACATTTGTCCAAAGAAGACATACAGATAGCCAAGAAGCACGTGAAAAGCTGCTCAACATCACTAATTATTAGAGAAATGCAAATCGAAACTACAATGAGGTACCACCTCACACCAGTTAGAATGGGCGTCATCAGAAAATCTACAAACAACAAATGCTGGAGAGGGTGTGGAGAAAAGGGAACCCTCTTGCACTGTTGGTGGGAATGTAAATTGATACAGCTGCTCTGGAGAACAGTGTGGAGGTTCCTTAAAAAACTAAAAATAGGGCTTCCCTGGTGGCGCAGTGGTTGGGAGTCCACCTGCTGATGCAGGGGACACAGGTTCATGCCCCGGTCTGGGAAGATCCCACATGCCGCGGAGCAGCTGGGCCCATGATCCATGGCCACTGAGCCTGCGCATCCGGAGCCTGTGCTCCGCAATGGGAGAGGCCACAACAGTGAGAGGCCTGCGTACCGCAAAAAAAAAAAAAAAAAACACTAAAATTAAATTACCATATGATCCAGCAATCACACTACCAGACATATACCCAGACAAAACCATATTTCAAAAAGACACATGCACCCCAATGTTCATTGCAGCACTATTTACAATAGCCAGGTCATGGAAGCAACCTAAATGCCCATTGACAGATGAATGGATAAAGAGGATGTGGTACATATATACAATGGAATATTACTCAATCATAAAAAGGAACGAAATTGGGTCATTTGTAGAGACGTGGATGGATCTAGAGACTGTCACACAGAATGAAGTAAGTCAGAAAGAGAAAAACAAATATATATTAACGCATATATGTGAAACCTAGAAAAATGGTACAGATGAACTTGTTTGCAGGGCAGAAATTGAGACACAGATGTAGAGAACAAATGTATGGACACCAAGGGAGAAAAGTGGTGGTGGGGTGGGGGGGGGTGTTATGAATTGGGCAATTGGGATTGACGTGTATACACTGATGTGTATAAAATTGATGACTAATAAGAACCTGTTGTATAAAAATATAAATAAAATAAAATACAAAAATTAAAAAAAATATTATAATGTACCCGTAGGCACAAGGCAAAAGAAAAAAAAGACATATAGCCAACAAATAGCAAAATGACAGGTATAAATCTTACCTTATCAGTAATTCAATGTAGATGGACTAGACATTCCAATTAATAGGCCAAGATTTTCAGAAGGGATAAAACAACAACTATATACTGTCTACAACAGGTACATTTTAGATTCAAAGACACAGATAGTTTGAAAGAAAGAGATGGAAAAAGACATACCATGGAAACAGTAAGCAAAAGAGAGCTGAAATGTCCATATAAATGTAAGACAAAGTGGACTTTATACTAAAAATTGTTACTAAAGACAAAGAAGGAGATGATATAAGTATAACATGACCAATATATAAAGAAGACATAATAATTATAAACATAGGTTTATTTTATATATGTGTGTGTATATATATATATATATATATATATATATATATATATATAAAATCAGAGCCCCAAAATTCATGGAGCAAAAATAGTCATACCTGAAAGGAGAAATAGACAACTCAATCATAATACTTGAAGGCTTTAATATCCTATTTTCAATAATGGAAAGAATAACTAGGTAGAAAATCAACAAGGAAAAAGAAGAATTGAACAACACTATAAATCAACTTACAGATATCTATAAAATACGCTAACAATAGCAGAATACACTTTCTTCTCAAGTGCACATGGAATATTTTCCAGTATTAGATCATACGTTAGACCATAAAATTTTTTTTCAATAAATTTAAAAGGATTGAAATCATACAAATATGCCTCTGATCACAATGAAATGTAAGTACAAATCTATAACAGAAGGAAATTTAGGAAATTCACAAATGTGTGGAAAACATACAATACACTCTTAAACAACCAGTGGGTCAAAAAAGTCACAGGGGAAATTACAAAGTACTTTGAGATGAATAAAATGAAAACCCAGCATACCAAAACTTATGGAATGCAACTAAAACAGTGCTTAGGAGGAAGTGTATGGCCTTAAGTACTATATTAAAAAGAAGAAAGATCTCAAATTAATAACCTAACCTTTTACCTTAAGAAATGAGAAAAATACCAAAACCAAAGTTACAAGAAAGGAAGATTACAGGCCAACATCTCTGATGAATATAAATGGAAAAATTCTCAGCAAAGTACCAGCAAGCCAAATTCAACAATAATTAAGAGGATCAAAATCTATATATTTATTTATTTAAATTTAAAGGGGTTCCCTAGTGGTCCAGTGATTAAGACTCTGTGCTTCCATTGCAGGGGGCACAGGTTCAATCCTTGGTCGGGGAACTAAGATCCCATCCCACATGGCGCAAGGTGTGGCAAAAAAAAAAAAAAAAAGGGAATTCCCTGGCAGTCCAGTGGTTAGGACTCTACACTTCCACTGCTGGGGTGCCGGGTTCGATGCCTGGTCAGGGAACTAAGATCCTGCAAGCCACATGGTAAGACCAAAAATTACAAAATAAAAACTACAGAAATCTGTTGTGTTTCTGTTCACTAATAATGAGCAATCAGAAAGAGAAATTAAGAAAACAATCCCATTTACAATTGCATCAAAAAGAATAAAATACCTAGGAAAAAATATAAGGAGATGAAAGACCTGTAAGCTATAAACTATAAGACATTGATGAAAGGAATTGAAGAAGACACAAATAAATGGAAACGACATTCCATAGTCATGGGCTGAAACAATTAGTTTATTTATTTATTTATTTTATTTTACTTATTTTTGACTATGTTGGGTCTTCGTTGCTGTGTGCGAGCTTTCTCTAGTTTCGGTGAGCAGGGGCTACTCTTTGTTGCCGTGCACAGGCTTCTCATTGCGGTGGCTTCTCTTGTTGCAGAGCATGGGCTCTAGGTGCATGGGCTTCAGTAGTTGTGACACACAGGCTTAGTTGTTCCGCAGCATGTGGGATCTTCCTGGACCAGGGCTTGAACCCATGTCCCCTGCATTGCCAGGCAGATTCTTAACCTCTGCACCACCAGGGAAGCCCAATTAGTATTGTTAAATTATCTGTACTACCAAAGCAATCTACAGATTCAATACAATCCGTATCAAAATTCCAATGGCATTTTTCACAGAGCCAGCACAAACAATTCTAAAATTTGTATGGAGCCACATAAGACCCCTAAAAGCCAGAACAACCTTGAGAAAGAAGAACAAAGCTGGAGGTATCACACTCCCTGATTTCAAACCATGTTCAAAGCTATAGCAAACAAAACAGTATGGTATTGGCGTTTTAAAAAAACCCACATAGATCAATGTAACATAATAGCCCAGAAATAAACACATACATATTATGGTCAATTAATTTACAAGAAAGGAGCCAAGAATATACAATGGGGAAAGGACAGTCTCTTTCAAGAAATGAAAACCAGACAGCCACATGAAAAGAATGAAACCAGACCACTGTCTTATTACACCATGCACAAAAATTATCTCAAAATATATTAAAGGCTTGAATATAAGACCAGAAACCATAAAACTACTAGAGGAAAGCAGGCAATAAGCTCCTTGACATTGTCTTGGTGCTGATTTTTTTTTTGGACTTGACACTAAAAGCAAAAGCAACAAAAGCAAAAATCAACAAGTGAGACCACATCAAAATAAAAAGCTTCTGAACAGCAAAGGAAACCACCAGTGAAATGAAAAGGCAACCTACTAAATGGAGGAAAATATTTGCAAATCATATATCTGATAAGGGGTTAATATCCAAAATATATGAAGAACTCATACAACTCAATAGCAAAAAAACAAACAATCTAATGTTTTAAATGGGAAGAGGATCTGAAGAGACATTTTTCCAAAGAAGACATAGAGATGGCCAATAGGAAAATATGTTCAACATCCCTAATCAGGAAAATGCAAATCAAAACCCAATGAGATATCATCTCATACCTGTTAGAATGGCTATTGCCAAAAAGACAAGAAAAAAAGATGGGTTGGCAAGGATGTGGAGAAAAGGGAACTCTTGTGCACTATTGGTGGGAATGTAAATTGGTGCAGCCACTATAGAAAACAGTATGGAGTTTCCTCCAAAAGTAAAAAAATAGGCTTACCATATTAACCACCTGGGTACTTATCCAGTTGGGAGGTCAGGAAGGGGAGCTCTCACACATGTACCACTCAAGTCAACACACATCCCAACAGGAAGAGATGGACCTTTCATCTCCAGGAGGAAGTGACACTACTCTACTACTGCTGGCATGATGAAGAAAGATTTTCTTCTTGCCTGGCAACAACTCAGCCAATGAGAGACTGTCACAACTCAGCCAATGAAAAGCCACTCTACCTCAAACTTCTTGTTTCCTCCAGTAAACGTTTTGTTTTTAACAGCCCCTCCCAACTTCTCTTTCTCCTCTATAAAAGAGCTTCCTTTCCTTTGCTTTATTGGTTCCCCATAGTTGCAGGTTCTGAATTGCAATTCTTTGCTGCTCCTGAATAAACCCATTTTGCTGGTAAAAAAAAATAACTGGCTATTTTCTTGTTTTAGGTTAACATTGAACATTTAAATTGCCTCCTTTTTTGTTATACAAAATGTCACAGTAGACATTTTAAAATTTGTACCTTAGAGCACATGTGGGAGAATTTTTCTAGGAGGGAAATTACTAGATTGTGGGGTATTTGCTTCTTAAATATTATGAGCTATTGCCAGATTGCTCTGAAAAGAGCATGTCCCATTTTACACTGGCACCAGTGTATATAGAGGTTTCAGTTGCTGCACAGCCTAGCCAGCTCTTGAAATATCTCTTTGTGGTTTTAATTTGCATTTCCCCATTCCTGATAGTTGAACACCTTTTCACATGTTTATTTGTGGTTTAGGCTTTTCTTCTAATTGCCTGTTCATGTCCTTTGATCACTATTCTACAGAAGTATTTCTCCCTCTTTTTAAATTGATTTTTTAAAGTTTTTTAATATATTCTAGATACTAATCTTTTGTTGATTATACACAATCTGTTGTTGATTATATGTAATGCAAATATATTCTCCCCTTCTCTGGTTTGTCTTTACTTTTTTTTTTATGACATCTTTTGTTGTACAGAAGTTTTTAATTTTTATACGGTTGAATATTTGAATCCTTTTCTTTTAAGGCTTGAGATTTTTGTGTCTTGTATAAGAAGTGTTTCTCTATGCCAAGGTCATAACATTTTCTCCTATTCATTATTCCTTTATATTTGTTAATACAATCAATCTGGTTAGTGTTAAGAGGGAAGGGGAAGACTGATCTGTCCCTTTAGAGGTGACTTTGCAAATCTTGCCTGGATTCTTTAATGCTGATTTCATGGTTTAACTCTCTGTGGGCAGTTGTATTCTCCTTATTTCCAGGCTGCAGGAAAAGCTTTACTGAAACTTCCAAATCCTAGCCAGATTTTTATTTAATAAGCCTGGGATGGGGCCCAGGAATCTGAATTTTTGATATGCAATTCAGGTGATTTTGATGCAGAATCCTTTTAAACTCCTCGGTAGTGCTTAGCCACCCTTCCAGGTGTCTGGAGACTTTGAAATGAACCCACTTTTTGCTAGCTGACAACTTAGCCTCACTCTGCCTCCGGTTCCTCTTTGCAAAAGTCCCTTCCTGGAAGAATTCTTCCGTGAATGGTGAGTCCAGTGTATGAAGACTTGGCCCGGGCCTGGCATGTGGCAGGGCTCAGTAAATGATGGATGTTCATTAACCCTGAAGGTCTCAAGTTCTGGGGTGAGCTGGCTCTGCCTCCCTCCTAGACTCATCTCTGCCCATGCTCCCCATCTTGGGCAAGTCACTTAACCCCTCAGAGCCTTAATTTCATCATCTGTAAACTGGTATTAATAATCCCTACTTTACAGGGCTGTTGGAAAAATTAGAAATGGCATATAAAATGCCCAGGACAGTGCCCAGAATGTGGTAGGCAAACTGAGCAGTTGTGTTTTTAATTCTGGAGAAGCTGAAACTTGAAGTTCAGAAGCTCTTCTCACTAGGCAGCCACAGATCCTGGGCAGTCCTGGGGCATCTCCTATTTCCCCTCTCAGTGCCTAGAACAATCCTGGACATACAGGCCTTCAGTAAAGTTTGATCAGTTCATGTTTCTTTCCAGTGTAATAGACAATTCTTACATTTTGTCAGCACCTCCAAAGAAGCCACAAAACTGGACAACTATTTTTATTATTTTATTTAATAGGTGTTTGTACAGAGCTTACAATATGTAAGGCCCTGTTCTAAGTACTTTATGTTAATTAACTCATTGCATCTTCATAATAACCCCATGAGGTAGATACTATTATTATTCCCATTGTCTAAATGGGGAAACTAAGCTAAAGGACAGCCCTATACGGAGTGAATTAAACCCTCCACGTGTGTTGCTTTCAGAATAGTGGAATGAGACACCTGGAAAGAAGGTGCTACAGCCTTCTCAAAGCTTTCTGTCTCTGATTGAGTGGCTTTATACGAGAGGAAAATAACCTTTTGAATTGAAAATCATATTCTTCAACAATATTAGTTGTAAAAATTTTTTATATTTTATTTATTTTTGGCTGCATTGAGTCTTTGTTGCTGTGCACAGGTTTTCTCTAGTTGTGTCAAGTGGGGGCTGTTCTTTGTTGCAGTGCATGGGCTTCTCATTGAGGTGACTTCTCTTGTTGTGGAGCATGGGCTCTAGGCATGCAGGCTTCAGAAGTTGCGGTGCGTGGGCTCAGTAGTTGTGGCTTGTGGGCTCTAGAGCACAGGCTCGGTAGTTGTGGCCCACGGGCTTAGTTGCTCCACAGCATGTGGGATCTTCCTGGACCAGGGCTCGAATCTGTGTCCCCCGCATTGGCAGGTGGATTCTTAACCACTGCACCACCAGGGAAGTCCCAAAAATTCTTATATTTTAAAACCCATCCTACCACATCATAACAATTGAGGTGGCTACTGTAAAAACTAACAAATAAGTTGCAAACAACATAAGAAGCATTGGTGAGAATGTGGAGAAATTGGAACCCTTGTGGTGCACTGTTGGTGAGAATGGTGTAGTCGCTATGGAAAACAGTATGGCAGTTCCTCAAAAAATTAAAAAATAGAATTACCATTTGATCCAGCAATTCCACTTCTGGAGACTTAAAGAAATAGTTGTATATCCATATTCATAGCAGCATTATCACTATAGCCAAAAAATAGAAGCAACTCAAGAAAATATAATATATCCCTACAATGGAATGTTAATTCATCCTTTAAAAGGAGGGAAGTTCTGACACATGCTACAAGATGGATGAACCTTGAGGACAGTATGCTAAGTGAAGTAAACCAGACAAAAAAAGACAAATACAACATTGTAAATCAGCTATACTTCAATAAAAAATTAAATTAAAAAATTTTATGTATGACTGATTCACTTTGTTATAAAGCAGAAACTAACACACCATTGTAAAGCAATTATACCCCAATAAAGATGTTAAAAAAAAAAAAAAAAATTTTAAAAAGACAAATACTGTATAATTCCACTTATATGAGGTAACTTCATAATCAAATTTATCAAGATGGAAAATAGAATGGTGGTTGCCGGGACCTGGGGGGCAGGGTGAAATAGGAAGGTATTATTTAATAGGTATAGAGTTTCAATCTTGCAAGATATGAATGTAATTAATGCCACAGAACAGTACACTCAAAAGTGGTTAGGATGGTAAATTTTGTTATATGTATTTTACCACAATAATAATAATAATAAATTTTTAGAAGAGAAAATAAACTACTTATGTGATGGTAGAAGAATGGACCGTAGGCACCAGGAGACAATGCCTTGTCCATTCTATTCATTATCGTGTGTACTCAAACAGCGCCTGGGCTTGTTGTAACTACTTAGATATTGGATGAATAAACGATCATTAGAAAACAAATCCTCCTGCTAACTCCTGTAGCCCATTAGGGAACCCTACAAGATATGGAAAGTAGTGTTGGGAGGAATGGAGAGGAAAAAGTGGAGTCAAGTTCAAGGCCAGTTATTCCAGCCACACTTGAGCCAGGGAAGAGCCGGCTAAAAGGCCCTTGCCGAGGTTGGGAGGTTTCCCTGACTGGGAAGCAGATAGAAGCTGGCGCTCAAGAAACTGATCTCTGTCTGCGTCTGTTGGCCCCACCAGCCTCCCAGGGGCTCTCAAGAGGGACTGAGATGTTACCCGGGACTCCCCTCTCACTTCCCCACTCCTCAACAGTCACCATGACTTTTCCGTTAGGCCTCCATCGCACCTCTAACTGATCCTTCCTTTCTACCTTACTGCTACTGGCCTGTAGCAAAGTGGTTTCTAGTCTGTCTCCTCACCTCTAATCCTTCTCTCCTCCAACCCAAATTATACAAAGTAATCTTTCTAAAATCAGTTTTCATACTTTAACAAAATCAATAATGAGCCTCATTCTCTACCTACTAAAATCTAAATTTAGATATTTAGAGGACTCCATGGAACTCCATCCTTTCCCAACTGACAAGCAGGTGCTTCCTCTTACCCTACCTATCCTAGGATTTGGGGTGTTTTTTTTTCTTTTACTTTTTATTATGGAATATTCTAACATATGCAAAAGTAGAGAGTACAAAGGATCCCCTGTAGACCCATCCCGTAGCTTCAGCGTTTGTCAACATATGGTCAGTCTTGCTGCATCTGTACCCCAACGACTCCCTGACCCCAGACACTACCATTTTTTTGATTCATGGGCTTTTTAATTCTTTGTTTTCTTCCCTGATTTTCAAATAATATTTCTTATAAAAATGTCAAACATCACAAATATACAGAACAAAGAATGTGAAAGCCTCCCATAATCCCACATTCCTCAGATAATAATCATTGTTCATAGTTTAGTGTAGGTGTTTTTCAGATTTTTTTTGCTGTAAATATATTAACATATAAACTAGTTAATATTTTTCACAATATTAATAACCATATTTAATCTGGTTTGCAGATTGTTTTTCCATTTTAATAATATATCTTGGACAGGTTCCATATTAGATCATGTAGATCTGAGGCAGGAGACAGATGGGCCCCCAGGACAAATGGTTTGAGTTCGTTCCTTGTGGACAGATACTCCAAGACTGGAATAACAGGACAATTAAGAGAGGCGGCTGGGCCCTGCCCAGATACAAGATAAGAGACCACATATTCCTCATTCTCAAAGTCAGAAGACCTCTCCGACTACACATGTGCAGAAAGGCTCCTTGGAGGTCAAAAGGGAAGTGATTCCAGCTAATGCTCACTTACCTATAGGCCTCTTTGGTAGAATCCATCTTGGCTAAGAGATGCACGCGCACACATGGGAAAATCCTGAGCTATACCAAATACCGACTTTGAACCAGGCAAATCAAAATGACTGACCAAAGGAAACCCAGAAGAAATGCCCCATAAAAGTGATTCAGACTGCCATTAGGGGGCGACACTGTCTCTCTGAGCCCATCCGTGTGTCTATCCACACGTACTGTACTCTTTTTTTCTCTTAATAAATACTTTACTTGTTTCACTACTGTGGGAATTCTTTTTCAGCAAAGCCATAGGGCCAGGGCCTTGTCACTGACCACTGGTCTAGTGGCTACGATTTGGTGCTCTCACCACTGCGACCCGACCTCTATCACTGGCCGGGAACTGAAACCCTGCTTCAAGCTGCTGCAGGCTGAGGCCACCCGAGATCAGATCCACCTTGTTCTTTTTAACAGCCAGATTGTATTATACTATATGCTGTGCCATATTCTATCAGGTTGGCCAAAAAAGTTTGTTTCTGTAACATCTTAGGGAAAAACCCAAATGAAATTTTTGGCCAACCCAATATTTCACCAGCCCCTATAGATGGACAGTTGAGAGAGCAGTTTCCATCTTTTCATCGTTACAAAAAGGTTACAGTGAACATGCTTTTACATGTTTCTGCACTTGTGTAAGTATTTCTATAGGAAAGAGTCCCAGAAGTGGAATTGCTTGGTCCTCAGATGAAGGCATCTTAAGTTTAAACAGATGCTGTAAAATGTATGAAAAGTGTATAACAGTACTTATTTTGCCATATTCTTGCATATAATTAATCTTTCTCATCTTTGCCAAGCTAATAAATTTAAACAATTTCATTTTGATTTAAATTTTTAAAATTCTGAGTTTAAGCCTCTTTCCTTCTATTAACCAAGTATCAAAATTCCTGGGAGGGGGGGCTTCCCTGGTGGTGCAGTGGTTGAGAGTCCGCCTGCCGATGTGGGGGACGTGGGTTCGTGCCCCGGTCCGGGAGGATCCCACATGCCGTGGAGCGGCTGGGTCCGTGGGCTGTGGCCGCTGGGCCTGCACATCCGGAGCCTGTGCTCCTCAGCGGGAGAGGCCACAACAGTGAGAGGCCCGCGTACTGCAAAAAAAAAAAAATCCTGGGAGGGGGTGGATGGAGAAGGCGCGTTACTGGCAGAGGAAAAAGGGGGAGAGAGAGCCTGAGCCTGGAGAGGTGGGCAGGTTCTAGATGGCAGGTGTGTTGCGCTTCAGGTTGATATAGCTGCACTATACTACAAGTTAGAAGGTTCGAACCAAAGAGTGACGAGGTCCAGTTCTCTGCATTCAGACTTGGTGTCCTTGAGTAGAGCCTGAAAGCCCACAGCCTGCCTCTGCCTTTATTTCTGGGAGGAGACTTTCTCCAGAAAAGCCTGACTTCACACCACCAACCCCTTCCCCTCAGCCTTCCCCCTTCAAATGCACCAGGGCTCAAGCAGGGTTTCAGCCAGAGATGGTGGACTTTGGGCTCATCTGAAGATTGAGACACTTAAATCATTAGTGGAAGACACTTTTGTAAAACTGTAATACCTGAATTTCTATATTTCTCAATGTGTAAAATAATTAATAGCAACCAAAACTATTTTTTGCATAGGACCTGAATTCAGAAAATTCAGTGTGTAGCCACTAAATTCATCCACTTTGTCAACCAACATTTCCCAGAGGTTTCCTGAGTGGTACCAGGTATTGTTGCTAGATCCAGAGATACAAAGGAGAATAAGAGAGATTTGGAACAACTTCTATTTCAAAATAAACCGTCAATATCCAATATTATAAACAGATACAAAAAATAGAACTGACAAAAAGAGAATGAGTCAGCAAGAGAGACTCCCTGATCTGTGTTCAAAGGGATAAACACTAAATGCAAAAAAAAAAAAAAAAAAAAAAATTTTTTTACCATGTTTAAAGATTACCAAAAGGAGATAGTGCAAAAATACAGAAAATAATGTTTTAGACAGTCAGCTGCAAGTGAATATGAACTATAATGAAAAAAAACTTGTTTCAAAATGCAACTCATCTGATAACTTGGTTGTAATATACAACAATCATGAGCAATTAAAAATATTTTTATCAAAAATGTATAACCTGAATCTAATCTTAGAGAAACATCAGACAAACCCAAACTGAAGGAAATTCTACAAAACAACTGGCCGGTAATCTTTGAAAACATCAAGATCATAAAGACTAGGTTGATTAAAGATGTTAAAAATAAATAAATAAATAAATAAAAAGAAAAATAGTTTACAGTAAAAAAAAAAAAGACTAGGTTGAGGAACTCTTCCAGATTAAAAGAAATTAAGAAGACAAAACAACTAAATGCAACCAAGAATGGATCCTTGTCTGGGAAAGAAAAAGCTATTGAGGACTTTATTGGGGCAATTAGTAAAATTTGAATATGAACTCCAGATTAGATAACAGTAATTTAACAATGTTAAATTTTCTGAATTTAATAACTGTACTGTGATTATTTAAAAGGATGTCTTTACTGTTAGCAGCAAAGATGAAAATATTTAGGGGTAAAAGTCTACAATTTGCTCTCAAATAGTTCATTAAAAAGATAAAAATAGTATATATTGTATAGATAGTGATAAAGCAAATGTAGCAATAATAAGAACAACTGGTGAAAATAGATGAGGAGCGTTGGGAGTTCACGGAATTGTTTTTGCAACTTTTCTGTAAATTTGACTTTTTTTCAAAATAAGTGAAAAATAAAAAAGCCTTGGGAATTGCCTGGCTGTCCAGTGGTTAGGGCTCCGGGGATTAAGATTCCGCAAGCCACGCAGAGCGGCCAAAACAATAAATAAAAATAAAAAAGCCTTTAAGATATGTAAAGATATAAAGAAATTTCTCTGTCTTTAGAGAGACATCTCTGAAGATGTCTCTGGTATGGGAGGGTTATTGTTTAGACTGGGTCCATCATGCTTTCTGGGAAGAAGGGGCTAACCATTCGAGTAAAGCAGAATTGGATGCCCTAACACAGCCCTCTGATGTCCCTTGTTCATGGAGTGCAGCTGTTAGAAAAGAAACGATACCAATGGCTGAGCTCCAAAATGAAATCAGCTTTGGGGACAAGGTTTATCTTTGTACCTCTGCCCAATTTTGCCCCTGAACAGCAAGCAGTATGTGAGACCCTGGCAGCAATTCCTAACCTGGCCCACCTCTGCCAAAGGCTGAAAGTTGTCTGTACTCTCTTCCTTTTCCTTTTTTTTAAACTTGAATTTTCCTGTTCCTTCCCCATGAGGCCAGGAATGCTCTGAAGTTTCCATAGATTGGAGTTAATCATTTGCATAACACAATCTGGGCCACCCTGTTCTTTTCTGGTGGAAAGGAACTTTGCTTTTCCTTGTAGGTCCCTGAGAAGATAAGTTGTGGGTCTTCTGAAGCTGCCCCAGGCCCTGCGGATGGAGATTTGCCCACCAGCTCGCTCAGCAGGGAGCCAGAGAACAGTGAGTCCCCCGCGGGCTGGGAGAGTCTGTCCTGCTTGGGGCTAGACTGGGTGGGACTGGGCCAGGTGGGAGGCTGTGGGTGGACTTGTCAACTCTGTGTGACCTTGAACGTTGAGGCTACTCCTCTGAGGCTGGGATAATATCTTGAAAATTCACTACATTTTCATTACAAGTTGACCATGACTGTTTCATGGAAGAAGCTGATAGGTCAGGAGAATATTTTTCCCTTGTGTACTATGCAGATTTACCTAGGAGGCATGGGTTCTTGGCACTCACTCACTAAGTGGAACTACAGTCACTAACCAGGTATCTTTTGGGTGCTTGCCAGAGGTTCAAGTGGTCAGGGTCCCTGCCCTTAAGGAGCTCAGAGAGAGGGAGAAGCGTCAATGTGTTAGGACAATACACTGTGTCATAGCAGAGAAAGAGCAATTACCTAGAACCTTGACAATATGTTTTTTTATTTTAAAGCTGAATGGCAAAAGCCACAAAAAAATTAAAAGATAAGTGATAAACTAAAGGAAAAGGATTTGCATATGTGTCAACTGAAGAGCTAAATGAATGCAAAAAAAAAAAAAAAAAAAAAGGCCTATTACTCAATAGAAACTGAGGCCAAAGCAGACAATTCAATGAAAAGGAAACACAAATGGCTGTTAAACATATGAAAAGGTGTTCAACCTCACTCATAATAAGAGAAATGCAAATTGAAATTTCTACAGGATACCACTTTCACCTTGGCCAAAAACGAAGGTTGATAATGTTGTTGTGGAGAGCTGCAGAAACAGGCCCTCTGATATTTCTGTCAGAGTGTGCACTGGAACAACCTCTGTGGGGCAAGTTGGCCATAGCTGCAAATTTTTAAATGCACATCTTTGACCCAACAATTCCAATGTTAGGCACTTATCTTGCAGACACGTGTATCTTGCGAAATGTTACACTGTTAAGTGAAAAAAGCAAGGTACAGAACCGTGCATTATCATATGCTATTGTTACCAAGTCCAAGCTCACTCTGCTCACCTCACGACAGGCCAATAAATTGGAGACGAGGTGTGGAGGCAAGGAATACGACTTTATTTGGAAAGCCGGCAGACCGAGAAGATGGCAGACTAGTGTCTCTGAAAAACCATCTTATTGGGGTTTGGATGTCAGTTTCTTTCATAGCACAGAGAAGGGGAGGAGATGAGGAAGTAAAGTAAAAAGGTCATAAGTTTTGCAAATATCACCTGGAATGGGCAGCCTTGGGGAGGGGATGTGTTAATTTCTTCTTTCTGTAGCCATCCACAGGTGGAACAGGGTCCGGATATTTCCCTGAACAAAGGCACTTTGGTTTAACATGCAGGCAGAGGGGCAGGGTTCCCCAAGGCAGGCCATTATGTATAGACAGTATCCTTTTAGTGAACAAAAGAAGCTGAAAGCAAAGGTTAAAGTAAAAGAAACAGGTCCAACATGTAATCGGATTTGGCTCTTCCCTGTTATACTATCAATCGAGTTTATATCTAAAACCACGTGGCTGTACCATAACTTTCTTAACTTTTCCCCTAATGCTGGGTGCGGTGTTTCCATGTTTTTATGATTATAGGTAATGCTGGATAGACATCTTTTGTGCATGAATCTTTGCCTACATTTCAGATTATTCCTTTAGGACAGTCCAGATTACTGCCTCAAAGAGAATTTATGATAACAACCACTACAGCTACCATCCCTGTTTGTTAAGCAGCCTGTATTTTTTCCTTTCATCCTCACAACAGCCCTGTGAGGTAGGGAGAAGCATCCCATTTTTCTCATCCTTGAGGAAAGGGGCTTAAAGGAGGCCAAGTGACTTGTCCTGGGGTGCACAACTGGAATGGTGAGGATCAGGACTCACATCTGCTTGACTCCCACGCCCCAGCTTTAGAGTCCGCTCAACTGCGTGGGGCATTTTTAAGGCTCTTGATAAACGTTGTCAAATTACTTTCCAGAAACTTCGCATCAGTCTACGGTCCCGGAGAGAGTGCTAAGCTTGCCACACCCAGGCCAATGTGGGGGGATTCCATATTTTCATTTTGCTAATTCAGAAGGGAAGAAAAATAGGGTCTCACATGTCTTTTTTTAAATATAAATTTATTTATTTGTTTATTTTTGGCTGCATTGGGTCTTTGTTGCTGTGCGCGGGCTTTCTCTAGTTGTGGCGAGCGGGGGCTACTCTTCGTTGCAGTGCGCGGGGCTTCTCACTGCGGTGGCTTCTCTTGTTGCGGAGCACAGGCTCTAGGCGCACGGGCTTCAGTAGTTGTGGTGCACGGGCTCAGCTGCTCCGCGGCATGTGGGATCTTCCCGGACCAGGGATCAAACCCGTGTCCCCTGCATTGGCAGGCGGATTCTTAACCACTGAGCCACTCAGGGAAGCCCCTCACATGTCTTCAATAACTAGTAGTTCTGAACATTTTTCATAGGTTTATTAGCTATTTGTACTTTTCCTCTTTTTTTAACTGTTCATGTTGGACTATGTATTATTTAAAATATATCAAACTTTCTTTAAAATGTATCATGTCAATTCTTATCTAGTCTCAGTCAAAACACTGGCTCATGTGGGCAAAAGTGGCAGCCGAGGCAAGGTGGTGGGTTGTTCCAGCTCCTGTGTCCTTGGCTTTACACGGGAGGTCCAAATCCAGGAGGTTTATGGGACCTCCGTGGGAGAAATCGGGCACATTCAGATTGAGAAAGGTGGCAGCAAGGAGTTGGATGTGATGCTTAAAAAAACCCACACTACAATGTCCCAGCTACGTATTTATTGCTTTCTGCTAGAGCAATAAATGTCTGGGGTCATCCTCACTGAAATGGATCTTTCCTTCTGCATGATGGCTGATGTCAGGCTGGTGATGACGCTCTGGCTGGCACCCCCCAGAGGCAGGCACATTTTCAGCACAGACAGAGCTCCTCCAGGTGGGAACCTGCCAGTTTCCAGAACCTTCTGCCTGATTTCCTTTCTTCCTTCTGTGCAGGCCACTGGGGTCATGTCCAGCCGGAGGAAAAATGCTGGGCGCGGGCTCCCCGATGGCGGAGGCACAGAGGCCACGCCAGGCCCAGGTCCTGCCGGGCTGGCCCTTCCCGGGGAGGTGGTGGCGCAGGGCGTGGGGCTCCCCGAGGCAGCCCGGCGGGGAAGGGAGGCCGAGGCACCGGGCACAGGGAGGGCTCCTATCAGCGCCTGCTGCTCGCTGCAAGTTTGGTGCGCCTGACAGCGGCCCTTCAGCAGGGTGAATTCTTTCAGAAAGGGACTCATTCACACGCTGCCAAGACATCCGCGGCCTAGTCTTGAATTCACACAAAAAATTAAAAACGGAACAGCAGCCGGGCTAATTTAGCAACTTGCAGAGATGCCCCTGATGCTCCTTCGCGCCGAGAAGGGGCCTTCCGCCTCCGGGAGGTCTCACCGGAGTTATTTTGAGTACTGCGACTCTGGGCCTGCCGGTGACAGCTGAGTGACTTAGCTGGCACCGTGGGACGCTGAATGACAAAGGCACAGAACATCGCCCGGTGGCTGGCAGGTGAGGCCGCGGCGGGCGCGACTTTGCGCCCAGGAGCCTCCGCCCCAGCACCCGTCTGCGGAAGCTTCGTGTCCTCGCTCGCGGCGTCGCTCCTTCCTCCTCTCTCTAAAAAAGCTCTTGTCGGAATTAAATGAGAGGCTTTGGCACGCCGAAAAGTGGTTGTTCCGGAGTCCTCACGGCCTGGAAGTGGTCGGGCCTCTGGCCTCCCTGAGGCCTGGCCTGGGCGGTTCTTCTTTGTCACTGCCAGCAGCACCTTCTCTTTCTCCGTTCCGTCGAGTGCCAGGACTCTTTGCTTCTGCCTCAGAGGCCGCTTTGCCTTCCGAGCCTCCTGCCTTCGCGCCTTCCCTTCCTTGGTGGAGCCAGCCTCCTCTCTGGCCAAGAGCCTCCGGCGTCGGTGCCTGGGTGAGGTCATGGGTGCCGCAGTGTAGCTTCTGGTTTGCGGGAGGGCGCCATGTGGGCAGTGTGAGGAGGGCAGGTTGCTCAGTACCTGCCTGGACTCCTCAACAGCCCCGCGGGACCACCCTCATGGGGCAGTGGCTGTAGCCCTGGGCTTTGAGTTCAGACCTCACTGACAGGCACGGAAAGGGAATTCTGACCTCCTGCCAACCACTCAATACCTCAGGGCCACAGTTTCCTTGTCTGTAAAATGGGGGATAATAGCAGTATTTAAAAAGGATTTTTGTGAGGGTCAAATGAGCCAATTCAGGGAAATCACTTAGCCCTGTAAGTACTCCATAAGTGGTAGCTATTATTAATAATATTGTTAGGCCAAGCACTCAAAAGCCATGCTCAGCCAACATGCTCCCGCAGTCCACTTCAACATCCCTTATTCCCCCACTGTTTATCCTAAGAGGTTTTGAGTAGAGCCACAGAATTACACAACACCATGCCCAACGATTGAGTCCCCTACTCCTTTAATTGACAGGAACAAAATGCACTTCTCCTAGCCACCTTGCAAATCAGCTCCTAGGTCGTTTGTCATTTCTTAGAGCTCCAAGAGTAGGCCAAGAAGCTGCAAAAAGGGCACTGAATGGACTGGGGCAGAATTTCTTTCCCTTAAGAAGCAGACATTTTTCCATTTTTGAGTTTCAACAAACTCAACTTACAGTGGTGACAAAGTTAATTATTTGGAAGCCAAAAAGCTAATCACTAAGGTGATTCCAACTTACTTCTACTGTGTTCAGAAACACAGTAGATTCTAGCCTGAGAATGACACTACCGCCCCAGGCTTTCACAGCTTTTTTGGTTTGTTTTTTTTTTTTTTTTTGCAGTACGCGGGCCTCTCACTGTTGTGGCCTCTCGCGTTGCGGAGCACAGGTTCCGGACGCGCAGGCTCAGCAGCCATGGCTCACAGGCCCAGCCGTTCTGCGGCATGTGGGATCTTCCCGGACCAGGGCACGAACCTGTGTCCCCTGCATTGGCAGGCGGACTCTCAACCACTGCGCCACCAGGGAAGCCCCACGGCTTTTATTTAATGAAGAAACTGATCCACTTTTTAATTCTCTTCATCTCACCAACAGTTTTACTAAAGCATTCTGGGGGAAGTCCAACATAATGTGATATATCTGATATACCACGGCCAATGGGCAGTCAGCTGGGGTGCTTGGAGAAAAGGATAATTAGGAGGGAAGTGCTTTTACCTCAAGGACACAGTTACTGAGATTTTAAAAAGGTATTTGTAAAGTACTGCATTTAGGGAATATATTAATTTAGGTTCTCCAACTCTACTACCTGCTGTAGTAGACAAACTTCAACACACATCTCTTCGGCTTAACACAACAAAATTTATTTCTCCTGTTACACATTCAAACCAATTGTGGGATTGGGGGAATCTGCTCCATTCATTCACTCAGGGGTCCAGGCTGATAATGGCTCTGCCGAATTGTACAATGGCTTCTCATCTGTAAACACATGGCTTCTGAGATGCTTCTGCAGAGAAAGAGAGAATGGAGAACAACCACCCTGGTTCTTAACTTCCTTGACCCAGAAGTAGTACATACCACTTCTGCTAATAGTCCATTGGCTGAAACTAGCCACATGATCTAACCTAACTGAAAAGAAGGCTATGAAAATAGGGGAGGATAGGTAATACTTGGTGAACACTAATCTCTCTGCCATAGGTTGAGATACTACAAACTACAATAAATTGAACTTGGAGTTGTTATTTTAGGTCATCAGTTGTGATTCAGGAAACAAAACAGGAGCCATTATAGACTATTTACTAAAGGTTATCATTCGATGTGTGGCATTGCAATGGAAAGAAAATGGAAGATATCAGTCCCAACCAGTAGATATGCCAAGTCACTTCAGCCGCTGAAGTGAGCCACATGGAGCAGAATAATAGGTCACAAACTCCAGAAGTGGGTAGGTAAAACAGTTGTGGGAGTAGAGAGAGTGGTTTCAAGTATCTCTCTCTCCCTCTCTCTCTCTCTCTCTCTCTCTATATATATATATATATGTGTGTGTGTGTGTATATATATATACACATACACATAGCAGAGAAAAACCAAATGTAAAATATAATAAATGTAGTATATAATAAATAAAACACACCCACTGATCAAATGCTGAAACGTTAAATGTTTAAAGACACTCCCCAACAAATACATAGCTTAGAAAAAGTGGTTTTAGATTAGGTAACAGGAAGTACAATTTTACAGTGGTTAGGGAATGTATTCATCCAACCATCATATATTTAATGAATGCCTATGATGTATATCACACTATACAAGAAATATTTAAACTTATGAGGTTTACAGTCTAATTTATGAATTTTATAAGAGGTTTTAGATAAGCAGATAACAGATCCTTAACCTTTTTACTCAACATAATTTTTTTTTTTTAGTTGCGGCATGTGGGCTTCTTAGTTGTGGCATGCAAACTCTTAGTTGCGGCATGCATGTGGGATCTAGTTTCCCGACCAGGGATCAAACCCGGGCTGCCTGCATTGGGAGCGCAGAGTCTTACCCACTGGACCACCAGGGAAGTTCCATCAACATCATTTATTAATACCATGTGCAACGCAATTTGGGGAATATAAAGATAAACCCAATCCCAACTCTGAAGGAGTTTCTGGCCAAGGTTGTTATGATCAAGCTCAACCATGGTCTCCCACAAGCAGTCTTGTTACTAATACCGGGAAAGATATGGAGCTGGTTAAATGGCTCACCAGGCTGATCCTCTTGGCCGTCTTTGGGATGTTTTTAACTTGCTAACTTGAATGATTGGATGTGGACTGAATTGAGGACCTTATAGATGAAAAGGCTAATTCAGGCCCTCTGTCTGCAGTTCTGTTAAAAAATTGGAGTATTTCCAGACATGGAATGATTATCATACATGCAACCTGTCTGAGAAGTCTCAATATCCTAGTAAGTCCTAGTAAGTTGCTTTTTACTACTTCAGTTTCCCTAGCTGAAAATTTTACTGCAAACTTCAGTCACAACAGAAATATTGACTGAGGTAAAAAATTAGAATACACACCAACAGATTATATTTCAGTGTAAGGACCTACAACTAATTCTCCCCCTTCCCCTCCTCTTTTTCTTTTTTTATTTTAAAGATTTATTTATTATTTATTTTATTTATTTTTGGCTGTGTCGGGTCTTAGTTGCAGCATGCGGGCTCTTCCTTGTGGTGCGTGGGTTTCTCTCTAGTTGTAGAGTGCAAGCTCCAGGATGCATGGGCTTTGTAGTTTGCGGCACGCGAGCTCTAGCTGAGGTGTGCTAGTTGCGGCCCACGGGCTTAGTTGCCCTGCGGCATAGTGGGATCTTAGTTCCTTGACCAGGGATCGAACCCTCCTCGCCTGCATTGTAAGGCAGATTTTTTGCCACTGGACCACCAGGGAAGTCCCCCTCTTTTTCTTTATTATCCACACTTTCTATGACAGATATGTATAAAAATGTTATAATTTTAAAATGCGGTAGGAAATAAAGAAAGGTATTCAGCAGTTTCACTCTTTTATCAATTGTTTAGACACTTTACATACAAGAATGATGACCTTTTGGGAATCACAGGGTAAGCCAATAATAAATTACAGAGAGCAGAGATTTGTAATTTACTGTTTAAATATGTTGTAGGATTTGGGGCCTGGCCAAGACTTTAGAGATGATGTAAAATAACTCTCTTGATTTAATCTATTCATTAACAAATATTTATTAAGCATCTGCTATGTACCAGGCATTGTACTAGGCTCTGAGGACAAAACTGTCCATACGGGGCTTACTGTCTCATTGAAAACCTGACTTTTAAGACATTGCCACTCTGTGATTTGTCCAAGGACACATATTAGTTGGTGGCAGAGATGGATAAAAATCTGGTACCTACTTTTATTTTGGTGCTCTCTTCCATATTCCTTTGCCACTGCCCTTCTGAGCTATATATTTTCTTTCTGTATTAAAGATAGAATAAGAGAAAACCATCTTCAATTAATTGAGCACACTGAGTTGGGCATATTGGAGAAAATTGTTAATGATTAGATTGAACATGATCTATATACTTCTTACCCCTGGAAAAGTGTAAAATAGTCCAGTGATTCCTAAATGCATTCTGGTCGGGTAGCCAGACTCAGAGGTAAAGTTTCACTCTCTGCCTTGAAATGGAAAAAAAAAAAAAAGAGGAAGAGAGAAAATGTACATGTTGATGTAGAGTTATTCACTTTCATTTCATGGGCGGGACTATCCCTTATTCAGAGAGTTCTTTCTTTTATGGAATGATGCAGATAGTGGATGGCAATTAGTTCTTTTAAAAGATGTCCTTAAAAATAAATAAATAAAATAAAAGATGTCCTTATTATCAAAATTAAAAGTTGGCAACTTTGTCATTTTCCCCAATTTCAAAATCCAAAGGACTGGGAATCATTAAATTAAATATTGGGGTAGTTCAGTTTTTCTTTGGTATAGCCTAGTGCTAAAAACCGCGTCTTTATTAAGACTCCCTTAAGTCTCAAAACAATATCAAAAACATCCCTGAGAACTCTGTCCTCTCAGCAACATTTAGCTAATTTTATGATCTTTTACCACCCTCCTGTCTTCTTCAGAATTTCTCACTTGATGCTGAGGCATCCTCCTGGTAAATATAAACCAGTGGTTCTGTACTGTGATTGCACAAAGTGCTTAAAAAAGAATACTGATAATCAGGCCCCACCCCCAAATATTCTTAAGTGCCCTGAGGTGGGACTTGGTGCTAGGCAGATTCAAAAGTTCCTCAGGGCTGCCCTGGTGGCGCAGTGGTTGAGAGTCCGCCTGCCGATGCAGGGGACGCGGGTTCGTGCCCCGGTCCGGGAAGATCCCACATGCCGCGGAGCGGCTGGGCCCGTGAGCCATGGCCGCTGAGCTTGCGCATCCGGAGCCTGTGCTCCACAACGGGAGAGGCCACAACAGTGAGAGGCCCAGGAGCCTGTGCTCCACAACGGGAGAGGCCACAACAGTGAGAGGCCCACGTACAGCCAAAAACAAACAAAAGTTCCTCAGGTGATTCTAATGTGCAGCCAGGGATGGGGAACCACAGGTGTGGATGGCGTTTATTAAGTAGCTTCTATGTGTCAGGCTCTAGGGCAGTTGTACAGATGAACAAACCGGGCTAAGCAGTAGAAAAAAGCTCATTAGGAAAACAGACTGGCAAAATGTGACAACAGAGTGTAATAAGTGCTTTCTTTTATTCCGTAATTCAACAAATAATAACAGAGCACTTAACAAGTGCCAGAGCTGGAGTAAAGTTTTGCTTCAAGTCCTGTGGGCTACCTGCAGAGACCAGGGAAACTTAACAAAGAGCCTGCAGCCAAGCAGGGATTTGGAGGAATCTTTTTCCAAGGTCTTCGTCAGATAAGCTAAAGAGGGCGAGCAGGGCTGCAGAGGGAACAGCGTGTGCTGGGCCTGGAGGAGTGTGTGGGGCTGGGAGAAGCCGGAGATGAGATAATGGTTGGGTGCAGATGTGCATAGCCGTAGAGGTAGACTGAGGAGTGTAGACTTGGTCCAGAATGCATATAAAAGACACTAAAGGTTTTTTTAGCTGGAACAAATGGGGTAAGAGTGCAAAATACTGCTATTTAAAACAATGCATGCTTCTCATACACATTTATAGCTTGGATTTGCTAGCTTACTTAAACGAATGGTTTGACTGATCATCCCCCACCCCCTTTGCCCTTGACTGACAAAACCGCACTGTGACCTTGTTAGGATACAGTTTCCAGTCGTGTGGCAGGTGGAAGGACAGTATAGACCAATGGTTTTTAAGTGACTAATTGAATGTGAATAGAATTCATCATGGGCTGTGGCCTGGACAAATCAGTTCAGGGTCCCCGCTTGCTGCCTCCCTTACCCAATTTCTTTCAGAAGGACTTGTTAGTGAGTCTATGGATGTGATCCCTCTTATCAGAGTATTTGTCTGAGTTGCTTCAGAGCAGGTAAGCAAACCCAAAAGATCAAACCCTCCAGGTTCCCTTCAGCTCCTGAAGCTACTCTGCATTCTTTTTTATCCTTCCTCAGGACTCAGGGACAAATAGGTCAGACCATGGAATCATCTCAGTACTAGGGACTATAACCTTCTGGCTAAGAAGCTCACAAAAGAAACATTCCTTTGCAGTTGGGAAAGAAGGGGATTCAGCCTAAGCCAGTGGTTATGGTCATAAGCTTCAAGCCAAGTCATGGGCTAAAAATGTAGATTTGGGAGCCTCACTATAGACCTACTGAATCAGAATCTGGGGTTAGGCCAAGGAACCTGTGTTTTAAGCACTCATTCCCAGATTATTTTGATGCCACTGATCTGTGGACCACACTGAGCAGTTCTGGTTGGTGCCCATTGGCAACTATTTTGGGGGAGGGAGGAGGACTGGTCAGATGGGCCCCTGGATTCGCAATCCTTCAGTACAGTCAGCTTTTAAATTTTGCACTATGCTTGGTTTTCAATTCAAGTTATTTCTAGGTTAACTTCTTAATTGAGCTGTTTAGCTCAGCCAAGGATTTGAGATACCACAGATAAAGAGAGAGGTTTAGGAGGAAGCATTAAGTATCTCCAGCTGTGTCTCTGTTATCCTTTCCAGCCCCACTTATCTGAAGAGCCAGGATTTCTCAAAGGACAAGTAACCTTGGAGGGAAGTATCATTGGGAAAGCAACACAGTACCTTTCCTTGCCATGCCCATTAGAGAACTATGTTTGTTAAGAAAAGAACCTCAAAAGACACATCAAGATGTTGTATAAAGATACTTCCCTCTTCTGTGTTTGCCAGCTCCTGGGATTACAGGAGCACAAGTTTAGACAAATAAGACCCATTTCTATCTAAGGTATCTGTTCAGGTCTTGATGCGCTGGAAATCCATGTGGCTAACTCATTAGTGATAACAAGTGTTAGATGCTCATAAATCTTCCACAATTCATTGGCTGAAGACATCTTAAATGTGGACTTATGGGTTTTATTGTCTTTGGTTGCTTCTTTAGCATACTCTGAGTGTACAGATTTGGGGTTTTGAAACTTGTTTTTAATTAAGACATGGTTTATTTTTATTGCTTGAGATAAAATGCAGGCTGGGAGACTCAAATCTAAGTTACAAAATAAAGTGCATCTGGGCAGACCATAGGAAAAAAGATAGAACATAAAGGCTGAAGTGTGTGCCAGGATTCTCAAGTTTACTTAGTAATTTCTTGGGGAATAAAAATCCCAGCACCTGCATTATTAAAAAAAAGCACACCTTATAAATGTCCTTCTCTTTGAAATACCTAAATGAACTAGACTGAATTATAAACTAATGGCTTGTAAAAATTCACCTTGAGTCAGCTACTGAAGATACTAAATAAAAGAGGTAGAGACTCTGAGGAAATCCAACCTGCTGCTTGTTTGTTTTATCAGTAATGTAACTCAAAAGTAGCCAAGCCAATGGCGGATGGTGGAGCTTTCCCTGTGTTTTGTTTCCCTGAGCTGAGCCCGTGAATACCAAGATTTAATCTAAAGAGGTTTGTGTTTTAAAAACTAACAACCAAGTAATAAAACACCTATAAAAGGGATTTATAATGGAACCAGTGACAGTTTTGAGTGTAGTATTACAACTCTTCTGCTCCCCCTCTCCCTTTTTCTATCCTTTCATGCAACTCTGTGCCCTTTGTCTTAGCTCCTTTCTCACCTTGCTGCCAGGAAGCATATCAGTAGGGGCAGCTCACACTCCAGAGAAGCAGACCATCTTTAAAAAGTGAAGTGTGTGCTGAGCTCTGCATTTGATGACTGCGCTGTGCTGCTTGTTTTGTTTGAGATAAGTTGCTCTAACAAAGTACCTACCTAGTGTGTACAGTGGTTTCTAATGGGAAGTTGAAGATGCTGCTGTTGCAGTGTCAGTGCCATGAGGATGCTAGAGTCAACCAGGGGACTCCTCTCCCTGGGACCATGTGTCACCCTGCCAGGGCCCAAGATAGCCCTGGGACAGACTTCAGTCAACAGGTGGCTTTCCACCTAGGCCACCATGCCTGAAACTTGGTTCTTTTACAAAGCCATAGTTCTCCTCCCCCTCACCAAGAAATGGCGCCTCGGAAGGGAAACTTCGTACTCAAACTCTGTAGGAGCCATTTCTCGAGCCTACTTTTTCTATTTTCAGAGGTTTCCCCTGCCAGCATCCCACCCATCTCCGGGAAGAACGAGGGACTCTCTTTTCACAGTCTGGAGGGCGATGGGAGGCATGTGGGCAGCGTAAGAGTGGCCTCGCCTGGGCGGCCAGAGGAGTCCCCAGCCTCCCTCTTGTGGGCCTCAGGAACTCGGGGGGCCCAGGGGAAGCCTGGAAAACCGAACTTCGCCATCAGCCTTCCTTCGAGCGCTGGCTAGAGGAGAGGGGGAAGGGCCCCCCAGCCGTCTCCCCCCGCCCCCCAGCCCCTCTGCCATCCGGCTACACCGCCCAAGAAAGCACTGAGAACGCAGCTTAGAGCTCTCCAGCTCCTCGCAGGCCGGGAGAGGGCATCTTGAGGGGCAGCTTCCCCCTCTAGCCCGCGTGTGACATCCCCACTCCCACCCAAGGATGCCGCCGCCGTGCCCTGTCCGCAGTCGCTGAATGTCACTGCTCCCTCTTCCTCCTGATCAGGGTAGACACAGCTCCTGAGGCATCCCCCCACCCCAAAACTGCCGCGATTGCCCGAGGGTACAAGGCCCGGGCGGAGGACGAAGTTTGGGACCCACAGCGGCGGGAGGGGGGGCGCGTTGGCGAGGACCGCACCTCTTAGTCCCAGCCCTGGCGGGCACACTCCCCGCCCAAAACGGCCCAGGCGTCCCCATCCTCCCGCGGACACCGGCATCCCCGCCCTCCCCCGAGGGCGGCAAGCGGAGCCCCCCAGGGCGGAGGCAGGTACCCCCGGGGCGGGGACTGGGGCGGGCGGGGTCCAGGCTGCGCCCCCGGCCGGGCCGGGCGGGCTAGCTGGCGGCGCGGGGGGAGCGGGGCTGGGCGGCGCTGCCTCGGGCTCTGTGCGCTGCAGCCCGGAGCCGAGGAGGAGGAGGCGGAGGAGGAGAAGGAGGCGGCGGCGGTGGGTCCCGGGCGGGGGGAGCGCGGCGCTGCGGACCCGGGCGGCTGGCAAAGGACGAGGCGGAGGCTGAGGAAGGCAGCGGGGAGACCCGGGCTGCAGCAACAAAGGGCAGCAAGCGATTGGCCGGGCTGCAGGCGAGGTTAGCCGGGGACCGGGGTGGCTGGAGGCAGCGGCGAACGGTGCACGTGCTTGCAGACACTGGCGAGTGTGCAGCCGGGGGGGTGCACGCCCGGCGGGTAAAGGCTTGCTCCCCCTCGGCATGGGATGGCGAGGAGGGTGCAGCTACATCGTACTGCCCGCACCCGGCCTGAGGCTTGCAGGATAGGGGTGCGTGGGGGGTAAGGATGCGAGCCAGGGGGCGGGCGAGTAGTCGCCCGGGACGGGACGGGAGAGGGTGGAGGAGGGGGCGGGATGGAACGCTCCAGGAGGCGCGCCCGTCCGCGCGCTCCACCGCAGGAGCTGGCGACTGAGAACCTCGAATTTTAACTTCGCGTGCCCGCCCGCGCGCGCCCGCCCGCGCCCACCCCTAAATCCTGCGGCCGCCGCCAGCGATCAGCTCTCACACAAACTTTAGCTGCGGGCTAGGGGCTTTGGGGTTGTGGGGGAGGGGAGAGGGACTAGGCCCTCTGATTGGCGTTGTCTGCAGCCAATAAGACCAAGCGCCTCTCCTGCGAGTAGACCCAATCCATTTCTAGAGGTAGAAGGGGCGGGTAGGTGGAAGTAGAGGTGGCGCGGTGTCTGGGAGAGAGAAAAAGGGCTGGACCAATAGGTGCCCAGAAGAGGCGGGCCCAGAGGTCTGTTGATTGGTACTAGCAGTGGACCCTCCCCCGGGGTGGTACCGGAGGGGGGTATGATGGGTCGAGGGGTGTGGCTATGCGGAGGCGAGATGACCGGCAGGATCCTACCCCAATGGGCTGCAGAGTGGTTACTGTGTGGGTGACGGACAGACCCTTAGGCCAACGGGTGGCCCTAAGTGTCTGCGGTCTAGCCCAATGGCGCAGCGCCGGGGCGGGGCCGCAGCTCGGGTTTAATGAGACTCCATTGGGCTGTAATCAGTGTCATGTCGGATTCATGTCAACGACAACAACAGGGGGACACAAAATGGCGGCGGCTTAGCTCCTACCCCTGGCGGCGGCGGCAGCGGTGGCGGAGGCGACGGCACCTCCTCCAGGCGGCAGCCGCGGCTTCTTTCTCAGGCAGCGGCAGCGCCCCCAGCAGGTGCGGTGACGGTGGCGCGCGGCCAGGTCTGTCACCCACCCCGCGCGTTCCCAGGGGGAGGAGACTGGGCGGGAGGGGAGCGGGCGGGGGGGATATCGGGGGCTTGTGACGCCCCTCCCACAGGCCTCTGCGCGAGGGTCACCGCGGGGCCGCTCGGGGTCAGGCTGCCCCTGAGCGTGACGGTAGGGGGCGGGGGAAAGGGGAGGAGGGACAGGCCCCGCCCCTCATCGAGGCCTCCAGGGCAAGGGGCGGGGCTCGAGGATGGAGGAGGCGGGGCGATATGGGGTGGGGGCGGGGCTCGGGTGGTCGGAAGGCGGGGGTTTGGAGGGGTTTTCTGAGTGGGAGAGACCCAGTAGGATCGGTGGGGGGCCAGTGAGTGTCTGGGAAGTACACGCCCAGTGAGGGGGTGGGTGGGAGGGGAAAGTGGAGGTGTGCAGGCAGGTGCAGAGGGGAGAGAGGGGAGAGTGGGAAGAGTGCAAAATTGGAGATGTGGAAGGGGAACCGAGGGGCAGGTGAAATGGTGCAGAAGGGTGAGATTACAGTTATCTGGGGGCAGAGTAAGAATGGATTTGGGTGTGGTAGATGTGGAGTAGTGTTGAGAAAGCGATGCAAAGTAGATATTGGATTGGAGAAAGTATTGGGGAAACTGAGAAACATGTACAGTTACTGTGCTGGGAAGGAGGTATGTGGGTGAATTGGCATGTTGGAATAGGAAGGTTTGCTAGCTTTGGGGAATAGGAAGCATTAAAAAAAAACATGGAGGGATGGGACGGATATTCTTGGGAGGCTCTGAAAGGTAAGACAGCACAGCAGACTTAAATGTGAAGTGAGGCTACTTAGAACTTAGATATACGCAAAATATATCTAGCAGAAAATCTCATGGGGTCAGGGGATTGGAAAGGGTGACAGGTGTGAAGAAAGATGGGTGGGGCTGGGTGAATGTGATTTAGACTGCACCGAGAGTGAGGATGGGGCAGCAGAGAAAGGTGTTAGTTTGGGATATAGGGTTGTTTGATAGGCTGGATTTCTTGGGTGTAACTTGAGCTGGGGTCAGGAAAGGGGGAACAGGGTGTCTGTCTCAGAAGGAGGCTCCCTGTGTACTACCTCGGGAAAGGGCATTGTGTAGTTTTGAATTTGTAAGTACTTTGGTCTGAGGTGAGTGCAGGGAGTGGTGTGAGACAAGGGGCAAAGGCAGAGGAGGGGTTAGATTACAAACGTGGAAAATAGGAAAAGAGAACCAATGAACAAGTTGGGGGTGGAGGTGCCCAGAAATTCAAGGTAAAGAGAAAGAGTATATGAAGACTCTTCCATGTAGGGACAGGAGGTGAGAGTAGATAATGGGAATGTTGGGATAGTTATGTGGTACTCCAAAAAAGGTATGTGTTTGTTGGCTTGTTTGTTTTGTATGACTATGAGTAAAGTACATTCTTCCTGTCTGTGTACCCTAGATTTTCTGGGATAGACCTGAAGTAAAACACTCCATTCTTTTTTTTTTTTGATCAATTTATTTATGTATGTATTTATCTTTGACTGCATCGGGTATTCGTTGCTGCATGCCGTCTTTTGTTAGTTGCTTGGAGCGGGGGCTGCTCTTTGTTGTGGTGCGCGGACTTCTCATCATGGTGACTTCTCTTGTTGTGGAGCATGGGCTCTAGGCGCGCGGGCTTCAGTAATTGTGGCACGCAGGCCCATTAGTTGTGGCTCAAAGTCCTGGAGCGCAGGCTCAGTAGTTGTGGCGCACGGGCTTAGGTGCTCCGCGGCATGTGGGATCTTCCTGGACCAGGGCTTGAACCCGTGTCCCCTGCATTGGCAGGCGGATTCTTAACCACTGTGCCACCAGGGAAGCCCTCCATTATTTATTTATTTTTTTGTGGTATGCGGCCCTCTCACTGTTGTGGCCTCTCCCGTTGCAGAGCACAGGCTCCGGACGCACAGGCTCAGCGGCCATGGCTCACGGGCCTAGCCGCTCCGCAGCATGTGGGATCTTCCCAGACTGGGGCACGAACCTGTGTCCCCTGCATTGGCAGGCGGGCTCTCAACCACTGCGCCACCAGGGAAGCCCCATTTTTTTTTTATTCATAAATTCTTCACACATTTATCAAAATGAATTGGGGCAGGTTTTTTTTTTTTCATGTTTTTAAGAAGGAAAGCATAATGCATGTTTCAGTAAAGGTTAAGATTCTTACCTGAGAACTTATACTTAGGGTTGAAGGTTGAGAAGGTGAAGCGATGATTAAAGAAAAAAAGCAGAAGAAAAGATAGAGGCAGAGGAAGGTTTTAACATTAAAGGAGGAACTTAGGGGAATGACTGGCTGGTGGTAATGACACGGTCCGTTGAAATTTTGCCTACCAGCCAAACCCAGGCCTCTGAGTAGAGTGGATGTTATGTCATTGCCGTTACACCAAATGTTTGTCTCTGCACTGCTTGTCAGATGTAAGGCATAACAGGAATGAAAGGTAAAATAGGGTGAGTATTGGAAGGTAGTTGAGAAAGTTCCATAAATAATGTTAATGTACTTCTGAAACTTTTATGGACTTTCGAATACCAGTTAAAAGACTTAGCCAACCGATATGGCTTTACTAAATGCCAGGGTTCCTCACAGGTGACTTTTCAGTCTCTTAGATAGTTCTCGACACAATAGTTTCAGTTTTCGTGCATACCGTGTATACGGATGCCTGTAGTTTTATCAAGCGAGAGAAAAGGAATTGTTTTATGAAAGCAGAGATGTGTGAGCTGTAGTGATCCATCTTTGCTTATAGAACAGTAAATGACTAGTGGATGGGAGAAGTGTGAGGAAGGGATATTTCTTCCCTGTAATGCTTTAATTTGCATTTACAAAGCACCTTTAAGCACCTTTTTTTAGGACTCCCACAATCTTCCACAATTTTTGTATCATCCATTCCACTCTTGCTGGATATTTGTGAACTAAGCTGCTGTGAGTGTTCCCGTATCCGTCATCTGGTGTGCACGTGCACAGTGTCTCTGAGGTGTACACCTAGGAATGGAACTGCTGGTTCACAGGCAGCGTGACTGTTTATGCTGGTTTATGCCCATTGTCCCGGTGTAATTAGTAGTATAGCACCTTTAATTCTCAGCAGTGTCTGGATTTGGATGATGAGCTGTATGGTTGCCCTAGTCACGGGCTATGCTTGTCTTCAACTTTACTAGGTACCAGTCAGACTGTTTTCCAAAGTGTCGTACCACGTTATACTCCCTCCAGTATATTATCTCATATATATATACGATCCCTGGCTTCTCGTCCTCCTCAACTTAGTTTTTTCAATTTAGGCAATCTGGTAAACTTTGCATTTACTTGATTAGTAAGGAGGTTGAATAGCTTTTCATATATTTATCAGCTACCTGGATTTCCTCCTTTGTAAAGTTCCTGTTTAAGTCGGCCCTCACCCCCACCCGCCTTTTTGTAAATTGGTCCTTGTGTCTTTCATTGCTAGAAGTTCTTTATTTACTCTGGATACAAATTCTTTGTCCTGTGTGTGTGTTGCAAATGCCTTCCATTCTCTGGCTTGCCTTTTCACTCTCTTTTTTTTTTTTTTTTTTTGCGGTACGCGGGCCTCTCACTGTTGTGGCCTCTCCCTGTTGTGGAGCACAGGCTCCGGAAACACAGGCTCAGCGGCCATGGCTCACGGGCCCAGCCGCTCCGTGGCATGTGGGATCCTTCCGGACCGGGGCACGAACCCGTGTCCCCTGTATCGGCAGGCGGACTCTCAACCACTGCGCCACCAGGGAAGCCCTGGTGTCTTTTAATGAACAGAACTTATTAATTTTAATGGAGTCAAATTTACTGGTCTTTTTTTTATGGTTAGTGTTTTTTTTTTTTTTTCGTTACGCCGGCCTCTCACTGTTGTGGCCTCTCCCGTTGCGGAGCACAGGCTCCGGACGCGCAGGGTCAGCGGCCATGGCTCACGGGCCCAGCCGCTCTGCGGCATGTGGGATCTTCCCGTACCGTGGCACGAACCCGTGTCCCCTGTATCGGGAGGCGGACTCTCAACCACTGCGCCACCCAGGGAAGCCCTGGTTAGTGTTTTTTGTGTCTTGTTTTAAGACTCTTTTCCTACCCTCAGGTTAAGTAGATAATTCTATCAGTATTCTAAAAGCTTTACTGACCTTAAAAGATGTATGATTATGAGTCAAATACACTCTTTTGACCCCATCCTCGCCATTACAAATCTGTTTTTGCTTTTCTTCACTTTCTTCTGTTCTCTGTCTTGAATTTTTACTTGTCTGCAACTATAACTAAGAGCCAGGCGCTGACTTTCCCTGTCTCATAGGAGAAAATGGTCATATAGACGGAAGTTCAGCCAGGTTAGATTTTACAGGTCTCCAGCTGACTGTATTGCCCTTTTTCCTTTTATGAGCTAGCATTTTATTGTGTTCCTGCTATGTGTCTGCCACCATCCTTGGTTCTTTCATATTTGTTATCTCAATTATTCCTCTTTACAGTTCTGCAAAACTGTACATTTTTCTCATTTTTACAAGCGGGAAGACAGACTTAGATTGATTCAGTAACATGTCCAATATCACACAGTTTAGGTAGCTGACAAGGTGGGGACTTGATTCCTGAACTCTCTAGATCCATCCCATCATAGCACATCACCTTGTTAACACAAGCCTGTTTGATAAGATCCAAAACCGATGAGAATAACTTTCTTTTAATGTAATATGTGCTACTTTAAGCACTCATAGAGATAATTATTGTGAAACCGGATAAAACTGTTGACCTCTCTGTGTATGTTAAAATAGGTAGAGTAGTGCGTGGACCTTAAGAGGTCCTTGGATGGGCAGTAGAGGTTCTGTAAGCCCTTGAAATTGTATGCAAATGTCTGTATGTACATGTGTTCCTTTTAAAAAATAGATCTGTAATTTTCTTGAGATTCTCAGAGGGCAACCCTAATGTGTTTTAAGGCTTCACTGGATATCCTGTTTGAAGACATCTGTGATAAAGTTAATGCAGAATTCTGAAATGATGTGTATTTTCAAAATAATCTTTAAAAAATTCAGATGTCAGATTTTTTTCTTAATATGTCATTCTCAGTCTTTGTCATTAAAACCCAGCTAAAGCTCATCTGAGAGTTGGAAGAAAACTAGGATTGAATAGCAATTTTTAAATGCCAAAAAAGATATTCTAAATTTAGTTGATTATTTCTTAAGTGAAAGTGCTTAGTTATAATATCATCATTACTAATCAGTGTACCCTGGCTCCAAAGGCCTGATGACTTCACATGACTTTTCATCTTGTCTCTAAAATCCTCTGTTTTACAAGGGATCAAATTTCCTGTGAGGTTCCTAACAGTGTGATTAAAGTTTAGAGACTGAAACTGTTGAGCACTTAAATGCAGGGATGACTATGCAAACGTAATTCATGGGCTTCACCAGGAGATTTGGGACATGTCTCTACTAATTTATGATGATGATATTGAAATTAATCTTTGCTAGGGATTATGGAAGCCATAATAGTTTATTGATGGTTCAGTTATTGTTTGTTGAAGCAGATTTACACAATTATAGTTTAATGACATAACAAGGATATTGTCAACTAGGAGCGCATGACATGAAAAATTAAACTTCCAATTAATCTAATATGTATTAGTTGAAATGATAATTTTCATGGTGATTTAGCCTCTTAGAAATCCTTGGAAAACATTATTAGCTTATGAATTGAAAACTCTCTATGTTAATGAGTAGTGAGAAAGAACTTAGTATTATTATCAAAAGATGGGGAATTAAATATTCAATTCAGCTAACATTTATGGAGTGCCTACTCTGGGCTTGCTGCTGAGTTAGGCTCATAAATATAAGTTGAACACGATTGATATGTGGAGAGAGGAAATACTGGTTGCTTTTGTTTGTTCCTTCAGTCATACTTCCCTCCAGCCTATACTGGATGGATGCCATTGCCAGAATTATTCAAACGTTCAACAGATTTGTGTGTGCGTGCATGTGTGTGTGTGCTTGCACTCCACTATACCTTATTGTGTCACTACTCCTGCAGTGGCTTTCTGTTACTTCATCTGTCATGTTCACACGCCTCAGCCTGGCTTTTGTCACAGCCAGCTTTATTTCTTATTCCTCTTCAACACATCCCCACTCCAGGCATGCACATGGATTAGGTATCCCTTTAGTCTGACAGCTCATTCTTAGCTCTGTGCCTTCTCCTAGATTCCCTTCATTCATTTACTGATGCATTCATTTAACAAATAGGCATTGAGCCCCTCTTATGTTAAGTTGTGGTCCTGGGAAGTCTTGGGGCACGCCAAGATGAATCAAACATGAGTCCTGTTCTTAAGAATTGTACAGTCTAGGGCTTCCCTGGTGGCGCAGTGTTTGAGAGTCTGCCTGCCAATGCAGGGGACACGGGTTCGAGCTCTGGTCTGGGAGGATCCCACATGCCGTGGAGCAGCTGAGCCTGTGAGCCACAACTACTGAGCCGGCACGTCTGGAGCCTGTGCTCCGCAACAAGAGAGGCTGTGATAGTGAGAGGCCCGTGCACCGCGATGAAGGGTGGCCCCCGCTCGCCGCAGCTAGAGAAAGCCCTGGCGCGGAAACGGGGACCCAACACAGCCAAAAATAAATAAATAAATAAAAGCCATTTCTAAAAAAAAAAAAAAAAACACTACTCAAAAAAAAAAAAAAGAATTGTACAGTCTAGTAGGGGAGATGAGGTCCGTGTATGAGTAAGCAAAATACAAAGTGGAAAATGAATGCCAAATAATAAGAAAGCTAAAAGCTTCCTGTTAGACAAAGTGATGTAGGGCTTCTGAGAAGGTATCTGTTTGCACTGGGCCACAAAGGATTTGAATTGGGGTGGAGAGGCCAGGCAATTGTCCAAGTTCTGCCTTGTCTTTCAAGGTCCAGTTTAAGTCCTCTCTGTCCAAGGGATGTTTTACCCCTCCACACTCAACAAGGAATAGTCACGGTTGTTTTCAGACATTTTTCCTTCTGTATTCAGCGGAACCCTTTCTTTGAAGTGAATCTTATGGAGAAGCCCATTATACATAGAATAGTTAAGGTAGAGATCTTTGTTTGGTGCAAAGGATTATGGTGGCCCTAGTGTTTAACCCACAAGGGCACCTTCAGGTGGTGCCCATACCCAAGGCACTTTCTTACAAGAGATCCAAGGAGCCTAGTTTGAAAACCAATGGAGAGACAGGAAAGTGTTTAGGTTTTAGCATCTGAATTAAAATCTTTCATGACTTAGTGGTCTGAGGTCTTGACCTTCAGGAATCAGTTTTTCTTTTGCAAAATGCGGGCAACAATGCTACCTTACAGGGTTATTTTAAGGTTTACTGATAATCTATGTAAAGTGCCTGGTCTACAGTAGGTGTTGGACAATGGTTGCTATTATTATAGTTTAGTGCTTTATTTCTTTTTTAAAAAAATAATTTGGGGTGAAATTCACATAACATAAAACTAACCATTTTATTTTATTTAGTACTTATTTTTATAAATTTATTTATTTATTTTTGGCTGCATTGTGTCTTTGTTGCTGCACGTAGGCTTCCTCTACTTGCAGCAAGAGGGGGCTACTCTTCGCTACTCTGCGCGGGCTTCTCATTATGGTGGCTTCTCTTGTTGCGGAGCTCGGGCTCTAGGTGTGCAGGCTTCAGTAGTTGTGGTGCATGGGCTCAGTAGTTGTGGCTTGCAGGCTCAGTAGTTGTGGCGCACAGGCTTAGTTGCTCCGCGGCATGTGGGATCTTCCCGGACCAGGGCTTGAACCTGTGTCCCCTGCATTGGCAGGCAGATTCTTAACCACTGCGCCACCAGGGAAGCCCAAAACTAACCATTTTAAAGTGAACAATTCAGTGACATTTAGTATATTCACAGTGTTGTGTGACCACCACCTCTATGTAGTTTCCAAACATTGTCATCATTCCAAAATAAAATCCTTTACCCATTAAGCAATTTTTTCCTAACCACTTCCCCCATCCCTGCCTAGGCCCCACCAATCTATCTTCTGTTTATAGCTTTATCTGTTCTGGATGTTTCCTATAAATGGGATTATTATGATACGTAACCTTTTGTGTCTGGCTTCTTTCACAACGTATTTTTGAGGTTCATCCATGTTGTAGCATGTATCACTGCTTCATTTCTTATTATCACTGAATAATATTCCAATGTATGGATATATCACATTTTCTTCATCCATTCATCTGTTTATGGATATTGACCTTTTTCCACTTTTTGGCTATCGTGAATAGTGCTGTCATGAACATGAGTGTATGTGTACTTATTTGAGTACCTGTTTTCAGTTCTTTGGGGGTGTATACCTAGAAGTGGAATTGTGGGGTCATACGGTAATTTTATGTTTAACTTTTTGAGGAGCTACCAAATGGTGCTTAATCGCTTCTTATACCCACAGCATCTACCATAGGGCTGTACTCACAGAACAACATCTCACTAAATATTTGTTGGTTGTTCTTTGATTAGTATTTATAACCTCACCTCCCAATTCACGTTTTGGGCCTTGAGCATTAATTTTAAGGGAAATAGATGCATCCAGGACTTGAAAGTTAGCCAGTATCACCGTACGGATGTATCTGATTGTTGTCAGACAGCAGATATTTGTTCACCGAGGATGCTGTTTGGAGCAGCTGTGCTAATGCTCTGTGGTGGGTGGTTACAGAAGCAAAGTTAAGGTCCCTTCCCTTCAGCAGTGTATGTTCTGTTTCAGAAGATATTGTTAAGATTTGTGGATCCTCACTCAATTACATAGCAGGCTATGAAAAAATCCAGGAGCCTATGAAAGTGAGAGAGCTAAAAATAACTGTTAGCAAGCGAAACTCAGGATGACAAAAGAGTAAACTCTACTATTAATCTTTATTTTTTTCTACCACTGTTTTTGGCTCATCCACAATCTCATGACACGAGTGTTATGACATTGATTTTGAAACAACACACATGAGCAAAAGCTTAGAGGAGGCTTCACATATTATTTATGATCCAGGGTATTTTGACTCTTCTTATTGCTGACATGTGTATTTATGAATAGTGTTGATATTTATATAATACTAATGAAGCCAAAAGCTCAGTGTTGGACTAAGCATTTCTCTAGATCTGTTTAGAATAGTGTGTAATGAGTGATGTAAATAGTGTTTTACTATAAGACTGTATGATACAACCATATAATTTACTGATGTTATTTTGTAGTTAAAAATAAAATGATTCAAAACCTTAGAAAATAGAATAATTTAATTTTGATGTAACATGAGTCCCCAGAATTAATTTGGAATGACTTATTCTCATTTTGATAGGCTTTTAGTCCAACTTTCAAGTTTTTATAGAAAAAAATGAAAAGAGAATAATGGTTTTTAGGGTTGTACTTGTAATAGAATATGCTGTCTACGTATGAAACAAATCCTAGGGCTCTGGAAAAGAGAAGTGGTATGGATAATTCTGAATCAGGGGAAGAAACATTTCTATTTGCCTTTTGAATGAATTATGCATATTTTTCCTTAGATTTGTCTTTCTAGTTAGATACTGCTTAGACTAAAATTAAATTGGTTTTCAATCTATTCTGTTAGCATATACCAATTTACAGTGGGGCCAGTGGGATGTCAGAAACAAACCAGCCTAAGATTAAAAAATTTGCAGTGGATAATATACAAAGTGGATAATATACATGTGTTTAGTTGAGAATTGGCTGCAGATAAGAGACTTCTGATTTTGTTCCACTCCTAGCTCTGTGTGTGTGTATGTTTTTAACACTGATTCGGCTTGTAGCGAAGAGCTGCTGTGTTACATCTGTTTCTGCCTAGTTAACTCTGCTGGTTGGTGTCAGATGAGAGCTAATTTTGATATTAAATTGAGGAGTGGGGTGTGTGTCTGGCCGCGGGAAGGGAGAAAGGGGATCCAAGGTTGCTTGGTTGTTTTGTACACTATCAAAGTGCAGCTATTCACAGTGTTGTTTTACATTTATTTTTTGCCTTTGAAGTAAAAATGATCATTACTGCCCTGAAATGTGACCTGTACAAGCACGTACTTACTATTGTGGAAAATGGTGCATCCTTCTCTTAGGTGCAGTTATTGGCCATATCTTGATAGTTCAATCAGTACCTAGATGCCAGGTGACCTTTGGGACAAATAGTGAATGTTGCCTGGGAAAGTTAATATTGATCTTTAAACAATGTTCGACTTTTTTTTTTCCTCCAGACAAAATGTTATACCTGCCTGGCTATTTGAGTAATAGTGGGATTTTTTATTTTTTAAATGATGGAATTCTTTTTTAGACTCCATCACAAACCTGATTTTTTAAAATGCGGAGAACAGGTCTGGCCTTAAAGAAGAGTGAAAGTTTACTTCTTTAGGCACTCGCTGTGGGGCTTCATGTCCTGTCCTGAATTCCATGTTCTTAAATACCCTTTAGTGGTATGAAAGAGCTAACATACCACCAAACATAGTATACCAGTAAATTCACTGCAGCTGTTTGGATTGAATAGTTGTGGAGATCCATAGATGGTTGCTGAATTTTAGGGATGTCCTTATGCCCAAATTAACATTTACATTTTTTTCTTTTGGCAGATTTGCCTGAAGATCTGGACAATCTTCTTTTTTGTCATGGACTGTTAAAACACTTGGAGTTCCAATTCTGGTATTTTCCCTTGTTTTATTATATTTTTAAGATATAAAATGTCAGTCTTGTTGAAATGTGTTGGTAATGGAGATGAACAATTCTTTTGATTGTGGTTAAGATTGTGGTAATAGCTTGTCATGAAGGTATATTTTAAGTGTTTATTAGTTATGAAATGTGTTTTGTTTTAATGTATGTTCATTTGCTTGTGTAACCAAAATGCCTGAAAGCAACTTTGCAATATTGGATACTTTTCTGTGACCTCTTTTCCTGCTTCCTGCAGTTGTATTTTGTGCAATCAAATTAAATTAGTTGATTCATCCTGAATAAATGATGAAAGATGAAATAATTATTTGGACATGGTGAAATGTCTTCTAATGAAATTTTGCCCCAAACCATTTTACCTTGGAAAGATCAGCTTCCTGTTTTAAACTTACTAAAGCAGAGTGATTCCTGTGTTCTATCGTGAAAGTGGTTGCACTATGAAAGCCAATGATTTCATTCCTAAATACACCTTGTTCCAAGTCTAACAGTCAGTAATTTATATAATGACACAAAGGGGAGTGCTTATTAGATTTGCAGATGACATAGATGACAGAATCAAGATTCAAAACAATTTTTAACAAGTTGGAAGACAGACTCAAACCAACAAGATGTACTTGAACTGTGATAAAATTTTAAAATCCCAGCATTTAAATTTGCATAAGGAAGAGAATGAAAAGACTCGGCTTGACAGAATTTTTGAAAAAATATCTGGGATTTTCAGTTGGACTGCCTGCTTGGCATGAGCCAGTTGTATGGCAGGTCTGGTAAGGAAGTTCATGTTACCTTGGGTTGCATTTATAATTGGATAATGCCTGGAATGCCAGATTTTAAGATGGGCATTAGCCAAACTAATGAGTGACCAAGAGGAGGAGGTGCTTGGAAACCTGTGATAATGTGGGCATGTTAAGGAACTGGGATATGAGTGGTCCAAGGTGGGGCTGGAGGTAGAATGGGATTTGATTGTAGCAGTTTTCAAAAGATACTTGTTTTCAAGTATATGAAGACTCCTCATAATTAAAGAATTTCTTGAGATTGTTCCAGGGGAACTAGGACTAGTGGGTAGAAGTTATGGGAAGGCAGATTTTGGCTCCTGTGAGCAAGAAATGTATTACAGTTAGAGCTGTCCAACAGTGGCATGAGCTGTCTTAAGAAGTGACAAATTCCTAATCACTGGAAGTATTTTGAGACTTTATGGCCTATCTGTTGGGGATATTGAAAAAGGGATCTTTTACTGTTTAACTAGAGGTTGGACTGGATAACCTCAAAGGTCCCTTTAGCCCCAAGTTTCTAAATCTGAGGGGAGAAAAATGGAGTGAACCTACAGCTTACTGATTGCAAAAAGGACAATCCTTTTTAAATTGCCTCTTTCAAGCTGACTGAACTAGTATAGTTCAATGGCCTAATTGTTTTCAGCAACAGAATCTTTGAGAGCAAATGTTAAACTCTTCAGTGTATCTGGCTAAAGTTTTGAGGAAAGACATTATTTTCCCCTTTGAGGTACATTAAATGTAAGTAAACAACCAGAGATAACTTTAATTTTATATTTTATGAGACATTTTTCAGAGTGTGTAGACATTGTATTGGATGGAAGTGATGATAGCTACTATATACTGAATATTAGATACTGTGTTCACTTAATTCTCTCAACAATCCTGGGAGGGATATACTGTTATTTCCCTACAGGTAAAGTGATGGAAATGTTAAGTCATTTTCCCAGGGTTTCTCTGCTAGACATTGGTAGGACTGGCATGCATACTATTAGTCTAATTGCAGAGGTGGAACTAGCTAGAGCAGGCAGTCATGGCTCAGGTGAAGATAGCGCTGACTTAGACTTTAGAATAATGGCATTTGAGCCTTGAGTCTACTACTGACTGTTATCCTGAGTGAGTTCCACCTTCCCCTGAGCCTCAGTTTACCCATTGAGTCATCCTGCAGATTACATGACAAGTTACACGCAAGCACACCCTGTAAACTTTAAACTATAAGAAAGAGTTAAGATGTGGATATTATCTGTGAAGAGCAAGGTTAGAGCCCAGATATGACCCAACTCCCAGGCCAGGATGCTTTGACCTTGTGCTCTTGGCAGGTGTACTCAATACCAGATTGGAGACCTAGGGGATTTTTGTGTACACCAGGAGGTTCTCAGAGAGCAGTATCACTCCCTACCTGGTATCAGATTTGTACAAACCTTGCTCGAATTGAGCAGTTTCATGAGCTAACTGGGTAGTAAGACACCTAGAGTTTTCCATTGTTCGAAAGGTGACCGGTTATGTTACTACATTAGTTTCAGTTTTCCAACCTGTGGGTTAGAGAATGTCACCAACCCTCTTCAAAGGGATGGGAAAACATGATTCTGTAGAAATGGCTCAATGGGAAATTTTCTTACTTGTGAGACTTGGGAAATAGAATGTTTGGCTGAAATAGAAGAATCAGGATCATTGCTTTTTTTTTTTTTTTGGCTGCACCGCACATCTTGCAGCATCTTAGTTCCCCAACCAGGGTTAGGGATCAAACCCAACCCTGCCCCATGCAGTGGAAGTGCGGAGTTCTAACCACTGGACTGCCAGGGAATTCCCTCTTTTTTTTTTTAAATGATTAAATGAATTTATTAATTTCTTTAATTTGGTCAAAAGTATCCATCAAAAATTTTCAGCAAGCATCATTTTAAATGGTGAAATGTTAGCACTATTTCCTTTATAATCAGTAAAGGATGAAAATAATCATGATCACTACTGCACTTCAACAGTGTGCTGAATGTACTGATTAGTAAGACAAGAAAAAACATCATTCTAAATGGTGACTCTACATTTTTTACATTAAGTTTAGGAACAAGACAGAAATGCCTACAATTACTATTATAGTTGACATTTTTTTGAGGTTTAGCAAGGGGAGGAAGACAACAACATAAAGCAATCAATATAATTATTGGAAGAGAAGTAACAATATAATTGTATACTTAGAAAAACCAAGAAAGTATAGAAAAACAATACTAGAATTAATGAGCTATTTTGGTAAGATGGCTAAATACAAATCAAACATTAAAGAAATAGCTTTTCTATGTTAACAATAACCAGAACGAAATGGATATTAGTAGCATATTCCACTTACAATAGTGACAAAAGTCTAAAATATTTAGAAATAATTTAATACAAAAGGCATAGAATCAATATAAAAACAAAACACTACAAAATCTCTCCGTCTTTTTTTTTTAAGTTTCAGATTTTTTGCAGTAAGTTTAATATACTTCCATCAAATTTTTTGCATCATAGACTTATTCTTTGATGTTGATTTTATGTTTATAGTAGACATATATCTTGAACCACTGTCATGTAATTTTATTAATTTCAATAAAGGTTATCCATTAAATATATAGCTTAGATGTGGTCTCTTAAATGCCCCATGAATAACTCATATAAATAACGTGTAAAATCCTAAAAGAAATTCCTTCTCAGGCTGTGACCCAGTTTCTGGTTGGCAAATATAGTCGCTCTGGCTTTGTTACATAATACCTGCCTGTCATTACTTCTGTGGTCATTTTGCATCTGAAAAGGTAATACTAAAGAGTCTTTTAATTTATTTTTAGAAGTTTCATTATTAAGAGCCTTTCCCCCCTTTTTAATCCTTTAAGGTCTTGATTTCCTGTTTAAAGATGTTCTTCACCCGAATGCAGTTTTTCCTGTTGGTCAAATAAGACAACTATCAACATTGCCTGTTTGTCCTCTTTTTAATCTCTAAAGGATGGATGTTTGTAAGATGTTGCTTAATATGGTCTGGAATACTCTGGCCGTTTGTTGAATTGTAAATGACTTTCAAATGTGCAAGTTCTGTTAAATACAAGGAGAACCTCTATGGGTAACTTTTGTACTGAAGAAGTCATTTGTCAACCATGGTAAAACTTGCAAACCCACTTTATACAGAGTGGATTCTTGAAGCTATACAGAAAATAAAAAAGCAAAAGCAAAGGCCCTCTGAAGAGAGAATCTGCCATGCAGTCAGCACTTCCCATGGGTTGGATAAGAAGACAGTCTCTGAACAGCTGGAACTCAGTGTTCAGGATGGCTCAGTTCTCAAAGTCACCAACAAAGGCCTTGCCTCCTATAAGGACCCAGACAACCCTGGGCGCTTTTCATCAGTTAAACCAGGCACTTTTCCTAAGTCAGCCAAGGGGTCTAGAGGATCATGTAATGATCTCCGCAATGTGGATTGGAATAAACTTCTGAGGAGAGCAATTGAAGGACTTGAGGAGCCCAATGGCTCCTCCCTGAAGAACATAGAGAAGTATCTCAGAAGTCAAAGTGATCTCACAAGCACCACCACCAACCCAGCCTTTCAGCAGCGGCTGCGACTGGGGGCCAAACGTGCAGTGAACAATGGGAGGCTACTGAAAGACGGACCACAATACAGGGTCAACTATGGAGGCTTAGATGGCAAAGGGGCTCCGAAATACCCCAGTGCTTTCCCATCGTCCCTCCCACCTGTCAGCCTTCTACCCCATGAGAAAGACCAGGTAAGTGCAGAGAGAATGTCAATACACTGTAAATATTGCCCATTTGACTTGCAGAGTTTCAGTTAAGTTTTATACAGACATAAGTTCTGAGTTAAGTGTGATAAAATAAAATGTTTTGCCTCAGAGCAGGCTTATATATTTTAAGAGGTATATATTGTTTTACAGTATAAATTGTTCTCTATTGTTTTACAACGTATTAAGGGCTTCCTCGCTGGTTGACTAAGAATTTAATGTGATGATTATGTGGTTTGTTTTTTAAACTATGATTGCTAATCCGTGCGTGCTTGAAGGGACCAGGATAGATAACTTTAATCTTCCTTCATCAAGGCAGGATCATATATATTTCAAAAATCCAAGAAAGGCCATTATATGTTTTTCTCTTTTAAAATTATTATTTATTTTTTTAGCTTTGTGAGGTATAATTGATATATTTTTCCCTTTATTGTTATTTCAGAGAAGAAGGATCTATAGACTAATTATTTTAATACTGATAGTCTGTGCATTACTGGAACTGTTTTAATATGTGACCTAAATCCTGCCTGTTTCAATTTAAAGTCATTTGTTATTGTTCACTTCTCAGCAGGTGAAAGTAAATGTTTATTTTGTCTCATACTGTATCTTATAATCTTTGGTTTCTCTGGGCCTTCTGTCATTTCCATAATAGTTATACATATATGGCAGATTTCTCCTTAAGTTACTGCTACAATTTAAAGTCTTTGGTTAAGTAGGATTTTCCTTTGTTTTATTTCAAAGCTATTGAAATTACTGCCCAAACTAAAACCAAAACAGAGCAGTAGCAAATTGTTTATAAAGGTTTCGGCCCTCCAGTTTGGGGGCTTGTTGTCTGTCCTTTGGGTGAGTGGATGCATTGATAGCAGTTAACTTTACACCTTGTAAGCCATTAGCCATTGTTGATAGAAAGGGTGATGGTTGTATGTGCTAACTGCATTTTCAGAAGTGATGGAAACAGTGTTAGGAAAAACTGTGCTCCTGATGACTTGTTTTTCCTCTTTGGATACTGTTGCGCATAAGATAGACCCTGCTTCCCTTCTTGCCTTAAGCTGATAGAGGCCCAGTTCTACAAACTGGGTGGGACCAGGTGATTTGCCTTTCCACAGACCAATCGAAACCCTAGAATTTCTTTCTTTTTCTTTTTTTTTAAAATGTATTTTTTTAACATCTTTATTGGAGTATAATTGCTTTACAATGGTGTGTTAGTTTCTGCTTTATAACAAGGTGAATCAGCTATACATATACGTATATCCCCATATCTCCTCCCTCTTGCATCTCCCTCCCACCCTCCCTATCCTACCCCTCTAGGTGGTCACAAAGCATCAAGCTGATCTCCCTGTGCTATGTGGCTGCTTCCCACTAGCTGTCGATTTTATATTTGGTAGTGTATATATGTCCATGCCACTCTCTCACTTCATCCCAGCTTACCCTTCCCCCTCCGCATGTCCTCAAGTCCATTCTCTACGTCTACGTCTTTATTTTTGTCCCGCCCCTAGGTTCTTCAGAACCTTTTTTTTTTTTACATTCCATATATATGTGTTAGCATACAGTATTTGTTTTTCTCTTTCTGACTTACTTCACTCTGTATGACAGACTCTAGGTCCATCCACCTCACTACAAATAATTCAATTTTGTTTCTCTTTATGGCTGAGTAATATTCCATTATATGTGCCACATCTTCTTTATCCATTCACCTGTCAGTGAACACTTAGGTTGCTTCCATGTCCTGGCTATTGTAAATAGAACTGTAATGAACATTGTGGTCCATGGCTCTTTTTGAATTATGGTTTTCTCAGGGTATATACCCAGTAGTGGGATTACTGGGTCATATGGTAGTTCTATTTTTAGTTTTTTAAGGAACCTCCATACTGTTCTCCATAGTGGCCGTATCAATTTACATTCCCACCAACAGTGCAAGAGGGTTCCCTTTTCTCCACACCCTCTCCAGCATTTATTGTTTGTAGATTTTTTGATGATGGCCATTGTGACCGGTGTGAGGTGATACCTCATTGTAGTTTTGATTTGCATTTCTCTAATGATTAGTGATGTTGAGCATACTTTTGTGTGTTTGTTGGCAATCTGTATATCTTCTTTGGAGAAATGTCTGTTTAGGTCTTCTGCACATTTTTGGATTGGGTTGTTTGTTTTTTGATATTGAGCTGCATAAGCTGCTTGTATATTTTGGAGATTAATCCTTTGTCAGTTGCTTCGTTAGCAAATATTTTCTCCCATTCTGAGGGTTGTCTTTTCGTCTTGTTTATGGTTTCCTTTGCTGTGCAAAAGCTTTTAAGTTTCATTAGGTCCCATTTGTTTATTTTTGTTTTATATGTATGTTTATTTATTTACTTTTGGCTGCATTGGATCTTTCTGCACGTGGGCTTTCTCTAGTTGCAGCAAGCAGGGGCTGCTCTTCTTTGCTGTGCGCAGGCTTCTCATTGCAGTGGCTTCTCTTGTTGCAGAGCATGGGCTCTAGGCACGTGGGCTTCAGTAGTTGTGGCTCGTGGGCTCAGTAGCTGTGGCTCGCAGGCTCTAGTGCACAGACTCAGTAGTGGTGCACGGGCTTAGTTGCTCCACGGCATGTGAGATCTTCCCGGACTAGGGCTCGAACCCGTGTCCCCTGCATTGGCACGTGGATCCTTAACCACTGTGCCACCAAGGAAGTCCCTCATTATATATTTTTAAATTTATTTGTTTGTTTTTGGCTGTGTTAGGTCTTTGTTGCTGCGCACGGGCTTTCTCTAGTTGCAGCGAGTGGGGGCTACCCTTCGTTGCGGTGCGCAGGCTTCTCCTTGCGGTGGCTTCTCTTGTGTTGGAGCATGGGCTCCAGGCACGTGGGCTTCAGTAGTTGTGGCGCACGGGCTTAGTTGCTCCGCGGCATGTGGGATCTTCCCGGACCAGGGCTTGAACCCGTGTCCCCTGCATTGGCAGGTGGATTCTTAACCACTGCGCCACCAGGGAAGCCCTAAATATTTTTATAAAAGCTTATGCCATCAGGAAATTCCTTAAGGGAATATAGAGCCATTTCTTGATGGCTTTGGATATCTATTTTAAATATATATAAATTACTCTAAGGTATATTAAGCTTTTATAATTATCAGGTGCATGGACTAATTCAGGCAGCTTTAGGCAATTTAATAGCATGTTTTAATAATTTTGTGGTCCAGGGGAGTATCAACTTGTGATAGAGGAAATACTACAGATTTTCCACGTCCCTTTCCTATCCTTCTCTTTAACCTTGCCCATCATTTCTTGACATCCTTATATTTTTTTCATACAGCATCTATACAGAAGTATTTTTAGTCTGAAGGAAGACTCATGTCTGAAAGTGTCTAGAATTGAGAACAGAGTGATTTATTGCTTATCATGCAGTTGTTCCTGCTCTTTTTATGGTGCTGATCTTTACATTGTCCAGTTAGCATCATCATATAACAAGGAAAGCTGAGAAAATATGTCCTAGAATTTTTATTTGATGAAATTTGGGGATTAGTTGTGTTGAGTAATCGTAATCTAATTTTTAAAAAAGGACAAATAAACATAAATGAAAATCAGATTGCCGATTTGGCCAGAATGTATTGTGCTGTTTCTATTGTATATTACAATAGCCTTTTCCCTTGAAAAATGTAATAAAAAGTACATCAGAATATATTGCCCTTTGAGATTACAAGGGATAAATAGTTTAATACCCTGTAAACTTTCTAGGTCAATGTAATAGAAATTCTTAACCTGGGTCCATGAATGAGTTTGGGGTAGGTGGGCTAACAAATCCCCTGAAATAGAACAGTCGTTTGTATCCACACGTTTTCCTAGGTTCAGGGTCTGTAGTTTTTATCAGATTTTCAAAGGAATCTAAAGTGTCAAAGACCAATGTGAACATTTTTGTACTGTAGAAAATATTTTGAGTTTCTTATACTAAAACCATATATGTATGCTGGTTGCTGGCTTTTGATTATTATTGCTTCAGCTGTTGAACTTGGATCTATATGTCGATTAGTTGTACTATAGCTTCATGTATATAGGACTTGTTCTCGTATCTTTGAAAGGCAGATTATCATTGTTCTTGATGTGCTAGAGGTCTGTAAAATTCACATTGTGGGAGGACATTTATGGTATAAATGGCCACTGTACAGAGATGAAGTCATTCAATCACAATTAGCCAACTAATGGCTTTCAAGAAGCTGTTATTCTGGTTACCTTTGTTGAATAGTTTAATTGTAAAAACGAAAATAAAAATGGTAAAAATAATAACATTTCTTAAGTGTTAAAATGCTGGCACTATTCCGGGTGCCTTACATTTACTGTCTCCTTATCACAATAACTGTGAGGGCCATAGATTATTATCCTTATTTTATAGATGAAAAACTGAGGCTCAAAGCCTAAGCAGTTTGTCCAAGGTCACTTTCAGAGCTGGTGCGTGGTGAAGCCAAGATTCTAATGAAACAGTCTGACTCCAGACCTCTTTACCAGTGGGCTGTATACTTGGTCAACAGGGGTGGCTTTTCATTAACAGTGAAAGTATCTCTTCCATTTCCTCAAATGCTTAGAAGCAGTTGTCCCCCAACAAATAGATTTCTGGCATTTTAAATTTGGTAGTTGCAATGAACTTAGTACAGTTTTTAAAGCAGGCACTATTTATAATATTAGCAGTATGGGAAAGCAGTAGGGAAAGTAGTAAATCTGTGTCTAATTAAATGTAACATCATCATCATTCCTATGCATGACTGCTAGGAGGAATACAATGCAAGTTAAAATAGAAGAGCTCCTTCCTTTCTGAAATGTAATTGCACATCTTCTGATAGTCTAGAATTCAAACTGGATATTACCATACTGGCTCCTTAGCGTAACTTCTTTGTATTTATTTAAGAAAGCTCTCTTTGGTGAGGTGATATGGAAAGGAATTAAACCACTGAAGATAAAACTTTATCTTTGACTTGGTGAGGGAACTCCTAAAGGATAGTATTAGTGTTTCTCATTAAAAATGGTAAAGCTCAATTAGGTCAGATTATGAGGACTTTGGAAAGTCAGATATTCTAAGACAGACTTCAGTTATTACTATACATTTTGTAGCATTAAGATTCCATTTGAACATTTGGGCTTTAGCATTTTTATAAAATCAGTTTGGTTCAATTTTAAACATTCCTTGGTATTTCACTTTATTGGGAATATCTTCCTAAAATTTATTAAGTGTCAAATCTTGGTATGTTTCTAGTGCCGTGCATAGTATGGGAACTCTCATTCTAGGCAGCTATAGTTGGAAAGAGAGACACTTCTAATACCAGGTAGGGCTTTTGATGTTTTTTTCTTGAAGAAATGAAATAATTGTATTACAATCTTATGAAAAACCTTCTAACGTAATTACCACAATGATACTGTCAATAAGAAAAAAATAAAAATGAGTTTCAGAAGGAGCACAGATTATCAGAAATGGGGCTGAGAGACAGAACTATATTAAAAATCACTTTTCATGGTCTTGGCCTGTTCAGTTGTTTATTCTATTTGTCCCCCACTTCCTTTTAGGGAGATATTTTATTAGGGTTTTTGGTGGGGTAATTAGTATGAAATATTTCCATAAATAGAAGATTAATGTACATCCTACATCAGTTTCTCGTGTTGTGTAAATGGTGTAATTTAAAGAACTTTATTTTTACGGACTTCCCTGGTGGCGCAGTGGTTAGGAATCCACCTGCCAATGCAGGGGACATGGGTTCAAGACCTGGTCCGGGAAATCCCACATGCCGCGGAGCAACCAAGCCCCTGCGCCACAACTACTGAGCCTGTGCTCTAGAGCCCACGAGCCACAACTACCGAAGGCCGCGCACCTAGAGCCCATGCTCCACAATAAGAGAAGCCACCGCAATGAGAAGCCTGCGTACCGCAAGGAAGAGTAGCCCCTGCTCACCACAACTAGAAAAGCCCACATGCAGCAACAAAGACCCAACACAGCCAAAAATAAATAAAATAAAAAGTAGATAAATTTTTTAAAAAAAGAACTTTATTTTTAGATTTTCTTTTCTTCAGTTTTCTCCCTACCCTAGAGAGACCCTCCTCATCCCCCCCCTGGAACTTTTCCAATCTCCCGTACTTTGTGAAGGACCATTCCCTAGTCCATATTGTTCTATGATGTGGCAGGCTTCCAGAAGTTTCTCAGCCCTAGGAGAACTGTTCATGGTCTCAGACAACTCTGGATCTTTTTGACAGAAATGTGTGTATTTTTTATCTGCTAATTATAGAGTCCAAATGACCTCCTCTCTGTTTTCCTTCTCAGTTCTCCTTTGAATTGGTGTCCTTTGTATTGCAGATGTCGCATTTCTCAAAGAGTGCTTAGTTGTGTGCATTCAACTGAAAGTTGGATAAAGGCCTAAATACGGCAGAATACACTCTTCCATATTCTGTAACCTGAATTTTGGGATCAGTATGAATGAAAGTAGGTTTTAGAATGACTGAAGTCAGACAGAAACCTATTATATAATGTGAATGGCTAGGTGAATCCATAGTGCTGTTCCAGGGTCAGGGAAGGAAAAGGATTGTGTTATGTTGTTCCTATGGGTAAGCTTCAGAAGTTCTTCAAAATAGCACTAGGACTGCTTTTGTGAGCAGATAGTACCAGTTGCTGGGGTGTTGTTGAGAGAGCCCTCAGATTGTCTAAGACTAGTTAGTCGGGTCAAGGGAAGGATGCGTCTTTCTCTCGCACTCAGGAGTGACAGCATGTTCCACTTTTGAGCTTTTATCGAGATGGGACTTGTCTAGACTTCTAATGAAACAGGTTTCAGGAAAAATAGAAACATTATGTCAGAGGATTTTGGACTCTTAAAATGAGTGTTAAGTATTCTTTTTAACTCTTTGGATCTTAGATATGTTTGACATTATAGCTGCCTTTTCCTGACCTTGACGTGAATGATATATAGAGCAGTCTATTTTTTGATTTCCTAATGGTATTTTCTTCCAAGCATTAAGGATGCTAAGGGTGTAATTTCTTGACTAATTTTGGATATTTTCAGCAGCTTTCAGGAATTTACTGTTGTGTTCCCTATACCTGTTTGGATTATAACAGCTGTATTTGTTATACTTTGAGTGCTAAGAAAAATCTATATTTTGTAGCTTTGAAGTTATTTAACAGTTAAGTGTTGTTTGCTGATTTATTCTGACCATATCTTGGATGGCGAAGATTTTTATAATGTTTCTCAGAACGAAGGTCTATATTCTTTTTATATATTTTATCTTTGTAATGTAAAAAGAATACACGAGAAAATGTGATTGTTTTATCACTGCAATAGCAAATTTTGATTGGAAAATTCATGACTTTTTGTTTTGTTTATAAACTTAGTTTTCTTGGCCTATACATTAAACTACAGTAGATTTGATTGAACTGTTCTTCTCCAGTTAAACCAGCATTTCGCATGTGAATCTGCATCTTCTCAGGTACTTTGATCTCTCCAGTCTATTAATGTTTCTGAGTACATAAACATCAATTAGCTCACTAAATTAAAGTTTGCAAATGAGTCAGCCATGTAATTTTTGACATTTTCATTTAGCAGCGCCATGAGGAAAGTGTGTTTTGTTTGTGTGTGGGTGCTCTTATCTCACTGTCTTCAGGTGGTGATGGGGAGTTTATAGAAGTAAGAGAAGGAGGCCTGGCAGGGCTCATTGTGAAATGCCAATCACTGTTATCATGCTTATGCTTAGGACTGGACTGCTTTCCCAGAGAAGTTTCTAGGAGTTGCAAACTGTATACTGTTGTTCTTCCTTTTATAAGCGAACCTTTTAATTAGCAGAATATTAATGGTAGAGTGTAACTTTTTTTTTTTTGGCTTTGTTTTGTGAAATGTAATACATTGAAAGCGCTGCGAAGTGAACTATATAGGCAGAGTTCTAGAGTAAATGATATTAGATTTAAACTGTGAGGCTGGTTTCTTCAAAGATACAAAATAAATACTAATCAGTGGTCTAAGCAAAATCCAGGAAGGATTTGTGTTAATTTGACAAGTGGGTTTAGAATTCTTTAGCCATTATTTTTTAGAAACCAGCTTTGTTCATACATCCTTTCTCTAATTTGCTTCACTTTTGATCTTTGATAAAACCAGCTGCAATTTTGTTTCATTAACAAACTTAACTGGTTAACAGATGTTTGTTTTGGCTTGATTGTATCCTTTCTATTAGAAACAGCATAAGCATACATAGAAACCATGCTGGGCCTTTTCCTGTCTGTAGCTAGACAGGCATTTCAGAAGAGCAACTTAATTTTATTTACAAGTTCAAATTTTTGTTCCTCTGTGCTATTATAGTAGGTATACAAACGTTTTAGCTCTTGTTTCTCCTGTCAGGGAGGTCTTTTGTTCCTAATCCTCCATCTGTTGGTCCAGTACCACCCCACCCCACCCCCTTTTTTTTTAGCATTCCAAAATCTCAGCATGCAGAAAAAGGTATTGCAGAATAGGTAATTGAGATATCAGTGACTCTTCCACAGTTCAAGGGAGGGAATGGGACTAGCCTGGTAAATTTAGATAATTTCTTCCATCTTCTTTGATGTTGGGAAGCTGCCATATGGAGAGCAATGAGGCCTACAGGAAGGAGGTGAGCCTTGGTCTGGGCTGCCTGTGATACTCACAGTGGTGTGGGCTGGGAGCCAGAGGCCGCGCTTGAATGTGTCTGTAGTAGTTTCTGATGCCACCAGTTTTGATTTTTGTCCATGGTTGACTGCCATGCTTGTGACCGTCTCAGATCATAAATGCGATGATGAAGTTCAAGAAAACAGAGAGTAAAGATTATATGGCGTAAGAGAAACAATAATGAGAGCAGCAAAGAGTGCTCAAACTAAAATCTAGTATTAAGGACATGAAATGATGATTCTTGTTTGATATTTGATCAACTAGTTTCCCAAACCGGTATTTTAATATCATGTACAAGCTTCTACCTTATATCGAAACCCAACTGCAGCTATTGAGCCTTGAGATGTGAGTGAAGCAGCAGAACACAGAATCTGCTAGTGGAAGAGTGTGGGCAGTTTGAAGAATATAAGCTGTTCCAGCTACAGTACTGGCAGGACGTGAGGAGACTGGGAAAAGCAGGCAGTGGTGGGAGCCAGGAAGACGATTCCCCCTTAACTTTGTATTTACGAAATTGCAATACTGCAGAAAAGTTGAAAGTGCTATATTTCTTTCACTAGATTCACTGATTTTTAACATTTTTCCACATTTGTTCTTTCTCTCCCGTGTGTGTGTTTGTGTATACACACATACATACACATATTCACACTTTTTGGCTGAACTGTTTGAAAATGATAGCAAACATTATGATATTAAATTATAGTAATTATATGTCAAGGAACATTCTCCTGTATAACCACAATACTTTTATCTCATGTAAGAAATTCAACAGTGAAACAAGAGTGTTATATCTAATAGATAGTCCGTATTTCTTCAGATGGACCCAAAATGTCGTTTATAACTTTTGTTTTTCAGCTAGGATCCAGTTAAGAATCTTGCATCACATTTAGTTGTCATGTCTCCTTTAATAGGGAACCGTTTTTCCTCTTCTTTTACTTCTTCTGTCAGTGGCAGTTTTGAAGAGTCTAAGCCAGTTGTTTTGTAGGATGTCCCACAATTAGTGTTTGTCTGATTAGGTCCTCACGATTAGGTTCAGAGGAGATATTTTCGGCGAGAATACTGCATGGGTCATGTTGTGTATTTCCTTTTTTGTCACATCCTTTCAGGTTGTCTTGTTACTGGCAGTGCTTATTTGATTAGTTGGTTAAGGTGGTGTCTGCCAGATCTCTCTTTATAAAGGCACCTTTTTCGTTTTGCAGTGAATAAGTAATTTGTACAGTGATACTCTGAGACCGTGTGAATAACCTTTCACCCTTTGTATATTAGTTTTCTATTACTTGCTGTGAGAAATTACCACAAACTTAGTGGCTTAAAACACCGCAGATTTATTGTCTTCCAGTTCTGTAGGTTGGAAGCCCAACATGGGTCTCGTAGGGTTGAGATCAAGGTGTCAGTAGGACTGTGCTCCTTTCTGGAGGCTCTAGGGGAGAATCTGTTTCTTCACCTTTTCCAGCTTCTACAGCCTGTCTGCATTTCTTGGCTCATGGCCCCCTCCCTCTGCCTTCAAAGCCAGCACATTCCATCTCTGACCATTTTATCATAGTTACTTCTTTCTGTGACCAACCACCTGGGCAGCTTTTCAAGGATTCGTGTGGTTAGATTGGGGCCACTTACATAATCCAGGATAATCGCCCCATCTCTAAGTCTTTAACTTAATCACAGCTATAAAGGTCATTTTGCCATGTAAGGTGACAGGTGGACAGGTTCTTGGCATTAGGGAGTGGATATTTGGGTGTGGGGGGTGGCATTATTCTGCTTGCCACACAGTGGTTTCAGTGTCCTCACCTAAATCAGTTTTTGCACTAGAGGTTGCAAATCTTTGAAGGTTTTCGAGCTATAGTGTAATCACATGGTCTAAGTCTGCTTGGAAAGGAATGAATCACAATTTATGGGAATAATGCTAGCTGAAGGCTGGAAGTCAGGCAGCCTGAGTTCTAGGTCTGGTGGTACATCCTGAATCATTTCCACGAGGGCAGAAACAGGGGCTGCCTCCCATTTCCACCTAGTGTTTCTTTACTCTGGAGTCAAAGAACTGAAGAATGGATTTGGCAGTAATAGCTTGAGAGTTTTTAACAATAGGAGTTTGGATATCCAAAACGTTTTCTAACAAGTACATTTAAAGTTGTAGACAAGGATCTCTCATTTAAATGCCCACAGAGTGCATGAAGATATGTAAAACAACTTAATAAGAGAGGCTCTTTGGTGACGTTTTGAAGACTAAGTAACATCTGAAGAATTTTGTGTCTGTTATTTAAATTTGAATCCTCAGAGAACTCTGAACAGGCCGAAAAAGAAAGTGACTTATTTAAAAAAGAATAATATCATTGTCACAATGTTATATGTCAGTTATACTTCAATAAAGTTGGGAAAAAAAGAAAAATATCATTCAGTTGGATGTATATTATATTCTTTTAGTTCTTGGTAAAAACTTAGAAAGAAAAATCACATCAAAATTCACAAAGGCAGTTAACCTTAACAATTCTTCATTTCCTTTCATTCCACAGTGTTTTAGTAGAATTTTCTGCAGTAGCTGCAGTTAGTTGGAATACCTTGGTAATACTGACTGTTCCAGTTGGTAAAGGATAACTGTTTAGTTATCAGCCTGTAAATGTGCTTTCTAGAGCTGATAAAAAAAGATGATCTTCTCATCTGATGAGCTCTGACACTATAAACCTCCCTTCCAACTTATCTCATTTTTCCACCAGCTACTGAAATATAATAAGATGCCAACAATTACATCCTCACAAAGCATTTATACCAACTTATATAAAATCATCTCTGCATTGGAAAATTGTGTAATATCTTGATTTCAATTTAACATAGTATATTGGTTAGCAATAAGTCTTGCTAGGGTAGGAACAAAAGCCTACAGGCAGTTTTGATCAGGGGCAAATTATATGTATTTTTCCAGTTTCTAAAAATTTCAGAGCAAAATGAAATAAACATCACCATGTATCTTGCAGTAAGTGCCTTGACTTTCCTGAAATGTGCGATTTGTGTCTGTGACTATTTCAGTTCTCAATTCTGTCTGTGAGACACAAGAGCAAAAGAACATGGTTAAAAACTTATACCTTGTAAAGTATGCATAATAAACAGTTCATATTAGATTTGAAGGCTATACAGAAAATATGCAAGAAGATATTAGTATTAAATACTTAGTGCTTACCAGGTAAAGTTCTAAGTATTTAACATATACAAAATAATTTTACATGAACCCTGAGAGATAAGTACTGTTACTGATGGAATTTTACAGATGAAGAGACAGGCCAGAGATGGTGCCTTGCCCAAGAGTACACAGGAAGTGTCAGAGCTGGTGTTTCAGCCTGGTGCACAGTCCGCTGCATCGGCAGGCGGACTCTCAATCACTGCGCCACCAGGGAAGCCCAAGCCATATTTAAATTGTAGTTAGAATTACCAGTTGAAACATGCCAAGACATTCATTTTCACAGTGACTGAAAATTTATTTCCTTTAGGAATGAGTAACAACAGCCAACATTTTATATATTGCCTACTGTGAGTTAGACACTACTTAAAGTGCTTTAAGTATAGCAACTTGCCTGTGAGGTAGTACTTCTTTTCGTTCTTACACGGGAGGGGACTGAGGTACATGAGGTTGAAGGACTTGCCCAAAGTCACATGGCTGTTGTATGGGGAGTGGAGCCAGGATTCAGGCCCAGGCGTCTTGGCTCCATAGTCTGTATGCTTAACCATTATGCTACACTACCTCTTATTTTCCATCATGAAGAAAAACTTCTTTTAAAGAAAAGGTATTGAAAATAGTTACACATTAGGTTCTTATAATGCTGGACCTCTAAGTGCCTTTTTAGTGTTTGTAATAGGAGTCGCTGAAAAGACTTAAAATTTATGGTGTGACCTTATTTAAGGTGGCTTTTCCCAAACAACCTCTGAGGTAGAAGGAAATGGTACTCTTCAAGATGTTAAGGATGCTAATAACGTTCTGAGTTCTAATGTCCCTGAGAAGTTCTGGAATTTAGCTTGCTTAGCCCACAGTTTCCCAAGATGATTTGATAATGGACCCTCTCCTCTCCCTTTCTCCTCACTCCTCACAGTAGCCATCCACTTATCTAGAAATCTTTACATTTGGTTAAACACAGTGCTGACGTGATAGTGCTGATGTCAGCTTATACTGCTAATTCCTTTCCTCTTTTCTCCCAAATACTCATCCCAAAGGAAACCATTGACTAATTGACTTAGGATTTGTGCTTCAGAACAGAAAACCAAAAATCATCACATTCATTTCTTGTCTCTATTATGAATTAATGTAGTAAAACTGTTGTATCATAATTCTTCAACTGTAGGATAACATTTTAGAGGGGCAGGTGATCTTCAGGGTCACCAAGTTCAAGGGTTTTAAGCTGACATCCAAGGACTCCTTTCAGTGGTTGTAAACCCTGAAATTGTATACAGAATGTTGGGCTTATATATTTATGAGTATTTTTCTGGAGGCTCTCCCCTCTCCCCTCCTTCAGCAGGTCATTTGACTTAGGCCAGTGGTTCCCAGACTTTGCTGCACATTTGAATCATCTGAAGAGCTTTTAAAAATTCTGATGCCCAGACCATACGACGCCTGTTAATACAGAATGTCGGGGTGGGAGGCAGGCATTAGAACTTTTTCATATCTCTGGGAGATGCCAGTGTGCAGTAAACAGGGACTTTTGTGGTTGAGGAAACAGTCTAGATACGTTAACTGGACAGGGCCCTTGTTGTTGCTAAAAGAGACCTTAGAGGTCATTTGAAAGGAGTCTTAGGAAGAATAGGCGCTGGGGGGCAGAATGCTTAGGTTCAAATCCTGACTTTTCCGCTGGGCAAGTAAGGTCTTTGTCTTGGTTTCCTCAGCTGACAAATGGAGATAATAAAAGCACAGACTGCATAGGGGTAGTTGGCTACAGCCATGGGGCCTTGAGATAGCGAGGCAGCAAGCCTTTCCTGGGCAGGGCTAGAAAGGACAGCTGAGCAGAGTCCAGCGCTGTGGGAGGGGTAGTTGCCCCGGCACTTCCTCCCTGGCCTTCCTGCACTTGAAGGAGAAGTGCAAATGGATACCCTTGTCCCCTTCTGCTGAAGGCTGTGTCTCCTATTGGAGACTGGCTCTAGTCACATAGGCCACTAATGGCTAAAACTAATGTTCCTTTGTTGTTTTCCCCCACTTCTTGTTATTTAAATAATGAGGAAAAGAGTATGTTTTCAGAGTAACACCTGCTTATTGTACAGACTTTGAAGGATACAGAAAAGTTCAGAGGTGATATACTATGACTGCAGATTTCACTCTAAAGATAACTACTGTTAAAAGTTTGTATTTTCTTCCAGTCTTTTTTTCTCCTACATGTACATTTGTTCTATTTAAATAAAAAGATGTTAGCTATATAATTTTGTATCTTGCTTTCTACATTTAAAACATGTTGTAGGGCTTCCCTGGTGGCGCAGTGGTTGAGAGTCAGCCTGCCGGTGCAGGGGACACGGGTTCGTGCCCTGGTCCGGGAAATTCCCACGTGTTGCGGAGTGGCTGGGCCCGTGAACCATGCATGGCTGCTGAGCCTGCGCGTCCGGAGCCTGTGCTCCGCAACGGGAGAGGCCACAACAGTGAGAGGCCTGCGTACCGCAAAAAACAACAACAACAGCAACAGCAACAAAAAAAAAAACCATGTTGTAAACCTTTTCCCGTATTCTTATTGATTCTTTGACGTGTGCTTTTATTTTACTTTATTTTTAATTTTTGGCTGCATTGGGTCTTCATTGCTGTGTGCGGGCTTTCTCTAGTTGCGGCGAGCAGGGGCTACTCTTCGTTGCGGTACGCGGGCTTCTCATTGAGGTGGCTTCTCTTGTTGCGGAGCACGGGCTCTAGGTGTGCGAGCTTCAGTAGTTTTGGCATGCGGGCTCAGTGGTTGTGGCTCACAGGCTCTAGAGTGCAGGCTCAGTAGTTGTGGCTCATGGGCTCTAGAGCACAGGCTCAGTAGTTGTGGGGCACAGGCTTAGTTGCTCCGTGGCATGTGGGATCTTCCCAGACCAGGGCTTGAACCCGTGTCCCCTGCATTGGCAGGTGGATTCTTAACCACTGCGCCACCAGGGAAGTCCCTTGAAGTATGATTTTAAATGGCTGGTAGTATTTCTCATGTCTTTGTTACTCAACATTTAGGGTGTTCCTGACTTTTTTGTTATTACGGATAATGCTGCTACTAAAAATTTTTGTGTATAAGTGGGTAATTGTTTCTTATAGGATAGATTATTAGAGGAGGTACACTGGGACATAAACATGAATTCTTTTTCTAAGACTTTCGGAATGTATTGTAAAAAGTGTTCCAAAAGGTAGTACCAGTTTATACTCTTGGGCAGAGTATGAGAGGCCTTGGGCATCTACTTGCTTCCTCACCTGTACTTTTTATCTTGGTAATGTGGTAGAGGGAAGAGTGGCTCCCTTTTACTTTGCTTTGTATTTCTTTGATTACAAATGACTTGTTTTTTGTTTAATGGTCATTGCTCAATAGCTGTAGTGTTGCAGTTAGTTCCCCATCCTTCATTCCTATGCCCCGGAGGCAACCATCTTCAACCCTTCAACCATATTTAGTCATTTCTTCTGGAAGTTAGAGTTCTGTGTTTTTAAACAGCATTCTTATAATGCTATTTCTTGAATTTCAATTTTAGACATTTTTCTATTGACTTCTTGCCAGGGAAAATAAGGATAAAGGTCTCTTATACACATATACCCTTCCCTTTCCCATTGCCCTTCTCATCTCAATGTAATTAAGTCTTCATTTTTGTTTAAGTATTTGTATTCAGTGTTTATATTTTTACCAGTATACAAATATTACTTAGTTGTGCCATGAAGTATACTGTTATCAATTTTTGTGATTTTTTTCTTGTTTTTAAGAAAATTCTTCTCCATCCTACCATCCTGAGCTCAGAGAAGCATTTACTGACATTTCCTTCTAATTTTTTATTTGTCTTTAGTGGTGTGATACTTAGATCCTTAAAGTCATCTGCAGTTTTAATTTTGGTTAACGGTGTAAGAACCTCTTGTGTTTTTAATAGCTGACTGATTGTTCCAGGATCATATTATAAAATTCTTACTTTCCCCACTAATTTATGATGCCTTAAAAAAAATCACATAACTTTATCAGAAAGCTAGATCTCTCTTAATGCTCAGCTTCGCTTTTACCTTTGAAAATTTTAATTAAATTAACTTTGCAACTTTTATTTCACTTAACCTCATTTAGCCTGTGGAGCTGTCTCCAGTTTTGGTTTGGAATGTAGGGGAGGAGGGAGGAGGCAAAAGGCAGTGGCCTCATGGTACAGTATTCCCATTTTCAAAGATTTCTGGAATACATGTCACTTGAAATCATTTGCTCCCTAAATTCTATGGATCTCTAGAGAGTCTTAGCTAGCCCTAATTATGTCAGCCTGTGTTTCACTAATTCCTTATGACCATTTTGTGAAACTGAGGGTTCAGGGAAGGGTTTATTTTAGCTGATTAGCTGTTGGTCTTTTTTTTTCTTTTTTGGCCGTGTTGGGTCTTCATTGTTGCACACGGGTTTTCTCTAGTTGCAGCAAGCAGGGGCTACTCTTCATTGTGGTGCACGGGCTTCTCATGGCGGTGGCTTCTTTTTGTTGCAGAGCACGGGCTCTAGGTGTGCCGGCTTCAGTATTTGCTGCACGCGGGCTCAGAAGTTGCTGCACGCGGGCTCAGAAGTTGCTGCACGCGGGCTCAGAAGTTGCGGCACGCGGGCCCTAGAGCATGTGGGCTTCAGTAGTTGTGACGCGCAGGCTGTAGGGTGCGGGGGCTTCAGTAGTTGTGGCTCGTGGGCTCTAGAACATAGGCTCAGCAGTTGCAGCCCACGGGCTTAGTTGCTCTGTGGCATGTGGGATCTTCCCGGACCAGGGATCGAACCTGTGTCCCCTGAATTGGCAGGCAGATTCTTAACCACTGTGGCTTCAGGGAGGTCCAGCTATTGGTTTTAATGACCTAAAAGTGCATTTGTCAGAGATCCTTGCTGTATTAAACCTGACACAGTTGGAAGTGAGTGGGTTTCCTGTTGGACATGCCTTGAGCTGTTGCCCACAGACTCTGTTCCCTACCCTAAGATCTGATCTTTCCAGCTATCTCACTGTCATTCAGTATTGCCCAAAGGTTTATACTGGGCTGTGAATTTCCTAAATCTACCTCTGTTATTGATTTCTAACTTCATTCCATTGTGGTCAGATAATGCAGTTTATATGATTTCAGTCCTTTTATATTTATTGAGGCTTGCTTTATGCCTAATATATGGTCTGTCCTGAACAATGTTCTGAGTGCAATTGAGAAGAATGTGTATTCTGCTACTGTTGGGTGAAGACATCTGTAGATGTCTGTTAGGTCTAGTTGGGTTTGTAGTGCTGTTCAATACTTCTATTTCCTTGCTCATCTTCTGCTTGGTTATTCTATTATTAAAAGTGTAATATTGAGGGCTTCAACTGTTATTGTTGAATTGTCTGCTTCTTTCATTATTGTCACTTTTTCTTAATGTCTTTTGAGGCTCTGTTGTTAGGTGTATATGTATTTATAATTGCTATGTTTTCTTGATACATTGACCTTTTCGTCATTATACATGTCCTTTTTTTCTTTCAGTAACAACTTTTATGTTAAAATCTTTTTTCTGATAGTAATATAGCCACTTCAACCTTCTTTGGTTATTATTTGCACGGTGTATCTTTTCCATTCTTTTATTTTCAACTAATTTATGTCTTTGAATCTGAAGTGTATGTCTTGTATACAGCATAAACAATGCTGCCATGAACACTTGTGTAAAAGTATTTGTTTGTATCTGTGTTTTCAGTTCTTTTGGGTATATACCTAGGAGTGGAATTGTTGGGTCACAGAAAATTCTATGTTTAATTTTTTGAGGAACTCCCTAGTTGCTTTCAACAGTGGCTGCACCATTTTACATTCCTACCAGCAGTGTATGAGGGTTCCAGTTTCTCCACATTCTCATCATCACTTGTTATTCTCCCTTTCTTTCTCTTTTTCTTGGTAGGCTAATGCTCCATTATATTCCTTTTCAGACTCTTCATGGCTAATTGTGCTTGCTTGTTTTCCCATACAGACTTTAGAATCAGCTGTTTATTCAAAAGATCTTGTTGTAATTTTATTAGAGTTTTTAGGGCCTTCTAATTTTGAGTCATACCAAAGAACAGGTGTATCTTTCCATTTTTTTAATCCTTCCATTTTCTATTACTCTATTACTTAAAATTTTTTATTGTGTAAAATTTTAAGCATATGAAAAATCAAGAACCATGCTCACTCATTACCAGCTATGACAGTAATTGCCTCATGACCACTCCTGTTTATTTATATCCCTACACATTGTCCCACCCCCTGCCACTACTGAATTATTTTGAAGCAAATCCCAGACATACATCATTTTGTTTATAAATATTTTTGTAATATGACCATTATCATCCATTTAAAGTCTTTTGTATGTGAATGTAAGTGTGTAGAATATAGAGTATGGGTATAGAGTAGCATATACTGAAGGATTTTAACTTTCTGTTAAATTAATTCCTCAATATGATCTTTTTGGGCTGCTTTGTAAATGGAATTTTCTGTTACACTTTCTAATTGGTTCTTTTCAAAATACAGGATAGTTACTGATTTTTATATATTAGTTTTGTACCTAGCCACCTTACTGAGTTCTTTCTTATTTATAATAATTTTTAGCTTATTATCTTGGGTTCTTCAGGCAAGCAATGCTGTGCTGGCAAATAATAATTTTAATTGTATTTCCTCCTTTCTAATTTACATATCTTAAATTTTTCTATTGTCTCTTTTTATTGGCATATCTTATTACATATCTTAAATTTTTCTATTGTCTCTTTTTATTGGCTCTAGTACTTCCTTAATGACGTTAAACAGTACTGGTGATAGTGGATATGTTTTGGGGGAATACTTCAGTATCTCCCAATTAAACACGTTGCTGGCTTATGAATTTGTCATGTTGTTAAAGAAATTTCATCAGGTATAGATTTTTAATTTTATTAAATGTTTTTTCAGCATTTATGGAGATAATGATTTTTTCCTTTGATCTTTAATATGATTAATTATAATAACTGATTTCCTAATATTTAACCATCCTTGCTTTCTGAGTATGAATCCCAGGTGTTCATGGTGTATTATTTGTTTAATAAGTGACATTCCTTTGAATGGTAAATTTTCCTGGCATATTTAAAAATTTCAGTCTTAATAAATTCACCCACAACATTTTAGAAACATGTCTATCCAGTAAAGAATTGTTCTTATTAGTAAGCTTATTTTCTGTTGCCCATCCTTTTGTTATGCTCATATTAGGGGGCTAGATTGTGTGTGTGTGTGTGTGTGTGTGTGTGTTTGTGTGTGTAGGTGAGAGAGAGAGCAGGAGAAAGAGAGAGAGTGTGCACGAGTGCCCTTGAGGGAGAGGGGAAGGAGGAAGAGAGATACAACACAATGTTGGTTTTAAAAGCTACGGTATGATAAACTGTAATGCATGATATATCCAAATCTTTGTTGTAGCAAACTATAATATAATAATTTTTTTTTTTTTTTGCGGTACGTGAGCCTCTCCCTGTTGTGGCCTCTCCCGTTGCAGAGCACAGGCTCTGGACGCGCAGGCTCAGCGGCCATGGCTCACAGGCCTAGCCTTTCCGCGACATGTGGGATCTTCCCGGACCGGGGCACGAACCCGTGTCCCCTGCATCGGCAGGCGGACTCCCAACCACTGTGCCACCAGGGAAGCCCTATAATATGATAATTTTTTACTAAAACAATTTAAACTAAATATTTTTATCATTAAATTGAAACCAAATATGTCTAATGGATGAGAGTACTTGAAACATACTGGTGACAGTGTAGTATGATTGAAAGAATATGGGCATTTTAAATTTGCATTTTTTGACTTTTAAGAAGTTATAAAAGTAATATATACCTAATGTCAAAAATTTAAATGTATAAAGTTAAAAGTAAAAGTTGTTCCTCATTGGCCCTTCATGATCTTCCCCTAAAATAGCTTTCGAAAGACAACCACAGCTAGTGGATTTGTGTGTATTCTTCCAAGCCCTTTTAAAGCACTTGTACATAAATATCATACATACATTTGTATACATATTTTAACAAAAAATAAATTCATACTTTTGGTAATTTTTGTTCTTTTGAAAAACCATGTTTGTTTGTTTTTTTTTTTGCGGTATGCGGGCCTCTTACTGTTGTGGCCTCTCCTGTTGCAGAGCACAGGCTCTGGACGCGCAGGCTCAGCGGCCATGGCTCACGGGCCCAGCCGCTCTGCGGCATGTGGGATCTTCGCGGACCGCGGCACGAACCCGTGTCCCCTGCATCGGCAGGCAGACTCTCAACCACTGCGCCACCAGGGAAGCCCTGTTTTTGAATATATAAAAAATGTATTAGCATGTATTCTTGAAAAAGTTCTAATAATAGAAAGAAAACAAGCCCCGTACAAACTCCCTGAGTCTCAGTCATCTCATCTGTAAAATAGGAATAATAAAATATTTTTCATAGGTGTGTCAATTAGGATTTAATGAGATAATGCATTTGAGCACCTGACACTGTGCCTATTCAATAAAAGAGATGAGCTAGTTATTTTGAACATGTATCAGCTCTGGAAAATTTTTGAAGATTAATTAATTTATTTTATTTTTAGCCTTGGATTTTTTTTTTTTTTTTTTTTTTTTTTTTTTTGTGGTACGCAGGCCTCTCACGGTTGTGGCCTCTCCCGTTGCGGAGCACAGGCTCCAGACGCGCAGGCTCAGCGGCCATGGCTCACGGGCCCAGCCGCTCCGTGGCACGTGGGATCTTCCCGGACCGGGGCACGAACCCGTGTCCCCTGCATCGGCAGGCGGACTCTCAACCACTGCGCCACCGGGGAAGCCCCTAGCTTTGGAATTTTTAATGAAGCACGTTTTGGCATATACCTCTATGTTCTGACAGTGATCTTTTGACTTACTGTGTCCTCTTTCAAGGCCTAATCAAAAAAGAGAAGGTCTTAAATATTTTCCTTATAGCTTTGTGTGCTATAAATGTAAGTTTAGTTTAATAGCAGAGGTTAACTTTTTCTTTATTAATTATTTAGATTACTTCTCCCGTACTTCTCTCAAGTTTTTGGTTAGTTCAGTGTTTTTTGGATCCACGTGTGCCTTCATCACAGTTTTTGCCACTTTCATATACTGTTTATTAGTTATGTTCTTAATATTTTCTTTCATATTGCTCCACTAAAGAGGCATAACAACCAAGTGCCATGCATAAATTCTGTACTAGAACTGGGTGATAATTAGGTACGTTTGAATTTGGAGCAGATCTTAGGGCAAATTAAGCCATTAATGTTAATGTTCTTTATGTGATAATGGCATTTTGGTCATCTAAGATTATCTCCTTATGAGTTAGGAAATGCCTTCTGAACTATTTTGTGGTGAAGTGTCATGCTGGTGCAGCTTACTTTCAAGTGGTTCATCAACAACCATAACAAAAGTATGTGTGTATAAATATATATGTGTGAGTTCAGATAGATACAGGTGTAGATAAAGCTGTGAGGCAAAAATCTTAACAACTGGTGAGTCTAGGTGAAGGGCATACAAACATTCATCATACCTCTTAAACTTTTCTGTAGGCTTGAAATTTTTAAAAAATGTAAATTTGGAAAAATAAATATAATCAGAATGCTCATTAAAAATTAAATTGCTGGTGGCGCAGTGGTTAAGAATCCGCCTGCCAGTGCAGGGGACACGGGTTTGAGCCCTGGTTCAGGAAGATCCCACATGCCATGGAGCAACTAAGCCCATGCACCACAACTACTGAGCCTGTGCACTAGAGCCCGCACACCGCACCTACTGAGCCTGCGTGCCGCAACTACTGAAGCCCACGCGCCTGTGCTCCACAAGAGAAGCCACCGCAGTGAGAAGCCTGCTCACTGCAACTAGAGAGAGCCCACATGTGGCAATGAAGACCCAACGCAGCCATAAATAAATAAATAAATAAATGAAAATTAAAAAAAAAAATAATTGCCTCACTTTCTTTAATTTGATAAATCTACTGGAAAAGGAAACTTTATCATTACCATAAGTGGAAAATATGTATTCCTCTTCATAAACAGAAGGTATATAGTTGTAAAATTATTATTAGAATTTTTAAAATTAAAATGTGGGGCTTCCCTGGTGGCGCAGTGGTTGAGAGTCCACCTGCCGACGCAGGGGACACGGGTTCGTGCCCTGGTCCGGGAAGATCCCACATGCCGCAGAGCGGCCCGTGAGCCATGGCCGCTGAGCCTGCGCGTCTGGAGCCTGTGCTCCGCAACGGGAGAGGCCACAACAGTGAGAGGCCTGCGTACCGCAAAAAAAAAAAATTAAAAAAAAAATTAAAATGTGTTTGGATACTGTTATGTGCCGAGGCTCTCAGCTCAGGCCTTGGTCTCTGAAAGGAAGATTAGCAAACATTAGAGAGGCGTTAAAGGCATATTAGCACCAACTGAGACTTTCTCCTTAATGAGAAGGTATGAGAGAAAATTGAAAAGGGAACAACAGCTTCCTCACTCCGTGTGATTTAGATCACTTCAAATTATCTTGCGTCTCACCTGAAAGCATCTTGAATCCCACACTTTGGGAAATACCACATACGTTGATTTTAGTTGGTGTGTCAGAAAGAAAATAAACTTGTATACCGAATTGTTTATAGTGCCCATTATATCTTTGTCTTTAAACCTTCTGTGTTGAATTATCATCATCATCATTATTTGGTAGTTTTGATTGCTACAGATGCTTGTTTAGCTGAATGACATCCTGGCCTAAGGCAGATGTCAAATTTTGCAGTCTAAGTCATTACTAGTTTCTTGCTCTGAAGTTGCTCTTGTAGTTGGGGTTTCGCTGGTTTTTTGTTTTGTTTTGTTTTTCTTTCTCTCTTTCTTTTCTTCCATGCTACATTGTTCCTGCTGTTATTTGGAAGCCAGTAGGTCGCTTTGCGTCTTGAACAATGAAAGGATCCAGATCGTGTCTGTCTCACATTATGTTATCCCAGTACAAGACTCAGTTGAATAAAACATATTACCCATCTGGCCTGGAAATCTCAGTGGCACTCAAAATAACTTACCAACAAGTTGTTGGATCATGGTATCTTGAAATTTTTCTGAAAGTTCAGCTTCTTTGTAGCTGTTGCTATGAGAGAAACGTCATAGACGTGAGGGACACGAGAAAGTGTCTGCACACTGCCAGTTGTTTTACAGGCATTTGGCTCTGCCGCTTTGCAGATGGTTAGGCTCTGGGTGGTGGGTAAATGTGTGCCGATTATCTTATTGAATTAAGGTAACCTTTTGTCATTCATTGAATTCTGCAGACCAGTTGGTCAATGAGCAGCTGCTCTGTGTGGCTTGGTTTGGGTTTGGAAGCACACAAAGACTATCTTAAAGGGTGGTCAGTCTAATCCAGGTATTCAACAAAGCAAGAGTGAAAGCCTTCTTCCTCCTTTGATACTGGTTTCTGTTCTGTCGGAAGCAAATGAACAAGAACATTTTTACTTCTTGCTCAATTAACTAAATGATTTAAAGCAGTGGTTTATTGAGTGTTTGGATGAATGCATTTTTTAACCTAATGTTCTAAGTTGAAGAAAATATGCTATCATAATATTTGATGTTAGAAGCATACTAGTTTTATGGCAGAGTCTGTGTTTGAAGAGGCATGATAGACTAATGGAGTTGTTGTCTTTTTGGTTTATTTTCACAGATATCCTGGAAACTAAAAGCATGCCTTAGCGATATCATCTCTTAGCAAATTCCAGCTGTATAATTTTTGTAGGGCTATTTTGTTTTGAATCTGCTGTATTTTTATATGGATTCTATCTCAGTTTCTGGAAACCGTTTCAGGAGGCTTCATTTTTAATAAAGGGGTTCTAAATTGTTTTTAGTAAATTGCCAAAATTGTGTGGCTCATTTCTCCTTTAGGAAAACTTTTCTTGGACTCATCTTTTTGGCTTCACTCAGAGTACAGTGTAGGGGGTCTCAGAGAAAATGACTGTGGCCACCGGTTGATTTCCTTATTATCAAAGAGAAGTCATTTAACAGTGATTGATGAAGAGCCATCTGATTTCTCTAGTTTGGTCATCTGTTGGGCCTGGGAGACTTTTGATTCAAAGCCCACTTTTTCATTTGGATTTATATGCTAGTAATGATCATAATGTCTATCAACATTTATTAAGCACATATTCTGTGCTGGGCTTTGGGCTTGGTTCTTTACATATGCTCTTTCATTTTATCCTGTGAACAGCTTTATGAGGTGGATCTCATTAGCTCCCTCTCAAAGATGATAAGACAGTCTCCCAGGGAGGGTAAGTAACTCGTCCAGTGCCACACAGCTCATTAGTGTGTGGGCCATACTGCAGTACAGAGCTCTCAGCCTCCAAGGCTCCTGCTCTGTTCTTCTGCTATTTTAATGAAGATCTAAGCCACAGATTTTCCATCAAGCTTAAGAGTAAACAAAAAGTTCTCCTTTAAGCCTTCAGATTCTATGTCTATGCTTGTCTTAATTATTGTAAAAATAATATAACAACATTAAAGAAAAATTTTGAAGTGTGAACCTTGTCCATAACCTTGCCACCCTAACACAACCATTTTGTTTTATATTTTCTCTTCCAGATTAGTCTCTGTGCATGTCCTTTTATATAACTATAATCAAAGCATATCCACAGCTATATATTCTGCTTTTTAAAAAAACATACTATTAATTCATAAATATTTTTGATTGTAAATGTCATTCTTTAAAGTCTTTTCCTAATCTCTTTGAACCTCCCAGTCCAAATGAAGTCCCTTTAGTAATTCCAACAAAGTACCCTATGCTTTCTCTTATTAGCACTTATTACAGTTTATAATTTATTTGTCAGGTTATTATTTAACTTCATTTGTCCCCTCTAGATTGAAGAGCTCCATAAAGATGAGGCCTGGTCTCTTTGATCACCTCTGTTGAGTGAGTGCAAGGAATTATGTTATTTTTTAGCTAAAGTTAAGTTTCCATTTGTCTGTTACTCTATTGCAGAAACATACAATCTGTCCAGAAACAGCTGGTCAGATTTTGACCAAACTTGGAGGGTTTTGGGAGAGTGTGTTTAGGATGATCAGGAGACATGTGTCATATGTTTTCTGATCCTGTGTCTGAGGTAATATACAGAGATTTAAGAAATGAGAACTAAATTGAAAGTCCTAAGGACAGATTATTGGAATTGCAGCCTGTGGTTTGCATTTTAGAGTTGAGTAGCTTCTCACTTGGGCTACTCCATATCTTGATCTAGGATGAGAGGCAACAAGAATCTCTTTATTTATTGATGACCAGTGTGAATCTCACAATCACATATCGGCTAATTTCAAATAGATCCATTTGATCTTTTGATTTTCACTTTCCTTCTTTAAACATACATTGTCTATTGAAAGAGATGATTTCAATTGCCATTTCTCTTCTGTGAAACACTTTTGTGACCTAATGAAACAAATTAAACAGTACAGGTGTTTATAGTACAAAAGACATGATCTATCAATGTCTGAGGCTAGAATTTGGTTAAAAGAAGAGACTTTGATAGTGTACAGCACAGGGAACTATATTCAATATCCCGTGATAAAGCATAATGGAAAAGAATATGTATAACTAAATCACTTTGCTATACAGTAGAAATTAACACATCATAAATCAACTATACTTAAATAAAATAAATAAGAGACTCTGTGTGTTATACATAACCCTGTGAGATCTATAGTGATTATTAGGAAGGTCAAAAATAAATTAGGTACTTCAGATCTGTAAGCAAGCCAACAGCCCGGTGATATAAAAATCTTGACAAGGTCATCTGTAGACATCTGCACCTGGAAAAAAGTCAAAAGAGTCAAATAGAAACAGAGTTCGTTTTCAATCTCTGACGTTTTAAAAACCAGTTTTGAATTTAGGGTAGAAGGTTGCCCTTTGAGTCTTCGGAGAACAAGTGGAAACTGGAGTCCGTGTCCCAGCCACCACCCTCTTTGGTTCTGCGGGCTGTGTTCTGGGCACGCTCTGCTGCCGGAGCCCTGTTGCTTCTCCTGCAGGCTCGCCCTGCTCCTCCAGCTCCCGTAGAGGATTCTTCAGTCCTTCCTCTCTCCTTCCCACCATCCCATGCCATCTCACTCCACGTAGCAGACTGTTTGCCAAATAACCACATGCTCTGGAACCTGTGCTGGATGTTAAACCAACAATTAGACATGCCTCCTGTCCTGGACATGTCAATACACGGCCACGTGTGTCAAGCCGAGGCCAGAGCCAGCAGCACAAGAAGAAAACTACCACTAATGTTCATTAGCAGAGGATACACTCCTAAATAGCCTTATGTTACATACAGGCCTTCGCATCGTAGCAGGCCTTTCACCTCTTCTTGGACAGTCTCCTGGCCTCCTCTGAGCCGCTGTAGCACCGTGACCTTTATTGTCCATCTTGCTTCTTGGCGCTATCTGTAACTCTTCAGTTCTGTGGGCCCTGACATTCTAGGCTGGCTGTCAGTTCCTTGGAGATTGAGACTAGAGCTTAAATTGATATCCTCCATGCTGCCTACCACAGGGACATACTTAATTCAATTAAGAAATCATAGAGTCTCAAGGTTGAAAGAGACCTTGTGAGTTGTGGAGCTGAGCCTGTGCTTGAATCGCTTCCGCAGAATCCTCCCAAGTGGTCGTGCAGCCTCTGCTCCCACCGCTTCTAGGATGGGAGCCCCTGTGCCCAGAGGCAGCTTTTGTCTCTGCTTTCTGTTGGCATCTACTCGCATACTTTGAGCTGCTCTCTGCTCTGGGTCCAAATAGGGCTGAACAAGAGTGAGACAGGAACTGTTGAGAGCCTGGTCTGTGCCAGACATGAAGCCGGGCATCTCACTTAGGCTGTTGTTAGGAAGTGATCATTTACTGTTGCTCAGCTGTGTGCCGTAATTCACTGCCTCCTTACCTCTATTCAGGAGGCTGTTTTCTTTGTAGTTTTAAAGGACCTGCCACCCAGTATCTTTCTTGCGGCATCCACTCCTCTCAGATGGACTAAGTTAAATGTTATTCTTAACTTTAGTAACTATCCATTACTAGACGTATGAGGAAATTGAGGCCCCGAGAGAGTTAGGGCCACACAGATGGGCGGCCAACCCTGTCTTCTGACTTCAAAGCCAGTCCTTTCTCTAGAACGCTGTGGGCTTCCTCTTTCAAGCTGAGGACGTGAGTCTTTCTAGCACTTGAAACTACCTCGTTCTGGCCTGCTAAACCCTCTTGTCTTTGGTCTTGGTAACCTTTACAGTGCTTACCTGAGGATGAGCGTTCACGTTGACAGCACCCTGGCTGTGCTCACATGCTGTGTTGTCCCTTGGAAGAGAAGGGGTCTCACTGATGTGTCCCTTTCAGTGTGCAGCCTTACACAGCAAAGTCTTGACAAGGCCACTTTAAAAAAAATTTTATTATTATGTTAAAAAAAATTTTTTTTAATGTTTCATTTTTTGGCTGCACTGCACTGCACGTGGGATCCTTGTTCCCCGACCAGGGGTTGAACCCACGGCCCCTGCATTGGAATCGCGGAGCCCTAACCACTGGACTGCCAGGGAAACCCCCCACTTTTTTTTTAAAGCAGTTTGTTTATTTATTCTTTCATTTATTCACCCCAAAAATTTATTGTCTACTCTGAGCCAACCACTGTTCTCAGAGACACCCCTCCTTTCATGGAATTTATATTCTAGTGGGAGAAGTAAGGATAAGCAAATAAACCAACAAGGTAGGGACTTCCCTGGTGGTGCAGTGGTTAAGAATCTGCCTGCCAATGCTGGGGACACGGGTTCGAGCCCTAGTCCGGGAAGATCCCACATGCCACGGAGCAACTAAGCCTGTGCACCAAACCTACTGAGCCTGCACTCTAGAGCCCGTGAGCCACAACTACTGAGTCCACGCGCCACAGCTACTGAAGCCCGCGCGCCTAGAGCCCGTGTTCCACAAGAGAAGCCACTGCAATGAGAAACCCGCGCACCACAACGAAGAGTAGCCCCCGCTCACTGCAACTAGAGAAAGCCCGCATGCAGCAACCAAGACCCAACGCAGCCCCCCAAAAAAACAGCAAGGTAATTACAGGCTGTGTTAAGTGACAGGAAAGAAATCAAGAGTGAAGTGAGAGAGAGAAAAGCCAAGGATGTGCCTGTAGACATTGTGCTCTGGAAAGTCCCTGAGGAGGGATGAAAAGATGAGGAAGGGTCAGCTGTGGAAAGAGCTGAAGGGCTCAGGGAGGGAAGGGTCCTCCCTTGTGTTTGAGGAAGAAAAAGGCAGCTCCTGTAGCTGCAGCAGAGAGAACCAGAGCAGCAGAGAGTTTAAAGTTGGGGAACAAGAGGATCTGGTTTGTGTTTTTAAAATCACCAAGAGACAGGACAACTAAATGAGATGTGTGACCCTGGATGTTACTCTAAAGGACAGTATTGGGATAAATGGCAGAATTTGAATATGGCCTGCCTATTAGATAATAGTATTGTATCAATGTTAAATTTCCTGAATTTGATAACACCTTGTGGTGATGAAAAGAATGTCCTTGTTCTTAAGAGGGGGGAAGAGTTGTGATCTTTGCAGCTTATTCTCAAATGGTTCAGAAAAAAAATATTAGACGGCAAATTGTCTGAGGGCGTATGGGTGTTTATTGTAATATTCTTGCTACTTTTCTGTAGGTTTGAGTTTTTTTTCCAAAAATAAAACGTTAAAGGTCTCTGAGGCTGCTGTGTGTGGGAGGAATTACAGGGGGCCAGAGGAGGGGTAGGCAGGCCTGGGAGGAGGCTGTTGGGGTGATGGAGGCATGGTCTGGGGTGTGACAGTGGGAATGGAGAGAAGAGGACAGATCTGAAATGTGTTTTGGAGGTAGAACTAATGGAACTGGCTGATGGAGTGGATGTGGTGGCCGGGGGGAAGAGCAGGAGGTAGAAATTGCCCCCTTATGGTTACAGACTGAATTCCAAAAGAATCTTCTCCTTCCCAAGGTGCTCTCACCCCCAGTCCGTTCTACTCAAGGCAGCCACTCTATGAATAGTTAACACAGCGATTTAACACACCCCACGGGTGAGGTGAGGCTCAGGGATGTGAAGTGACTCATTTGAAGTTGTCAGGTATAGGCAGAGATCTTACTCTCTTTACCCAGAAGACCAAAATAATAGGCATGAGTTTAGTGTTCTTCAAACTGAATTCTGCCCCATTAGTTGGTTGGGAAATCAAGGTAGTAGTTGATACCGAATTCTGTTCCAGTAGTTGGTTGGGAAATTAATGTAGTAGCTGCTAGCAGCATTAAAAAAGAAGAGAAAAGAAACATTACAGCATGTCCCACTTGGAAAGGATAAGTAATGTTTCATGAAGCTTCTGTCTTAGTTAAATATGCACATAGGTATATTCTAGGTCATGAGATAAAATGTGTTATTTACTTTGAATTACCATTGAAAGTTGGAAAGCCATGCACAGGATTATTGTAAACAGGTCTTGCAATCCCCATGAGAATAAGAGAGCAAAAGATAAACTCACTTGGGTGGCTACTGTTGGCTGTCCTGTGTTGTTTATTTCCTTAATGATCAATGGGTTGTAAGTCAGTGTTTTCTCAGTTGACTTCATAGTCATCCTCTCCTTCCAGTCTTGCAGTCAATAAATATTGAGTGCCTGCTGTGTGCCAGGCACTGTTTTAGGCAACAGCAGTGAGCAGAATAGACCTGACCCTCAAGGAACTTACCTTTCATCATGTTACCAAGTGAAACCTTAAGATTCCTTCAGGTTTTGGAGTGATAGGTGCTCTAAAGATTTAGGAGGACTGATCTGGGAAGGCCTCTCTGAGAAGGTGACATTTGAGTTCAGACCCGAGTGAAACTGAAGGTGCAGCTTTGCTTCAGGGAAGAGTGTCCCAAGCAGAAGCAGCAGCCCAGGCAAAAGCCCTGAGTTGGAGGGACAGAACTGTGGTGAGGGCATCCAGGGAGAGTGGAAGGAGAGGAGGTGAGATTTAGGACATTTTTTTGGAGATGAAGCTAACAAGACCTACCCACTATATAGCACAGGGAACTACATGCAATATCATGTGATAAACCATAATGGAAAAGAATATGAAAAAGTATATATATATGTATAACTGAATCACTTTGTGTACAGCAAAAATTAACACAACATTGTAAATCAACTATACTTCAATAAAATTAAAAAACAAAAAAAACTAACAGGACCAAATAATGGATTGGATGTAGAATGTAGAGTGAAGGGATGCAGGGATGAATCTAGGTGGATGATGGAGCCATTTACTGGTAGGGAAGGCTGGAGGCTGATGTAGAAATATGATTGTAGAGAAAAAGAAATCAGTAGTTTTGGGCATGAGTTTCAGAGGCCTATTGGACATACAAGTGGAGACCCAGGGTGGTCAGTTGGATGATCAAAGTCTTAGGTAAGAGTCTAAACTGGAGAATTTGAGAGCCATCAGTATATAGCTGGTATTTAAAGGACTGAGACTGGATGAGCTTCCTGGGGTGGAGGGTTGAATGGGGGGGGGTTGGGGGAGAGTGGGCTGGGAGTGTGGATCAGAAGAGCAGAGGCCCTGGGGCCAGAGCCTCGGCGCCATTAAGGGAAAGAAGGAGGAAAGTTAGGTGGGTGCCTAGAGAAGTTTTGTGGAGAGGGAAGGGAGGGCCCAATATCAATTTATGTAGTGTTGATTCCCCATTTTTGAGCTCTGGACCTATTAGCAGTAAGTGAATTTCCTTCTCTGTGTGAGATATATGTGCTTTTAAATTTTTAAATTTTTTATTTGATAGATTGGGGAGAATAGTACTCATTTCACAGAGCTATTCGGTAAATTAAATTAGTTAATACAGAGTGCTTCAAACAATCCCTGGAACATAATAAGAACTCAGTAACTCTTAGGTGCTTGTTGCAGTGGTGCTTATTATAAGAAATCAATTCAGGCTTAAGGTCTATATTCCAGATTAGTATAGAGGTAAATAGTAGCAATAGTGGCTGTTCATCTGTGTATGCTGTGTGATAATCAATTTTGTTTAGCTGGTTCTCTGAGTAGCATATTAAAGTAGTCTTGAACAATGAGGGGACCCTGTTAGTGGATTACCAGTAAATGGTGATATCAAGTGACTCTAAAATCAAAGTAATGGAAAATTGTCTTCCTTTTTCTCAGACATTTAATTTGTTGTTTGTTCATCACACATCATCTTTCCATACTTTCAAGGTCAAGGGGAGATATTAATTTTTACTGTACTGCTACATTGTCACACAAATTATCATCTGAAGGACTTTCTTAGATTTGACAAATGAAATCTCAGGAGGAACTTGTTAAACCAATAAAATTCAAAATTCTACTTCCTGCCGCTTTCTAGTATGCACCATTTTATTCACCTCAAAGGTACAAATTCAAGCATCCTATAAGGCAAATCGATTCCTTTTTAATTAGGGGTTCTATATACAGGATTTTATGATCATGAAAATTTTAAACCAAGAAGGGAACAAATATTTACAGTTGCAACTTCACGTCAGCTTTGCCCACCATTTGAAGAGCTCTGAAAATGGAAGTGTATCTCCTGTTTTTTCACTATGGCAGTAGAAAATTAGGCTTCAACTTCTCAGGAGCATGTCTGCTCTGTTATGTATGGAATGTGGAAGGTACATAGAAGTGTTCTTTCTTTGTGACTGGCATTACTTTTTTTCATGCAAAGATTTGTTTTATTAAAAGCTAATCTTTGCTTTTATGTGTGTGTGTGTGCTTTTCGTGGTACTATTTCTTAGGCATCTCCAAGTACTAAGGCAAAATTTTATTTTGAGGAGTTATTGCTTTGGTAATTTTTGTACAGAATTATTTCTCAATTTAAGTAGGCCTTTTATTCCAAGGCAAAATTAAGCCAACCACAAGGGTTTCTGGGAGCAGAATAATGTAGTGTTAAGGTGTTGTGTCAGTGTGGGCAGTCTAATGCTTTACAGAAGAAGATTTTTTGTTTTTTCTTTTGTGGTACACGGCCTCTCACTGTTGTGGCCTCTCCTGTTGCGGAGCGCAGGCTCCGGACGCACAGGCTCAGCGGCCATGGCTCACAGGCCTAGCCTCTCCGCGGCATGTGGGATCTTACCAGACCGGGGCACGAACCCGTGTCCCCCGCATCGGCAGGTGGACTCTCAACCACTGCGCCACCAGGGAAGCCCCCAGAAGAAGATTTTTAATGATGCTTAAATATGTGGTGGTTTAAAGATCCCAGCTGAAATGAAGAAGCTCATTAAAATGCATTGAAATAATTTAGAAAAGGGGGGGTGCTTTTGCCAAGATTTGAGACATATATACTTTTTTCCAAGGTTTTACTACGGTTTTGATGAGGCAGAAAGTGACTTTGCCTAATTTCACCTTTATACATGGTGGTTATACCATGCTTGGATCCAAGAATGATTTTAGGTGACTTAGGTGATTAAAATATATTTAATATACTAATCTTTTTTCCAAAGCATCAAAAATAATTAAGATGAAAGACTAGATAAACGCTATGTCTAGAATGAATAATTTAGTTCTAAACATCCCAAAAACTAAGGGGAAAGAGAAATGTGGTTTATAACATTCTCATTGTCTGATATGGAAGCATAGAAGTTTGAGGAGAGAGAATGTTTTTCCAGCTTTTTCTGAATTTAAGGGTAATTTGTTTTGGATTCTAATCCTTTATAATCAACAATGAGTAATAACATTGACAGTCTTTCTTTCCACTCTTTTCTCTCCTCTCCCCACAAAGGGAAATACCTGATTGTAAAACTAATGCATGTTGGTTGTACAAAAAGAAAGAGTTAAAACAAATCAAAAATACATGTACTGAAATGAAGCTTCCCTGAATGACACCAGACCTCTGTCCGAGTAGACATTTCTCAGTTCACAGAAAGGGATGGCATTAAATCACAACTCAATGGAGATATTTTTGTAAGGAGCTGTGATGATGTTGAGTTTAGCAAACATTTATTGGGCATCTGAGATTTGCCAGTGTTAGGGATACGGAAATGATTAAGACAGCACTCTTTCCCTTAAGAAGCTCAAGGTTAAATGAGGTTCACTCTTTCAGTCAATGACCCATCAAATATGTTATATCCATTCATTTGCTGAGTACCTATTATGGGTATAGTATGTAGTGGTCAACCAAGGAGAGTCTAGTGAGGTGCATCAGTAACTAACCATACAACTAATGCTAATGCTGTGTGCTAAGTAACTGGGCTTGGCATGAATAAGTTACCCTGAGAGCACAAAGAAGGAGAAATTTGTTTTGCTGGGGAAGGCTTTGCAGAGGGAGGAACTTTTAGGTTGAGATTTAGTGTCAGAGTGCACCCGACAGCCCAAAAGTGGGGATGGCATTCTAGGCAGAGGGAATAGCGAGCCCAGAGTGTGATCCCGGAGGTGTGATCCAGAATGCATGTTTGGGCAACGGATAAGAAGCAGATGGCCGAACAGAGTGTATGGCTCAGAGTAGGGGAAGTGTGAGGGAAGATGAGGCCGCGAAGATGGTAGAGCTGTGTCCAGTGAAGAAATTTGGGCTTTATTCTGTCAGTAGGCTTTTAAGCAGAGGAGGAGAGATTTATATTTTAGATACATGACAGGTGGAAGCGTGAGACGCGACTGTGGAGCAGAGAGATTGGAGGCAGGGAGTGATGTGTAATTGAGGTAAAGGAGAAGCGAGGTCTTTGGTGTGGAGCGGTATCCGTGGGTGGAGAGGACACACCAAAGTGTCGGGACATTTCTAGTCTGTTGTGTGGGATGAGGGAGAGGAGTCTGGGGGATGATGGTTGCTGAGGAGAGGACAGGCTTCTGGGAATACCAACATTCAAGGATTAGCCCAGGAAGGGGACCTGGTCTTCATTTTATTGAGTATTTTGAGCAATTTTACTTTTCGTTTTCTTCTTGGTAAGTAATAATTGTATTAGTAAATATCTCAACAGACTATTTTATCCACAAGATAACTTATTATCTAATATATACATACATATATATATATATATATATATATATATATATAAATCTTTAAGGGTAAAGCCTCTTTATAATGAAATCAAACTTGTTTAAACCTTTTTTTTTTTAAAAAAGAAGAAATTGTGATGAAGTTATATGTGCCACTGTGTAGAGCCTCTTGTCCTCTCCTTCATTTCAACAGACTGGTGCATTTTTCAAAGCACCCAGTCAGTCCATCCCTTACATCCCTGGGGCAGAGGCAGAGAGTCTTTGGGCTGGTGCTAGGTCTCAATCCTGGCTCCTCTGCCTTCTAACTGAGTGACTTCGGGCCTTTCACTTAATCTCTGAGCCTTAGTCTTCTCATCCGTGAAGTGGAAAGATTAGTATCTGTTGAAGCTTTAAAAGAAAAAGCATTTATTGATTCAAAACGGAATATTTCCTAGAAAGCTACATGACACTTTGAAGAGGCCATTTTGATGTTGTAGACTTGACATTCACACCTATTTCCTGACCACAAAACAACTATTAACCTTTCAGCTTTAAAACATTTACCTAGTTGTATACCCAGCAAACACACCCATCCCAGGTCTGATCCAAGCCTAACTCAGTCCCTGAGCTTTTTTTTTAAAATAAAATATACATATGTGGTATAAAAAATGAGAACAATTCACTTTTTAAAGTTGTTTCTAATGACTTACTTTAAGCCTGGAGTGGCTTGCTGGCTCTTTCTTAAGAAGTTTCACAAATAGTTCAAGTGAGGGGTAGTAGGTAATGGATAGTAGAGACCTTCACTGGAGGTTGAACGGGCAGGGGTTCTTTGTCTCTTGAAGCAGCTAGGGGTGGGCGCTCCAAGGCTGCCATGGTGCTATGATGCCTCCAGGACTCAGGGTCTTTGCATCTTTCTGCTTCACCATCCTTAGCGTTGAGGCCTTCCTGACGCTCTTCTCATTCTCACAACACAGCTTCTTCATGTCTAGACATCACTGCTTTGTTCCAGCCAGGAAAATAGGGAAAGGGCCAGAGTAGCAGCAAAAGCTTTCTCCTGGTGAGGCTTTTCCTTTCTGTTCAGGAAATGAGGCACCCTGTCCTCCACCAGGGGCCTCTGCTTATATTTCATTGCCTTGAGCTGAGTCACATGGCTGTCACTAGCTGCAGGTACTCTGGGAGATCAAGAACTTAGCTTTCTAGCCTCTTTGGTTAGAAGGCAAAGGAAAAGATGGTGAGAATGAGTTTGCATCAGTCAATCTACACAGTATCTGCCCTCATTAGGGCAACATTATTTTGGTGTAGATACAAACTTCAGGCTCTTATGTAGGGTGATCAACTGTCCTTTTTTGCCTGGGACTGAGAAATTTGGAATGCAGGGCTTTCAGGACTATAGCCTGGACAGTCCTAGGAAAGCCAGGGTGGTTGTCACCCTAGTCTTACCATATTCTTTGGTCTAAAAATGTGGAAGTAAGTTATCTCTTGAGGATGAAACCGCCTTGCCTGGGCTTACAAAGATTGAAAGGCAGCTTAATAATTTAATTTTAATAATAATTTAAAAATATCAAATGGTTAATTATAAATTATATAAAATAATTATTAAACTATTAAATAATAATTTACTAATTTACAATGAGAAATAAGTGATATTGGATCCGTGGAGTATACTGGAAGCAGAAGCTGTTTAGTGCATGTGAGGTTTGGACAAAGGGTCTTAGGGCTGCAATGTTACTCAACCCTAGGGGACTCTGCTCATCCTGGGGAGAATTCTGTAGCGCCAGTGCTGCTCAGAAAAGCCTTTCCAACGGGACCAAGCTCAGGGTTCCTTGTCTCTCTGCTGGTGAAGCTTCTCTGGACACTGCCATTTTTGTTTCTTCCCCCTTTCTGAGCTTCTGTTGCTGACAAGTCTCCCCTTCTGATGGACAGTCTTTGGATATGTTATTGTCTTCAGGCAAATCTTTTTTCAAAAGTTGAGGTATAATTCATATATCCTAAAATTCACCTTAAAGTGTACAAGTTCATTGGTTTTATTAGTATATTCACAAAGTCATGCAACCTTCACCACTACCTAATTCCAGAACATTTTCATTCCCCCAAAATGAAACTCTGTACTCACTCACAGTCACTGTCCATTCCCTGCTTCCCTCAGCCTCTGGCAACCACTAGTCTATGTTCTGGCGCTATGGGATTTGCCTCTTCTGGACATCGCATTTAAATGCAGTCATACACTGTGTGGCCTCTTTTGTGTCTGGCTTCTTTCACGTAGCATAATGTTTTCAAGTTCATTCAAGTTAGCATGTAGCAGTAATTCATTCCTTTTAAATGCTGAATAACATTCCATTGTATGGATATACCATATTTTGTTTATCCATTTATAAGTTGGTATCATTTAGGTTGTTTCTACTTTGTGGCTATTTTGAATAATAATGCTTTGAACATTTGTGTACAAGTTTTTGGGTGGACACACGTTTTCAAATCTCTTGAAATATACCTACATTCTCCCAGAATATACCTAGAAGTAGAATTGCTGGGTCTTCAGGCAGCTCTTTTCTGATTCTTTAAGGATACTCTTGTATAGCTTATAGTTTGATTCTCACTGGACAGCATTAGTTTTCCAAGATTTGGGGGTAGATTTACATCAGAATTACCCTCATTGATTCACTCCACTTCAGCCATAGGGTTATTGTGAGGCTTTTCTGAGATAAACCTGTATAAAGTGAGGTGCTGGCCCATAGCTGCACATCACTCAGTTCTGGCATTTCCATTGCCCTATGCTTCCCACCTTTGCCTTCTGGCCACCTTCAGACACCCCAGACCTGTTCTCTGTCTTCTTTCCTTCTGTCAAAACACCGGAATCTGATATCATTTATTGATACCTTTGCTTGATTGACTGATGATACTGAAAACAATTGTATGTTATCTCAGGCATAATTTACATGTTAAACCCTATGTTGCAGGCATGTGCCAGCTATAGCTAGCACATGGGTGGGGGTGGAGTTTTAGACACCAGAGGTCCTCCTGTCACCCAGGCTTCCTGCTGAGGTTGACCTTGAAAGTAGTCTTAATGTAGATAGACCCTTGGTGGGTGACCTGGGGTGAGAGAGTAGGATTGGAAAGACCTTCTCTTCCTTCCCTACTCCTTTATCTGTGCTGAGACCCGGATTGGATATGTCTGCTGGGGCTGCTGGAATCCTCCTCTTCACCTCACTTAGAGCCTGGAGCTCTGCCCCATCTTCAAGATTTCCTCTACCGTCCTCCCTTCCCTGTTCAAACATAGATTCCTCTTATTTCTCCTCTTGCTGGTTAAAGTAATCTGGCTGACCGCCTCGTTTACTTAACCTCATCCTCAAACTGTCTGATTCATATTTTATATTTTCTTACATGTTTAACTTTTAGTTAATATTTAATGATAATTTCATTCTGCAGCCATCCTCTTATCTGATAGCCTGGAACTCATCCCTGGGCCTCTCAATTCTAGCCTCTGATAATTAAGTTTTTAAAAAAAGAAGTGTGATATTCAGACATATTCTCTTATTAGTAAAGGTATTACTGAACGTGAGGCTAATGCCGTGCATCTATAGCAAGCTGTTCCGCTCTGTGAATACTAATGTAATTTAGAGAGAAACCTTTCTTTGTTAAAGACTTTTTCTCCATGGGCCACATGTTTCCAGACTGATTTCATAGTAATTTGTGGTTTTTTAGGTATGTCAATAAAGATGCAATAGCCAGCATGCCGGGATTCTGTTAGATAAACATTTTGTAAGATTGCTTAGTTTTAAAAATTGTTTAAAAAGTTAATTTCTTCCCTAATGTGCCAGTAAAGAAATTTTTTAGTAAATCTGATAAATCGAGGTTAAAACATTTTGTTTTTTTAATGTTTTAAACCTTTTAAACCTCTTTTCTGAAGGTTGATATGTTAATGCTTCTTTTGGTCCACCTACTTTTTTCTAAATTTTAAGAAATCTGTACCAGAATCTGTAACATGCTTATAATGTACTTTTGATATCATATGTATTTTCTTTATTAAAAACAGCTACTAAAAAATTCAGTGAATGGTAGTGTGCATATGGTAACGTATTCCTCATTTATACACTTTTGAGAGAGTGACTCATGCAGTGTTTTTGCTTGAGTTTCTGAGAGTTTATAAAGAGGTTCCAAACATTTGGCAATGGAATTGAAATAATGGATGTGTAAAATGGGAGAGAACATTGTTTCTCATCTGTTTCTCTCTTACCTGGATGAAATTTTAACCTCTTAAAATTTTCCAGTGAAGTCAGGGTCAGTATTGTGAGCCCAGTATGGTTCTACCCATCATGGTCTAAGGATTTCCTGTCTTGTCGAAAAACATGTATATTCCCAAAGGAGAAAATACAGTTTTATTTCATGATGATAAATAGCTCTTTAAGGACAAAGGAGTCAGGTATAAAAGGATGATCACTGTTTTAGGACTATGACATGCTGTGACAGGAAAAGGGAGATGAAAGTTAAAGCTCCCAATTGTTGGCTGCCTGTGAGATCTCCAGCTGCCCTTCTGGCAGTATTTTAGGGATATATTTCCTTTGACCTTCTGTTCGTAGGAAATCACTGGCCTTAGGATCCAGCAGAAAACTGACCTGAAAAGAGTCGAGTTGTTTGAGTGGTCCTTAAGGTAGAGTACATCTTAGTAAGAAGTGGTAAATGACCTTGGGTGGTAAGTAAAGCTCAATTTCTTAGACAGGGTGGTGGACAGCCCAGTGAGAGTGTCACAAATACATACTGAAAATGTGTAAAATTCAGACTCTAACATACTGTTTTATACCTTGACTCTTCTGGATAAGTTGTTATCTTGTCTTTTACCTTCAGGCCTCCTGTTTTGTCCATCATTATCCACCTTGGCTTTGATTTTTTTTTTTTTTTTCCATTGTGCACTTATTATCCCTCTTATTGATTCACTGTGGGGGAAAACTTTTCTGTCAAAGTGATGTAACTTTGATGCCTGGGCCTTTTACCTTGAAGTCTTAATGTTCCTAGAAGTCTACAGAAGACACAGAAGATCACTTTTCTCTAACTCCCTATGTGGGTATTTTATTTGTTAAGGAACGTTGGCATTTAGTGGGGAGGTGGTGGGGGGATGACCCATGTAGTAGAGGCTTTCTTTGTTCTAATTTACGTACTTAACATATTCCTGGCAACCTTTCTTCTAGCTTCAAATTCTGAGCTCTTAGAGGACTTTGATATTTTGGTTTTGTATGCATACGTGTTGGAATCTCTGGGTTGAAAAAATTTCTAGATGTTTGCACACTCTACTCAGCCTAGGATATTAAGGGTTATGTAAAAATTAGTTCCCTAAATGACCATTAACTAGAAATTTTATCTGTCCAGAGAGAGGATTCCTGTAACTTCAAGTATGCATTGCCCTCTGCCTAGCATATTAACTTTGGCAACCAGAGAAAGATGAGAATTATGCTGTGTTTAAATGATTCATTGTGATGAGACAAATCTATTATTATAAAAGCTCTACTCATCAGTGAGAGTGTTTCCTTCTGTTGCTTTAATTAAAGGAGTGGTGGTATTTTTTAATTTAATTATGGCACTTTGATGATCTGATACTTAATGCCTGCAAGCTAAGAATTCTTCAGATTTTCAAGATTTATATTGCATCTAGTGTGGTGCTGAGTAAAAGAATGATGGAAATGTTCTATATCTACACTGTCCAATGTGGTAACCACATGTGGCTGTTGGGTACTTAAATGTGGCTAGCAAGACCAAAGAGTTAAATTTTAAGTTTTCTTTAAAATTAAATAGTCACATGTGGTTAGTGGTTACCATATTAGACAACAGAGATTTAGATCATGTAGAAAATCACCATTTAGTGTAATGACATCCTGAGCTGTCAAGGTTTCTTGTTTTGGGTTGAGAAGTTGAAGCTGGTTATATTTGAGGCTAGTTAAATTTGAAGTTGATGATGAATAGTGTTGCTGTTAGCCATAGGGAAAGACTTCTTCAACAAAGATGTAAGTTTATCAGACTTAAAGGTATTAGAAATGAACTTCTCTGAGAAAGCAAATCATTCCAAAAAAAATTCCAATATAATTAATTGAACAAATATTTAGAAAATACTTCCTGTGTGTAAAGAACTGCTCTAAATGTGGAGGCCTGAGTGAGTGGAACTTAAGTGGTCCCCTCACGGAGCTTTCTATTTGAGTCTTACTTGGGAGGCTTTGATAGGCCAAAGGGTCAGCCCTGTCCAAGGGGGTCTCTTCTAGAGCACAGAATGCCAAGTAGGGTATCATCATCAGGCTGTTAAAGTCAGGATTTGGCTTTAGTTCTTTGCAGCATGGCTGAGGCTATAACAGCACAAGGAGGAACCGTTTACATCTGGGAACATTAGGATCCCGACATGGAAGATTAATTTGGGATGAGAGAGGGTTGAGGTGGGATTGGGATTTCTCCAGGTGTATACTGTGAGAAGCTCTGATGAGTTCCAGATGTGTCTGTGCAGGCCCCTTAGGTCTTCACCACTTCTGGGAGATGGACCTTCCCAAGACTCTGGAAAGCTGGAGGCAGAGATATTGGACAGGAACCCCCCCACCCGCACCTAAGTGAGGAGGAATTCTCGATAATGCTGAGTTTGGCTCAACGACCAGGATTATCTAATATATATAAATATTCCCTTAAACAAAAGTATAGCGAGTGTTAGGTAAGCCAGATTTTTTAAAAGCTGCAGCAAGAATTCAGCTTTTATTTTTCTCCAAACTGGCAAGATCCCACCTGAGTTCAGTTGGCTGTGCTGTTAGTTGGAAACCTAGGGGCAAAGAAAAAGCCACAGGAAAACAGGCTGCATCTGCTCCTATTCTGTGCAGCCATCTCACTTGCCCGTTAAGTTCTGTGATTTTAGCTGAATAAATCATGAATTTAGAGCAGAGGGGGGCGTGTCCCCACGAATCTGTGACCCATCTACAGCCCCACATCTTGCCACCAAGCCACTAACCAGAACTCACTAGGCACTGCTTGGAAGCAGGGAACTCGGAACATAACTGTCCTGGGCCCTCTTTGTGGCAGTTGGGTGGGTCATGAGGGCCTGAAGGGTGAAGCTCAGGCAGGCGGGAAGCAGTAGGTTAAAGACGGAGAGAGGGAGGCCGCATAAACAGTGGGGAGCTAGAGTTAATGATCTGATCTCATGGTGCAGATGTGGAGGGAGAAGAGCCAGCCGTTTCCCCTGGGGAAGGAGACCGTGTCACATGGGCTGTGTCTTGGCAGCTGGGCCTGTCAGGATCCAGCCACCAGAGTTACCCACTGTGGGTACACACTGTCACTGTGGGTTTGTTTTTGCCAGGTCAGGGATGTAGTGCCACATCCCTGTTACGGTCTGTTACATCTGAGGCTGAGGTGGTGGTGGTAGTGTGTGGGGAGGTGGGTTGGCAACCTTCACACAAGGTGTCCAGACACTCGTGGTTTGGGAACTCAGCCATGGAGAGTGGGATGCTCGCCTCTCTTGTGTGTCTGGTCCTTGGTCTCTGGCCTCGGGCCATAATGTCAGGCTGACCAGGCTGGCACACATAGCCTGGAATGGGTTAGGCTTCTGCCTCAGACATTAAGGAAGGGAACTGGTTAGTCCTTCCTGTGCCCACAGGCTGGCAGAGCACTGACTGGCACCTGCCCCTTTCAGAGGTGGGCTTAGGATAGCTGTGGAAATTTTCTAGCGTTTGTGTTGTGGCAGTGTATCCCATCTCCCTCTAAGCACTGCCAGGCCAGAACCCAGTGGAATTGCAAAGAATGAGTTTCCTCTTAGAAGAAAATATTACCTACATGTAAGTAATCTCAGGTACAGATGGGAAATGATGAGCAAATTGACTTTCCAAAGATTTGAAATCTCTGTATCACCAAAGACAAAATCACAAGTATAATTAAAAGACAAATAGGAGACTAGGAGAAAATAGACCATGTGTAATAGACAAAGGATAAATATAGAGAATATATTTATTTTATAAATTCTGTGAAACAATCAGATATGATTTTTTTCCTGTTAGATTAACAGAAGTTAAAAAGATTAATAATATTCTCTTTTGGCAACAGTGAGATAAAAATGGGTATACTTTATATATAGTGAGTATATAAAATGTTCAGACCTTTTTGGAAAGCAGTTTGACAGTATCCATGAAAATAAAGTTACATACCTTTGGTTCAGTAATTTTGTGTCTAGCACAATATACATGGGCACACCCTTATTCTATCATGGTTAGCACTGGTGAAATATTGGAATAACTAAATGCACAGTGGTACAGCCAGCATGTAGAATATTATGCCACACCTAAAAAGAGTGTGGTAGATTTATATGCAACTGGTATGGGAAACTCTCCCAGATACATTCTTAGTGAGAAAAATAAATTACAAAATTATCACATTTATGTAAAAAAACCCCTCGGAACTAGATATATTTCTATATGTATTGCATTTCATGCATTCTTTATGTATTATGCATATGAAATCTATATATAAAATAAATTCATTTTGGTTCTAAGTGTATTTTGTAGATTTTGAAATGTGTTTTTCACATTTTAACATTTCTGAAATCAGTGTATCTAACAATTGGTGGCATAGTTTAATAGTTAAGCTTTTTTTTTTTGGTGAAGCATAATGTAAATCCTATGTGATAAGATCTTAGACTTAAGGGAAGATGGTAGGTAAATGCATTGATCAGCGACTGTAAGGAAGCAATGGGATGGGATTGAGGTGGTGTCAGAAGAGACTTCATCTGTATCATTTGAATTTTTTCCACAGTGAAAATGTATTCACTTACTGTGTAATGAAAAATTTTATATATATATATATATATATATATATATCAGAGGAGATAGATAGAGCTGACTGGTTATCTGTGTCATTTGAGTCACTTTTCTGTCTCTACGTTTTGCTTGATACTCAGCTTCATCTGAGACTTTAAGGCTTGCATGGCTGAGAGATTGTTCAGCTCCATTAAGAAGTTAAGTAGTTGTGAAGGTTCAGTGGGAGAGAATTGAGTATGAGGTCCAAGAAAAGCAGGGAGCAGGATTCTTGAGCCCAGGGCCAGTTGGTCCATCATAACCTTCACTGTCAGTGTGAAAAGGCTGAAGGTGTCAGTCTGCAAGGTGGTGCCAGGTTAGCTAGGGGTAATTCCTGTAGAGTTACTCATCTACCAACTTGGGGTTCCCTGGGACAAGCCTGGTCGGTGATGTCCCATCCACTGTTTGGATAAGGTAATTGTATGGTGAGGCAGAAAATAGGTCAGACCACAGAGTGTTACTCAATGCTGTTGAAAGGAAAGTGCATTGTCTGGGTGGAGAACTAAGCCCTAGTGGTGAAGAGCCAAAGGAGTTAAGTGGACTTTTAAATCTGAGGGGCGTAAAAAGGCAGGCAGGAGCCATAGGTTGGAGGTAGGGTCTGCTCTGTTCTGGAGGCCTGAGCAAGGAACCTTTGTACACAGAGCAGAGTGTGGGTGCCTCTCCGTAAAGCAAGAGCTGCGTTTTGAAGATAAACACGAAGAGTTTAGTACAAACACTATAAAGAGATGACTACTAAAAAAGTACAGAGTGTAGCTGATTGTAAGAGGTCAGCCAGGGCTTTGGGAGCCAGAGGAAGAAGAGAGCACTCTCTGGGAAACCCAGGAAGACTTCTTGGCCAAGATGTCATTTGAGGTAGTCATTGGAGGAAGAGTAGAATTTGAACCTGTTGCTCTTTAAGGAAGGATGTGGGAGGAAGGGAAGGAGGGCTCATCACTGTGAACAGGGGCACAAAGGAGAATATGAGGAAGTGTGAGCAGTACAGTTTCTTGGTACAGGCATATAAACAGGTAGATGGAAAAGGTCTATAAAAGGGAAGCAGTAGGAAGTAAGATTTTATTTTATTTTATTTTAAATTTATTTTTGGCTGCGTTGGGTCTTCGTTGCTGAGCGCAGGCTTTCTCTAATTGCGTCGAGCAGGGGCTGCTCTTCGTTGCGATGTGCAGGCTTCTCATTGCAGCGGCTTCTCTTGTTGTAGAGCACGGGCTGTAGGCGCACGGGCTTCAGTAGTTGTGGCACACAGGCTCAGTAGTTGTGGCGCACGGGCTTAGTTGCTCCGCGGCATGTGGGATCTTCCCGGACGAGGACTCGAACCCGTGTCTCCTGATTTGTTTGGCAGGCAGATTCTTAACCACTGTACCACCAGGAAAGTCCAAGATTTTAAAACGTAGCTTACAGCCAGGCCATGAAGAGCTGAGGGTGCCGGTTTAGGAGTTTGACCTTGATTCAGTAGGCACACGTTTTATATTGAATCTTTTGGTTATCAAGTATTTTTGTACCATCATTGGTTTGATTTTTTAAAAATGTGGTCACTTTAGATTTTTCTGAGAGTTTTTCGATATATGTTCAAATCTTGTGTTAAAAGTATATAGAGCACAGGGTTGTTTTTGTTTTCAATCAAATGATGGAATTTCAAAATTACATTTGTTCTACAAACTTTGTTTTTATTCTCTGCCAGCCAGCATTTGCAAATAACCACTTTCCTTTCACAGGAGATCATAGGAGACCCTAGTTTTTATCTCCATTCAATGAAAGTGAGGAACTGAGCCCTGTATGAAGAGGTGAAATTGAACATGAAAGATTTACTGAGTAAGATTAGTGGCAGATGAAAATGGGCGAGCATTGTTTAGAGAAAGCTGTGATCCTTGTTACCTTTGCTGTGGTATGATTTGGAACAGCTTCTCTGGTCCTGGCAGTTCCTTACAGGCTTTCTTTTAAACCTGACCACCCTTCTGTTGCCAGCTCACCCTCGATGTTAGCTGGAGCTGCTGCTTCGATGGCTGTCTTTGGCAGGAAGCCTCCAGTCAACTTTCTGGATTCTGGTTTTGGCTCCCCAGGTGCCTTGCTGAGCTGAACTGACCTTAGGAATCTGAAATGTGGAGGGTTAGTTTGGGGTAGGGAAATGTGATAGCAATTCTTGCTTTTTCTGCCACAGTATAACTTAACAGGTCTTCTTTTCCCCTAAATGGTACAAGGGGTTGCACTGAAATGGTTATTAATCTGTGTCTGTGATGCTTTTAAAAATAATAATTTCACTAATATGTCACAACATGGATTGTTTATTATTTTAGTAAATGGATAGTTTAACAAGCAGCAATTTACAAATTTAAACATGACAATTAACATGATCTGACATAAAAAATTAAATAATCTCCTGGCATCTTTGTCATCAGCGTTGCATTAATGATTTTATTTTAGCCTTCCTGGGAGCTTTCATTTTTTGTTGACTCTGACTGATGATGGCAGACTGTGGTAGTGATACGCTTTTATAAATTATTTTTTTAGTCAGAATGCTATTAGCATGTAATGTAGACTGGCAGAAATAACATTGTTTATCATTGCCAGGGTTGTTTTGAGTTATGAGTTCTTTAAGGAAGAAGATAGGAGCATCTATAACAGACATTTGGCATCCACTATGGGTTGCCCTCTGGTGGTCCATGGTAGAGTGGACCTTCTGCTACGGAAGTTGGCGCAGGTCAAATTTCCTGGCCTTGCTTCCTGGGAGTTACAGGGGTGGGCTCACTACTTAGGCTCAGCCTGCTGACTGCTTTCACCCTGGAGTTTGAATCTGGAGAGAATGGTATAAAATGCAGGGACAGTTAGTAGTGGCAGTAGAGTTACTAAAATTGCCAGGATTCTTCTTCCCTGGATAGTCCTTGTCACACACATGAGTGTTAATACAGGTGGGCTTAGCCTTTACTTTTGTACATTTCGCACTGATACCTCTAACCAGCTTTTGTGCACATAATCAGAACCCTGAGCATTGGTGACAGACAGTTCAAGCTATTGCGTGGTGACACTGTCTGCCAGCTAGCAGCTTGGGTTCATCAGGGTTGACTGCTTTTTCTGTGCAACAGTGCTTATTCGTGCAGTTATTTGAATACTTAATAGAGTTGAATTTCACACTGTCCTTAGAGGGATTGTCCACTTCATGGAGGTACCTTAGACACCTGATAACAGGGTACCTCAATTTGATATAGTCCGTCTCATTTTTCTGTCCTATTACTATACAAATATATATGATAGCATGTTAAATGTGAGTTTTCCGTTGCCTAAAATTCTGGCCAAGGTCCCAAAGCTGTAACCAGTAGGCAGTAAGTACCCACATAGTCTCAAGGGATTCTAGAAGTATCCATTGTGGGGCTTGTCAGGAGGTGGCTAAATGGGTCTAGCGACTATTATACCCTCCACCCTATAACCCAGCCTGTGTCAGGAAGACTAGAAATGGATTTCATGCAAGGAACTCCTAGTAGGAGGGACTGCTCTTCCCAAGGGAAGTGAAGGTTACTTCCTCTCTGTCCTTCTCCCACTCATTTGAGAGAGGCCCCAAGAGAAAAAGGAAAGGTCGGGGTTGATTGCAAAAGGAGATGGACATTTTATTGAACTGCAGTCACCAGCCAGGTGCTGCTATGGGATTAGGATGGAATCCTGAGGAACAGTTACTGAGGGAGTGTGGCATGTCTCTCCTGAAGTTTGGAGGTGTCTGTGAACAGAGCCTGGTGTCTTCCTCTCACCTGGAAGCAGCTGTGTGGCTGGGGCTACCCGGGGTGGGGAGTGGGGGGAGCAGTGTGTAGAGAGGGAGCAGCAAACGCCTGACACTTCCTGCTGGCCAGGAGGTCTGCCTGGAGGCAGCCACTGAGTCACCTTGAAAGACCTTACCTGCAGGTGCAGCCTGTCCGCTGGGTGTGAGACCCCAGGGGAAAGAGGCTGTGGGTGAACCACAGGGGCAGGGGCTGAGAGGAGGCTGTGAGAGACAAGCCAAAGGCCCCCCTTGCCTGCATCAGGCAGCATGGAGGTTCCAGAGACGGGGTCTCACCAGAGAGATCTGGCATTTGGACTCTTGGAATTGGCAGATGTTTTACAGGCCGGAGGACCACAGACAAATGGGTGGACATTTCCGTTTCCTTTTTCTGACATTTGCCTCTTTTCACTCTCTGGCACCCCACACTTTCCTCACTGTTGGTCTTAGGGGAAAAGCTTCACATTGGATGAAATTAGTTTTGATTTAGATTAGATTGGACTTTTTAATACCTGAAAGTTTGGCTTTATTTATTTAAGATAATTTCTTTTTTAAACTCTAACTACAAATCAGTAGTTCTGTTACTGAACTTGGAAAAAGCCTTCCATGATGGCACAGTCAACGTTCTCAGCACCAGCAGATTAGAGCTGGGTTTTACAATTAAGTGCAGTTTCACTTATTTTGTACCCTGAAGATTTCAGGTGTACAACTTGCCAGCAATTACTTTGTCATCTGAGAAAGCTGAAATTTACTATAAGCTGAACATTGTAAACTTGCTAACTAATTTTATAGCTAGTACAAGTCATGTCCCTATATTGGCATTTGGAACCCCTTATTTAAAGTGTGGTGAAAAACATAATAAAATTTACCATCTCAACCATTTTTAAAGTGTAAAGTACATAGTACAGTATATTTTTAAAGTGCGTAGTTCAGTAGTGTTAACTATGTGCATTGTCATGTAACAGATCTCTAGAACTTCATCTTGTAAAACTGCAGATCTGTACCCATTAAACACTATTCCTCTGCCCGTTCCCCCCTCCCCCAAACCAATGGCAACCACCGTTGTGCTTTCTACTTCTAAGAGTCTGCTTATTTTAGATACCTCATATAAGTGGTATCATGCAATATTTGTCTTTTTGTGACTGGCTTTTTTCACTTAGCATAATATCCTCAAGGTTCATCTGTATTGTAGCATATGACAAGATTTCCTTCCTTTTTTTAAGGCAATAATATTCCATTTTATGTATATACCACCTTTTGTTGACTCATTCATCCATTGATGGTCACTTGCTTCCACCTCTTACCTATTGTGAATAATGCTGCAATGAACATGGATGTGCAAGTATCTCTTTGAGATCCTGTTTTCAATTCTTTTGAATATGTTCCCAGAAGTGAGATTGCTAGATCATATGGGAGTTCTATTTTCAATTTTTTGAGGAACCTTTATACTATTTTCCATAGTGGCCGTGTTATATTCCTACCAACAGTGCACTAGGGTTCCAATTTATCCACATCTTCACCAACACTTGTTATTTTCTGTTGTTTTGATAGTGGCCATCTTGATGGATATGAGGTGATTCCCCATTGTGGTTTTTTTTTTTTTTAAGATGTTGGGGGTAGGAGTTTATTAATTTATTTATTTTTGCTGTGTTGGGTCTTCGTTTCTGTGCGAGGGCTTTCTCACTCTTCATCTCAGTGTGCAGGCCTCTCACTATCGCTCCCTCTCTTGTTGCAGAGCACAGGCTCCAGATGCGCAGGCTCAGTATTTGTGGCTCACGGGCCTAGTTGTTCCGCGGCATGTGGGATCCTCCCAGACCAGGGCTCGAACCCGTGTCCCTTGCATTAGCAGGCAGATTCTCAACCACTGCGCCATCAGGGAAACCCCCCATTGTGGTTTTGATTTGGATTTCTCTTATGATTAGTGATGTTGATTATCTTTTTTTTAAAATTTTTTTATTTTATTTATTCATTTTTGGCTACATTGGGTCTTGGTTGCTGTGCATGGGCTTTCTTCTAGTTGCAGCGAGCAGGGGCTTCTCCTGTTGCAGAGCACGAGCTCTAGGTGCTAGGGCTTCAGTAGCTGTGGCACGTGGGCTCGGTGGTTGTGGCTCACGGGCTTAGTTGCTCCATGGCATGTGGGATCTTCCCAGACCAGGGCTCGAACCCGTGTCCCCTGCATTGGCAGGAGGATTCTTAACCACTGGCCCACCAGGGAAGCCCAAGTATCTTTTCATATGCTTGTTGGCCATTTGTATATCTTATTTGAAGAAATGTCTGTTCAAGTCTTTTGCCCATTTTTTAATCAGATTATTCATTTTTGGTGGTTGAGTGTAGCAGTTCTTTATATATTCTGGATGTTAACCTCTTATCAGATATATGATTTGAAAATATTTTCTCCCATTCCATAGGTTGCCTTTTCACTTTGTCCTTTAATCATATATTTTTTTGCAGTTAAAACACTAATTATAATGATTTAAGTATTTTGAAATACTGAAAAGTTTAGGAAATAATATGACATTTTGATCAGATCTTCAACATTTTCCCAGTAGGCCCTATTGAATTAGGGCATGAAGCTTGAATTAATTCCATCATTTGACTAAAATGCTCTTGCATAATCTGGTTCCCATCAACCATTCCAGCTTTGTGCACTCCATCATCATTCCTCCTTATTCTTTCCCGCTCCTCCTCTGTCCAAAGATTCCCTAAAAATATTCGGTTTCATCCTTCTGTCTGTACCCTTTCACACACTGTAGTTTCTTGTCTATGGAATATGGAGAGCCTTACTTTCCTTCTTGTTTTACCTTTGCAGGCTCATGCTCCTTTAAGACTCAACCAGTCAATCAGCAGCCTCCTTCTTCCATAGCTTCTTACATACAGCCCAGGTTCGAACATTTGTCTGGAGATATTGTGAGGATTTTTATTACCCGCCCCCCCCCCCCCCCAACCCAGCACTGTAAACTTTTAGCGCACCCAGCTTTGTCTTGTCTTTTTAGTCCTTCATTCCTGTGGACCTGCCACAATATCTGGCCCAAAGTATTTGTCTTTTTTAAATGGTTATGGATAGAAAGAAACAGAAAATGCCTTTCTAGAAGTAACAGAACTTTTTGCCAGTTATATGTCTGAAGTATCTTTTCTCTTCTAATTTTATCTGGTAAGAGTTTGGCAGCTAATTGTGGATTTTATGAACTTACATTGGGTTGCTTTTGTCTTCTGTTGTAAAAGCAATAATTAGAGGAAATGATTCTTTTGAGAGGTTGCTTAATGAATTCTGTTTCTTTTAAATGTGCTGCTTTAAATCTTATTTCAAATAAACTGAACTAATGCCCAAATTATTGCACTGTGATCAGTATTGAACCCAAAGTATTAATGATGATTAATTTCCTTCTGTTAGGTTCCTTATAGTCTTTTCTTTGGTGGTGGCGATGACTGGGGGGAGGGTTCAACAATCAAAAAAGAATTTATTGATTTTACATTTAGTGTGGTTTACTCTGCTCGATTTTATTGTTCCAGTGTGAGTTTGATGTAAGGTTGTGCCGTATTAAAATTCTATTTTCTCTTAAACAAATTACTTTATGGTTTATTAACGACTGGTGTTTAAATTTAATGGTTTAGGATTTCAAAAAGCCTTGTTTCGTAAGTCTTCAAGTGTTTTTATTATAATCCTGCAGCCTAACCTTCTGGTTTCACTGCATCCTTCCCCACCCTTGAAACAAGCGCAGGCACAGGCACTCGCTCCAGCGCTCACCCGGTGAGCCCATCTGCCCCCCACTGCTCCTCACCCCCACCTGACAGCACTGAGAGCAGTGCGCCTAGAGTGGTGGCCCAAGTCCCGTGGCCGTGGTACTGCAGCTCCCCTCCCCACTGTGGTATCCCACAGGCAGACCTCTTATCTTCTGTCCCAATAGGCTGGTCAGTTCCTTTGACTTCCATTAAGCCTGTGGGCAGTGAAAATCCAGTAAGTCACCACTAGCTGGAGACTTTCTTTTTTCTGTTACCTTCTCACAAGGCGTGCTGCTTGCATCCTACAGAATATAAGAGATGAGACCAGCATCTGTTTTGTGTCTTAGCAGTGAACTTCATCCAAATGGTCTTGATTTTTAAATGATTTTAGCTTTCATCATGATTTAAATTACTAGTCAAGAAATTTCAGCTTTTCTATAAAAAATACATTCTATTAAAAATTGAAATGTATTCTTCATGGTTTACATTCGGTAAATGAACACTGTGAACCTATAAGCAAGGATCTATGTTGCTTTTTAGACTTTGCAAATTGAAAATTTGGGAGTTATTATGTTTCTTAGAACTTGAAAACTCCATAGGAAATTAACTGTAATTCAGTTGCAGATATTTTTGCCATATTAAATTAGAATTTTAACCATACCAAGCACAGAAGACAAACAGACACTTTTAAATTAGTTTGTTCAACTAAACACAGTAGGTCCTTATGTGTATTTGCCGGTCCTTTTCTTTGTTAATAATAAACTGTATGTTTGTTTAGTAAAAAAGAACAACAGCAAAGTGCTTCTTATAGAACGTTCATCCTCTCAACACACATGAAATGCATTTGTAAACTAGGTGAAGCCACCTAGAATTTGGATCCTCTCGAGTCAAGGTATGTAGCCTCCTTGTTCTGAAGTCACTGGAGGCAGGGTTGTGACGGGAAGAATGGGGGCTGTTGTCTGACCTGCTTCTTGTACCTGCTGTGTGACTTTGCACAAGTTAGGTTTAACCTCTGACAAAGCTTTATTTTCTCATTTATAAATTGGAAGAGGATTAAGATCATGTTTGCACATAGCACATGATATGAACTAATTTATTTTCTCTAGACAGCAACTTATATTTGTGAATTGCTTTCAGGTGATGCTATTTTATTTATTTTTTAAACTTCATCTCTTTGGGTCTTTACTGCCCACTTAGACGGTGGGTAAGGCAGGCATTACTGTCCTTGAACAACTAAGAAAACAGGTTCAAGAGAAGTTTTGTGCTTTGTATGTCCTATCTTTTTCATGGCCAGTCGGTGACAGAGCAAGAACTCCAGCTTGGGTCTCCTGGTCCACGTCCCATGGTTTCCCCATTTTCCCCACTGACGTGCTATTTAATACTGTGCAGTGGCAGAAGAAAGAAGCATAAAGCAGTTCTCTGCTGATAGTCACTTTCATTTTCCAGTGTGATTATATCTTTGGAGGAAAAAAATGAATCTTTGATTTTTCATCTCCCAAATCATTCTTTTATTTATAGTCAATTAGTCCAAAGAAAGGAAATGTTTTTCATATATTTATGGAAGCAACCACTATTTCTATGAAAGGTTAGATAATATATCACCATTCTAAATGGATTTTTAAAAACTCCATAATCCAACGAATAGTTCTTGAATAAATCTTCACCTGAAGCGTGTAAGTTGGATTGAAAACGTTTTATCGCTTGGGGTCTCTGCACTGTCACCACTGTTCTTTGAGTATGAAGTTGACCTCCACTCTTGAGAAAATGAGTGATCATCTCTTTTGTTGAAAACAAACCTGAATATATGAGGTATGGCAGTGTTGTAACGAAACAGACTCCACAAGTCACACATCAATACCAGCGTCATTATTTTTGGCCAGATGTGTATTACATAGCTAGAATTTATCATCCTTATCCTAGTCAAATTTAAAATATCTTAGATTTAAGCAGCCTTTATATTCTTTTTAATATAGAGCAACGAGATTTAAAACTTTAATTACACAGATGAAACAGTAAGAAAACAGTGCAAGATAAACATCTGTAGGTAATGTTGTAGAAGGTGAAGTTCTGTAGAACTTCAGAAAAGAAAAAGATCAGTAGGATTTCCTAGAGGAAGTGTGAGTTTAGCTGCGTCTTGGTCAGAAAAAATAGCTTTTTTCTATTATCTTACTGCTAATATCTAAACACAGATAAATCTGGCATTAACTAACGTTAATATTGTCTGGAGACATCTAATGTTCAAAACAGAAAGTGGAGATGGATTAGGCTCAATTGGCTTCTGTTGCTCAGAGGATGTGTTCAGGGCTGTTTCTCTGCATCTCGAGCTCTGCTCCCTCTGTATATGGGCTTGCTGTGCCTATAGGCTCTCTCCTTGGAGTTGGGAAAATGGCCACTCATACATCTTGCCAGGTGAGCAGTTCCAGCCCCCAAAGACTTTTCTCTCCCAGCACATATATAGAAACAGCCTTCCTGAAGCATGTGCCCGCCCCTTAGACTAGCTACTGTCACTGGAGGCCGGGGGACCGTGGTTTGGAGGATGTCCCCATCCATGTGAGTAGGGGTGAGGACACTATGATTGACAGTTCTCCAGGACCAGAAGTGGAAATGGGTTCCCCAGGAGAAAGAGTGATGTACCAGAGGAAGAGGAGAGAGTGGGAAATGTGCACAGCAGCACAAATAATAGCTATCATAGTCTACGACATAGGACTGCAAAACAGTTTTTAAATTGTTCAGTGGGTTCAGGTATGGGGATGTTAAATGCAGGGGAATACTCTGAGTAATTCTAGACAGTTGGTCCAGGTGTCATTCCCTGTTATCAGTTTTTTTTGTTTTGTTTTGTTTTTTTGTGGAACGCGGGCCTCTCACTGTTGTTGCCTCTCCCATTGCGGAGCACCTGGAAGCGCAGGCTCAGCAGCCATGGCTCACGGGCCCAGCCGCTCTGCGGCATTTGGGATCTTCCCGGACCAGGGCACGAACCCGTGTCCCCTGCATAGGCAGGCGGACTCTCAACCACTGCGCCACCAGGGAAGCCCTATTATAGTTTTTAAAGTAGCCGATCTTCAACTACTCTTCTACTTAATACACCATGAAAGTATATATTCTTAGTGTCCCAAGTGTTTGTGCTTTGAAATATTTATATGTATCTTTTATATTTGTGCTTTTGTAAGTTAAAAAATGTAATTACCATGGCCATCTATTTGGATGTGACAGCCCCCCATTTTATAAAATAATTACTGTTGAATCAAAATTTTTGCTCAACGTGTGCCGTCAAGTTACCTATCAAAGCCAACTGAATGAATGATTAAAAGGTTCAGATCAAAAGCAACTGGCTTAACTTCATGGAGATTTTCATCCTTTAATTTAAAATGTGTCTATGTCTAACTGATTATCTCTCACATTTTATAAAGAAATATTGACATCCTGTGAAGTATGCAGTGACCTCACTTCTGGCTGTGTGGGCAGGTTTCACTGCAGGCCTCTGAAGCATTGATATTCCTGTAACCTTTGAGACAAGATGTGTGTGTAGTGTATTAATGAGCTGGTGGAAGTGATGTACAGTAATTTCATCCTTGGGTAAAAACAGATGTGAAAGATTCTGTTTTAATATTTAATCAGGCTCCAAGCCTCTGTTGGCTTGTTTAAGTTGACCTGACAGCATTATACCTGGAAGCACTTTGAATTAAACTCTGAGTGCTTGACCTTGTTCAAACGGTTGTAATTTAATAAGGCTGATGTCTTGGTGGAGATAGCGTGGCTAATAGGCAAATCCTTTTCTGGCTGGGATTATTGTGTTTGTGAGTGCTGTGGATGAGGAGGGCCAGAGATTCCCACGTTCTCACCAGCTTTGGGGAGGAGCTAGATTTGAAGAAGCGAAAAGTCTAAATTAAGAAATTGTCTTTTAAAAGACCTTTAAGAGGGCTTCCCTGGTGGCGCAGTGGTTGAGAGTCCACCTGCCGATGCAGGGGACACGGGTTCGTGCCCCGGTCCGGGAAGATCCCACATGCCGCGGAGCGGCTGTGCCCGTGAGCCATGGCCGCTGAGCCTGCGCTTCCGGAGCCTGTGCTCTGCAATGGGAGAGGCCACAACAGTGAGAGGCCCACGTACCGCAAAAAATAAATAAAAGACCTTTAAGAACTGGTCTTTTAATTTTTAGCCTTACGGAAGTAATGTTTTTAATGTAATTTTAGTTGGGCTCATTTTGGTTGAAAGGAATGAAAAATCATTTATTAAAAATGATTCCAGGTAACACAACAATGTAATGCAGTTATACTCCCAATAAAGATGTTAAAAAAAAAAAAAAAGATTCCGGGGACTTTCCTGGCGGTCCAGTGGCTAAGACTTCGCCTTCCAATGCAGGGGGTGCAGGTTCAATCCCTGGTCGGGGAGCTAAGATCCCATATGCCTCACAGCCAAAAAATGAAAAATAAAACAGAAGCACTATTTAAACAAATTCAATAAAGACTTTAAAATTGGTCCACATCAAAAAAACAAACAAAAGATTCCAGCCAAGGGGGCTGGAAAATTCTTAGAAATCAAAGGAGCCCTAGGAGAAGGGGATGCTAGCTATGGCTCTCTGTCCATCTGTTTGTCCGTCCTTCCATCTTCCTGTCTGTCTGCCCACCCATTCATTCTCCTTTAGTCCCCTCTGGTCTCTGTGTTGTTGCCTTCCTCTGCATGTCATGGGCTCTGCTCTCCACTCTCACCTGCTGGTTTCCTCACCCTCTTTCCATCTTTTCCTCCACGCCATAGCTTCTTGTTTACTCAGCATTTCTTTTCTCTCAAGCCACAGATTTGTTGTGGCCCCTGTTAGTTTCAGCTCTCTTGTACCCTTTCAGCTCTGGTTCCTGCTGTTAACAAGTTTGTTTCCTTATTCAGATAGTCGGGTGCTCTGTCAAAGCTACTGTGTTTTCTAGAGCAAGGCGTATCCACAGGATCGGTTTTGGCTTGAAAGAAAGTTTGTTTGGACCAAATACCAAGACTTGCCCAATATAAATGCACATATAAATATACATATATATTTTTTTCTGGTTATGAAAGTGCTGTTACATGCTTATTGGGAAAAAAATGAGAAAAATTAATACAAATGCAGTTAAAATCTCTTGTGATTCCCACTATTCAAATAGCTAATAACCACTTTGGTATATTTCCTCTCATATTTTTTCTTGTTTACACATTAAAAACTGAATACACATTAAAAAGTGAATATACATTAAACAGCCCCCCCAATTCAGAATCATATTGGTAATGTTTTAAAGGTCTTCATATGTACTACATGACATGTGTAGGAATACTCAGGCTGTGAGACTTGTATTAAAAGCTGTGCAGGGGCTTCCCTGGTGGCTCAGTGGTTGAGAGTCCGCCTGCCGATGCAGGGGACACAGGTTTGTGCCCTGGTCCGGGAGGATCCCACATACCGCGGAGTGGCTGGGCCCGTGAGCCATGGCTGCTGGGCCTGCGCGTCCGGAGCCTGTGCTCCGCGACGGGAGAGGCCACAACAGTGAGAGGCCTGCGTACCAAAAAAAAAAAAAAAAGCTGTGTAGTTTGGTGTGAATGATGGTGGCTGGGGCTGTGATCTTTTCCAAAAGTTGGGTTCCTCATCCAAGCTCAGTGGCTGTGGGCAGAGTTCAGGTCCTTGTGGTTGTAGGACTGAAGCCCTTTGCTCCTAGAGGCTGCCCTGCCACATGTCCTTCTCCACAACATAGTGTTTTGCTTCTTCAAGGTCACTTTGAGAATCTTTTACAGACTTTCAATCTCTGATCCTTTGAAAAGCCTCCATCTGATTATTAGATTCACCCTAGATGGTCTCCGTCTTGATGGACTTGAGAACCAATGGATTTGGGGCCTTAATTACATCTGCAAAATTTCCTTACCTTGGTCATATAACTTAACCTAATTATAGAGGGTGAAACCCGTAATATTCATGGTCCTGCCCACACTCAAGGGAAGGGAATTATAGAGGATGTGTACACTAGGAGGCCATCCTAGAATTCTGCCTACCACTGCCTTAGTCTCTCTGCATACATTGCTGACTACCTGCTGTCTGTCACTTTCTTCTTTAGTTGTGTTAATACATCCAGTGTTTGGAAGTCTGGGCTTGGAAGCTGTTTTTGCATCTCTAAAGCTACTACATGGTTCTATTCATATTCAGTATGTATTGATTTTTAAGTTTAAATTTGTGAAGGCAAGTTTATTTCTCTTATCTTTTCCCTTTCAGTATTTGGGGGATGGCATGAGGGAAGATGTCTTCACTGTAATTTCCAAGGTCCTGACAACAGTGACCTCTCTTGGTAGTTTTTGTTTGTTTGTTTTGTTTTGCTTTGGGGCTATGTTGGGTCTTCGTTGCTGCGCGTGCTGCGCGTGGGGTTTTCTCTAGTTGCAGTGAGCAGGGGCCACTCTTCGCGGTGTGCAGGCTTCTTATTACGGTGGCTCTCTTGTTGCAGAGTACAGTCTCTAGGCACACGGGCTCAGTAGTTGTGGCACGCGGGCTCTAGGGTGTGCAGGCTTCAGTAGTTGTGGCTCGCAGGCTCAGTAGTTGTGGCGCACGGGTTTAGTTGCTCTGCGGCATGTGGGGTCTTCCTGGACCAGGGCTCGAATCCGTGTCCCCTGCCTGCATTGGCAGACGGATTCTTAACCACTGCACCACCAGGGAAGTCCCTCTTTGTAGTTTTATGGTCTAAAGATTTTATATTATTAGAGAAATTCTGCCCTCATTGAACTTTTGAAGACTGTAACTTAACATTCTACTTAATAGATGGAGAAACTTAGGAGAGGAAATGAGTTGTTTACATAGTTAAATTATTAACCATTGAAGAAATGCAAGTACATTGTTTCTTGCTTATTTGCGTTCTACATTCTCTCAATGTGATGACTTCCAGTAAAAGGCACAGTCTAAAATTAAAGCAATTAAGAAAAAAAATTCTATTATGGCAGTTTTGACAGTACCTAAACATAGATGTCATTGTTCATTAAAATGAATGCTGGACTTCATTAAAATGAATGCTGGAGAAACTGGGGGTTTCTCCTGTCTTTTGCTCATTTTCCCTGAGTGGTAGTAGCTTGTAGGTTAAACATGCAGCCCTGGTAATCAGGCTGCCTGGGGTAAATCCTCATTCTCCCATTTACCTCAGTCTCCCGAGCCTCTTTTCCCATCTGTAAAATGAGGGTTAAAGAAGAGTTCGTGTAAAACACTTCATATGATGCTGAGCACTAGTACTGATGGTAGACCAAGGAGAGATGGCCGAGATGGGAGGCATCAGCCCCAGCAGGGAAGAGTCAGAATTGTTTAGAATTGCCTATGCAAAGTGATAATAAGCGGCAGACTGACTGTAGTCAGTTTATTACTGATTTTAAATTCTCTACAGACAAGGTGTACCCCCTGTTGCCTGTACCCCACGTGGACCAATCCTTCCATTCAGCCCCTTGTTTTGTTTTTGTTTTTGTTTTTGTTTTTTTTGCGGTACGCGGGCCTCTCACTGTTGTGGCCTCTCCCGTTGCGGAGCACAGGCTCCGGACGCGCAGGCTCAGCGGCCATGGCTCACGGGCCCAGCCGCTCCGCCGCATGTGGGATCTTCCCGGACCAGGGCACGAACCCACGTCCCTTGCATCGGCAGGTGGACTCTCAACCACTGCGCCACCAGGGAAGCCCCATTCAGCCCCCTTGAAATGCCACTGCCTTGCCGGTAAACGCCCCAAAAATGTTTGCTGTTACTGCTTTTCTCACATTTGAGCTGAGGTGGGTGTTTTCATTAGAGAGGAAATGCAAGGTAAACATGGGCTAATAACATTTGTGGCAGAAGTGTGTAGAAAAATTGGTGTAATAAAAACAAGAAGACATTTTTAATATGGCTTGTAAACCATTAAGAGTAAAATATAGCAAGATCTGACCTGAAAGAAAAATGAAGCAGCAACTGATTAATCAAAACATGTTTTTGCTTTTTTTCTTTGTCTGGGTCCTAAACATGGTGATACTTCAAACATGTGCATAAAGACATGAACTATCCCTTCACTTATTATTTCAGTCTTCCATTTTGTCTATAAACTATACTTAAAAGACTATAGTGAACAAACTTACAGTGTCAACCTGAGCTTTACAATCAAGATGGTCCTTGTCCCTAGTCTTGGCCTCAACCCACTTGTTCTGACTCATCACCCCAGACTGTTCAAATTCATTGTCTCTGTCTCTGCTGGGCTGCTTCTTGGGCTTCAGCCCCTGGAATGCTCTCCATTCTGTGTCCCTAACTACTACCTAAGGCACAGTTCTGCAGTTTAAGTCCCTTTAGCTCAGTGAAGCCTTACCTTCCAGACCCTGTTCTGCATTTTACTGGTGCTAAATCCTTCCTTTAAATTTATGGCAAGCACTTGTTTATAGGGCTCATTTCTTCCCCCTTCCTGAAAGATGTTGGTTGAGATTTCACTGTGGTCAAGGCAGGATGATCACTCGGTTCTGCAGAGAGTGGGCTGAACGTGGTAGAAGTGGTCATTTTCTTGCCTTCCTGAATTTCTCTCGTCCCATTCTCTTTTCAGGGTACATTCCTTTCAAATCCACCTGTCTTAAACCCACCAGAAATTGCTTAGACTAAGTGGGCAAGAACTTTCAGAATATTCAGAAGGGACTTTAGAGACCACCCAATACAGAAATCTCTTGAGAGAGGGTTACCCTGTTCTGTTTGTTTGCATACTCCATTTGCTCTGTTTGTCAGAGGTGCATCCTTCACACTGAGTCTGAAACTTCTCTTCATTCTGGTGCTCTCCAGTGTAGTTACACTGAATTTTTCAGTGCAAAGCACTGTGTAGTTATTCATTTGAACTTTATAAAATTGCTGATACTGGACTTTTTTGGATCTATGAAAATGGCAATTTTACGTGGGTCAATCCAATATATTCCTCCTGATTCTCTGAGTTTTTTTTCAGTTTATATATTCTTCTAGTTTAAATAACCTCCTGTCACTTAACTTATAAGTTCATAGTTCTTTTTTTCCTTTTATATATTTTTATTATTTATGTTTATCCTTACTCTGGGAGACCACAGGCTCTTGACCCACGGCAGCTCAGATTCTGCCTGGGCTCCTCTTCCCCAGATCAACTGCGAATTCTTCCCCAGCTTCTCTCCTTTTCGCACTCTGAACCAAGCTTTCTTAATCACAATATCCACAATATATATATGAAGAGGTTGGCGGGGGGAGTCAGTAGTGGGGACATGAGACATCTGAAAAGTAATAGTAAAGGTCGTCATCTTGGCCTTATTAATATGTAAACGAGGCCAGGCCTGTTCCCTAAAATCAGTTTTAGAGTTTATCCTCTTGATTGCGCAGGAGAATTGTTCCCTGTCTAGCTCTTTATTGGCTGGATACCAGGTGGAACTGCTCAGATTTGGGTTAGTATTACGCCAAAACTGGACTCCCACATCCTTCTGGGTAATCCCACCCGCTTTGCGCAAAAGCTCCCGGCTCTGGGCTTCCCTGGTGGCGCAGTGGTTGAGAGTCCGCCTGCCGATGCAGGGGACGCGGGTTCGTGCCCCGGTCCGGGAGGATCCCACATGCCGCGGAGCGGCTGGGCCCGTGAGCCATGGCCGCTGGGCCTGCGCGTCCAGAGCCTGTGCTCCGCAGTGGGAGAGGCCACAACAGTGAGAGGCCCGTGTACAGCAAAAAAAAAAAAAGCTCCCGGCTCATGTCCTCCTCCTCGTGGCTGTGCGCACCTTCCCCTTAGCTCTCTTGGGTTCTGCATGGATACTGGCCTTCTGATGAGGAGGGGGTTCTATGGCCAAAGGTACTTTCTGACTTATGTTTGGACCAGCTTGAGTTCTACAGCAGGCTTAAATTTCTTAAGTTTTTTGTTCATATTTCATGTGTGCTTAGTGTCCTTTACCTGTTCTTATTTCAAAGGAAATTTCGTGGAGCAGTTGTAGTCCTTACAGGATGAGCAGAAGACCCAGCATCCAAGCTCCACCCCAAAGCACTTACATCCCAAACTACTTTGAGGGAGGAGGTTATTATGCTTTTGCATTCAGCTATCTCATCTTTCCTAACATTCTCACTGTTTTACTCCTGCTTTATTGAGGTTATGTATGTATTGAGTAGGTAGGATAGGGCAAAGGGAGACCTCCCTCCCATTGTCGTTGCTTTACTAATCAGTCTACTTTGGTTATTTATATTTTAGTCTTTAAGTCAATTAGTGAATTCATCTAACTGCCTTACACTTATTTTTCTCTCTTCTCCATAATAGCATGAAAATAATTTGTCACCTGCCTTATTAAGAGGAGAAATGAGCTTAGTTTTTGAGGTTTAGTGCCTAAGTAACTCCATCCTGGCATCTAAAGATATTGATACTTTACTTCTGGGTACTCAGAAATAATCTGTTTAATTTTTTCTAAAGTTTTTTGCTGAGGGTGAGTGCATTATTTTCTTGCCTGTTATTTTCTGAATTTTCGTCCTTAACTTTGTTGTTGTTGGCATTTGCTCATATTCAGACTTCTGGCATCTCAGCCACTCTCCCTGACTTTAAAAACTTAATTGACTGCAGGTCTGCTACCTCCCTGGTAAGTCCTCTTGGGTTTAAGAGGAAGTTTGCTGAGACCTGGAAACTTGAACTTGTATAAAACAGGTATCAACACTCATCTTTTATGGATGAATGCAGGGAGTAAATACACATACATACAGAAGCTAGGTCCTCTGTTACCATTTCTTCCCTGTCTTGGGCTTGAGCTGTTTGTCTTGTCTAGCCTACCCTTTGCCATTTTCAAGATCTTTTCCTTTGATTCTTGTTAGAGGATCTTGGGTATTTTTCTTCATTCCTGAAAGAATATGTTTTTAAAATATATTTTGAGATTGGTACTTTATTATGTAAAGCATCTTTCCTCTAAAATCTTGAAAACAACTTTTATTTTTCTTTACTGTGGGTAACCTAGCGGAGTATGATATGTGTGAAGATATTTGATAAACAATGTTTGCATTCCTCTGGGATTCATGCTGTTAAATGACAGCATATATGTGTGTGAGACTTGTGTGCATGTGTGAACATATTTTTTTAAGTTGATTGAGCATAAATTTTAACTGTCTTCACTTACTTTAGAACTTAGTCCACCTGCTGTTCCATGCCAGTTTTATAGAGCCATGTCATTTTCTCTTGATGAATTCCCTGTCTTTCTTCTCATCATGATTTTTAAATTATTATTTTGTAGTATTTGAGATTCTTACATCCATTTCAAATTATCTTTCCTTTAAAAATATTTGATACATTTTCTAGAATGTGTATGTCCATAATCTGGGGAAAAAACAGTAAGTGTTTGTGATTACTTTTTTAAATTTTTAATAAAATTTATTTATTTATTTTGGCTGCATTGGTCTTCGTTGCTGCACGCGGGCTTTCTCTGGTTGTGGCGAGCGGGGACTACTCTTCGTTGTAGTGCATGGGCTTTTCATTGCAGTGGCTTCTCTAGTTGCGGAGCATGGGATCTAGGCGCGCGGGTTTCAGTAGTTGTGGCATGTGGGCTCAGTAGTTGTGGCTCATGGGCTCTAGAACACAGGCTCAGTAGTTGTGGCTCACGGGCTTAGTTGCTCCGCGACATGTGGGATCTTCCCGGACCTGGGCTTGAAGCTATGTCCCCTGCATTGGCAGGCGGATTCTTAACCACTGTGCCACCAGGAAAGTCCCATGATTACTTTTTTAAAAGCAGATTCTATTTTGTAAAATTATATTCCCTTTTATATTACAAAGGATTTCTAAACTGGTTTCCTTCTAATCGTGTCTTCAGTAGCTATTGATTTCAGCATTCAAATATCCTAATTTCTAGGTTGTTTGGGCATGTTACTCAACTGTTTCGCATATATATGTGTGATAGATAAAGGTTGAAGAGGATAGGGTTGGAGGAGGAATCCTAACTTTCAGTAGGTTTTCTATTAAATAGTCATTCAGGTATATCATTTCCTATATTGTGAGTATGTTAATGCAGCTCAGCCATGTATCTTGTATTTAGCTCTCTGCCTGTATTGTAGAAAGGTTATTTATTATATGAGCATTTGCTTTCTCTTATTTTTCCCTCTTTTTGTCAGTTATAATAGATATGAATGCAGTTTATAGTATGGGCAGCCATGTCTAATTTTTAGGCTCTCGGAATTACAAAGGAGGCTATCATATATTGGCCTGTAGCGTTGCCTAATTACAGTCAAGTTCATTAATGACCCATGTGAGTTAGTGCTCTACCTGATGTCTATATCTGTGTGTGTGTGTGATGGAGCAGAGTGATCATGGCACATGGGGCCGGCCTGGCAGGACTCTCCAACATGGTGCCCCAGCATCGGCCCCAGGGGAGCCAGCAGCTGGAGCAGCATCTGTTTTTGACAGCAGAGTGTCCTTGTTGCTATTGATTGGGTTGTTCAGTCAAGTGCCAAAAAAATGGATCTAACCATAAATGGTAGTTATATGATAATCCCAGAGATAAGTGTCATGTGAAGTGTTACTTGCATTTGAGGGTGTAAAGAGAGGGAAGGGGGTAGGCAGGTGGTTGGAAGGAGAAGTTTGGTGTCACAAGCTATTCATTGGGAACTCTGCAGATAACTTTTGTTAGGGAAATCTGAAGTCAAGCACCCCCCACATAAACTTCGAAATAGATTTCAAAATATTCACATAATGTTAATTGCTTCTAGAATTCACAAGGATTGAAATAGACTTTGGTCTTGCTACAGAAGCACATTACCTGATGTTAGTCAAGCAACAACTTGTATTTTAGAAATTTGCCCCTTTCAGAGAGTGCACAAAGGTGGAAGAAAACTTGTATGCCCGAGTCCCGCTAACAGATCTATCAATACATTCAGAGACAGGAAGCAAGCTGACCTGCGGAGGTCGGACCCAGGCCTTTCCTGCCAGAGAGCTGCGCCCAGTGCCTGAGTCTCCTGCTACCCAGTTCTCTTAGGCCAGTACAGTAGACCTGTCCTCAAGACCAGCATGAACTTTACGTGTTATTTATTTAGCAAGTCTGTAGCATTTTCTTCATACAGTGTATCACTGTGCTTTCTCAACACATAATTAGTTAACCGAGAAATTAAAAGACCTGTGACAGAAAGCAGATGCTGAACTCACAAAAAATGAGAAATAAAATTCAATCAGGTTTATTATTTAAATGAATTCCTTTTAAATAGAAGAATTGTTATGTGGGTAGCTTTCAACATAATTTTCTTGATATTAGATGAGTAGAACTAATTTGGATTTGGTTAATTCAGTATTTATCACATTTAATTATTATTTACTGCCAAGGTTAAAGCAATTTATTTCTTCTGGAAAATTTTAGGATCTTATGAGTAAGGGACTTCAGCCAGACTTGGTAACTTTTTCAAAGTAGCTGGCTGAAGAAATTAGGAATTTCTTTAATAATGAGCCATCTTTTTTTGAATTCAACAATTTAAAAGGCCTGGATAGTTAGGTTATGATTCCAGTGTACCCTTAGTGCAAATTGATCTTTTTCCCCCTGTTGACATATTCTACTTTGTTTTCAAAGTCTAGTTTATGCAGTTTCCTTAAAAGCAAAGAAAACATCTTTGAAATACAGCTTTTCATTAAAACCTGTTCTTACTTTGGCAAAAGTAGTGATAATCATAATGATAAACCATTACTATATGTAGCTTAAGAAAAACATCCTTATAAGTCTCTCTGTGTTTTTGAAAATCATGCTATGGGCTGATAAATGCATATACTACCGCATCCCACTGTACATTCTGGCATTCTGAATTCTCCTCACTTCCTTGATCTGCCATGCTCCATGTGCTTCCAGATCTTCCTTCATGTAAGGTGCCTCACCTGCCAAGAACCCCACTTCCCGCCTTCACTCCCTTTGTCTAGCCAACTCTCACTCATCCTTTAGACCTCAGGGTCAATGTAACTGGAATCTGGGAGGCGCCTTCCCTGACCAGGCTCTGAGCTTCCATTGCCTCCTGTTTCTCTCTCACGTAACATCATCACATTTATTAGTGCTGTCTCATTATAAACCCCAACAAGGCAGGAACTGTATCTTTCTGTGTCCCCAATACTACCACAGTGCCTGGCACATACTAAATTGCAGTGAATATCTGTAGAATGAAAGACTGTTTCCTTTCTTGTCACCAGTCTTTCAGATAAAGAATTATCTAGTTACCTTTGTCTTAAATTGAAATAATTTAAAGGTTACATGTGCTGGCAGATCAATTCAAATAACACCGCACTCCAATATTGCTGCCCATTGCCACTGTTATCGGTATTCCAAAGGTGATTTAAAATTCACTTACATTGCTTGATGATATGTAAAATGTATAATTTTTTTATACTGGTGTTGCCATTGTAGTGGCCCTGCGAGATATCATAATGCCTTAATGGTAATGTGTCTTGTACATCCGTTTGCATTTTCCCTTATATCTATAGTTCTAAATGTTTTGTTGATTTGGTGCTTTCTTTGATAATTCTCACTTTTCTCTAAGTTAAACTGACCTTCTCACATTTGTATTTTTACAATCTCAACAGTTTTATCAGGGACATAGTTTTCTATTGTATTCTCTAGCATGGCACAGTGCTTTTATATAGAGCTTGGTTTTATGTGCAGTGATGAGTCAGAATGAAATATCTGCTCAGTAGTACTGGATTTCATGTATTTTGATTTCCATATTCTTCTGTATATCACCAAGTTCCACGTTATCCAGGGAATGCTTATAGAAGTGGCTCAGAGTCCTGTATCTTTATTGACTGTGCTGGCCGTAGACATATTTGCAGTTATATTAAATTTGCTTTGTAGTTTTCATATACTTTATTTGCTTGGCTTTGTTTTTTAATTATACTTGATACATGTGTATATGACTTCATTCTTGGTAAAAATTCAGATAGTGTAGATCTGGTAATGGTTCCTTTGACCTATCCCATTATTTATTTACTTTGTATATCTGAACACTTTGTATAAAACTGAACATTTCTTTGTGATGTTTCTACAATTTGATAAAATAACTCAATCCAGCAAGCACTTTAAAGAAATTATTTTGAAAATAATACAGAAAAGTTACAAAAATAGTAGAGTTTGTATATACCCTTTACCCATCATCCCCTAATGTTAACCACTTACATAGCTGTAGTATGATTATCAAAACCAGAAATTTATTGGTACAGTACTATTAAACTAAACTACAGTCCTTATTTGAGTTTCACCAGTTTTTCACCTACTGTATTTTTTTGTCTCAGGATCCAATCTGGGATCCCACATTGCCTTTAGTTGTTGTTTCTTCTTTGTCTCCTCCAGGTTGTTATACTTCCTCATTCTTTCTTTCATCACCTTAGCAAACAGTTTTGGATACTCACTATGTCTTAAACACTAAGATTGGTGCTTGGCAGTAGGGAGATAAAAGAATGGAAAAGACATGGCCCTTACCTTCTAGGTCTCATGAGGTAGACCCCATATACAAATGATGAACACAATGTAGTACCTTCTATAAAAGGCCTTTGTACTATCTGAATAAGAGGAGAGAGTTAATACTAATTCATGGGGTAATAGTGTTGAGGTGGCCTTTTCAGAAGAAAGGCCATTTGATCTAGGTCTTAAAAAATGAGAGAACTTTTCTTCTTGGAGAACTGGCATGGAAGAAGACATTGTGAACAGAGACAACAGTATTTGGCATGAATGCATGACAGACAGACTGGTGACTGTGCAGACTGGCACATCACTTAATAGAAATGGAGCATAGGGTATGTGGAGACCATAGTGAAAGATGAAACTAGTAACACAGTTAGGAACCAACTTTTTTCACTGCTTTTTAATAATGTAGATGTATTCTCATACTTATGAGGTAAATTTTGACTTTTTAAAAAAATTTCAAGTTAACCATACTTATGGGTATTTAATTTGTAATTAGTGTTTCTAATTTTAGAATGTATAACATAGAGATTTTATTGTCTGGACAAAGGGAACAAATAATTATGTACAGCTCTTGTAGTAGAACCTAAAATCTTTTAAAAATTCTGTTAATAATATGAATTTATTTTATAATATCTTTGAGCACCTATTATATGACATACACTTTTTTAAGTGAGGGATATAGCAGCAAAGAAAACAGAGAAAAATTCCTATTCTTGTTCCAGTACATTCTAGTGGTTCTTGTTGTAATATATTTGAGTTAACATGGCAGGGCAGTTTGTCAAGCATTTGTTTCCTGCCTACCTTATGTAATACACGGGATAAAAAAAAATGAATAAATATATGACTGGGTCTTAAAGAAGAAAAAGAGTTTTATTGAGTATAAGTTTGATGATACAGATAATTTTATCTTTATCTTACATTCATTCTTGAAGATTATTTTTGCTAGGCATGGAATTCTGGATGGTTATTTTCTTTGAACACATTGAAGATATTCCATTGTCTTATGACTTCATTTGTCAAACTAAGGCAAATGCCTTTTCTCTTGTTGATTTTTAAACTCTTTTCTTTGGTTTTTATCTTTGAATATGATGGTTTTTATCTTTGCTATGATGTGTCTAGATATGAATATCTTTTTATGTATTCTGCTAGGGATCTGAAGATTGGTATCTTTCATTAGTTTAGAAAAATCCTAAGCCATTATTTCTTTATATACTGTTCCTGTTTCATCCTCTTTCTTTTCTCTTTTTGGGTTTCTATTAAAAGATATGTTACAATTTCTCACTGTATACCCTGTGCCTCTTACCCTCTCTTCTGTATTTTTCAACTTTTTCTCTGAGCCATACTCAGAATTTCTTCTCAATTGCAGTGTACTAGGTCATTCTTCAACCGTATCTAATAAGCTATTAAATTCATTTATTGAATTCCTAATTTCAATTATTGTCTATTTCAGTTATAGAATTTTTATTTAGTTATTTTTCAAGTTTGTCACATTTTAATAGTTGACAGTTCCCTGCCAAATCTTTAAACTTGGTTTTTATCTCTTTGAATATAGTAAATGTAATTGTTTTTTAATGTTTGCCTGTATTTTCAATACAGGCAGACCTCAGAGATATTGCGGGTTTAGTTCCATAACACCGCAATAAAGTGAATATTGAAATAAAACGAGTCACAAATTTTTTGGTTTCCTAGTGCATATAAAAGTTAGGTTTAGGGCTTCCCTGGTGGCGAAGTGGTTGAGAGTCCATCTGCCGATGCAGGGGACACGGGTTTGTGCCCCGGTCCGGGAAGATCCCACATGCTGCGGAGCAGCTGGGCCTGTGGGCCATGGCTGCTGAGCCTGCGCTCCGCAACGGGAGAGGCCACAACAGTGAGAGGCCCGCGTACTGTTAAAAAAAAAAAAATTTTATGTAATGATTTCTCTTGAACTTGATTTGCTGTGGATTTATTTTTGTTTCTTTCATTTTGCCTTAAGATCAAATGGTTTCCTAATGTAAATGGATTACTGTAATCCAAGTATTTTTTGACTGTAGATTTTTTTAAGCTTGCAGTTCTCAAGTACAACTGTCTCTTGCTCTTTTTTGTGCATGTTTCAAGTATATTCTAACCACTGAGTAAGAAGGGTGTCACCTAGGAAGTTGTAGATATGCTTTCCTTCTTTTATTATCTTCTGTTAACATGCACTGAATACCTGGTATATTACAAATGGACTTGCCTATTATATTCTCACTTCCCTTCCAAATTCGTCCTTACTTTGGTGGGTGGAGGGCAAAAGCAAGACAGCAAGACCCTTATAATTCCCCCTCACCACTGGTTCTTCTGTATTTTTGGCAGTTCTCTAGTGGCTGCTTGAACTATTGGTTGTCAGACTGACCTGATTTGTTTCACTTGTAAACAAAATGGCTTAAGCCACTGTTGATTTTTGTGGCAGCTCAGTTGCTTGGAGCAAGGTGCTAATGAGACATGGGTCATAGGTCCGGGCTCTGAGTGGGTTGGTAATCTTTGCTCTGGCCCATGGCCACAGACTCTGACTCCCCCTTTGCCAGCTGTCTTGCACATGTATGCCATGGCTCATTATGGGGACAGAGCAGGGGGTGTAGATAAGACAAGGCAAATCTATCATCTCTGCCAGAAAAGACAACTCCTGCTGATAGGTCAGTAACCTTTTCGTTGGAAGAACAGCACATTAGTATTAGCTTCCATGGATGTGTCCATCTGAGTCTTTTTCTTAAAATAACTCTTGCGATTGTATGGGCTGTCTGAAGCAAGTTTAGAATACTGCTCACATTTTAAAACATGTTTGAATATAAGAATGGCCTTTTAGTTTGTAAAAGATCATTATTCTCAAGAGATTTCTTACTATCAATCTCTAAAATAGGAAAGTAATCTTTAGAAGTCAAATTTGATAAAGCACTAGAAATAAACTGTAAAATTGCTATTAGGAAGAAATCATCAAGTTTAGGAAATGTCTCCCAGGTCTTTTTACCCCAACTGACCCCCTCCTAGAAGAAACCAAGGAAGGAAGGAAGGAAGAGAAGGGAGGGAAGAAGGAAAGAAGATAGACAGACAGACAGATAGGTAGATGCTCAAAAAAAGAACTTATCTAGAAAAGCATACAAGTTTACTCTTTACTAGAGCATTTTAGCAGATAATATCTTGCAAAAGGACCCAGTGAGTAATTGAACAGATATTCCCTGTAGGAGCTTAGCTTTGATGGTCTGAATTAATCTGACCTAGGAATTTAGACATTTCTTCATGATATGTTTGGAGTATATAGATGATCTGATTCTTTTGGGACTTGAATTCTTAACTTACATGGTGTAAAGCAAAGGGGAGAGAGAGAGAGAGAGAGAGAGAGAGAGAGAGAGAGAGTGTGTGTGTGTGTGTGTTTGTGTGTGTGTGTGTGTGTGTGTGTTACTTCCTAAAGGTATTGCAGGCCTCAAGATAAACTTTTTGGCTTATATCAGTGAATGCTGGAGTATGGTATTGTACACTGGTGGTGGACCATAGACAAACACTTCATTCCTGTAGTCATACTTTTATTTTTATGTTTTAGGGGGGCAAAACCTGCTTCAGACCTATCACTTCATAGATATTACTGCTTAAGATGAGTTTCTTCTTACATACTTTTTTTTTAATGTATTTATTTTTGGCTGCGTTGGGTCTTTGTTGCAGCACCCGCGCATTCTCTAGTTGCGGCGAGCAGGGGCTACTCTTCGTTGCAGTGTGCGGGCTTCTCATTGTGGTGGCTTCTCTTGTGGATCACGGGCTCTAGAGCGCAGGCTCAGTAGTTGTGGCACACGGGCTTAGTTGGTCTGCGGCATGTGGGATCTTCCTGGACCAGGGATTGAACCCGTGTCCCCTGCATTGACAGGCAGATTCTTAACCACTGCGCCACCAGAGAAGCCCTACGTACATTTTTTTAAAAAGAGCAAAAGTGAGCCAAGTTTAAAACATTGTTAAGAAGATAATAGCACTGGTGATGTGTAGATGAAGCAAAATTGCTGAGGATGGTCTGGGAGTGACTGAGGATTGGAAAACACTGTCTGGATTGTACACTGCCACAGAAGAAAGTGCAGGCCCTCAGAATCAGGCAGAGGTTATTGGAAAGATTCAAGTCCCTAATGTTTAGCTAGAAGGTGAATAAGTTGGTTTCTTAATTTCCTGGTTATTTATTAGGTGTACCCTCAGGTAGGATAATGAGAGTTATATTTAAAACAGATCTTTGAGAAATGAACTCAAGACAATTTTATTGACAAATCATGGGCAAATAATTCTATTACTGGAAGTAGTATGGAGAAGGAGTGGAAGGAGAAGGAAAAGTCTGGCATTTACTCATTTATTTATTCATTAAATCAACCGGTATTTCCTGAGCACCTGCTGTATGTCAGGCTCTGTTGTAGTCATTGGGGATACACAAGGAACAAAACAGGCATTTCTCTGCCCTCATGAAATTCATTTACATTCTAATGGGAAGAGACAGATAATAAGCAAGTAGATATATAGCATGTCACCCGGTGATGAGTACTATGGAGATAAATAAAGCAGAGTTAGTGACAGATTGGGGAGGCAGGATTGCTATTTTAATTAGTTTGATTAGGGAAAGGCCTCCCTGAGAAAGTGATATTTGATTCTGAAGGAAGTGCAGGAGGGAGCATGCCGTGCATGGGGAAGGAGTGTTCTAGACAAGGGAATAGCAGGTGCAAAGACTCCGGTGATGAGAGTGTGTTGTGAACTGTCTGAGAAACAGAAGGGAGGCCAGTGTGGCTGGAATGGAGGAGGAGAGTAGTAAGAGATGAGCACAGACGGGAAGAAAGGTCCCAGCTTATGCCAGGCTTTGGGAACCAGTGTAAGGCCTCTGGCTTTTCTGGGACTAAGATGGGGAGGCTTTGCAAGGTTTTGAGCCATGAGGGTCGTGATCTGACTGACTTAGTTTTAACCAGGTGTTCTGGCTGCTGTGTTGAGAAGAAACTGTAGGGTGGCAGCAAGGAGGCCAGCTAGGAGGGTAGGGCTGTAAATCAAGCAGGAGGTAATGGCTTAGGCTAGAGTGATGGTGGAGAGTGGTGATACGTGAACAGATTCTGGATATATTTTGAAGTAGAGCCAACAGAATGTGTAGATAGGCTTCGACGTACAGTGTTAGAAAAAGAGGAGGCTTCAAGGTTATTGGCCTGAGTAACTAGAAGGATGAAGTTTTCCTTTACTGAGATGAACAGAGGAGAGGAAAGGGGGGAAATGGCAAAAGGAGAAGGTGGACTGTACATTTAAGTTTTTAACTTATTTTTGTTTACAATAGCCACACCTCCCTACCCCATTGCACACAAAGGACCTGTACTTGCCTTTATTCCGAATTTGTTACTGTAGATTTCCTGGAATGCTTTTTAAAAACTATAAATAAAGTAGTCATAATATAGCTCATTTTGCAGATTTTTAAAAACGTCCTTCATAAGCTGTTGGCTTCCAAATAGCAATGTATTCTGCCAATTTGGTGACTAATTGGGTTAGAGGTTAATAGCAAGACATTCTTAGAAACATCAAAGGGAGTGGTGTATCCAAATGAAAGCTTGTATTAGGCAAAGATTCAAAGAATGGGAATGACTAAAAAACATGGTCCAAGCCAAGTAAATATGAAGAGTTTTAACTTTGAAAGGAAGAGACATCCTTGGAAATAACTATCTTAGTTGGATGTTCTCATGGTCAGGTTTTAAAAATGAAAAGGTATTGATTACCATCAAAACATCCTTCTTAACCATGAAATTGCCTTTTTAAAATTAGAAAGTCTATGACATGCTCTCTACTATGATGTTTGGACATGTCTCCTTTCGCCAAAAAACAGCATTGGATGTAGTGCCTTCCAGCCAAGAGAACCACTCTTCCATCTCTCCATAGGCCAGTTAAACACTTCTCGCTGCTCTGTGATGAAATCTGTCAGTTTGCTCTATTGAATTTTTTTTCCAACTTTGTCTTAATTGAGCCTTTGGGGCATAAAGTATGTTTTAACATCTGAAAGCTAAAGGTCTAATATGGTGGGATAATCATTCTATACTTCCTCTCCCCCTAAGCTACCCCCTTTCCCCCACTGAAAATTTTCAATGAAGAGGATTTCCTGAGTAGGTCTAGAGGTTAGTCTTGTTCCAGTGTTTCTATATAGTAACATGTCTTTTTCATAATCCTCACAAAGGCACTGATAATCACAGTGGTTGGCAGAGAATAAAGCATTCTGTGAAACTTATACCTGGAAGTTGAGTCACTTTTACTGCTTAAATTTCCTTCACAGAATAACATAGTTTCTGTTGGACGAGTATTTGTTATAAAAGCAAATTATTAAGGGTGGAAACTGTCTATACAGGGTGATGGTGTAGGAGGATATCTGAACTAGTTTATATGCTCCTTTGTGTTTTCAAAGCTCTTTAACAATAACTTTTATAACACTCATTACCTAGTATTATTAATTTTTAGGTGTCACTGTATTCTGTGGGAATTCTTTTATAACATAGTGCCCGCTATACATTCATTCATTCATTCATTGGAAGAGTGTACTGAGTGCTCCTCATGTGCCGGACATGGACATGGCGTGTGTGCTGGAGGCACAGTAGTAAGCAAAACAGACACAGTCTGTGCCGCGTGGAGCTCACAGCCCATGGTGGGGTGGAGGGCAGGGGGGGCAGTAAACCTGGGCAGTTACAGTGGTGATAGGTGCGGGGCACAGTGAATGTGTAACTCGGTACCTAATATGTATATTAATATGTATGCTGTGTATACATACTAATATACACCATTGTGGGGGGGAACACCATTGTACGTATACTGCCTATAAGAGAAAATGTAAACTACTTATTTATTTTATTCTATTTATTTATTTTTTAAGATAACCTGACCCAAGTTCTTTCTTGGGTCCACGCCTCTGAACATGTTCACATACATATTCTAGTCTTCTTCACTAGCAACACCGACTCACCCTTCCAGACCCAGCCTAAATGCCACCTTGTTCCTTCCGTGTCATCTCACAACTCCCTTAGAACAAGGACTATGTTATATTGTATCTGAAATTCTAGAGTTTGGTCCATCATTTCCCATGGAGGCGTCAGACAGAGGTTTGTTTAAGGAATGACTGTTTCCATACTTTCCTCAGTGCACACCGGAGACCTCTTGTTTTGGCTCTCAGGAAGGAGTGACCTCTAGTCTGGTCAGCTGTGTGTCCTACTCCTTCATTTTGGGGTATTTATTCTTGCTCTTCTCACACAGGGCTGTGAGGATTAAATGTAGTAATGAAGTAAGAGTTAAACATGTTCAATAAATGTAAGGTGGTGGAATCATCATAATCAACATTAATTATTACTACACTGCTGTTGTTCCTTACAGTACACATTCCAGAAATGTAATTACAAAATCTTTCTGAAGACGCCAGTGTTCTAGGTTTGACCTAGATGTTAATATAATAAACTATTCTCTACCAATTAGTGTGTTGGCCCAGTAGAGGTGCTTGACAAGGCCCCTTTCAAGCTTCTGTAATATCACTTCAACCCCTCGCTCCAATAGTACAGGCTGCTAATGAATTAGGAGTCATATTTGTCGACTGGCAAGGGGCTGCCTAGAGCAGTTCCCCGTGGAGTGAGACCTCGCTGTTTCTGTGGGTATAAAGAAACCTCCAGGAGAGCCTGAATGATTCAGAAAATCTGAAGTGGGGAGCCAGTGGCTCAGCAGGAGGCACCCCTCCTTGGCTGACTAGAACCTGCTGTAAGAAACCTTTTTGGGGGGATGGGGGCTCTGACAGACTTGTTGGGGAAATTGAAAATCTCCTTTTTAAGAAACAGATAATTTAAGATCCTTTCTGATTCAGAATGTCAGCAAGTAGTGATAGGCTGGATTATTCACTGATGGGGTTGGGAGGAGGGGGAAGCCTCAGGGAGCTCTGGGTTCTCTCAGTAGCCCATCTCCCCAGCTCCTTGCCCTTCCTCACGTGTCTTTCTCATGCTTGCTTGGAGTGGATGTTGTTTTTCCCACACAGCCGCCTTTGTTAGTGTCCTCTGCTGTTTATAGGCATCCAGCACCACTGCAGTGCTGCTGGGGGGCTATTGGGTGGCTTCCACAGTGATCTTTGCCCTTGGACCGTGTGCTCTCCAGCCTGGGAAGTATGCAGACCAGTGGTCACGTACTGCTTTCCAATGCTGGGAGGTAGAGAGACCCTCTGAGCCACCCTTAACTCAGAGGACTCCACAGGCTTATGTAAGCTAACCCGCGTCATGAGTCAGGCATCTGAACTCAACAAAGAATGCTCTTAGGAGAAACAAATGGTCTACCTGGCATTTATTATTTGTACATTTCTTTTAGCTGGCAGTCCTCTTATTTCGTCAAGGGTAATAATGCAAGAGTGTACAATGCAAAACTCAAGGAAAAGTAATTGTATTTTGTTTGACTGTAATACCAGATTTTTTACTCTGCTCAAAATTTGTGAAATTGTTAATCCCACTTTATGAACCAGGATACTTGAATAAATCAAGTATCCATTGTTTATGCCAGATGCAAGAGTTTGCTTCTCTTGCCATGGTTAGATTATCACTTGCTTGATAGATAAGTAATTTTTAAAAACTCTTATATCCTAATGGGGCATTAGGCCCCGAAAAGGATATAGAAAGTATAAGACCCTCTCTCAAGAAACTAGTGGTATGATTAAATGGATAAGATTATGCATGTGAAACAGAATACTTGATATTTTGAGTAGTAATCAAGTGTAATAGTGTATGATTGATTTCAGCTTTAAGTGCCGTGTATGCAGAAAGAGAGATAAAAAATAGATATTATTTAGTAAAATCCACTACTACAGAAGAAATAAATATTAGTAATATTTTCTATTCTCCTGTCAAGAAGAACATCTTGAATCACTGATTTAATCACTGACAGAGAGCCTGGGTTTTATTTGGTACCTTACAGTTTTTAGGTCATTTGACATATGAACTTACCTTTTTGTAGAAAAAAATCTTTAGTTTTTATACATAGTTGTTGAAATTTTCAGAGTCCTTTTCTTGAAAAATTAAGACATCAAGTCAACAAGTATTTTTTGAGCACTGACCTTGGACCAGTGCATGTACATTTTTTCATTTTTAAACAACAGCAGAGTATAACCCTAGAATAATGCCTCTTAAGATGACTTTGATAAGTACAAGATGGTGAGTTGAGCTTTTAGCCAAGAACCTTTGTTTTCCCTTGCTGAATATATTTCTCTTTTCTTGTGTGGTAGAACTTGAGTTAGAAATGTTCAGACTGTTTCTGTCCAAGCTGCATTCTCACTATTGTCAGGATTTGTTTAGTGATTTATAATTAATTAGAAAAAAATTCGCAAATCTTGTGAGGCTCTGTAATGGGAAACACTACATAGTACGAGGTGCTGGTGGTGGTTTGAGCCTCATCTCGTATATCTGGATACATCTTTCACAATTTTATGCCTATCTCTGCAAAACAGAGATTCTTTCCTCTTAATGGAATTTGAAAAAAAGTCATTTATCTTGAATGAAATTGGTTTCTTCTGTTTACTGTCGGGAGATTTAGTTTTCAACCAGGATGTCTGATCTATTTTATGTGCCTGCCAAAAAATCCCAAAATACTGGCCGCCTGAGTTCTGGCTAATGTTTCCAGGCTCTCTGTTTTGAAAACATTCCGTTTCTACCCTGCGTTACAGATGCTCTTGCATACAGTGAAATCCTGTGATAAATATTTTTCAGTGAACATAAAGTATTTGAAAAATAAACGAATGACAGTGTTATCATTAGTCATACATTGACTGAGCGCCACCAGTGTATTCATCATGTACAGAACATAGTCCAAGACACAATCCCTATTTAGTGGTTTTATAGTCTAATCTGTGAAATGGTGATGTCAAAAAAAAAAAACAAACTAAAAACAAGGAGCCATCAGTTGGGCAAATTGTTTGCAATTAATTTCTTGATGAATAACCTGCTCTGGGTAAATAATAGGAAAATATACGTGGTTCATACTGGGCTGCTTGTTTCAGATATATAAGCAGTAAGTGTGTATTCAAAATAATTCACAGTAAATAAAATAATTCTTTTTAATAATCCTAGGTTGGTTCTTACCTGTATTTTAACCCACTCAAGAAAAAAGTGAGCACAGGTAGGAGGTATCTACCATTCTTTATAGTAATATTATTTAGGTCTTAAAATCAGTCAAGAGCAAATTATATTGTTTGAAAAATGATTGCTTTTCAGAGACTGATTATCCTTGCTTTTATTTATCGTTGCTTGATCATTTTAAGGTACTTCGAAATACTTAATATCCATTTTGACTTCTTTTGTATTAGAAATAAAGTATTTATTGTGCATTAGATAAAATGACAATGTATTAAGTTTGGGTCTACAAATGCAAATATCTATTTAAATTCAGTATTCAGATTGGAGTTTTATGGGCAAAATATTTAACAAAGTTTGTATTTCATTTACCTGTTCTTTTGACTCACATAGCTGAAACGAGATATAGTGAGTATAGATATAAAAATTTATGTATTTGAATAGAACTTCTCCCACCTATTTGCAGGTGCAGTTTTTTGATAGTTTTCTTTCAAGTTTGACTGTGCAGTCCACTTGATTTCATTATAGTAGAAGCTTTTGTATTTGATGTGATTAAGAATTGGTTGGTTAACCCAAAAAGCTGGTTAAAAGTAGGGAATAAAAAATTATATCTGTATATATATATGGCAACATTTTATTAATATTTTATCTTATAAAATATGTATCATGTGTATATATTTGCCAGTTGTTTGGTGGAGGCTCCAGCCTTTTCTTTGAGCATAGGTTGGAGTTTCCCATCTTTTTCCTCTACAACTTCCAATCTGTTTCCTTAGATGCACTGTGAAGCAATTCTTCTAGTTGTAATTTCCTCCAAGTCTTGTAATAATTTTTTTCACTGTTAGTCAGATCTGTCGGAAAACATTCAACAAAGTGTCCATAGAGACTACAACTCTCTTTGTACACATAGTTTATTGGGTGTTGGATAACAGTGTTTAATTAAGGTACTTAATTATAGTAACAGGCATAACTGACATAAACAGATTTGAAAACAAACACAATTAAGCATAGAACTCAACAGGTGGAAGCAGAAGTGCACGGGTGTCCTAGACAATAGCTTATTAGCCACCAGTGTTGAGCATTTTGTGGGGAAATCAAGAGCTCTGGGCTGGTGAAGCTGTGACACGGTGGTCAGTGAGGAGAGCTTTCTTTCTTTTTTTTTTTTTTTTTTAAATTTGAGGCTCTTGCTAACTTGGCTCTCCATCTAAAGGACCTCCTTTTTATCCTGTCCCCACATGAATCCTTGCTCAAGTCTATGTATTTTCATCATTATAGCTGCCACCTCTCCCCTTTCCACCCAAGTCTGCTGCCCTTAGCCCCTGCTGTTTGTTTCTACCTGAAATCCCTCCCATCCTCCACTTGAAATTTTGCATCAAAATTCACCCCCTTTTAGAAGCCCTATGGATTGACTCTACCCAACTTTTATACTTCTGTTGATAATTTATATACTATCTGTATAGCTTTAATGAAATAAAACTTCAAACAGTTGAATTTTAGTATTAAATATAGTGTCCTTTATGTATAGTAAGTGCTCAAATATTTCTTCAGCCATATGAACCTATAAAAGAAAATAGGACAGTTCTTTCCCTGCACCCCACCCCCAGTTTTATTGCGTTATAATTGACCTGTGACAGTTCTTGAGATGTTTAATTTTCAAGTGTTCACCGTACCTTTCTTTTAAAGGAGGTAGAGGAACTGGCCTTTTAGAATGTGACTTGCCAACTTTCCACAGAATATACTATTGAAGAAAGCAAGAAACCCATGTGTCTGTGGGATTGTGTTGCCTGAAACATGTTCTTGAATTGTATATGTATGCTCTTTCCACCTGTGATTTGTAAACTCTGCAAAGGCATGGGTCGTAAGTTCTCATTCTTTGAATCTTCTGTGGCACAGTGGGTAGAGAGTCTGTGCTCTTGCACAGTTGAAGTAAGTAGCAGGTACTGAAAAAAATGTTGATTGGCCCAAATGTCTACATCAAATACAGTGATAACTCACAGATGCTAACGTCTTCTGAGCAGTTCCCACATGCACATAGCACTTTATATATATGATCTCATATAAGTCACTCAACTATTGTTATTCCCATTTTACAGATGTAGAAACTAAGGGAGGAGTCAAATACTTGGCTATGGTCACACAACTAGAAAGTGGTAGAGCTGGAACTCAAACCCAGAGAATCTGATTCCAGATTCTAGGCCCTCAATTCCTTTGCTACAGTGTGTGTCACCAGCCTTTCAGAAACTTTCTGTAAGAAGTTCTGAAAATTTGATGAAATATGAATATTTTCTTCACAAAACCAATTGGAAAAATAAAAACTAATCCTTAGGTGAAGCCAATTTATGCTAAGTAGGAAGCCTTGGGAAGGCCTTGTTAGAAAATGAGAGAATGGGAGACCAAGCATGGTACTCTCTGCTACCCAATGAGAAAAATATCTACTTAACGGTGAGCTCTTTCATTTTATACATGTAACACCTGAATGGGGATGGTAGAGTTATCAAGCTCTCACATCTTATTGCTGGGCGACATTGGGGAGCTCTTTTTTTTTTAGGATAGCTGTCCATCTGTTCTCCTCCAGGAACTCCTGGGTCTGTGCCACTGCCACTTGGCTGCTGGATTCAAGAGAGCCTAAATCAGTGAGTTGCTCACATCAGGCAGAACAAACAGGCTCTTCTCCTTAAAGTATCTGTAATTATATGACCATAATTAGAAATAAAACCTTCTTTAGATAATTTGCAGCTCACCAGGAAAGACTTTCTGCTTACACACTATTTTATCCTCTATTGTTTCGTATGCTAATCGGGAAACAGGTTACTTGGCCTAGCAATAGACCATTGAATTGAGTGGAGAGATCCAGATTCCCCATACCGCCTAATTTTGCTGTGTGGCTTTGGGGTCATGAGGTGCTCTTTCCCAGCTTTTGGTTAGTAGTGTTAACATGATGTGGCTAATGTATATAGGAAGTGTTGCATGTGACAACCTGAATTCCTGCTGTTAGTTCCCTGGAAAAAGAGATAACCTAGAAATAAATAACTCATGAGTAGAGACACTAGTTTTGGTGTTTGTGGTCAGGGTTCAAGATTGTTGTCATTATTGTAAATGATAACATTGTTTAGGTGGTTCTACAGTGTTCAGAAAAATGTAGGTCACTGTTGATTTTTGTCTGATGGTTTGAGTTAGAGTAGATGCTGATTAATTCATAAGCCCCAACTGCAAGGTAGATGTTCAGTATTGATTAGACCTATGTCCCTGGTTGTATGTTGTTAAAAAGGACTCAGTTGTGAAATACTCCTAAAGCTAAATCAATAAGCTACAAAAGTTGTTTTTCTCCCATAAATATTTGTATTTTATCCCTTTAACTAAATGAGAAGAACCATGAGGAATTTCTGTGATCTGGACTGTTAAGAAAACCAACTGTTCCTTTGGAACAGCATGCTCGTATGTTAACCATTCCAGGTGAATATAAATTATTCACATGTACATCTTAGCTAAGGATGACTCTGGCCCAATGGAGGAGACAACATAACAGTTTTCTCTGGAAAATTATCATCTTTTTTTCTGGTGACATGGGTAGAGAACTTGGCTCAGAGCACACCCAAATACTGATAAAAATTTCAAGGGCTTTGAGACATAGGTCCTCACAGTGTAAGGGTTTAAAAATGTCTACAATTTCCGTGATGCTCATGGCCAGTAATTGCTAAGCAATTAGCTGTATTGGCAGAATCACTAGGAAGTTTTCTGCCTTGGCAACTTTTTCTGAAGACTTTATTAAATTTAGAGCAATTTCTGGCTGACTTTTCTTCCTCAACATACAGACTTGTCCAGAATAACACGTCTTTATGAAATCATCATGAAATCCACTGAACTCAGTAGCTTCTAGGCCTGTCATTCTCCTCTCCTTGCCTCCTCTTCCAAGTTCCTAGAATGGGCTGTTACCTCCTGCCAGGTGGACTTCCTGACCATGCCAACCCCTTCCTTAAATCTTTACAGGGGCTTCTCATTTCCTTTTGCATCTCCTCTGGCTGTTCGCCCCATGCATCAAAGCCAGCCTCCAGCAGGCTCTGGATTATCTCATTTCCCTCATCTGCTGCTCAGGTCCCAGCCTTCTCTCTCTCCATTCGGCTCCGTTCCTCTAGGTAGCACCTTCTTGTGAATTCATTACATCAGTCTTCTGAGCTGTCTCCCAAGCACTGTCATTTTCTTAGATTCTCTTCTCAACAAACTGTGCTTTTTTCTTCTGTTCTAAATAACTCCTGAAAGCCAATCTTCTGTAAAAGTCATTTTGAATTAAGTAGAGAATTGCTGATGGTCTCCTCTTCATCCACTCTGACAATAAAAAACCTCCTGTGGCTTCTTCCTCTAATATCTACACCCGTTATAAACTCACCTCTGCTTCCTAATTCCAAAATGACCCTTGCCCTTGACTTATGTGTGTATCCCATTCCTGCTCTGGTTACTGTTCCTAATTTAGAGGCTTACACGGGGGTGAAGAAAGCAGGTTCTGAGGTCAGCTGCCTGACTTGGAATCTGATCTCTGCCAGTGGCAGCTGTGCTCCTTTGGGCCCATTATTTAACCTTTCTGTGCCACAGTTTCCTCCTTAATAAGACTGGAACAATAAGAACACCTCGCTGAGATTGTTGAAATAATTTAAGCACCTCATACAGTATCTGGCACATGGTCACATGCAATAAATATTAGCTGTTATTATTATTATTTTTAACTGGAGGAGAGAATGAAGAACACACCCCTATTTAATATGCCCATATCTGTATCTACACACATATACACACATGTACATACATGTATACATATGTGCACACACATCTACATTCACATACATAGTTACATAGTTTTGGGGAAACATTCAGAATATCATTTCTTTTTTAGAAAGTGAAAAATACTTATTTTTAAATGAAAAACACATAAAGAACAAAATCTTGGCCGGCTAGGCAAGGGTTTCAACAGAGGTGGGGAAGTGCACTGTACCATTTGTTTTTGCACATCTACTAAAGGTCTGGCATTAGTGGTTTGGTCTTTGTTTGAAAGCACCAGAGCCTCAGATGCATGTATGGGTACTTGGCTTGCTTTTGAGTGACCATGATTAGGGTGTCAGGTTTTCCTTAGGGAAGTTTCAAAAGCAGGAGCTAGTCCACCCAACCTTAACTAAATGAAGGAGAAATTAATTTTTTAAAAAAGGATAGTGTGAAGGAGAGCATTCTTTTAAAAAATTACTGTAGAAGGGAACTATTCAGATAAGTCTGTCATGAGTTTATGCATCCCCCTTTAAAGTCTGATGTTCTTCAGTACAGCCATTATTTAATAAGAGGATAATTAATTGCTTTTGTTTTCCTAGTTTTGTTGCTTATAAATATTCTGTTAAGGAATTTTATAAACGTACTGAAGGTAATCCTGGGCTGATGGGTATATTTTCTAAATAGAATACTTACCAGGCTTATGTTCATTATTTATATTTGAAAATGTTGACTGTAGATATCATTGGATTGCTTTCAAATTAATCACTTATTCCTGATTTACCAGGGTTATATCAGTGAAACATTTATGTAGAAAACAGAAATAATTTTAGATATGAAAATTGAATCTCTTAAAAGTTATAATAAATGATTTAATATACCAGTGTTTTTTGTGTAATATTGAAGGACCCAGAAGTATGCAGTGTGCATATGACTTTATTTTATATGTGTGTGTATGTGTGTGTGTGTGTGTGTGCATTGCTATTTATCATATCTTAGAGGTTGCTACTCTTGTAGATATAAAAATTACTTGGATTTCCCTATTTTCATTTATTTATGTAATTTTACAGCTTACATCATTTTCGGTTGTTTTATTAATGCCAGTTTTATAAAATAAAATAATTAGAGAACTTATGAGGAAGGGTGGCATGAAAGAGGTGACCAGAGTTACACTGTTTCATATTTGTAACTTTCGTTTCTTTTCTAATGTAGATTTATTCCTGGTGATACAAATTGCTGTTTTCCTTGGCAGGCATTAGAAGCAAGTCTATGTGAAATTATGTAATGTCTGAAAAGTTATATTCATGATTAATTGGCCTCTCCTAGAATGGTATTTGTGTGTGTGGAATAAGGCGATCATGCTTTTCTATTTGGCAGTGAGTTAAAGTGCCCCTGCTCAGATCAGGTTACTCTACAGTGCTTTTTGACTGAGAACTGTATATTTAGCTTGATCTCTTTTTAGGAAGCGTAAAATGTAGCTTCGAAGCCAAATATGCTGGAATTCATATTGTAACCAGTGTTAGTCTTTGGATAACTTCTAAAGCAAGCCATTCCACTCTGTCACACCTTAGTTAACAAATAAAGCCAGAAGATTTAAAACAACAACATTATCATCTCTGGGGCCTCTGAACTCACAGCCACTCTTGATTATCCAAAGTAGATTGTAGTGTCAAATAATAGGTTTAAATTCTTCCTGACCTTGCCCCAGACTGATCAGTTACAATGATCTATTTATTTATCTAAGCTGGACTTTACGGGAGCTAGAAAATAAGGCCTTTAAACAATTGCCCCTTCCCACGCGTCAACTTGAGAAATGATGACATTCATTACTAACAACACAGTGATTGTGAACTTGATAACCGGAGAGGTACTGCAGTGGTCCTGGAGCCTAACTGTTTGGGGAAAGTTAACTTCTGTTTTCTCATCTGTAGTGTGGAGATAATAGTACCTACCTTCTGGCATTTTAATGATTGATTAAGTGCTAACCTCAATATCTGTTCTTAGTGCTTTTCAAATATTTGCTGCTGCTAATTACTGTTACTCCTGCTGCTGCTGCTACTACAACTGCTACCACACCAACTACTGCATTACTGTGACTAATAAAATAGTTCCCCCGGCAGGGCATTAACTCCAGGGTTCTGCTCTTCAGTGAATCCTTATATTGAAATGGTAAAACACATCCCAGAGTTGAATATGAGTAATTTGGGGGTTAATTTTTTTTTTTTTTTTTTTTTTTTTTGCTGTACCCGGGCCTCTCACTGTTGTGGCCTCTCCCGCTGCGGATCACAGGCTCCGGACGCACAGGCTCAGCGGCCATGGCTCATGGGCCCAGCCGCTCTGTGGCATGTGGGATCTTCCCGGACCGGGGCACGAACCCGCGTCCCCGGCATTGGCAGGCGGACTCTCAACCACTGCGCCACCAGGGAAGCCCTGGGGGTTACTTTTTAAAAGTATCTATATTCTGATTGCTCAAAGGTGTGGACCACAGATCAGCATTAGTATCATGGGGGAGCTTCTTAGAAATGCAGAATCTCTGGCCCCATTCCAGCATTACTGAACCAGAACCTGCATTTTAACAAGATCTCCAGGTGTTTTGTTTGTATATTAAAGTTTGAGAAGTACTTATCTCTGTCATTTCCTGGCCCCTCCCCCATCCTCAAAATCATCTGAATAACTTAGAGATGACTACCAGCAGTGGACCACCAAGCAGTATCACGTGAGCCAGGCCCTCAAAACAGACAGGCAGTTAATTAGAAAGAAGGGAAGATAAAAGGAAGGAGGGAGGAAGAAAAACCATGCCTGACAGTACTGTTACTGTAATTCTATAGGTGGATCTGTGCTCACTGATTTCAGATTGTTCTTTGTTGTAACACGGACTGTGGAAAGAAGTACTGAAATTTTATGGGCTGCTAGCAAATTTCTGTGGCTCTGTAAGTTCCAGTGATCTGTCAAACTTACCTTGCAAAGTTCCTTTTAACTCGGTCTCAAAAATTAGTATGCACCCCTTATTTTCTTAAAGACACACGTACGTAGTGCAGTCCTCTTATAATCATGCTTCATTTAGCTTTTTGATGCGAAGATGATGTTCTTAATATGCTGATCCTAAAAGATCAGTGGATAGGAGAGTAGAGTTTCATTTACTTTCCTCCCTGTCCCTTGGCTAGTGCTTCCACTTTGTTTGGTTTGTTTACTCCAATGTAGAGGTTGTGAGGATGTATAAGAACACTGGTCTTTGATTAACCTTGAACTATGGATGGTTGTGGAGGCACAGCTTTATTTGTATTATCACATACTAGGGGATAAAGAAAATTACTAGTTTTTTTACTTAAAATATGACCTTTGAATCCAGTTTTTAAAAGTTAATTTGAAAAACAAATTTAAGTTAAAATATGGTATGGTTTTCAACTGTTAAATTGGCAAGGAAAAAATTTGATAAAACATGTTAGGAGTATAGAGTGACACAACCTCATGCAGTTAAAAATGCCTATGTTCTGTGACCCAGAAATCTCACAGCTAGGCATTTATTCTGCAGGTGTATTTGCACATGCAAATGCACATGTGTACATTTCCGTAGAAGCAAAAGAATGGTATTAACCTCAATATCTATTAGAATAAAACTGGTTTAGTACACCTCAACTTTTAACTTTTTTTGAGATGGAAGTGTCTCAGTGAACCTTTTGAAAGGGAATTTGCGTGTCCAGGGATTAACCATAGGAGGGAAACCTATTTTCCATTCTGTATATCTTTGTGCTATTTGAATTAAAACACACACACACGTAACTTTAAAAATCAACAAAATAGCCCTCGTATTGAAGAAATTTAAGCCATGTTTTAGATGCATGTGTATATTTCCCCCTACCTTTAAAGCATGTTCATGTGACATAAACTTATTATGTCTCTGGGGCCCTCAGACCCACAGTTTTTAGGAGTAGGCAACAAGTTCTCAGTAGCCTCTCAGCTCTGTATTTACTCTTGTGCTTCTCAGACTCTTCTGAGCATAAACTGCCTGATGTCCTAATCATTCAGAGCTGTGATTCTCAACCTGGGGTACCACCAGAATCTCCTCGAAGCTTTTAAAAAAATCAAGATGCCTAAGTCAGCTGCAGACCTATTTAATCAAAATCCATGCATGTTGCTTAGGCGTGTACATCCTAATGTTCATACCTGTTTAAGAACCACTGCCTAGAGAGCAGTTCTCGGTAGGGTTCCTCTAACACTAAGGCACCAGCTGTTACCTCCTCCCTGCTCCAGCCTCCCAGGAGTTGATGTGGCACCAGAGTAGAATGCGTGGACCCTCTGCTCTACAGCCAAAGAAAAGGGAATGGCATTTTGAATAACCACATGGCTCTAGCTGTTGTATTAGAATAAAAATGATAATGATAGTGATAATAACAAATCAGGTTTCCGCATAACAATCAACATTTTTCCTCATATAAAGAAAATCGCAAGTAAATAGGGGAAATCAAAAGCTGATTCTTTGAAAACATCAATAAAATTCAGAAATCTCTAGGTAGGCCAATGAAAAAATAAAGGGAAAACACAAATTACCAGTAATAGGCATGGGAACGAGGATATCACTGAAGACATAAAAAGAATAATAAGGGAATATTATGGGCAATTTTATGCCAATAAATTGGGCAGTTTAGATGAAATGGGAAAATTCCTTGAATGCCCAGATCACCACAGCTGACACATACATTCAAAATAGAAATTCTGAGTAGCTCTCTATCTACTGAAGAAATTGAGTTCAAAATTTAAAACTGTGGTACAAAGAAAACTCTAGGCTCAGACAACACACAACTTTAATGGTGAAGTCTCAAACATTTAACAAATACAACTGTTAGATAAATTCTTTCAGAAAGGAGGTAACACAATTGTATTTTCTATAGTAGCAGCGAACATTCAGAAATTGAATACCATTTACAATAGCATCAAACAGTATGAAATATATAGGGATGAATTTAGCAAAATATGTACCCTGAAAACTATAACTGTTACTGAAAGAAAGTAAAGAAGACCTAAGTAAATGGAGAAATGTACATTTCATGGGTTGGAAGACTCAATAATGTTACCAAGTCAACACTCCCCAAACTGATCTATACAGTCAATACAGTCACAATAAAGATCCCAGCAGGCTTTGTTCTAGAAATTGACAAACTGATTAAAAAATTGATATGGTAATACAAAGGATCTAGAATAGCTAAAACAAATTTTGAAAAGGAAGACCAAAGTTGAAGGACTAATTCAATGGGAAGAAGAAAATCTCAGCTAATTGTCCTGGAATAACTGGATATGCATATGGAAAAAAAGTGAATCTTGACCCTTACCTCATTCCGTACATAAAAATTAACTAAAAATGCATCATGAACTTAATTTATAAACTAAAACCAGGAAACTAAAAGAAAATATAGGATAAAGCCTTTGCAACTTTGGAATACACAAAGATTTCTTAGATTGGACATAAAAAGTAGAAAAATAAGTAAATGGGACCTCATAAAAATTAAAAACTGGTGTTTCTCAAAAGAAATTATTAGGAAAATGAAGAGACAAGCCACAGAATGAGAGAAAATATTCACAGTACATATATATATATATTTAATACATTTATTTATTTTTGGCTGTGTTGGGTCTTTGTTGCTGCGCACGGGCTTCCTCTAGTTGCAGCTAACGGGGGCTACTCTTCTTTGTGGTGCAGGCTTCTCACTGCGGTGGCTTCTCTCATTGTGGAGCATGGGCTCTAGGCGCACGGGCTTCAGTAGTTGTGGCACGCGGGCTCAGTAGTTGTGGCTTGCGGGCTCTAGAGCACAGGCTCAGTAGTTGCAGCACACTGGCTTAGTTGCTCCGCGGCATGTGGGATCTTCCCAGACCAGAGATCGAACCAGTGTTCCCTGCATTGGCAGGCAGATTCTGAACCACTGGGCCACCAGAGATGTCCCACAGTACATATATTTTATATGTTATGTATGTATGTATACAAAGGACTTGTAGCTAGAACATATATATATATGAAGGTCTTGCAACTCAGTAAGACAAGCAACCCAATTTAAAAAATAGGTGTTATAGTTTGTGTTCATTAGGAAGCAGGCACTGAGATAAAGTTTTATGGTGGAGTATTTAGTAAGGGAAGCCCTTACTAGTATCAACTCTTGTGGAAGGAATGGCAATGAAGCATTATTGGGCAGAGGAAGGGGTTGAGCAGTGATGCAGCTCAATAACAGCCTTGGCTGACTTTATATGTAGCTCTAGAGCTAGATTGGTCCTTCGGAGTTGGGACAGAGTTGGTACAAGAGTTGGGCCAAGATGACCAAGCCTTTATATTTCTGTATCACTCAGAGATGAGGACCTCTACCACTTGTATATGGGCCACTGCTGGAAGGGGCATGTCCTTGGGTGACATGACTCTACAACTGAAGCAATCCCTGAAGGGAGTGACAACTGAAAACTGCCTGCTGGTAGCATTTTCAATAGCTGGGGCCAAAGGTTTTTCATTGGAAGAAGGTTTGGCAATGTATTGCATTAGACCATGATGACAGGCAGAAGAGTCTAACAGAAACTGTACAAAAGAAGATATGTGAATGGCCACTGAGCACATGAAAACAGGCAACGTCACTAGCCATCAAGGATATATGAGATATTCCTACACACTTTCTAGAATGGTTAAAATTAAAAAGACTGGCAAAACCAAGTGCAACCAGGAGTGTTAAATGGTATAATCACTTTAGAAACCACTCTGACAGTTTCTTTTTCTTTTTAATGAATTTATTTTTTTTTAATTTATGTTTGGCTGGGTTGGGTCTTCATTGCGGTGCATGTGCTTCTCATTATGGTGGCCTCTCCTGTTGTGGAGCACTGGCTCTAGGTGTGTGGGCTTCAGTAGTTGTGGCACACAGGCTCAGCAGTTGTGGCTCCTGAGCTCTAGAGCGCAGGCTCAGCAGTTGTGGCACGTGGGCTTAGTTGCTCTGCGGCTCGTGGGATCCTCCCATACCAGGGATCAAACCTGTGTCCCCTGCAATGGCAGGCAAATTCTTAACCATTGTGCCACCAGGGAAGTCCCCACTCTGACAGTTTCTTATAAAGTTAAACATATACTTAACATATGACCCAGCAATTCCACTCCTAGGTATTTACCAAAGAGAAATGAAAACATGTATACAAAAAGACTTTAACACAAATGTTCGTATTAGCTTTATTCATACAGCTGAAAACTGTAAATAGCACAGATGTCCATCAGCAGGTGCATGGATAAATGAATTTAGGTATATTGATATAATGAGATACTATGTAGCATTAAAAATAATAAACTGGGCTTCCCTCGTGGCTCAGTGGTTGGGAGTCCACCTGCCGATGCAGGGGACGTGGGTTCGTGCCCCGGACCGGGAGGATCCCGCATGCCGCGGAGCAGCTGGGCCCGTGGGCCATGGCCGCTGAGCCTGCGCGTCCGGAGCCTGTGCTCCGCGACGGGGGAGGCCGCAGCGGTGAGAGGCCCGCGTACCGCAAAAAAAAAAAAAAAAAAGAATAAACTGTTCATACATGCAACACCATGGATGAATCTCACAAACATGCTAAGCATAAGGAAGTCACAAAAGAGTACATACTGTGTGATTTCATATGTGAAATTCTAGAGTGGGCAAAATAATCTGTAATGATAGAAAGCCGATCAATAGTTGCCCGGGCTGCAAAGGAAATGGAACTGCAAAAGGGCTTGAGGGAACTTTTTGAGGGTTCTGTTTCTTAATTGTTGTGATAATTATGCGGATATGTATATTTGTCCAAACTTTAAAAGGGTACATATTATTATTGTAAATTGCACCTCAGTAAAGTTTTTTTTTTTAAGTAAGATTTAAGAAGAAGAAAAACAAATGAGGGTTTATGTTCATGTGGGGTATTGGTTGTTCTTTTAACTTACTTTTTTTGTAATGCTTTTATCCGATTTTGATATCAGAATTATGCTGGCCTCATAAAATGAGCAGGGAAATATTTCTTCCTTTGTTTTTTGAAGTTGATCATTTAAGATTGGTATCGAAAAAAAAAAAAAGATTGGTATCGTTGTCTTCTTAATCTTTGAAAGAATTCACCAGCAAAGCTGGGGTTTGTTGTGTGGAGGTTTTAAGTTATGAATCATTTTCTTTAATGGATTTAAAGTTATTCACATTTTCTATTTCTTCTGGTGTTAGTTTTGTTGGTTTAGTCTGTCAGCGAAGTCCATTTTACTAAGTTGTCTAATTTATTGGCATAAAGCTGTTCATAATATTTCCCATCATTTTAATGTCTTCAAGATTTGTAGTAGTATCCCCTGCTTACTTCCTGGTATTGCTAATTAGCATTTTTCTTAATTATTCAAACTAGAGGTTTCTAATAATAAAATTAACCATCTACCTACCTTATGACCCTGCATTTCCACTCCTAGGTATTTACTCAAAAGAGATGAAAACACCTATCCACAAAAATACTTAAACAAGAATGTTCAGAACAGTTTTATTCATTTTAGCTCTAAACTGAAGAAGACTTAAATGTTGATCAACTATAGAGAAAATAAATAAATTTTTATATATTTTACAATAAAATACTACTCAGTAATAAAAATAAATGAATTGCTGATATATGCGACAGTATGAATGAATATGATAATACGGTGAGTAAAAGAAACCCTACACAAAAGAACTCAGTGTCTGCTTCCATTCATATGAAGTTTTAGAACAGGCCAATCCAAACTGTGGAGGTAGAAATCAAGAATAGTGGTTGAGGGGGCTTCCCTGGTGGCGCAGTGGTTAAGAATCTTCCTGCCAATGCAGGGGACACGGGTTCGTGCCCTGGTCCGGGAGGATCCCACATGCCGCGGAGCGGCTAGGCCCATGAGCCATGGCCGCTGAGCCTGCGCGTCTGGAGCCTGTGCTCCGCAACGGGAGAGGCCAAAACAGTGAGAGGCCCGCGTACCGCAAAAAAAAAAAAAAAGAATAGTGGTTGCTTGGGAAGGAGAGTGGGAAGGGGTTGAGTGGGAAGGAACAGGAGAGAACTTTCTGGGGTTATGGAGTGCTCTATATCTTGATAGCAATATGGGTTACATGAGTGAAGGGGTGTTTTCAGAACTCTCTGAACTGTATCATTGTATATAAAAATATATCTAAACTTAGTTGTACAATGTTGCGAATATACTTTACATTGAACCATACATTTAAAAACAGTTAAAATGGTACATTTTATGTTATGTGTATCTTACAGTTTAAAAAATGTAAGTGGGTGGATGTGATATGAAGGTTCTAAATGGACAAACATTTAAAGTGTTTATTTTTCCTCATATAATGCGCTGTTTTATTATTATTTCTCTATTTACCATTTATATACTAAAATAAGAATGTAATTTAGAAAATGATGAGAAAGAACCATGTATGAGAAATAATGTTACATTTATATATTCAACAAATATTTATCAAATAGCTACAGTGTGTATAGTTCTTGTTAAGATAAAGCAAACAAGGATCTCCTTCAAAGAGCTCATAGTGTACTAAGCTTTGACTTAAAATATGCAAAAAAAATTTTGATTTCACAAAGATAAAGAGCTTTCTTCAACCTACTGTATACCCTTTAGTAGGTTTCTGTAGACTCTTGAAGTTCTAGGGAATCGAGCTTAAAAAAATCCTTGCCCTGGGGTAAAGCCTGTCACTCTGGTGTTTCTCTTCCTGGCCTTGCTGTAGTTTGCATTGACAGGGGAGGGGTTTATGTTTTGTGCCCTCCCTACATAGCCTGCAGTGATGCTAAAGGACCAGAGAGCAGACTTTCACTGATAATATACCTGTAAGTGCTGGGTTGGTGCCTGGCCTAAAGCATTAGTGGATCTAGAACTTCCACCACAAAGAGGTTTAGGGCAGAGTCCAAAAAACAAGGTCAGAGCTCTTGACATTCAGGTAGTAATTACCATCCTCCTTTCCTACTTCTTAGGACTACTGTAATTGAAAGGGTCAAAGGTACTCTGAAAGTGAAGAAAACAAAAGCAAAAAAGCCAGGGGCATGGAAATTCTACCCACCAGTGGGTTTAATGTGCCCACCGGGCAATCGCAAATTAAGTGTGATAATGGAATCACACTACTTTTATTGATTCTGTGAGGACAAGCGCTTGGAGTACCAGTTGTATTCTATTGGCATACTTGGGTGCTGAGTAAATATTAGTAACTTGTTGAATAGTGCCTAGCATCTCAACTACCATGTAAATCTCTGTGAAGACAGGACATTGTTGGAGGGAATGGTGGTGGTGATGGTAATCTTATTGAGAAAGTGACTACCATGTGACTTTTCTAGCTTGTTAATATCCATCTACCTATGCCTCATCTTTTCATTCTACTTCCCTGTTTGTATCTAATTACAATCAATTCAGTTGTGTCTCTGAGCAGTTAATTCAGGTTTCTCTTGGTTGAACTGGTAATGAGAATGTTTATGTTCACATCATGCCTAGGTGGAGTTGTATGTAGGCACCATCTAAATTAAAACGGATGCCTTGGGGCAACTGAGCAAGCCGCTGTATGATTCCAACTAATATATGACACTCTGGAAAGAGCAAAACTATGGATACAGTAAAAAAAGATTAGCGGTTAACAGGGATTAGAGGAGGGAGGGAGAGACGAATAGGCAGAGCGCAAGGATTTTGGGGGGCAGTAAAATACTCTGTATGATTCTACAGTGGTAGATACATGTCATCATAAATTTGTCCAAACCCATAGAATGTACAACACAGAGGGAACCCTAATGTAATCTTTGGGTGGACTTTGGGTGATAATGATGTGTCAGTGTAGGGTCATCAGTTGTAACAAATGTATGAGTCTGGTGGGGGAATGTTGTTAATGAGGGAGGCTGTGCACTTGTGGGGGTGGGGGGCATGTGGGAAATTTCTGTACCTTCCTCTCAGTTTTCCTGTGAACTTAAAATTGCTCTTAAAAAAGAAGTCTAGGGCTTCCCTGGTGGCGCAGCGGTTGAGAGTCCGCCTGCCGTTGCAGGGGACATGGGTTCGTGTCCTGGTCTGGGAAGATCCCACAATGCCGTGGAGCGGCTGGGCCCGTGAGCCATGGCCGCTGAGCCTGCGGGTCCGGAGCCTGTGCTCCACAATGGGAGAGGCCACAACAGTGAGAGGCCCGCGTACCGCAAAAAAAATTTAAAAAAAGAGAGAAACTATTAAAGATTTGTGATACTTGAATATGAATTGATTTTAAAATTACATTTTTCAAAATCTAGGGTAGGGTTTATATTATATTGCTAATATTATGACATACTTGCTGAAGAGAATAGTTTGTAAATCCTAAGCTGACTTCCTATAACCATGTGTTGAATTTCCAGCGGTGTTGAATCAGACTTTGATCCCTCTTAAGAAGATAAATGCAATATCTGCAGTTTCTAATGGTAGGGGTGTAGGAGAGACTTTCAGACGAAATCTTCAAAGCCAAGTCTCTGCCCAGATAAGAAATTAAAGACCCTGGGGAAGGCAGTTGTTTCATTGTCCTACCTTCTCCCCCCTCCCACCAACTTGTAGGCCTCATTTATTTACCACCTCCCCCCAAAAAAACAACAAATGAGATGCTATTGTTAAATGCAGTGTGCAGGATTAGATTTGTTTCCTTCCAATAGAATCCCTTTCCTTAATCAGCACTCTTATAAATGGCACACCTGCCTAATTAGAACAAGTTCTAGACAACAGGATACAGTGTGAGCATTTCGGTTAGCTCCACACATTTGATAACTATTGTGACTGATGTTCTTAGAAAGTCTTCCCTTCTCTCCTCTTCTTATTCCTCTGTGGCTAAGCTTTTTATAATTTTATACTTCTGAATCAGCCTTTGATTGTGGGAACTTATCCGTATGTGGTCATTGATATTGGTTTTGTTTCTAAGTGATTCCTTAAAAAAGAAGTGATGTATTTATGGATATGTGTAGGGATGCTTTTAAATATTTTTATTAGATTTAATTTACTCGTTATCACTCTTAAAATACAGAAAACTCCCTTGACTGTGACAAGGAGGTAAAATACAGCAGTCACATTCAAGATCTCCATACATTAGCAATAATAAATCCTTTTGCCCTGAGTAATAACAGAAACTCAATTTAGAGCCAGTGGGGATGATATAGTGCTCCCTCACAGAACCAATCACCCACAGAGAAGTATAATGAGCAGGGGAGGTGATACAATAAAACCTATATGGCCAGAGGAAAATTAGGGTAAAATTGTTGCTATGAAAAATCTTGTAATAAGTATATCTCCAATTATCTTCCAGAAGAAATTATTTAGGCATCTATTCAGGTCAAGATTCATGACAGAAGTGCAAGAATTGCCTTAGAATAAAGCAAAAGGGTACATGAGTGTAGAGAAAATGGCAGTGGACATGCTGTGAACAGAGTTCTGTTGTGCCTGAAGGATCTGAAGTAGCCCCGGGACTGCTGTGAGGGCATGCTGCTCACCAAACCTTGCAGAGGGATGGCTGCACTGACCACTGTTACAGCACATGCTGACGGGGACAAGATAATGCTCTTAAAATACAAAATGGTTTAGATTATCACAGGAATATACTCTACTTTTAGAGTTAGTTTATTTCCCAAGACCACAGCTTAAGCAGATTGCTGTAAAGGAAAATCCTGAGTGTGCATGATCCATATCCTAATTAGGAATGGGCTTCATCTGTTCAGACATATATCAGTTGAATAAGTGGGTTAAGTGGCAAGAAATGAAGTCTAGCTCTTTATTAGATAAGTGTCAAGTATAGTGCTGAGGTGGCTAAAAAAAAAAAAAGTATGTTACCTAAAACAACATGAACAGTTTCAACCTCTGTTGTCCCAGTGCTATCTGTTGTACAGTCTGGAAAATAATTCATTACCAATAATAAAACACCAAAGTTTATAAAATATTTGTTAAATAGATTGAACAGATAGATGCTTTTTTATAATTTTGTTACTCTCACTGCAGTGTATTCATCTTTCTTGATTTCTTGTTTTAAATTTTTATTGTGTTATTTCTTGAGAGGCAAAGGGGACGGTGGTCACAGTTAGGTACTGGCAGCTGGGCGTGGCCCCAAAGCTATCTTGCATACAACCTATAGTGGCTATTAGTGAGTGAGTCCCAATAGTTAATACTTGTGGGAGTGGTGAGGCAATTTTCCTCCCAGCTGATTTTAAAATTTTGGTTCTATCTTGTCAGATTAGACCCATGGAAGTACAATTATGTACAAACATAAGTGCCATTCATTATAAATGGTCAGAGTAGGAAAAAAGCATTCAGATTAGATAGTGATGGGACCCACCTTGCCATGGTTGCTTCATATTGTAGTCATTAAAAATATACATTAAAATAAAGAACAGTAGTCAGTATTTTGGGACCTGTTGAACCGGAGGAGCCAGTTCCAAACCTGAAAGCAGTCTGTTCATTTGTTCATTCATTTATTCCATGAATGTACTTTGAGACTGGAGCTACAACAACTAATCTCTGCTCTCTTAATGTTTAGTAAGTGAAATAAAATAGATGAATGATACATCATATGTCAGATAGTGATGAGTGCTATGCAGAAAAATAAAGCAAGGCATGGAGGATCCAGAGGTGCTGGTGGAGTGCTGTTTTAGAGAGAGTGGTCAGGGATAGCCTTTCTGATAGGTGATAACGTGAATCCAGCTCCAAAGGAAATGAGGGAGCAGCCATGGGAAGCGAAACAGCTAAGAGCTTAGAGTCAGCAGGCTGGGCTCCCTCTGTCTTAATAGCTTTGTGACCATAGGGAGGCATTTAACTTACCTGTGACACGGAGACAGAAAGAGCCACCAAGCCTATTTCACAGGGTTTGTGTTCGGCACAAGTGAGACACTTGAGAAAAGCATTTTGGTAAAGGAAAGTAGTACCTCGACTTCAAATTTCAGTGTGAGACGATAAGAGGGTATAAATTAAAGAGATAAATACAGCAGAGTCTTAAAACAGCCCTTCCATACAGCTTGTTGTGGAGTTATTGAATTGAGTTGTCTGAGCTAAAGTGTAGAGAACATTCTCTAAAGATGAACTGTTTGATACTGGGGTGTACAGGATTTATATTCATCTTTGTTTGCTTTTGTGGTATTATTAGTTTAAGATTTTATAGTTGTTTGTGCTTTTCTTCCTTTGACATCTTTTTCTTTTCTTTTCCTTTGAAGCTTTCCTTTTATTAAATTAGTTACAGGCCTCTTGACTCTCAGTTGAGCATTTTCTACGCTGTTCCTGTACTCCCTGATTAATCCATTAAAAACAAAAAACAAAAAAATCCTCTAAGATGAATACTTTTCATGGGGGCTCACAACATCCATCTTTTATAGAGTAATTCTAAACTCCAGAACAAATTATTTGCACTGATGTTTATTAAGGACTTGAAGTTGTTTGTTTGCCCTGTTTGTTTTTATAGCCAGAGTGAATTTTGCAATAATTGTTAACAATGTTTGAATAGAACCTTATAGTTTACAAAAGTGCTTCACACACTCACTCACATGGGAACTTTAGCAACCCTGGAGCAAGACAAGGTGGACGCTATTGTGCCCTTTCACAAAAGAGGGAACCCAAGGCTCAGAGAACAGAATTTAAATTCAGGTCTTTCCATGATACAAGTGTGAATATATGAATGAAAAATGCTGAATTGTTTCCAACACTTGGAATTACTAAAATGGTATGTTTTATAAGTAGATTCAGGAAATTTTGTAGATGACTCCAGAAGAATCCTTAAGGGATTATGGAAAGAGAGGGCTGTGTCTCTGATCATTGTGAGTGGAGACCGTGGAGGCAAAACCCCTTTTGGTGTCTTTGTCAGGAAGAGGATGTGAGCCTGGATGCCCATGGCTCTGATCTGTGCATGAACTTCCTCCCTTCCTCCCTCTCTCCCTCCCTCCGTTCCTTTTCTTTCCAGTTTCTCAGACTAACAAGACTAACAAGCATCTTTTTTTCCTTCAGGGTAGAAATAAAAGTAACCGTATGTAAATATAAAACTTATCAAAGATGTGTTGTCTTGGATTTAAGAATGTTTCCTCAGAAAAGGCTGTCTTATTTTGATATCAAGTGTCCTGAAGACTTTTAAAATCTCTTTTAAAAAAAGTATAATAGAAGCAATGAAAAATTAGACCTGAGTTGGGAAGGGCCTTAGAAATTATCCAGCCATGGAACCATTAAACTATTTGATCTGGAAAGGACCTTTGAAAAGGTCCCAGATCCCAACTCGCGGGAGGCTCCTTTGTCCACTGTGGCATCCTCGCCATCCTGATAGGGTCCATGCAGTATCTCCATGGCTTCTGATTACAAAGACTGTGTGAGTTCACTTATGAGGTACCTAGGTTACTCAAACTCATGGAGACAGAAAGCAGAAGGGCGGTTGCCTGGGGCCTGGGGGAATGGGAAGTTAGTATTTAATGGGGACAGAGTATCAGTTTGGGAAGATGAAAAAGTTCTGGAGATCAATGGTGGTTGTACAACATTGTGAACATACTTAACGCCACTGAACTGTGTACTTAAAAATGATTAACATGGTGAATTTTATGTTATATATATATACACACACATACATACACATACATACACACGTACACACACACATTTTACCAGTGTAAAAAGTAAAATAAAGAAGCAAGAAAAAAATTCATTTCGTTGCTGGACAGCTCTGTTGGAAAGTTGGAGTCTAAGATGACTCATTGGGGCATGGAGGCATGGAGAACAAATCTAACCCCTACCCCTGGATGAAGACACCCTGCTTGTCCCCTCCCAACAGTCTCTTCCCAGCCAACCAGCCCCAAGTTGCTTCAGTAGGTCATTTTGTTTTGTTTTACAGTTTATTCGAATCATAATCAAGATAAGGACTATATGTTGTAATTGGCTGATAAGCCTTTTAAATCTCTTAATCTATTGGTTCTTCTTCCATATCTGTTTCTGTCTCCCTCACTCATTCTTTCACCCTTTTAATTTACTTGTTGAAGAAACTGGGTCATTTGTCTTCAAGAGTTTTGGTACTTGCATCCCTCTGCTGTGTAGATTGACATGTTCCTCTGTCCTCTGTATTTCCTGTGAAGCAGTAATTGGATTGAGATACTTTACTTTAGAAATGTTGTAATCCAACTATATAATAACTCATTCTGTATCTTTTTTTTGAAAGTGCCCCCAGCTTTTTGCTTGGAAACTTGTAAACATTGAAACAAATAATTAGACGATTGAACGGATAATGTCATGAACATCCAAGTACCTTTATATAGATTCACCAGCCGTTAACATTTGCCACATTTGCTTTCTCTCTTCCTCTCTGCACACACATACACTAGTAATACACATAGATTTTTCCCCCTGCATCATTTGAGCTCAAGTTACAGACATCATGACACTTTACTCCAAAATATTTCAGCACATAACTCCTAAGACAATTCTTATGTAATCACAGTCTAGTTTATGTGTTGTCCGCTATTTAGTGCATGTTACCCTAATTATCCAAATAGTGTTCTTTACAGCCGTGAGTTATTTTTTAAAAATTCGAAATCCAAGCAAAGATTGCAAATTGTATTTAGTTTTCCCACCACTTTAATCGCCTAAATTGGTTCTGCTCTTTTTTGGGTCTTACATGGCATCAACAGTTTTTGAAGAGTCCAGGCCAGCATGTCCCTAAATTTGGATTTGCCTGATTGTCTCCTTATGATTAGATTGAGGCTAAATGTTTCCAGTAAGAACACTGCATAGGCAGTGCTGAGTCCTTCAGCGCCATGCTTGGGAGGCATCTCATGTCAGTTTGTCCCATAATGGCTGATAGGTTCGATTGCTCAGTTAAGGGTTTGTCTACCAGACTTTTCCATTGTAAAGGTACCATTTCCCCATTGTAATCAATAAATAATCTATAGCATATTAAAGGTTGCTTTTTTAATAGTTTACAAAACGTATGCCATTGGTCATGGGAGAAATTGGATGGCAGAGATTATGAGCACATTAGAGTTATTACTGCTGATGGAAAATAATTTTTAAACATTGGTTTTTCTTGAGGAGAGATAAGGAGGGGAGGTAGTAAAGGTGAGAAATGGGCTTTACCGAAGAAGACACACTTGTGTTTGAATCCCAGCTCCACACTTGAACCTCTGCAACTTTAGAAAAGTTACCTCACTTCTCGGAGCCTCAATTTCTTTCCTATAATGGGCATAATAATATACATTCCTGGCAGGATTGTTAAGATGATTAAATGAGCTAGTGTATGAGTGGCCTCTAGCCTAGTAGCTGCCCCAGGACCATCACATGGGAGGTGAGGAAGAAATGCTTCCCGAGCAGTTTGCAGAGTTTAAACCTGTCCGTGAGTGTTCGTTCTCAAGATCAGACTGAAGTATTCAGGCATGTTGATAAGAAAATGTGATCAACAGGTTAGGTGGTGGTGTGAAATTTCAAAGAAAGGAATTCAGAACTGGGAGATGTTTGGTTCCATTTTCAGACCTCTTAAATGTGATTTGTCAGTAGTGGATTTATATAGAATTGAGTTGCCATTGATTCAGACCTCTTTCTGACTGCAATCCATTTTAATCTATTACCAGGGATTATTTTTTGAAACAGTTTATGTGTAGTCTGATCGAGAATAGTGAATCATAATAATTCTGTGACCCATTTACGTGCATTACTGTAAAAGTTTCATTTCATACAAGTGACAGCTTTTTAAAGTTAATTAGACTCGGCTATACTGAGGTTAGCAAAAAGTGCTTTGAATTATCAATAATTCAGCAGGGCAGACATTTCTGTATAATGTAGTGGTTTTATAGAGTATTGTGAGACAGTTATCCCTAAAATAAATGGTTGTGAGCATACATCAGCATGGTGGGGCTTGCTTGAGTGTGGCGTGAAGTGATATCATCTATGCTTTCTATTATTGAGCAGAGTGTGGGACATCGGTCTTTCTGGCCATGAACTACTAGCAACCTTTGTCCTTTGTGTTACCTTTAGTTAAAAACGAAAAATGAGCATGAATGCTGGCTGATGGCCATGTCTTTCTTACAGCTAAAAATTCATCTGGGAAGGAAAAATGGGATTGCAGATTTGGATTGGTTTCACTGCATGAATGATATGTGACATTTTGTAAATTATTTATCAGTGCAAGGATGGCAGCAATGGCTTGAGCATTGTTATATCAAATGAAAGCAGCAATCCCATTAGTATAAGGACTGGGTTTTAGCTAGAATCTATCAGGGGAATGTTGTCACTTGAAAACCAGATTGTTCTTTTAATTGCTATTTAAAGGAACAAAAGTGTTCCCAAGGTGCTGCAGTTGAGCAGTTGTGAGTAATAACTATGGATCCATAATTATGCAGTGCTGATTATCTGGCATTTAAAAAATGGTGGCAGGAGTCAGTGACCAGTTTGTTGTAGCTTGTCTTTTTTGGTTTTTCTAATACAGTGTTTTATACTCTGCTTTTTAACTGGGGCTACAAAAACGCATTTGCATAGTTACCTCAGAAAGTGAAACCTGTGCATATTAAAAGAACAAATTAAACCGAAAAATAGGGCAAGATAATGAACACTTATATTGTAAGATGAAATTAACAGTCATAATGAACAATTTTGCAAATGCTTGGTCATAAGGTGAATTCTGGTTTTTGATGACATGTCACATTGAACGTTTGTTGGAATCATTATTACCATTTGAAATATTATTTTAGAGATAAGTGTTTTTAAACTAGCATATGTTTCTTTCATTTATATTCAAATATATTTTTATATAGTTAGCAAATACATTTTGAGTGCCTGCTGTGCATCAGGCAATGTATCAGGCGTTTGGAACAGAGTGGCTGAACAAATGAGGTTTATTTTACGCTGATGTATATTTAGAAAGTTAGGCCTAGCAAAATCTTGTTTTTAATTTACATTAAAAAAATTTGTGATTATACTAAGCTTTCTTGCCCTAAATTTTTGATTCATGAGATTCAAATATAAATACATTATAGTTACATTCAGATGGCTAGCAGACAACATGTGTGAAGCTTGGAATATGAAATAAAATTTTAGTTTTCATACAGTTTGGCTGTTCAAAATAATGTGACCAGATCTGTAGACACAGTCAACTCTTCATTTGGATGGGAATACTAGTGTTGCTGGTACTCATAAATAACAATGGAGGCACTAAAATGTATGCAGATTTATACATTGTTAGAAGCAATTTCCATAGTGAGAGTTAAAGGGGTGCTGGGGGTTAGACAAATGTTTTGTTCTTTCTTTTATTGAAAGTGGGAATGTCAGAGATTGAGAGTTTGTCTCCTTTGTGTGGCATGGTGTGGTTTACTTTTGAAGACCTTGGTGCCAGAAAGGTCTTGTTAATGGTCTTTTGATCATCTCAAGTGATCCCATAGAATTTTAAAGTTCTTGCTTAGTTCTAATGCTGTTACTATGTCACCTTTTAACATACCAGTATTTTATGTCAAATATTTAATTGATGCATAATAGTAACCTGTACTAAAACATTTGATAAAGTTTAATTAAACAATCTGGTCTGACTAGAAGATACTCATAGACTGTAATACTGAATAGGTGAATCAATTTATAGTAGGCATATAGATTACGGGAACAATTGAGACTTCAAATGAATTCTTAATGTTTATTTCAGGAAGGTAGTGTAATATATAAAGGTTTTAGATTTCATTGGGTTAATGAAAATTACTTCTGACTCTTATACATTACACATAAATGCATTATTCTGGCAATACTTTAGTGTCAAATAATTCGAGGGGTTTTTTATTAGCAGAAAATGTTGATATGAATACCTTATTTCAGCAGTTTTTCTTTGGTAAAGAAATATGTAAGAAGCTTTTGATTTTAATGTTTTGTTTTAAATTTTGAAGTGGAAAACTAACTGTTTTTTCATTTTAATTTTTTTCGTAGCCCCGTGCCGATCCCATTCCAATATGCAGCTTCTGTCTGGGGACAAAAGAATCTAATCGTGAAAAGAAACCAGAAGAACTCCTCTCCTGTGCAGATTGTGGCAGTAGTGGTAAGTTGGTATTTTGTGTATGTGTGTACAATGACTCCCCATTATAGCTACATGCGATTTCTCTCTATCGAAAAAAAGTTTGTTATTTAAAGCAATATTTGATAATAGAGTAAGCTTTAAATTTAAAAAGTAAATGCAGGTGGGGGGGGAAGTGTGAGTATATTAACACTGACATAAACCATATGTCATAAAATAAAATAAATAAATTTTTTTTAAAAAGCTTTAAAAAATTATTTATTTATTTATTTCTGGCTGCGTTGGGTCTTTCTCTAGTTTTTTTGTGGTACGCGGGCTTCTCATTGCAGTGGCTTCTCTTGTGGAGCATGGGCTCTGAGCACACGGGCTCAGTAGTTGTGGCTTGAGGGCTCTAGAGTGCAGGCTCAGTAGTCGTGGCTCACAGGCTTAGTTGCTCCACAGCATGTGGGATCTTCCCGGACCAGGGCTTGAACCCATGTCCCTTGCATTGGCAGGCGGATTCTTAACCACTGCACCACGAGGGAGGCCCGTATATTCATCTTTTAAATTAAGCTTGATTTCATACCAGCATTAATAATTCAACTTGGACTATTCTACATTGCAGGTAAATTCAAGGTAGAGAATTCTAAACTTTCATGCTGAATGCACCTAGAATCACTAGTTTTCTATAACCTGAAGTCTCAATTTAAGACGTTTCAGTTGGAATACATAGTGTTTCAGGTCCTGACACCTACTGGTGAAATATAATATTACAGCCCAGCTCTGTGTGACAGCTGGAAAGGGATGGACAGTATTCTGGAAATCACATTGATAGAATCCAGAAGTCATCAGGCATGAAAGAAATTTATATTGCCCAGGATAAGAAAGGAAAAGGGTGGTCTATGCAGAAGGTGATGTTGCAATCAAGGAATTGCTGGGTAGGGACACTGGGCCTTTGGCAAATTGCAATACCCAAAGAGCTTTCAAGGTTGCTGTCACCGCTTTTTCTCAGCATAGGATTTTAAGACCGCACCTCCACTTTTATAATGGAAATTAAAACTCAAATTGGGCTTCCCTGGTGGCGCAGTGGTTGGGAGTCCGCCTGCCGATGCAGGGGACGCGGGTTCGTGCCCCGGTCCGGGAAGATCCCACGTGCTGCGGAGCGGCTGGGCCCGTGAGCCATGGCCCCTGGGCCTGCAAGTCCGGAGCCTGTGCTCCGCAGCGGGAGAGGCCACAGCAGTGAGAGGCCCGTGTACCGCAAAAAAACCCAAAAAACTCAAATTGTGCTTACACTAAAAGAATTTGTCTTACCAGCCAATCTTCCTTCCTGTTAAGCAGGTGATAAGTTGCCCAGGTGAGATATATATGGTTATATGTATGTATGTATACACACACACATACACGTGTGCGTGTGTGTGTGTGTGTGTGTATCTCCATACGTATGTCTCTCAACAGAGTGAGTAGCAGTTATTGGGTTTTTAAAAATTAATCTCTGTGTTAATCTTTAAATTTTCTTCTCCCAGCCTACTGAAACTTTTCTCCCCAAAATGTTATCTTAAAATTAATTACCAAGTATTTCTCTGGTTACAGTTAATTCTTTAAAAAACATCAACAAATCTGCAAAACACAATAGCATACTCTCATTTAGGAAGTCAGTTTAGTATAGTGGTTAAGAGCAAAGTAGAAAGGCAGCCACAGCTCCTCTACCTTGAATGAGTTACTTAACCATTCTGAGCCTCAGTTTCCTTATTAGAAAACTAGAGATAATGGTGGCACCTACCTCTTGGGTTGTATGGAAGTTAAAGAAGAGAACACAAGTAAATAGCCTAACATAAGGTCTACAACAACTCTGGTAAGTGTGTTATAAATGCCAGCAGTTGTGGGATTTTTGTTGTTGTTTGGCATGTTTGATATTTTTCTTGATTGCTGCAAGTAATTTAAAATCTTATCATTTATGACAGCTGCTTGTTGGTTGGATAGAGGAAATGTTTCACACTGACGAATGGCACTGTTGTGTGATGATTCTTCCTCCTCCTGTGAAGGTTTAACTTGATAGGCCCTGAGTGGTTCTGCAGCTCTCAGAACCTGACTAAGAGGAGAGAGCCTTGGAAATAAGACATTTCAAACTCTGCTTGAGAAATGCTTTCTGACAGTCTTTTTGATGGGCTTTACAGAGTCATTAAAACTCTTTCACCTGCCCATGGTATCATAGCTAGTGACAAAAGGGCATGGAAACATTATCTGTATGTTCAGGTTAATAAATTTCACTCCTGCAATCTCCTTGTTTTATCCTGGTGAGGTAGTGCCTCACTCATCAGTTCTGACTCTGTAGTTATCTTTTGGGTTTTCCCACGAGGCTCATTCTGAATGAATTATTGTTTTGTGTAACTGCCTGATAAATTTAGTGGTGTTCTCTTGTCTAGGGTTTACCCTTTGTGATTTTTAAGGTGGTACTTTAAAAACACCCTTAACTGTTTCATTTCTTGAGTATCTATTTGTCTGGGCGCCTAGACAGATTAAAGACATACTTAAATCTGGAAAGAAAAGTTCCCTTCATATATTTCCTTACCTCTGGTGATACACTTACTTGAGCTGATAAGAGATCATTATCTCCTAGATCATAACTTCAAGGCCTCTTTCACAGGGTATAAAGGCTTGTAATTCTAAACAGGTAGATCTTAGATTTTCTGATGTAACCAATCTCCCTTTGTCTTTCCCAGATGGAAGACCTGCCAAAGGAGAGGTTTGATTTCCTTTATACTTGGAGGTCACTGAAATATTTTTCCCCCTGAAGTTTCTTACTTTTCCAGGGTGTATAGGTGTAGTGTTATGTTTTCTCTTTTCAAAAATGATCTCTTATTTTCTTTTTTAACACATTATTGACTGGGGGATTTTTGCAGAAACTAACGCCTGTGGCCGAAATATGTCTCCGGCCAAGAATGTGTTAACAAATGGAGAAGAATGGATTGCGGATGCTATCTAGAAGGCTTCTATCCAGAGTCATTTTGTGAGCCTCCTCCCTTCAGGTAGAATGAGCTAGAGGCTTTGGAGTTGAGATATGGGTCATGGCAGAAATTCAAGCCCTGGGGTCATCATGTCCCTTTGTTTAGGGTAGAGGATGGGCTGGAGTACTTCTCTGGACTCCACAGTGTGATCTGGCTCTAGTGTTAAGGTTCACTTAATCTTCCCTTGAGTGTACTGTGCCAGTCTGGATTTAGCTAGTTTAGTTTCTCCCCCCCAAAAAAATTTTTTTTCCAAACTCAGGGAGATGCACTGTAGACATTTACTTCATCTGGTATATGAGTGGACTTTGCAATTTGCTAGTCTTGAAATAGAAGGACCAAAATAAAATATGGTTCTTCTTAGAGAGCTTGGAGGGATTTTGTAGTTATAATGCTCTGTTGTGACACGTTGGTGATTATAAGGGAAAAAGAATAAAATAGGCTAGACACCGCTGGCTCAATGGTGTCCTCCAGTAATGGTGAGATCCCCATTGTCATGGTCCAGTTCAGTTTCGGAAGTGGGAATTACCAGCCACTACCAGAGTGGCTGGTAGCCCTGGTTGGCCTCATGGAAGTGGCCACTGTCTCACACTCGAGAGTCCACTGGTTCTGGGATTGCATTGAGACTGTTTGTAATGATCAAAGGAATCCCTAATGTAAGATGTTTCTGTGAAAAAAATACCCATAGCAGTATAAAACCCAAAAAAGGAAATATAGATGGCAGCCCATAAGGAGGATCACTCTTAAATGTGTTTCCCATATGTTCCTGTAGGTTTTTAGTCACCTCTATCTGAAGTACCATTTGTATGATATCACATTTAGACTCTGCTTAGATTTCATAGACCTGAGTAATAAGTGTTTCCTTCTGCTTACATCATAAAGTAAAGCCAATTAGAAATTTCTGTGTTTTTAAAGATGGCTCAGTGCTGCAAATGGGCAGTATATTCTTTAACTATGCTTTTCCTGCTGGAAGTTCTTTTGAAAAAAATAATTCAAGTTTGCAGGTAGTAAAAATGTGAAGTGAGGTACATAGTACAAGGAGACCCAAATGTGGTATTCCAGTCCTCTTTGCTTGCTGGCTATGGAACTGTAACTTTAGACATCTGTGAAATTCAGAGGGTGACGTCTGCACCCCACATCCACAGGGCTGTTGTGAGGATCCAGTGAGATAATGCTATGAAGATTATCAGTAACTATAAAACATTACCCAAAGATGAAAGATTATTCGAAGCACTAAAATGAATGTGGGACTCATTACGTAGTCTTCAGGTCTATGGAAATGTTGGGACTAGGAAGTGATTTTGCTTGACTTTCATGGATCAGCCTACTTTGAAATTAACACTGTTATATTCTCTTTGCCTCATTAAGACCAAATTATCTTTAATTAGCTTCACATAAGTATTAGATATTATACCAAATGAAATTTTGTGTCTGCTGCTCAGATTGCTGGGTGGTTAAATCTTACTTACAGATGAGTTGTGTGCATGTGTGTTTTCAAATTAGCAAATCTAAGATAAGTGCACAGTTCAAAATTATAGCATCATTCTAAGTGGAAGCTCATTGACACTGGAGACAGCAAGGCTGCTGTGATGCAGCTGGGAGAGATGGAATATCACCTTTGTACAGTAAAGGGAGCCAGAGCCACAGGGTCCAATGTCAGCCCACCCTCAGGAGACCTGAAGTCTCTCCTGGGCTCGTCTTTATTTGTATGTTAACCCTAAACAAAACTTGCCTGCCTTCTGTTCCCAGACTGAGCTTGTTGGTGTAATATACGGGTATACCAGTGTGTGTATAGTGTGTGTGTGTGTGTGTGTGTATTTTTAAAATCACTAGTTTCTTAAGGTTACTGTGAGAAAATGCCCCAGGGATTTGTTGGTTAGTCATCCAGTTTCACACTGAGTAGATACAGAAATAATTAGGTTTGGAAGGAGACCCTTGACTAGAAAGAAACCTCAAGATGGACTCCAAAGAGGAATAGACAGGGATGGAGGAGGAAGGGTTGGTGAGCCCCACCCTCCACAAGCCCAAAGCTGGATTGACCATCCAAGCAGAGTAACAGGAAGCAGAAGCCTTGTTCAGGCCTGTTACTTCACTAAACTTATGCTGGTATGATTAACAGTGACCTCCATGTAGCAAAATCTAAAGGTGCCTTCTAAGTTTTGGTCACAATCTAATGGACATCTTTCAGTCCACACCAGATATTCCTCTCAGCCATACTTGACTTGTTGAGAATATTTTTCCTTGAAATGTTCTCATCCTTTGGCTTCCGTGATTTCATATTCTCTGTGTTTTCTCTCTACCACTTCTTTCAGATCTTTTGTGAGCTCCTTGGCCTCTCTTCATCCCCTCATAGTTTCTTCAGGATTCTGTCCTTGGCCCTGTGTTTCCTCACTGTGCTTCATAGCTTCTCTTGAGTTCCAGACCATTAGATAAAAATGCCTCCAGAACTTCTCCACTTGACACCCTGCAGGCTCCTCAGAGATAATATCCAAAGCAGCTGATGAACCTTACACTGCTCCTTCCCCCCAAAATACAACCACCACAATAAAAAAAGAAATCTTAGCAAACAGACAACATCCTGCTTCTCCTCAGGGATTTCCCGTTTCAGCAAATGGCATCCCACCAGCTACTCATTCAGTTCTACAAGCCCTCCTCTATCCTATTCTCTCATAGCAAGAAATCACCAAAAATGCATTGGTTTTATGTCCTAATATGTATCCTACATCCTCAGTATATCCATAACCCACACCAGACCTGCTCAGAGCTGCTATTGTAATAACCTAACTTTAATATTTACCCTCTTTCCCCTTATCCATTTTCCATACTTAAGCCTAAGTTACTTTTTAAAATTGTAAATCTAATTACAGAATTTTTTAGTGTCCTCCAGTTAACCTTAGGAAAAATCCAAGCCCAAAACACTCTTCTGGATTGGGCTCCTGTTGACCCCTTTGCACATCACCATCCCCTTCACACTAGTTATATCAAACCTCTTTCCTCTTCTTGAATGTCACCGTGTTCTCCTCTCCCTCTGCACATGCCGTCTTCTCCCACCCTGCTCCCCCCTCTGGTCCCATCTGTTCCCACTCATCCTTTGGGTCTCTTCTTTAGGAAGGCCTGCCTCTAACCTCCTGCTAGATTTACCCATATCTCCAAGCCACCCCATCCTAATTCTTGTCTAATGGTTGTCTTTCCTGGTGGACTGTGTGATCTGAAATGTCTGTCTTTTTCCTCACTGTGTCTCAGATGGACAGATGGTTGGTCAGATAGCCAATCCGAGGGACCGAGTGTCTTGAATCTTTCATAGTTTTCCGTTGCTGCTATAACACGTTGCCACAAAATTGTTGACAGAATTCAGTTCCTTGCGTATGCAGGACCGAGATCCCCATTTTCTTGCTGTCAGGTGAACGGCATTCCCTGCTTCTAATGGACACCCATATTCCTTGGCTTGTGTGTGGCTTCCCCCACACTGGGTGGAGTCCTTCTGCTATTTTGAACCTCTCCTCCTCCTCGTTTCATCTCATCTTACTAACCCAGCTGGAAGATTCTCTGCTTTTAAGTACTCGTGATTAGATTGGGCCTACCCAGATAATTCAGGATAGTCTCCCCATCTCAAGGCCTGTACCCTTAGTCACATCTGCAAAGCCCCTTTTGCCATGTCAGGTACTATATTGGCAAGTTATAGGGATTACAGTATAGATATCTTTGGGGGGCATTATTCTGTCTACTACAGAGCCCATGTTTTTTTTTCTCCCATAGTACTTACTCCAAAAATCATTTCTACTGGTTTGTGGTCTCACTGGTACTTGTTTAATTTTAAACAATACGCCTCTGGTTTTGCTAGATAAAACTGTTATAAGCTACCAGTGCTTAGTATGTGCTGGTAATAGGAATGAATGAGTGAATGAATATATATATTATGTTCTCAAATCAGATAAATTGCAAACCACAAAAATAAAACAAACTCCAGAAGGGTAAACCGCCCTGAATTGTGTCATCAGAGAGAACCCAAATTTTAGGGGGAACTGTTGAATTTATGGAATGGCTAAATGGGAGGTAAGGACTTGCATTATCAATAGTATTGTTGTCCTTTATCTAATTATTATAGATTGTGTAGTAGTATGTCAAGATTCAGTTACAGTCTTTTGTGTTATTTTAAAGTTGGCCGTGAGAAAGTAAAGAGGAAATGTTTCTTCATCTCTCAGCATCCTTTACAGAATCATAGAAATTTAGAGCTGGAAGGGATCTATGGCCAATTCTCTTGAGCTAAATAAAGGTAAGATTGCTGCCTAAAGAAAAGATAGGCTGAAGATTTTAGAATTTGATAGGGTAGCTTAAGTGGTAGTAGTTGAGATATAATATTACTTTGAGAGAAAGCAATAAGAGGAAACATATTCCTTGCTCTTGATTAAAAGTGGCTGAAATCCATTAACTTTCAAAATGTACAATTAATTATTAAAAAGTATTTTTCATAGGATATCTGCGAGAATAAATACTGAGCTATATAATATGATGTGAATTACCTTAGTTGCTGGATATTGAGCTATAAAGTACAAAAGCAGATTTTGATGTAGAGAAAAATTTAGTGCATGAAATTGAGGTCATATGTGCTAGTGATGTATGACTTACAGGAAGTAATAAAAAGGGAGGAAAAAAGAGAAGTAAATGGTATACTTTTAAGCTGATGGGACCCATTTTAAGGGTGGAATTTAAATTGCTGTTCTTTAAAACTTGAGTTTTTACCCCCCTTACTACCTAAGGGGAGGGGAAAAACCTGATCAAAGTAGAACTTCCCCTCCCCCTTCAGAGTGTACTTCTTAAAGTCAAAAAGCAAGCTGTCTTTGCTGTTCCTGAGCAGACAGAGGTGATTGATAACCATTTTTATATATTTAAACTCTTCCCCCCCACATTCATTTGAATGAGAGAAGCCCTTGTAAAAGAATAGTGTCATAGGTTAAATGCATCTGCCTGGGTGTCTCTCCTGCCTGAGGTCGTAATCCTATGACAACATTTTATTTGCTCAACATCTTAAATACAGATGTTTAGATTTTTTTTTTAACTCAGGAATAGTGTGCTTTTATTAACAGTATTGATGATTGATTTTGAATGTTTTTACTTCAAAAAGCCAAGTCTCCTGGTGGGTGGAATTTCATGAAGCACCTGTTAAGCTTTAGGGAGGAGGACCTTTTTGGCAGCAACCCAAACTACATATTTAAACAATGAGCCTGCCAAAGTCAGGAAATTATAAAACAGTTTTGAAATTTCAGGATCTGCTTTTTTTTTTTTTTTTTTTATTACCCCTCAGGTTTCTTTTGCAGCTTGGTAATAAGTTCTTTCACATGGAATTTACTAACGTTCTTACTGTTTTAAGACCAGATTTAGAAAAGTAAAATCAAATTTGGAGATCTTAGGTTTATGTGATAAAAGACCATCAAATTTTAAACTGAACTGCCTTCCAAAGAGTCTAGGCTCACACTCCCCAAACCTTTTGGAGCAATCTATTATTCAGCGTAGCCTGGCTGGCTTCCTTGAATGGCGTTGCCCCTCCGGGTCTCCAGTTTTCCTCTGTGAGGTGAGAGCTGCTAGATGAAAAGTGTGTCCAAAACAGTGCAGATGGCCTCTGAGCCTGCGCGTTCGGAGCCTGTGCTCCGCAATGGGAGAGGCCACAACAGTGAGAGGCCCACATACCCCAAAAAAACCACAAACAAACAAACAAAACAGTGCAGAAAAGCTGAACACTCAGAAAAATGGGGGAACGCTTGCTAAGGGTATGTTTCTTGGCATATTCCATTTAGCCTGGATCTTGCAACTTCCAAATTCACTGTTTCTACTCCTACTTACAGATTTTAAGTTCAGCGTCCCAGGGGCAAGATGGCAATAGTTTCTTCTTTGTGTATCCCAGCAATGGGACATTCTTTGTATGCTATTGGATTTTTTTTTCTTTTTTCCATTTGTTTGTTGTATTATGTTAAGCAGCCGCAGATTTTTAGTTAGTTAACTGTTGTTTTAAGATTTCATTATACTCAGAGAGCAGGAATTGTTTGAACTTCAGCACTCTCCTCGCAGGCTGGCAAGCCAGAAAACTTCGGAGTAGATGGTGATCGATGAAGAGGGCGAGGTCAAGAGATTTAACAGAAGGCACAGGCATGAGAACATGATCTTGAGCATACGTTATCTTCAAGTTCTCCAACACTTGTGATTAGAATTGGCGTAAATTTTCCAAATTTCTCTTAGGGAAAACATTTGTACAGTCACTCTCTCACATATGGGGGTGGGGCAGGGGAGACAGAAAGGAAAGTGTAATTTGGATTCTTTGATATATATATATATTTTTTTTTTTTGATATGGTTTTTTGTTTGTTTTCTGGCCTCACTATGCAGCTTGCGGGGGATCTTAGTTCCCCAACCAGGAATCGAACCTGTGCCCCCTGCAATGGAAGCTCAGAGTTCTAACCATTAGACTGCCAGGGAATTCCCTCTTTGATCTTTTTGTACTTTCAGGTTCCTAAGGTTCTTTGGCTGGCATCATCACCATCTATTAAATATTAGGGAACGGGAGTTTAAAAAATTGAAGGCACCAGTCCCATAAAGCAATTTGCTTTTTATTCTTATAGGACACCCATCCTGTTTGAAATTTTGTCCTGAATTAACAACAAACGTAAAGGCCTTAAGGTGGCAGTGCATCGAATGCAAGACATGCAGTGCATGTAGAATCCAAGGCAAAAATGCAGTAAGTATGGCTCTCAGTAGTCTGTCTCCAGGTAAATTGTTAGTTTTCAGTGTTAAGGTTTTTCATTTTTATAGATTGTTGCTATTTTTAAATGTTTAAATACATTTCAACAGGGATCGTGGTGCTCCTTCCTTATATTTTATTTTTGTTAATTGGATAACATAAGAATTTGTGGCCTTTTACAGTTGATTTCAGTCTCAATTAGTCTCTAATATGTTATATTGCAGGATAATATGCTTTTCTGTGACTCCTGCGATAGAGGATTCCATATGGAGTGCTGTGATCCCCCACTTTCCAGAATGCCAAAAGGTGAAATTTTAAACCATATTTAAAAATGTGTTTTATTGTGTACACATTAGCCTTGTCCTAATGTCTGACAGCTCAGAAGTATACAGGTTCTTTAAGCATTTTTTTCATCCCTCCTACCTTCCCTATACTTGAGGGTTTAGTACAGGTTGTGAGCAGAGAAGTGTAAAAGCATTGAGTTTGGGGGTAATGTATATGATAAATACTCTAATTCATCCACAGGACTAAAAAGACCATTCCTGTCCTGAAACCACTCCCCTATTAGAATAAGTTTAGATTAGGTAGGTCAAAAGTTTAGAGTACTCTCCATGTTATTCAGTACAATGTTCAGAGGTAAGAAATTACCTATTTTCAATGATGGTGATAATGATGACTCCAGAAAAGTCCTATGACAGGAGCCATCACCATTTTCTTGGCCATTAGTTGATAATTTTGAACATGAGGATCTGAACTATCTTACATGGATATATCCATATAGAATATGGATTTTCTTTTCTGTTTATCGGGTAGTCAGCCAAGCTCAGCCTTCTTTTTCTCATATGATAATATATTAAACATTAAAAATAACTTTGCTTTCTTATTACAAAATTTATACATTTTCATTGTGAAAGATGTAGAAAATATAGATTGGCAAAAAGGAATAAGAACAATCAGTTAGAAATTCCTTCCCTGCCCCCACCCACCCCTTTAAAAAGAAATGGAACAGTCTGTACATGTTTATGGTTTTTCCCTCTTAACAATAGCTTTTCACATTCCCACATCATTAAATGTTCTCCTAAACATACTTTTTAATAAGTGTGTAGAACTCCATAGTACATAGAGCAGGGGTTACAAACCTGGTGACTGTGGGCCACAGAAATGTTTTGTTGGTTATCTATCTATCTATCATCTATCTATCTGTATCTCTCTATATATTTTTTAAAGACTTCTCTTAACTGCGTTACAGAAGAGCTGGTGCAATATTTTTTAAATTTTGCATTTGAATTGTCAGTGCCCCATTCTGCCTCAGTCTCACTGCAACCTGTTGCCTTACATTCCAGCTTGCTTCAGTCATATATATTATACCTGGGTGGTTCCTGAACATAATTGATTTTGCAACCCCATGTAAAGAAAAGAATAACTTATTTAACCAATCCCCTATTGTGGATATTACAAATGTTTCCAATTTTTTCCATCCACAATTATTGCCTTAAGATAAATTCCTCCGGGAGGAATTGCTGGATCAAAGACTGTGTACATGAAAGGTTGTATCAGTTTTCAGACCAACCACCAGTGTATGAGAATACCTGTTTCCCTGTATAAATGACCAGCACTCACTATTACTATATTTCGTTGAATCTAAGACACACTTTTTTAAAAAACATTTTAACATCTTTGAAATCAGATGCATCTTATAGTCAGTGGTATCTTAGATTCAATGTAACACAGTGTTTTTATTTAAAATTTTTACCAATTAGGTAACAGAAAAAAGATGTCTGATGATTTTTTTCTTTAAATAATGAAATTGAACTTTTTTGTGTTTGATTATTGGCTGTTTGTATATCATCTTGTAAAGTACCTGTTTTTATTCATTAATCATTTTTCATTGGGGTTTTCACTTTTTTCTTACTGATTTGCAGAAGCTCTTTATATTTTTATGTAGTCAAATCCATGAATCTCTTTCTTTATGGCTTCAGTCTTACATGTCAGTCATGCTTAGATTATATTAATATCCACATAGTTTTCCTGGTGCTTGTAACATTTAATTTTGCCATATAATATTCATCTGCCTAGAATTTGTGTTTATAAAAGATAGGAAATAATTATTTTCCTTCCAGATAGACAGCTGTGTGTTCTATCACCCTTTACTCAATCGTTTCATCCTTTCCCCACTGATTTGAAATACAACCTTCATGATATGCTAAACTTTTCAGTTGTTCTGGCCTTTCAGTTCTTATCCATTGACCTGCTTCCATATGCCAGGTGCATAGTTTTAATTATTGTAGCTCCATAGTACTTAAACATTTTAAGTTTTAATTTTAAAAACTATATCTTATAATTTAGTTAGAAAATTTTCAAAAAGAGACAAAACAAATACTTTTTTCCCAGAAATTTCAAAAAAACAATTGACTTGAAAATGTCTCCCTCCAATCAAAAGATATATAATATGACAAGATTGGGTTTTCATGTGTGTTTACATGGTCTAGGGAAGCTTGGTGACATGTTGGGAAAAGCCTTATTGGAAGAGTTCTGAGATGGGTCAGCCCTCTGCTCTCAGCACCTTGACCCTGGGGAAATTGACCTTTAATGACAGCTTCCTGAGGAGAATGACAGAAGGGAGTGATCCATCTTCTAGGGTCAATTTCTGCATACAGGCATCCTTGGGCAGCTTATTACAGCTGCAGTTTATATTTAATCTCTCTCCTAAAATCAAACATTAAAATATTTTTCTCATATATATATTAATTCAGGGATGTGGATTTGCCAAGTCTGCAGACCAAAGAAAAAGGGAAGAAAACTACTTCATGAGAAAGCTGCACAAATAAAACGACGATATGCAAAACCCATTGGACGACCGAAAAATAAATTAAAGCAACGATTGTTGTAGGTTGAGATCTTATCAAAAGAAATCTTTAATGTTGTGCTTTAAGATATAGTTGATTGTAACCCCCTTAGATTCCATTATCTTTTTAGTATCATTTTTACAAACTCAAGGGATGAGGAATATTTCTCCTTTTGCATAAGCTGTGGAAATTTTTTTGAAAATAACATTTTAAATTACAGTTGGCATTTCGGGGTCTTCTGTTGGCAGTATCTGTGATGCTAAGTGACATTTTTCAAGCAGCAGGATAGAAGCAGAATGTAAGAATTGGAAACAGTTTTTCTGTCTACTTTATTATTGGCTGAACATTAGAAGAGCTTACTTATATGAATATTTTTTCTGGGGGTTTTTAAAACAAGAGAGGGATTTGTTCACATCTCTAGTGACTCTCTTTTGTTACCCCAGATAACGTTTTAGAAAAATACTTCTCTTTTCTGGTGCTAATTTAGTATTACAACTTTTTAAGATCCCTTTTCTGAAATAGGAGCTTCTAAGAAACCTGCAAACTACTGTCCTAATTTGCCTCCAAAGAGTTAGACAAGACCATTTGGTATGTGCACGTGTGTGCAAACATACAGACAAAATAATATATTTGCAGTAGCCTGCAGTTCTACTATGATAGCCCCATTTCCTCTAGCCTGTTGCCACATAGATGCCTTTAAAGCCAAGTAGAACATTTAGTAGGAGTTACTTGGAGAAGTAGAGAAAAGATAAGAGGAGAAATGGATGTATTTTTTTTTAACCTATATAGAGTATAGAACTGACTGACTATCAGCATTAGGTAAGATGTTTAGAAATGAAATCAGTAGACTTGCATATCTGAAGCAGCTCTATCAATAAGACCGTTGCCCTTCTCTTTAGGCTTAGTGAAAGGGTCACTGTGATGTAGAAATGAATAGAGCTCTGCACACACAGTGAAGAAACACCAGGTGTCTAATTTACTTGCTTACTCTTCCCCCCCCCCAATTTTATCTGAAGCAATTCACTTTATTACCTGCTCTCAGAAAAACAGTATTCTCCCGCACCTTTACCTCCCAAAGGAGAAATAGAAAAATGCATGCTCCTTTCTAAAGTGTTCTATGAAACGTTATGAAAACCTTCTAACTGGTGGACATCTTAATATGGAATTTGTGTTCATTTCTAGAGGCAAACATGAAACCTATTCATGAATAAAATCTTTCATATTAGCATCTCTTGAAGTAGAAATTATATGTTTTTGCATTCGTCCAGTGTAAGCATTTTTCCCGAAATGGGACTGTATCCTCAGGGCCCAATTAAGAAAACCAAATTAGGATATAACTTTCTAAACAAAGGACACAGCTGAAAATTGCATCTGGCACCAATCCTAACTTTTTGTTTGTCCAAAATTGTCCTTTGAGCTTAGGAATTTTTAAGACAGTCTAGGGAGTTTTCCTTTTTACATGCTTTATAAACGTATTATCCTTTCTGGACAATTGATTCCAGATACAGTCCAAATGTAGCATTCTGATGTGAAACATTTTAGCCTGGATGAGTAGTTTATTGGTAACTCTCACTGTGACACTAGAGATCTCTAGCTCTAACCTGATTTGGCTGACTCGGTGGCATTGGGTGAAGCTCCTGGCGGTTGAGCTGCTTCGGATGAGCCTAGTAGCTCACTCTGTTGATCTGCGCCAGCCTCCCCTTTAGCTGACTGCCAGAATTATTCATTAAATCTCTGTGTATAGGATGACCACTAAGCTATGCTCTTCTATTTGTAATTATTTAAGATATTTTTATAATTCAAGATCATATCATTTTCAGGCTTCCATTTCATCATTACTAGCCTTCAGCTCAGTTGATAATTTTTAAGCTCCATTCTTGGGCCCCAGCACTGCCATAATTCACATGCAAATGTTTCTGTTGAATAAAATTCTGCTGCAAAATGGGTAGCTTTCCAAGCCCTAGCCTGAGGTGAGGACAGGCAGCTGCCATTCCTGTAAGCAGCTGTGCTAGGGGAGTGACCTCCGGTCTCCATTGACCACACAGCTGTATGGGCAGAACCAGCATCAAATGAACTGAAACAGCAGTCAGAACCAGTGTATAAAGATTCTGATGCCAAGTGTCTGATAATGACCATGGTAAATGTGCTGCTTCTTCACCAGACTTTCCATGTCATGTCTGACCCGCTGTAGCTTTTCTTTAATCATTTCTTCAGTTTTTTGCTATTGTTGTCCTTTTTTCAGCAGTATTTTATGCTGTAATTAATTGTCTCCTCTACTTAGAGAGTATTATTGGTTATCTTATCATCCTAAGCATAAAGTGCTAAGTGGAAATCTTTTAATGTTTTCTTTAAAAAAAAAAAAAGATGTACTAATTTATAGATGTAACCAAATTCTATTTATATAAATTTTCCATTTGAGTTAAAATTACTTCTAACTAGAGATTAGATAAGCTTCTTCTTTTGCTTCTAGATAATACTTATGACTTATTTCCTTTAATACTTTAAAAAAGACATTTCAGGAAATCATAATTACTTGTGACGACACAAGGGGTCACATTTTTATTTAAAAGCATTGGGTGATCTTTTAGTCTCTTCAAAAATTTTCTTATCCATATTGCCCTTGGTTCCACATGATTTTTCCAGTACCTGTTGGATGGGCCCTGGGAGAATCATGACATGCCATTGTAGGGGCTACAACCTGTTTCAACAGAGAAACACCTAGGTGGAGGCACACACACACAAGCAGCGCTTAGGGTTGCAATTCAGTTTCTTAAGTTTAAGCACATTGAATGCATCTAGTTGCTATAAACTTGTGTTAGATACCTTTATAATTCTATTATTAAATGCTGATACTATTCTCTAAATTTTTGCCTAGGTCTGTAACCAGTGATGAAGGATCCATGAATGCATTCACAGGAAGGGGGTCACCTGGTAGGGGTCAAAAGACTAAAGTCTGTACCACACCTTCATCTGGTCATGCTGCATCTGGGAAGGACTCAAGCAGCAGATTGGCTGTTACAGACCCCACTCGGCCTGGTGCCACCACCAAAATCACCACCACCTCCACCTACATTTCTGCCTCTACACTTAAAGTTAACAAGAAAACCAAAGGGCTCATTGATGGCCTTACTAAGTTTTTTACACCATCACCTGATGGTCGCAGATCACGAGGTGAAATAATAGACTTTTCAAAGCACTATCGTCCAAGGAAAAAGGTCTCTCAGAAACAGTCATGCACTTCTCATGTGTTGGCTCCAGGTACCACACAAAAGCTAAAACCTCCACCTTCTTCACTCCCACCCGCAACCCCCATCTCTGGTCAGAGCCCCAGTTCACAAAAGTCCAGCACTTCTGTTTCTTCTACCTCTCCCCAGAGTTCTTCCAGCCAGTCCAGTGTGCCCTCCTTTAGCAGTCTCACTAATAACAGCCAGCTGAAGGCACTCTTTGATGGGCTCTCTCATATCTATACCACTCAGGGACAGTCTCGCCAAAAGGGACACCCAAGTTATGCACCACCTAAACGTATGCGTCGTAAAATCGAATTCCCTTCCACGGCAAAATCAAAAGCCCATTTCTTTGGAAAAAGAGATATTAGAAGTAGATTTATTTCTCACCCCTCCTCCTCTAGCTGGGGGATGGCTAGAGGACGTATTTTTAAAGCAATTGCTCACTTCAAGCGAACAACTTTCCTTAAAAAGCACAGGATGCTAGGCAGGTTAAAATATAAAGTGACCCCTCAGATGGGGACCCCCTCACCAGGGAAGGGGAGCTTGACAGACGGAAGGATTAAACCTGATCAGGATGATGGTAAGCAAAAGGTCAAAGCTCCAACCAAACCTGCGTCCCGTCCCTTTCTCCCCAACCCCCCCAAAAAAAGAATCAGTCAATTCCTATTTGTCACATAGATCTTAGCTATTTCTCTTGTTCTCACTTCACTTTCATACAGAAGCAGTGAAACTTTGACCTTTTTCTAATGCTGACTAAACTTCCAAAATGTTGTTTTTCCAACTAATACTCTCCCACTTTTTATGACTTATTTCCATTTGTAGTGACACTAGGACCCCCCCAGATGCGTCCGTAGCATTGCTTATGGCTTTGTAGTCCCGCATGAGTAGCCACTGTTAACGCCTCTGCCATGTTCCTCCCCGTGCTACCTCTTCAGCCACAGCGCTGCGTGGCCATGTGCTGTCCGTGCTTCCGGCAGCGGGGACATCAGCTCCTCGTCTCCCTCTGTCCATTGCTTTCTCATGACAAAGTTCATCCTGCTTCCTTCTCAACAAAGCCTGATCTGTGACTCTGTGAAGTGTGCTTTTGGATGTGAGTGTGTCTGTGTGTGTACTCACCTCAGGGAGAAAACTGATTTCATGAATTCATTTAACAAATTGGCCCGTTACATTTGCTACCCTTTATGAAACAAAAGCCAAAAATGTGTCATTTGGACAAAGTGGTAGATTTTATTATCTCAAACGTGATCATGGGAATTCTATACCTAGACATTGATATGCCTTCTAATCTTGGTTGAAAACTATGATTTTGCTTTGTATTGCTCGCTCTTTCCGTCATTTATTTGTTGAAGCTATAAAAAGATGACAACAGCAATGATTCAAATAACAATTTGGGTACAGCAGGGAAAAGGTACTGCTGGATCTGTGAGCAGTGCTTAGATGTAAAAGCTAATAAAGCTTTAAAAAAAATCCATATTTGCCCACTTTGGTAATTTGGTGCCATTTTGGTAATTATATGGTGGTTATTCATGATGCAAGTCAGTGAATACACTTTCTGCTGGTTTTAAATGACAGATACAGAAATCAAAATAAGCATCAAACAAGAAAGTACAGATATAAATGTGATTGGAAACAAGGATACCGTTACTGAAGAGGATTTGGATGTTTTTAAGCAGGCCCAGGAACTGTCTTGGGAGGTAAGGCCAGGATACTGCATTCTAGTAATGAGGATAATACGTGACCTTTATATATGAGTACTATGAAATTAACTGCCTTGATTTTATAAAGAATCCCCCTCAAAATCTTTTGTGGTTCTTTAACTTACCATCATTTCTGTTGACTCTACATTCGAAAGTAATCACTTTATATAGTGTTGTCTCCACTCTTAAAAGTTAGTAATGGCTCAGGTGGTCTCACAGAATAGGCCAGAGTAGCAGTTATTGAGGCAGATTTTGAAAAACGCTTCTAGGGGTGAAGGAATAGATTTCTGATTATTTTTGCTCAAATTAAGAAAATAGTCCTTTTAAATCATTCACAAAAAGAAGAACATCACTTTTAAAGTGATCGATGTTTCTTCCAGCACAGGTGGCCAGCCATATGAAAAATGTCTCCTGATTTTAACTGTTGGGCATTGGCGAAGGCAATATCGTGTTGCATTATCAGTTGTAATCACTTTTATTTTCATCGTCCAGTAATTTCTTTAAATGATTTCCCTTAACATGTTAACTCTACATAGCTTATTGTCAGCAAAACATTGAAAGGAAAGGCTGTTGGACTTCTGAAAGACAAATTTATTATGGATTGTGAATTCTTCTGTCAGTAGAACACATTCTGTTTCCAGGGCACCATATTCATGGATAGATTCCCACCCCCACCTCACTTCCTTTTTGGGGGAGTAGGGGGCTATCTATAGGCTCTTAAGCTTTATTTTTTGTAGCAACCACTTGGGCTAAATACTTGTGCTTATTTCTACTTGCGGGGCCATTGGATATTTCCATTCCTCATTCTGCATTCTTTGTAGTGTTTCCTTTGGCTAAGATAAAATGTTAAATCCCCCCCACCCCGCCCCGCCATCACTGAGATTTGAAGTCCTTAAATATGACCATTTGGGGGGACCGTATCTGGCGTTCATATATAGACGTGATGAACAGCAGGCAATTACCTGAAAGTTACTGCTAAATCCAAGGCCTTTCTTTCCAACTGGCAACACTGGCGTTTTCATTCAAGAACATTTCTTGTCTGTGTCAGGCACTGGGCTAGACCCAGGGAATGCCACAGTGAATCAGGCCAGCAGAGTTCTTAACCTCCTGCATGGGAGTAAAAGGAGATGGGAATCAAACTGCAAACTTCACAATTGATTATTTATCTACAGTCCGGTTAACTATTACTTGGTGGAGGAACAGGGGACTGTAACAGTGTGACAGTGTGTAACAGCCACATCATCTTATAATTTCCTCAGTTTTAATACATTGTAGCAGATCATTAAATTTAATTCAATAGACATTTGTATGTATTAACAGGTGTTCATTTCCTATCTTGGTAATACTGTTTCTTAGGGTATTTATATATGAATCTTATACAAAGTTGATTATTATTTCACAAGGGCCTATAATGTTTTTTTTCAACAACATGAAAATTCACAATTACGATTAGTGTTCTGGTCTTGATAGATTTTCATATCCACTGGTGAAAGAACCAAAATGTAAGTGAAGAAATCCTCATATTTTGTTTTCTTTCTGTCTGACAGAAAATAGAGTGTGAAAGTGGAGTAGAAGACTGTGGCCGGTACCCTTCTGTAATAGAATTTGGGAAATATGAAATCCAAACCTGGTACTCCTCGCCTTACCCACAGGAATATGCAAGGTAATGGAATAAGCCAGGCAGGTATACAACCTTAATGTCTCATATGTGAGGAAGGAACATTCTAAAGCTGGAATTAGGTGATTTTTAGGACATAAATTTTAATAGTCAATTCTTTTTTTTCTTTCGGCCGCAGTGGTTCTTCGTTTCTGCGTGTGGGCTTTATGTAGTGGCAGCAAGCGGGGGGCTACTTTTCGTTGCGGTACACGGGCTCCTCATTGCGGTGGTTTCTCTTGTTGCGGAGCACGGCCTCTAGGCGTGTGGACTTCAATAGTTGCAGCACATAGGCTCAGTAGTTGTGGCTCTCGGGCTTAGTCACTCTGAGGCATGTGGGATCTTCCCGAACCAGGGATCGAACCCACGTCCCCTGCATTGGCAGGCGGATTCTTAACCAATGTGCCACAGGGCTGTCCTGATAGTCAAGTCTAAGTGATTGCAAAACTATTACTTTTGCCAGTACCTTCTTATAGCATTCACTGTCGTATGTAAATGCCTTATACTCCTTAGTTACACAAGTGTTGTAAATTTTGCCTTTTAACTTTTAGATCGTTTTTTTCTTTCTTTGGTTAATTGGGGAAGTATTGTTTGTGTAAGAAACCAAATCAAGAAAAAAAATTAGCTGTTGTAAAACATTTGGTGGTTTCTTCTCAGTTGCCTTTTTCGTTTTCCTAATTAGGCCTGTTACTTTTATCTCTGATTTCTGGCATTTTATTGTCAAGTTTTTTTAGAGAAATTATAGCAAAAGAAGGAAAAATGGGAGAAAGTAGGTAGGCGTGGGTAGCCTTAAGAGACCCTTCCCCAAATCTTGACTTTTAGAGCCATTTGTGACTAACTTGTTAAAAATGAAGAGAAAATAATGGTACTAGAATTTTCTTTTGTCTTGAACTAAGATTAGCTGTGAAATTGTCTTGAACTAATATATCTAAAAATGGGTATCTTGTGAACAGATTTCTTCCTTCAGGTATGTCAGGGCACAGTTTATTAGTATCTTCTCAAATGCTTTAGCCTGCAAAGTTTCTGGTAATCACAAATTTGCTTTTCTTGTAGAATAGATATCGTCCTTTTCTCTTTCTCGTGGGTGTCTGCCCAATCATCAGAGAAAACGGGGAGGGCGTTCTAGAAGTTAAGTGACAAACTAAGAGTCAGGAGTCTTGGTTTCTTTTCCCAGCTCATATCACTTAGCTGTATGTTCCTTAAAAACTTTTTTTTTTTTAACATCTTTATTGGGGTATAATTGCTTTACAATGGTGTGTTAGTTTCTGCTTTATAACAAAGTGAATCAGTTATACATATACATTATGTTCCCATATGTCTTCCCTCATGCGTCTCCCTCCCTCCCACCCTCCCTATCCCACCCCTCCAGGCTGTCACAAAGCACCGAGCCAATATCTTAAAAACTTTTGAAAAACACCTAAGAGCTTTTACTTGTATGGGTAATTGTAAATCATGTGTTCTAAGAGCTTTGAATAATTTTGCATACGAATCCAAGATTTGAAATTACTGTGATGAGTCTGTATCTAATTCTTCCCAAAACACTTCTCCCCATTTTTATGCCCCAAAGACGTTGAAAGTGCTTTTAAACATTCTCTTGTAAATATTAGCAATGTCCACTCAAGCATGATAGGGCACAAGTAAAAAATGGTATAATTTTTAAGGTGGAGAAAAAGTCAGCAGAGGAGAGAAAGCTGTTTGTCTAATGTTATTCAAAGAGTCGGTGGAATTGGTAGGAACAAATAAGGTCTTTTGACTTGACTATATTTACTCCTTTAGACCATGTACTGATGATAACTTTAAAGTTACCTCATCCATAAGAAATGGAAACAACTAAATTCTGGGACTTCTCTGCCTTATAAGTACACAGATCATTTTAAAAATAATGAATTCACTTCTCTCTGAGTAAAAGATTGTTATAGTTACACCACTGATTACACGTACTGTTGAAATTATGACATTAAGTCTGAAATTTTAAAAATATGCATGGATGACAGGACGCCATTGTTTTTAGAGTCATAGTTCCAAGTCTGAAAACCTTTCTTTCTATAGGACATTTCTAAGGAAACAAATTATTTGTTCACAAAGTAAAGGCAGCAAATATTATTAGATTGAAAAATACTATAAGGTTTGTACACTCTACTACTGGCTTTCTTTTTCCTTTTTCTTTTGTTGAAACTACTTCTTTCAAATACTATTATACAGCCTTTTTATGGCTTAGAGAAAATAGAACAATATTTAATATTTTTCCCCAGGAGTATAGTCAATCTGATTATATTCTTTGATTTTAAAATTTCAACAGATTACCAAAGCTTTACCTGTGTGAATTCTGTCTTAAATATATGAAAAGTAAAAATATTTTGTTAAGACACTCAAGGAAATGTGGATGGTTTCATCCTCCAGCAAATGAAATTTACCGAAGGAAAGACCTTTCAGTATTTGAGGTAAGCATGTATAAATAAAAAACTCAGCATCTGAAACCTAGTGTTTCTAATTGTTGACTATGTACTGATTTGTTCGTAGAAGGTACAAAGTATATTCAGTTTTGGCACTGAAATTCAGACTGCTTTTTCAAATATCTCCATGTTTTGGAATATTTTTCTAACCATATTAAGCAACCGTTGAGATTGATGATGAATTCCTACTCCATCACATTAACTTTTTTGTCTTCTCCCAAATCCCTGTCTGCACCAGATATATTCGCCAGTGAATTTATGGTCTCCTCAGCTCTTCGTAAATTCTACTTTCTTTGGCAGGAGAAATTAGCTTTGTTCAGCAGCTCCAGCCAATGTCTGGCAGGTGCTCACTCTTCCAGGGAATTGAGCAGCTGTACATATCTCCTCAATACACAACCACCTGTGTTTCCATCCATTTCTTGGCAGGGTAGATAATCCTTTTGGTGAGATCCCAGCAGATGTTGGGACTCCCCCGACCCCCATCTGGGTAGATGGCCACCCCTGGAGAACTCTGCTCTTCACACGAACCCCTTGTGGCCATGTGTCTGTCATTGTGTGTTCTTGAAGACATTTTGTGTTTTCAGAAATGATTTAGTAGCAGAAGGTCTTTGCCGCTATATCATTTCATTGTTTCATCATGTTCTATTGTCAGTTTCAGGGATCCAGCTTAGCTGAGTCAGTTGTACCTTGAGGAGGCCATGCCTTTTTTCCTGTTATTGCCTGGTCACAGGCCTTCTTAATTCTGTCACTCTGGTTGAGCGCTTCCATTGCCCTGACTTATTTTCTTTTCTGTTACCCATCTTGGTACATTGCTTTCATTCCTGGATGCTCAGAGCAAGCCTTCCTTGGACAGCAGATATGATATCTTCTTTCTCTGAGATAACAATTTTACTTTAGGATTCTCTTTTTCTGAGTTGTTCAGACTGGAAATTTATTATTCTGAACCACATTTCTCTTTAATTCTTGTCTGTAATGTTTTGCATTAAATTTAACGTAGGGGAGGGTCATACATAGGTTTCTCTCATGGACCAGGCTTCCTCTCTCAGACAGTCTTGGGCCCATTACTTTTTTCCCAAGACTCATCAGAGAACGCATGTAACTCCAACTGTATCTTATGATTTTTTTTTTTTTTTTTTTTTTTTTGCGGTATGTGGGCCCTCACACTGTTGTGGCCTCTCCCGTTCCAGAGCACAGGCTCTGGACGCGCAGGCTCAGCGGCCATGGCTCATGGGCCCAACCGCTCCGCGGCATGTGGGATCTTCCCGGACCGGGGCACGAACCCGTGTCCCCTGCATCGGCAGGCGGACTCTCAACCACTGCGCCACCAGGGAAGCCCATCTTATGATTTTTTAAAACTCCTCTTCCTGGTTATATCAGGCTCTTTCGGCAAGCTTGAAGGAAGAAGGGTATTGTTGCTAGGAAGATTTGGTAATATGTTTGTTTTTACTAAACAGGAGGCACAGGGTTTCTCAACCAGGGGACTGTTCACATTTCAGGCTGGATGATTCTTTGGTGTAGGGGGCATCCCGTGCATTGTAGGACGTTTAGCAGCATCCCTGGCCTCTGCCCACTAGATGCCAGTAGCACCACACCTCCTCCAGTCAGAACAACGAAAAACATCTCCAGACATAGCCAATGTCCCTTGGGGAACAAAAGTCACCCCCCAGTGAGGACCACTGGGCTAACGAGAAAGCCGAATGCAAGTCGCTGTCTTCCTGTTGTTAGTATTGGGATGCTCCTTGGCCAGCCCCAACAGGTTGAGACAACAGAGCTGCTCTCAGTTGAACCTTAATTAATGAATGTCACAAGTTCCACTTAACTTTTGGCACCTTTCTTAATGCCTTGGAAGCTTTCTTCTAACCAAAAGAAAATGAAAATCATTGTCTCATTGTTTCTCAAAGGGTGAAACACATTGTTGGCTTTAAGTAATTGTTAAATAAATGAGTATAACTCTGCCTGAGGGGGTGAAACTCTCATAAATCCAGAGAGAGTCTTCTCAGGGGTAAGAGAGACTCAGTCTTGTTATCCTGATAAGAATGGTCTATTTCAGGGTAGGTGTTTTGGGACCATACAGAGATGAAAGGGGAAAAATCAGAAGCAGATCTGTAAAATTTATGCATAAAAATTATTGAAGGAGTTGGATTGGATAATTGCCAAGGTCCCTATTCTAGAATCTGAGTTAATACTAAGAGTACAGCATGTAGGAAATTTTCTCTTAGCAGTGTCCTAAGTAACTTATAAAATAAATGAATAATAATCACAGATTACTACTTTCCTATCTTTTCTTTATCCCTCTTGAAAGCATGCCATTTTAGACCTTTCACAACTGACAAGAATTTTGCTTCAGCATTGTCATCTCTCTGTTTTTCTGGTTCAGGGATACATACATCTATCTCCGTCTTTTTGTAATATGCTACCATTTCCAAAAGGACCATCCTCCCAAATACATAAAAACTTCCTTTAATTAAAGAGACAATTGTATCCTCTGTGCCCCTTGCCCATATTTGATTATGTTGCCATGTGTGGGACCTAGGTCTCATCCAAGGGAAATAGTTATACGAAGTCTAAAAATAATTTGCAGTATGAGAACCTGTATGGTCCACAGGAGACTTGAGAACGGTCAAGTTCATTGTTAAAGAGCTCTGGTTAGCAAACATCCATTTCCCCTTAGAAAAGTGCTAGGGAAATTCTAGAATCTGCTGTGCTTTCTGTTTTCAACAAGTAACTACATTTGATCAAAGAAATTGACATTTGTGCCTAGCCTTCTCTCTCTAACCGTCAGTATCACAGCTTCATTCTTTTATTTTGAAGAGAAGTAGACGGTAATCATGGTACTTATTGTAGGTTGAAATTCATCTCACTTTCTCTGTATTCCCAACACAGAAATTTTATCTTTTCCAATTATATTTAAAATGATGCTTGGAATAAAACCAAAATGGAAGCCTCTTTTGTTAATCCACACTTCTAAGGAATCAGGATAATAGAGTTTATTTATTTTATTTTTATGTGAAGCCCTTTTGAAAGCAACATAAAGTTTAACTTCCTCGAGCAGTATTTTGATCGTTTTACATTTCTTTAATTCCAATTTACTTGGTTCAAACAGAGATGACCTGCCTAATCATTTTTTACTCGTAATAAATTGCAAATAAAAATTACTTCTTTGTTAGCAGTGTGGTCTTTCTTCAGGTAGTGTAAAGAGAAATTTAAGCTACCTAAAATTTACTCCAATTTAAGAGAAAAGGTGGAATTCTGATTTGCCAAATGACAGCTATTTTCTGGTAAACTTTATACTTGGTTAATGGAGTGTTTTAATTGCTCAGTTTGGGATTTGGAAATAAAATTATATACTTTCCAAAATACCGTATGAAAGAAACAATTTTATTTTGAGTGGTATTTTTATGTTAAATAATGTTGTCTGTTTCTCTTTGCTAGGTTGATGGGAATATGAGCAAAATTTATTGCCAAAACCTTTGCTTGTTAGCCAAGCTCTTCCTGGACCACAAAACGTTGTATTATGATGTCGAGCCATTCCTTTTTTATGTCCTTACAAAAAATGATGAAAAGGGCTGTCATCTGGTTGGATACTTCTCTAAGGTAAAACAAGAGCCAGTATGACCTTCATTTTCTTTTTCAAAGTGTTTTTGGTAGAGCCCAATTCTTCAAACAGGGCTTTTTTATGACTCTAATTTGAATAAGTGACACATGTTTCTGAAAAGCTCAGATTCTTATTCAGAGCTCATTAAAAACAACAACAACAACAAAAAAACAATAAGCAACGTGCCTAGGAAGTGTGTAAAGGACCTCAGCACTGTTTGCTGTCTCACTGTCATCATTCACATAACGTTATAATTGCTGCCTTGCAGACCACCTAGCATCTTTCATCTTCTAAATGTTAAGCTTATTTCCCTTTTCCCCCTAAGTGGTGTCAACATGAAGCTTTCAATGTAACGTAGCATTTAAAAGATAATTCTCATTTCTCCTCGTTGCATTTCCTCTGTGATCATCAGTATCTCAGTGAGTTAGAACATTGGCATTTGGACAGTTAAGCTAATATAATGGCTGGTTTTACTCTTTTGTCTCTTATTCTCTGTGCTATTGTTTTAAGATCTAAAGCAGCCCCACCTTTAGAAAGCCTAAGTTATCTCCAGCTGTTAACATAGGGGAGCCCTTGACATAGTGAGTGGATGTAGTTTGTCTTTTTCACTGGTTCAGAGCAATTCTCTCACATTCTTCTGTTCAAAGGCTTCTGAGAAACAATAACTCATATGTAATAAAGGAAATCTGAGTTTGGAAATATTTACCAGGTAATGACCTTAACTTTTCTTAGGTACTTAGGAAATAGTTTAATATGCCAGGATGGTAATTATAAGACTTCCAGGCAGAAGGTAAATGATCCAAACCCTGTATCTTATTTTTTTTATGATGTATGTGTGCATGTTAGGTGATAAGTGAATTTCACTGACTCTACTGTTGCATAATGTAAATGGAATGCCTAATGGAAGTGTCGTTTTCATGGAAGATCAGAAGATAGAATATATATGAAGGTCCTTTGCATACGGAAGTTTTTCTAAATTTACGAATCAATCCAGAGACCATAAACAAAAATAGGAATGAGTGACAGCACTCGTGGAAAACAGCCTCAAGGTCTTAATCCACATATTTGGTAAAGCTCTAAAACGAAAAGAAGAAAGTTAACTTTATAGGTTATGGATTCGAAAGGTGATAGAGAATTAACACAAGGTGAAACAATAACTAGGAAATCTATTTATATAACTTATTAAACATTTTACGTTCTGTATAGATGTGTAAACATCTTTTTCTCCAAAGAGTTGAAAAGAATAGTGGTCATAACTGTCCTTCCTGTGCAAAAATGGTGTTTCTTTAAATGTATCTGAGTTTAAAAACAGATGCTCAGTGGTGCCTGCTGCCCTTGTCCTGCCTTGTCTCAAGTTGGCCTCTGGGTCTCAGTTCTTGGTAACTCTTGGGGTTCGAATCTCTGCCTCTCTTCCTCCCAGGGAGCCCAACATTTTACTTAGAACAAGCTAAAGTTTTTACATTTTGTCACAGTTTCTTTTATAGTATGGCAGCAACTACTATCATTTCTTACTATACCCGGAATGCTATTATATTCTTTGGCAGTGCAGTAAAACAAAAGTCAATCTAGAAAAACAGCCATGTTAAAAGACTAGACTCAAATTAAACCATATTGTAACATGTCAATTGGAGTGTGAAGGACTATGGCCCTTTGGGGTTATACTTAAACCAAATTCTAGATGTTATAGCCAGAGAATGGCCAAGATGACCTAGAAAAGTTCAGTGTAAACCATTACATGCATGTGACTTTCCAAGCACGTAATAGATGACTCAAAACAGGAAGGAAAGGAGGAGGAGTTATTTTATCCATAGATTAGAGTTTAGCTGTAGTAATGTGTTAAAGGGCAGGGGGCAGGGGCTGGGGTGGGGGAAGGACAACTCTTGGGTGGCATTTCCAAAAATCGTATACAGGTAAGAATAGTTTGGGACAAAGAAAAGACCGGCATCAAGGATGAATCCTTAAACCCAGAGTACATCTCTTTTTAGATTTGTGACCCATTTGTCTGACTTTGCAAAGTAGACTAATTATTTGAATCTTTGCCACAGATGTGCACAGCCAGTGATGGACAATCCAGTTTCTTAGGAAAATTGACACACATCATTTCTTCCTCCTCATTTCTTGGAGACTCCACAGACAGCTACAAATGTGCAAAAGTCAGGACATATCTTTTTCACAAAGGAATCTTTGATTCTGCCCTGTAGGGTTTTTTTCTACAGCCATTTCCTGTGATCTTTCAAATAGGTTCATTAAAGATCTGGGTGTTCCTAAGTAATTCTTTGGTGTGGTTAGTACCATTTGTGGTCAGTCTAATTTGTGGTTTATATTTGGCCAGAGCATTCACAACCTCAAAAGCCTTTTCCAGATCTCCCCTGTGTAGGTTTTGGCGGCTTCTATGTACCCTGAAGAAAATATTGCTGCTCTGATGCCATATCCCATGAAAACTGCGAATTTTTCCTGAACTATAAGAACCATTTCCCACCATATTCTTTCCAGTCTTCCTCCTGGTTTCAGACTGTTGGTAATATTTTGGCCTCCACTTTGGTTTGGAGGCTTGGGGATTTCTTGTTGCTGTTGTCTTTTTTGTCTTGTTGTCCTATTTTGAAATGCAGATTAATTATTTCTCCAGCTTTTTACTTTGTTTACTCATAGGAGAAATGTATTTGTGTAAGTCTACCCACACATACAGTATTTTAGTTTCACTGGGGCCTTTCGCAAAATATTCCTAACTGACCCCACTGGGTGACTCTCTGGATGGTTTTTTTTTAATCCCCATCTCCCAGGTTGTTTGAGCACGGAAAACATTTCTTCCATACTGTCTGTGTTCTGTTTCATTTGACTCACATTTCCTTGGATTCTTTATTCGTATTTCATGGTACTGACATTCAAGAATAAAGATGTAATTGAGAGGCATGCCTGGAGTGGGTAGTTTGTTGTTAGCTGATAGTTTGATTGATTAGGACGGTAGGATGATTCTGCTTGATCCTGACCTAACACATTGGCTCACCTTAGTGGACGGTGGTACAAGGACGATGGCGGGTGCAGGGAATTGCCCACTTCAGCAGTGCTCTGACATACTTGATCTGTCTCTCCTTCCCTCAGGAAAAGCTTTGCCAGCAGAAATATAACGTCTCCTGCATAATGATCATGCCCCAGCACCAGAGGCAAGGATTTGGACGGTTTCTCATTGATTTCAGTAAGTGAAGTACTTTATTTACTTTCATGATCCAGGGAGCTGATGGCTGTTAAAGGAGAGTAGCACATAAAACTTTATTTAATCTACTTTGTTGTTTTTATCAATAGATAACGGGTTTACTACTTATATTTACATAGGTTAGAAAATCTTCCTCAAGTGAAAAATGTACTGCTGCTCACTATTGTACTCTAGGAAATTGAGACTCGATCTCTCGGCAGTGTCACCAGCTCACAAAGCCATTACCCTGAATGAACCGGCAGAATTACATTCCATTCTGTGGGGCTCATGCTCATTAGCACCAAAAGAGGCAATTATTTGTGATTAAAGCCAAAGGAATTGTTATTTAAAAGGATTTTCAGCTTTCTAAAATTTTGCCTATAATCTTGTGCAGTACAGAGCAGGAAAGGGATCTTTATCTTCAGAAAAACAATTCTTTAGGTAGCCTATCCTTCTTGGCTGTCTGGTAGAAATAAACATCTTGTTTTGTTAATTTCCCTTTTCTATTACAGAAATTATTACAGTGTTCGTATCTAGAGGTTGCCCAAGAAATATTTTTTATACACATTTGTATCTTCTGAGTCTCCTCAGTGAAAATCGGAATACTATTTTAAAGTACGCATAGGGTAATGTTTTTTAAAAATTGGTAGTTTTTTTCTCCCTGTTTATATTATACTGGATGTGTTAATGTAGTATTAAGGCTGCATTTCGAGAATGGATTCAAAGTATCCAGATAACACGAAGGCGGGGTATCCCATGATAATAATCACTTGTAAAAATCTGTCGCTAGGAACTGTGTGCTTCTTCATTACCAGATTTTAAACTGAAAGAAGGAAAATATAGCAGATGATGTAATCTTCATAACGTACATCAGATGCAAAAGCAAAATGTAAATGTCCTCAAGGAAAACCATGAAGTAACATGTTGAGTCTAAATCTATATTATTAGATGTTGAAATGTTAAAGTTTGGGTGTAAAATATAACCGTATAGCAGCTTTGGACGGATTTGTATAATTTATTGACATCGAAGGATATTCTTTTTTTTTTTTTTTTTTTAAATTTATTTATTTATTTATTTATTTTTGGCTGTGTTGGGTCTTCGTTTCTGTGCGAGGGCTTTCTCTAGTTGTGGCAAGCGGGGGCCTCTCTTCATCGCAGTGCGCGGGCCTTTCACTGTCGTGGCCTCTCTTGTTGCGGGGCACAGGCTCCAGACACGCAGGCTCAGTAGTTGTGGCTCACGGGCCTAGTTGCTCCGTGGCATGTGGGATCTTCCCAGACCAGGGCTCGAACCCGTGTCCCCTGCATTGGCAGGCGGATTCTCAACCACTGCGCCACCAGGGAAGCCCGGATATTCTTTTTTGAAGTATCTTTATTGATTATTTTTACATTTTCAGATGGCATTTCTAGTTATTTAATTCGTTACCCTAGTCTTACTCTTCTTTCTTGATCTAGTCATCCCATGGAGGGCCGTCTTACCAGAAGTTTACCATTTTTACTTTACAGTCCTAGTTGTAATGAGTTCTAAGGGCAAATCCAATTGTGTTGTTTTGGAGATTTTTGGGGCCACTGTTCACAAGTTGTTCCTAAATACTATAATTTCTGGTATGCATAGCAGCCATTCGAGCCTTAAACTTTGGATAGTATCTGCTTGCTTACAGAGTAAGGCAAACTTCTTAGCTCAATATTCAAGATCTTCCGACAGCTAGTTCCAGCCTATGTTCTAGGCTTTTTCATGTATTATTTCATATATTAATCTCCATTTGCTCAAATATTCTGAGCAGGTTCCCATACTTCCATTCTTTGTGCAGTCCCTTCCTGAAATGACCACTTCTTCCTTCTCCAGCCTCTGTCTGTTCAAAATCCTACCCATTGTTACAGAGCTAGCTCAGGAGCCTCTTCTTTTTGATCCCACCTCCTGGAGTTTCATCCCGTTCTCTTCTTTGCTCCGTATCTCTGCAGTATAGCACTTAGACTCAATTCATTCTTTTGTGGTAATTATTTGATCTAAGTGTCATACTTCCAACTTACTGTCAACTCCTTGGATACCTTTTTTGTATTCAGGTGGACAGTGCACTCAATAATCTGCATTAGATGTATTTTTGTTAAGTTGTATTGAATCTCCTAAGTGATATGGTCACTGCCCACGATAATTTTCCACCTAAAATTTAAAAGAGACTGGTACTTACCAGGTAAAAATGCAAGTCTCTAAATACAGTAGCGTCTGACTTGTACAGTGTGATCTGGTACTGAGGCCTTAATGCATAAAATAACAACCCAGGAACAAAGACATTCCCTTCAGATGCTAAATCTTTATGTTAACCATTTTATTTGAAAACTGTATTAGAGTCTACTCTGTTTTTCTAAAACATGAACTAGGGAACACAGTGGAACCTATCTGGATGTCTCAGGGCCATCATGATAAATGCCATCCATTAGGGTGCATCCAGGCAATGCAGTGCTACAGGTGTCATTTTAGATTTTCTCTTTCATATACCCTTGGTATCATCCTGCACTGGAGAGGGTTAAGGAATATGATGAATGATTTGAATAAAGTTGAAAGGGAATTGGTGCTATTTCTTCAGAGAAGAGAAGACCAGGGGAAGAATTTTATAGCACTCAGAGAAAATGGGGACTGGTGTAAACCCAACAGAAATTCAATTTAAAGCGAAAAAATAATTCCTTGGCTACACAGGTTTTAAAGAAGATAGAGTAGGCTGCTAAAAGAATTGATAGCATCTCCTTCTTTGGAGTTACTTAAAATAATAGTAGATAAATATCTTTCTATGATGATTAGATCCAGTCTTTTGCAGAAGTAGGAGATAAACCCCATGACCTCGCATAATCCTTGTCAACCTTACATTTCAGAACTCAGGGAAAAACAGATAACTGGGGTTACAGGTTTTCTAAAATCTGCTCTGTTTTTTAAAGGAACCTTTTAACGGTTAGATTTATTTTATTTCTGTTTGTACATGAGCCTGAGGGTCTTTTGGTCGGGGAGGTATTTTCAGTAATTCAAAGAAAGTTGTAAGGCAGGAAATCTTTATTTTGTCTGTAATCACTGCTGGTTCAGGAAGCCAAAACAAGATACCGACAGAAGGAAAGCTGTTCTCTGCCCAGCTGCCCATTGGCACACTGGATCACAGACATGAGTGAAAAATGATGTGTTGTGTGTATATAAAGAACTGTGAATCCAAAGCTTTGAACACTGTTCTCCAGGACAGTCAAGAGGTGGAATGGTCATCCCAGGACCAAATGCTGTCCTTGGAATAATGTTGTTGTCTGTCTCTTCCTAGGACAGCTTGTCTGGGATGTGTCTGAGCAGGGCTTCCCAGGAGGTCATCTGCAGAGCTTTGCCGGAGTGACTAAAGGGCACCAACTCCCAATCTGCTCATAAACCAACTCAGGGGTTTTGTAACTCTGCCCAAAACTTAAGTGGCTAGAGGAAGGAGTGGCTTGTCATGGGTTGAAGCTGATACTCCATCTCCTTTTCTCTCCTGGTTTCTGAGATTCCCTCCTCCCTCAGTCAGAAAATTTTAAAGTCCTCCCCGTCTCTTTCTAAACACACACACACACACACACACACACACACACACCATTCTCCATCCCCACCAGGCATGTCAAAACTTCAGAGAAGCCCCCGCCCCACGAAACTTTTGTGATTCCTGCTTCCGAGCTGCCCAGGACAAGGCAAGTAGCTGCTTTTCCTCCCAGGGTGTTGCTGGATCCTGGGGCAGCCGCGTGTTCCCTGCCAGGCCATGCCCTGCCCCTGCTGCCAGAGCTGCCCAGCAATGCCTTATCCAGCTTACTATTTTTCCTTAAATTTTGAAATACTTTCAGACTTAGAGAAAAGTTATAAAAATGGCACCAAGAATTCCCATATGACTCTCTACCTCAGTTCCCCAGATATTGACATTTAATCACATCTGCTTTTTGCTTTTATTTCCCTCCCACTCCCTCCCCATCCCCCTCTATCATATTGAGATGTATTTCTTTTTCGGAATCATTTGAGAGTAAATTGCAGACCTGTAGCACCTTTACCCTTACTATTTCAGAGTGTTTTTCTAAAAACAAAGATGCTCTCGCATGTAACCACAAATTATCAAAACCAAGAAGTTAATGTTAATTCAGCACTATTATCTAATCTCTCTACCTTGTTCAAATTTCAAATTTTGCCAGTTTTCAACTAAAGCCCTTTTCCAGGGGTGGGGAAAAATGTTTTTTCCCCAGTCCAAGATCTCATGTTGAGTTATGTCTCTTGAGTAATCTGGAATAATACCTTAGTCATTTTTTTGTTTTGTTTTGTTGTTACCTTGACATTTTTGAAGTGTACAGGCCATTTATTTTGTACAGTGTCCCTCAATTTGGGCTTGTCTGATGTTTTCTCATGGTCATATTCAAGTTCTCGATTTTTTTGGCAGGAATACCACAGAAGTGCTGCTGGGTCCTCCTCAGTGCCTCTTATCAGATTTACATGATCATTTATTTGTCCCATCACTGGCTTAAGGTGGTGCCTTTCAGGTTTCTTCATTGTAAAATAACATTTTTCCCTTTGTAATCAGTAAATATCTGGTAAGAAGATACTTTGGGATTGTGTAAATATCCTGTTTCTCATCCAGTTTTTACCTACTACGTTTAGCATTTATTTATGATTCTTAGCTAAAATAGTTATTACTTTGGTAACTACCAAATGGTGATTTTTTTAAATCACATTGTATATTCTACTTATTTGTTGACATTTGCTGTAGGGAAGAGCTTCCTTTATTAATTTTTTAGTTAAATAATTACTTCATTTATTTCATTAGTCTTTAATTTATATAATTATGGACTACTCATGGATTTTTATTTTATTCTTTGGATTATAACCTGTTGCTGCCATTGTGTATTTTGATGTTACATTGCCCCAGATTTATTCAGTGGGAACTGCTTCAAGCTGGCTGCTGTGTCCTTCTGACATGTCTGATCCTTCAGCCACTTCCTTAGCATTCCAGATCAACACCACTGCAAGGTTTTAGTCTATCCTTCCATATTTCTGCATTTGTAACTCTCTTCTCCGATAGTGAGAAACCTGACTTCCATTACCCACAATATATTTATTTATGGGCTCAGTCCTAGAATACACATTAAGTAGTTTTAGAATTGCTAGCTCATACCACTGTGTAAAACAAACCTCCTAACCAGAGGTCAGTTTTTGTATGTAGCTCTTTTTGACTTTACCCTGAGTGTACTTTTAGTTAAAGGACTGTTTCCAAATGTTAGTGAGGTTAGTTCTTTTTAATTTTTCCCCCTTCAGGGAGGTTATATTATTCATTTGAAATACAGTTAGGCTTATTTGTTTCTGTTTGTTATCCACTTTAGTTTTTCTCTATCCTTGTTTTTTTTTTTTAAGACTATAAAACATTAACATGATTTTCAAAGTTGAAACTATATTAGAAGGTATACTCAGACAAGTGTCATTCCCCTCCTCCCCTCCCTCCCCCAGTCCCATTCCTGACCCTTTCCTGCAGGTCGCCAATCTTATTAGTATCTAGTTTATCCTTCCTGTGTTTCTTTTGGTACAAATGAGAAAATAGATGTGTGTCTTCTAATTTCTCCTCCTTTCTTACACAAAAGGTAGCATACTATAGATGGTCTTTTATGTTTTGCTTTTTTCCGCTTAAGAATATATCCTGGAAATCACTCCATGCCACTTCATAGAGATCTTCTTATTTTCTTCTACAGCTGCATGGTTCTCCAGTGTGTGGATGTATGTACTGTATTCACCTAGTCTCCTAGGTATAGACATATAGGTTGTTTCCAATATGTCACAATTTAAAAAGTGCTATAGTAAGTAGCTTGGGCAGATTTTGACTGATACATTCTTACAGAGCGGTGAGAGCCTGTTATATATACTTTCAGTTTTTTAGGACTCTGCTTGGCTGGGCCATTGCCCAGCAGATAACGAGCTTTTAGTCAAGTCTGCAGAGCCCAAACCCTGCCTGGGGAGCAGGATACAAAATCCATGCTCCTTGACTGACCTGGGAGAGACCCAGGGAAAGCAGCTGATTCAGCAGTAGGTTGCAGGACATTGTGCCAGGTCATGGTGAAAGAGGCTGGCATCAGCACTTACTTGTGTGTTTGTGTAAATGCATTTATCAGATTCTAAACTGGATAATGGAGAAGGATGAGAAGATTCATTTCTTACCTCTTCATTTAACATTTGTTGATTGGGGCACCTTAGTCTACACTCTGCTATATACCAGCAACAAAAATGAAGAACACATAGCTCTTGCCGGGTGTGACAAGCCATCAGTTGCTGGGCAGTACATTTCTACAGTAGATATTGAGAGCTCATGGCATGAGAAGTTAAAGTGAAAACATTCCAGGCTGAGGGAAACAGCATATTCAAAAGCGTGGCCACCTAAGGAAACATGTTAGATGTTTGGATAACAACAAAAGAAACTCCAAGTAGATTAAAGACTTAGGGATTAACAAAAATAAAAAATAAAGACATTAAAAAAAGAAGAAGAGGGGACTTCCCTGGCGGTCCAGCAGTTAAGACTGCGCTTCCAATGCAGGAGGTGCAGTTCGATCCCTGGTCGGGGAACTGTGATCCCACATGCCTCACAGCCAAAAAATTTTAAAACTAAATAAATAAATAAATAATTTTTTAAAAAAGAAAAAAAGTAGAAGAAAGGATATCTAATTATTTATCTAATCTTTAGATGGTCAAGGACATCCTAAGCATTAAAAGAATGAAAGAAGTCACACAAAAAATACATAAACTTCACTGTATAAAAGCGTAAAACTTCTATGTAGGAAAAAGTATTAATATTTAAAAGTAAACATAATGGGAAAGATATTTGCAACAAATATACCAGGCAAAGTTTTGATATCTATAGTATTTAAATGAATATAAAAGTAAAGGTTTGATAGTGTTGAAACATAAACCCTAATGGAAAAATGAGCAGAGGACATGAACACAGAATGTGCAGAAAAGGAAAATCATTGGGGGCAGCAACATTGCTGACATTTACTGAGTGTCTAATATGTGCCAGTCACTGTCCTAGGAGTCCTGACTCATTCTGTCCTCACATCAGCTGTTGAGATGTGTGCTTTTATTTTAACCTCATTGTACGGGTGAGGAAACTACTGACAATAGAAAACAAAACAAAAACAGAATAACCTCAGTATTCAAAGGTAAGAGAGAACCATTCCCCTGAGAACGGTACATTCATATAATGGAATATTATTAGCCATTGAGAATTATGTTTTGAAGAATTTTTAATAAAATAAGAAAATACTTATGATAAATAAGTGGCTTTCAAAATTGTATATATAATATGTTCTCGATTATGTAAATAGTATATGGACAGAAAGAAAGGAAATACACTTCCATATTAACTCTAGAATTAGAATTACAGGCAATTTTAATTTCCTTATACCTTTTGTTGTAACTAAAAAGCAAATTAATTTAAGAAACAAGAGTCAGGGAAGGCCTGATATAGGGCAATGGCAATGAGGATGTGTGGAAATGAGGCAGGTGTTTTCCTGTTCGTTCTGCAGCAGGTAGAACTCTGCCAGGCACCTAGTGGTGCTCAGTAAATACTATTTGAATAAGTGAATGAACTGAGCTTGGAAAGGTAGTGAGTGCAGCTTTGGCCACGTCGCCTTTGCTGTGATTTTAGGCATCCATGTGCAGCTTCCCATGGAGTTCAGAGTTCAGTAAGGGTATGCAGTAGGGGGAGGCTACAGGGAATCGTGGGCGTGCCATAGTGGTTAAAACCATAGGTGTGAATGAGGACAACCCAGGGAGAGTGTAGGGAAACAGGGCTGAGGATGGCGTTCTTGGAGTTCCAACATTCCAGGGGCTAATAGAGGATGAAGTCATCAAGAAAATTGTAAAGCGTCCAGAAGTAGGAAGAGGATCAAGAGAAAAAATGGTGTCAGGGAAGCCAAAAGAGGTCAGTATTTCAACAACAGTGGTACTTATAATCATAGCTGACATTTCTAGAGCACTTACTATGTGTCAGGCACTGTCACCCAAATCACACACATTAACTCGCTTAATCCTTGCAAAGACCCTAGGAGGTTGGTACTGTTATCATATCTCTTTGCAGGTCACAGAGGCACTAAGAAACTTGTCTAAGGTCACTCCCAAGCCACTGTTCAGTGCCCCAGAGAAGAAGGTTAAGATAAGGTGTAAAAAGTATACTTTGGAGGACTGTGTATAAGTGGAATTTAAAGTAGTAGATTCAAAAAGCTCGACTGTCAAGGGCTGTAGGTTGTTTTTGTTTTTAAGCTAGAGAGACTGGAGCATTGGCGGAAAGAGGAGAGGGGAGCACTGATGGATAAAATCAAAGAGAAAACAAAAAGTGATAACCAGATGGGTTGTTTAGTACAAACTGAGAAAAGGCATTTGATGAAATTCAATACTCTTTGCTAATTTAAAATAATCAAACATACTAACTTGAATTATAAGAATTCTAAATCTTGTATTAACTTTTTCTTCTTTGTTTCAGACTTGACTTACTCTTAGGGGAGCTATAAAGGGTAGATGACAGTTGGGTCCAAGAGTCTACAAACATAAATCTATAGTTTTCTTGAGACTGGTATACAGATGACAAGTTTGTCAATTACATAAATTGTCAGTTAGCTCTACCTTCAGTCATTTTAAAAACGACTGTCTATTTGTAGGCTAATCATAAAAGTTTGTAAGCAGCTTCAGTTCTTGGCTTTCTTTATTCAATATTAAAATACTGTACGATGTGTTAGGGTTGTACTTAATGGCACAGAACTCACTCTAGAGGAATTAGGAGTGGTGGAATGAGTTAGGCACTCATTTCAGGAAATCCCCTTTGCTGTTCTTTTCGATGATCTTATATGTTGAGAGGTTTCACTTTGGCTTTCCTGGGGAATGTATACTGTTTACAAACTGAGTCTGTCATTAGTGCGTGCTGCTAGAAGATGGCTGCAGATGACCCAGTTTTGTGCCTACAAGTTATGAACTTGGTCACGTCGCAGTGTGGTTAGCAGTGTCCTTGTACTTGTTCCGATTTCTTAAGAATGGTGTGTGTGCACACACACACCTGGACTTAAGGAAAATAAGAAATACAATAAACTTTTATGGAAGGATGCTTCTGGGTACAATTTAATATCTAGTTTCACTCTCACTGACAATTAATGGGTTAATTTTCCACGCCCTCATTCTTTCGCTGGTCTGGTTCTAATGACAGAGATCTCTTCGTTAGGTACTTCAGAGAGTCCAGACCTAAGCTTGTCTTTCCTTTAGCCTCCTTATAACTCTTGGTTGATTTCTTGAGGAAGCACCACTTAGATGAGAAAGCATCTTCTCTCTGCTTTCCTGCTCTCCCTACTTCTCTGCCCTTCTAGGTCCATCAAGCAGAATTAGAAAGTCACATCCTGCATCTCTGCCTAGAAGGGTATGATGTTGAGAGGCTAATCATGTTAACTCTCTCAAAGAGAAAACTTCTTCCCCTGTATCTTAGATGCTAGCTACTAGCTTAAATGTTATATTATATATCTAAATAGAGGAATACATTTCACAGTATCTCAGGTTATCAGCTAGCAACTTCCGGTTTTAACAGCCTTCAGTAGATTACTTTAAAAGAGCTACCACTTACAAACTTTTTTTTCAAAACGCAATTTAAATAAAATTTAAGAATACTATTAAGCAAAGATTTAGAGTAATTTCATCCTACCTGAAAATTGCTTTTTTGGAACGAGTTTTTGATCCTGACTGGCCTATCTCCTATAGAAAGTAGGAGGGTTTTTTCTTGTTTGTTTTGTTTTTTATTGCGGTACGCGGGTCTGTCACTGTTGTGGCCTCTCCCGTTGCGGAGCACAGGCTCCGGACGCGCAGGCTCAGCGGCCATGGCTCACGGGTATAGCCGCTCCGCGGCATGTGGGATCTTCCCGGACCGGGGCACGCACCCGTGTCCCCTGCATCGGCAGGCAGACTCTCAACCACTGCGCCACTAGGGAAGCCCAGAAAGTAGGAGTTTTAATTTAGAAATTTGGTTGGTTGAGTTCCAGTGTACCACATTTTACCATAAATTCTAAAGAACCAAAACTGGACAGGAGTCACTAGCTTCTCTCGGAGGGCAAGTTGAGTACAACATCAGGGCGAGCCCGTAGGAACTGGGTCCTAGCCTGACAGGCCCTGGTGAGACACCCGATGCTCTAGCGAGGGTCTGTGGGCATCTCTGCACCATTGTGGTTGACTTAGGGCTACACTTTCCAACAAGTGAACCAGGAACCAGTCCAGGTAGCCAGAGATGGTGCTAACTTAATAGCTCTGGTGCCAGTCACCTCACCCTGAGCAGACTTATCCTTTTACCCTGGCAGGCATATGAATTCTGTCTTCTCCCTGGTGGGGTAGAAGTCATGCAGCACTCCCTAGGGGCATCAACTCTCTGTTGGGTAAGCTGCAGGGTAAATATTTCACTTTCCCCCATTTGTGAGCCCCATAAGCCAAGCATCAAAGATGTGTTCTGAGAGACCATGACAGTGTATCTTAGGTACATGATCTATGACTGAAACACTCTGACCCCCTGTGAGGAGTTAAGCAAACTGAATGAAAGAGCTGTACATTTGACATGTGGTATTTACCTACTTATGCAATTTTTATTTAATAGTTTTCTCTTTTTTCAATGGCACTGACCATAAAAAACATGTTCTAGACTGAGTAAGTGCAAAATCATTTAGAAAGTTGCATATGTCTTATATATTCATGGTTTATTACCCGTGATGGAGGTAGAGTCTTTGTTCTCAGCTGTAATCTCACCTCCTGGAAGAGCCTGGCAATGAGTAGGTCCTTATTATATATTGAATATTATATATTGAATAAATGTTAAATGAATTACCTCTGAAAGAGCTTTCTTAATGTACTTTCTCTTCTCACACATGATTCTTAGGAAGAAGAATTTTATATTATTAGAACATAATTAATCAAACCAAATTAATTTGGTTTGCTTACTTCCAAATGATGTCAGGTACGCCCTGCCTTCTTTTGAGGTCTGGTATTTTTGTTCAAGGGCAGCCTCTATCTTAGGATCATATAAGTTGCATCAGAAAGGAGGCTGTTGTTAAGTTACTATAAACCTTGGGCAGAGAAATGAGAGCTGTGACAGAATTCACATTTACACACAGTTGGTCGAAGAGACACTTATCTTTTCCTTACTTCTATCAGATAATTCGTTTCTTCATGCATTTATATTGGAAGGAGAATTCCAACTTTAGTCCTTGGAAACTGTCAAGAACGCTTCTCTCTGCAGAGCTTTCCCAGCAGCTGTCCTCCCCGGGTGAGCACAGGCAAGGCAACCATTAAAGAATAATAAGTTATGCTTTTGAAATGGTGCTCGAGTCCTTTCTGGCCTTTTCTGAGAAAATAACTGCTTCCCCACCTCCACCATGACACTTGTTGGAAGATAGAACCAGCAGCTGTATCCTCAGACTTCTGCTGGGTTTTAGAAGACATGTTTTGACCTGTGTAATCAAGTATAATGATGACATATATTTTAATAGGCTCCTAGTTTATAATATAATAAGGAAAATGGCTATTTTTCCTTATTTTCTCATTATAATATGTTGCACTAGAAGCCTTTGTCATGACTGCTTTATTACATTGGGCTGAAGTACATTATATTTTAATATGCTAAAGATAACATCAAGGTTGAAAATTGAGCTCTCGGTGATTTATTCAGAGGGTGACTTTTACTGAATACATTGAAATGAGTTGCATGAGGCAGTGCAGCTAACGATTTATTTATGTATCTTTTTTTAAACTAAGCTTGTCATAAATAAGAGCAAATAAATAGCTCTTATAGAATAGTTTGTATTCATTGCTTCAATGAAAACATTGTAAATATGAAACATACGGTCTGCAGCTACCATTTTGCCTTACAGAGCTGAGAATTTTTCAAGTTTTGGCATGCAGGTGGTTTTTTTTTTTTTTTAACAAATCTTTTGTCTGTTTAGATTTCTAACATTGACCAGCATTTTCAGCAAGTCATTTTGAAACCCACTACTGGGCAAATTCCACTCCAATAATTAGTATGAGGAAACCTAGCCTTCAAGAGTAAAGGGAACCCTGGGAATACCCTGGCGGTCCAGTGGTTAGGACTCCATGCTCTCACTGCCAAGGGCCCGGGTTCAATCGCTGGTCGAGGAACTAAGATCCCACAAGCCGTGCAGCGAGGCCAAATAAAAGGAGTAAAGGGAACCCTGGCAACACCATCACGGGGGCTAGGACGTGTTCACTGCCAAACTCCAAACCACAAGCACAATGCCATGCACGTAGGAGGCCAGCCCACAAAAGGTTTGTTGAGGGAGTGAGTGAATAAATGAATCCCCAAATGTAGTCAGTCCTCTTCTTTGTGTCACTGACAACACCTGCCAGATTCACCCAGCCAGCTTATGACAGAATTGGTGCTTGATCTCAGATCTCCTCTCTGTCTTTGTTTATTTTCCACTCATTGATCCCTTCGTCCTTTCCTTCAGTCAACATGCTCTGCCAGAGTTGGCCTTGGTGATGAGACCATTAGGATAAATGCTCCAGTTCTTGCCCACAGGGAAGTGGATAGACACACCGAGGATTCACCCTGCCATGTATGCCATGTGTGTGGGGCTTCATCAGTGCAGAGGAGGAAATGCTTCCAACTCTCGTTTCCATTTTCCCAGTTAAGATATATGCAAGGGAAGCATTTTTCCATTATTAAACCAAGAGCAAGAAAGATTTTGTTCTGATTGGTAGAACTTGGTGCTATACCTAGTTTTGGTTTCAAGGGAACTATATTCCCCATAAACATATTTTCCAGCTTGTAGTAGTATGTTTGAAGTAGAATTTTCTAAGATAATAGTTTGATAACATCCTCTCATGAGGGTATTTCTAAATAATATATTTATAATTTCAGCTGGTTGTAAGGTAGTAATTTTTTAATATCAATTTGTTTTGGGTAAAGCAATTTTCTTGCATTTGTTTAGAATTCTGTTAGGAAAATACTAGTTAGAAATCTGGGGAATTCCCTAGCGGTCCAGGAGTTAGTCCTCTGCTATTCCAGTGCTGGGGGCCCTGGTTCGATCCCTGGTTGGAGAACTAAGACCCTGAAAGCTGTGCGGTGCAGCCAAAAAAAAAGAAAAAGAAAGAAAGAAATCTGATTTTTTTTTCTCCCCCATAGATTTGTGTTTAATGTGTTTCTGCTCTAATATTAGTGCTACATTTTCATGTTTGCCAATATAAAAACCTTGTTTTATACTTATTCATGTTGAGTCCTGCTTTGAATTAACATCATGGAGGAGCTCCTTTTTTCAACAAAATTGTTTTAAATTAATGTTTATAAACTGATTAAAAATAGTTGGGTGGATTAAAAGTAATTCAGTTATGCATTTATCCACATTGAAAAAAATACAGCAGAAGGTATTGAAAGAAGTGTTGCTGAAATCTTGAGGACAATGTAATATAAGTAGACCTCACTATACCCAATATGTTTGCATATGTCCTTTTCGGGGGCCAAATTGAACCATTATTTAAAATGAAGTAGAGGGACTTCCCTGGTGGCACAATGTTTAATAATCCGCCTGCCAGTGCAGGGGGCACGAGCCCTTGTCTGGGAAGATCACACATGCCGCGGAGCAACCAAGCCCGTGCGCCACAACTACTGAGCCTGCACTGTAGAGCCTGTGAGCCACAATTACTGAAGCCCGTGTGCCTAGAGCCCGTGCTCCAGAACAAGAGAAGCCACTGCATTGAGAAGCCCGCGCACTGCAACAAAGACCCAACGCAGCCAATAAATAATAAAATGATGTAGAGAATTCTTTCTGTAAAAGGAGTTTTCCTTTGTTTCATACTAGACAGCAAGGAGGCAAAAATTATATTAGGGTCTTGTCAAAAGGACTCAGGATTCAACTTGAGGAGGCTCCCACTAGACATTAAATATAATAATAAAGGTAACAATTGCAACTAATTGAAACTCATCAAATGTATAACCTCACACATTCATGATGACATTTTAAAACAAACAAAAGAGGATGATGGGAACTAGTATCTTATCTTGCAAACTGGTAAATAAAGCATTTAACCTGCCTTTCCTATATGAACTATACCACTAGGTAACCAAATAGTAAATGAAGGCAAGCATCTTTTTATAAACGTATTCCAGCTAATAAATGAAATGAAATGATAGAATTAAAATGATAGAATTAAAACATCACATTTTGCAGTTTGGCCAGTGAATTAATGGATCTAGACATTGAACAAGAGCAGCAGCAAACATTGCAAAAAGGGGGACAGAATTTATATGCTTCGTGATCAAGGAACATACCATCATCTGTAGTTTTGCCAATGAATCGAACTCAAGTCTAATCAAACCTCTGGATCCAGCTGCCATTTTGCAGGAAAACAGAGGAAAAAGGAACAAATTGAACTGCATTGGATGTATGCAATCAGGAAAATCCAGATTTAGGAAACTAGTCAAATGGCCCCTGTTCATCAGCAGATAAATTATAAGGAAAACAAGGGAGTGGAGGGGGGAACTCATAGATTAAAAGAGACTTAAAAGACATTGCTTATTCTTTTTTTTTAATGGACAAGATTATACTGTAGTGCCTGGGGACATTTTGGTGATAAAAGTATAAAGAAACACGAGGGATTACTATTAGTCACGATTGTGGTCACTTATGAGGGAAAAAGGAGGGGTGAACGGGATGGGACAGGTGGGAGGTTTTGGGGGATAGCTGGCAAACTTCTATTGATCCCGAGTGATGGTTATAAGGGTGGTTGTCTTATAATAATCCATTAAGCTGTATATATTTGTTTAATGTAGTTTTTCGTATCTCTGTTTTATTTTTGCTTTTGTTGTTTGTTTTTTAAAGAAAGTGGTGGTCTTAAAATAGGAGGTTGTGCCCTATGGTGTGTTTTAGGGCTTAGATTTTTGTAACTCTTAGAACTGGAAAACTTTTTTATTTATTGGTGGCATTATATTAGTGATGTTTTTAAAAGATGTAGTTTTTCACCTTTTCTGCTTTGAGATCGAAACATGAGTACAAGGGTATTTGGTGTATTGGTATCACCTTTATGTCAGACTTTGCAGAATCATTTTTATGTGAAGGAAAGGTACTGAAATTTACTAGAATCATATCCTCTCACGTGTTGAGTCAAGTCCTTTAGAAAAATAGCATACCTGTAAATTACACTTCCACTCTTAAACCTAGAGAAACATAAATGAAGGGCTGTGTGTTAATACAGGTGATAAAATAGAGGATTTGGGCAAGGAATAGCTGTGCAGAACTGGGGTAGACTGAGGAGAAAATATGGAACAGAAAGGCCAAAGAGATACAGAGACACTGCAGCATTGGGACTTTTCTCTTTCCTCCCTCCCTCCCTCCCTCTCTTCCTCCTTCCCTCCATCTCCTACCTTCCATCTTTCCTTCCTTCCTTTTTTTTTTTTAATCCAAAATGAGGGAAAGCAATACTGGAAGACATTGTAAGTGTAGGAAATTGCCCTTCCTTCCACCTAGAATGCTAGGTGTTCAGCAGTTCTAATATTTGGGGAAGATTTTTAGGCACTAGAAACAGCACTTACAGAAGAGAAAAGATGTTAAAAACTTAGATTTTAAGAAAGGGAAAGAAAAAGGCTAGAGTGTCTTAAAATATGCTGAAACAAGGTTCTGCTGATTATTTATTGCAAAAACAGGCTTCCTCCTTCTTAAGAAGCAGATGATTCTCTGTTCATAGATTAGAAGTCCTGCCCTATGGTTTGCCCAGTGTTGGAGCTTTTCCCTGTGACTTAAGGAAGCTAATGAGAGTTTTTTCCCTACCAAAGCAGAAGACGTGTCTGAGGGCTCTGACAGCCTTCTACCCCTGCAGCTTTCAGTTACATCCAGTTAAAAACTTGCAGACCATAAAGAATGTTTTTAGAGAGGAAATAAAATGAATGATGACTGTGAATTTGTTTTAAATGTTGTTTATTTTACCAAATAATTTAGATAAATCTTTCTTGAAAAGGAAGGGAAATCCTCAGTTTTCGTGAATAATCTGGAGCTTTTCAGAGGATCACTTTGAAATACCTCCCTGCCAACTTTTCATAAATTAAGCATAAACTTTCTTTGACCTCATCACACATAATTAAATAAGTGTTGAAGGGTTAAAACCAAATAAAAAGCAATTCTATATCTCGATCCACATTCTCCTGCAAAATTATACAGGAAGTTTCTTTTGGTTCTGAAGCAGGGTAATTACAAGAGACAGTTACATAATTCACAGTTTCAATCTGTTTGTCCTTAATCACACACTTCCACCTAGTTGTACATACCCCCATGAGTATCCGCATCATAGTTTGATTCGTAAATGATGATTGCAGTGTAATTGATTGCTTGCAAGTAGCATATTGAATTGATTCTTAAAAATGAACGTTAGCTGTTAACATGTCTATTTGAGTTCCTGTTATTTACGTAGTTTGTGGTTCTTGTGTTCAACAGTTGCATACTGGTTAACAAATTAAACTCCCAGAGCCTTTTTGCTTATTAAATTTGGAAAATGGAGTGTCTGTCTACAGCTTAACTAGAAAAGTGCCTAGAACGTAGTGGGCGCTCAGCTGCTAAACACACCGCTAAACCATCCCAACGCTTGGAAAGTTGGATGGACATTCTTTGATTAACAGTGACCACAGAGTATAAAGGCTTATGGGGGGTAATATTAATATATTGTTACTGAAGTCTCAGCTCTAAGTACTGCTAGAATTGGGAGCCAATCTAAACAGTGGACTTTGAGAAAGGTATCACCCACTAACTAAAGGGGTAAAAACTGATGTCTTTTCGTACTGCTAGTGATGATATTGCATAGGTTTTTGTTTTTCCAACAGCTAACATCTGACTGTAGCCAGTTTGGGCTTTAAGATAGGATTAATGGCTAGATACCTACATGATACCAAGTCCACTGGCAAACCAGCCAGTCACTTGACTGAATACCTCACCCCAGCCCAGCTCCCTACCCCACCCCCCGAAGCCTGCGCATCTGTCAGAATGGGCTCATCGGTAACCCTGTGGGGATACCAATTTATTGCCAGAGGCTTTTTACCTAGAATCCTGTTTGAAAGCTTATAGGAGATAAATAAAAAATAAATGAAAAGAGAAGTTTTCGACTTCTGTAGACCAGCAGAATAGGACTGTTGTCTAGATGACCTGAGGACAACTAGAGATAGTTTCTCTGCCTTACATTTTCATCATTAGTTGATCAGTCAGATTGAGAGATAGGCCATGCTTTGATTTTAGAAAGTTGTCTCAAAGACTGACAAATCCCTTTTGAAATGTACTTTGAAAACAAAGAAAAATTTTAGAGAGATTTCTCTTCCCACTTTTTTCTTTCTTCAGTCTTGCTGTATTCTTATGTTTGCTATGTGAAAGCTTATCACCCAGGATTAGCAGGTAAATACACACACACACACACACAGTATTTTAGGGGAGTTGTGGGAGAGCAAATGGAAAGGCAAGTTGCTCTTCTGTCTTATCTCCAAACTTGGTCTGAAATCAGTGGCCAGTGTCCACGTTGGTTTAAATGCTCCTCCTCAGTCGGCCAGGAGGATTAGACCAGACAGTGAACTATCTCAGCTACCCCCCCAGAACCACAGAACCTCAGTAGTCAAAAGAAACTCCAGTTTTTGGTTTTAGTACTTTACTTAAAGGAGAGTTCAGTTGTAATGTTTTACAGGAGAATGGTCTCACAGGTGAAGTATTATGAGTACATACAGTTACTTGCTCAGAGGAGATGCTTTATTTGAAGCGTGTATGGGTTTAATGTGGTATTTAAAATGTTGTAACTGTTCAAAGATAAATTTTTGTTACCAGGATTTTGTAACTTAAATATGAAAATTTTTTCCAGGTTTCAACTTGGAAGAAATTAGTTTCTGAAATCGTTTTTCAGATTGAATCTCCAAAGTGGACCTTTGCCTATTTACAAGAAAGGACATAATTTTTAAATGCCAAATTACTTCATCGTAAAAAAGTTTGGGGAGTATATCGTAAAAAAATTTGGGGGGGTAAATTTGTTTTTCCCAAAACTTTCCAGAATTTAAAAGTGGTTTGAACTGTGGAAACCTACAAAAGATCAAAGAGGAGGGCATTCTTCTGACATGTCTTTCTAATTTCTGTCACTTCAGAGGTCATGGTACCCGTACTGTTTTGCTGTTACCTAACCAGAGGTGCCTCTGAGTGATGAGTCAGAGCTTTACTTAATTTGCAATAGGCAAGGGCCTCATGAAGAATCTGGTTACTTCCCAAATATATTTAAGGAAAGATATTTTTTAAAATTCTTGCCTTCCCCAAATGATTTTAGTTTGGGAATAAGTGATACTGACAAAGTATAACATCTCTCATTCCCTCATCATTTTATCCTTGTCAGAGGTGCCTTGTTTTCCTAACAAGAAAATTGAGAGACTGAATCTACTTCATACATGATCATCTTCTTAGAAAGAAAAATTATATTGTTCTAAGACACCAGACCAGGACCTTGCTGGTGTGGGACATGCCATACATAAACAAATGTTTCTCAGTTAGATGTTTAAATAAGTGAAGCTTCTGTGAAGTCTATCACAGAGCCAAGTGACCCTCTCCTCCCTGGCCTCAGCTCTTAGAGGTCTCTGTTTCGCCCAAGATTCACCTTCTGCTTGCTACAACCACAGCCATTTGGGGAGACAAATGGAGAATTGGGATTGGTGTTGCACCCCAACTTAATATTCTGGCCAAGGTGTAGTCCCCAAGACCCTTTGCCTAATATACCCCCTAATACATCTGAGACCAGAGTGGCTTGAGAGGCAAGAGTTGAGACTGGGTGGGATACGGACATCTGTAGTTTTTTAAAGCCCCTGAGTGATTCTGGTGTGCAGCCAGGGTTGAGAACCATTGGGCTAGACCAGAAGATAGAAAAAGGAGAAATAAAGCGATGCAGTCTCACTCAATTAGATTATCGGTTATAAAACACCATTAACTCATCTTTGGCCTGTGGCTGTCTCACAGGGGTCTGTCTCTAGCCCTGGTCACCCCCAACTTAGGAACTCATTCACAGATGTTCACCCTCCTCAACACAAGGGCACCACAGAGGGAGGAGAGTCCCCTTTCCTGCCTCCTGGTGCCCTGCTTATGAGTTTGTTTTCGTGAGTTCATATAAATACCTACCTTTTCCCTGAGTGACTGACCCACAAAATGACCACCCCCTTCAAGAGAGGCCATGCCTGTTCACAGAATCATGGAACTCATCTGGTAAATTCCAGCATGGTCTTGTAGGCTTGCATGCACGCGCGCGCGCACACACAGCACAGCAGGGACATCATGCCCCAATCATACAGCTTCCCCTCATTCCTCTTCCACTAGACTTGGGAGAGAGGCGGGGGTGTGCAGTAAGAAAGACCAGTGGTCCCGCTGCGTGACTGAGAGCCCAGCACCAGAGCAGTCTGCGGAGGAGCTGGTGGGATCTTTGAGAAGGGAGATTTTAAAGGGCGGCTAACATAAAAAGAAACAAAATTGAGTTATTTGTAGTGAGGTGGGTGGACCTGGAGTCTGTCACACAGAGTGAAGTAAGTCAGAAAGAGAAAAACAAATACCGTATGCTAACACATATATATGGAATCTAAAAAAAAAAAAGAAATGGTTCTGAAGAACCTAGGGGCAGGACAGGAATAAAGATGCAGACATAGGGAATGGACTTGAGGACACGGGGAGGGGGAAGGGTAAGCTGGGACGAAGTGAGAGAGTGGCATGGACATATATACACTACCAAATGTAAAATAGATAGCTAGTGGGAAGCAGCCACATAGCACAGGGAGGTCAGCTCGGTGCTTTGTGACCACCTAGAGGGGTTGGATAAGGAGGGTGGGAGGGAGACACAAGAGGGAGGGGATATGGGGATATATGTATATGTGTAGCTGATTCACTTTGTGATACAGCAGAAACTAACACACCATTGTAAAGCAGTTATACTCCAATAAAGATGTTAAAAAAAGTAAAAATAAAAACAAAATAAAGGGGTCTTAGAGAAACAGGGTGGCATGTGACCCAGGGCAGCCTCCTTCTCCAAAGACTGGCTGTTTCCATTCTCTGGGTTTCACTGGCTCAGGCCATTTTCCCAGGGACACACTTGGGTCTTCTAGAACATTTGGTCTTTGTTTCATCTGTCCTGGGACCATCCCTGGGTTCTGCTGAAGCCCTCCAGCCATCATTGTTATTGTGGTTTGATAGCCTTGCTGTTTCCTGAGGGTAGTCCTTGAAGTTAAGGGCTTCAGGGCCAAAGGGAATTTAGGGAGCACAGAATTGTGCTTGCTGGGAGCTTTCAGCCGCCAGTTTCTTAAGATCGTTCCTCGAGGCAGAATATGTTTGTTTGTTTGCTTTTTCATAGCTTCTTCCTTTAATTAAATTTATATTTGGGTGGTTAGATGGGGGTGGGCGTGGGAGGAGAACTGTCTGAGGCAGTAGAGTGGGTGGAATGGTTTTCAGGCGTCTCAGGCAAAAGTAGGAAAAAGGAAAAGTAGCTCTCCTCAGTCTGACTCCATACAGCAAGCAGTCTGTCTCCTTCTGTCCAAATTTTATTTCCCCTACAGTAAGGATATCTAGTCACCAAATGATCACCTTGAGATTTTATTGATTCAATATGTTGAATAATAATAATAGCGAACACTCACAAGGTTTCTGTAATATGCCAAGCACTGTTCTACATGCTTTGTATTAATTCATTTAATTATTATGACAACCCTAAGTGGTCAGTATGATTACTCTCCACATTGTATGGATGAAGGATCCCTACAAGAGATTAAATAACTTGCCCGAAGCCACATAGCTGGTACATGCAGACCCTGGATTACATTGCAGGCAGTCTAGCTCTAGAACCCTTGCCCTTAACCAACCTGTAAAGCCTCTTATGATCTGTTATACTGTATTCAGTAAGTGCCATATTGTTTTAAAATACTTGTGACCTTGTTGCCCATCTTTTAAAAATTCTAATCACCTTTTATTTAATGCAGATGGTCTAGGGACCCCTGGGGAATCCCTAAGGCCCTTTCAGGGAATATGCAAGATAACTATTTTCAAAGTAATAGTAAGATACTATTTGTCCTTTTCACTCTCATTCTCCCGCGAGCGTTCAGCGGAGTTGTCAAGAATTTCATGACCTGTGATATCACAACAGATTGAATACCAAAACAGATATGAGAATCTAGCTGTTTTCTCTTAAGCCAGTTGTGTGAGAGTTTTGCAAAAATGTAAAACAGTGCCACTCTTCTCACTTTTTGTTTTGTATTTTAGAAAATCATGTTAACACATAATGGGTTTATGGTGTTTGTTTTTTTGTATGAATGAGTAAATAAATATTTGTCACATTTCTCTCTAAAATTAATACCTATAGCCCTTATGAACAGAAGCTCTTAAACAACTTGTTTTTAATGTAAAGAGATCCTGAGACCCAAAAGTTTGAGAATCACTGATTTAATGTATAAACCCTTGCTCTTCAAGTGTGGTTCATGGTATAGGAGCTTGTTAGAAATGCAGAATCTCGGGCCCCACCGCACACCTACTAAATCAGAAACCAGTTGTAACGAGAGGTGATTGTTTGCATAGTGAAGGTTGAGAAGCATAGGCATAGAAGCTATGGACAAAGGCACTCTGCGACTCAGTGACCCTGGCTGAATTTCAGTATGGTGGGGCTTTGGAGATTCCTGCCCCCAGTGTTCTACCACCAAGGATCTGAGTGAGGTCTCCTCACCTGAGATTCTTCAGTCCCACTGTCTCTTCATTGGCTCTCCTACTGCACAAGACGGTTTTCACATCCCCATCAAAGTCAGCAGCCCCACAGCAGAGTTTATGGTCCTCAAACTTGTGTGCATCAGAATCACCTGGAGGACTTGTTAAAGGCCGGGCGCTGGGTTCTGCCCCCAAAAGTTCTGATTCATAGGCCTGAGAATTTGCAGTTCTAGCAAGTTCCCAGGTGATGCTGATACTGTTGGTCTGGTACCATGCTCTGAAAACCACTGGTCTGTAGACAGTAGACTGAGAAGTCAAGCAATGTTTATTCAAGTTGTTACATAATTACATCAAGCCCATATAATTATGGGAGCGATGTCTTAAACTTCCACATTTTCAAAACCAAACTTTTAAAATACAAAATATCTCAAAAATTCAAATTTTCCAATTTTACTGGGGACGCATCTGTATCTTTTAATAAATGGAAAGCAGTAAGAATTCAGGCAGGTCCCAGATCATTTAGAATACCCCTAGTCTCTTAAAACAGTAGGAAAGGGGCTTCCCTGGTGGTGCAGTGGTTGAGAGTCTGCCTGCCGATGCAGGGGATGCGGGTTCGTGCCCCGGTCTGGGAAGATCCCACATGCCGCGGAGCGGCTGGGCCCGTGAGCCATGGCCGCTGAGCCTGCATGTCCGTAGCCTGTGCTCTGCAACAGGCAGTAGGAAGGCTAAGGTTCAGCTTCCTTCTTTACTAATTGCAAAATCACCACAAAATTTCAGTGAGGAGACATAAATAGCCTGTGAAATTCATTTATCTCCACTTTTTAAACTGATAACATGCCATTTGTCCACTTGGTTACAGAGCTGCTTAACCCCAGAAACCAGTAACAGATGAGCGTGGACCAGTGAATTTCCGTCCCCAGTCATGAGATACATGGTTAGAGCCATTGGATTTCCTCTGATCGAAAGCGGCCATAAATCCCTGGCCTACTGTTAGTTCCCAGGCTTGTAAACCCAGTGCTGACTACTGATAAGAACCCTTCAGCGGGGTTTGCTGAACTAAACAGGTGTCCGATGAAAAGTGTATAATCCTTGAAGATTATTTTTCCCTAGAAGCAGCTAGTTACTCCAAACCCATATAATCCAGATAGATGGGATTTGGGAGTACCTTGCCAAAGTCTGCCCTTTTGTTCATATTGTTTGGCTCCAGGTGGTAGAAGAAAAAGGTGTGCAAGGGTGAGGGTGGCTGCCTTTGGGAGGGAAATCCTTACCTGTGCCTACCCCCTTGCTGAAGAACATTATTCCACTCTGGTCTAGTCTAATATTCTTTAAATATTACTTGTTTAAAAGGAAGGAATGTTTCATATTAAACAAGGGTTAACCTTGCATTTAATATGCTGGGAGTTCAGCTAATTTGGGAATTTAGGCTGCGAAAACAAATTGTGACCTTGTCCAGATAGTTCCTTCCTTATCCTAATGGATCTGACTACAGGAAGGCAACTCTCTACCACTTTTTTTCCAACCCCTAGGAGAGAGTTAACCATTTCAAACATTAGAGATCAGAGGTAGTTAACATGAGGACTGATTATCTTACTACAAGTAGGTCAGACTTAACAGAGGTGAGGTTAAATTTGGGTCCCATGCAATACAGCCTAGAAACGTTTACTTTTTTGCAGACATCACCTTGTTCTTACTTTCCCTGTAAGCAAATACCTTGATAATTTTTTCAATATAGTGTGTGGTCCATACACTGAAACTCAGACCTCACTTTCCTTTGGGTAAGTAGTTCCAGTGAAGCAAAAGCAGCAGCTAGTTTCCTCGAGATAGTTATCAAGATAGTTGATGTGTGGATGAGGTTTATACGGGCCAGTCAGCTTTCAATTGCAAGTCTCCCGATCACAGAGTAAGTGCTGTTCACCAGCGCCTCTGGCTCACAGACAATTTAAAGGGAATAATTTCACCAGCGATTAATTATACTGCAGCTACTGGGATTTGTCCTCCAAACATCACTGTTTCCAGTCTGAACAGCCAGGTTTCCCCAGGGGTAGTTCAGGTTTTCTGATTGAAAGTATCCTGAGTTAAGGAAAGGTGTTAGAGCACCACGGGAATCTATTCACCAGGGGTGTATTGTACTTGTTTCAGATGCTTCAGGATAATACACCGGCTTCCAAGATAAGTGCTTTTTATTTCCCTGCATCTTAGATCAATTATTTGGAATCTTTTTGGTAAGTTAAATTTAAGAGCTGTAACTTAAAGCACCACATCTCTATAATCCCTTAATAAGTAAATGTTCTTACCAAAAATTATGATGTCAGTGGGCTCTATCGTAATGATGATTTAAGGAGCCTGGAAAAAGTAGAAGGAAACAAAAGATGGCAAGAAATTCATTATTTAAAACATTCCATGTTATGGAGGTCAAGTCATGAAGTGCCACCAGCTACAGCTTTTTTGAGGACAAGTGCTGCTGCAGGTAGACTTTAAATCATGTATTACATCAACCTTGTGCACAAATGGAGTAGAGGAGACATGGCACAACTTTTCCTGCTAAGCTACTGTACATATTTTAACATATTACCAGTGATTGCAGTTAATTCGTAGGGAACCAGAAATTTGTCCTTGGTCATTTTGGTTGTTGAAATGGATTCCATTTAAACCAAAAATTTCTCCTTCAGGAGGAGACTTCGTGGGCTTACAAATGGCTCTTAGCATAAGTTTAAGTTCCTTCCACTGGTGTAAGCTCCTTGAGGGGCTTGTGAGTCCGAGAGGAGAAGGAAAAACTAACTGCAGGCAGTGCAATGATGCCTTCGGACAGTGGTGTTGTGGGGTCTGTAATGTTGGTGCCCATCATCCCTGAAAACCTGCTTGATGTTTTCTGGCTGGAGTTTGGGTTTGCAGTTTTTTCTCTCCCGCATCCAGGAAAGTATCACTTCCTGGCAGGTGTTGGTAGCGTTTGCAGCCTTCGCTAGCACAGTACAGACGTGTTCGCTGTCAGTGTCCGGTGGGCTCGGTGGGGCTCAGTCATAGAGCACAGACTGTGTCCAAGGGAGTGTCCCAGGAGACAGCCACTTAACACAGTGGGAGCAGCAGGTGCTGAAAGGTCCATGCCTAGATGCTCTCTCTCCACAGACTCCAGGTTGCCTGAGAGTTCCAGGGGCTAACCCATCTGGTCTCAGACCCTGAGAAGGTGTATGCTATTACCTCAGGGTGTAAAAGCTTGCACTGTGTAAACTACCTTTGGGAGGGATTCTGGCTGCTTTCTCTTAGCCCAGTGTAGGGATTGTGGGAAGAGA